>NC_140796.1:49014574-50327074 GCF_037176805.1 Vigna unguiculata
CAACTTTATCGTTAAGTCAACTTAATAAAATAAAATCCATAATTACATAAAAAAATGGGAGGTGATTTTTTGAACCTTGGTTTTATTTATTTTTGGTAACCACAATTATTAAAAGGACATGAGAATTGGGGAAAGGAAGATGAGGCCATGGAGCTATCTAGGTACATGAAGGAATAGAAAGGGAAAAGAAAAGGGTGAGACCCCACTTGAGTTTGCATCTTCAATGACTTAGCTTACCTTCATTAACTCTTCTGTGTCCCCTCTCTCCAACTAGTCTCTATCATCTCCTCTAACACAATTCAATTTCAATTTTCATTTATATCACTCTACAGGACCATCTCCCCAACCTCTAATAACCATTTCATTTATTGTTAATTTAAAGGATATAACTGAGATTTTTTTTTTAGTATACCACTTGAACCTATATATTAATTGTTGCAACCTTTTTTTTTTCTTAAATATGACAATTCTAGTAATTTCTTTATGATATTACATCACAATCGTGAAAAAGAAAAACCATTTTCCTCCATCTAGAATTTCTAGGTGTGTGATGTTCACCACTCTTTGTTTTTGTGGGTGTTGCCGTAATGGGAAAAGCATGTTTGAAAGGGTGGTGATGGGTTTGGAAAATCCCAGATGGGAGGAACATGGGTGGTTGTCAAAAACCGACATCAATGGATTCATTATATACAATCTGTAACAGCTAACAGGTAGATCAGAGACACCAACGATTGGTACCAGAAATCTAAATTTATAACTTTAGTTTTTTTTCTTTTGAAGGATATCATTATCCATTTAGTAAATAAATTAATAAATAAATAAAGATATCCAACATGGACCATTTGGTTGGACGGTACACCCTAGCCTCCATCCACAATTTATTATGGGTCTCTTTCTACCATTCACCTTCAGGGGAGCAACAAATTTTTCCCCTTCCTTCCACCATATTCATCAAATTCAATTATTAATCAGATCTAAATAATAAACATTAATTCTCATATATAACCTTTTATTTTTATTTTCATAACTATTTAAAACACGTGTATAAAATATGCTATCAAAACTTTTTTACTTTGTTTTTCTTTTTAATTTGGTCATTCTAACCCATATATATATATATATATATATATATGAAAAATATACTATGATTTCTTTTTTTTTTTATTTTTATTTTTATTTTTTGACTTGATTTAGTGTGAGTCATTAATTATTTAAAAAAAGAAGACAATAATACATTAATTAATGGTTCACACTAAATTATATCAAGAAGTAAAAGATGAGAATAAAAAAATGAAAGTCATAATATAACTTTTATATATATATATATATATATATATATATATATATATATATATATATATATATATATATATATTAGCATCTAAGACAAGTAATGGCAACATGACATATGATATGGCTGATACATGTCACAGTTCATGTTTAGCTTCACATTTATTTCTGCAGCTATGAGCTAAAAATAACGTATATCCAAATTCAAAACTTATAGTACATACAAATACAAACTCATCTCGATGCTTCCTCAGCTACATCATTTTATGGATATAATTACATAACAATAAAAATTTACAGTTGGTGGCCAACTTCTGATACGTCTATTTTACCTACTGCTGACGTTTTATATACATAATATAGCTAAATTATGTATATGTGTCTGTCCTATAATCATGTAATTATATACTAGCCATATATTATATATGTGTATTATTCAAGTATATTTCTTTGGAAAACGAGAAAAAGAAAGAAAGAAAAAAGGTTAATATCAAACAACCAAACTAGGGATTCTATATATGTATATATATACATGAATCCTATTATACCAGAGAAACAGTTTCTGCAATGAATTCTGCTTAATTAATAGATTCTAACTGTAATTAATGTTCTGAAAGCATGGGTTTGTTAACGATTAAGAGAGGAAGAAGAAGAGAAAATAGATATATACCTGGGTTGGAGATTGCGAGATGCATGTGTATAAGAGATGGAAAGAAGTGCAAAATAAGATATTGACGCGGCTCAATCAAAGTACATGGCTTGTGTTTCTTAGAAGCCATGTATTCAAATTGAGGCACGCCAATACCTTGATTTGTGTTGTGCTTGGTTTACAGCACCTCCATCCATCGACGCGTGACCCAATTATTCTGGAACCCTTCATCTCGATCTTCAGAGTGCAGAGTTTGGAGCTCGTAACTTGTTTCTCCTTCAAAGTTATTACATCGATCTCTTGTATCGTGGAAGTGAATAGAGACACATAATTTGCGGGCAGTGGGAAAGCAAGTAAAGTGGAAAACAACATCAACAACAACATATGAAAACCAAACAGCATAGGTAGTGGTAATTATGTATGGAACTGCACTGTTTCTTGGTTTGACTAAAGACCACTTTTCCATCTTCCACCATTGCAAATACCAATTAACTATTTTTCCTCCTCCTCAATTTCAAAATATTATTATATATTATATTATATTATATAATTAAAAAAATAGTCCCCAAGGGTTTCCTTCATGTGTATAGTGTACACTACCTAACCTCTAGTGGCTTCGTGTCCACGTACTCGTTTATCAAAATTTCCAAACTACCTTGCAAGTCGCAACAAAATATTGCCTCGAATCTATTCACACCACCAGGGCCTTTCTGGAATTTCCATCACTTTTCAAAACTATACCTCATCTATATTAAACAAACATAATTTCATAATACTACAAATTTTTAAAAAATAATAACATATTTTACAAATTTTGAACATCATAAATATATAAATATATAATTTCTCTATTTATTGAGTCGTTAAGAATCACACCAACCACTCTGGACCACTGACGGCAGGACAACGCTAATATAAAACATAAAACGCGGTCGTGTTATGAAAATAATATTTGTATCATACCTTGTTTTTTTTTTTAAAAAAAAAATTACTTATAACTTTGTGTAATGCAACCACACGCAGTCATTATCTTGTGATATATTTTATTGAAGTGAAGAACATGTTTTTTTTTTTAATTTTATTTCAAACTCTGGAGAACTTACAAAACAAGTAAAGCATTTATTATTTTTACCAAGAAAATTAAAAAAAAATAATAATATGAATTTATTGTTTTCATAGTATATACATGCCTACTTGTTCGTTGGCTGGGTCCAATACTATTAATTAATTTGAATGCCCTATTCCCAATTAATTCAAGATCCAAGCATTACATGTCTCCCAATGTGAGAAACCTCTTTACATCTATTAGATCATTCCATTTTTAAACGAATGGTTCAGATTTATTTTATTTAATATTTTTTATTCTCAAAACTAAATTGGTCTTTTAAGAACGTTTTGAAACATATATATTATCCTCAAGATCAGATGTGTACATATCGAATCAGACAATAAACTCAACAAATTTTATTAAAATACAATTTAATACTATATTAAGAAGTGTTGGAAATTTAAGTCATATTAATTAATCTCTTATTCGTATCTTTATATTTCTCTTTCATTACGCCGATATAAACAGAATATATATTATGTATATTAAATTGAAAAGAATTGTGTCATTATGAGATTGTGGTTGAAATTGTGGAGAAGCGCAATTTGCTGAGAAATGTTTTAAAGAGAGTCACAAATATTTGGGGTGGCACCTACCCACTCAACTCTGCTAATTATCCATTACGTATTAAGTTGTTCTTCTTTGTTTTGATGTGTGAATCTTTCTCCGCAGAGGTCAAAATCTATCTCTTTTATTTTTCTTTCACAAACCTCAACTTTCTTCCTAACATTAATTACTCATCATGCCAAATGGTTTCGTCCCAGTTAAGGATTCTAATTCTCTTAATCACTAATATCAATGGAGTTTACTGTTTCTTTACCTTCATTTTGTATTACCCTTCAACCTATCACCGGAAAGATATAACATTAATGAAATTTGAATCCAACTACATAAGGTATTGACATCAGTCTCAATCCAACACCTTAAAACGGTAAATTTATGGATCTTGATCTTTATATAACGTTCAATTTTCTCACTTTTATTTAATATAAAACTTAGACTCACAATTAAGTTTCCACAACATTTTTAGAGTAGATGTCACATTGTTTTTGACTTTTTTTTCTTCTAACTCGTCGTCCAACTATTTATTAGTCAATACCATATTATGAATCCCAAGAAATAAAAGAAAATACGTATACGTAGTTTCAATGAGTTTTTTCCGTGAAGAATTTTCACTTCTTCATCTTTAAAATTAATATATAAAATGTTCTTTTTTATGATTTCTTAAAATTTTTGTCTCGAATTTCTACGTAAACTAATTTTAATTTATAAAATATGTTGATTTTATTCTTTTTTAAAGTTTGTTATGAGAGAGTAGTCCAAACATGCCGTAATCTTATTAGGTTTTAGAAACAGTAGAAAAGAGATGAAACTTTCGAGTGAACACATTGCAATTGCAATTATAGAGATAATTATGGTGATAAACATTTGACTTTTTGCCATGACATTAATACAATATATATATATATATATATATATATATATATATATATATATATATATATATATATATATTAAATAAGTATTTATTAGAGTTTTATATTGAGTAATTTGAAGAAAAAAACAATAAATAAGTTTTATATAGAGTATTATACAAATATTAGAGTATTATAAAAATAAAGAGATGTTTTTGGAATCTATGCAAATTATATATTATTTTTTCAAACAAAAATTGTCTTTGGTATTATAAAAATTAGAACTTTAAATTAATTGGTTGAAATGGTAAAGTAAATTTTGAATTAGGTTTTAAATCCATCAGTAGTATAAGTGTAATGTAAATATTTGTTTAATAATATATTGTTAATTTAACAGTAGTATTTTCTGAATTTAATCCTTGCATTTGAAACATTATTAAATCAATTCCTATAGTATATATTAAATTTGAAACACTAAACAATAACTCTGTTTAATATTTTATCTAATCATTAATCCCTTTATTAAACTAACATAGTTAGAATGTTGAGATTAAATTAAATTTTTATTCGTTCTTATATTCGATCTGAGAAAAAGTAAATGAAACTTATGTATATTGATCACCAGAAATTATATTGATAAGTTCAAATTGAGTTCTGATAATTTAGAATTTAAAAAACTTGTCATAATGAAAATCAAATTTCTTTTAGTATTCATATATTTTTTCAACTTCTAAAAAAATGATCATTTCATAAGTGGATTTATAGGACAAAGAGAAATAAATGATCATTCAGACTTCACTCAAATAAATTTCCATGAACACTTGTTTTTCTTTATAATTCACTACTACCACCTTACAAATTATTATGATTTAAGAAGCTCAAAAATACTAAAAGACTCCCATAAACTATATTAAAATACATATGAAATATTTAAATAAAAATAAATATAAAAACTACATTAATAATGAAGAAAATGTACTTTAGCAATTATTTAGTCGAGCTACATAAATTTATTCATGTTTTTTCTAAATCATGTGAATATGGACGTGTCCTATATTATATTCAAATTAAGCTAGTATATTCATCAACATGTAGAAGAAAATAATAATAGATAATATAATTTCGTGGCATCAAATTTGTACAATTTTTCTTTTCACATTCTTCCAAGTACATCATCTAGTGCTCTTAAACAACATAATAAAATTATAAAACATCTTAAAACCATATTCATCACTCTAAATTACATTGTCTTGTATATTTTTTTTTATTTTAATAAATTAAGTATTTGACTTAAGTAAATTAATTACAATTTTTGTTTATAAATTACAATAAAGAAATTATTAAGAATCCAAGTGTGAATCTAAGTCTCACATTGACTATAAATAAGAAAGTAGAGCACTATATCGGAATAAAGATTTATACACTCATTGTCTTAAGGTTTTGGATTGAAAGTGATGTCAATGTCTTATGTGGTTGGTCTCTGGTCTCATTCGTATTATATCTCCCTAGTGAAACTCCCTCTATAAATCTAACAGAAATATGAGAAAATTAAGAAAAAATTAAGAAAAGACAAACTATATTTAATCAACTAGAAATAAAAATAAAAGATCACCTTTTTGCCATAAAAAAATAAAAATTTACTTTTCATTAAAATATTTATCTATTCATATCTTTATTTCTCTAACTTCGTATATACACACATCTTTTTTTAAATAACATCCTTATCATTATTAAATAAATTCAATTATATCATAATCATTTATTACTTTCTTACAATTTTTTTTTCACAAAATATTTCTTTAAAAAATTTCATAATCTGAATTTCTTTAAAATATAAATTTTTTATTTTATCTATTATATATATATATATATATATATATATATATATATATATATATGTATATATGTATATATATATATATATATATATATTTAAAAATAATTATCTAATTTTGTAGTTATCTAATTAATTAAATAATGCATAATTAATTAAAATTAAAAAAGAATGCAAAAGTACGAAAATTAATTCATAATTTAGTTTTTGAATAATCAAATTCAAAACTATGTCATTATAATAAATATAAAGAACAATATGATATCTTAAAAAATAAAATTGCAAATACTATTGAGATCAAAATTTCAAAAATTAATAATATTTTGTATATTCAACCAATAACTTAATATATACTAGTTTTTATTTTATATTTAACTAAAATAGTCGTGTATAATTTTTTATTTTAAAAATTTTAATATTATATCAATTATTAAGTCAAAAGTCATATACTTGGAATATAATTATTTCTTGTTAAAAAATTTATAATAATGTACTTGCAAACGTAATAATTCAAAGTAAAATTTGATTACGCTATATATGACTAATGTTATCTACAACATTTTATAACTTAATTCTATATTAGATTTTTTTTTTGGTAGTAGTTATTATTATTGGTAGGTATGAGTTATTAAGTAAATTTGTATTAAAACTAAAATTTCTTTTAGCATTTTATTAAGTAATTATTATTACTACTAAATAGCTTTAAGTGCTTTTAGCATTGTAAATCGGTCCAAAACTAAAAAATGAAGTTGGTTCTATCATGCACATCAAGTGACCATGTTAGAATACCAAACAAAAAACCACGATACACAAATCACTATTCTGTGTGACTACTTATATCTATTTTTTTAATTAAATAGTTCAATAATCTTGTCTTTTGTGCATGCTAAAACTTAAAGTTGTAAAGTATTCGTATGTATAATAACCCGCGAGCTAATCTGATGCATCACGGGTTCAGGTCGGGTTGGGTTGAAAAAAAATTACAAATTTCAGTATGAGTTAAAAACGAATTCAATCCATTAAGAACCTAGTTCACTCAGGTTAAATCCGTGATAAGTCGGGTTGGCTCACGACGATAAATTTTAAATATTAAATTAATATATATATATATATATATATATATATTATATAATATATAATATATATATATATATATATAATATAATATATATATAATATAATATATAATATATATATATATATATATATATTATATATATATATATATTATATATATATATATATATTATATATTATATATATATATATATTATATTATATATATATATATATATATATATATGTTGTTAGTGAGTCTGTTTTTAGTTTTGGTTCTCATGTGCTAACCAAATATCATTTTTCTATTCTTCTAGAGAATGTTGAGGCACTCATTTTAACACAAAATTGGTTGCATGGTTTTGAACTAACAGGTAACATTATAGTTAGTACTGTAAAATTAATTTAATATTTAATATTTTAATATTATTAGTTAACATTATTTTTGTCTTGTTTTATTGTAGATGGGGATAAAGAAGATGCTTCAAGAGATGAAAATGTTGTGGATTTATCCATTTAAGATTGTAATACTATAGTTTGATAAGTGACAAAAATGATTTGATGTTAGGTAGTAATTTATATTTTGTGATTTTGGTTTGTATTTGGAGTTTAACATAATTTGAGATTTTATTTGGATTGTATTGAAGTTTATTTAGATTTTAATCGAAATTATAATTTAGTTTTCTTGAGATTAAAGAAAAAAAATTGTGTGTTTTTTTAATTAAGTGAGACAGTGAGCCAACCGGTTTAATCCGCCAACCCGTGGTGGGTCGGGTCGGGTTCTAATTTTGTTGGCTCGCTAATAAGTGAGTCGGGTTGGGTTGACCCATTAAGTGGTCAACCCGTCGCGGGCTGAGCCGGTTTGGATCAGGTGACTCATTTTGACAGCTCTGATGTGTAACAAAATAAAAAGAATCATAATATTAATTAATTAATTAACCTTAGTTTAATTACTCTTTTAATTTTAATTTTTGTTTTAAAATGTCAAGTTAATTATTAAGTTTTTTTAATTTTAATTTAATGTTGATTTTTGAAAAATTGATAAAATGTAATTTTTTTCGTTAGAGTTCTTAACATGAATCAATAATTTTTTATCAAAATTGTAATTGTTAATATAGACTATTTGTTTTATTGATATAATTAATATCATCCTAGTATCATTTGTGACAAAAAAATCCTTAATATTTTTTAAAAAATTTAAAAATTAATAATTAAATTGTATCAATTTTTTAAACATTGTGATAAGACTAAAATATACCGAAAGACCAACTTATCTTTTTAAATGAAAACAAGAAAAAAAAGTAAATAAACCTTAAGGCGGCGTTTGTTTTAGGTATCGTACCATTGATGAGGAAATGCGAAGACGGTTAAATTAAATTTTGGAGGGGGGGAGATTTAACGATCCTTGCAAATAGATGAGATTTGGATGGATGCACTATTTCTCTTTTGATATTTGACCAAAATACCTTTGTTCATTTGAATAATTGATTTTTATTTTTTATTTTATACATATAATAATATATAAATAGGAAGAAGAAATAATAGTAATAATAATAATAATTAATTAATTATTTTAATTCATTTTATCTAATTTTATTACTTATATTTAAATTTATAATACTTTTATCGTTAAAGATAAAATAGTAATTATATTATTTTATCGATTTAAACATATTTTCAATTTGTCACAAACTCTCACAAATTTTCATTTTATTCATTTCTTAAAATTTCTTAATCCAAACAACACTACAATATTTTTTTCATCGTCTCAAATTCATTCATTTATTCACTCATACCTAAATCCTCTGTCAAATCCAAAGATATATCAAATTTTACACAAATTTTCATTTTATTCATTTTTTAAAATTTCTTAATCCAAACAACATTACAATATTTTTTTCATCATCTCAAATTCATTCATTCACTCTTTTCCAAATCTCCGTCCAATCCAAAGACACCGATCATTTATTTGATTGATGAATAGGTCGATGCTTTTGTTGGTCCGTTGGTCTTTCGTTTTTCAATGGTCTCTTTCTTCACTCCTGTCGTACTACAGGTGTTTAGTTTTCATTTGCTAATTTTGGGCCAGGCCCAATTTTATCTAGCAAAACAAAAATTAGTTAATTTTAAATATCTTATTTTTAATGTAAAATAATCTGCTCCCAAATAATTTAAATTGTTATAAGTATAATAAAAATATAAATAAATGAGTTGAATACTACACCTAACCACTCAAAAAAAGTGGGTCAGTACGACGTAAAAAATGGGATTGAATTTGATTACGAATAAAAAATTATTATTATTTTAGTACTATTTTGAACACGAGCATGGTTTTCTAAGAAAAGATTCTTATGACATTGATGTAAATCTAACTCTACCTTTATTTAATTTTACTTATATTATAGTTGAGAAGATATTTCCACAGAATGTTTATATTTTTATTTTGATTTAAACAATCAATTTAGTTTTAAAATTGCATTTTGTTATTACATTGTTTCTATAATTAAGAAATATGTAAAAATATTTTAGAATTCATTTAAGTTTCTAATTTTTTTATTATTAATGCGAAGATTCAATTATAATTATGCATGTTTAAATATTAACTTGAAAAAGGATTTCAAAGATTGAAATATTTAAAAATTTTAATCAGAAATTTCATAGTTTGAAAAACTTGCACCAGATTTTATGAATTAGAATATTGTTGAGTCTCTGAGGAACCTCAGGTTCATTGTTTGGTTCAAGCCATTCCTTCTGGTAATTCTTGCACATCACATTTTTGTGATGGTTTTGGGTGTGAGGAAGCACACTTCAACTGTTGATAACCGTTGACCTCCATGGCTGTTACAAATACAACATCTCTTGTGGTTGCTGGGCTCCCAGGTTCTCAACTTGGGTGTCACAATTTGAGGAACAGACAGCATTCTCTTACACTGAGTTGGGAAAAACATCTGAAGTGTGCACACAAATGGGGTGGGATGTGTGTTGGTCGAACCACGAGGATTTGGGGGGTTGAGAATCCATGGAAGCCGATGAAGGTAGTGATGCAGGTCGTTGATCACCATCCAATGGACGGTGATGTTTCTCGTGGAGTGCATAAAGATTTGGTCGCCCTTCCAAGTGGGTGTTGGCTTTTCTGCACTGTACTTTCTTCAAGATGATTGATTGTAGTAGTAGTATTTAAGGAACCTTATTAAATGTTTTGTGAGCATTGAATATCCATGTTGGATTTAATATATTCCGTCGTTGCTTGCTTTTTGCCTACTTTTGGGGGTTTGATTTCGAATGATTAATTGGGTTTGCACACTTTTTGTGACAGCTTGCAAGACCATGGTTGGGCACATGCTAGTTTTTGAACTTGAAGTAATTGTGGCTTACACCATTTTGTTTTCGGTCATTGCTAGGGGAGTGCTAGGCCAGAGTGAGAAAATATAAGCACTAAGAGTATATTCACATTTGTTTTGATTTGGGGGTTTAGCTTTTATGCAAGTGAACTTCTGATTTCAAATAGGAACATTGTTAACATTGCTTAACTGAAGAGTGGATAAAGGGGAGAAATCCCCTTTGTTGCTTTTAGAATTTGTTGTCATAGCCAGAGTAAGCTGATGAAATGCAGGGAAAATTATGTGGTTATGGGGTGAAGGGGCAGGCTGCTGTTGGTAAAATGTCATGAAAAAATTGGAATTTTGGATATTAGTTTGCCCCTGGAGAATTAGATAATTATGCTGGAACTATCTGTTTTGCTTTCAAACTAGAAGAAGGAACTTTTATGATGGGATAATGTTATTAACTTATAATCAAATATAAATTAAGAATCCCATTTGTTTATGAAAATTAGTTTTTGACTCGGCCATTCTGATGTTAGTTTTCTGGTCTTTCATTAAACTACTATTATAATTCTCATTATTTTCATGTTTTTTTTTCTAGTGCGGGGGAATATTCTTTAGAATTTAACATGCATCCTGAAAAAAATGTTATCAACTCATGTGAAGAGCTATAGTTTCATTATTAGACTAGTTGTTATCATTTTGAAAGCTGTGGATCCTATTTTCATTACTTTCCAATCTTATTTCATTATCATTTGACTTTATACATTCCCAGTTTGCATTTTGTTCATAGTTTTACCGGAAGATTTCAGATTTTGAAACTTCTGTTCTTGTCACTGACTGTAGAGCCATTAACCATATCGGATATTGTGGCTGCTTCTGATGCTGATGCTAAAGTACGAATATCGTATAAGGTATGAATGTATGATCATGATGTATGCAATGGTTGCAAATTTGTGATCTGTTATCCATGTCTCATTTGTTTGGATTACTGAATTAGGGGATGCCAGGATCATACAGTGAGGATGCTGCACTCAAAGCTTACCCCAACTGCGAAACGGTTTCATGCAATGACTTTGAAGAAGCTTTTAAGGTTTGATTTGACATAATCTGTAATATTCTTGATGCTAATATTTGGATAAAAAAGTCTTAATCCTTATATTTTCAGATTTATCACAATTGATTTTCATTTTCTGTTTCTACATTATATGTGTTTCCACTTTTAACTTTACGCAAAGGTAAGAGTAATGGTTTCAATGTCTTTGTAACGACCTTCTCATATGTGTTTATCCTTGCTCATTTTCCTATTTAAAAATAATGTCTGACAGGCTGTTGAGTTATGGTTGGCTGACAAGGTTATTCTTCCAATAGAAAATACATCTGGGGGGAGCCTTCATCGGAACTATGATTTACTTCTGCGCCATAGGCTTCACATTGTTGGTGAGGTGCAGATGAGTACTAATCTCTCCCTTCTAGCTCTGCCTGGTGTCAGAACAGAGTACCTAAAACGGGTTCTAAGTCATTCTCAGGTGAGGTTGCATGTTGCTGGCCCTTTTTCAGATGTGGTAGTATAGACTTGCTACACTATAATGGAAAACCTACTGTTGTTGCATCTAATCCTATGCAACTTAAGAAATATAGATTGCTTAAGATTTATATAGCATTGGTCCACCCATGAATGAAACTGGGATTTAATCAATTAATTTTCTAAGTAATACTGAATTTTAATGTTTTAAACTGGTTGAAATGATCTCTCAAAAGCTGTGTATTAGTTGTTTTACCTGTTAGTTAAACAAGGGTCATGTAAGAAGTATTCTGCATTGAGTAGTTTGTTTGATATTGATTAATTTGGAGGAAGTAGACAGTAGATTATAGATCATTTGGTTTTCAACCCGCATTTGGATTTTGTTTGTTTAAGATAGAAGCCTGAGCACTTTCCGTTAATATAACTGAATCAAATAGTAGTTTTCTATAAATAATATACTGAATGTAGTAGAATAATTCAATTTGTACTAGTCACGTAAGAGCTGTGAAGAAGATTTTTGCTTGCAGGCACTTGAATTGAGTGATGATTTCTTAACTAAATTAGGGGTTGCCAGAGAAAATGTTGACGATACAGCTGGTGCTGCTCAGGTAATATATCTATATATCTTATGTGACTTTAGATTTCTCTAAGTAGAGAATAATTTTTGTTTTCTGTTTTCTGTTTTCTGTTTTCCTTAATATGCCTGTGAGATTAGATAATAGCTTCAAATGGCCTACATGATGCTGGTGCAATTGCAAGCATTCGAGCTGCAGAGATCTATGGACTTAATGTACTTGCAGAACGAATCCAAGTAAAATCTCTAACCAATCATCATTTGCTAGAAATCAACAATTATCTTGTGGCTGATTTACCTTTGATTTGATTTTCAAGTATTCATTTGGGAACTTGGTGTCTCCAATGTTATACTGGTTTGAAGGCAAGAAAGAACCTGAGATTTGCAAATAAGAAGTTTAGCTTTGGTAAAAAGCTTTGAATTTCTCACAAAGTATTAGGGAAACTTTGTGAAATAAGAAAGCACTGACCCTGAAACCAGAAGAGATGAATTGCATATTCTAGAGGAAATATAGTTGTTGACTAAGCAATGTGTACTTCAACTTATACGGGCAATTCGATCTATGGCCTTTTTAGATTGTCTCCATCTCTACGTTTCCTCCAAATAAACCAGACACTTTATTTTCTCTAATTATTTCAATGTGTTGAAGGACAGTTCCCCGAAAAGGTTATGCTGTTGTTAGCTTGAACCCCAAGAACGGTGTTTTATATCTCTAAGAGTAATAGATGCAAGACAAAAATATGTGAAATTTCCATGATGTCAGCTTTGTTCAGTAGAATTCGGAACGTTCTTTCTTTTTGAGGCTATCTAACTATTTGAACCATTTTTTATTCTCTTTCTCAATTGCTTGGCTCCTATCCCAGGAATAATGTGGACGGTGAGATGCTAAAATTCATTGTAGAATATCTGGGAACCAATCCCCTTTCAAATATGCTCTTTACACCCTTGAACAAATTTTACTGCTAAGCTAAATCAATACATTCTTAAGTCAACTTGCAAAGCATTTGCTAAGCGTATTCCTTCCAATATTCAATGACAAGGATATGCTATAGTAATTAGTCAGTACAAAGTGCTGTGTTTATTGATTTACATAAAAGAAGTGCATGAGACATGTTCTTTGTCATTCATTAGTGCACAAACTTCTGCAATAGAGCCTATATATTTTATTCCTCTATATTTCTGCAAATAAGAAATTCTTGTGTTGGTTTGATTGTCTTGTACAGGACGATTATGAAATCATCAGTCGGTATCTTGTGCTTGCAAGGGATCCAATAATCCCAAAAGCTGATAAGCCCTTCAAGGTGAAAGCCCGTTTTGATGTATGACTGTTGTCTTATAATCATGATATAAGATTCTCTACGACCAATTGTTCATTATTTTCAGACAAGTATTGTGTTTACGCTGAATGAAGGTCCTGGAGTACTGTTTAAAGCTTTGGCAGTATTTGCCTTGAGGGACATAAATTTATCCAAGGTTATCTATGTGAAAAAGTTTTCTTCTTGCAAGTCTATCTCCATGCATGATTATTACAGGACACTTAACATTGTGTATATTTGAAAACAGATTGAAAGCCGCCCACAAAGAAATCGACCACTAAGAGTTGTTGATGACTCCAACACGGGAACTGCCAAGTGAGTTTTGCCTTTTCACATTACTGCAATTGGCCATTCTTTTTCATCATATTGCTTCATGCAATATCTGGTTCATCCTAGTTTCTCTTTATGAAGTGTTGAAACGTTGTCTAATTTTCTCTCTTCTCCTAAATTGTTTTCTGTTGTATATGTGCAATTACTTTTCTCCTCTATTCATGTGCTAAATAATTTAGGGTAAAATGAATCTTAGATATCTGAACTACGGTATTTTCTTAGATGCTGATGCAAACATTAGTATAACCTGTGACTTATATTTTTTTTTTATTTAGGTATTTCGATTACCTTTTCTATATTGATTTTGAGGCATCTATGACTGAGCCTCGAGCACAAACTGCTTTAGCACATTTGCAGGTATGTTCTTTGACTTCTTATTTTATGATTTGAATTATGTCTTTTGATTCTTTTCTTTTTTTTATTTCCTCTTTCTTAGAATTTGGGACTACTTTGGCTATATTGCTAATTAATATTGATTTCTAAAACACTTCCTTGCTCCTAGAAATACACATCTAAAATTGTGGTTTGCAAGATTGGACACTGATGACAGTCCAATAACGAGTGTCCTGATAAGCACAATAACAACCATCATTGAGATAAACTCTGATTTCATCTTATAATTTGGGATTAGTTCATTGACATCACTAGTTAGTGTGGGATTTACTATCTTTTTAGACTTTTCCTTTGAAAGAATTAAAGGAAGAATACTTGATAGTCTTGTAGCAGGAGTCCAACAAGCCTGTTCAGAGTCCGGTATTTTAAGGGGTATAACAATTCAGATTTCAGAAGACATTTTACATAAAAGTAAAAAAAGAAATTCTTTAAATTTTAAAATACTTTTGTAAGAGTATAATTGTTAGAAGTCCCATATCAATTATAAGACCAATAGGTACAAACCTTATCTTACAAATTGATTCCGTAAAGTTGAGTTAGGCTTAAAGTTTACTGCTTGTAAATAATAGATTTTAAAGGTTTTTGAAAGACTTTTATGATTAAGATTTTGTAATTTAGATATTGAAGGTCTTATAAAATATGAAATATGTAATTTAGATTTTGTAATCCATATCGTTTTTGTGAAATTTAAAACTGTGTTTCAATACATATCTATGCATTTTCAAATTGTTGTCCATGCGTCTAGAACATATTCAAAAACAATCATGGTTAAAATAAAATGTTCAAAAACCAGTAAGCCAGAGAAAGGCATCACATAGAAGTCAAATTAGAAGGAAAAAACTATATTTTCATTTATTGAACAATCATATGTAATAATAATGTCAATAACAAAAAAAATAACACTGGTGGTAATCATTGCAGAAAACAATGTAGAAAAACTAAGAAAACTTTACTACAGTCACTGAAGATTGAGAAAAGTTTGAATTAGAGTAGAAAAATCTCAAATTTGGGGAAGATTTTTTTGTGAGAGTATATTTTACAGACAAATAAAAAGTCAAACAAAATTCACAAAAATCTATTTAAAAAAATAATCTATTGAAATTTTATGATTTTAAATATTAGATGATTCTTTTTTTAATCTTTTAAAACCTTAATAGAACATTATCCGATTTTGGTGTTTTCTAATTCCTAATAATCTCAATTGAATATAAAAAGAATTAATGTTTAAATATGTCAATTGATTATCAAAAGACTTCCTTTATAAAAGAAAAAAACTTATGAAATCCTAATTGATTATCAAGGAGTGCAAGCATTGGTTTGGACTTCTAATGTGCTTTTAGGGTATTCTTTCTTGAGTTTGATCCTTGACTTGTGGATGCTTGAGTATCTTATCTCACAACTCAATTTGAACCCTTTGATCACCTTAACCATATTGCTTTTGGGGCTCTGGCCTATGTTTTGATCTGCCATGTGGGTCTTAAAGAATTTCCAAAACTTCTTAGTTTTTGTGTTTAGGCAATTGATTCTTGCATTTCCATGTTTTTTTCACTACGAGAAATGTCAAAATTTTTCCCTTTTTCATATCATGTGTATCTAACCACATATCAAAACCATTTTGTCCCTACAGGAATTTGCCACATTTCTTCGGGTACTGGGTTGCTATCCCATAGACACAACCACATTATAGTTATCTGCTTTTCTATTGGTGAGTTTTCATTGAATTCAATCATATCCAAGCCTGAAACTTGGAAGAGGATTTGGAGATAGAGATACTTTCTTGTCACAGTAAAATAAGAGCTCTCAGATGGTAAAAAGTGTAATCTATGATAGCAATTTTTTATCCTCCTTACCTTAGACAGTGCCATTAGTTCATCTACTCAATGAAGAGATCTTCATAAAGAATAAAGAGGTAAATTAGGTTTTGGCCAAATATGTAGTTTTCTCTCTAATGTAATAAGATCATGTTTGGTTCATCTCTTGAATTTCTGCACAAGTTAACATCTTCCACCCACCAAGTTTGTGTTGAGGTTATATTTTCTGCATATATTCAAAATATTCTTGTTGAAAGTGCCTCTAGCCAAATGTGTAGCTTTCGGTCAAACCCAACAGAAGAAACAACAAAAAAAAATGCTGCTGATGCATTGTGGCACTATGAACTCAGTTGTCACCATAACGAATGAGAACATAATTGGTTCAGCATCTGTTCTCAAGTAATGTCATGTCTTCAATTTTTGTTGTAAAATCTTCCATGCCACCAACTTGGCACGTTTACTTGCTATGTTCGATTAATTTTATTTTAAATCCAGAATTTTGCCAAGATCAGAAGAAGGGGTTGTGACTGTGACGGAAAAGTGGAACAAGTACTAAAAAAAATGTTACTTTGTTGTGTGTTCATGTGCACCACCAGATTAGTATAACATATTACCATGTCGTGACATTTCATCGCATAAACTGAATAAAAGAAAACACATTTTACTTCACTTATCATTAAAAAAATGTATATTTTAATATTTGTTAGGAAAAGTTTAACTTTTTTTTCATTGCTTTTTTTTTTTCTGACATCAACCCACCATTCTTTTCCCACAACAAAATCTGACATCAAAAAACAACTTGCTCAATTTTGTGTCACGTCCTTGTAAAGTGGAGATCTACGTGTTAACTTTTATTTGAACATGTTCTTACCGAAAACAATGACCAATCGATCTCTTTTAAATAACTTTCCAACGGCAAGAAACAGTATGAATAAAAGTAAGTATGAAACCGAATCCAAGTTGAAATTGAAGTAAGTCTCTAAGATTGTTTAATTAGTGTTTTAGTATGTTTTTTTACATTCTTTAAAAAAGTATATGAATGGTAGTTTATAGATATCTTTCCTGAAACCATTAAAATATTTTTTAAGAAAAAAAATCATGACAAAGTCACCCAATTTTAAAATTGACAATATCATTTACAAAAGGTTGTAACTTATCATAACACATGAGAGCCTAAATCATTTTCTCATAATTTTTTACACAAAAATTTATAGAAAAATTCTAACAAAATTGGTATGAGAACTAAATATTTTTAAAAACAATATTTTTTTCTTATTATATTAACAAAGTAACTTTACTTTGTATCAATGAATTATTTGTTGATAATTTAACGGTGAAATATTACTTGTAAGTATTAATATAAATTTATTCAACATTTAGGTTGAAATTGGACCTAAAGTCTAATCCTTATTGTTAAAAACTTTATTGGTTAAAATACTCCGTTGGTCCTCAATTTTGTACCAAAATCTCAATTTGGCCCTCGTATTTTTATTAGTCTCAATTAGGTCCTCAATTTTGTAAATTAGTATAAATTAGGTCCTTTTCGTTAGTGTAGAACTAACACTGTTAAGTAGGTGCCACGTGTCAACTTCTCATTTTTTTTGAATTCTTTTAATATTTTTGAATTTTTTATAAAAAAATATTTATGTCACGTGTCACGTTTGTAGTGTGTCACATGTCAATCTAATATGGTGACACGTGTCAAATTATTGTATAAATCTCAATTTGGTCCTCATATTTGTTAATTTGATTTGATTTCAGTCCCAAATTTTTTTAAAAAATTTCAATTTTAGGCACTCCAAATTTAGACCAAAATTTACTTTTATATAATTTTTAATTTGGTCTAAATTTGGAGCACATGAAATTAAAAATTTTTAAAAAAATTTGGGACTGGAATCAAATCAAATTAAAAAATATGAGAACCAAATTAAGATTCATATAATAATTTGACACGTGTCATCATATTAGATTGACACGTGGCACACTACAAACGTGACATGTGGCATAAATATTTTTAAAAAAAAAATTAAAAAAAAGAGGAGCTGACATGTGGCACTTACTTAACGGTATTAGTTCTACACTAACGGAAATGACCTAATTGATATTAATTTACAAAGTTGAGGACTTAATTGAGACTAATAAAAATACAAGGACCAAATTGAAATTTTTGTACAAAAACGAGGACCAATGGAATATTTTAACCAACCTTATTTTGATATGATACATCTTATGGTACAATGCACGAATTTTTATTGTATTTTATTAACTTGGGGATATTAAGATGTTTTCTCAATTTATTAGCCTTTCGATGTCTTTTTATTTTGCAAATGAATTAAACTAGCATAATTCCCAACAAAATTTATAAGAGAATTTCTGTATCTAAAATGAAAGCAATTATTTGATATTAAAAGTTTCAAAGCTCAAATATTGTGTTAGTGTTGACCTCTTTGTCAAATCTAACTTCAATTTCAAACATGGTTGGCTGAGTGTCGTAATTGATGTCTTCCTTCATTTGAGTGCTTACTACGAAAATTATTTAGTAACTACATTATTCAAATCATTATTTACATGTCATGCAATTAAGTACTATTTTAAAAAGTAAATAATTTAAATATATGCTATAGACAAATTGATTCCTGCCAAATAATTTCTCATTTATTAAATGTGTCACGTTAGCATACCCAAATTTATGACAATTGCAAATTTTAATTTTAATCAAAAAGTACATCATTAGTATAGCTATACGTAAAACATAAGGGTAAGCAAGCACTAACTTTCTTTTCTACCATTCTTTTTCCTTGATAAAATCAAATTACAATTTATAATCTTATAAATTAATATTATACGAGATTTAATTATTAAGTTTAAACTTTGCTTTTTAATATAATATAAGAATCTTATTGGACTTTATAATTCATTATCATATACTAATATCTAATCACACGTTTAAAATATTCAAATTTTTTTAAGAAAATGTGTTAAAAATCTCACATGCACTTAAGATAAAATTAAATTAAAAAATCTCTCTTTATAAACTAGCTTAAAGCCAATTTCCTAATACACATTCCATTAACTTGAGTTTCACAATCATTTGAGAAAAAAAACGGGTAAAGATTAAGACTCACCAAACCAGAAATGGTGATGATTCTCATATAGTTATTTTTTACCTCAGAGGAGGGTGAGTCAGAAGCAGACACATAGTTGTTCATTTATTTGCTTGAGTGGTTTATCACATTTACCCCAACCTCCACCCACATTGTTTTCTGTAAACAAACCTAAAAATTGGTCGCATGCACCTCGTATGAAAAAAAAAATAAATACTAATGTATATGCACTATAGACATGTCTAGATGCATCAACATTTAACATTCATCACTGTCTTCACACCACTCCTCTTATTTATCTATTATTTTGTCCTAAAGTACATAATTTTATAAGGGGGAAAAGAGTAGGTAAAGGAAGAATATTCTGTGGCTTGCTTCACAGAAAATGTCAAGAGTGACATCTTTAATGGCGAATATAGGGAATACCTGTTAGGAATTATAGTTTGTGTTGGAAAGATATTAAGTTTTCAGCTTTTATGTTGGATGTAATCTTGATGGGTTATATATATTTTTTTCATATATGATATGTTATAGTCATCGAGATTATAATTTTAGGTATATTTTTCCTTTTTTGTGTTGTGGTTATACGGTTAATCACTCTGAATCATCGATTTTGATACACTGCTGAATTTATATTTTATTATACGGGTTAGGGTCATTGAGAGATTATAGATTTATGTATATATGACATTGGTCTTACATATATAAGTAATTTGACATTAGTTTTATCTCAAAATCTTAAGGTAATGGTGCTATGGATCTTTATTATTATATAATTTTTAACTTTATCTATTATATTCTATGTGAAACTTTTGATTCAAACTTAAAGTATTGTCAACAAATCTGAGATCTTTTATATTGACAATTCACCTCTCAGATAAATGGTCTATTTCTCTGGCTTATCTCGAGATGGATTCTCCCAATATTCAATCAACAAAACTAATTTTGGAGCAGATCTTTATTTGCTGAAAAGAATTTGTAAAAATAGTTTTAATTTTATGAAAATTTAGTTTCTAGTATAATATAAATATATAAACATGTTTTTAAAAATAATAAAACCATCAATCGTGTTGTAAAATTGATTCTCCCTTAAAATATTCTCTCCATATTTTATAAATATTCCCACATCTTTATGGAGCCTATACATACGTATGAACACACTTTATGACTTGAACCCTTGGTGTCAACCAAAGATTAAGAAGCATCGTGTTCTTTTTTGCTGACAGAAGAAAAAACTTGATGCATTATCAATTTTTTTTATTACAAATATTAGTATTTTGTTAGTTTGTTTTATTAGAAAATGTATTTTATTACTAGTATGAAGCTCAAACATGTCTCATTAATAACGTTTTCTGTATCCGATATGTATTAGACACCAATATACATATGATATTCGTAATATATATATATATATATATATATATATATATATATATATATATATATATATATATATATATATATATATATATATATATATAAAGTATTCAATTTAAAAGACACTTTTTTGTCTTTATAACTTTAACATGATTCCGATACATTGTTAATAATACAAATTTAATAATTTTTTAAAAAATTCATCAACTTGTAAATTTATCATATAAATTTTTATTATAATTATAAAAAAAAATATTATATGATCGGTGCTTCTCACTTTTCTAGATATTACATGAATATATTATATTTATTTTTTTGTTAGTTAATAATATATTTATTTTTATGTTAGATAATAATGTTACTTAAAAATATGAAACTATAATATATATATATATATATATATATATATATATATATATATATATATTTCGTGTATCATCTCTTATGTTTTTTCGATTTAAATTATCTTTCTGTATCCAAATTTTATAGGTAAAGAAGTTGAACTTATATCTTATTTCGTCATCTCTTCCAAATCTATTAAACCAATTTTATAATTTTCAACTATTAAAAAAAAAATTTTGAATCTGTGACCTCTCTCACAGTAACTCCCAATTTTACGCATCCATTATTCTGATGCAACATGATAATGAAAGATGGTGAGTGAAAATTCAAAAAAAGGAAACATGATGCATGGATGGTGAATGATAGTGATGCTACTCTATACCTTTTGCTTTGTTCTTTTCCTACAGATGCGGCGTGTCTATACCAAACCTTTTTTACTGCATCTTTCTTATGTAGTGTTGTACCATATTTTCATTGTCCAGGTTCAATGAACGTTACTCACTAACACCTTTTCTCCTTTTTATTTTTTATTTTTCATTTTCCGACATTATGATTATTTAAGACCTTAGTCTCTTTACAAGTGAGGGAAACAATGTATTAATAGAGATCCCCATGGGACAAGTGCCAACGACCCATTTATTTCTGTGCTCTTAAACTTGTATGTGGCTTTTCCTTCACCCTCTTCTTCTTTCTCCGTTCAAGTTTATTGGTACGTTTTCTCTCTTCTTGTTCATTGCTTTAAAAACCATGATTCATGTACTTCACTTCATCTTTAAACTTAAAGGAACTCACTTTCCTTTTCGGTTATTGTTATCATTAATTACCCGACACTGCAAGGTAATTAATTTATGTTTTGGATTAGCTGAAATACTGGGTTTTAAGCAGTTTTCTGCTGTCTCTTCATAGTTGGAGATGCAGATCTTTTTTCATCACAACACTTTAGACGTATACTAAAACGTTAAAGTTTCAAACTTTTATTTGTTGGTTCTATTGGGTGTGGTGTGGTTTAGTTAGATAGTGTGTTTTTGATGAAAGAGTTCTTGATTGATCTGTTGTACGCTTGGTGGGTAGGTTCGAAGTTTTGATCCGAAGCCATTACAGACAAGATAACCTAATATCCATTCCATTGCTTTCAGGTAACTTTTATATTCTACTTTTTTTTCTCTATGATTCTGTGAATATTCTTTTTCATATGCTAAATCCATGCAATTGGGTTGTGTTATTTTAAATGAATCTGTGTGTTTATACCAATGAAAAACGTTTTCATTGTCCATTTAAAGAATTACCTTTCATTAATTTATTTGGTATGATCTGCAGCGAATTAAACAAGATAATCTATGTCGGAACAAATGAAATAAACCAAGAGATGGTCCCATATAAAGGGTATTTAATTATCAGATATATGAATAATCAAACGTTTGATGAGATTGGTGGGTTGTAGATTTTGTGTACGGAAACGCTATTGACTAATGTTTGGCAGGTTTGAAGTCTTTAAGACTGATTTATTATCATAAGATTAGCCGATGTAAACTGAGAGAACATGTATTGAATATAACAACAGGTTGAGATGTAGAAACCTTCAACTTCACTAGATGGAAACTGAAATCCCTTCTCTCCAATTACTTGGAGCCAAGTGTATACTAATAATTTTATATGTTATTGGCAGTGACACGCTACCTCCAATTATTGTGGTCTTTATATATAATAATCTAGTATCTCATCACATGTACCTAATAAAATTGTTTATCATGTGGAATGTTTTCAAGGTACTTGTCTGTTAAAGCAGAAAATGTTGCACTGACATAATTTATCAGTGCTTAAAGAAACATGGAGACACCAGTGCTGATATATCTTGGTTTGTCACTTTTGCAGTGTAATGAAGATGTAACTCATTAGGAAACCCAGATGCCATCATGATGGGCTTTGGGCCCAAACTCAGGTACCCTCTTAGAAATTGTTCATGATATGGATAATATTCAGCCATTTAGACAGTGCTACTAAAAGTATAGTTAGTAACTCCTCTTTAATAAAGAAGATGCTAGTATACAAAAATAGCAAGGATTATTAGCAGTGGCACTTCGTACTAGCCACTAATGTGTTCCTGAAAAAAATGTTTCAATGATTGATTTTTGTCCATGTTCTAGACATTTCAATCAATTTAAAGATCCACAAAACACCAAGTATCTTAATGATGAAGACCCCGCCACTCACAAAGCACAAACTAAGCTGCAGTTGAAGAAGATGCATGTTGCTGATGGTCAAAATTATGAATCTGCATATTACGCAGTTATCAACCAGTGCTTCATTTCTTATGCGTGTTGTTGGCTTTGCTTCTTCCAGGTAAATAACTGCTTGGTGTGACATGTATAGCTTAAATATGTGTTTTTGTTCCCTTGAAAATTGTTTTACAGTTATTGTTAACATAAATTAAAACTATAAAACTAGTATGTTATCGTTTTCTGGTGATTCATATGTTGAATAATAAACACTTACTTTTGCTCTATATTCAGGTTGTGGCAGTATGTTATGCTGAACAAGTTGTGAAGTTGATGGTTAGTTTCCTCGTGAATAAGGATGTGAACACCCAGAAAATGGGAGCATCCTTGATACACAAAAGAGTTACTTTCAGAGATATGTTACTTTGACAGCACATGCCTCATTGATGGCTTATACTAAAAAGCTTATCAAAGATGATGGTGATGATCAAAGTGATGCACCCTCTTTGTCAGGGACAAGGATTTCAAACCATCAAAGTTACTTGTTTCAGTGAAGAGAGTTCCCCTTGGCAACTTCAAAATTTGACACTGTTTTCGATCATTTTCTTGTCGGTTAACTGGGTCATAGTTTATGTCTCCTCTTGCATTCCATGAATAATGTAACAGTACTCAAGAGTTTTAGCTCTGCAGATGAATGTAATAAATTGAAAATTATGTGCTTGTAATTGATAGATTATATATTTTAAGATGTTGGGAGAAAGTTTGATTTATGTTGAATTTGTTGCTCGAGTTTTAATGTAATTCGTGTGATTTTTGTCTTCTTCAATTCGTCATCTTTAAAAACGTGGAATGTCTATACATTTCTCTAAATTCTGGTATTTTCTTGACCAATAAAATTTAATTCTAATTTAACTTTACAACATAAACTTTGCATTCAAAATTATTTTATTCTAATACATTCATACATATTCTCAATGCATGACAATTGATACGGTATTGGAAATAAATACATGTTTCTATCATAGAAGATCTCAAAACTAACAAATGACATTTTAATAGAAAGGATGAGAATGAAAATCCAATGAAAGACACTAATCTACACTTTGATTTACATCGGAGGTTATTAGAGTACCGAGTAATCTATTATGAGGGAGACAAATCTGGATTCTATATTATGAATTTTTTGTGTTATTTTGTTTTTCTTCGAAATATAATGATTTTGATATTAGAGGTAATTTAATGTTTAGAAAATTTTAAAAGATCTTATTATGTTTGATTGTCATCTTCAAAATTTAATATAACATTAATTATTATTTTTCTTTATATTATTTTTTTTTCACTAATGTTGTATTAAATTACTTATACATTTATTATTTGAGCTGTATTATTTTTTTTATGGACCCAAAATAGGAATATATATGAAACAAATTATACAAATATCGTCTAAAGTTATCTTATTCTCATTTTCTTCCATTTCAATTCTTTGTTATACAACATTAATACATTTTCTCTTTCCGTAATATCTAAAACAATGTTGTACAAAACAAAGAATATATAGAGAATGAGAATTTTCAAAACGTTGTGTTGAACCGGTGTTGATATTTTGTTGTCCACTTCCACTTTGCCATGAATGCTATAGTAAAAAAACTAATGTTCTTAATCCCCAAAACCTCATTCTTCCTTTGATTTACATAATTTTTTTTCACTTAACTCATGCAATTTTCCTACTTTTTACACCCGAGATAGGAATGTTCTTTACTTAATACAAAGGGACAAATAATAAATTAGTAAGGTTGGAAACATTGAATTTATGACACAAATCCTCTCCTCAATAGACATTTTTGTCCTCTCTAAGGTGCCAATTAAGATCAAATTTCAATCCTTTAACACTTGCTTTTAAATCTCCCACTTCAAGTTCTCAATAAAGTTCTCAATAGGGGATCCAAGGGAAGAAAGTATTTGACACCATGTAAGCAAATTTAAGAAATTTAATGTTGTAATATTTATGATTAATTTTGTGTGAGTTATTCCATTGCCTTTTAATCATTCTAAGATTATTTAGAGTTACTAATTTGGTTTCTTTGTTAAATAAGAGTAAAACGTTTGTAATGAATTAAAAACAATTTAGTTGATTAAAATATTTTTATCTTGCTATAAAAGAAAAGAAAAAATTGTTCAACTGATAAAAATAAGTTGTAAACTATTAATTTCACTTAAATATGTTTTTTCTCTTAATAAATTTTGGAGATTAACAACTTGAATAAATCCATTAAAATGTTCTTCTATAAGGCGATAAACTTCTTATAAAATTTTATTTTATCTTAATGAATGAATTATATTATATTATATTGTATTATATTATATTATATTATTTATACATATATATATATATATATATATATATATATCCTAACACAGTTTTATAGATGTGAAAAATACATTTTATCTTCGTACAGAAGAAATGTTAAGTGTGTTTTTAATCTGTAAATTTTGATACAAAGTTGAAATTCGTTCATATCCAAAACTTTGATACATTTTGATCTTAAAATTTAAAAAATGAATGGATATAATCCTTTTAATATAATTATATTAAACTTTTTTATGTATCAAATGAATGTATATTAAATAATACAATAAGTTCCGACTATTTGTTATAATAAAGTAATTTAACATGTAAATGTAATAATTATTTTAATTTATCTAACTAAAAAATTAACTAATCAATTAAAAGCCTATAAAATATTTTATACGATTATATGTTTTTAATATTCATTTATATGTATATATAAACAAAATTTAAAAATTAAAAAAAAATTAAAATTAAAATATAAAAAAAAGTGATGGTCTGTCAACCCATGTGTGCGGGACAAGTTGTAATCAATGGTCCATTTTTGTTTGACAGACCAGTTCGGTTCAATATGTTTTTGATGTACCAAATCAAAATGGATCGGACTAGTTATTTTACCATCCCTATATCTTATCTTATGAACAAAACTTTTCCAATTTTATCGTTTAAGGACTCTCCTTTTAAACTAAAGTAATTAATTTATTTTTAAGTGACCATTTATTTAGATTTAACCATTTTTTAAATTAAAATAATTATCTTATTACGTTACATTGTGATTATTTATTTAAACATGCTCGATGGCTAAAATTTTATGAAAAGATACCATAACTTTATTTAACTATGCTTGATAGCAAACAATTGATGATGTAAAAACTAAAATTTCAAATATATGTATTATACACACCTAGATAGTCCAGATAACCGGTCCGTATGAATTACAAATAATATGACAAAAGGCTTTTCATTTATAGCATATGACACAAGTAAAAATATCCTCAATATATTCAGAAGATATATGATAAAAATAGTCTCACCCTTCATCATCACATTCCTTATATAAAGCAATTTATTATCTCATAAGACTTTCAAATAAAAAAAGTAATCACAAAAAACAAAAACAAAAACATATAAAAAATTAATACACACATAAAGCGATTGTATTTAATTAAAAGAAGTAAATAAATAAATAAATATCTAAACAATTAATTAATTGCTAACCGTTCATAAATATTTAAAAGTTCAATGTAAATATAAATATATAAATATATAAATATAATAAATATAATAAATATAATAAATATAATAAATGCAATATATAATTAAATGTAATTATAAATATTTTTAAATAATGCAATATTGTATTTTAAAACTGAAATTAAATTTTTATATGAACAAAAAATTGAATGTAAATAACAAATATAAATATATATAAATTATTTGTTTGCTTTGCCAAAATATTAAGAACTACATCAACAAAATTTAAATTGTGCTTTCAAGTCATAAACAAAATTTATATAGGAGAAAAGTTCAGTTTTGAAATTTTAGATCGGTTAACTATGTTTTTAGTTTTTAAATTTTGTAGTAAAATTAGAATTCGTCATAAATTTTTAATATATTTTAGTTTTTAAATTTAAAAAAATGAATAAATATATTTCTTTTAATTCAATTATACTAAATTTTATTGATATATTAAATATGTGTTAAATGATATAAACAATTCAAATATTATCATAAAACATATTCATCACATAACAAAAATGTATCTATTACTTTATAAAATATAAAGACCAAAATATTTCAAATTTCAGAGAAATACAAATCCCAATCTCAATTCAAAATTCAATACACTACAAACATATTTAACTCCTTTGAAATTTATAATAATTATTACTTAACATTGATTGCAAAGTCTGAGTTAAAAATATTAAAGAAACCATTGTTTTTGACAGAAGCCTTTAAAGAAATATACTGTCATGCCATCATACTTCAACATGACAGGGTTAGAAAACGTTTCAAGAACATCATCATTTATGACATTGATGGCATATTTTTGAAAAGTTAAGAACATTTATTATTTGAAACGTTGGAATGATTTTTCAAATATAAATAAATGAAAAAGATAATATAATGTGAGTTAAATCAAACCGTTCATTTGTCGTATGAAATAGATGCATCAAATTCTTATTGGTAAATATAAATATATAAATCATCTTAAACCATAGTAAATCAATATTATAGTAAAAGGAAGGATTAAAGAATGTCAAAAAACAAAACCAACAAAAATATCAAAATAAAAGCATCCAACAATAAAAGACATGCATGAAACATTTGACACTAAATTTAAAAACAATTATCATTATTTACCATTAAACTATTACATCTTTTTGGTATTAAAAACAAACATTAAAGAGTGATAGGTGTATGTAGAAAAAAAATCTTACTATGGTGTTGTGAAGCAAAATTCGTTTTGAATATAAACCATCAACTAATTTATTTAACTAGTATTATTTAAAAGAAAAAATACAAAACAATAGTGAACATCTATAAATAAAAGTTAGGCTCAAATAGAGATTTGGTTTTAATTATTGTTCAATATTTTTTCAATTTGGTATTAATATATATATATATATATATATTTAATTTAGTTATAATATTTGTTAATTTTGTTCAATTTGATTATTTTGTTAATATTATTTAAATAATTAATGGATCGTGTATCCTTTTATGTTTTTTTATTTAATTTATATTTTTTTATATTGTTTTTATTTTTAAAAAATGTTTATACATTAAATTAATATCATGTCACATGTCAAGATCAGTGTCAAGTGTCAGGATAAGTCTTTTATATTCAATTTAGTTTTGATATTCATTAATTTTGTTCAATAAGTTACATTTTTTTTAAATTGAACAATTTTGTTCATCTCTAATCGAAGCAAATTTAATTATTATATAAATGTTATAATAATATTTTTCTTAAATATTTTTTGTTTAGAGTAACATTTTCTTTCAAATTAGAATGAAAATCGTTAGAATGAGGAATAAAATTATTGTTTAAAATTTAAAGAAATTAAAAATCACATAAAAATGTCATACAACATTATATTAATCTTTTATATTACTTAATTTGATTTTTAACCTCTTAAAATGTTAAATCAATTGTATTATTCTTTACTTTTAAAATTTTCATATTTTAATTTTAAACTTGTTATAACTCTAAATTAGAAATATGTAATAAAAATATCATTATAACTTTTATATTAAAATTAAATTTTTTCCGAATTTGAAGGATGTATAAATTTTTCAATTTCAAAAAAATTAGAACAAATTAAAAAAAACGAATATCATAACTAAATTGAATATAAAAAATTGACCCTAAATTGAACATCACATATAACATAGACTTGATAAATAATTTTTTTTAAATAAAAAGATAAAATAAAAAAAATGTTTACTATTCATTAATTATCATAAACAACATTAACAAAAATATTAAATTGAATAAAATTAATGAATATTAAAACAAAATTAAAAATAAAATATTAGGACAAAATTAAAAATACTAAATAACAATTAAGATTAACTCAATATTTAATTTTAAAGAGCTAAGATAACTTTTTTTCCTTTTACATTCTGGTATGCATGATAGTTGACTTTTCTTTTTCCTTAAAATAATTTATGCTTTGCCATTTTTTTTCTATTAAGAAACCTGTAAATGTTGTGGTTTATGGTGTGAAAACCTTTGGACTGATATATAACCCTTTATTCAATATACCAGTCATTATTCCGTGAAAATGGTCCTGCATTGTGAATTTCCATGCTTAAGTCCACAACATTTATAATAAATAGGATAATAATTGTTACATTTAATAGGATAATAATTGTTACATTTCTAATAACAAGGATAGTAATTTATACATATTTTAATGTTTTTCCATACTTTGAGTTTCCTTCTATATTCAAACTGGGTCTACTCAATTCATTCACCATCTTACTTTTTATCATGCTTGTGAAGGTCATGGTTAGGTCATTAACAAAATATTTTTTACAATTGAAAAAAAAAATTTAAAAGGAAAAGGAAAAAAAAAAATCTTTGTTCACTAAAATTTTAAGAATATAACTATTATAATGGTCAATTTAAGTTTAGCTTATTTAGGTGAAATTAATTTTAAAAAATAGATTTTGGTAGATAATTTTATAAAGTGAAACATTATTTATATAAGAGATTTAAGATAACACTGTGGATACAGGGATGTTGTGAACGCAGGACAGTCACTCCATGTGAATGCCAATATTCAAATTTTCAATCAGCAAAAAGTTGGTGTGAAAAGAAAGAAAAAAAACTAGTCTATAAAAACCCACGCGTCATTACAAAAAGTTGCAAAAACATCCCACCGTTGATATCTTCTAACATCACGATCAGTTAGGATTCTTGAATCATGATACCGTTGATTGTGTAGACCGGTATCACCACAGCGTGAGAACATGGATTAGTCGGTTCATAAGTTCATTCTTCCGACCATAGTTATAAGTGCTGTAGAGGATCACAGCCCCTGGTTTTGAGTTCATTCCTCATCCATAGTGATCAGTGCCGCAGGGGATCACAGTCTCTGACGTTGAACTTCGTGCGTGGCGCTTCGTTACTGTGTACAAAAGGGACTCACTTCCCGCCGTTTCAGTCACATACCGAAGCGTAGGAACAATCCATTCCTTCTCTGCAGAGAGATAAGGGAGAGAGGGAAAACGAATACTGTCTCTCACTGTACAATCATCTTCCGTCACTCGATTCTTCCGAACGATTTTTCGATTGGAAACCCTAACTTTCATCTACGTGCGTTGATGGAGCTTCGTTCTCGTCGACGCCTTTCGAATCCCACAGTGTCTGGTACTCTCAATTGTTCCGCTTACTTTCTCTTTTTCTTTTGTGTCCGTTCTGAATTTGTTTTCTTCACTGGTTTAGATGTAGACCAGTTGACATCCTTTTCTTGTTGGATACTTGATTCTGTTTCTTTTTTCTTCGCGGTTTTGTTTGCTCGAAATGTATGTTGATAGTTTGAGTGGAAGTTTTGAAAAGAAGAGTGGTACCGATGTTAACGGTTAATAGTGTTGGTGAAGCCACACAGCACAGTGTGTGGTGGTTTATTGGTTACGTTTCGTTTTATGAACCAAAACCAAAGAGGCATTGTTAACATTGTGATTTGTGAACGGGAAAAACAGGGAATGAGCAGCAGCCTAAGGATGATACTGCTGTGGAAGATGAAACCAAGGGCCAGAGTAGCAACAATAAAGACAAAGGTGTTTCTGTTATGTCTTCCGATTCGGATGTAGTTTCTGGTTCTGATTCCGATTCCGATTATGAAGGTAAATTGTTATACTCTATGGTTTTAGGCTCAGCAGCGGAGATTTTCATGTTATGATTTTGTATTTGGCTTGGCTGCAGTATTTTGGGTTTATGCTTCTCCGTGTCATTTATTTTACTCAAAAGGATATTCCTGAGATGTTTGGAGACTAAATTGAGTAAATGTTAAGACCTAGTGTATGTAGCTATGCATGTTAACCTTTGCTATTCTACCAGGGGTAAGAAGAAAGTTGAATAAAGTTATCTGGAAATCTTCTTTCTTTTCAATTTTGGAAGAACGTATTTACCTAATTTTATATGTGTGATTTTTGACCTGGTTGTATGTCTGAAATTTAAACAAATTTCCTTTCAGATGAAGAATTGGTTGGGAGCTCGCTGCTGGACTTGAATAAATATCCGTTCTCATGCATCAGTGTATCTGACGGAGAAGATTATGGTTCTGATTCATCTGATGGTGACATACCTTTATTTAAAAGGACAAAGGTGCCGGGGTCCAGAGAGAGAAGGAAGAGTATGAACACAGAAAAAGGAGAACCGAGTGATGTGGTGAGGGTGGTGGATCATGAATATTCAATGATTTCACCAGTATTGGTTCCATCTGCTTTTAAGGTAACTAAGAAGAGGAAATATACAAAAAAAGGAAGTAAAGGAGATTCTCGTCCAGTGTTGTTGTGGAATGCATGGGAAGAGGAGCAAGAGAAATGGATTGATCAGCATATATCCGAAGATTTTGACTTAGATAATCAGAGCGAAGTAATGAATGAAACTGCTGAGGCGCCCTCTGATCTGACTATGCCTTTACTTAGATACCAGAGGGAATGGTTAGCCTGGGCTTTAAAACAAGAACATTCTTCAAGTAGAGGTGGAATACTTGCAGATGAAATGGGAATGGGGAAGACTATTCAAGCAATTGCTCTTGTCCTTGCCAAACGTGAATTACAAGACAGTTGTGAACCAGATCAATCCATACCATGTTCATCCAACCTGTTGCCTGCGATCAAAGGAACACTTGTCATATGTCCAGTGGTTGCTGTTACTCAGTGGGTCAGTGAGATTGAACGCTTTACTTTAAAAGGAAGCACCAAGGTGCTGGTCTATCATGGGGCTAATAGAGGGAGGAGTGGGGATCGATTTGCAGATTATGATTTTGTGATAACTACATACTCTGTTGTTGAGAATGAGTACAGGAAGCATATGATGCCTCCTAAAGAGAGATGCCCATATTGTGGAAAATTATTTTTGCCAAGTAAGTTGATGTATCATCAAAACTATTTTTGTGGACCTGATGCTGTTAGAACAGAAAAACAATCAAAGCAAGCTAAGAAGAAAAGAGAAGTTACTAAAGGGAAGACCAAGGTATGCGACAGTAGCAAGATTTTGAAGGGTTCTATCAAGAAAAAGGGAGACAAAATGTGCATAGATATTGAAGATTCTGATGCTGTACCTGTCCGTAGCGATAGGTCATTTCTCCATGCTGTTAAATGGCAAAGGATCATATTGGACGAGGTCAGTTGTACTAATAGATTATAAATTCAATTCTTAGAAAGGAAAATAGAAATATATTTCCATTGTTGTTATCAGTGCCGCTTTCTGTATTTCTATAAAACACAAATTTCACTTTCTGTATTGCTCAAATAGGTCTTTTTGACTGTAATTGATATTGTTTATTATTTTAATTAAGGTATTGAGTTATGGAGTAATGATTGTAACTTTGTTTATTAAATTGGTTCAGGTCCGACTCTTCTATTTTGTTGACCAGTTTTTCTTTATAAATATAATGTCAGGCACACTATATCAAATCTAGACACTGTAACACTGCTAAAGCAGTTCTTGCTTTAGATTCTACCTACAAATGGGCGTTGAGTGGCACTCCCCTTCAGAACCGAGTTGGAGAGCTGTATTCTCTGGTATATTTGCAGCGTTTTTTTTTTTCTGATGTAAATCTTTATGTATCAGGTTGCCTTTTGAAGTATTTTAATTGCAATTTGGTGTGTGCAGATACGATTCCTGCAAATAACTCCTTATTCCTATTACTTGTGCAAGGACTGTGATTGCAGGATTCTTGATCATAGGTACAATTCGTTCTACAATAAAGCTATGTGGATTGGAGGGCCCTAATCATGCATCTAGACTTAATGATTGATAGATGAATCAATGCTTAATTTTTTTATTATCTTTCTACCCATTTTGACTTGTTTAGGAATGTACGGAACATTGCTATCTTTTCCTCATTTTTCATTTCAATTAGAAAACTGTTACAGTGATTTTTTGTAGAGCCCATTCTCTAGTGACTGTCATTCATGTGGAACAAAGCAATTATAAGTTTTTTAGAATATATTGTTATTTATATCTAAACAGTTTTTGTGGTTTCCATAACATTTCTATTTTTTTTTTTCAAAAAATATTATAATCATGCCGAGGTGTTGGTTGTGTTATTGGAAAATATGATCTAGTTTTTGGTATGCCTATTTCTTTTTTATTTTTCGTGATAAGTTAATAAATGAAGATTCTAGTTATGAATGAGGAAGCTACTAGCACCATCTATCAAGTTAGTGTCTGAGTGATCAGGGAAATAACATACATCCACATGTTGTCATAGATTTTCAAAATGATTTTTTTTCTTCTTGAATTGCTAATCACGTGTTAATATGCTGATGATGCCCTTGTGCAGCTCTAAAGAATGTTCAGTCTGCTCTCACAGTTCCGTGCGACATTTCTGTTGGTGGAATAAAGTAAGTTCTGCAATCTGTTAATCCTTTTTGTGTTCACCTTGTTTAAGGCAGATACAAAGAGAAACCAAATCTACAAACTGCAAGTTTATGTTTATGTGCTTTTAACTATGTATTTTTAATCTTGATTAGTATGTTGCCACACCAATTCAATCTTTTGGAAATGGTGATTCTGGGAGAAGAGCTATGATACTGCTTAAACATAAAGTTTTGAAGAACATAGTATTAAGGCGAACAAAAATAGGCAGGGCTGCTGATCTTGCACTTCCGCCTAGGATTGTAAGTTTTATTCAATGTGGTGGTGTTCGTTTTCAAATATTGAAAGAGGGCATGCTTATTTTTTGTATACATTTCATGCAGGTTTCGTTGAGAAAGGATTGCCTGGATATTAAAGAACAAGACTATTATGAATCGTTATACAATGAAAGTCAGGCACAATTTAATACGTATGTCACATTCTTTTTCCTTTTTTCTTTTCCATACAATGAAATCATTGTAAAGCATATTGTTCTTCGTAGGAAAGAAGCTATTGGTAGGTATGAATTTGAGGAGTTAATCAGGTTATTCATGAAACAATCATGAAAGTAAAATTAATTGTAGACATGCTTTTTTCTTAACAAAGGCAGTCGCAGTCTGCAGTCTGATGGGTTAAAAACTTCCTAGGTCAGCATTTCATTTGAAAATTTACAAATATGTATGTCCATCTATTCCGATTTTCTCATGCACAACTCCAATATTCAATCAGGTTATTCATGAAAGTAAAATTAATTGTAGGCATGCTTTTATCTCAACATAGGCAGTCTGATGAGTCAAAACATCTTAGGTCCGCATTCCATTTGAAAATTTACAAATATATTTGTCCATCTATTCTGATTTTCCCTTGCACAACACCAATAGTTTTTGGTGGCAATTTTGCTTTTGAATGATGACGTTAATCCTGGTCTGATTTCATTGGCATTCTTTCTTATAACAGATACATTGAAGCAAATACACTGATGCATAATTATGCTCATATATTTGATCTCCTCACAAGGCTGCGTCAGGTTGGTATTTCTTCTATTGGAAAGAAAATATGTTTTTCTGCCTTTTCCTTCTGCGAACCATTTTTTCTTTCATGTTTGGATTAATGTTATTGAAGTTATGCTTAATGATCATGGACACTTAGAAAATAGCGGCCTTGTCTCTAGTCATCTCTAATAGCATCCTACTTTATAACAACAGTTAGTAAACTATATGCTCATCGTAATGGCAAGCTAGAAATTTGGCATGGTATTGTTGTGAAATAATTTCCTTTTAAAACCAAATAACTTGTTCCAAACATTGTACAAGATTTTAATTTTTTTAATAATAATGTATAGCCCAGCCCTTGTATTGACGTAAGATATGGGAAGTTCCCCTATTTGCTAAAACATTCCAGATTTGTATTTTACTCTTGCTTAAATGTACAGGCTGTTGATCATCCATACCTTGTGGTATATTCTCAAAGTTCAGGTTCAAGAAGTGCAGTTATGGCCCACAATGCTACTACTGTTGAACAAATTTGTGGTATTTGCCACGAGCCAGTAGAAGATCTTATTGTAAGTTTTTACTTTTTTAAAACAAGTTTTGTGATTGTATTGTTTCATTTAATTTTATTTTCTTCCCTTGCTACCTAGTTATACCTCTTCCAAAACAGTTTTTAGCTGATTGTAGTGTGTTAAAGTACTTGGTCATTATTGTTTCAGGTTACCTCCTGTGAGCATTCATTTTGCCGTGCATGCTTGATAGACTATTACTCTACTTCCTTGGGCCAAGTATCATGCCCTGCTTGCTCAAAATTACTTACAGTTGATTTAACACCCAACAAGGATGCTGGGGATCAGGCTAAAACAACAATTAAGGGTTTCAGATCCTCGAGCATTTTGAATCGAATTCGCCTTGAGAACTTTCAGACGAGCACTAAAATAGAGGCTTTGGTATGTATTACAAAGTAGTTACTTGACAAATCATTTCTGGCTTTTCCATGTTTCTATAAGTTTGATATAGCCAGCTCTTTGTTTCTTTGGTCAATGCTTTTTCTTTAGTAAGGATTGAGGTTTAGATTGGTTGAGGATTATACAGGCAGGCCAACTTGATTGATTGCAAATAGTAAAAAATGATGCTGATAAATGGAGTTTGACAATCTGTAAAGGTTGAAATGTAGGGCATTCTTGGAAATTCAAATGAAGCTGCTTGGTGGGAATATAATAGTGTTTGTAAACATGGTTATTAACTTCTTAAATATTATTATAGTAGCATCATTGAGAATTTTGTTGTTATTTGAGTGGCAAAGGGAATGTTTGAGAAACTGACATTTGGCCAAATACCGAAAGATTGCGTCTAACATTCTTGTGAAGAAAATAGTGCTATTATCAGTTGTTTACTTCGATGTCTTCTATTCTATGCTATTTTTTACTATCCTGTTTTTTACTTTTACCTGAATGGTCGCAGAGAGAAGAAATAAGATTCATGGTCGAAAGGGATGGTTCTGCCAAAGGGATTGTTTTTAGCCAATTCACATCGTTCTTGGATCTTATAAACTACTCTTTACACAAGGTAATTTAATCGTCAGCTCGTGTTTGATAATACACCTGAATTGCTTTGTGATGATAATGTTATGTGCTTGTTGCAGTCTGGAGTATCTTGTGTTCAGTTGAATGGAAGCATGTCATTGACTGCTAGGGATGCTGCCATTCGAAGATTCACTGAAGATCCAGATTGCAAAATTTTTCTCATGAGCTTGAAGGCTGGGGGTGTTGCACTAAATTTGACGGTAGCTTCACATGTAAGCAATCATTATTTTGGCATTTTTGGTGTCAATCTTTTTGTATTCTGTTTGGAATTTGAAATTGTCAATAAATATGCTTTGATAATTTACATCTCTGTTCAATTTTTTAAGAGATTAAAATTAAAGGCTTCAATTCACGTCTTTCACGTTTGCTGAAATTTTTATTGCATCCAATGTTCATAGGAGCTGCTTTTATGAGTTAATGTTTTCGTCCAATTTTTTTCTCGTCTTTTTGTCATGGTTCAGCTCAAGTCGGCTAATTGTGTGTGACCTTGTTTCTTGGACATGGTCAGGTCTTCCTTATGGACCCTTGGTGGAACCCGGCCGTGGAGCGCCAGGCTCAAGACAGAATTCACCGAATAGGGCAATACAAACCTATAAGGTTCTATTTCTTGCTCTCTAGTGCTTCCAAATTAAACAATAATGAATGGAAAAGTTGCGTAGAAACATACGAATTGGTCCTTTCTTAATGAACTGACTTTTTTTCACGCACAGAATTGTGAGGTTTGTCATCGAGAACACAATCGAGGAGAGAATTCTGAAACTCCAAGAGAAGAAAGAACTCGTGTTTGAAGGGTAAGTATGATGAATAAACAGGGTTGAAAGATGCTGGTATCTTACTATGCTGACTATTTTTTATCCTCTTTCTTAACAGGACTATAGGTGGTTCTTCTGATGCTCTGGGGAAATTGACAGAGGCAGACTTGAGATTTTTGTTTGTTACCTAAGCAGGGTTGTTTTTTTATGTCGTCCAGATAAAAAAATTGTGGATGCTTCTGATCATTCATTTTGCAGAACTAAATTTTTTATTTATATAGAAAAAAATGCTTAGAGGCAGTTGCGCCCTACAAGGAGGAGGATGCCATGTATTTTGATTTTGCACATTCCCTGATTTATGTTGTGACGAACAGTAACTGGGTTAGCTGTAAATAGGCACATAGGCTATTGGCCCACTATAGTTTCCTCAGCCCAACCAAAAAACTGACTGTACTTTTTGAATAGTGGGATTTTGAATCTTAAGTGGAATGTTAAATGTTATTTTGTAGATTTTCAAGAAAACTTAATACCAAGTATAAAGACGCTGACTATGTTGTAAGTTTGTTGAGACCTTTTGTTAATCGCCGTGTTTTCTCCTTTTTCGGTTCGAAGGCTGTATGTGTATCCAACGACTTAAGCTGATACTAATTATTAAAAGTAAATCTAGAATTCAACTATTGCATAATAATATTATTTCACGCAATTTAAACTGATCCTAATTGTTAGGAAGTTCATGATTTAAGAACTTAATTATTGCATATTATATTTGGCTCAATATTTTAACTTTATTATTTTTTCATTATTATTATTGAAAAGACCTTCATCCCTCTTATTCGAGGGTAGCTCGGTTTTTAATCGTAGAATGTCCGTGTATTTTGTTAATATTTTAAAACTTCCTTTTTTTTTAATTCTATTTTTATTTCGAATTGTCTTTTTAAATATAAGTCGTGTATTGAGATTATTTCAGAACTGAGTATAAATAACTTGATTTTTCAGAAATGCTTCTCGAAACATTGATTTATTGAAATTTGCACTGAAAAATAGTGGTAAATGAATTTAAATGTTTTTGACAATTTTTCAATTTTTAAATTCAAATTTATTTTGTTGTCTTTTAATTTTGAAGAAGAAGAAAACAATACTCTTGTGCAACTTTTTGTTCTTGAGAGAAATTTCCCACGTAATTTAAACAATTAAAATGTTTTCCAATTGTTTAAATAAAAGAAGAAAACAAAAAATAAATTAAAATGTTATATGGAACATGTCATATTTCGTGAATATATTACATCGGACAAAAATAATTAAGGAACTTAACTCAGTTGATTGAACAGAATGTCGTGATTATAAACTTGCCGACATGCCTTCGATATATAAATATTTCAAAAGAAATATAAAATTCAGTGCGGATTTTGACAGATATTTGTTTGAAAAATCAAAATAATATACTTAAAAATAACATTTAATTATTCTTACTACTACATATAATTTTCTATAATTGTAATTATAAAAAAAATTATATATATATATATATATATATTTTTTTTTTCATTCAAATTTTAAAAACTTGTCAATGATTAAATTAAAAACTAAAAATTTTAACTATTTATTTTTAATGTAAATAGTTATATTGTCACTAATAAATTCATCTTTTATTTTATTTTATAATCTTATTTAGTTATTTCCTGTTATTTCAAGAAGTTAACATAATTTAAATATGGTTGATAAATTCATTAAATATGGTTGATAAATTCTTCAAATTTGAAAGACTAGGAACATCAACTTAAAGTTAAAATTATAAATTAATGTTCTCTTGTTTACTAAAGTCTAAAGAATAAAATTTGTTTATAATAATACATATATCCTCGATGTTAAAAGTTTTATAAGCATCCTAAATAACTAAAACATTACTTAAAGTAAAAAGTTGCATTGTTTGTCAATAAACCTATCATCTAAAAGGGTTATAAAATAATGTTAACTATTAACATAATATTTCATTATCAAGTGAGTTAAAAAGAGTTATTTATTTTTCTTTACGAATGAAAGAAAACAAATGAAAAATGAGAGCAAAAATAATATATTTGTGCTAACTTTTTTTGTTTTTTAGAAACAAAAGAAAATAGATAAAAATGAAAAATGAATATAATGTGAGAAACTCAAAAGATAAAAAAAAAATCTTAATAAATTTTTTATTTATTGACATTAAATATTATCTTTTATAAAAAAATAAAAAAATACTTAATTTAATTTTTTCAATATACATTATACATTATTTAAAAATTTTGAAAATTGTTGTCTCGACAGTGACAATGATTAAAAAATTTAATAGAACTTCCGATTCAAATTATGCAAAAAGTGTATTACAATGAAGTATGCATTATTCTCATTAAAAATTTTCAACATGTTAACGAATTGAAGATTTTAGAAAAGTAACGTATTATTCCTTTCTTAAGAAAAAAAAAAATTTGAACATTTTAAACAACTTTTTTTTTCCAATTAAACAAAATTTCTTTCTTTTTCACAAGAATTGAACATGTACAAGAAGATTTACAACACAACTCACACATGTCTTATTAAAGGGTGTAACTAATTTTTCGATAACAAAAAAAAAAAAAGAATTTTGCAACTTCCTAATATCCTAACTCTAATTAATTAATCAATTCACTCCCATTTCGAAACAAAAATGAATGAATCCTTGATTTGAAGAAATGAGAAATATCGTGAAATATAAAAAGTGGGTTCGTGCGTGAGAAAGGTGATTGATTGAGGAATAAGAAAGAAAAGAGGAAGTTGGGAAGATGAGTGTTGACCGTTAGGCAATAAAGAGAGAAAAGGGAGGGAAAGTGTGAAATGACGACCATACCCTTTCCCATTCCCATACCCACACCCTTCTCTACCGCCATTATGTCGACTCCTCCGAGTTGTGTGATCTACACGCTCTTCCACACTCACCCCACGCGCTCAATTCTCGCCCCTTAATACCCCTCACTTCATTCTAGGGTTTGCATTCCCTTTTCATCCTAATCGATCCACTACACCAATCAGCCAAGGTAAACAACATGTTGCAGCTTCTCTACGCCGTCATTTTCGCCCAAATGTTCGTCATTGTTTCCTTCCTCTTCAAAACTCCGGCCAGGAAGCTAGTCATCGTCACATTGGATCGGGTCAAGCGCGGCCGCGGCCCCGTCGTCGTTAAGACCGTCGCCGCCACGCTCCTCGTGGTGCTCGCTTCCTCGCTCTACAGCATCGCCAAGATCCAGCGTCGGAGCCTCGACTCTCCCGTTGTTAACCCCACCGACCAAGTCCTCGTCTCTAAGCACACGCTCGAAGCTTCTCTTATGGGTAAACTAATCTCGTTTCTCTCATTTCGTCTCTTTTTGTGCGTGCTGTGCTTTAGAATTATTATATATCTGGAAAATGAATTCATGGTGACTGTGATTTACCATTGTGATATCACAATTTATGGTTCTTTACTTGTTTCTCAGTAAAATAAAATAAAAAAGAATAAAAATTCGGTTAAGCTGTATATGTTTTAGGAAAGGGTCCTTTTTCTTCTATTATTAGTAAACATATATAAATAGAAGTATAAAAATTTATGTGTGTGTTTTCTTCACTCGCATCCAATAACAGACTAAACTGTTATTTATAGTGAGCTCTTTGACTTTGTAGTATCAAAGTCAAACATGATTTAGATTCAGATGATATATTTTTCAAATCAAACTGCCATGAAGCTCATGTTTCTGGCAAAAGTGGTATGAAATAAACTTTGTTCATAGGAAAATATCCACGTTGTACGCTCTCGAGGTTTCAAACGATATCTGTCTTTGTGTTCGGGGATGAGTAATAATCTATGCTAATAGTATGGTTTCAAAAATTGTGATTATGTTTAATACTCGTTTTTTTAGTTTAATTATCAGTTATTTTTGAAATAAGTTTCAAGATAATTGGTATAAGAAAAATAACTTTTATGTTATCTAAATATCACTTCTAAAGCAGTTATTGTAAACATCAATAAACTATACATGATATACCAAAATAGTTTATTTTATTTTGTAATAGAAGTCTATAAAAGTCAACTTTTATCGGCATAATTTTTTATTGATTGATAATTTACACTGTTACTCTAGAAGTGTATTTTAATAAAGTCGTTCATTTTAAGGAGTTTTTTTTTTTTTTTTTTTTTTTTTTTTTTTTTTTATCTAAAACCAACTGAATGGTTGCTGTAATAGTAGTGGAAATTGATTTTTAACATATATGCTGATGTGGGCAGGGTTTGTGCTGTTCCTGGCTCTGATTATCGACAGATTGCACCATTACATCAGAGAGCTTCGGTTGCTGAGGAAGGCCATGGAAGCTGCTAAGAAACAGAGTCGAAGTTTTGAGGACGGTAAAAGTGTGAGCGCAGCTGAGCACAAGGCTTTGGTGGAAGAAATTTCGACATTGAAGCCGCAAATTGAGAAGCTGGAATCTGAGTGTGAAGTAAAAGCAAGCAAAGCTAAGGCCTTGGAAGCTGAGGTGGAGGCTCTTAGAAAGCAATCTGAGGGGTTTCTTATGGAATATGACCGTCTCTTAGCAGACAATCAGAATCTTCGTAGTCAGTTGCAGGCTATTGACCACAGTTCTTCCCATGCTGTTAACAAAAAGAGCACGTGAAGTTTCAAATATGCCAAATCAATTTTCTGATTTCATTCAGTTGTTTCTGCTTGAGTGGTGCGTGTTTTCATTAGATAAATAGGTCACAATAGAAAGAGGAGAAGGGTGTTATTCTTATTGATTATACTTACAACACCTTATATATATACGAACACTATTAGGCCATGTCTGCAGTATATGACGAGGACAAGAAAGTAGGATGGCTGATAGTGTAAAAAATATGAAATGTTTGGTGTTATTAACACGGGCTTAATGTGGATAGAAATATAAATATTATAAAATTATCCTTCTGTTTAAAAACTTAAGTGAAAAGTAAATTTCCAATGTTTTTTTTTTTTTTTTTTTTTTGTTTCTCTTGGTTCTTTCACTGCTACTCTGGGTAAAACATAGAAATCTGGTAAATGTTTTTTCAACTTTTTGTTTTATGTGTGTTTGAAATTCCAACTTCCATAGCAAGTGTTAAAGTTAAAAAAATAGTTACGGTTGCTCAATCATGGTGTCTCTATTCTAAAAATACTGGTAACTTTTTTCAACACAAAACCTTCTTCAAAATACTGTAAGCTATAACTGGGCTTATTAGAAGCATAGTTAGACCTCATATTGGCGTGTTGCTTACGTCTAAACATATCACCTAACCTTTCAAAATTACCACCACAATATAAGGTTTTCTAGATGTAAACCACATAACATACCAGACTTCTGCATAGGCTTTTATTTCTTTAATAAACCGTTTACTGTTATGCAGGGTAAGTATTTTTTACGGACAGAAAGGTACATTGTTCGACAATACTTAAATCATATTCTACATGTCCTTCCCCCATCCCTTTCTACTAGCGGTTCAAATTGGTCCTCTTTTGTTGTACTTTTTCTGTTGCGTAACCTTTGAAGAAGCTACCCATACCAGGCACCTAGACCTACAATTCCCATATCCATATCAAATAAACCATATTGGAACATTTGAGAACCAATGCTAAAGCGAATTCAGAAAACAATTAAGCTGAAAGCTGATTTGTGCGGATGGGCTTAAAAGAGCAAACTGCAAAGACAAATCATGATTCTAAACTCTTGAGATGCTTCACAACACAACAAGGGCATCTCAATAATGTGATTAGAGTTGATCCTTTTTTGATGGGGCTTTGACAACAGTGCCACTTTTTGGTAATAAACTAATGAATTGGAATTTTGAACCAAGCCACTCCCTAGATTGACCAAATTTACTCTGCTACGAAATTAGGGAGGGACCTATTCTCTAACCATAAAAGATTAAAAGTTTAGTTTATATTTTGGTCTGAATATCCGCTCGTACAAGATAAATCAAGCCACAGGGCATTGACCAAATTTCGAGACTCTAAACCATTTCAACTAGTTATGCGTGCTATTAGCAGTTCATGAATTTGTATTTATCATGATGTACCCGCTTTGACATTAACCCTCACCCACCTAACGTAATATTTGTTGCATATTCGTTTTGCTTTTAAAACTACGACCTGTTTTATTATATAGGTTGGGTATGGTAGAGGAGTTTGATCAGTAGTTTAACCTTCTAACTAAATGGATTTTTATTTCTGGACCTACCAAATACCATTGACAGATAAATAGTTGGCAAAACAGATGCTTCCTTTCCATTACACTCATTCAACCAACACAAATAAACATCATAGACAGGTTCGGAGTTTAAAAACACAGAACCACCACCTGGGGCCTGCTTTGCATCTCTCTCTGCTGTTTCACCAAATGAAAGAAGTTCAATTTTTGCAAATGGCTTTGACCATGAAACCAAATGTGAAACGTGCCCACAAAACATTAATCGAGTTAGGCCCGTGGCCGAGAAAGGTCATTGGATATTAACTGCAACACTGACATCTGATGTTCTCCATACTGATGGGAAAATGAAAAAGGTTGTCCAATTTTTCAATCATAAAAACTCAAATGTTGAAGGGATAACCATCTCATCAATGCCTCCCTCAAAATCGAAACTACCAACTACAACACTAACATCACTACATTTATAATAATAATCATCACAAAAATAATCACTAATCCTAATATCAACATCCAAATCCAACCCCTCACAGCTTGAAGCCCCTGCTTCACTGCCCCTCGTTGTGATCCAATTTTCATCATCCAATTCCCAAATTGGATCCCCTGAACACAAAGCTAGCCTTCTGATCCTACCCTTTGGAGACTCATCAGAGCTTTTAATCCGAATCACATTGCCAGGGTCAGAGACACACTCTTCCTCGGACTCTGTCTCTGTCTCTGTCTCTGTCTCTTCCACAGAATTCCAAAAGCTCTGCTCGAGAATACTTGTCGGAGAACATGAATTAGATTGCTGAATTTCCTTGTCGTTGGAACTGAATTCCCCAACAAACGGATGCTTCAGAAGCTGACTACAACTCCACCTCTCTTTAGGATTCCTCCTGAAACACTTCCCCAAGAAATCCTTTGCTTCTTCAGACAGAAAACTTGGAATCTCAGGAACCTCATTGGAATATGCAACGCGGTACAACACAGTGACAGGGTCTTCTAAATTAGGCCACGGCGCAAACCCAGTGGCCATTTCAACCACAGTGCACCCAAGCGCCCATACATCAGCAGGGTACCCCTGCTCCTCCCCACGCGCCACCTCTGGGGCCATGAACATTGGCGTGCCGCCGATCGCCGCCACCGGAGACTCATTCCACAACTTAGCACAACCAAAATCCCCAATCTTGGCCCCCTCTTCACCAATCAAAATGTTGCTACCTTTAATATCACAATGCACAACACCCTTATTGTGCAAGTACTCTAGCCCCCGCAGGACTTGTCGAACGTAGTTCACGATGGTCGGCTCGCCGAGCCGACCACCGTGCCGGCGAATTTCCTGGGAGAGAGTTCCGAAGGGCATGTACTCCATGAAGAGGTTGAACCACAGGGTGTTGTTTTCCTCTGTAGTGTTACAACCTTTGTAGGTAACTATGTGGGTAGAAAACAGAGACGACAGAATCCTCTGTTCCCTCTGCAACTTTTCTGAGTTTGACGGTGATAACTCTGCAGTCTTGACGGCGGCAACGGTGGAGGAGTGGGCGGAGGTGGCGGTGTAGACGGTGGCTGATGAGCCACGTCCTATGATGAAGCCTCTAGTCCACTCCATGCTGTTTGTTAGGCTCTGTCTCAGAGAGTGCAGAGTCTTGGGTTTGCAATTGCGGCATTTATATAATAAATAAGGACACGCTTTTGGTTTGAGTTAAAGGGTTTATTTTATTACTTTATTTAGTGTTGGTATAAACGTTGAAAACAAAAACCTATACTTCATCTATATCTTGTAAGGAAATTCTTCGAATAAATAACAGTTGCCTTCTGCTAATCTTTTACCTAATAAGTTAAGACACAGTTGACAGGAGAAAAAATAAATTTACTGCATATTTTTACCTAATAAATTTTTTACTGCAGAGTCAATTAAATAAAAGCTATTTATTATGCTTAATATGTAAAACAGACATTATAAAATTGAGATAAGTTATTTTATCCATAGATGTGGCATATATGTTATGATTTCATTGGTTGAGGATGAATGCTTTTTTCTTTCTCCATTGTAAAGGTGAGTATCCCTTCAAGGGGAGTGCATAGACGTGGCCTACTTTGGGTGGCTGTGGAATTTGACTGGTGAGGACAAAAAAGAATGGAGTGTTTAAGTGTGTTGGTCTGAATTTTGGTGCAAGGGAAGTAAGAGTTTGGGTTAGGTAGATAACAGGGGATTCATTGTTTTCTGTATAATACTTGGCTACACTTTGAAAAAAGTGAACATGGAAGGTTTTAGGGGGTGGGTTCAACCACCAATCTGCTTCAACTTTACTATCCTTTTTTCTCATCCAAGGTTTTCTTTTTGGTCTGTATTGTGAATCTCAGCATACAAGGTTGACACATTACAATGGCCTGAAAGAAAAAAATACTAGCCAACACGTGTATGTTTTGTTAGAAGTCAAATTGCAGATAGAGTGATTCTTTGTTCTTCACTGTTCTATGTCAAATAAGTTGCTGGTTTGTTAACCTTATCCTATGTTTATTGTTATTTATTGTTTTAATATCTTAGGTTTTTTAATTTTAGATTTTTACATGAAGTTGAAATTTGTTTGAAATTGATATATTTTAGTTCTCAAACTTTAAAAAAAAATAAATATAATATTTTTAATTTAATAATGTAAAATTTTTTTTATGTATCAACCATATTTTTTAGCTGACATCGACGATAACATATCAAATGGTAATCATAACTCAAATGATAACATAAAATATATTTTAACATCTTAAAAACTTAATATTCTTAAAATCATATTTATCACTACTTTTTTCATAAACCAAGTTGGAGCTGCAGTTACATAAATTCTCTTGGTTGATTTGGCATTAGCAGAAATGAATTAATTATGGATGAGTTAGCAGTAGGTGAGTTTTTGGCTGCAGGAATAACCTGATCTCTGACTATTAATGTTTTGTTTTTATATTCCTAATTAGAAATCCATAATTAAGAAGCTTCACAAACATTGTCCTGAAAAAGTGCATTTCAATTGATGTTGCATTGAGGATGATATTTTGCAGCTTTGAAAAACCAGAGGGCTGAAACTCATTGAAAGCAGAGTAGTACTAGAAGAGTTTGGATTGGCCAACACACTGTGATCTAACACCATTTCCGATTTTCATTTTTTTCTTTTATATATTTGCTTTTCAATCATTTGGCATTATAATTTTTTCATGAAAAAGTGCAACGTACTTTAATAAGTTGTTGAAAAACTTTCTGAATTATCTATCTAGCTTTATTATTGGCAGTGCCCAGAAAATTAAATCCCAAAGTACCAACTGCTACTTTACTCCACGCTTACTTCTAGAAGATTGGTTAATGCAGAAACAACCCTTCTACTTATTACTAAAGCAATCATCATAATTTCATAGTGACATATAGCAAAATGAAGTACGTTCATTTTTTTTTTTTTTCCTTTTCACTGTTTTGTTTTTGTTTTTGTTTTCAATTTGAAGCTAGAAGCATGATATGGCATGAAACAATTGGATGAATGTTTCTGATTTGGCTTTACTAAGCAATTATAGTAAGAAAGTGTGAGTTGAATGAAGAACAAAAAAAATGATTGCAAGGTGGTGGGTGTGGTGTGGCATTGACATTACATTGATTAAACTTGTGTTTAGTTTGAGGAAATTGATTAGGAGTGATGTAAAATACATTGAGACATTAATATGGAAATTGAATTAAGCATGATGGTGTTATTAAAGTTAGGGGGTTTGGTTTGGTGAGTTGTGTGAGATAGAAGAAAGTACTTAAAAAGTGTTTAGAGGTTGAAATAGGAAAATGAGAGAGTGTGGATTTATGTGTTACTTATTTAGGCAGCAAGCAAAAGCATAAAGCCAATTAAATCCTCTACAGTTACCTAATAACTAACTTCCAATTACTATATTTCTCTCAAATAACATCAATTAGTTGGAACACTGCACCTTCTCAAATTCACTGTTTAATAATAGGCTTAAGGACATGTCCATTATTTTTTTCTTAATTAAGTTTACTCCTTAGAAGTACTTTTCATTTTAGTCTTTATGAAAGAATAATAATTTAATAAATATGATGTTTTGGAATTAATATGAAAGGATATTACCATTAACTAAAAAATTATGACTACCGAATTTTATTGTTTTAATTTAAATAGTGTTTACAATGACATTAATTTATAATTTTTAATAATTTTCATGTTCACACTTGTAATGATCAAGGAGTTTTTTTGCTATCTCAACGTGTTTTTATAATAATAAGAATTTTTTAACCAAAATTTACGGTGTAATTAATGAATATTGAATTTTGTAAAAATTAATAGTTAACTATTATATTAAATAAATACTTATCATAATACAATTTTACTTTATTTATAAGATAAAATTTGTCTTAAATACTATACAAATATAATTAATAATTTATATGTTACATACTAAAAAAAATTAAAAAAATAATTAAATAACTATATTTTAATGTTACTTAAAATTAAAATATAATTAAATATAAAAAAACTTAAATTAATAAAAAATAAAATGTTATTGTTTTTAAATAAAAAAATAAAAAATAAATAACATAATATTGTCTTATTAAAAAACAAATAATATTTTGTTTTCTTTTAATTATATATTTTTTAATTTTTAGTAACATAAAAATATAATTATTTTATTATTTAATTATTGTTTATTTTTTCGTCTAAAATAAATTATTAATCAGAAATATATATTATTTATGGACATTTTTATCTTCTAAATAAAAAAAGTATAATAATAATTATTAATGTCATAACCCATTTAATATTATAATAAGAGATATATAACACTTAACAATTTTGTCCTCTAATTCAAATAAAAGTTCACTAATAATTATTAAAGTCATAATTCATTTAATAATATTACAGATATTTATAAAATTTTACAAAATTACATCTTAAACCGTATCTCAACATCTTAGAACACTAATTAGCGTTTCTTAAAAATAAGTTGTGTTGTATTATATCTCTATATTAATCATAAAATTTGATATGTTTTTAATGCGTAAAAACCACGTAAACGCAAATAAATAATATAAAAAATTATGACCACTCAATATATTAATTTTTTAATAGAAATTATTTAAAATTATTTTATTTTTTGAGAGACTTAAAACTTAAATCAATTGTTATTTTTTATATATTAATATATGAAAAAAATAGGTAGTGAATTTATTAAAATTTTATTAAATAAATTATATTTTTAATAGATAAAAATGTATTATTTAGTATAAAATGTATTGGATTTGTGAATTAAAAATAAAATTATTGAGGTGAGTTGGAAGGTGGCGGTGAGAGTGAGAGTGGAAAGATGGTTGGATTGGATCACACGCAAGTCACGTGGCCCTCTTTTCTCCCTTTTGTTTTCCTTTCGGTTTGTATGGATGAAAAGGTTTTGTTTCGGCGCTGTTGTTACTAGTTACGGGATACAGAACAAAAGTGGGACCGTTACGGACACGTAGGGAACACGTGTGAGTTTAAAACAGCACGTTTTATATTTTGAGACACCTATGTTCCCATGTGTTTGGTGCAACAACGCACCTTACTTCTTTCCATCAATTAAATATATTAAAATATAAATACCTTTTCTCATAATAATATCTAACTCAGAATATTTTGAAAAGTATTCTTTCTTTTATTATGTAAACGAAACCATTAAGTAAGCTTAATTACTATTCTTAATTAATGTGAACATAATTAATTTACTTATATTTAAGTTGGAAGGTGATACTAATTAAATATTTACTTCTTTCTAGTTTCTAAATATTTATTGCACATAATTTATTTTGGAATTAGCTAAAAATATATTAAATATTTTTTATTTAAACATGTAAATATACTTGAATGGTTTATTTTGTTGTTGCTTATTTTATCGTTTTATTTATTAAAAATATAAAAAATAAAGGTAAAAAAGTGGGTACTATTTTCTTGACTTAAAACAGTAACTATCATAAAAGAAATGTAGCTAATTAAGCATCTTGAATTTAAAATTATTTTCTTTCTAATTCGTAGGATAAGACATGGTTTAGAAGAACTTTGAAAATTTTATAAGATATTTTATAACTTTTATAAAGTATTAAATCTTGTTTTTCTTGTTTTGTCCTTATTATGAATGTATTTTTATTAATAAATAATAAGAAAATAATTTTACCAATTATTAGTAATAAAGGTAAATCTTGTTTTTAAAATTCAATAAAGTACACTAAATTAATTACTTTGATTATTTAATAAGTATATTATATCAAGGACTTGAGAAATATTTCATTAATTTAACAAAAGTTAAATAAAAGAAAAAGGAAAATGTTGCATCTAACCTCTCAAAAGTCAAAATTATTTAGTTTTATGTATAATATCATAATTGTATTATATATATATATATATATATATATATTAATATATATATATATATATATTAATATTAGAGGTGATGTTAATTTTTTATGTGAGTTGGACTCATGAATCATTGGTGTTATATCTTTTCAGTGATCATGTGATTTATGAATTGTTTTTTCTTTTTTATTCGTATTTCTGTTAGTTGATTGATTGCGTGCTTAATGTTTAAGATGAATTAATCATGTCCAAAATAAATTCATCTAACTATTTCAAATGCTATAAATTTAGGGTTTCTAGTTGACTAAATTCATATTCTTAAAACAAGATTATAATTTGATAATTAAGGAATTGATCGTGAAGTTAGAATTGCTGTAAGTTATTAAGAGATTTTCTTGAAATGATTTAAATAAACGCAATAAATATGAGTAATAAAAATAATGGATATAATAAGTACAAGGTTTGTAGGTTTATTTTACACTCATTTTTGTCCTTTACATTTTCTATTTTAATCAAAATCAATATGAACATTTGCAAATCATTATTATACAAACTTAATTAAGAATAATAGAAATTACTCCAACATCTTGTTTTCATACAGAATAAGTTTAGGTGAACTCTCCTTGTTTTAAAATGAGAAAAGTTTATTCCTACTTCTTTACAAATTAACATTTTTCATTAATCACTCGTACCCAAAAGATTTTTTTTTTTTTTCTCATCTATTGGAATACGATAAAGTTTTACTTTTTAAAAATGTTCCAATACTGTATGTACCAGATATCAAGCAAAAGGCAAAACTCTTCTAAAAATATAAAAATATATCAAATTCATTTTTTTATTAGTAAGACATGAATATATGTAGAGAGAGAGAGAATTGACCATAACTTTACGCAGTATATTCAACCAATTTAACTAGACATTTTAACAGAAAAAACACACACACACACACCAAATTCTTCTTGACTGGTATCTTATTACATCATCCTAACCAGAAAAGGAAAGAAAATGAAAATATAGAAAAAAGAAAGAAAAATGTAGATAATGAGATTGTTGTGATTTGAAGTTTGAGCATTGTTGCTTTGGTTGTGAGACTGAAAAAAGTGAAAAAAAGAAGGGGGAAAAGAGGTGTGGTGGAATGATGAAGAAGGTGGAGGCAAGAGATAAAAGTGTGTAGTAGAAGAATAGAATACGAAAAGGAAGAACCTTCATTTCATGTTTGCTTTCAAGTTCCGTTATGGTATGTATGGTGTATGGTGGTGCCAAGTCAAGTGCGCTTATTAAAAAACATCCTAATCAAAAACAAAAACAAAACCTCAAATCCCTTCAAAGTAAACTCTAATTATTATAATCAATACTAATGTATCAAACTACCTTCACTCTTTTTATCTACTTCTTTTCTACATAAGAAGATTGATTCAAGAGATATATGAAAGGACAATGATATTTTAACTATCAAATTTTGACAACTTTTTCTTATAACATAATGTATTATTTTTTAAGTGGTTTTAAATATTGAAAATGAGAAAATAAAAGAACAGAAAATCACTTAAAAGATGTCATATAAAATTGTAAGAGAAAGTTATCAAAATTTAGTAGTCAAAAAATCATTTTTCATATACGATATTGTCCAACTCCATCATCTCTACTCAAATCTAAGATTTAGATTTTCAATGTTTTTCGATATGTCTTATGATCGGTCAACAAAACCTTTTGGCAGAGTAGTGTATTGTTTTTAGAGAGAAAATTTGAAAACCAATTGATTAAAAACATCACATAAAATGTAAGAAATAAGACTTTTTATATAAATCAGCTATAGACATAATTGACTGAACTGTCTCAATTTTGTTATCAATTTTGTGTATAATTATATCTATAAATTTGATTATAGAAAATGTGTATTATCTTCTAATACTGTGCACCACCTCCATGTTTTCTCTAACTACTTCTAGACTTTGGATATAACTTTTTAAATCTTTACTGTTTCGTAAAGTTAAATTTTCAATAGGGTTGATCACATAGTGCATGGCAATAGTAAGTTTATTTATAAGCATGTATCACAAGATTAGAGTTTGTAATATTGAGCGGATAAGACACAGTAGTTTCTTCCCAACCAAGCAAATAATCCTATGCTGATTCAGCAAATCCAACTTTCATATTGCCATAATCGAACACTGTATGATAGCGACCCATGAAAATGTCTCCCAAAATCCTGTATTTTAGAAGCAACATTCATACGGTGAGAAAAGGTGAATATATAGGCCTAATATTTCTAAACTTTTAAGGAACATTGGAACATCACATCTCACAAGAGATTTATTTCCCACATGGTTATAAATCGGAGAATACAAATTTCTGGTGTTTCTTAATGAGTTGAATGTTTTTGTGAGACTATAACATGTTGAAAGATGAGATTGTAAACTTGTTATTAAGATGAGAAGCTAATTAAGGAGAGAAATGTGTGAAGCTGGAAGATTTTACAAGAAAAGAAAGATGCATACCATAAAGGTCCACGAGGAGGAGCAATGTCTAATGCTATAAATCCGCTAATGCATTGTGCTGTGGCTCCTTTTCCCACTTTAAGAATATACTGATTCATGCAACAAGTCTTCATTAACAAAATTGTGCTAATTAAAACTAATCTTCGGAAGTGTTTATACCTGTTCTGGGGAAAGCTCAAACACTTTTCCCCCTATGGTGAATGAAACATTAGGCATCTTTGATAAAGTACTGCATTCAACAGTTGATTCTCCATTTGGACTGGGAAGCATGTCACAGAGCTATAAAATGCAACAGAGATTACAGAATATGAGATTCTTAAAAGGGACACTAATTATGTTTTCTGCAAACTTGATTATGAAAAATGGTTTACCGAATTGGCATAGTCTAAGATTTGATCTTCTGTCTCATTTAATCGTAGACGATTTTTCATCCATACCACAGCCATCTCACAAGCCGTGCATCCAGCATCATTCCAACTATAAGATGTCTTTGCTTTGTTTTTATCAACCACACTCTGGATTCCCTTACTAAAAATTATAGGAGAATTTGTGACTATTTTCCTTTTATGCAGCAAAATGATCATCAAAGTACATAACATCATTCATCACAACACTACCTATAGTTTGATCAGATCATACCTTACACCTTGAGTACCATCAAAAGCACACAAACCAATTTGAGAGCAAATCTGTTGTGACAAAGCCTATGAAATAGATAATTTGGAAGTTTGTTAATGATGTTTGGTTGGAAATGCATGAATGTAGCATTTGTAAGTCTCGAGAAATGTAAATTAATAATATTACCTTGTTTATCAGCTTGTCTAATATGGTTTTACCATATTGAGCAACCACTGCCTTGCAATCTTGGCTCACAAGACCAACTGCTCCAATTGCATGGTTGATTTGAGCAATCACACCCTAAAATATATACAACTTTTAAACTTTAATCAGTTTCACATCTCATTCCACATCAGTGATCACAGGTTGATGCATATATGCAGGGACTGATGCATTGATCAGAAATAGATCAATGAGATAACTCTTTATGCAAACAATTTAGTATTGGCTTTGGCTCTCCAAACGAGATAAAACACATTTTTTAAAAGGAATTCCTTTTCATACCGTTGGACCAGCCAACAAAGAGGTTCCAGAATCAACAATTGCAGAGCACTTGGAAGCACAAAATCCTGAAAAATTAAAGTTTGCATCTTATATACATAAAAAATTAAGGTTAAACCAGTAACAACAAAAAACAACAGTATGGATTGAAATAGCACCATGATCCCCACTTTCAAGAATATTACTTGGTATTTGTGTTTATATGTAATGCATACCAGTTGTTAAGTTATCAATTAGAACATCTCCTATTTCAATCTGCAATTGAAAGGGAAAATAGTTAGGGAACAAAATTAAGAAAATGTAATGGCAAAATATTAATGAGTTTCATTATGGATTACCTGCCAATAGCCTTTATGAGTAACTGGGACATATGTGTGCTCACCCTTGTAATGATCTGAATCAACTCCACCAAATACAATCTCTCCACCCTGTTCCTCATCACTATTGCGGTTTAACCAGAATGAAAATACTGGTTGTGCTACAAGCTTTTGATGTAGCATATTATACCTATGAGTGGTAACAGGCAATCACAGACAAAGCAATTTTTTCAATTTAGGGATAATAATGAATCTACTTAGTTGATAGATAGGGTGTTGTAATTGGCTGTTGAATATGATAGTTGAAATTCAATACTTATGCTTCAAAAAGCATTCATCAAATTACCAGATAGGAGCAGCATTTCCAACAGATATCTCTTGAAATCCTAACCCCAAAATGCCATCAAATTTGGCTGCCAAAAATGTGAGGCTAGGTTCTCTTGTTGCTTCAATAAAATCCTAAAGCCAGGTAGATTGAATAAAGAACACTCATGAAACAGTACTAAATTGAAGAATAGTTCAGAAGTGTCCATTTAGAAAAATTTACCTGGCCATAAACATTCAAGTCTCCAATCTTGACATGGTCCCGGCTAAAGAAACCTGAAATTTGCCCAGTTCCATAATGGATTTCAGCTGATGACCCTGCAAAAAAATATCAGAGGAAGAAATCATGAAGAACATCATACAGACACGTGAAGTAAAAGCATGAAGAATTTGTTGAGTATGTCAACATTTATTTGGCAGAAAATACTGATATTTTAGTATAATCATATTCTTTTGCAATTACATGCAAAAGCAATTTTCATGAGAAGGCAAGGTGTTTCTAGAGAAGTTGCATGAACCAAAAACCAAGAATGAGGGTTTGTACCATTTCTTTTGTAGGAGCCAGATTGGCTTGACTTGTATCTTGAGTGCAGATAGCAAGCAACCTGCACACAACCCTGTGGAATCAAAATCTAAACTTTGTAGAAAGCTTTCACCATATATAGAGAGAGAAATAATGAAAACTTACTGAAAAGTAACACTTGGAAGAAGGCACCCAAAGATTGGAACTTCCAGTGTCAAATATAACAGTAAATTTCTGAGGAGGAGTACCAATACCAATCTGACCAAAATACTGAGCATTCATGTAATTCTTTAACCGAATATTACTTATATCATCAGAATTTTCATCTCTCACTGTTGTTCCTTCTTCACCAGTATGTCTTTTGAGAATTTTGCTTTGATCAAATTTGTTCTTTTTCAATGCAAATCTAATTATCCCATTGGTAGGTCCTGAGAGAACCACAGGGTGGAGAAGTAACAGGAAAAGTGCAACCAAATTATGTTTGGAACCCATTCTGTGTGCTGTGGAATTGATAATGCATATTAGAAACCAGTATCAGCTATATTATGTGACAATTTTTTAAAGATTTTGCATGAAATATGTAGTTTTTTACCACTACAATGGGAGGTACTGATTAGATATGCTTACTATATAATTGCAATAAAATGAAAAAGAGAAGGGATGAAGAAGTAGAGTCACCTACCTGAGCAAATTCAGATAGACTAAACAGAGAGATCTTGAAGAAATGGTAACACGTAACATGCATATACATGCATGTCATAGTACAAACATCAACTACCATTCAAATTCACATGTGGAGTTACAGGTCCAACTACCATTCAACATAGTTTTATGTGTGAATGGTCATGTTGTAGGATTCCTTTTCAATGTTGCTTCTTCTTACACCTTCATAATTTCATCCAGGACTTTCGTAAATTTCTGTACTTTAAAATGTAAAGTTTGGAATATAAATATTTTTAGTTTGATTTGAACATCTCTAATTCCAAAAGAAAAAATTTATTTTTTATTGCACAATTCAAACTACAAATATTTATATTCTGAATTCTATAATTTAAAATATAATTTTTATATTTTAAATTATATAATTCGAAACATAATTTTTATATTCTGAATTATGTATTTCAGATATTATATAATAAAAATAAATAAAATATATTGTTGAAATGTAAAATTTATATTTCTTATTATACAATAAATTAACAAATTTATGGGACTGCTGACTGAAATTATATAGGTGCAGGAAGAAGCCCCTTTTCGATTCAAGGCCTTTTATAAGATCCTTAAACTAGGCCTTCTGTTTCAGCCTTGTCCTCTTACCCAAAAGCCCAAATCTTGGAATCCATAATGGATGAAAAAGTGAAGGGTCTTTCTTCCTACACCTTTAAGCATTTCTTTCCCTCCTCCAAAATTTCTTTAAATTCCCAAAAAATTCTTTGACCATTTAAGGAAATCCACGGACATCACATTCCTAAAATTGCTTTCGAAATCAATTTCCGATGATACATTTTGACTTCCGGTGATATATTTTGACTTTCGGAAGTCGACTTCCGATGATATATTTTGACTTCTGGAAGTTGACTTTCAGTAATATATTTTGATTTCCGAAAGTCGACTTTTTGTGATAATATTTTAATTTCCGAAAGTTATATATTTTGATTTTCGGAAGTCGACATCCGAAAATAATTTTCGGAGTGTGATGTTCGTGGGTTTCCTTAAATGGTCAAAGGGTTTTTTGAGAATTTAAAGAAATTTTGGAGGTGTAGAAGAAATTTTGGAGGTGCAGGAAGAAAGACCCAAAAGTGAAACTGGTCTACGTAAACTTATGGGTAACAAAAGTAGACTTTTGCTTTCTGCACCCATCGTTACTGACGACATTCATAATAACAGAAAAGGACTAAAATAATCTTTCCACTACTCCATATTACCACTGCAGGGAAAAAAACAAGAGAGAGAGAGAGTGAAAATGCTACAAAGAAAGAAGAAGAGAGAGAACCCCTTGCAAAAAGAAAACTTGTTTTTAAACATAAAGTTGTTTGAAAAGTTTGTAGAATAGGAAATGTAGAGGTCAGTTTTATAAAGGATAAAATGGTTACTTTAAAAATTAGGAGAGTGTGCCAAGAGATGAGGAGGTGCAGGAGGAAAAAGCCCAAAAGTATAGTATAAAATGATAGCAGACATAATAATAATAAAATAATAGTAATGGAGATGTTTTTGTTAGTGCATTTGCATAGGGAAATATGATTAAAAGGGTAATATAATCCAAATAACAGAATTGGAAGATGATGCACCCAATCAATTGTATTCCTTATTTGATGAGGCAAAAAGAAGTATTTGATGCAGTTAGCGTGAAAAACGAAGCTTTTTTATTGAACGATGATGAATTATAATCTTTGGTGATGATTGCACAAAATTCTGTAGAGCAATATGATTGGAACTTTAGTTGCTGGGTAACATATGAGTGAGAAGCAGGAGAATGTTGATGAATCATAACCCTCTTCTGTTACTTACTTCACCTTTCAATTTGGCAGTGAAAGCATGCAAAAAATAAATGATGAAACCCACAAGCTTCTGCCAAATTCATCACAACTTTCTCACACTTTACCACCTCAAACTCAAAACTTTACCTAAATTCACCCACCTTTTCCACTTTACTCGGCAACTCGACTTCATTCTCTTGTTTTCTTCCTAATAACTCGTGAACACATTTCATCATACCTAAGAAAATAGTTATAAAATGGATTAAATATATTTTCCATTTTTGAATTTAGACATAGAATTAGAATGCGTTTTTATTTCAAATTTTAATATATTTTGGGATTAAATATGTTGTTGGTTCCTTAATTTTTAGTGAATTTTAGAATTAGTTCATTTCAAAAAATTTGGACCAATTTAGTACTTTATCTTTCGAAATACGCGGATTTAGTCATTTTAATCAAATTTTGTTAAGTTTATTTGACATTTCAAGCGCGTTTTATAATTGTATTTGACTTAACATTAAAGCAAAAATGTATCAAACAGTATAAATAACTCAAATATAATCCTAAAATGCGTACGAAACATCAAATAAATCTAACAAAATTTGATTAAAAAGACTAAATACACGTATTTCAAGAGATAAATGACTAAATTGATCCAAAGTTTCAAAATTACTAATTCCAAACCCTATATTTAACCCTATATTTTGATCTTCAAACCTTAAAAATGAATAGATAAAATCTCTTTAACCCAACTAGGTTTCAGCTTTATTTGAATTGTTTACAGTATTTACACATTCAAGTTCAAATGTTAAATTAGAATATGGTTGAAGACGTAAGAAAATTCTATGTTGTTGAATTAAAAAATTATATCTATTTATTTTTAAAGTTTAAAGACTAAACTGGACCAAAATTTGAAACAATTATGAATTCATATTTAATCTTCATAAAATTAAGAAAAATAATTTTTTTACACCTCTACAACCCGTTGTTATGAATATTTTAGTCTTTAAAAAAAGTTAATTTTTATATTTATAAAAAAAATAGAGATAGAAAGATAAAATAGTAGATATAAAGAGTATGTAAAAGTTTATTAGACGTCAAAATCATACTACCTTAACGTTAATTAAATAAGTATGCAAAGATACTTTTCCAAAGTGTTAATATACTACTTTCACATAGTTATAACTAATAAACAAAAAGTCTCTTAAGGTATTTTATATATTTTTACTGTTACAACAAATAAATATTTACTTTTTTATATGTTTTATTTAATTTTTTTCAATATATTTCTTTCTATTTATAGTCTTTATTTATTTTCTTCAATTAAACACATGTAAATATATACGAATAATCACAAGGAAAAACTAAGAGGAATTTGAAAAGTAAGAAAAGTAAAATAAAGAAAAGCTACCATATTGAGTCTAATTAGGTATATTTTATACGCATGTAATAGCAAATACTCCTAATCTTCTTACTAAATCCGATTTATAGTAATTTTAGGTCTTATTTGTGTATCCATGAGATTACCATACTTATTGTCTACACTTGCTTACCTAAAGTTAATAAATAAAAATATTAAAATTACTTAAAAAATTAGTGTTAATAAGTCAATAATTATATACACAAATAAAAGAAATGCAAACCTCATAAATTAATTTTATAAAATTAAGTTAGGTTTAAAATTCAATTTATAATATATAATATAATTCACTTACAAGTTCATGTATTAAATTGTCTCTTGTTAACAAGGAGGTTAAGTGTGTAAATGTATCAGATTACTTCATAAAAAAAAGTTGTATAAACCTAGCATAGTTTTGCTTTTGTTTCACATTTTCTTCTTTAAATGAATTTTGAACATTTTTATTTATAAATTGTATTAAAAACTTGTGAGAGTTGTAAGTATTTTTAGAATATGCAAATCTTTTCTTATTCTTGTTTTGGAGAATTTTATTAAATCTCTCTGTTGCACTTATAACAGGGACACTAAAAGGGATATTATTTTTATTTCATCTCTTTAATCCACTTATATTTTTTAATTTTACCTTTTATTTGTTATTTGTTCTTGTTTACCCATACATTGCATCCTTTAAAGTTTATTTGAATTTGATAGATTCAACTCATTTTTAAAATATGACAACATTTCCAAGGTATGAACACAAGAGCATCCATATTTATTTAACTATATAAAACAGACTTTGAAAATCAACTTACTGTTTAGTATATCATTTGTTAATTTTGTTACTTATATATAATAATATCTCATTCTAAATGTTGACCAGTTAGTACATTTAAATACGATATCTTATTTTAATAAAATACCATTTTAGTAATTAAATTCTGTCTTTTAAATAATTTAAAAATAACTTAAAAAGGATTTAAATATAACATACAAAATCTAAATATAAAATTAAAAACAAGTCAACATAACCTTAAGTTTATTTACACACAATTTATAATTCAACTGAACACTCTTTGCAATGTAACAGAGCAGTCATATTAAGGGTTTACTCTATCTATGTCGATATTTACTTTCACAAGTATGAAAACAAAATCACATATTGCATGTTTATACAATATTTAAATTTTTCCAAAATTATTTACTGTAAACTATATTTTTTTTAATTTTAATTAATTAATTTATTTTTACAGAAACATTTAATTTAATACTTTTTCGTTGTTATTTTTCATTCAAAATATGGCACACTTAACATGAGAGAAGAAAACAATCTCTTTGTCTTAAGTTTAAAGTTCAATAAATTATATGAACAAATAATAATAAAAATATATAAACTTTAATGATTTATTAAAATCATATAACACGTGACTCAAAAACTTTGAATATGGTATACATAAATATATTATGCTGTGTAAAAATATAAATATAGAAGTAAAATAATATGTAATATTTATTTTCAATTATCATTGTTTTATAATTATTAATATTTTGTTAATTTACAAATCAAATTGTAAAAACAAAAAAGTACTATTGAATCGCTTAAAGATAACATTAAAAATATAACTTTAAATAATTCAAATATGATGTAAGAATAACTAAAAATATTACAATTAATTCACTACAATGTTTCTTTTATATTTAAGTTATAATAAATTATTATCTGATAATAAGAATTTATATATTTTTTAGATATCATATTATTTCTTAAAATTAAGCGATATATATATATATATATATATATATATATATATATATATATATATATATATATATTGTTCAATATTTCCATTATTTTTTTGGGTTAAATTGTAAAATTTTATTGTATCAGTAACAATTCAAAACATAAAAATATTTAGAACAATGGTATAAATATGTTGTTTTGTGAGGGGAGAAGAAATGTGACTAAGAATGACGAATCTGAATTTGCCAATTACAAAAACTGGAATTATTTTGTTAATATTTGACTGTTCAAATCTAATCAGTAATAAATAGCACTAAAATACATTTAAAATACCAATTGTTCAACTTTTTATCAAAACAATTTAAATTTATAAGATTTTAGCAGAGAAATTTGTTAAGTGGACCAATTCCACTTTTGAGTTAGTCCAAGGACTTATTGAGCTTTTATTTTCTATTTGTTTTGTATCTCAAAAGTATAAACTTTAAATCCGTTCTTCTACTCTCTCTCTTTTTTTTTATATATATTATTCCCTTTTCTCTAAATTTAAAAAGAATATTAGGAAATTGGAACGCATTTGGCTTTTATAAAAAATACAAATAGTTAAACAAAATAATTTTTTTATTCTGTTTTTTATATTTTAAGAAATTAGTTGGTAAAATAGTAACATATTTTTTCTTAAAGTTTTTTACAATTTTTTTAAGGAGAAAATAAGGCCCGTATATGCAACAAGTTGTAAACGTGAGAAATGGAAATAAATAATTCGTGCTCAAACTACATAGGCAATATTAAGATGATTTTTTAAGAAATAATAGTAAATAATATGAAATAAAAATGCAATATCTCTGATTTTTTGTGTAAAAATATATATAAATAAAAATTTAATTTTATCTCTTTCTCTAAAAGTGATAAATGAAAAGTTGAAATAGAATATATTTTTCTATTTTATTTTAAAAATTCAAAATGTTAAACTGAGCACCATTCTATTCTTAACGAAGACTTTACATTTATGGATTTTTAGCTGAATAAAATGGTTGAAAGTCAAGTGGGTGGCTTAACTAAAGAGGATTCTTAGTTTTACAATCTATGATGAAAACACACATTACAATACATTGCATTCTCATATTTTAATTATATTTTTATATGCTTTAAATAAGTTATTAATATATATTGTTATATCATTAAAATAATGACAAGTGGTGTTTATTTAATAAAAGCGTCAAAACATAATATTTCTAATAAAAATTAGTTATGTCAATAATTTTTTCGCAAAACAAAGTTATCAATAAAGTCTATAACGTTTTTACACTTCCACAATAATAATAATTATAAATAGTAATAATAATATGTATAAAGAATGTACTTTTGTATTTTCATGAACGGTGTTCTTATATTGTACTCAAAATTCTCACTAAGATATTAAAATTTTATAAAGATAAGTAAAACTAGTTTACTCTAAAAATAAAAGTAAATATAAAAAAAATCAATAAAATCAACTAATCATCATTGATAATAATAGCAGTAAAAATATAATTTTAATTAAAAGGAACCATGTGCTAATATTATGCTTATTTTTATTCTTCTTCGAGCACCAATTTCTATCGCCGTCCTTCTATCTATCTTGTGTTTGAATCGATAGAATTGAAAAAATGCAATTATTTTAAATGTGGGTCAAATTTAAATTAATTCACTTATTTTTTTATTAAATGACTTTAAAGTTAATTCGAGATAGATTAATTCATAATCTATAAATAACAACCTTTTATAATTTTTATTACTTCTAATAAGATGATTTGATACTTCTAAGGAATAGAATGATGTTAAATAATATTTGTATAATTTGAATATTTAATTTATTGAATTAAATATATTTTTAATTTTTAATATTTGATGCGAAATTCAAATTCTTTTATGTTTTAAACTTTGATATTGTTTGATTTTTAAACTTTAAGATGAAGAAATATAATCTTTTAAGTCAACTCTCTTAATTTATTTTTACTTGACTTGTTAAACACATTTTAAACTGATATTAAATGTATTTTTATAACTCAAATGTAAATATAGAACACCATCTTACAAAACAAAAACAAAAATTAACGTTGTTTGATTAAAAAATATATTCATTATTTTTTAGATTTGAAGACTAAAATATATAAAAATTTAAGACTCAGACAAATTCCGAATCATGATTTTTTTATTCAATTATATATTGACACTTTAATTTCTAATTAGGTGGGAAGGTGAATATTAAGTGTATCCATAAAAGTAAATGAGTCTAATTAATTAACTTTTATTGTACTTTAATAATTATATAAAATAATAGAGTTTAATTAATAAACTTATGATTCACCAGATGTAAATCAAGTCGAAGTGAGTTATTTTTATAATTGAGGTAACCCAAGCAAACCAAACCATGAAATACTAACATGTTGTGAAATGAAAAGACAAAAAAAAAGTATGATCCATTTGGTCTGATAAGGTACCTGCCAAGTGGGCTACGAATGGGAAAAGGGAACTTGAAGATGTCGCCTTCTCTCTTATCTTTCTTTCTCATACAATCTTATTTTCTTCTTCACGTGTCCCATGAATCACATCACATCCTCTTTCAACCACTCTCAGACGGTTTTCTTGACCCCTTTTTCCCTCCCTTCTCTTCTACCCACTGCCATTTCGTTCAAGAAACAGCTACCACTTCCCTTCTTTTATCTTCTATTTCTTCTTCCATTTACCCTCTTCCCTCACCACCAACAAAAATACAAACCCCATCCACATCATCATCAAACACAAACAACCAAAAAAAACCAACCTTTTCCATTCATTTCCAAATCCATACAAAAAAGATCGAAAACTAATCTGCTTTCTTTTATATATAAATGTCACATTATTCTCTACTTATGTCATACAACTTTGACCACAGACATATAAAAAAGAAAAGAATATCAGCTATCCGTCTTATAACAATATATCCTGAGTGAACAAATGTAAGAGATAAAAGAAGTATTTGGCTCAACATAAATTAATTTGAGCCCATTTGACAGGGGGAAAAAAATCAAATTAATCTAGCAAAAATTTTGAAACTTGTGAACTATAAAACTATAACTAGTTCAACTGTTCAATTCCCTGAGAAATTGGAATTGTTGATTTTATTTGTTGTTGTTTGATGTGGTAACATTGGCATTGCTGGTGTTGCTGGATGTGGTGGCATTATTATTAGTACTGGTGTTGTTGTTTGGCTGTGCACCCCCAATGATAGAAGTGATGGCTGCTGCCAAAGCTGCTGTGAAGTTGGGGTCAGCTGCAATGGCAGCAGTGGCAGCACTCACCGTGTCGGCAAGGTGTGGTGGTGGCCGTTGAGACTGGTTACTCAACTGGGAAGGGTCTGCATCCTGTGACATTTGGAGGCCAGAAAACTTGGACTGGTTATACAGTGCCTGCCCAAATATCTGAGGCAGCAATGAGGCTGAGGAATTGGCAAAGTTCTGAGGGACACCAGGGAAAGGGATTTGGAATTGGTTTGGGGGCTTTGGGAACTGTAGTGGGTTTGGAGACTGAGTCAAATCCAATGTAACAGTTGGGAATGGTGCAGATGCTGAAATAGTTGCCATGCTAGAAGAACAAGGAAGGAGTGTCCTTGTGAGGAAGTTTCCATTCATTAGGCCATCAGCACTTGACATGGATCCTGAAAGCAGCATTCTAGCTGCTGCAGAAGTTGTTTGTGCCATTGCAATAGCTGCTGGAGGCAAAGGGTGATTGTGATTCCCTTCATATGTTGTGATCAGTATTGATCTGTCATCAGCACACCTTTGCACCTGTTTACACATAAACAGTGAAACAGATTTTTAGTTACCAATTTCATACAATACCACTACCTAACTTTATCCTACTGTTCAAGTGTTGAACAATGATCCAAGTGCCATACTTCAATTTTCTTGCATACTATTTATAGTTATCTTATTATCACTGTTGCTAAACTAATATCAAACTAATCTTCATTTCTAGTTGAAGTATATGAGATTTGCAACTTAATTTGGAAGAAATTATGATTGAGAATGGACATGACCTACCTGTTTTCTCACTGGGCAACCTGCTGCCATGGTACATCTATAATATGCTCGAGGACATGGGTTTCCTTTGGCCATCTTCTGCCCATACTTTCTCCATTGACACCCATCAGTGATCTGAAACAATAAACAATTTTTTATCCGTTGAAAGTGAAAATAAAATTAAAGAAGATACATAAATACAATCTGGCCTTTGCAAATTGAAAAAAAGACAAAACTTGTATACAGTTCCTTAGGTGTCGACTGTGGTGCTTTCCCATTAGAATTTAAGTACTCTATATAGTGAAAGGATTATGCAGATTACCAAAATGAATTCCAATTCTAGAATGGCATAAATAATGCTCAAAAAGTTGTATCTAGCCACAGGAAACTGACCATGGGTGCCTCTGATCGAGCTCTGACAGAAACCCTTGCCTTTCTCATGGTAGCCTCAGCTTGATCAACGTTTCTTGGAGGACTAAACTTTGGAACATTGCTAGTAGCGGCAGCCCCTTCTGAGGGACTGTCTTCTCTTTCAATCCCCCTTCCAAATTCCTTCTTCTCTTGATCAAATCCTTCATCACTAACACTCCCATTCTTCTTGGTGTCAAATTCTTTTGATGCTACCTCATTGTTTATTGGCGACTTTGACAGATCCTGACTTCTTCCCACTGAGGAAGAATGAGAAGGTTCATTAGTATCAACATTACTAGCCAACCCAAGATCCATAAATTGTCTTGGCACCAAGACCCCATTCCCACTTTGTTTTTCCTCATCTAATTTTCCATCAAACACTTGTTGCTCACCCTCCTCCTCCTTCTGTTCTTGCATAATACTTACCAAATGCATCTGCAAGGCATTGTAATTGGTGTTAACCTGATCAAGCATGTTCCTCAGCCTATGATTCTCCACCTTCATTCTCTCAAGCTCAGCTTGAAGAACAACCATCTGAAAAATCAGATGTCATATATCAAACACATAACTTCTGAATTCATCCCCAATTATACCCAGAAAACAAAACAAAACAAAAAAATTGCTTTTGTGGTTAGTGTGTTATATAAATTCATTTACCTCACTCTTGGCTCTTTTTTCTTCGGAATTAGTGGACGTTTGATCGTCCACCATGGCATGATCACTACCGGTGTTGGTGGTAAGAAGATTCAGACCAGTCTATAGAGAGAATATCAGATTCATGAGCACATGATGAAGATCATCATAAAATACATAAACAGAGAAGGAATGGTGATGGAACATAACATAATATAACATAACATAAGACATGTGTTGTAGGATAAAGGATGATGACTCACGTTTACTTTCAATTCCAACATAGCAGGAGTGGAGGAATGATCATGTGTGTGAAGAAGGTGGTCTAGTGAGGGAGGTGCAGAGGTGGAGGCAGAGGCAAAGTTATTTATGCCGTTTTTATGATCATCATCGGTCTTGTTAGGGAAGAAGTCCATCTCGTCGATGTGGGGCCTTTTGTTATCAGAGGAAAGGTTGACTTGAAAAGGGATGGTGGAGGTGGAGGTGTTGTTGTTGTTTGGAGAAGATGATGGAGACCTGTTTCTGCTAACCGTGGCATCCATGTTGGGACCAAGTTTCCACTTTTGTTGGCCACTGCTGTTGTTGTTGATGATGGTGTTGTTGTCGTCTTCAGGGAAAGAGTTGAGAACTACTGGGTTGTGGGGGAAGAAGCTCCCAATTGGATCTGAATCAATGGAGAGTCCACCCCCTCTTGCCATAAATTTCAATGGAATGAGGGAGAGAGAAAGAGATGGAGACTAGGTAGTGAGAGAGAGAGAGAAGAGAAGAGAAAGAGAGAGATACAAGTCATAGTAAATGATGCAATTGGACTCGGCAATAAAAGAGGGGAGTTGAGCCTTCATAACAAGACCAAAAGTGAAATACAAGTGTCCTTTATATTTGCTTTGAATATTGTAGCATTCCATTGGATTTCCCTTTTCTTTTTTCTTTTTTTTTAATGCAGATACATAGATAAATACTATACAATCTCACCACCTGTTATGCTATCATATTAATTATGAATCATCATAATAATAAATACTATATCTTTCTTCATTTTATAAACTTCATGGCTTTCAAAATGGGGATGCTATGCTATTATTAATGAGAGAGTAAGTTTGGTCTTGGTTGGGTTCTGACTCGTGCCCCCCGTTGCAGTATGCACGTTCTTAATTATTTCTTTTTTTTTTATTTTACTAAAATGGTGAAAATACAAGAATAGGACTCTAAAAAGAAAAAATAAATACCGATTCTCATGAAACAGTTTCTGAGATACTGACTACGAATGAATAAGTCCTTGCTGTTTGTCAAATGCTTTTTTTGTGTGTTATACTTTTGTTACCAAACATCACAATGCAGCTGTTATTTCGTGGAAAACATTCCACAAACACTAAACGACCCACAGTTTTTATATATTCGCAATTTTTTTTTTTTTGTTTTCTTCTGTCATTTAAGAAGCTTTTGAAAAGTGCTTTTTTTCAGAATCGATTCACAGTTTACTATTTACATTATTCACGTTACTTCATAAACTTCATAAACTTAGATCTGTAGACATGTTTAAGGTAAATTCTATGTTTTGTTTAGCATGTCAAACGGGCAAAGTCTTTCGTGCGCCGCTCGGAAAGCGCGTACAGCGTCACTCAAAAGTCATTTTTTTATGTAACTTATTAGACGAAACAATTTATGAATTTAATTAGTAATATATAAATACATATTAGTAATATATACATTTCTTGCGTTAAAAAGAATATATATAACACTAGTCTGGAACCTAAATTTAATGTCTGATGATTAAGAAAAAAAAATTATGGGAATAAATAAAACATATTATGATCCCTAAAAAGTGTTATAATTGGGGAGTGAGTTGAGGTGGTGAAAAAGTGTAGTATGAGTCAACGCATTTGACTGAGTTGTTGGAACTAATTGGTGGGATCTTTTGAACACGTACCGAGTTAAAATCGGATCAAGAGGAACGGGTTGACCCAGTCGACCCTGCTCAAGTGGATCTCTTTCTTTTTTTTTTTTTTTTTCTTTTTTTTTTGTTTCCATTTTCTTTCCTTCTTTTAATTTTCCAACAAACCAAACAAATTTTGAACCACGAAACATTTGCAGTTATTTTATAGAATAAATGGTCAATGTTATTTATATATATATATTTTTTTTGTATTTTTGTTATAGAGAGAGATAGGGTGTATAACAAAGAGTATAACTGATAAGGATAAAATTATTCACGAACTAATTAAAAATAAATAAATATCGATAATATTATTTTTATTTTATTATTGAGTTATTAAATAAATAATGACATATGTAAGTATTTTTATATTTTATGTTTTTAGAAAATGTTACCAAATTAAAATTAAAAAGTATGTCCATGTGATTGTTTGATTTAAAATGTATTCGTTAATAATATGAAAACTTTGACGTTAGTTAGATAGTAATTAAAAAAAAAACGATATTTAAAAAAAATTAAAGTTATTAGATTTTTATTTTAAAAGTACTGATTACTTGGTCAAGCTCCAGACTGTCACTTGGAATAGTTTGTGTTTATTTCACCGTTGACCTTTTTTATTCGTTAACATTTGTTATTTTTTATTTTACTGTAAAGTTATTATATTATTAATAAATGTAGTTGAAATTTCAAGTATGATAATACATTTTATTTTAATTTTTATATCATTATAAATATTAAGAACTTATAGCTACATACTCCTTTTTTTTATAGTTTTAACGTTGTTGAATATTTTGAAACAAGGTTGCATATATGAAAAAGTTATTTAAGATAAAGAAGTGATATAACTTTTTTTTTTTAATTTGGACCTTAATTACCGTTATTGAAGTTAATCATTACGTTTCAAATATTATCTCTTTTAAAGTTTAATAATTTCGTCACATCTTTACTGTTGTTTTTTTTTCTCTTAAAGTCACATTTTTACTCTTGTTTTCTCTTTCTTTTAAAAAATGCCCGAATAAAAAAAAATGTCTTATTATCAACTTCTAAAAGTAAGACTTCAAAACATATTAAAAAAATTATTACAATATCATTTTTTTTAATTTTATTTTATATATGATTGAATTATTATAATAGTTTTATTAATATTAATTTGACCCAATTCAACCTCATTTTAACTATTAAGCCTAACAAAAGTATTTTGACAAGTTACTCCTCTGAGAAAAGAAAAGAATAAGACAAATTAGATGATGGTTGTTTAGATAAAAAAAAAAAATTGAGTGGTAAAAAAATATAAAATTAATCATAACATAGTTTTTTTTTTCTTGATTATTATATGTTAAAGATGAACAAAATGTTTATAACTGAATTGTTATAGAGCTGGGACTGAATTAGACAAACAACATTGAATTGTATAACAAATTGAGTCAACTCAATAAATTTTAAATGACTTTTGTTGTAAGCTATTTCCATTACTTGAGTTATCCAACTTATTCAAAATCATTTTTTAAAAAATATTTCATATTTTTCTAATATCATGGGTTACAGTTAGCTAAAATTTAAGAAATGATCATTTTAGTTAAAACTAAACTGAGAAACAGGTTCAATTAACCTTTTTTCAAACAATTTTAGATTTCACAACCCCACTAATGGGCTACCATATTTTTGGCATTTTTTTATATAAAATTTGTAACTTATAAAAGTTTTATTCGATTTTTATTATAAATATATAATTGTTTTAGATTTTTTTAAATTACGAATAGTTTTTAAAATTAGTTGAATATTGAATGTCAATGAGCTATATTATTTTCAGGTAAAACTAAATTAATTATTGAAATAAACGTATATAAAACGATGACTTAATTTAACTAAATGATTCCATGCAACAAAAATAGAAAAATAACTTATTCATATAATAATAATAATAATAATAATAATTAAAATAAGTATTACTAACACATTTTTATACCTATCAGTAATCAAATAATATAGTATATATGATGATATTCATATGTTTGCTGATTTTTATAATGCCTTTTAAAATCATATCTAAAATAATATATGCAATATGGTAACATTTGAGTAAGTGATACATTTTTCAAATTATTTAAGTAATTGAATTCTCAAATTTTCGAATGAAGTTGTATTAAATACTTAATAAATCTACATATTTCGTGTTCTTGTTAAAGTAGTATATATTATTAAATTAAGTATCATAGAAATTGAATTTAGGATTAATATTCTCAGCATTTTAACGTATTTATAATTATTTTAAGAAATAAACGATTTTCAAAATTATATAAAACTTTAAAAGGAATGATGATTTTTACGATAAACTGATTTAAACACGACTAATCATTCGTCTATTTCAAAAAGACATTATAAAATAATAAAAAGAAATAACTTTTTTTTTGTCTGGGCCCAGGTCAGAAAACAAAAAAAAAACATTAAATTACGTAAAGTAATACCTGTGTGTATATTGCAAAATCAACTCTTAAACTCTTGTGGAAAAAATAGAAACGAATTTTATGATTTTGGAGGCTCAAAAAAGCATGCAAGAGTTATATTATACGTGAGTAAAACTAATTTATATTTATGATGTAATAAGAAATCATGATTTAAAAATGAATTAAGTTGCGTCTTCACATTGGAGAAGAATATAAAGAAAAAGTAGTAGGTGATGAATGATGTTCCATGTGAACACGATTTTGCATGGAAAGTTTTAGAAGAAAAACGTGATTCAATTCACATTCACTTCTTTTATCTCTCTAGTCATTACAAGACCCCAGGGGTCCTCACTTTTTGTCCTTTATACCTTCTCTTTTCATCATTTAACACATAAATTAATCACAGTCAATGAGTGTTTTAACAGTTGGTCCAAACAGTTAAGTATAATTTATTCATTCCGGTATTTATTAATCACAATTAATACCTAATTAATGGTGATGCAGGAAGAACATGAACATCTCTTGAGTCTTCTGTGTAGAAGATAAGGGTTTGGTTAATGAGTTGAAACCAGTGCATGCACGCTGATATTTGTGTTGGAGATGAAGACATTAAACAATGTAACGTGACAGATCTGAATCTTAAACTGATAAAACTATGGAAATGTAATGTCTGGTCCAATAATTGAATTTATGGTTGGTTGGTATGGAAAAATAAATGGTTCAAGAGATTGGTCAGAGCGTACGTAGCAGCAACATTCTAACAAGTCTTGTTTATTTTCCAAAATCGTCACATGATTCTTTTCTTCGTGTTGTTGTTCACACTCCCGTGAACAAATGTAGCCATCGTACCAGCTGAACATGGCAACTTAACATGGTCGTTGGTCAAATTTGGCTGAGGTTCTGGCTTCCTATGTTTTTCAAACTCATGGGGGAATGTGAACACTAACGTATTCTCAGCAACGTTATTGGTTTCAACCTCAACAACCTTATCCAAGAAGAAACATGTTTCTGATTTGGACATAATAGCGCTTAACTGCTGTCATCGCTGCTTCGTTTTTTCCTCACGGCCCTGCGACTCAGTGGTCCTTTTATGGACAGAGCGAATATGATCCAATTCAGTTACTTTCTGCAAAATTATCAAGACTTTTTCTGTACAAAACAAGAAAATTATTTATGAAAATAGACATCGAGTTTTAGAAGGAAGCAAAGCTTATAACGTAATTATTCTTAGAATATGTGTGATTGAAATATCGTCACGTCAATGCTGAGATAATAAACTTTTCATGTCTAGATAAAGAAGTTGTTAAGTTTTTGTTAGTTGTTTTGAGATTGATGTAAAGGGAAAACTATATATATACACATTTGAAAGTTATGTGTGGATTAAAGGTAAACTCAATTTAAAATATATAATATATAATATATTTATGAAAATAGATCTCCATTAATTATAAATAAAATAAAATAAAAATATATATAAACTCCGGTTAATCACCTACTAATGACTGTTCAGTGAAATATAATTTGAAGTTTGAGAAGAAAAGTCGTTGATGTGTACAAAAGTCAAAGTATAAAAAGAGAGCTAATTAAGACGGTCACAGACAAGACATGAAGCACGAAATAGTAGGAAAGTTAAAAAAAAGTAATTTACAACTCTAAAGAAGATATATTAAGACGACTAACGATGCTTTCACATCTCTTAAAAACAAGGTATCTAGATTTATAATTGGAAAAGATAGTAATGACAACAGATACCATTTGAGAATCCTTTATTGAAAAAGGTATCTAGAAATGAAGAATAATTTTATAAGTATGTTATTTAGAGTAAAAAAGTAGCATGTGTTAACATTATAGATTGGATGAAACTTCTTTAAGAGGCATCAAATTGAATACTGTCAATTTTTTAAGAGACGTAAATGTATCGGAGTTTTATTATGGGATATTTTGTTATCTAAAATGTCTTTACACTGTCTTTTATTATTTTTCATTTTTTTCCTCTATAAATACAAAACTTTAATTTTTTATAACCATTGTACCTCTTCGGTGAGTTACTAAATTGTTTGTTTTTATGTCAGATAATTTTTCTTGGGCTTCTTCATGTATTTTCAAAGGTTTCTCCAGTATTTTCAAAAAGAATTTTAATTTCACCTTTGTCTTCACAATAAAAATTAAAACGTAAAAGTAATCATTCTCTCTCCTCTATTTATGACACGATCCAACCAATATTCCACCCCCGATATTCATGGATGTCGACATCCGGTTTAGACTTATGAGTTGCAGATGTCAACATCTCCAATATAATCTTTCATAAAAATTATTATTATTTTTTTAAATTAAATCAGTTTCATACAATTGAAAATAAATTAACCAACTATTATATTAATGTTTATATATGTTGTAGTGTGATTACAACATCAAATGGATCAAGAATCAAAACTAAAAAAAATTCAAAATGAAAATTGAAAAAAAAGGTTACGAATGTCGACATCCGCAAAACAAAAATGACATTCGTTTCAAGATTATTTCGGATGTCGACACCCACAATACAATTTTTTCATAAAAATCATTTTTATTTTTTCAAAAATTAAATCAGTTTCGTATAATTGAAAATAAATTAACCAACTACTATATTAATGTTTAAATATGTTATAGTGTGGTTATTGCATAAAATGAATCAAGAATCAAAGTAAAAAAAAATTCAAAATGAAAATTAAAAAAAAAAGATTATGAATGTGGACATCCACAATATAAAGTAGGTGAGGTTATTATAGTCGTAAATTCTAACACCCGGAGATATTAGAGAAAGCTTTAGAAATGCAGGAAGAAACCTCATTTTTCTTTTTATTGTTCCCTCGTCAAAGTTCACGGAACTTGTAACCAAACTTTTAAAAAGAAAATAATTTTTTAACAATTCAATTTTAATAATTTTTTTATAATATAAAGTGATATTTTTTAAATAATTTTTTATTTTTTATATTTTAAAATTATTTAAAAAATAAATAAAAATTCATAAAAAAATTGTCAAAATATCATTATCTATTTCGATAATAACATATGAAAACAAGTATTTTCTTTCTAGTTTTCTTAATAAACCATGATGATGTGTCATGTCCCAGGCAAGTCAAGTCATACTTGTCTTGTATGGTTACATTTTGTACTATCTTTGAGATTATTGTATAATTTTTTTTTTTAAAGTTATTCAGTTTTGTTTATATTTAAATGTGAATATCTTAATTATAAATGAGAAAGTTAAATTAGACATATAGGAAAAGAAAACTTATAAATCATATCTGTTAAGATTTTAAATTAAAAATTATATTATAATTCTTCATATGTATTAATTCATAATTTATTGATGACAAATCATTCTTCTGGTTCTTTCTTAAAAAATGCAATTGTATTCATTTTAGTTGTTCCTTTAACTAAAAAATTATTTACGTAGGATTTTTTTAATATAGAAGGAAAGATCCCACGTTTTAATTGTTGAAATTTTGTAATATGAACACGTATATTATAAATTTATTTAATGGTGATTGGTTTTAAAGCTTAATTTGATATGAGATTAGAGTTTGTAATCCGGCTTGATAAATTGTCTTTTATAATAGGTCAACTTCTTTTTATAAAGAATTTATGAAAGTCTAAATTATCTCTCAATTATTGGGGTGCTACTTATATTGAACAATTTTTTTTTTCTAATGTCAAATTGGTTTTGGGAAAAATTATAACATGGTATCTAAACTTTTTATACTTAATCTTTGAGGTTGTTTGTTTGTGTTCCTAGAAATTTTATTCAAGCTTAAATACGAAAAAGATGTTCTTCAGTTGATTTAATGTATTTTCTTGAATTGTTAAATAAGGAACACAATCAATTGGTTTTATATTTACGGATAAGAAGATTGGTAATTGTTAAGACCATTTTCTTAATACAAATTTTTATTGTATAATTTACTTGTTAAATCAATAAATTTCGTGTAATAATCTAATTAAATTTCCTAATTTTGAAGCTTTCTCGTGTCTAAATTTATTAGTCTCGTAAACAGTTATTTAATAATAGATATGTCATTAAAATAAGTAATTAGGTTCATTTGTTCATAATTTTGTTGCTAAAGGGGCAAGTCACTTAAAAAAAGATGGATTGAAGACTAAATAAATTGGAAGAACATAAAGAATAACCTGTTCAGCGAAACAATTTTATTCAACACAGTGAATCCGAGACAAAAAGACAAATTGGAGAAATGATAAAGAATGTCCACTAAGCTAATTTATTTCGCTTAAGCAAATTTGAAGCTAAAGAAAGTTGGAAAAATCTCAAATTTGAAAATTCGCTCAACAAACTTAATATGTTGTGCGAATTTTGAAAGATACTTACCTTGTTTTGAATAAAAGATAAAAATTCCATTGAAGCTCTCAGAAACTTGGAAATAAGAAATTTGAACCAAATCATGCTTGTTTGTCTCTTTTTCACTGAGTCACTCATAACAGACTTACCAGACTCAAATAACCAGCATCACAACAAGCCAATATCAACCATAGCAATGCTTTTCAGCACTGTTTAAGTATAATTCTCAAGTCAAATTTCACAAATGAGCATCCCAAACTACAGGAAACAAGTACTTTAACAAGCAGCATCTGATATCAGAATTGAGGTAGGAAATTATCTTAACTGGACAAGTAACGTGTCATCCATGTCTCAAAGCGAGACCATGCAAGCTGAACTGCAGCTTCATCTTCATCAGGCATTCCCATGCGCTTCCTCCTCTGGATTCCATCACTAGACCTGTTCATGAATGCGTGCGCATTGCCTGGGTAGATATGCACCTCATGTGGAACTCCAGATGCCTTCAGCTTTTCTTCCAAGGCCTTCGCAGCCTGAAACATCAGCATCAATACAAGATTTAGTGGATTAATTTGAAAGTTTTCATCTTTGAACACCAACACAATTGTGCTCTCTCTCCTTTTTCTGTTGTTTCCCTAAATCTTGCAGTTTTCTCTCTTAAAAGACACCCACTTGGGGAAATTGAAAAAAACTTCAAATTCCTCGATTTTACTTTCCGGGTATGCTTGGTATAAGTGGTTGATAATGGGAAGATGAAAAATAGAGTGGGGAATTAAAACAAGAAGTTACGAGGACAAAAGTTGTTTTTTGCTCAATGATTCTGTCAGGAAGGTGAAAAACTCAACTCATGCATGATAATTGCTGTGTATATCTTACTAATGAAATTAAGATAGAATTGCAAGGAAATTATCATACTGTGATATCTGAAAAGCCAACAAAACTATCCAGCTCTCCAAAGTGAGCCTGAACAGGAGCCTTGGCTTGGGCAGGGTCTGCAAGCTGAGAAGAAGGAACTCCATAGAATGCTACAGCAGCGTCAACCTCTGAAACCAAGACAGAACCAGCAATGGAGAGAGCACCTCCCATACAAAATCCAGTTACACCAACCTGTTGCAATAAATGATGATCAAATATTTTTAATTATTAAAGAAAAATGTTTACTCCTAATATTTAGACAGTTCAACAAATGAAACTTCATTGAACAACATATAAACCAATCTTATTTGGCACTTCAACCGAAGTACGCAATCAACCATATCAAACATTATAAAAACACTGGCTTGCTATCAATAATAATTATTTAAACCCAACAAACGCTTCTAACAAAAACACCAGTGAGAGAAAAACGCCCCAATGATTATGCATTGCTGCTTGTGGATTAAGGATTTCACATTCACTATTTTCACCGGTTACTGGATCAAAATTCAAAAGTATAAATCTAGTTTTACAATGGAACTCCAAACCAAAATTCAAAAGCAGAAAACATGGAGATATCATAAGTAAATTACAAGCTGCAGGGCCCAAAGCAACTTCGTTTCACTCATTAAACATGTTTACATATAAGACTTAAAGTAACTCATTTCAAACCTCACACTAAGGTTATGAGTAGATAAAAAGTAGAAGAACCTTGTGATGAAAGCACAATGAACTCTAAAAACACAGGTTAAAAAATAAAATATTTATCTTAACCAAGTACTCTAAACACAAACAATAACAAACCTTCTTTGAACCATTCGCTTTAAGCCAGTTAACAGAAGCAGCAATATCCTTGACAGCAGCTTGCCAATCAAGACCATCCATCAAATGCTGAGCCTCAGCTACATCCAGACCAACCTTTCCTCTGTACAGACTGGTTAAAAGAAAATAAAACTCATTGGTCATCTAAATGTATAAACCATGGGAAACATTGCCACTTAAAATAGGAGTTAGGAAAAACTAGTGGCAGTTTGATTTGAGAAAATGCTCTGTTTTAATTTCTATTTTAAGCCTGTATAGGAAATAGGGAAAACAGGGAAAACAAAGTTGTTTTCATTGTGTTTTATAGGAACTTGAAAGCAAGGTAAAATTTCTTTTTTAATTAAAACTGAAAACAAAAAAAGATCTCTCAAATCAAACAAGCCTTAAAAGCCCATTATCTTATCTTACTCTGGGATAAGAGCTTTAAACCCAGTACCAAGCTGAGAAATCTTCACAGCATGGTTCTTAATTTCGTAATCCACACCCCACCACTCCTGGATCACAACAATTCCAGGAGCATCCTCTCTTCCAACCACATATGCGTCAAATGTCTGAACATTGGAAACAAAATTTGCATAACAAATAAAAACTGTGAGTTCCAGCTTAGACAGCTAACAACGGAATAGTTATAGTATGAAGGAGAAAAGGTAAAGGGAATAGAAAAAAATTAGGTCCAACACCATGACTGGGAACAATATCTTGTTTAAACAATTCGAATCTAAAATTTAAAACTCAACTTCATGCTACATCAAACTTATTGGGCATGGTAGGTCACTACTAGCATAGCATGAAATAATCAGATCTAACTACAATTTACTTGTCAAGCGCGGATTATTGGGCATGTATAGCATTGTCCACTAGGTTAAGTGCAGTGAAGGTAGCATTTCGTTACAAAAGATGATATTGATGAAGACCCAAGATAACATCTATGATGTAAATTCATCATCGCAACACATGGATAAGAAAAGTTTGTCACTTTTATTTTTAGGTATGCAGTAAACAAAAAATATTCACTAAAGATGTTCATAGGATCCAATCAAGAAGGAAATAAACAAGTTAACGATGAATTTAGCTTTAGCAATTCCAAACACAAGGAAGATTATGCTTCATAAACGAATGGATACAAAGTAAGCAGAAACCACAAAAATGAGTTAAAATTAGCAGTGCATGTAGTCCATAAAGAAAGAAAGAAAAAAAAAAATGTAATGGGAATGAAAGACATTAGACTCACAGTGTCATCCCTTTGAATCTGAATTTTCTTGAAAGGGGATGATGCAGTGGTAGCCATGGAATGATGGAACAGAAATGGAGCTCCACGAAACGCAGAAGGGAGAATTTTACAGCATCACTGATCCAAGTGGCTAATTTTATTAGTGAAGATACCCAACGTCCTCCAAACGATGTCGTTTCTTTTTATCCAATGTTCTAAAGTTAAATTAAATTATTATTTGATTAATAACACGGTTAACCAAATTTTGTATCCTTATAGAAGTTTTTATATTCAATCTAACAGTCACAAACATAATCATAATTTATTTCTATTGTAAAAATTAAATTTAGTCATTTGCTTTAATCAAAATCCAATTCGATCAAAATTAAATATGATATACTAAAAGTAACATTATATATAGTTAAAATGTAAAATAAATATAAAATTCAGATATATTTTTTTTATATGTTTTTAAAAGTAAGTAAATTATTACAAATAAAAGACGATATTTTGACATGTAATAATTTTTTAAAGTCATTATAAAAATACTTATATGAGAATTTTCTTATAAATTTGTAAAAGAATTTTGTAAGAAAAGACGCTTTCTTGATTTTTTTTTAAGAATTTTAATTTTCAGGTAAGTCTTTTGTGGATAATTATTTTCTACAAAATTATAAAATTTGTAAATATTTTCTACAAAATTTGTTGCGAAAAGTGTTTTATACAAAATATTTTACAAAAAAATATTGACTGCAATTTCCTACAAATTTTTTTCATAACAAAATTTATAAGTATTTCTTAAAAAAATTTAAAACAAAATTAATAGAAAATATGAAATTTTTTCGATAACGAGTCATCTTTCATGGAAGGTAATGTATGGTAAGTATAAAAAAATTTATTGAGTATAAAAATATCGTAACCGTTATAAATATAAAATCATATTAAATAAAATGTTATCATAGAACAATATTTTATTCTTAATTTATGATTATTTATCACAATTATACATTTTATAAAAATTCTACAGATCACTAGACCAGATTGAATACCCTAAAAAATCCCTGATGGCAATAATCTACTATTTCTCTCTCATTTATAAAGGAATATCCTTTTTCTACTTAAATGTAAATAAATTGTAATTACTTTTAGTTTGAACGATATTTTAGAAAAAATATTGAAACTGTTGTTATATCATTATAATTATAATCTGAATTTTTATTTTACGAGGAAGACATTTTAAAGAAATTAAGAAATTAGTAACGCGCTTAATTAGTTTAATATTAATGAAATTAACTTTTTAAGCTTAACCCTTCCAAATTAATCTGTATTAAATAGGTTAACGTGCCGGAAGCAGGCCATGCTCTTCCCAAGATAGCGGCGATTATAGACGGGAAAAATCAATTTATTTAATAATAACTAATTATGCGTCGAATCCAGAACGTGTATTTTGAAAGTTGCAACTTTAATATTTGAAAGATTAATGTTGACTTTTAAGTTTGATTTGACATTATAACAAAGTTTGTGGTCACTTGTAATAAAATAGATTGAAATACGCTTTTAGTTTTCATTAGGTTCGAATTAGGTTCTTAATACGTTTTTTAATTTATTTTTCAATTAAATTTTAACTTTTGAATAATTGATTAAATTTAATATTTTCTTTAAATATTATACTAACAACGTAAAAAAATAAATGAAAGTTAATTTGTGACTTTTTTTATATTTTTAATTTTTATTTTAGTTTAAAAAATTATAACATTTTACTAAAGATTATGATATTTATTTATCGAAAGAGATAAACCAAAGAGAAAAATAAGAGAGAATTATAAAAAGAGGGGAAGATATATAGGCTATTTTTATCGATTTCTTGATCCGTAGTCTTTTCTTGAATGAGGATTCTTTCATTAAAAAAATGTATACTTAAATAGTCAGGTATTCTTTACTTGCTTATATTCAGTATCTTGATAAGTTTGCTTCTCATCGTCATGGTAGTGGTAATTCTATAAAATCTAATGTAAGATTTCAGGTTGACTTAACTTTTTCTAACTGTTTTTCATCTCATAATTGTAATCACATTATTCTGAACTTATAATGGCATGTTTGATTCACTTTATTTTGTACGTTTTGAGTACAAGAAGGTATAGTGTTGGTTAGTTTAGAAGATATTTTATTTTATGCGGTTACTGTTCTGTTTCTGTGATCAAATAAATTTATTTTAATATGCTATTTATTAGGGATAGTGGTTTGAAGTCTAAGTCAGCACGCACCCATGAATTTAGCATGAAATTGTGGGAGTGGAGTTAAAATCTGTAACTGCTGTGTATGGCTTTAAAAGCCAATCTTTCCCGATTAATAAAAAGTGAGTTGACAGTACATACAAATATATTTCTTTATTCTGCTGTGTTTAACAATTGGTATCAGAGCTCCTACCTAGGGGCCTGATCCAATATTTCCTTGAGTGTGTGAGAGAAACAGTCGGTGAGGAAGTGTGTAGAAAGAGTGTTGTGAGTATATTGAAGAGAGTGAAATACAGAATGACAGACAACAACACCGACAAGTATGTGCAACCTGCGATTCCAAAATATGATGGTCATTATGACCATTGGGCGAAATTAATGGAAAATTTTTTACGTTCCAAACAATATTGGAATTTGGTGGAACAAGGGATCGCTAAAGTAGCGGATGGAGCTGTATTTTCTGCAGAAGACGCTAAAGTGCGAGAGGAGCAGAAACTGAAAGATTTGAAGATAAAAAATTACCTTTATCAGGCGATTGATCGTGAGATTCTGGATACTATTCTTAATGACGAGACCTCTAAGGATATTTGGGATTCAATGAAACAAAAATTCCAAGGTTCTACGAGGGTTAAAAGAGCACAGCTGCAAGCATTACGCAGAGAATTTGAAATGTTGCAGATGAAGGAAGGAGAAACCGTCAACTCCTATTTTGCTCGCACTCTCAAGATCGCTAAGAGTATGAAGGCGTGTGGTGAGAATATAGGTGAAAACAGTATTACTGCAAAAATCTTAAGGTCCATGATCTCTAAATTTAATTATGTAGTTTGCTCAATTGAGGAGTCCAACAATTTAGAGATTATGACAATAGATGAGTTACAAAGCAGTCTTCTTGTTCATGAGCAACGAATGAACGGTCAAGAAGAAGAAGAAAATGTGTTACAAGTTACCAATGAAGATAAAGGATGGAGAGGAAGAGGAAGGGGACGTGGAAGAAATTCCAGCAGAAGTGGTCAAGGGAGAGGAAGAGGCAGACAATTCTTCAACAAAGCTGAAATTCAATGCTTTAAATGTCACAAGATGGGACACTTTCAATATGAATGTCCCACTTGGCAAAAGAAAGTCAATTATGCTGAAGTACATGATGAAGATGAAAAGGAAACGGAAGATGAGATCTTATTAATGGCCTATGTTGATCTGAAACAAGGCACGAAAGAAGAATGGTTTCTTGACTCTGGATGCAGTAATCACATGAGTGGAAATAAGGATTGGTTTGCTGACATAGATGAAAGCTTTAGACATACGGTAAAGCTCGGTAATAATACCAGAATGCCTGTGATGGGGAAAGGGAATGTTCGGCTGAATGTTAATGGCATTACAAATGTGATCTCAAATGTCTACTATGTTCCTGATCTTAAGAACAATCTCTTAAGTTTAGGGCAACTTCAAGAGAAAGGACTCACCATTTTAATTGAGAATGGGAGGTGTAGAGTTCATCATCCTGAACGTGGTCAAATTATGGAAATCAAGATGAGTAGCAATAGGATGTTCTCAGTGATTGCTACTTTGATGCCTAGAAATTCTACATGTCTTCAAGTAGAATCAACAGATGAATCCCACCTTTGGCATCACCGATTTGGTCATTTCAACTATAGTGGCTTGAAACTACTCTCCTCCAAAAAGATGGTCAATGGGCTACCTTCTATATCAACTCCAAAGGAACTTTGTGTACAATGCTTAGAAGGAAAGCAACATCGAAACTCTATTCCAAAGAAAAGTAGGTGGCGCGCATCAAGCAAACTTCAACTTGTGCATGCAGATATATGTGGGCCTATCAAACCCACTTCAATCAGTAACAAAAGGTACATTTTAAGCTTTATTGATGATTTCTCTCGTAAGACTTGGATTTATCTCTTACATGAAAAATCAGAAGCATTCTCTATGTTTAAAAATTTCAAAGTTTGTGTTGAAAAAGAAACTGGAATGTATATCACTTGTTTAAGGACAGATAGAGGTGGTGAATTCACCTCCAATGAATTTAGAGAATTCTGCAGGATTCATGGCATAAAACGGCAGTTGACAGCAGCTTACACCCCTCAGCAAAATGGAGTGGCTGAGAGAAAAAACAGAACAATAATGAATATGGTGAGATCCATATTGATTGAGAAACAACTTCCAAAGATATTTTGGGCAGAGGCTGCCAGGTGGTGTGTACATGTTCTCAACCGGTGTCCTACTGCAGCAGTACCAGATAAAACCCCTGAGGAGACATGGAGTGGAGTCAAACCTACAGTGGAATATTTTCGAGTCTTTGGATGCGTAGCACATGTTCACATACCAGATCAACACAGAATCAAATTAGACAACAAAAGCAAAAGGTGTGTCCTATTGGGAGTAAGTGATGAATCCAAAGCCTATCGCTTGTTTGATCCAATCTCCAAAAAAATCATCATCAGCACAGATGTAATTTTTGAAGAACAAAAGCATTGGAATTGGGAGAAAAACGAAGAGGCTACAACACAAGATGCTTTAGATGTGGAGGCTGAAACTGAGGAAGAAGCTGCTGAAAATAATGATATTGATGACACCATACAGGCTGCTACACATCCTGGTGATTCCAACAGAGTTGATACAAGTATTGATGAACCACAAGCCCATGACAATCCAATTGAAGGGAGGGTTAGAAGAAATAGACGAGAACCCAACTGGATGCTTGATTATGAAAGTGGTGAAGGCTTGTCTGATGAAGATACTTTAAATGTTATGATGACAGTAACTGATACTGATCCACTGTCATTTGAAGAAGCCGCTAGAAGCAAGAAATGGCGAAATGCAATGATGAAAGAAATGGAATCAATAGAAAAAAATAAAACCTGGGAATTGGTTGATGCACCAAATGGAGTAAAGCCCATTGGAGTTAAATGGATTTTCAAGACAAAGTTCAAAGAAAATGGTGAAGTAGATAAATTTAAAGCAAGATTAGTGGCGAAAGGATATGCTCAAGAATATGGAGTTGACTACACAGAGGTATTTGCCCCTGTGGCCAGACTTGATACCATTCGCATTATACTTGCTATGGCAGCCCACTATAATTGGCAAGTTTATCAGTTAGATGTGAAAAGTGCCTTCCTTCATGGAGAACTTAAAGAAGATATTTATGTACAACAACCCACTGGTTTTTTGAAGAAAGGGAAAGAAGACAAAGTTTATAAATTAAAAAAGGCGTTGTATGGCCTTAAACAGGCTCCAAGAGCATGGTACAGCATGATAGAGAGCTATTTCTCTCGTAAAGGTTTTGAAAGGTGTGTATGTGAGCACACTCTCTTCACAAAATCAAAGGAAGGAGGTAAAATTTTAATTGTAAGTCTTTATGTTGATGACTTGATTTATACTGGAAATGATTGGAGCATGTGTGATGAATTTAAAGAATCAATGATGTTAGAATTTGACATGACCGATTTAGGCAGAATGAGATATTTTCTTGGAATAGAAGTTATGCAGAATTCAGATGGTATTTTCATTTGTCAAAGAAAATATATTCGTGAGATTCTAACAAGGTTTGGCATGGAGAATAGTAATGCAGTAAAAAATCCTATTGTCACGGGTACAAAACTATCAAAGAATGATGGAGGAGCCACAATTGATTCAACTGTGTTCAAGCAACTCGTTGGAAGTCTTTTGTACTTGACTGCAACCCGTCCAGATATTATGTATGCAGTTAGTTTAATTAGTAGATTCATGTCTTGTCCTTATGAATCTCATTGGCTGGCAGCAAAACGCATATTAAGATACCTAAAAGGTACTACTGAAATGGGCATCTTCTACAAGAAAGGTGGTGGAAGCACTGATGTTGTAGCTTATTCTGACAGTGACTTTGCTGGAGACTTAGATGATCGAAGAAGTACTTCTGGATATGTGTTTTTCTTTGGTTTTGGAGCAGTTTCATGGGCCTCGAAAAAACAGCCTATAGTTGCATTATCTACAACTGAGGCTGAGTATATAGCAGCTGCGTTTTGTGCTTGTCAATGTGTGTGGATTAAAAGAGTATTGGAGAAACTTGATCCTAAGGAACAGAAGAGCACGTTAATCTTGTGTGACAACAACTCAACCATACAATTATCCAAAAATCCTGTTTTTCATGGAAAAAGCAAACATATTGATATAAGGTTCCATTTTTTAAGAGACTTGGTGAAGGATGGAGTTGTCAAATTGAGTTACTGCAAATCAGAAGTTCAAATTGCAGACATTATGACTAAGCCCCTGAAGCTGGATCAATTTGAAAGGCTTCGATGTATGCTAGGCATGACTGACGCTTCAAATATAAACTATATATCATAACGTGTATAGTTTAAGGGAGGGAATGTTGGTTAGTTTAGAAGATATTTTATTTTATGCGGTTACTGTTCTGTTTCTGTGATCAAATAAATTTATTTTAATATGCTATTTATTAGGGATAGTGGTTTGAAGTCTAAGTCAGCACGCACCCATGAATTTAGCATGAAATTGTGGGAGTGGAGTTAAAATCTGTAACTGCTTTGTATGGCTTTAAAAGCCAATCTTTCCCGATTAATAAAAAGTGAGTTGACAGTACATACAAATATATTTCTTTATTCTGCTGTGTTTAACATATAGAATGAGGAAACTGGTATAAATTATTCTTTTTTTTTTGCTTGCAAATGTCCTCAATTTTTTTTGGCTTACAAATCTCATGTGGATTCAAATATTGAATTGCATATGTTCATGAATCTTTCCTTTATTGTCTTGAAATTATTAGGTTCCTTGGATTCTCTGAGGCTATCTTGTGGTTGGAATCATGGCGGTTGAGGTTGTGGGATTTGAGATGGTTCAAGGAGCAGTGAAAATGGTGCTGAAGGAGCTAAACCTAGAGAAAGGGAATGGAAAAATGGAAAAAGATGTAGAAGTTGTGGAACAAAGTATTATATATTCATTGCCGTCAGAAGGAGACGAGTTGATTTATCAAATCAAGTCCCTAAAAGGTTTTTGTGGATGAAAAATATAAGAGATTGAACTTTGCAACAAAGCATTGGGCAAGCTCTGCAATACAAATAATGTTGGGTGGTTTGTGTTCCTTAATAATGTCGTATCTTATGAGTCTAAATAGGAAAAGACCTGTGTATCTAGCTATGATACATTCGAAGTTATTTGTAGGCTCATTTAGACTTTTTATTTTGATCCCCTATATTCTAACAATTACGATAACGTATAGGTAGTTTTAACATATTTATTATAATAATATTGTAATAACATAATTTTATTACATTAATTAAATTATATAAAAATGATTGTTGTTATATTAAAAAATATCTAAATATAATTATATTATTTAAGATTAACTTTAAATTAAAATTAACAAATATACATTCAAATAGTAATTACATTAAAATTTATTTATGTATTATTATATAATATCATATTGCATTAGAGTTTATATATCAATGTCTTTCCATGTATTTCTGTTTTCTTATATTTAACTTTCTGTGATTTCTAAAATAAATAGCATACTCATTTTTTTTATTGGTCCAATAGCATCATAATTATAAATATAAAAAATGTATTATTTCTTCTAAATTTTGAGATATAGCAAATAAAGTTTTGTCCTTTACTCAATCAAGGGAACATAAAATTTTGTAGATTTTCTTACAAACTTTTACTATATATGATTAATCCAAACTTTCAGAATAAATTTATTTTGTTTTAGAAATATCTTAATAATATGTTGACTTTATTGTTATGTATATTAGAATTTTTGTGGTGGTATTTTTTATTCTATGAGTTTGAGACCAGACTAAATATAAGAGTTTAGGTGTGTAACACGAAAAAAAAAAAGTAAATACAGTAATTATCTTTCACTATTATCTTTCACTGCATTATGTAGATGTGAATAAGTTTTTTTTGTTTCTTTTAGTTGTACAAAATTGGAATGTATAGTTGAGTAGTTTATTGTATTATAAACTTTTATTCTGGAGTGAAATATAATTTATTACATTGAATCATGGAGATTTTATTTAAATTGTATATTATATATTTTTTTAATGTTTTACCATTTCATATGTCAAATCAAATATTTTTTTTTTTGTAGTGTACCATTTTTTCCTTCTACTAGGTCTCATACACATTTAACTTTTTTTGTCTGTAGTTTGTATATTTTTCACAACATTCTTATAACATTCTTATTGTAGTTTAGGTGAAGATATTAAAAGTTGTCATCATAAATATAATGTCAAAATTATGTGTAGATACTTAAAATTCTATTATAAGTGTTTAGAGATATATTTAATTTGTTCTTCTTTGTTACATACAAAAATATGTCAATTAATTTATATTTGTAATTTGGCAAAGAAAGTTTTGTGAAATAGTAGATGATGACCTAACATCAACAAATGTTAGCAATAATACAGTTAGAAAAATTAAAGTTTTTATATGTGAAGTTTAGATTTCGTAGTTGTTTATTTTTTATTGTAAAATCGTACTTTATTTACCTTATGGACAAGAATAACACAAATTATTATGTATATAATCATATTTAAAGTTATATTTGCAAAATATATTATGTTGAAAGGATTACGATAAAACTTAGAAATAATTTATTATTTTTTACATTCAACCTTATTTATTAAAGATGCAAAGGAGACTATCATCATTTAATCTACTTATAAAAGTGCAACAAATTTTTTCATAAAATCTAAATTTGAAACAAAATATTTAATTTTAATTTTAAATAACCATACACATTCACCATAAATTTAGAAAACATGGATTTAAAGTATAGTGATACACATCAATTATTAAAAATTAAAATTATAACACTTAATATTTAAATTAATAACAATATCTGCATGTGCATGTACTTTTGTTAAAATTTTTAACATCAATCTTATATTACTCTAAATTCCAAGATTCCAATTTATAATATGTTAGCATTTCTATTTTAAGTTTATTGTTGAAGCCTTCATGGCACTTTTGTTTAAAATAAAGTTTAACTTCTTTTTTTCTTTAACTTAATACGCCAATATTTTTTCTAATAAATATTTATTTTTCTTTTAAGTTGTTTATATATACCTTTGATTCTATTTAAAATTTTTAACATGATCTGTCGTATTTATTTTGTACATGATATTATTACAAAATATTATATAAAATATTGAGCAAAGTGATAAGTGTAGTTTCAAATTAAAAATATATTTTATAATTGTAATAAAAAATAAATTTTACCTTTTATATATATATATATATATACTTAAGATTATGTTTTTAAAAGTATTTCATTTAATATATATATATATATATATATATATATATATATATATATATATATATATATATATATATATATATATATATATATATATATATATATATATAACCAAAAAATAAGTTAAAGCATTTCATTTAATATAATATTTAACTAAAAGGTCTAATTCAAAATTTTAATCATATACAATAAACATTCGCTTAAATCTGTATTTTGATTTTGAGAATTTGATACGGATTTGTGGAATTTTAAGAGTTATATTACAGTATAAAATATTAGGGGTAATATAATTAGAGAATGAAATATTATGAGGTTGAGAATTTATAGAGATGGTGAAGATATGAGAGATATGAAATATATGATAAATATAAAAGATATATAACAAAATGTAACAAAATATAAAATATAAAATATTTACCCTATCTCAATCTTGATTTTCTAATTTACTATAATAACTCATTTTTAAAGTTGAAAGATATTTTTTAAAATGACAGTATTTTCTAAAAACTAATTTAAATAAAAAAGATATAAAGTTACAAAATTATCAAAATTATTGATCCGATAATTTTTCCTTTTCAAATGCAAATTTCAGTGAAGTAGGAACTTAAATGAGTACAGACTTGAATGAATGCGGACTTAAACAAATGTTTACTATATATCAATTTTATAATTTAAACAAAATCATATTTGTTTTCTAACCTTAATCCTTTAATAAAAGTAATAATAATATCTCTGATTCCATATGTCATATCGTTTGATATATTTTTGTCTATTTATATATGCATGTGTTACTATTTATAAATTTTAACATTAACGTGTTATTTTTATTTTGTACATATCTTATAATATGTCTATATTTTACTTAAAAAGAGAGCCTACATAATCATTTTATTTTAATATACACATCACTAATAAATTATTACATCAATTTTATAATTTAACACAAATAAATTTATATCCTAATATTATTGGGTAATCTTAATATTACCATTTTAAACAAAAAAAATAAATTGTGTATACGCATCAAGAATTAGCTATTATAAATTCAATGTCTACATTGATAACAACACCTACATGTATTTTTGTTTATAAATTTTAACATCAATTCATGTTACTCTAATCTTTTTAATATGGATCATATCTCACAATCTGTTTGCATTTTTTCATTTTTCTTTAAGTTGATTATTCATGTGTGGACAATACTTTTGTACGAGACCAAAGTTCACACTATACCTACATTTTATTTTAACAACGATATGATATGTACATATGCATGAGATAAAATTTCATAAGACATCCCATTACTATACCTTGCCACTAAAACCACACCCTTCATATTTATTCTCAAATGTAATCATTTAAATATTTCAATATAAATTAAGTATAACTATAAACTATCTATTGTGTAAACTATGGATTATATCAATATATAATGAACACAATCAATGGTCTTGAATAATTAAATAATGAAGTAGATTGTCGTAATTAACCAAAATATAAATAATATATTTACAAATCCACATAAATTATACCAATAATAACAATACTTTAATTTAGTTTTTTATTAATATAAAAAAATATTTAAACAAAATATCCACAATAACAATAACATACAAAAACAAAAAAATACCTGTGTGTACGCACGAGTTTCATATTAGTTTAAATCTAAAACATAATCTATTTTACAAGGATTTGTTAAATATATCTATCAAATAATGTCATCAAATTTATCATGAGTAATTTCTTTCAATATATTGATCGTACATCAAACCATATGTCTTAAAATTCTTTAACAAAATGTCATTATTAAAAGTTATTTCTTGACTAGATTAAGCTTCTACATATTGATCCAACACAACTTGTTGATGTTTACACAAAAATCTTAGCTCGTAGTAATTTTCATTTTATTTTTTCCAAGTTAGACAATAATAATATTCATTCCCACTTTAAGGTTATATTAGCCTTATCTTTATTTTCAATTAAAATAAATCTTATTAATTATAAAGTAGTTAGTATTAGTCTTATCTCTATTTAGTATCAATCTTATCTCTATTGTTAGTTAACATAAATATTATTATATATTAGTTAGTGTTAGTCTTATCTATAGTTATTATAGTTATTGTTAATCTTATATTTTATTAGTGTCATTTTTATCTCTATTGTTAATCTTTTTATAAATAAGTTTGATATTATAATTGATTTATATATATATATATATATATATATATATATATATATATATATTGTAAGGTCCTGTTTTCTGCCTTAGTGTTTTAAGGGCTGCCCTTAATTTAATGGGCCTAAAGGCTGGCCCAAGGAGTAAAAACGTACCCTAATCTGCCCTAAGAGTCTCACTTTCCTTCACTCTCAGAAACAGTACACTTCTTGCCTCCTTGAGCAACTACGACGCTATGCTAGGGTTTTGCTGCCAACATTCTTCGAGCTAGTTCAAGCCAGATTCCAACCACGTAAGTCAACTTCGATCTCTTACGTCCGTTAGGCAAACTTTTACCGTTAGGGTTAGTAGTAACTCGTGCTTATTATGTATTACCGTTTGTTTCCAGCTCTTTGGCCATCTTAGGACAGTCGTGCTCGCTGTGTGCATATTGGAGGTTTCCGCTTAACTCTTTCAGGTAAGGGAAGCTAGGCCTTTCTGTATTTCCCTTGGGATCTCCCTGTTTCATGAGCTTGTGATGATTTAATGGTCTGTATGAGAATATGAGTGGTTGGGAATGCATTTTTGAACTGTTGGATGTGTGTGGGTGGCTGTTACTCGAGGAAACAGTGGCGGGTGCTGGTTTTCTCGCCCAGGTGAGCTAGTCTCGCCTAAGCGAGATTATCATAGGCTCACCCAGGACTCTGTCGCTCAATTGTCGCCTAGGCGACTTGCGTTCTTTTTTTGAGCGAGGTGTGCTCTCGCCTGGGCGAGAAGGGACTCGCCTGAGCGAGACCCCACTGAGTCACATGTGCCCTTGTCGCGCTCTCGCCTAGGCGAGATGGAATCCGCCTGAGCGAGAGGGTCCCCTCGCCTGAGCGACCCCCGTTAGCTTGGGCGAGGCAACAGACAAGTTTTTGATGTTGTTGTTGAGTGGTTCACTGATGTGTGGTTGTTATCTGACCCAAATGCTTTACTAGAAGTGTTGCATGTTGATGGTATGATTAAAATGTTACATTTGAAATGGAAATGGCATGTTAGTTGTTTGGGTATGAATTGAAGAGCATGAGTTGTATGAATTGCTGATTTTACATGATATTTATATTATGAGGGATTCTTGACTGGTGGGTGGAACATGTTTAAAGGATGAGTAGGGCATAATTCCATGACCCTTGTAGTGAGGGATCTTGGTGGCGCCTCATAGGTTGGACGTAATTCCATGGACCCTCTTAAGGGGAGTCCCTGGTGGTGCCTCAGGGCCAGGGCGTAATTCCACGGATGGCCACGTGGTGGTGCCTCCTGTAAGGGTATAATTCCGTGAAGGTCTCGCGGTGACGCCTCATTGCTAGGACCTAATTCCATTGTCACGTGGTGGTGCCTTAGTTAAGTATCCGGATAGTTTAATCGTAGGGTTTATATGGATGGGTATTTCACATGGGAGGACTGTCATGTATGATTGAATATGAATGGTGTGTTGTGAGCCTGTATGATGACTTTTCGCTAGCTTACCCTTTTTGCTTGCTTGTGTGTTATGTGTGGTCTCTTCCTTTGCAATGATCATCAACCTCGTTGATGTGAGCAGACGTGAGAACTCCTGACAGTGGTGATGGAAATAGGGATGCTGCAGCTTGACGCTTTGGACATGTGTTGGGCCCACTGTGGGGTCCATTACTAGCAGATTCTGTTATTTATGTTTCTTGTACGAACAAGACCTAGCATTCTTAACTGTGTTATTTTCAGTTCAGTTCTGGTTGAGCCATGAAGGGCCCTTTTCTTGAAATTCGAGGATATCTGACGTATTGTATACATTCTTACCCTAATCCCCGTACTCTCTGATTATTCATGTATGTGATGTTTTATTAATTGAGGTTATTCAGTTTTTGGGACGTTACATTTATAGTATCAGAGCGGTCGACCCTTAGGATCTATGGTCTAGTGTGCCTGCTTAGCTACCGTTGTATATTGTGTGTTGCTAGCTAAGCTCTCAGCTAGTCAAGTCTAACTCTTGTTTTCCAGCCTTCTCAGGGTGACGCACCAGACATCGCTAGGGCGATCGAAGCGATGGTGACTGCTATGGCACAACAAAGTACTACAATGATGCAACAACATGAAGCATCGATGCAGCGGCAGGCGGCATCACTTGAGCAACAACAACTAGTTATGAAGCAGATGGAAGCTGCTAGGGTGGCTGCTGAGGACGCTCACCGTCAACACATGGAGGCCCTCCGTCAGTTGGAGGAAAATAGGACCACCGCCCCTGTCCACGGCCCTGAGCCAAGACCTCTCCATCGGGAATGGAGTTTGGAAGACTTTCTGAAGCACCATCCGACTAAGTTTAATGGGAAGATCAGTCCAGATGTCGCAGATCAGTGGTTGAAGGACATTGAAAGGATTTTTGATGCTAAGATGTGCCCCGAGGAGAGTAGGCTGGCCTTCGCAGTGTACATGCTCACTGGTGAGACTGAGCACTAGTGGATCAGTATGAAGTCCATCATGGAGAAGAGGCAGGAACCAGTTACTTGGGAGGTCTTTAGGAGAAAGTTCCTCTCCGAATACTTCCCCGACAGCGTCAAATATGCTAAAGAGGTGGAGTTTTTGCAGTTGACTCAAGGAAGCAAATCTGTAGCTGAGTATGCAGAAAAGTTCAAGCATCTCAGCCGCTTTTATACCATGCCACTAGATGAAGAGTGGCGATGCAAGAAGTTTGAGAACGGCCTCCGCGGGGATCTTCGTTTGATGGTGGCTCCGCTGTCCATCAAGGATTTTGCAGTCTTGGTAGAGAAGGCCAGGGTCATGGAGAAGATGAAGGTGGAGGTGGAAACTCAGCACCCTCACCAGCAGAGAGTGGGAGGACCATCTGGGTCCAGGCATAGGCATGAGGAGAGGAGGAAACCATATACTAGGCCCCATTTCCAGTCTCAGGGGTCTAGGGAGTCTTCTTCCCAACAGAGCAGAGTTCAATGCTACCAGTGTGGGGGATCGCACAAGAGGAATGTCTGCCCCCAGCTTGCGGGCTTCAAGAGATGCAACAATTGTGGCAAGGAGGGCCACTTTGGCAGGGATTGCCCCACCCTCGTGAGGACAGCAACGCGTACTCCAGTTCTGACCCCAGTCCAGAATCAGCAGAGGAGGGGAGGCAACAGGCCTCAAGCATCGGGCAGAGTGTACGCCATGACTGGAGCGGAGGCAGCAGGCTCAGGTAACCTTGTCATGGGACGTTGTGTGATTGCTGGTAAATCTGCATGTGTTTTGTATGACTCTGGAGCGACACACTCTTTTGTGTCTGAATCTTGTGTGCAAAGGTTGGGTCTGCCGGTTTGTGAACTACAATATGACCTTGTGGTATCTACTCCGGCATCGGGTTTGGTCAGGACATCGTCCTTGTGTGCTAAGTGTCCAGTGGAGGTAGAAGGACGCAGGTACAAAGTGAATCTGATCTGTCTACCTCTGTAGGAGTTGGAGGTAATCCTAAGGATGGATTGGCTCTCTGCCAATCGCATTCTTATAGATTGCCGCAAGAAGAGGCTGTTATTTCCCAACTTAGAGGAGCCTGAGTTGTTATCGTCTCACGGGGTTATGAAGGAGCTACAGGACGGTGCACAGTGTTTCTTGATCTTCACCCACCTAGAGGTGGAGGGAGAAGAGAGGAAGTATGTTATACCGGTAGTACAAGAATTTGAAGACGTGTTTCTAGAGGAAGTACCGGGATTACCCCCTAGTAGAGAGGTGGAGTTCTCGATTGATTTGGTACTTGGAACCGGGCCAGTGTCGATGGCTCCATACCGTATGGCTCCGGTAGAGTTGGTGAAACTCAAGAAACAGATAGAGGATTTACTGGGGAAATAGTTCATCCGACCCAGTACCTCATCTTGGGGAGCGCCGGTACTGCTGGTGAAGAAGAAGGATGGGAGTTCGCGGTTGTGTGTAGACTACAGACAGTTGAACAAGATGACCATCAAGAACAAGTACCCCCTTCCGAGGATAGATGACTTGATGGATCGGTTGCATGGATCCTCGATATTTTCAAAGATTGACTTGCGGTCGGGATACTACCAGATTCTGGTGAAGGCAGATGATGTACAGAAGACGGCCTTCAGGTCCCGGTATGGGCACTACGAGTATGTGGTTATGCCTTTCGGTGTGACCAATGCTGCGACGGTGTTCATGGACTACATGAACAGAGTTTTCAGGCCATTTTTGGATAAGTTTGTCATAGTCTTCATAGACGACATTCTTATATACTCCAAGACTCAGGAGGAGCATGACGAGCATATGAGACTAGTGTTGGGTGTCTTGAGAGATAAACAATTATATGCCAAACTATCCAAGTGCGAGTTCTGGATGGACGAGGTACAATTCTTGGGCCACGTGATATCAGCACAAGGCATTGCGGTGGATCCCGCGAAAGTTGATGTAGTGGTTAAGTGGGAAAGTCCCAAGTCAGCAACCAAAATCAGAAGCTTTGTGGGTTTAGCCGGCTACTATAGGAGATTCATAGAGGGATTCTTCAAGATAGTGGCGCCCCTGACCCAGCTTACTCGGAAAGACCAACCCTTTGCTTGGACGGATAAATGTGAGGAAAGTTTTCAAGAACTGAAGCGACGTTTGACGAGCGCCCCGATATTGGTTATTCCGGATGTTGGAAAACCCTTTGAGGTTTATTGTGACGTACCCCACCTTGGACTTGGTTGTGTTCTGATGTAGGAGAAGAAGGCAGTGGCATATGCGTCGAGGCAACTCAAGGTGCATGAGAGAAACTATCCCACTCATGACCTAGAGCTAGCAGCTATAGTTTTCGCCTTGAAAATTTGGAGGCATTATCTTTATGGTGCTAATTCTGGGTATTCAATGATCACAAGAGTTTGAAGTACCTATTTGACCAGAAGGAGTTAAACATGAGGCAGAAGAGATGGATGAAATTCTTAAAGGACTATGATTTTGAACTTTTGTATCATCCGGGGAAGGCAAATGTGGTAGCAGACGCCTTGAGTAGAAAGACAGTGCACGCCGCTCATCTTATGATAAAGGAGGTGGAACTGTTGGAGAAATTCAGAGACATGAGACTGCAGGTGGAGTTGGAGTCAGGATTCATTAGATGTAGTACTCTGACCATATCTAGTGACTTCCTAAACTCGGTTAGAGAAAGACAACTGTTGGATACTGGCCTGAACAAGGTTAGGGAGCAATTGGGGTCAGAAGGGGCAAAGGACTTCGCGTTGGGTGACGACGACATATTGAGATTCCAGGGCAGAGTGTGTGTGCTTGATGATGTGGAGGTGAAAAGGCTAATCCTTGAGGAAGGACATAAGAGTCGTCTTAGCTTGCATCCGGGCATGACAAAGATGTATCAAGACCTCAAGGAAGCTTTCTGGTGGCAAGGGATGAAGAAGGATGTGGCACAGTTCGTGTCTGCCTGTCTGACCTGTCAGAAGGCGAAAGTGGAGCACCAGAGACCCGGTGGGATGATACAGCCCCTGGAAATACCAGTGTGTAAATGGGATAGCATCTCGGTGGACTTTATGACCCATTTGCCACAAACTTTTAGAGGGCACGACACCATCTGGGTCATAGTGGACCAGCTGACCAAAGGTGTGCATTTCTTAGCAATGAACCTGAGGATGCCTATGGTTAAGTTGGCTCAACTGTACATCAAGGAGATTGTGAGGTTGCATGGAGTGCCTTCGAGCATCATATCAGATAGAGATCCATGGTTCATATCATGGTTTTGGCAAACCTTGCAGGGTGCTTTGGGAAGCAAACTCACGATGAGTTCTACCTATCATCCTCAGACAGATGGCCAATCTGAGAGGACGATTCAGTCACTCGAGGACTTACTACAAACCTGCATACTGGATCACTTGGGTGTTTAGGATGAAGTGCTGTCGTTGGTTGAGTTCACCTATAATAATAGTTTCCACGCAAGCATTGGGATGACACCATATGAGGCTCTTTATGGTCGGAGGTGCAGGACCCCCTTGTGTTGGTATCAGGATGAGGAGGCAGTGTTAGTTGGGCCATAATTGTTGGAACAGACCACCGAGAAGGTGAGAATGGTGAGGAATAGGATGCAGGCTTCTTAGAGCAGACAAAAGGCTTATGCAGACCGCGGAAGGAGGCCCTTGAAATTCGAGACTGGAGATCACGTGTTCTTGAGGGTGACCCGAACCACTAGTGTGGGAAGGGCTCTTCGTTCAAGGAAGCTTTCTCCTAAGTTCCTTGGCCCCTATCAGATCTCGAGGAGGATTGGGCCGGTGGCTTATGAGAGATAGCCTTGCCCCCTCAGTTGGCAAATCTTCACCCGGTGTTCCACGTGTCGCAATTGAGAAAGTATGTCTTTGATCCCTCTCATGTGCTAGAAACAGAGGATGTACAAATTCGGGAGGATCTCACAGTGGAAGTACCACCAGTGGCTTTAGAGGGTAGCAAAGTTGAGGAACGCCGAGGAAAAACAGTCAGCCTGGTCAAAGTCATCTGGGATCAGAGAACGGGCGACTCGACTTGGGAGTTGGAGGAGGATATGAGGAAGTCACATCCGCATCTGTTTCTCTAGTAAGTCTGTATTTTCGAGGACGAAAATTTTTGTTGTTAGGGAGAATGTAAAGCCCTGTTTTCTGCCTTAGTGTTTTAAGGGCTGCCCTTAACCTAATGGGCCTAAAGGTTGGCCCAAGGAGTAAAAATGTACCCTAATCTGCCCTAACAGTCTCACTTTTCTTCACTCTCAGAGACAGTACATTTTTTGCCTCCTTGAGCAGCTACGACGCTCTCCTAGGGTTTTGCCGCCAATATTCTTCGAGCTAGCCCAAGCAAAAGATTCCAACCACGTAAGTCAACTTCGATCTCTTACGTCCGTTAGGCAAACTTTTACCGTTAGGGTTAGTAGTAACTTGTGCTTATTCTGTATTACCGTTTGTTTCCCAGCTCTTTGGCCATCTTAGGACAATTGTGCTCGCTGTGTGCATATTGGAGGTTTCCGCTTAACTCTTTCAGGTAAGGGAAGCTAGGCCTATCTGTATTTCCCTTGGGATCTCCCTGTTTTATGAGCTTGTGATGATTTAATGGTCTGTTTAAGAATATGAGTGGTTGGGAATGCATTTTTGAACTGCTGGATGTGTGTGGGTGGCTGTTACTCGAGGAAATAGTGGCGGGTGCTGGTTTTCTCGCCCAGGCGAGCTAGTCTCGCCTAAGCGAGATTATCAGAGGCTCGCCCAGGACTCTGTCGCTCAATTGTCGCCTAGGCGACTTGCGTTCCTTTTTTTAGCGAAGTGTGCTCTCGCCTGGGTGGCGAGAAGGGACTCGCCTGAGCGAGACCCCACTGAGTCATATGTGCCCTTGTCGCGCTCTCGCCTAGGCGAGATGGAAATGACAGGTTTTTGATGTTGTTGTTGAGTGGTTCACTGATGTGTGGTTGTTATCTGACCCAAATGCTTTACTAGAAGTGTTGCATGTTGATGGTATGATTAAAATGTTACATTTGAAATGGAAATGACATGTTAGTTGTTTGGGTATGAATTGAAGAGCATGAGTTGTATGAATTGCTGATTTTACATGATATTTATATTATGAGGGATTCTTGACTGGTGGGTGGAACATGTTTAAAGGATGAGTAGGGCATAATTCCATGACCCTTGTAGTGAGGGATCTTGGTGGCGCCTCATAGGTTGGACGTAATTCCATGGACCCTCTTAAGGGGAGTCCCTGGTGGTGCCTCGACAAAAGGACGTAATTCCACGGGGGGTCGTGGTGGTGCCTCAAGGCCAGGGCGTAATTCCACGGATGGCCACGTGGTGGTGCCTCCTGTAAGGGTATAATTCCGTGAAGGCCTCGCGGTGACGCCTCATTGCTAGGACCTAATTCCACTGTCACGTGGTGGTGCCTCAGTTAAGTATCCGGATAGTTTAATCGTAGGGTTTATATGGATGGGTATTTCACATGGGAGGACTGTCATGTATGATTGAATATGAATGGTGTGTTGTGAGCCTGTATGATGACTTTTCGCTAGCTTACCCTTTTTGCTTGCTTGTGTGTTATGTGTGGTCTCTTCCTTTGCAATGATCATCAACCTCGTTGATGTGAGCAGACGTGAGAACTCCTGGCAATGGTGATGGAAATAGGGATTCTGCAGCTTGACGCTTTGGACAGGTGTTGGGCCCACTGTGGGGTCCATTACTAGCAGATTCTGTTATTTATGTTTCTTGTACGAACAAGATCTAGCATTCTTAACTGTGTTATTTTCAGTTCAGTTCTGGTTGGGCCATGTGGGACCCTTTTCTTGAAATTCGGGGATATTGTATACATTCTTACTCTAATCCCCGTACTCTCTGATTATTCATGTATGTGATATTTTATTAATTGAGGTTATTAAGTTTTTGGGACGTTACATATATAACCAATGTGAGTGAAAATTTTATAAAAATGAGATATTTGGTTTACTCATGTTTTCACTTAAAAAAAAAAGATTTCGATCGAGCGAAAATATCACTAAAAAAACTTTATGGAGTAATTTCAAACTCTAACAAAAAAAAAACTTACTAAAAACCTATTCCAACATTTTTCATGAATTCAACCAATTCAGAATACTCAAACAAATTCATTTATAGTTCAAATCCAATGTTCAAATTCAGTTAACTCAAAATCAATGTTAAAAAAATAATATTATATTAAACATATATCACTATTTTACTAACTTACAAAAATATTTATCTACTCAAATTTCACAAACAACATTGTCTACACCCAATTTTATTTGGGTAAATAAAATTTATTTTCAAAAAAATTCAAGAAGTTAGTAATAAATAAAAAGAGGACAAATAAAAGTTTTTTTGAAAAATAATTAAAGAATATATAAATAATTTTAGATTAAGAATTAAAAAAAATAGAAAATTGTTTTTCTAAAGAAATAAAAGAAAAATGAGTGGTGAAAAATAAATTAAAAATATAAAAAAAAAGAATGTAAATTCATCAAAATTCATCCTTTGAGTTATTTAGACTGAGAAACATTATTATTGCATTTTCATCTGACATCCTGAATCAACAAACCTAAGAATGTAAATTCACATTACCTAACTTTATCCATATTTTCAAAAGAGTTTAAAAATATATATTAGATAAATATATTAATGTTTTAATTAGACAAGTCTAGCAATATGTTAGAAAATGATTAAAGAAATAACATAACTAATAATAAAATTATGAAAAATATAATAATAATTATTAGAACAATAATAATATTGTATATGAATGAAAGAATATTAATCTGAGACCAAACATTTATAATAACAAAAAAAGATAAAAAATAAATGAGGTAAGAAATATGAATAGTCTAAGTTGAGGCATGCAGCATTATCCTTATAACGAAAACATTTCCACTCCTTTCCCAAGATCTAACAACTCAACAATCTGTAAGATCGATGATTGAGTGTAACAAAGAATACCTGAACCTTATGAACAACACTATCTTAAGAGATAATATAGAGAAGAAAAAAGTAACACTTTTGAAAGAACTCAAGTTTTTGTTGTGTCTTTCCCATATACCTATGTGCTATTTTTAGGTAGAAAAGGAAAAACACAAGAATTCATTATAATAAATATGATTAAATAAAATATTAGTTTATAATAAAAAAATATAACAGTTAAAAATAACATTAATCCATAAAAATTAAAAGTCCATAAAAATATTAGTAAATATAAGATAATATTTTAATTATATTTTTTAAATTATACTAAAATATTTTCAATACAATACACTTTAAATTATTAAATTAATATGTTCATACATTATTTTGTATTTCTAGGAAGTGTATTCTACGTATTTTTACATAGTTATCATGTGTATTTTTAAATAGTTAACTCTGTATTTTTACATATGTTATCATTAGTATATTATAGACATATTGATTTTTTAAACTTATATATCATTTTTCATTTCGATTCTATTCAAAATTTAATTAAAATTATGAAAATATTTTTTATTTCTTTTCTGAACATTTAAATCTCTTTTAATATAATATTAATATATCTAAATCTCATTTAATATAATATATATTTACTAATGTAAAAAACACACAAACAAACAACGATCTATACGTAAATACCGATTTAAAAAAGCATGGATTTAAAACTAATATGTAGTTAACTATTTTAACACACTTTAAGAAAATACATAACGTAACCATGCAAATACTTTGCTCAACACCCGTTAATTATTTTCCTTTTCTATACAAAAATAATGGAAAAATTAATACAACAATTTAAAACTTAGAAGAGGTTTATCAAATAAACAAGCTCTGGAAGAGAGTCTGTATTATAGTAGAGCAGGGAGAATGAAAGAGGAAAAAGTTGAAAAGATTAGTTTATTGGTTTAAATAATAAAATATTACTTTATTTTTTTAATTACTCACTATTATAATTATTTAAGTAAAAACAGGTCCATAATCAACTACGAAGATGTTTTCAACTACGTTAAAAAGTCAACATTATGAATTATTTAAGTAAAAAACAGGTCCTATATAATCAATTACGAGACTACGTTAAAAAGTCATCATAATAAATTATTTCAGATGTACTTACTGCACATTAAACATAACAGAAGAAGACAGTATTTGGAGCATGAAAGTTCGCTTTCGATCGGTGAAAGTTGCAATCCTGGTTGAAAATTTTCTTCTGTCCGATTACTAATTTGGCATTTAATTTGGTTTGTGCTCTTTTCCTTTAATGAGGACGTTACGACGATTTAAACCAAGACAATACACTACAATTTTTAGAAAAATGTGACGTTGAATCTGACTGAGTCATTCATATCCCCACAATTAAGACCACTTGAAAAAAAAAAATAAAACAGTATAAATTTAATACAGAAATTAAATTTTTCAAAACTTTTATAAATTCTTATAATTTCAACTAAAAATTTCCTACCCAAGCATAAAAGATAGTAAACATACAAAGGTGGGTTTTTTATTTATTTTGAAGTCTATTGGAAGTCAAATTTATACAAATGAGTTTTTTTTTTCTTTTTCAAGAATGGATCAAGTCGTCAGAATGGAGGACGACATTGGAGGTGAAGTCGTTTTTCTCCGGCCATTTTTTTCTTTTAAATGGTAATGTCGTCGTGTAAGATAACATTTTGTTCTATTTGGAAAAAGTGAAGTCGTTTTTATATACGGTGACTTCACTTTTTTAAATTTTTTTTATTTTCTTTTTTTTTCTTAAGAATTGATAACCAAAAAATTTAAAAAAAATGGAAAAATAACAAAACAAAAAAATTAAAAGAAAAGAAAAATAATAAAAACTGAAAAATTTGAAAAAAAGAAAAAATAAAAAAATCTGAGATATTTAAAAAAATAATGAATAGTGAAAATTTTAAAAAGAAAAATTAAAAATAATTAAAACTAAAAAGTTTGAGAAAAAAAATTGTTCGGGGAGGATTTATTTTTCAATTCAAACAAAGTCCTCCTCTTACACAAAAACATTATTTAAAAAAAATAAAAAATAAAATTGGGAAAGTGAAAGACGAGTTCATCTTGAATGTTCTCTCTCGTAACTACTTAATCCAATTTAGTAAAGAAAAATTTAACATACTCTATTATCTACTTGATCCAATTTAATAAAGAAAAAATTAACATACGCTATTAACTACTTGATCCAATTTAATAAAGAAAAAATTAACATACTCTATTAACTACTTGATCCAATTTAATAAAATTTAATAAAGAAAAAATTAACACACTCTATTTTACAATTTTGTGGTGAAAATAACACTGAAATAATAAAAAAAGGATAATGATAGAATGCCTACGTGGCACTTAATATTTTAATAATTTTTAAGGAAATGGGACCAGAAACGCGTGAGAGAAGTTGGAGTGAATTGTGAGGTTGTGATACACGCGCAAGAGAGGAAAAAGGAAAAGTTAGAAAAACAGAACTTTCACTTGCAGTTTAAACTAAAGGCGAGAGTGCGGCTTGAGTGCGACTTGAGTGCGGCGAGAGTGCAGCGAGAGTGCGGATTGCTGCCATAGCTTCGTGCGTCGAATTGGAAGCCCTACTTTGAAGTGTTCTTGTTCTGCAAATCAAAGGGTGCTCTGGTATGTTTTACTATCCGATTACAAACCCCTATTTTTATGATGTTCTTCCCCAAATGAAACCACTATTTTTGTGATGTTTTTCCGGAAATGAAACCCCATTATCGTATTTTCTTGTTCGATGATTGAAATGACATTTTGATGAGTTGTTCCCCAAATTGTTCCTCAACTTAACAAAATCTATTTTTTTTGCAGGTTGTAAGTTTAATGAATATCACATTTTTTGGTGGATATGACACTCCACATTCAACTTCGATGACATTGACAAACACATTCTCAGCTTTGTGGTTGTTGTTTGTGAATGACATTTGATGTTTTTTGCAATGAGCAACAAAACCATAATTGTGTAATTCGTGCAGGATTTGCCTATATTGGATTCAATATGTTTGTTGTTCATCAACATTTTTTTAAAAACCAACTTTTCGAGTTCGATAATCAAGTGTCCTTTTGTTAGTCCATAAGTGCCTTTTTACGTTTTACGTTTTGTACACGCAGTACTGCAACTGCTTTTAAACTGTATAATTACGTGAAATATGGTTTGGACATAATCCAAAGGCCGTCCAAATAATTTCATCACCATCAATCATCATCAAAAAACTTCAATAAGTATTTGAAATTGAAGATTGAATTAAAAATAAAGTTTTCTGGTTCGAGATTTAAGTGTCCTCTTGTGACTCCATAAGTGCCTTTTTACGTTGTAATTTTTGTACAAGAAGTACTGCAACTGTTTTTCTAGTCTATCATTACATAATGATAAATTTGTACACAATCCAAAGGCCATACAAGTATTTCCATCACCATCAATCATCAACAAACAACTTCAATAAGTATTTGAAATTTAACATTGAATTAAAAATAAAGTTTTCTGGTTGGAGATTTAGGTGTCCTTTCTTGACTCCATAAGTGCCTTTTTACGTTGTAGTTTTTGTACAGGAAGTACTGCAACTATTTTTCTAGTCTATCATTACATAATTTGTGTTTTGGACACAATCCAAAGGCCATACAAATATCTCCATCACCATCAACCATCACGATAAAACTTCTTTAAGTATTTGAAATTTAACATTGAATTAAAAATAAAGTTTTCTGGTTGGAGATTTAAGTGTCCTTTTCTGACTTCATAAGTTCCTTTTTACGTTGTAGTTTCTGTACAGGAAGTACTGCAACTGTTTTTCTAGTCTATCATTACATAATTTGTGTTTTGGACACAATCCAAAGGCCATATAAATATCTCCATCACCATCAACCATCACCATAAAACTTCTTTAAGTATTTGAAATTTAACATTGAATTAAAAATAAAGTTTTCTTGTTAGAGATTTAAGTGTCCTTTCCTGACTCCATAAGTGCCTTTTTACGTTGTAGTTTCTGTACAGGAAGTACTGCAACTGTTTTTCTAGTCTATCATTACATAATTTGTGTTTTGGACACAATCCAAAGGCCATATAAATATCTCCATCACCATCAACCATCACCATAAAACTTCTTTAAGTATTTCAAATTGAAGATTGAATTAAAAATAAAGTTTTCTGGTTGGAGATTTAAGTGTCATTTTCTGACTCCATAAGTGCCTTTTTACGTTGTAGTTTTTGTACATGAACTACTGCAACTGTTTTTCTAGTCTATCATTACATAATTTGTGTTTTTGTACAGGCTGTACTGGAAGTTTACTAATACAATCGAAAATAGCACAATTGCCTTCCCAAATTAAAGTATATTGATGTTTATATTACCATGTCATCATGAATGTATCTGTCAATGTACAAACTACATATTAACTCCAACAAATGATTAAACAATATATACAATTGTGGCAACATAATTGACTTTGTCTACCTCAATCTAACTATCCCTATGTAAAATTGTCTCAAAAATCTTATGATGGAATTATAATTTCTACATTCACAGTAGCTATTTCTTCAACAGCAGATCGTAGTGCTGAATAACTTCATCGCGAAGGACATTATCTTCATTTAAAACTCAATCACAAACGAATTTCTGCCTAATTAATTGCAGCTCCTCCTAAAAACAACATCAACACAATGTTACCAACTGTAATCTTCAAAGAAAAACAATAAATAATAAAACATATTATAACGGTCAACTTACAGTAGTGTAGTCAGGCAGGGCTTTGCCATTAAATTGACTAACACCATCCCACATCTCTATGAATTTCAATATTAGGACCCCACAGTCATGACTGCGAAATGAAATACAACACAATATTCAGACATCATTAAGCAGTGCTAAATTACACTCATTGAACACACAAAATGTTAGAAGTTACCCATTAGGTTGAATTGGAGTGTCCACACACTGCACTTCAAAAGATGGCTTCTTGTCCGATTCACAATTTAATAACATACCAAAAACACTTACTCGTTCCTGTTCTAAAACTTTATCTTTCCTACTCTTTCCAGCCATGATTCATCAACAACCTATAAAAATTTAATAATAATACAATAAGGAATCACAACAAAACAAATTCAACAAAAAATACACTTCACAAATCAAGGAATCATAAATTACTTCACAAATACAACAACCTGTTATGACGGGAATCAAAAATAAACTTCACATGTCCAATTGGAGAAATTACTTCATATGGCTAATTACTTCATATGACGGGAATCAACAATCCAACAAAGGCATCATCAACAAATTGTCATATTACAAAAGAATATAACACCAAATCAACTAATTTAAATTTTGAACTTCGGAACAAATACTTGGACAACCTCACAGACGAAATGAACAGAGTGCATTATAGGGTATTTCCACTTCAGAACACCTTCATGTGTGCGAGGGACATATGGATCATCCCAACCCTGACAAAACCATCAATATTAACAATGGACGAGTAGATAAACCAAAAGAACCCTATACGCACATTTTGGGGTTTCACTGCAGTTATCAATTCTAATGGCAAAATGACACAACATGCTAAGTAAAAAAAAACCACATTAAATCTTCGAAAAGGGGTTTTCCACGATAACCTACCGGAGAAATCTTCGTTCCGTCAATGACCTTAATCAACCAACAAATACGCCAACAAGAGAGCGCCCAACCAATGAATCGAACGGTACCCACCACTTTTCGCGGAAGCCGCCGCCTCCAACAACCCAAACCACTCTCCACACCTCCGCTATCCGCTTCCACTGTGACCCACAACACCAACCTTTATGGAACGATAGCTTTTTTGGGAAGACAAAGCCTTGCGATTGAAATGCCTTTCTGCGTCTCTGCTCGAAGAAGAAAGTTGAGGAGAAGAAGAAAGTTGATGGGAAGAAGAAAGTTGAGGGGAAGAAACAAGGGAAAATAGAATGCCCAATGTGTTTTTTTAAAAAGTTTGTCCAATCAAAGCACGTGCACTTCACGCTAACTTTCCCAAACCGCTGCCTCCATTTCCCGTCTGCTTTAAAAATATTAAAATATTAACTGCCACGTAGACGGGTAACTTTGGGGGTAAAAAAACGGGGCATTGTATCATTATCCATAAAAAAAAGCCTCCAAGGACTCCATTTCATTTTAAGATTTTTAGATTTGACAAGTCTGACATGGCTGGCTCGGTTGCTCTTAACACCGCGTATTTAAATAAGAAGGGTAGCCTTATCTGTGAAACAGCAGAAAATTATAGAAACTGAAGAGATTGTTCTAGTTTCTTGCTATTTGCTCAATGGCAAACCAAGAACATGATGACCCTCTCTATGAAAAAGTTTGGTTCAAACGCAGATATCAGAGTTATGGACACTTCATTTTACTCCTCCTTCTCTTGCTTCTTAGTTATCGTCTTTTCTCACACAACAACTTCACTATCCCATGGATCCTTGCTTTCATATGCGAATCCTGGTTCACCTTCACTTGGATTATCATTCTCAGCACCAAGTGGACCCCTGCACTCACCATAACCCACCCAGATCGTCTCTTGCAAAGGTATCAACTTCATGTCTTCATCAGAATAACTAAGTCATAGCAAAACTATAATATTAGATGCTTCTTCTTGTTTAATGCTTATTATATAAGTATGCATGCATCTTTTCATTTCTTACACTTCATCCACAGGGTACCTGAACTTCCACGAGTAGATTTGTTTGTGACAACAGCAGATCCTGTTCTTGAACCACCCATCATCACAGCCAACACTGTGTTATCTCTTCTAGCACTCATTATCCCACCAACAAACTGGCTTGCTATGTTTCTGACGATGGTTGTTCCCCTCTTACCTTCTATGCTCTTCTGGAAGCTTCCAAATTCGCTAAGTTTTGGGTACCTTTCTGTAAGAAAAACAAAATTCAACTAAGGGCACCCTTCGCTACTTCTCCAGTGTTGCCACCACTAACAGTGAACACTCACCAGAATTCAAGCAAGAATGGTCACGAATGAAGGTAACTATAAAATATTGTTATTCCTCTTCGATGAATGAATGGATATCCAAATCCTAGATAAGTTCTACTTTCAAAGTTTCTGAATCATAATCCGCAAAGTACTGTAACTGCAGGATATGTATGACAATCTTAGCCGAAAAATTCAAGATGTGACAAAGAAACAAATTCCACTACAACTTGATGGAGAATTTGCAGTTTACTATAATACAGAACGAAGAAACCATCCATCCATAATTAAGGTAACGAACATACAGCATACAGCAGTCAAATATATTCATGCATCTAACCAGATGGAATATATGTATATACATATACAGTAAAATTCTCATGATACAATATAAACATATAATGATAATTGTACAAATCTAAATAACTACACATACCTGTTAGACTTTACTGAAAAAAAAAAGAACGATATAAATTATTTACAAAAGAAATAATATTTTTAATATATACCGTTGCTTTGTGAAAATCATTTATATAATGAACAGTTTTCAATTTTGAAAATAATGTTTGTACGTTTTTTAATTATACATGTATGTGGGGTATATCATTCATATAAAGAACACTTTTTAATTTGAAAATAATGTTTTTACGTTTCTGTATTATAGATGCATATGGGTATAGTTGTATTGGATTTTCACAAACTGTTAAATACAGTGACGTGTTCTTCATCTTTTATTTATCAAATATCTCTCTTTCATTTCTTTTGTTTCCAAAATTATAAACAATCAAATTATTTAGGTATATACTTTTGGGTTAAATATGTTTTTAGTTTCTCAAGTTTTAGTGAAATTTGGAATTACTCCCTTATCAAATCTTTTGACCAATTTAGTCCTTTATCTTTTAAAATGTATGAATTTAGTCATTTTAACCAAATTTTATTAAGTTTATCTGACGTTTCAAGCATATTTCATGATAATATTTAAGTTAACATTGAAGCAAAAATATGTCAAACAGTGTAAATAATGTTATTACTTGTGGTACCAAATTATTGGCGTTGAGTCATCAACTTTTCAAATAATATTGACACATTTTAGTTGTGTAACTCAGTCTGTGGGACTCTTAGGTTTGATTTGTTTGGTAGAGGCTTAGTTGTAGTAGTAGAGAATAATACCATTCTTCCTAATCGAACGTCGTGCTCTGCTTTCTAATTCCAGCAATGGAAGTGCAGCGCTGGTCCGAAAGTTGGGGAGGTATTATGCTTTTTAATATTTTTTAGTTTCGGACAGTTAGTTCATTTTCTTAGGACTATGGGGTGCTGGAAGAAAATATAAGCGTGCAGAAAGAAAGCACTTCTTCAAATTTGCACAAGAGAAATGGGTTTAGTCTATTTGTTTACGGAGAAATGATAGGTTGACATCCACATTTGACCACTTTTTTTACTACTTTCATAGGTTACAAGTTAATTTGTCTTGATTTACAAGTTAATTTTAAGGTGATAAAAAAAGTAGTCAAATATGGGTGTCAACCTATCATTTTTTTTTGTTTATATTATTTTTGACAGGGATTTATTCGTGTGCCTCCAAACACTCCTTTTACTAAAGAATTTTAAAATTCTCACTTTGTCTTCGGTTAGAAGTAACTGCATTTTTATTTTCTTTAACTCATCCACCCAAGTTTTTTTTTTTTCCAACAAATATTGACATTTGGTGTCTTGTTTTGTTGTACAGATGTCGACATCCGATATTTTATTTTTTATTTTTTCATTACGGATGTCGACATCCGATATATAATTTCTTTTTCGTTTACAGTTGTCGACATAAAATTATACAATAAAAAAAGTAATTAAGAAAATATAAATTAAAATATCAAAAAATAAAATTAAAGAAATATATATATATATATATATATATATATATATATATATATATATATATATATATATATATATATATATAAAGTCGATATCCAGTAATGAAAAAAAAATAGTTCCAAATATTGATATCTGTAAAACAAAATTAAATATCGAATATCGACATTCATAAATAAAAAAAAAAATCATAACATCGAATGTCGACCTCCATCACAAAAACAAAAATTATAAAAGATAAAGTACCATATATGAACATCGGTAGAACAAAATAAAATACTAAATATCACATCTACTAAAAAAAAGGGGCCGAGTCAGTTAAAGAGAGAAAGTGGTTACTTTTATCTAAGAGGTAAAGTGAAAATTTAAAAAACCTTAGGATGCACAAAAAAAATGTTTGGAGGTACAGGGACAAGTTACCTTTCAACTGGGTCAAAGAATGAGTTTGAATTCATGAATTTACAATACACAGCTTTACTATTTAAATCTTTTATTAAATTCAAAATCATGTACTTTTTAGAAAAAAAAAACTATTTGAAACTATTTTTAGTACATTATAAATTTATCTCTATAGATTATTGATAATTATTTTGATTCTCATTTATTTTTTCAAAATTTAAAAAATAATTCTATGAATCTTATTAAAAATGCATTTTGCAGCGAATTACCAATGAAACCTAAAATTAGTAAGAATTTTAGTTTAAATTCATATTGAAAATCAAATAAGAAATAAGTATAATTGTAAATTTAATAGTGATAAATTGAATGAATAACTTTTTATTGAAATGTTGAAGTGTTTACAGAAATCAACATAATTATTTGATTAGAGACGTAATTGTAATTGTTACAATCTTGATGAGAGACTAAAATATAGTTATTAAAAATATTCAAAGACTTGTAAAAAATAAAAAAATAATTAAAGACCAACCTTCTATTAATAGAAAATTTATAGGGACCAATTTATATATTTTTTTTTAAAATTTAAGAACTTATATATCATTTTGAAAAAAAAATGTAGTTAACAAAATATACCCAATTTTACTTTTGAAAGATGTATCTTTAATGGAATCATAAATAATAATTAACATTACTTTTTATATTATGTACATAAAGACTAAGCATCAAGCACCTCAATTACAAATGAGAGCAAAATATTACTCAAAAGTTTAATATTAAAACATAAAAATAAAAATATATCAATTATCATAATTTTATACAAAAATTATCAATTAATATATGTAACTTTTATTGTGAATACTATCATTTATTGAAATAATATCAATAAAGAATAGGGTACCATGTAAAATTTTGAAAAGGATTAATCATTTCTACACTTAAATGTTATATTATTTTTATCTTATTTTTTAAATATACGTACTTTCATATTATCTCACTTTAAAGATAAAAATATTTTATAATATTCATATTATAAAATTAAGTTAATAATAAAGAAAAAAATATAAAACAATAAAAAGATAAAGATTAGTAACAAATCATATGAATAATTATAACAAATCAATAATTATATGAGAAAATATAAATATCATTGTGTGTTGGTTATTAGCGATCGAAACATAACAAATAATTTGAAAAATACCTTTATTTCTACACCAACTCTATTAAGTATACAGTGAGAATGTCGAATTTTTAATATTAATTGTTCAAGATTATAAATTATCATTTATATTATAATAAGTACATTGTTTTGTGTACATGAATGCAGTAATTTTATAGTATTATTAGTCAAATAAAAATAATTTATAATATGCTTTTTATTTAAATAATTTATTATTATGATCATTGTTTTCTTTCTCTCACGTTGTTATAATAATAAATGATTTTTAAAATTTGTAAAACCTATATAATATATATATATATATATATATATATATATATATATATATATATATATATATATATAAAAGCAATTACTATTTTAAAAAATATATGATATAATTTGCTAATATTAAATTTAATACTCCTCTTGGTGTAAAAGTTAAAAATTGAATTGGTATCCATTTAATATTTTGTTATATTTTCATGTGATTTTTGATAAAATAAATCTATTTAAGAACCATAAACACTATAACTTACTACCATCATTTTTATCTAGAACCACATTTACGTTTTGCATTCCATATCTTTGTATAAAATCGCAGTTCTTTACGGCTAAGAGAAATATATATATATATATATATATATATATATATATATATATATATATATATATATATATATATATATATATATTTTGTTTAGATAAATAAATGTCAATGGTAAAAAAAAATGATGAAAACAACTATTAATAAATATCCCTATAGAATAGGACATTTTCAATTCTGAACAAAAATTGTAATGTTTAATTCCCTACTTTCTCTGCATCTAAAATTCCTTCACGCCATGACCACAGCTTGACAGATGATGAAAAAAAAAAAATCAAATTTAATGATGACAACATCTTTAAATCCCAAGATCAACACCACTGGTATGCTGTCTAGAAGCACAGTGAAACGCTCATTCTTTATTGTTTGAATCACAAAGTCTCCCGGATTGCAACCATCACTTGTATCAATGATGCCAAAGACTATTTTCACAAGGTAACTTTGTTCGTATAAAATTCTAAGCAATGAACTATGTAATTTTGACCTCATCCTACACATAATTCTCCTAATATATGCTATGAAGACTGTTACAATTGTTCAGTAGTAACCATCAAAATTGTGTGCTGTGTTTCCTTCAAGCCTTCAAGCCTCAAGATGAACAATAAGCTGTACAATCTAAGATGTTAATTGAGTCCTATGCATCTTTAAAGATCTTCAAAGTAACAATCGGGTATATAAGGAGTAGAAGACAAGTTTGCAAAGCATTAGAACTTTTGGTGTTTGTGTAAGCATAAACGTAGAATATGATTCTATTATTGATTATGACATCTTCATGCACATAATCACACTTTTACGCACATAAACACACATTCATGTACATAAACATAATATAAATCATAATATTGATTCTAATAATCAATCATAAACTCATAAACAATATCTCATACCTATACTGATAATCATGTTATAAATAGTAAACGGAAGCGTACTTGAATTGGCCATAACGATAATATTAGAGCACTCTTATATACATAGTGATCTTCCTCCTGTAGAGCACCTTGATTTCCCTTTGGTTTTCTCTCTTGATGGGGATAGAGGAAAGGAACAGGAAAAGTACGTTATGACTCTGTGTGCTCTCAAAAGGGGACCACGACAATTTATAAATTGAATTACTTAAGTTTTAGTATTTCTAATTTGGCCCCTCATCAAATTAGAAATTACTAACTGGTCTCTACATAATATTTATTTTTCATGACATATGTCTTTAGCCAAATCTTTAATTTAGTCAGATCACTTTATTATTTGACTTTATAAATAATGGCCCTAACACATTTAATTATGTGTCATATATATGCATGACCCAAAATTACTAACAATCTCCCACTGGTCACAAATATATATGTCCTTACAACCTTATATATGTGTTAGACTTTATGAGCTCAAAATTGCCATTATATTACTCGAGCATACTCCAAAAGTCCCGTCCATTGATTAGTATGTAGAACCAAACCAGTTTTTCATTACATCAATCACAACTAAAACCAACAATGATCACTAATCCTGACACAACCAAATGACATGGATTCATCATGAAATGTGTAGCATGAAAAATTATGTGAAGGTGATATGTATATACACATCTATTTTCAACTGGTCCAAACTTTAACTTAATGAGATCAATATAAAAACTTAATGTACAAAGTGTAAAATTAAAATCAAATATATAAATAACCAAATATGTCTGAAAGTTTAATGTATGCATACAAGAAATTAAACATAGAACATAAAACATATAAAAATTACTATCTTCCACTAAACCTCAGATTCCTCAAACTGTAAAACACCCATGTGAGCAACATGCTCATGAAAGACCTTGGGTGGAAGTCCTTTAGTTAGAGGATCTGCAATCATGGAGTTTGTCCCTAAATGTTCTATGGAAATCTATCCACTTTGTACTCTTTATTTAACAACTAGGAACTTAATGTCGATGTGCTTCGACTTAGTCGGGCTCCCATTGTTGTTGGAATACAATACAGCTGATTTATTGTCACAATATAACTTAAGTGGTCTTTCAATGCTTTCTACAATTTTCAGCCCTGTGACAAAATTTCTCAGCCATATCCCGTGATTAGATGCCTCATAGCATGCTACAAATTCTGCTGCCATGGTGGATGAAGCTCTAAGGGTTTGTTTGACACTGCGCCAAGAAACCACACCACCTGCCAACATAAAAATGTAACCTTGAAGTAGATTTTAAGCTATCTTAACATCCTGCAAAATTTAAGTCAGAAAACCCAATGATCTCCAACTGGTCTGACCTCCTGTATGTGAGCATATAACCTCTTGTTCTCTTTAAATATCCCATGACCCTCTTTGCTGCTTTCCAATGGTCCATTCCTGGATTGCTTAAGTATCTGCCTAGAACCTCAACTATGTATGCTATGTCTGGACGCGTACATACTTGGGCATACATCATGTTAGAATTATGGTGCTTGATTTAGTCCCACATCACTTAGAATAATGAGATGTGGTTCTCTATTTTACTATATAAGAGACTCTATGTAAAGCTTTAAGATACACCAAAAAATACAAATACTTCCTAGTGTAGTCGTGGACGTAGGCATACACATTGTAGCCGAACCACGTTAAATTCTCTGTGTCTATTTTTCTCTCCTTTATTCTTTCCTTTATTGCCTTGTTCCTAACAATTGGTATCAAGAGCCATTTTTCTTAGTATGCTTTGTGGTTGCAGCTTTGTCTGATCTTCCACATCAGAAAAGATTTGGTTTCTATTTTTTTTCTTGGGGATCTCAGTTTAGAGAAGTAGTGGGAGCTTTGGTCAAAGGCAGCAGGAGCTTTGGTCAAAGGCAGCAGGAGCTTTGGTCAAAAGCCGCAGCAGGAGCTTTGGTCAAAAGTCGCAGGAGCTTTGGTCAAAAGCAGCAGGAGCTTTTGTCAAAGCAGCAAGAGCAATGGCATTGGAAGAAGGGAAGGTGAGGATTGAGAAGTTTGATGGCAATGACTTCGGGTTCTGGAAGATGCAGATAGAGAACTACTTGTATCAGAAGAAGTTGTATCTACCCTTAACAGGGCAGAAGCCAACTGACATGGAACAGGCGGAATGGGATTTGTTAGATCGGCAGACACTCGGTGTGATCCGATTGACATTAGCCAAGAATGTTGCGTTCAACATCATGAACGAGAACACAACCGTAGATTTGATGAAGGCATTGTCAAATATGTATGAGAAGCCATCTGCAGCCAATAAAGTGTATTTGATTCGCAGACTAGTCAACCTAAAAATGGGTGAAGGTAACTCGATTACTAATCATATTAGTGAATTCAATACAATTATTGCGTAGTTGACATCAGTGCAGATAACATTTGATGATGAGGTGAAAGCATTAATTTTATTATCATCTCTTCCGGAAAGTTGGAGTGCAACTGTTACTGCAGTTAGTAATTCTGCAACTAATAGTAAGTTGAAGCTTGATAACATCCGTGACTTGATCTTAAGCGAAGATGTTCGCAGGAAAAGTTCAGGGGAATCTTCCAGTTCTAGTTCCGGTTCAGCATTGAGTACTGAAACTAGAGGAAGAAGTAGCCAGAAAGGTCGTAATCAAGGCCGAGGCAGATCAAAGTCTAGAGAGAAATCAAAACCAAAATTCCGAAATGATATCACTTGTTGGAATTGTCAGAAAAGGGGTCACTTTACAAATCAATGTAGGGCTCCAAGGAAGAACAACAAGAGGCAAGATAGTGATCAATCAGCAAATGCAGCAACTGATGAAATTGAAGATGCACTATTATGTAGTCTAGATAATTCTATTGATTCATGGATTATGGACTCAGGTGCGTCATTTCATACTACACCTTCTTTAGAACTATTATCTAACTATGTTCCAGGAAAGTTTGGGAAGGTCTACCTTGCAGATGGAAAATCTCTTGATATTATAGGAAGAGGTGATATCAATATCAGAACCTTTAATGGAAGTGTGTGGACTTTGAAGAATGTCAGATATATTCCAGCCTTAAAGAGAAACTTAATATCTATAGGGCAGTTGGATGATGAGGGGCATTACACCACCTTTGGAGATGGACACTGGAAAGTAATGAAAGGTAATCTTGTTGTTGCTCGTGGAAAGAAGTGAGGATCTCTTTACATGATTGCAGATGAGGATATGATATCAGTTGCAGAAGTTGGCAACAGTTCCTCTTTGTGGCATCAGAGACTTGGGCATATGAGTGAGAAAGGAATGAAGCTCATGGTCTCAAAAGGTAAAATACCTAACTTGAAGCATGTTGACGTTGGACCTTGCGAACATTGTATCTTTGGAAAGCAGAAAAAGGTTAGCTTCTCCAAAACAAGTAAGTCGTCTAAAGTTGAAAGACTAGCACTAGTGCATACAAATGTTTGGGGGCCAGCTCCAGTGAAATCTCTTGGAGGTTCACAGTATTACGTAACCTTCATTGATGACTCTACAAGAAAGGTATGGGTTTATTTTCTTAAAAATAAATCTGATGTGTTTTCTGTGTTTAAAAGGTGGAAACAGGAGGTTGAGACTCAAACAGGTTTAAAGATTAAATGTTTGAAGTCTGATAATGGTGGAGAATATGACAGTAATCAATTCAAGGAGTTTTGTTCAGAGAATGGGATCAAAATGATCAAGACGGTTCCAGGAACACCAGAACAAAACGATGTGGCAAAAAGAATGAACAGAACCTTGAATGAGAGAGCAAGATGTATGAGAATCCAGTCAGGATTACCCAAGGTATTTTGGGCAGATGCAATAAGCACAACAGCCTATCTCATAAACAGAGGACCATCAGTTCCTTTAGGCTATCAGTTACCTGAAGAAGTATGGTCTGGAAATGAGGTAAACCTTTCACATCTGAAAGTTTTTGGTTGTGCTTCATATATTTTGTTGAACTCTAATAATAGAGATAAATTGGACCCTAAGGCAAAGCGATGCTATTTCATTGGCTATGGATCTGACATGTATGGCTACAGGTTTTGGGATGACCAAAACAAGAAAATTATCAGAAGTAGAAATGTTACTTTTAATGAAAACATGTTCTATAAGGACAGGACTGCAGAATTTGCAGATGCAAATAAAAAGCCAGAGCAGGTATCATTAGAAGAAATTTCAGAAAGTGATGTAGCCAACAAAAGGCAGAATACAGATGTAGAGCCTGAGTCAAAGCCCGAGTCAGAGTTTGGGTCAGAACCTGAACAGATAGTAGAGTCAGTAACTCCTGAATTACCGACTAGAAGGTCTAGCAGAACAATTGTAGCACCACAAAGGTACTCCCCTTCATTACATTACTTGTTGTTGACTGATGCTGGTGAGCCAGAGCATTTTGCTAAGGCTATGCAGGGAGGTGAATCTATTAAGTGGGAGCTAGCAATGGAAGATGAGATAAAGTCTCTTCAGAAGAATAAGACATGGTCTTTAACCAAACTTCCAGAAGGAAAGAAGGTTTTGCAAAACAGGTGGGTCTATCGGTTAAAAGAAGAACCAGATGGCAGCAAACGATATAAGACCAGACTCGTAGTAAAAGGGTTCCAACAGAGACAAGGAATTAACTTCACAGAAATTTTCTCTCCTGTTGTCAAGATGACTACCATCAGAGTTATCTTGAGTATAGTAGTTGCAGAAAATCTTCATATGAAGCAGTTAGATGTGAAAACTGCATTCCTACATGGAGATCTTGAGGAAAAAATCTTTATGGCACAACCAAAAGGTTTTGAAGTACAAGGCAAAGAGAATCTTGTATGCAAGCTTCATAAAAGTTTGTATGGGTTGAAACAAGCACCGCGACAATGGTATAAGAAGTTTAATGAGTTTATGAGAAACTCAGGATTTCACAGATGTGAAGAAGATCATTGTTGTTACGTGAAGAAATATGTTGATAGTTATATCATTCTTGCCTTGTATGTTGATGACATGTTGATTGCTGATGCTAATATGGCAGAAATTGACAGGTTGAAGAAACAACTGTCAGAAAATTTTGAAATGAAGGATCTTGGTCCAGCCAAGCAAATTCTTGGTATGAGAATTTCCAGGGATAGATATAAAGGTATTCTAAATTTATCTCAGGAAAAATATATAGAAAAGTTGCTTAGCAGGTTCAATGTTGGAAATGCTAAAACCAGGAATACACCTTTGGGAACTCACTTAAAGTTCTCAAAAAGGCAATCTTCTCAGACAGAGGAAGAAGAAAATCACATGTCTAAAGTGCCATATGCATCTGCAGTAGGGAGCTTGATGTATGCTATGGTTTGCACCAGATCTGATATAGCACATGCAGTGGGAGTTGTGAGCAGGTTTCTATCCAATCCCGGAAAGGAGCATTGGGAAGGCGTGAAGTGGATATTGAGATATTTGAAGGGCACTTCAAAGATGCATTTGTCCTTTAAAAGAAGTAATCTCACTTTACAGGGGTTTTCTAATGCAGATTTGGGAGGTGATTTGGATGGTAGAAAGAGCACAACAGGTTATATTTTTACGTTGGGTGGCACAGCTATCAGTTGGAAGTCCAAACTTCAAGGAAGAGTCTCCCTTTCAACCACTGAAGCTGAATATATAGCTATCTCAGAAACAACAAAAGAGATGATATGGTTGAAGAATCTTCTAAAAGAATTAGGAAAAGGGCAAGATGAACCTTCATTGTTCAGTGACAGTCAAAGTGCCATTTGTCTTGCTAAAAATCCAATTCTTCACTCCAGATGTAAACACATTGAATTGAAGTATCATTTTATCAGAAACTTGATAAATGATGGAGATTTGATTTTGTTGAAGATTCCAGGTGCAGAGAATCCAGCTGATATGTTGACCAAGACAGTCACAACAACTAAGTTGAGGCTTTGCATTGCCTCAACTGGCCTTCGAGAAAATTGATGATGAAGGCACTACACTAGGTGGTAATATAAATCAAACCCCAAGTGGGAGAATTGTTAGAATTATGGTGCTTGATTTAGTACCACATCACTTAGAATAGTGAGATGTGGTTCTCTATTTTACTATATAAGAGACTCTATGTAAAGCTTTAAGATACACCAAAAAATACAAATACTTCATAGTGTAGTCGTGGACGTAGGCATACACATTGTAGCCGAACCACGTTAAACTCTCTGTGTCTATTTTTCTCTCCTTTATTTTTTCCTTTATTGCCTTGTTCCTAACACATCAAACTCTCTCAATTTCCAAATTTCCCTTTGAGCACTGATTGAGACTGAACTTGTCTCCCTTAGCAACTGGAGTATCCCCGGATTTACATTCATGCATGCTAAACCTTTTAAGAACCTTATCGATATAGCTCCTTTGTGATAATCCTAGAATACCCCGAGATCGATCTCGGTGTATCTGAATTCCTAATACAAAGGAGGCGTCACCAAGATCTTTCATTTCAAAATTCTGACAGAAATTTCTTAGTTTCGTGCAATATGCCTATATCATTAGTGGCAAACAGAATGTCATCAACATACAAGATCAGGAAAATAAACTTGCTCCCCTTAAACTTGTGATACACACAATCATCAACAAGATTCATCTCAAAGCCAAATGAGAGAATTACTTTATGAAATTTATGGTACCATTGACGGGATGCTTATTTTAGTCCATAAATGGATTTAGTCTATTTGCAAACCATACTCTTTGGGTTTCCCGACACAAAATTTTCTGGTTGCACCATATAGATCGTCTCGTCAATGTCACCATTGAGAAACGCCGTTTTGACATCCATTTGATGAAGCTCCAAATCATAATGTGCAACAAGAGCCATAATGTCCTAAAAGAGTCTTTTGATGAAACTGGAGAAAAAGTCTCTTTAAAGTCAATCCCTTCTTTTTGAGTAAATCCCTTAGCTACAAGACGAGCCTTATACCTCTCCACATTACCGTTAGAATCCTGTTTGGTCTTAAATAACCATTTACAACCAATGAGTTTCACACCTTCTGGTAATGGGACAAGTTTCCAAATCTTATTGTCTTGCATGAATTTATACTCTTCCCTCATTGCTTCAATCCATTTTTCTGAATTAGGATCCTGTATGGCTTGACGGACAGTGATTGGATCAGCTTCCATCACACCATTGTTAGGATCTTCATTTTCTTGGAGAAATACAACATAATCATCTGAAATAGCACTTCTCCTTTCTCTCATGGATCTCCGCAAAGGTGTTGGCTCATGAAGCATAGGTTGTTGAGGATCTTGAGTTTGTTCTTCACGAACAAGAAAATCATCTTGAGTATGGGGTTCATCAGCAATGTTTTGTGGAGGTTCCGAACTTACTTCATCAAAAGTAATTGTTTGAATCAGTTCTGGAATTATTACTGATTCTTCCTCCAAAACAAATTTCCTAATCTGATTCTTCCCCCCAAACTCAATATCCTCAAAGAATGTAGCAGTCCCTGTCTCAAAAATTGTCTTTAATATGGGATCATAAAATTTAGATTCCCTGGATATCTCAGAATAACAAATAAAGTAACTACTTACTGTTCGGGAGTCCAATTTCTTTTCATTTGGCTTATAAGGTCTTGCCTCAGTTGGACAACCCCACACATGGAAATGCTTTAGACTAGACTTTCGCCCAATCCAATGCTCATAAGGTGTTTTGGTAGCTGCTTTAGTTGGTACTCTGTTTAGAATATAAGCTGCCGTCTTTAGTGCCTCTCCCCAGAGTGACTCTGGTAAGGTGGAATGACAAATCATACTCCTTACCATATCCTTAAGAGTCTGGTTTCGTCTCTCAGCTACACCATTCATACTGGGTGATCCCGGCATGGTGTACTGTGGGATAATTCCACACTCCTCTAGGTACCTGGCAAAAGGTCCCGGACGTTGTTCACCTGATCCATCATATCTGCCATAGTACTCACCACCACGGTCAGATCTAACAGACTTAATTCTTTTGTTGAGTTGATTTTCAACTTCGGCTTTAAAAGATTTGAACGCATCCAAAGACTGTGACTTTTCATCAATAAGACATAAGTATGCATATCTTGAGTAATCGTCTATGAATGATATAAAGTATTGTTGACCATTCCAAGAAGGTGTAGGAAATGGCCCACAAATATCCGTATGAATCAACTCTAACACGTCTGAAGCTCTATATGCACATAATCTCTTCGCTTTGGTCTGTTTGCCCTTAATGCATTCAACACAAACATCAAAGTTTGTGAAGTCAATGGACTCTAAGATTCCATTTGACACAAGTCGTTCAACTCTATTTTTAGAGATGTGACCTAAGCACTTGTGCCATAATGCTCCTGATTGAGTATTGTCAATTTTACGTTTAGTACCACGAGATTCTGTATTGAGGGTTTCATTATAGGTGGTCACAGTATCAAGCAAATATAGATTATCATAACCCAAAAGTGAACCAGTTCCAACAATATTTGAATTAAAAGACAAACTAAATTCATTGTTTCCAAATGAACAAGAATAACCGGATTTGTCCAAATAAGAAACTGAAATTAAATTCCGTCTAAATGACGACACAACAAAAGTGTCTTTCAAATCCAAATAAAAACCAGTACATAATAATAATCTAAAATGCCCAATAGTCTCCACCTCCACCGATTTGCCATCTCCAACATATATCCATCTTTCAGAATCAATTGGCTTCCGGTAGTTTAGGCAACCCTTCATAGAAACACTGATAGTAATAGTTGCACCTGAGTCTAACCACCAAGTGTTACTAAGTACTAGCGCTAAATTGACCTCAGAACAGACCAAAGTAAGAAACATACCTTTCTTTGCACGCCAAGCATGATATTTGTCACATTTCTTCTTTATGTGTCCAGTCTTATTGCAAAAGAAACATTTGCTTTCCTGAGATTGTTTCTTTTGTTTTGGACCCTTAGCAGCTTCCTTCTTGGGATCCTCCGATCTCTTTCTTTTGCCCTTAGCCTTTGAGGTGCTTGCAAAATGAGCACTTTCTGTCTTGTCTTGCTTTTGTCTTTCCTCTTCTTGCACACAATATGAAATGAGCTCATTAAGAGACCATTTATCCTTTTGACAGTTATAAGATACTTTAAACTGATTAAACTGTGCAGGAAGAGAAATCAACACCAAATGAATGAGTAAGTCTTCTGAGATTTCAAGCTTTAATGACTTGAGTTTGAAGACAATATTAGACATGCTCATAATATATTCCCTGATATTTCTTTTGCCTTGATATTTCATGGAGATCAAGTTCTGAAGAAGAGTACTTGCCTCCGCCTTATCGCTTTTTGCAAAGCGCTTCTCAATCTCAGCAAGGAATTCTTTGGCAGTAGTAACGTCTTCAGAAATAGTGCCCCTAAACACCTCTGGGATGCCGCGCCTAATGATCATTATGCTCATGCGGTTTGAGCGATCCCACTTCTCATGATCCCTCATCTCTTAAGGAGTACTCTCCGCCGTAGGAGTAAGGGGTTCCTCAGTCCTTAACGCAAGATCCAGATCCATGTAGCCAAGAATAATTTCAATATTCTCCTTCCAGTCCTTAAAATTTGTTCCATTGAGGATCGAAACGGAATTCACATTGGCAGATACAGAAGCAACTAAAGCTATATATATATATATATATATATATATATATATATATATATATATATATATATATATATATATATATATATATATATATATATATATAAAACTAGAGGAATAACTTATTATGCTCACATAATAAAATAAATCATTATAAAAAATATTCAAATAATGGTTTAACCCATCCCAAAACACCCAATGCACCATTAATATCAAGTCTTTGGACAGTAATATCAACTGCTAGAGATGTTAAAATGGGTTTCAACCCGTGAGCCAACCCGGCTCACCACGGGTTCGAGTTGGGTTGGGTTGAGAAAAATTCAACTTTTTCAAAAGTGGGTTGAACTCAACCAGACTCACTTAACCCACGGGTTAAACGGGTTCGAGCCGGGTTGATGGTGGGTTGCCCACTTAACCCACCAACATTTTTTTACAATTTTTTTAAATTTTTATTAAAATTTTTTTAATTTTTTTTTAAATTTTTTTAATAATTATTTACCACTTCTTTTATATTTGTTTACAATTTAATATTTTTAAATGCTAGAATGTTGCTTAATTATATTTGAATAGTTTGAATGTTTAATTAATTTGATTGTCAAGTTATATATACACACACACACACACACACACACACACACATATATATATATATATATATATATATATATATATATATATATATATATATATATATGTTGTTACTTTAATCTTTAACTATAATCTTTATAGTAAATTACTCAAGTAACCGTCTTATAAACAATTTTTTCTAAAGTAGCATGAAAAAAATGTATAGTTTTTTTTATTTATATTTTATTGAATAGTATGACAGAAAATTTGTAATATTAGTCATGCTTTCTTAGACTAATGGATACTTTCTTGGAAATAATTATTCATATATTGGTGGTGAGCATGATCAAAACATTGATTTTTGATTTTACTATGATTTTTATCTCAGGGGTTACTTAAAAATTTATTTAAATATTTGAATACTAAAATAAATAAATAAATAATTTTTTTAGGTGGGTTGGTGAACCAACCCACTTAACCCACCAACCCGTGGTGGGTTGAGCCGGGTTACAAAATTTCTAGCTCACCAGAAAGTGAGCCGGGTTGGGTTCACTCATTTTCAACCCGGCTCGTGGTGAGCCAACCCGTGTGAGCCGGGTTGGCTCACTTTGACATGTCTATCAACTGCTAGGGGTATCTGGTTGTAATGATCAAACATTGATAATAAAGCACGTCCAACAACAAATTAATCTTTGGATTAATTTATTATCGACAAAGCAAATCCTTATAATTATCACATGTTTATCATCACAAGTGTGTATGCAATCCGGCCAAATATTAATCTTCCTTTGGGCCGATCTATACTCGCATAGACGTACATAAACATCAACATTTAACATTTTTTTTCACGAACTATCTACTCAAGAGAGGTCACTTTGGTGACTTCTTGATTCAATTAATTCATTTAAAATATTAAACAAAACCAAAATTTGATTATATATTTATTCCAAAACCAAATATATTTATTTTATATATTAAACAACCAAAAAATATATATAAAATAAATAAAATTATTTATATTCTAAAATATAAATCCTTATGTTCAAATGTCTTGAACCCAAAATTTAAAATTAATTAAAATAATTTACTTCAATTAGGTTTTAAGAAACCCTAGGATTCTCAATTTGGGGTTTTTCTCCCAAAAACAAAATTGGGATTAAAGGTTTCAGAATTAGGGATTTAGGGTTCTGAATAGGAATTAATTAAATTAACCAAAGACAAACATGAATCAAGTATGGGTGGCTCTGATACCACATGTAAGCATAAACGCAGAATATGATCCTATTATTGATTCTGACATCTTCATGCACATAATCACACTTTTACGCACATAAACGCACATTCATGTACATAAACATAATATAAATCATAATATTGATTCTAATAATGAATCATAAACTCATAAATAATATCTCATACCCATACTGATAATCATGTTGTAAATAGTAAACGTAAGCGTACCTGAATTGGCCATAACGATAATATTAGAGTACTCCTATATGCGCATTGATCTTCCTCCTGTAGAGCACCTTGATTTCCCTTTGGTTTTCTCTCTTGATGGGGATAGAGGAAAGGAACAGGAAAAATACGTTATGACTCTGTGTGCTCTTAGAAGGGGACCACGACCATTTATAAACTGAATTACTTTTAAGTTTTAGTATTTCTAATTTGGCCCCTCATCAAATTCGAAATTACTAACTAGTCTCTACACAATATTTATTTTCATGACATATGTCTTTAGCCAAATCTTTAATTTAGTTAGATTACTTTATTATTTGGCTTTATAAATAATGACCCTAACACATTTAATTATGTGTCATATATATGCATGACCCAAAATTACTAACAGTTTGTTCTTATCTCGAATAGCTTTGAAGGACGATGTCTTTCTTAATAATTACAGATCATGCAAGATTTTGACACATTCATACAAAAAAAATTAAAATTGTCCAAACAGAATTTCGCAAACTGGTACATTCGCATCCTGGAAACCAACTATACCAGGTCCTGAAAGCCCATAACACCAGATTCTAAAAGTCGGTAGCATCGGGTTCTGAAAATTGGTAGCACTAGGTTTTGAAAGCCCGTAACACCAGTTTCTGAAAGCTGGTAACACCGGTTTCTGAAAGTCGGTAACACCGGTTTCTGAAAGTCAGTAACTACAATCCAAAAGGGTAGCAGTGGAATTATAAAAAGTTGGGGTGTAGGAAGAAAAACCCAAAATTTCATATCCTTCTTCCATGCATTTTCTCTTGGCACACTACTAAAAAAACTTATATTTCCTGCCAATTTTGTTTTGAAAATTTTTTCGTAGAAAATACTTACAAATTTTTTTGTGAAAATAAAATTTGCAGGAAATTGCTACCAATTTTCTTGCAAAATACACTACAAGAATTTTTTATCTTTTCGTCGGCCAAAAACTTATGCTACAACTAAGAAGCCGACGATAATATGCACTTGGCGTCGGTCCAGCGACAACAACGTGACCCACGTCCATTTCCTGGACGCAAAGGTCATTTGCATCGATTAAATGGGGACGCATGATTTCTGCAAATTTCTCGTTGGCTTAACCGACGAAATAACAAATATAATAATAATTTTACGTGCGTGGGTTAAGCCCATGAACAATTAAAAGGAAAAAGAAATTCAAATAGTTTTCGTTGGTCAATACGACGCAAATAAGAAGATTTCAACGCAATTTTCTGACTTTTGTGTGGGCTATGCGTGGGTCAAGCCCACGAAATACAGAAATGGAAGCTGAAATAGGTTATTTTCGTGGGTTTGGCCGACACAAACAATTAGAAATTCAATTGTTAGCGTCGGCCTTGCGTCGGCTAAGCCTACGCAAATTACTGTATAATTGAAATGACCAATCTGTTTCCAATCGGATCCCAGAAGCCTTATCCAATTCCTCAACCTGCATCTAATACCTATCCAGACATATTTCAAACAATCTAATCAATCTAACAATCCAACATATGATTTCATTCATTCAATCCAGAAATCGGGCATATGATTTCATTCGTTTACAATTGAAATTGCAAACATAAAGTTAGTTGTGAGTTTCACAAAAATCCTGGAGTCTAAGATCATATTATAGTCAAACAAAAAGTGCAAATATTGGCAGTACAATCTCGCTAGCATTCTAAGATCGGATTACAGTTAGACAAAAAGTGCCAATATTGGCATTACACTCCCACTAACATTTCATTCTTTGTTTTCCTACTTAGTCTATACTAAGCCTATACTAGTTATTGGCAGCAAAACCTACTAGCATCCACCTCCAAGCCACCATCCGCAATGGAAAAGAGAATGATACAAGAAAACTTGAAAAATAAAAAACTAAAATGTAAGAGATTAATCTCTAAAGCCACTTTATGAGTATCCTATAATATAATTAAGAAAGTAAATTTTTAGAAAATGTATACACAATTTGAACAAAAATAAATATGTACCATCTTCAAGGAACTGGATGATCATCTAGGTCCTCATCATAATGCGTATGCACGCGACTGGTGCCTATTGAACTGCCTCCACCCTGTTTCTCCAACATCATGGCTAATTGTTGCTTGATCAAACTCAATTCTTCTTGAACGAGAGCATATTTTTTATTAGTTTCATCAGCTCTCATAGTGGCTTGTTTTACTTCTTCTAGAAGCCTCTCTGTCTCAATCAACTGTCCTGGTCTTGGATGAATTGTGCGGGTTAAAGTAGAAGGTTGAGTGAGGGATGACACAACATGATGAATGTTTGCAGCCAAGTCCCCAGTGCCATAAATTCTTCCACTACTTTTCCCTCCAGCAACATCTTTCCAGCATTGAATCTTTGTTGTTGTTGTAGCTCCTGCAGAATTATCCGTCTCCATGTCTCGCACACGCTGATGATATGTCTCCTACTCATTCATAATATTTGAAAGTGTCAGAATTGTATAGACTTAAACCAAACTAAACCAACTATTGTAAACCTACATATACTTCACGTGCATGTGTATCTACCCAAGCACCATCCTTCTTCTTATGAGTGACAAGAAACAACTCATCTGGATTCACAGGACGCCCATGTTTTCGCTCTTGAGAAAACTTATGCAATTAGTAAGATTATATCACCAACCATATAAAATGTTCAATAACATTGTAAGCAAATTTTTTATACGTGTTACAGAAAACTTACGAGTCCTAATGCAATCTCAAGGTGAGATTTACAACCTATAGAGTGTAGTGCTCCACCTCTAACTGAAGCTCTGTTTGTTTTATTCTGAGAGGATATTTCTTTGAACTCTTTACTCTCCCAATAGTCAAGCAATTGAGCCCAAGTTATTTCACCCATCCAACTAGGTTTCTTCATTTTCTTCCTTTCTTTGGTGAGCATATCAGATAGGCATTTTTTGACTTTTGCCTCATACACCTTTTGAATATGCCACTCATGCTCAAGTGCCTAAGTAATATGGGTCTGCAAAAATAAAAAGTAATAAAGTGATAAGTGCTATATAATATCATAATTCATAACAAATATATTCTAATACCTTAAAGTATGTCCACCATTTAAGTTGAACATCTTCAGGGACCTCCTCATAATGATGGTATGGGCCCCTGAACTGTGTCCTTATTGCCTGTCCAATTGCCTACTGGCATGGTGGTTAGGCGTCCACCTACAAGAAAAATAGAGACATTGTGTTGAAGACATTGTCAAAAAAGTTTTTTTCAATGTGCATAACATCAAGGTTGTGCCTTAAAAAGTTGTCTTTCCAATAAGGGAGATCCCAAAATATTGATCTCTTTGTCCAATTATGAAATTGTCCATAACCAGGCAACATATCAAATGGACCATCAGTGATCTTTGGAAAGTCTTGCACAAATTGCCACACTTGATCCCCATTCAACAAATAAGACGGATCATCCAACTCAACTTTGTTCTTCAAAAATCTTCATTGGCTTTTCCTAAATGGATGATCTTTTGGCAAAAATCTTCTATGACAATCAAACCAAGTACTTTTACCTAGGGGTGGGCATGGATTGGATATTTAATGATCCAATCCACATCCATTTTATATCCAAATAATTGGATTAGATTTTTGACCCAAATCCATTTTTTTAGCAAAAGTAGTTTGGATTTTTTTAGAATCCAGATCCAAATATTTGGATCAAGATTTAAATCCAATCCAAATATTTGGATCAAGTTTAAAATCCAGAATCCATTTTTAATAAAAGAAATTTAAATTGAATTTCTTAAAACTTATGTCATTAAGGCCCGAATGACTCGGATGAGATCGACGATTCGGACGGACCCGACAGCCCGGACGATCAAGACCGGCCCGATGACCCGAACGGACTCGACAACCCGAACGGGCCGGACAATCCGAACGGGCCCGAAAACACAAACAGGCTCGACGACGCGAACGGGCCGGACGACCCGAATGGGACCAACGACCCAGACAGGCCAGACGACCCGAACGGACAGGTCCAAATAGTCGGGCCCAATCGGGTAGTCGGGCACGTTCGAGTCGTGGGGCCGTCTGGGTCGTCAGGTACGTCAAGGTCATCAGGCCCGTCTGAGTCGTCGGGCCCATCCGGGTCGTAAGGCCCGTCCGGGACGTCGAGCCCGTCTAGGTCGTAGGGCCCGTCCGGGTCGTAGCGCTCGTTCATGTCATCGTGTCATCCGGGTCGTAAGGCCCGTGTAGGTCGTCAGGCTCATCCGGGTCGCTAGGCCCGTCAAAGTCGTCCAAGTTGTCATGTCCGTCCGGATCGTCCGGCCCATTCGGGTCGTCCGGCACGTTCGTGTCGTCGTGCCCATCCGGGTCGTAAGGCCCGTGTAGGTTGTTAGACCCATCCTGGTCTTCGGGCCCGTCCGGGTCATCGGGTCGTCTGGCCCATCCGGGTCGTCGGGCCCGTACGGGTCATCGGGCCATATGGGTCGTCAGGCCCATCCAGGTCGTCGGGCCCGTCCGGGTCATTGGGTCGTTTGGGTCATCAGGCCCATCCGGGTCGTCGTGCCCGTCTGGGTCGCCAGGTCGTCCGGCCCATCCGGGTCTTCGGGCCCGTTCAGGTTGTCAGGCCTGTTCAGGTTTTTGGGCCTGCCTGACTCGTTCGAGTCTTTGGGCTGCCTGACCTGTTTTCGTCATTGGTTCTGCCTGGTCCGTTCGGGTTTTCGGGTCCGCGTGACTCATCAGGTCATTGGGCCTGATCGACTCGTTCGGTTTGTCGGGCCCGCCTATCTCGTTCATATCTTTAGGCCCGCCCAACCTCTTATGGTTGTCGGGCCTATTCGATCCGTATAGGTCGTCGAGCAAGGCCCATCCAAGTTTGAATTTAGTATAGTTCCTCTCAACCTTTAGTCTAACCCAACTAAAAATTTAAATTGAAAATTTGGATTGGATTTTTTGGATTATCCATATTTAAAAATCTTGATTTATAAAATGGATATCCAATCCATAAGATATATAAAATGTAAATTAGATTGGAATCCATATCCATTAAATGGATTTTAAATGGATTAGATTTTTAATAAAATGGATTATAAATGGAGTGGATTGGAGCAAAAGTGGATTGGATCAAGAAAATTAAATTTTTTGCCCACCCCTACTTTTACCCCTATGCTTTAATGTGAAAGCTTTTGTGTTGTCCATACAATGAGGACATGCTAATTTTCCTTTTTTTCCCCCAGCCAGACAACATGGCATAAGCAGGAAAATCATTTATTGTCCACATCAATGAAGCTCACATGACAAAGTTTTCTTTTGTGGAAATATCATATGTCATGACACCTTAGTTTCACAATTTATTGAGGTCATCAATAAGCGGTTGCAAGTACACATCAAATTTTTTGGTTGGGTTTGTTGGACCTGGTATGAGACATGTTAGAAATAAGAATGGTTTCGTCATACACAAATCAGGTGGTAGATTATAAGGAGTAACAAACACAAGCCAACAAGATTAAGGGGATGCATAAGCTTGAACGTAAGGAGTGAAACCATCATAACATAAACCGAGTCTTATATGTCGTGGGTCGGCAGCAAAATCTAGATATACATTGTCAAAGTGTTTCCATGCTTTTCCATCAGATGGATGTCACAAAACACCGTCATATATTCTATTTTCAAATGCCATCTCATTTGTTTAACAGTTTCCATTGATGCATATAGTCGTTGTAATCTTGGGATTAGTGACCAATAAAACATTCTTTTTACTGGAACACTCTCGTGTCTTCCTGTGCCACCCTTATGAGGTAAGTACCTAGAACAATGACAAAACTTGCATTCTGCTAATTGGTCATCAGCCTTGTAATATAACATGCAACCATCTTCACAACAATCAATCTTTTCAGCTTTCAACCCAAGACTTGACACAATCTTTTTTGCTTCAAAATAGTTCTTAGGTATGCAATTATGTTTGGGAACGACATCAATAAGCATTTGAATGAAATAATCTAAGCATTTTTTAGTAACATGCCAATTGGTTCTGGCTGCTAGAAGCCTTATAGCTATTGATAATCTTGACTCGGTTGCTCCTTCATAAATGAGCTCATTTGCATTGTTGAGCATGTCATAAAACCTTTGCGTTTCAACATTAGGGGACTCTTCATAGAAATTGTCACTCTCCACATTGCCATCAAAAGCTCCCGGATCACATGTACGCATACAAGCATCATACACCATTTCAATCACTGAAGCAAATTGATCCTCACGATTCATGTTTTCGTAACTACTAGATACATGGCCTAAGCTTTGAACATTTGATCCTTATTCTCCATGATTAACCCAAATGTTGTAGTTAGGCATAAATCCAACTTGCAACAAATGAGCCCTCACATATGGTGCTTTATGGATTTTCTGACATTTACAATTTACACACAGACACCTTATCCCTCCATCTAAAATGAAGCTAGGTTCATCCATTGCTTTGGATACAAATTCTATCACTCCAACAATGAACTTTTGTTTAAGTCTCCTTGAAGGATCAAGCATATTATACATCCAGTTACGGTCCATTCTTTCTATCCAACACCAAATTATTAGCAACTAAAGCACATGATTGTAATGTTGAATAACAGTACTTTTCATGAGTTTTTTTTTTTAATCTAAAATGTCATGGGAAAAAAGAAGATTCCCCTATAAAGGTTAAAGGAAGACTCTCCTATAAAGGTTAAAATGAGACTTCTCCTATAAATGTAAAAAGTTAATTTCTTTTCTAAATTTTTTTTATATTTACGTTTTTTCTTTTCAAAGTTTAGATGTAATGTAAAAGCCTAAAGTGGACAATTTGGTTTATTTGAGAAACTTTTTACCAGGATACGAATATGGACCAGCAATTTCTATAGTCAGAATAAGTCAACATTATATTGACTCAACAGTAACTAGGGGAAATGACACTGGTCACAGATTCATAACAATTTTGGACAGCTCTTTTTGAGAAAACGAATAGTGTTCTCTATTTCAAAGCAACTACAATATCATAAATCATTTGCAAAAGAAAAAAACTGAGTAGTGAATTACCTTAAGCATAAAATTCATACTGAAATGATGCAAGCAGTATTGTAAATGGAGTTGACATTCTTCATTAACACTGAAAGTATATCAGTAATATACGTGTCCAAATACATGAAGTGTCTAATAATATATTTTAAAAGAGACAACACACAAATTCAACAAAACAATTGAAAACTGAACAGAAAAATTGAACTCAGAGGTAAATATGGAATTTCGTTACGAGAAATCCTAGCTTTTGCATTAGGACTATTTAACACACTTAATCATATTTCCTTAAAATACATTCTTTTGTTATCAGCTAAATTTTATTCTAAGTTTCAAAATTATAAATAAAACATTAAATAAAAAAAATACAATTTCTCTTTACGTTATTATTATATATATCATCACTAAAAAACATTAATTAGATTTAAAATCAAAATCAAAATGAACATGAAAGCCTCTTAAATTTAAAAGTTTTTCCACACCATTCGATGTTAGATCTAAGCCATAAATAGTAAAAGTACTTATGTTTTATCCTATTTGTCACTAATTAATCAAGCATAAAAAGTTGCGAACTTTAAGAAAGTTATACCAATTCTAAGTTCTAATGACAATATCTCACCGACACTATACCAACTTTGAATACGTATAATAATTCTGACAACGTTTATCAATAGAAATCTTTAAACCTCTCTTTTTCTAATGTCTATTATGTAATTCTCTCTTTTCACTTTACTTTCGCTTACAAAGTTCACTTTACAATAAATATTGTAATTATGTGTTTAAAGCATAATTAACTAATCCAATACATGATTATGGGAGTTGAGTGTGACTTAAACAAAGACACCCATGTTCCAGTGATCTGTGATTGATGAAGCAACTTGGTAGTAAAAAGTATGTGCAAACCAGAAAAAAAGTATGTGCAAACCAGAAAAAATCTGCATAAAGCTATCCAGTACGCAAATATATATATTTCTTATGGACAAACCAGAAATGCAAAACATACACATAGGTACTTGAATATGTGGCAAGGCAAAAATATATATTTATATCTTATCTTCCGTGCGTAGGTACTTAATCCAAAATCTGTAATTTTCAGAACACCATTTGAGTCCAAAAGAACATTCTCTGGCTACAAAATATATTGAGTATTGAATATGAGTCTCACTCGAGAAGAAAAATAATTGATTCCTGCTCACACTTATATGAGTTATGAATTTGTTAATTAAATTAGAGGAGAGAATTGTGGTAGATATTGATAGACCTTCAAATCTCTGTGGTACACCCCTCTACTATGGCAGTAATTAACTGCATTGATTAGTTGGTGGAAATAACTTCTTGCTTCATCCTCTTTAAGTCTCCCACTTTAAGCCTGCAAATCAAATTATGCAAGATCCAAGGAAAATCTCAATGTACTAACAATTATTATTCTAATAATATCACCTCCAAGAGAAAAAAAAAGTAAAAATAGTAGGAATACACACACACACACACATATATATATATATATATATATATATATTCTTAAAATCCAGCTTCATCCATCTGCAACAGTTAGTAATTGTGTGGATTAATCTTTGTTCTAATCACAATGTGAAATAAACCAAAAACTCAGAATAAGAAAAAACTTACAATGAAAAAAAACTCAGAAATTACTGCAGTGCAATAATGCTACATGTGTGAGTCCTAGTTAGTAAGTATGGGATGGATTAATCTTTTATTTAATCAATTGTAGCAGTTTCTTAGTGTCCATTACATTTTCAATAAATGAAGATTGGGAAACGACATATTCCCTCTGCCATTAAGTTTCCATATCAGTCAAATGTGAGAGATTGTGAAGCACTTAGCTATGCTAATGTCTCAAAAAATAGCAACAAACACACAAGTTCATACCTCTTTTACAAGTTTCCATATCAGTAATATGCTATTCAAGAGTCAAAGTAATATGCTATTCAAAACCCAACTTAGTTACGCATCTCAATTCAATATTTTAACTCTCCAAAAGTTATTTACCGTCACTTAAAACGCTTAATGACCAACACCAACCAGTTCTGAATCTTCATTGGACAATGCAGCCTTCACTTTTGGTGTTCAAATTAAAGAGCTGCAGTTGAAAAGCATGTCTTAAACATCAACAAAGCCTCCCAGAACGTGCCTCCCAAAATGTGCATCACGCAGATAGAGAAAGCAAGAATGACACAAAATCAATCGAATTTAATCATCCCAACACACACAACAAAGAAACCCTAATAGGAAAAATCCAAAATTAAGAAAGAGAGGGATAAAGAGTTACTGGAAATTGGTAATGGAAACCGAAATCTCTTTGCTCCCCTTGTTGGCTCGTGGGGTGACTGGAACGGAGAAGCGAGAGTGTTGTTGGAAGGGGCTTTGAAGCTGAGCACAGAAGCGATGCTCTCGGACCAACGCAGTGTGCGATAGATCGTGGAAGAGTGCAGAATGACTTGAAGAAGCCCTTACAGTGAATGCAGAAACAAACTCCCCATAGTCATAGACGTTATTTATGGTAGACTGGGGAATGAAGTCGCCTTCACAAGAACCCCCGATTCTGCTTAACCAATTTCAAACCTTCTCGTCTCTCACTCACTGTAGAAAAGAGACGACAAACATTGAGAAATGATGTAATGGTTATGGTTGTGGCACACTGTGTTGCGGAAGAGGGGGCAAAGGGTTTATGTTAGAGAAACCAAATGGTGGAGCCAAAATGAAATTAAGAAAAGGGGAAAACTTCACCACGAAACATAACCTAATTAAAGATTTGTTTTTTTTTTTTATTTAAGAGATGTATGCGTGGGCCAGCCAACGCCAATTATTGAATCCATATGCGTCGGCCAGCCGACGATTGATTTTTATATTATGCGTCGGCCAAGTCGACGATAAAAACAATTACTCTTTTTTTTTAATAAATACTATAGAGAGGGTTGTGGGTAGGTTTAGCCCACACCCTTTTGCGTCCCCATTATGGCCGACACCATTTTTGGAAGCTAAACAGTGACATTCTTGTAGTGATATTTTGTATAAAACACTTTTCGCAACAAATTTTATAGGAAATACTTGCAAATTTTATAATTTTGTAGAAAATGATTACCCACAAAAGAATTACCTGCCAATTAGAATTCTTAGAAAAAATTGTAGAAAAAAGTCTTTTCTTGCAAATTTTTTTAACAAATTTGCAAAAAAATCCCATATAATATGAGAATTTATAGTAGTGGCACCCTCACAAATTTCTCTCCACTCACATTTGGCACTGCCATAGAATCATAAAAAATCTCCAAACTCGAAAGAGACTTTTTCACACTCACATCATTACAGAGAATTTTAAGAGCTACACACAGACAAAAAAGGAGAGAGGAGGAAGATTAAAAGGAAGAACATCTATTAGTTCATCATCAAAATTCATCTTGTGAGTCACCCAAACTGAGAAACACTGTTATTGCATTCATAAATACAAGGAACCTCACACTCAAAACAAAGACAAAAACATTATCTTTAGAGAGAAAAACCCCACACTCCTCTCCCAAGATCCACTAATCTGACAGATCGATTGAGTGTAGCGAATGATCTCTGAATCTTATGAACAACATTATTTAAGAGATAGTATAGGGAAGAAAAGAGTAACACTTTGAGAAAACTATAGTGTTTGTTGTGTCTTTCTCCATATATCTAAGTGGTATTTACAGATAGAAATGGGAGACACAAGAGTTATTATAATAAGTTCGATTAAATAAAATATTAATTAACTTTTAATAAAAAAGATAATTGTTAACTATAAATAACATTAATCCATAAAATTAAAAATCGATAAAAATATCAGTAATTGTAAGATAATATTTTAATTACATTTTTAAATTATATTAAAATATTTCCAACACAATACACATTAAAATATTAAATTAATATGTTGATATATTATTTTGTATTTTTAGTAAGTTTATTTTACGTATTTTTCATAGTTATCATGTGTATCTTTAAATAATGAACTCTATATTTTTACACATATTCTATCATTTATATACTCTTTGCCATTTTATTGACATATTGATTTTTTAAATTTATATATAATTTTTCATTTAGATTCTTTCAAAATTTAATTAAAAAGATGAAAATATTTTTCATTTCTTTGTTGAAACATTTAAATCTCTTTTAATATAATATATATTTACTAATATTAAAAACACAAAAACAAACACCAATGCGTAAATACCGTTTTAAAAAGGCATGGATTTCAAACTAATATGTACTTAACTATTTTAACACACTTTAAGAAAATACATAATGTAACAATGCAAATACTTTGCTCAACACCCGTTAATTATTTTCATTTTCTAAACGATAATAATAGAAAAATTAATACAACAATTTAAAACTTAGAAGAGGTTTATCAAATAAACAAGCTCTGGAAGAGAGTCTCTATTATAGTAGAGCAGGAGAATGAAAGAGGAAAAAGTTGAAAAGATTAGTTTATTGGTTTAAATAATAAAATATTACTTTATTATTATTTTTTTAATTACTCACTATTATAATTATTTAAGTAAAAAACAGGTCCACAATGTTTTCAACTACTTTTAAAAGTCATCACAAAAAATTGGTTAAGTAAAAAACAGGTCCATATATAATTATGATCCACAAATACTGTACATCACAGATAGACAAGTATACTATAGTTAATACATTTATTTTTAAAATAATAGGATACGATAGATACGTAATATATGAATATTTAAAATTTTATAATAATTTTTATAAACATAATAAATAAAAAACATATGTTTGTTAACGTGTGAATCTAAATTTTCTATTAGAGATCAATTATTTTGGTAGCCAATACTTTATAGCTAATATTAGTGATAATTTAAAAATCAATTCATAAATAAAATTATTTTAATTATCAATTTAGAAATTAATTATAATTTTTTGGAATTATTTTAATTGTTAAATTAGTTACAATATAGTGATTATTTTATTTTTTAATAAAATTGGTCATTATTCAAAAAATTCATCTTAGTGTACTATAATTTTATAAATTAGATATTTTATTAATAATTATCGTATATAAATATTAGAGCCGACACGTGAATCAAGTTTAAGACTTTTAGGTTTGACATGTCTGACGATGGCTCAGCTGCTCTTAACACCGCGTGTGTAAATAAGAAGAGTAGCCTTATCTGTGAAACAGCAGAAAATTATAGAAACTGCAGAGATTGTTCTAGTTCCTTGCTATTTGCTCAATGGCAAACCAAGAACATGATGACCCTCTCTATGAAAAAGTTTGGTTCAAACGCAGATATCAAAGAGTTATGGACACCTCCATTTTACTCCTCCTTCTCTTGCTTCTTAGTTATCGTCTTTTCTCACACAACAACTTCACTATCCCATGGACCCTTGCTTTTATATGTGAATCCTATTTCACCATCACTTGGATCATCATTCTCAGCACCAAGTGGACCCCTGCACTCACCAAAACCCACCCAGATCGTCTCTTGCAAAGGTATCAACTTCATGTCTTCATCATAATAACTAAGTCATAGCAAAACTATAATATTAACTTCTTTTTTAATGCTTATTATATAAGTATGCATGCATCTTTTCATTTCTTACACTTTATCCACAGGGTACCTGAACTTCCACGAGTAGATTTGTTTGTGGCAACAGCAGATCCTGTTCTTGAACCACCCATCATCACAATCAACACTGTGTTATCTCTTCTAGCACTCGATTATCCCACCAACAAACTGGCTTGCTATGTTTCTGACGATGGTTGTTCCCCTCTTACCTTCTATGCTCTTCTGGAAGCTTCCAAATTCGCTAAGTTTTGGGTACCTTTCTGTAAGAAAAACAAAATTCAACTGAGGGCACCCTTCAGCTACTTCTCCAGTGTTGCCACCACTAACAGTGAACATTCACCAGAACTCAAGCAAGAATGGTCACGAATGAAGGTAACTATACAGTATAGTTATTCCTCTTCGATGAATGAATGAATGTGACATCCATATCCTAGATAAGTTCTACCTTCCAAGTTTCTGAATCATAATCCGCAAAGTACTGTAACTGCAGGATATGTATGACAATCTTAGCCGAAAAATTCAAGATGTGACAAGGAAACAAATTCCACTACAACTTGATGATGGAGAATTTGCAGTTTTCTATAATACAGAACAAAGAAACCATCCATCCATAATTAAGGTAACTAACATACAGCATACAGCAGTCAAATATATTCATGCATCTAACCAATGGAATATATGTATATACATATATATCTAAATAACTACACATACCTGTTAGACTTTACTGAAAAAAAAAAGAACAATATAAATTATTTACAAAAGAAATAATATTTTTAATATATACCGTTGCTTTGTGAAAATCATTCATATAATGAACAGTTTTCAATTTTGAAAATAACGTTTGTACAATTTTGTATTATACATGTATGTGGGGGTATATCATTCATGTAAAGAACACTTTTTAATTTGAAAATAATGTTTTTACGTTTCTGTATTATACATGTATATGGGGTATAGTTGTATTGGATTTTCACAAACTGTTAAATACAGTGACGCGCTCTTCATCTTTTATTTATCAAATATCTCTCTTTCATTTCTTTTGTTTCCAAAATTATAAACAATCAAATTATTTAGGTATATACTTTTATATGAAGATGTTTATCTTTTTGACACAGTTGTACTGATGAAAAAAGCACAAGAAAACCACTAAAAAAACTTACTTAAAGGGAAATTATCTTTTTTGACAAACTTAACAAAATTGCTAAAAATAGAATTAAAATAAAATAATTTTTTATTTTTTAATTAAATAAAGTAATAAATTAATATTTTTTTACTTAAATAGAAAACTTTGTTAAAACTTTTTTAAAAATCATTGTGAACCTATAACAGCTCTTACTTAAAATGTATGCACAGGTTATATTGGAGAATAAGGATGGTGTTTTTGATGGACTGCCTCACCTAATATACCTCTCTAGAGAGAAGAAGCCACATCAAACACATAATTACAAAGCTGGAGCTATGAATGTGTTGGTAAGTTTTTGTTAACTAACATTTAGTCCTGGAAGAAGTTAAAAGTAATGATAACTCGATTTATTTTGAATTAATGACTCACGCATTCTCATCATTCTTATTATGTGCAGACAAGAGTGTCCGGATTGATGACCAATGCCCCTTTTATGTTGAACGTAGACTGTGACATGGTTGTGAACAATCCCAAGATTGTTCTACACGCTCTAAGCATTTTGATGGATTCACAAAAAGGGGAAGACGTTGCTTTCGTTCAATGTTTCCAACAATTCTACGATGGAATAAAAAACGACCCTTTTGGAAATCAGTTGGTGGCTGTATTTGAGGTGTTTTTTTCTCAGTTTTAAATGAAGCTCTAAGCTTTCTCTTCTCACGTAAATTTTATCAAGAAACGATCTTTGTGAACCAACATTTTCTGGTTTAATATCTAATGTAGTACATAATACGGGGCATGGCGGGACTTCAAGGACCCCACTATTCAGGAAGTAACGCATTCCACAGAAGAAATGTTATTTATGGTCTTTACCCTGAAGAAATCGAGATCGGCAGAAAAGGTCTTTCCCTCTCATAAATACACGAAATTATCTCACTCATCATACATTTTCATGATCCAAAATTTCAGACGTACCCTTATGTAAAAAAATTTAATTTACATTGTGCTTATTAGTAGTTAATTCTCATATATATATATATGACTTTTTTTTATTCTTTAGCAGGAAAATTGGGTGAAAAGAAATTACTAACACAGCAATTTGGAAGTTCAAAGGAGTTTATAAAATCAGCAGATCATGCTTTGGATGGGAAAACAAACTTTCATAATGATAGCAGTCCTTCAGATTGTATTGAGGCAGCAATTAAAGTTGCTGGATGTGAGTATGAATGTGGTACTTGGTGGGGTGAAAAGGTACAAAGACTAAACAAAATTACTTTCCAAACTTTTTATCTTTTGCAAAATTTAAATTTTTGTTAACAAGCTTTCTGGGGAACTTTTAGATTGGATGGCTTTATGGATCAATCGTAGAAGATTTTCCAACAGGGTTGAACATTCATAGAAGAGGTTGGAGATCAGAGTGTTGCACCCCAGATCCTATTGCCTTCACAGGGTGTGCTCCAAGAGGATTACTCTCTACAATGGTGCAACAAAAGAGATGGGCCACAGGTCTCACTGAAGTCTTCTTTGGAAAGCATTCTCCAATTATGGGAATGATCTTCGGTAAGATCCAATTCAGGGCAGGTTTATCTTATTCTTGGCTCGCCAATTGGGGCTTGCGTAGTGTATTTGAAGTTTGTTACGCACTCCTACCACCATATTGTATAATCACCGATACCAGTATCTTTCCAAAGGTTAGATCATTGATCAAACTTCATTATCAAGGTTATAGCATTCACTATAGAAATGATTCACAGTTACTTTCTCATTGTTTTATTCCAGGGACATGGTCTGTGGATTCCAATTGCTCTTTTTGTGATTTACAGCGTACACACTCTTTTAGAGTACCTTAAAATTGGGTTGTCCATCAGATATTGGTGGAATAATCAGAGAATGAGCATAATAACAACCACAACTGCATGGTTTATTGGGTTTTTGAGTGCCATGGTTAAGCTAGCAGGGATATCTGATAATGTGTTTGAAATAACAGAGAAGGAACTCTCAAGTGATGGAAACGATGGAGATGCAGGAAGGTTCACCTTCGATGAGTCTCCAGTTTTTGTGGTAGGCACCACCATTTTGTTGGTGCAATTGGGAGCCATGCTGATAAGGTTTTTGAGGTTGCAACCAACTCACAGTGAAAATGGTTGTGGAATAGGGGAGTTCATATCTAGCACATATGTGGTTGTGTGTTACTTTCCGTACCTCAAAGGATTGTTTGGCAGTGGAAAGTATGGGATTCCACTGTCCACCATGTGCAAGTCAGCAATCTTGGCTTTTGTCTTTGTGCATTTCTGTAGAAAGTAACTTTACATGAATCTTCGGTGGCCATTGTTTTTGTCTTTAGTTGTATTTAGGTGTTAGTATGTGGTTGTTATTACCCATTGAAAGGTGACAAATAATTTGGAGAATACCATCACTTCTTCAGCTTCTACACCAACCACATTGTACGATGAATGCCAAATCTTTAATATTAATTCTTCAAGATAGTAAATTATCATTTATATTATAACTACATTTTTAGTGTGCCTAAATTTATCAATTTTATAGTATTAGTCATATAAAAATTACTTATAGTATGATTTAATTTACATAATTTATTACTATGATTATTATTATCTTTCTGTCACGTTCTTAAAATAATAAGTGTTTTTTAAGTTGAATGTAAAAATTGAAATGGAAGGAAGAGGTAAGGAAGAGATGAAAATAGAGAAAAGAAAGAAACCAAATAAAAAAAACAAAAAATATTAAAAATGGATGAAAACATGATTTTTAAATTTAAAAAAAAATAAATTAAATTAATATGAATAATAAAATATATATAAATATAATTAAATTATATAAAAAATATATAAAATAAATAAATAAATAAATAATGTTGGAGAGCCGTGGCTCCCTTATGTCCTTTAAAATCCCTGGACCAAACTAAAGCCCTGGACCAAGCTAAAGCTCTGAGATTGTTAACGAGGCAGTGTAATAATTCAGAATTTGTATTACTTGTGGTACCAAATTATTGGCGTTGAGTCATCAACTTTTCAAATAATATTGACAAATTTTAGTTGTGTAAGTCAGTCTGTGGGACTCTTACGTTTCATTTGTTTGGTAGAGGCCTAGTTGTAGTAGTAGAGAATAATACCATTCTTCATAATCGAACGTTGTGGTCTGGTTTCTAATTCCAGCAATGGAAGTGTAGGAAGTGCGGCGCTGTTCCGAAAGTTGGGGAAATATTATGGTTTTTAATATTTTTTAGTTGAGGATAGTTAGTTCATTTTCTTAGGACTATGGGGTGCTGGAAGAAAATATAGGCGTGCAGAAAGAAAGCACTCCTTCAAATTTGTATAAGAGAAATGGGTTTACTCTGTTTGTTTATATTGTCTTCATTTGGGGGGTTTCTTCTGCAACTCGAAACATTTATCATGTCATATAAACAAATTTTAAATTTCCAATTTATCCATCAAATAAAAATAATTATATTTTTATACTCTGTAACTCATCAAAACTAAGTTTTTTTTTTTTTCTAACCGACGTTGGCATTTGATGTCTTATTTAAATTTTACTGATATTAACATTCGGTACTTTATTTTTAGTTTTAATTTTCTTTTCGTTTTTTTTTCATTTATAAATGTCAACATCCAATTAAAATATATTAAAAAAATTCTATATACCAACATATTTATATATATGTATATATATTTTTTGTTTTATTTTTTAATTTACTTTTATTTTTTGTTATAAAATATATTAATATTTTATTAAATATATAAATAATATTTTATAAATTAAAAAAAAATAAAAAGTAAATAATATATATATATATATATATATATATATATATATATATATATATATATATATAAACTGATTTTGAAATCTAGTTTTATATATGTACCAAATATCGATATGCAATAACGAAAAAATAAAATAGTTTTCGATGTCAATATCGGTAGAACAAAATTAAACATGTTGGCATCCATAAATGAAAGAAAAAACTATAATATCAGATATCGACAATCGAGACAAGAAAAATATAAAAAGAAAAAGTATTAGATATACATCATAAAATAAAATAAAATATCAGATGTTAGACGTTCGTTGAAAAAAAATAAACTTGAAAGTGAGTCACTTAGAGAGGAAAAAAAAAACTAGTTTCTTTTATTTAAGGGGCAAAGTGAAAATTTAAAAAATGTTTGGAAGTGTAAAAGAATTATTTGAAGGTGCAGAAATAAGCCCCTTTCAATTGGGTCAAAGAATGAATTTGGACTCATGAATTTGCGATACACAACTTCACTATTTTAAATCTTTTATTAAATTTAAAATCATTTTTTTAGAAAAAAAAGAAGCTATTTGAAACTATTTTTAATACTTTATAAAATTTATTTCTATAAATTATTGATAATTATTTTGATTCTCATTTATTTTTTCAAAATTAAAAAAATTATTCTATGAATCTTTTTAAAAATGAATTTTGCAACGAATTACCAATGAAACCTAAAATTAGTAAGAATTTTAGTTTAAATTCATATTGCAAATCAAATAAAATAAGTATAGTTGTAAATTTAATAGTGATAAATTGAATCAATAATTTTTTATTGAAATGTTAAAGTGTTTACAGAAATCAGCATAAATTATTTGATTAGAGACGTAATTGTAATTATTACAAACTTGATGAGAGACTAAAATATAGTTATTAAAAATATTCAAAGAATTATAAAAAATAAAAAATAATTAAAGACCAACCTTCTATTAATAGAAAATTTATAGGGACCAATTTATATAATTTTTTTAAAATTTAAGAACTTATATATCATTTTGAAGAAAAAAAATAGTTAACAAAATATACCCAATTTTTTACTTTTGAAAGATGTATCTTTAATGGAATCATAAATAATAATTAACATTACTTTTTATATTATGTCCGTAAAGACTAAGAATTACGCACCTCAATTACAAATGAGAGCAAAATATTACTCAAAAGTTTAAATATATCAATTATCATAATTTTATACAAAAATTATCAATTAATATATGTAACTTTTATTGCGAAATCATTTATTGAAATAATATCAATAAAGAGTAGGGTACCGTGTAAAATTTTGAGAAGGATTAATCATTTCTACACTTGAATGTTATATTCTTTTTATCATATTTTTTAAATATACGTACTTTCATATTATCTCACTTTAAAGATAAAAATATTGTATATTATCCATATTATAAAATCAAGTTAACAATAAAAAAAACATAAAACAATAAAAAGATAAAAATTAATAACAAATCATATGAATAAATATCGAAATAAAATGAGAAAATATAAATGTCGTGTTAGTTATTAGCGATCGAAACATAACAAATAATTTGAAAAATAACTTTTATTTCTACACCAACTATATTAAGTGTACAATGAGAATGTCGAATTTTTAATAGTAATTGTTCAAGATTATAAATTATCATTTATATTATAATAAGTACATTGTTTGTGTACATGAATGGAGTGATTTTATAGTATTATTAGTCAAATAAAAATTACTTATAATATGCTTTTAATTTATATAATTTATTATTATGATCATTGTTTTATTTCTGTCACGTTGTTATAATAATAAATGATTTTTAAAATTTGTAAAACCTATATATATATATAAGTAATTATTATTTTAAAAAATATATGATATAATTTGCTAATGTTAAATTTAATATCCCTCTTGGTGTAAAAGTTAGAAGTTGAATTGGTATCCATTTAATATTTTGTAATATATTTTTGTGTGATTTTTGATAAAATAAATCTATTTATGAACCATAAACACTATAATTATGACCATCATTTTTATCTAGAACCACATTTAGGCTTTGCATTTTCATATTTTGTATAAAATCGCAGTTCTTTAAGGCTAAGAGAAATATAAATAAATATATATATATATATATATATATATATATATATAGTTTGTTTAGATAAATAAATGTCAATGGTAAAAAAAATGAAAATAAATATTAATAAATATCCCTATAGAATAGGACATTTTCAATTCTGAACAAAAATCGTAATGTTTAATTCCCTACTTTCTATGCATCTAAAATTCCTTCACGCCATGACCACAGCTTGACAGGTGATGAAAAAAGTAATCAAATTTAATGATGATAACATCCTTAAATCCCAAGATCAACGCCACTGATATGCTGTCTAGAAGCACAGTGAAACCCTCATTCTTTATTAGTTGAATCACAAAGTCTCCCAGATTGCAACCATCAGTTGGATCAATGATGCCAAAGACGATTTTTCACAAGGTAACTTTGTTCGTATAAAATCCTAAGCAATGAACTATGTAATTTTTACCTCATCCTACACATAATTCTCCTAATACATCCTACGAAGACTGTTACAATTGTTCAGTAGTAACCATCAAAATTGCGTGCTGTGTTTCCTTCAAGCCTCAAGATGAACAATAAGCTGTACAATCTAATATGTTAATTGAGTCCTATGCATTTTAAAGACCTTCAAAGTAACAATTGGGTATATAAGGAGGGGAAGACAGGTTTGCAACGCATTTGAACTTTTGGTGCTTGTACTTATCTCAGCTTTGAAGGATTCTGTCTTTCTTAACAAATACAGATCATGCAAGATTTTGACACATTTTTTCAATTCAGCTGGTTTGTAACCGGTCACTCAAAGAATAAATTTCGTGACATATTCAACCATGACGAAATACTATAATTTAAAAAGATAAAGATCAATGATGGGTATGGGATAGCTAAATTCGTCTTGCCTTACCACCACGTTGTCATCCCTAATAAAGATCAACATCGACCACAAACGTTTCGATCTCCTTAACTACTCTCCGCACATCATCTTTATAATGCTCGCAACGCGTCTTAGTGCATCCTACAAGGGTAACAAGTAAAAACATACGAATGTTATCTAATGAAAGTGTTATAATGATTATGTAAATAAAATTACTCACTCGTAGGCTGCGTAATGATTTTGTTCTTCTCCGTACGTGTACATCATCAAGGATATCATGCAACGTTGGGTACATGTGAACCAATGCAACGACTCGCCATGCATATCCACCACATTTCGTAAGATCTCTGAATAACAATAGATATGAGACAGTAATGTATGTTCCACTCTTGTCCGCACAAATTATACACTTAATAAAATCCAACAAGTAAGCTCGTGCAGAATACCCCTAACAACTAAATTAGTGGTGTCATAGCACCAACAATATCCAAATGGACAATAGGACAAAATTTTCCCATTGTAGGTAGATGAGGAAGCATGAACATGTGATTTTAATAACAATTAAGTAAGGAGATATCATATGGACCTCGAGGATATTCAAGTCCTTCTTAGTACTCATATTCACTTCTCCAACAACTTGTGGCTTGTCAACAAGGGCTTGAGGGTCGCCAACCAATAACACAAAAAAGTACAAAAAAAATTAAAATTGTCCAAACAGAATTTTGCAAATCAGTACATCTGCATCCTGAAAACCAACTATACCAGGTCCTGAAAGCCCATAACACCGGTTTCTGTAAAACGGTAATACCGGGTTCTAAAAGTCGATAGCATCGGGTTCTGAAAATCGGTAACACCGAGTTTTGAAAGCCGATAACTACAATCCAAAAGGATAGTAGTGGAATTATAAAAAGTTGGGATGTAGGAAGAAAAATTGGGGGTGCAAGAAGAAAAAACCCAAATTTCATATCCTCTGCCTATGCATTTTCTCTTGGCACCCTCAAAAATTTATCTCCATTCACATTTGGCATTGCTAGAGAATCATAAAAAATCTCCAAACTCGAAAGAGACTTTTTCACACTCATGTCATTACAGAGAATTTTGAGAGCTACACACAGACCAAAAAGGAGAGAGGAGGAAGATTAAAAAGAAGAACATGTATTAGCTCATCATCAAAAATCCATCCTCTGAGTCACCCAGACTAAGAAACACTGTTATTGCATTCATAAATACAAGGAACCATTCATCTGGCATCACTAGTGCACTTTGGGCTTTCTAACTCGGGCTTTATGCCACAGTTATAGCATAAATGAGGCATATAAATAAGCGGTGACAATTTTGTAATTGATGCAACGGTTTATGCCCCGATCATCAGTTGACCCGAAGCAAAAACCTATCTTATGCCTCGGTTCTGAGGGACCCGAGGCCTAAAGCGTCTCCAAATTTTTCTCCCTCCCGCCACTTTGAATTTTTGAATTTAAAACAAAAACTTTATACCTTAGTTGTTACTGACCCGAGGCAGTAAAGTCAGTTTATGCCTCGTTTGTTACTCACCTAAGGTAGTAAAATGGCCTACTATTTTTTTTCTTTTTTTTGTTGGACTCTATGGCCTCGGGTGTTAGGACCCGAGGCAGAAGATATTGATGTTGATATGCCTCGACTTTTTATTGAACCGAGGCATAAGGTAGGTTGAATATCCCTAAATTCATAAACAGATTCATCTTCTTCCTGGTGCACGAAAACAACCTTTGGTGTGTGAAATCTCATATTTTTTGTTAAATCCTGCGACCCACCATCGCAGATCTGCCGACGTGCCAGCCTCCTCCGCCTGTTGTCGGCATTGTGCCTCCTCCGATGAGAATAGCAGTTGTGCCACCTTCGTCCGCAAGTTGTGTTTTTTTTTTCATTTTTGTTTTGCAGTTTCAATCTATAACATCCCGTCAAGATATTACAAATTTTTAATAAAATAAAGGAAATAAATAAATACGCTGCATTTAATAATACCTCATTTCCCAAAACGTGAGAAATTTAAACTTTATTAAATAAATAAAAAGTACTCAAATCCATAATTCACAAAACCATAATGTTATAAAAACACCCATAAGGGTTTACAACTTATTTGAAAACCAATAAAAATAAAAACATAAGATTCCCGAGCTATCTCCTCTCCGTAGCTGAGCTCCACCAGAACCACCTGCATCAACATCCTCTACTCATGTGTACCACGCATACGATCATCGTCAAACACAAACAGATAGGGTGAGCTTAACAAATAAAGCATATATAAATTGTATACACATATACAACATATCAATATAAACAACACAATAATTCCAAAGGGCTTCCATTCTTTTAATTCATACCACCTGGCCACAACCAGGTTATTCGTGTTCTACATTTGCTAGTGATCACTTCAAGATGACTTGTTGTCATACCTATCGACCACAACCGATAGAGCACTGTGGGAAACCATGCTACGGATCATACACTATAACGCCAAGTGGAGTTTCCAAATACGAATCTAGTTCGCAACGTCCCAAGACTACGAAACTCGTCAGTTAACAACTGAGGAGGGCAATCTATCGGACCCATCCGTACTAGCCACAACCAGCACACTCACACCGGCAACACTCGCCAACCCGAGCCACAACTCAAGAGTTCCCCGTGTTCATCCGTAATCCCAAGCCACAATTGAAGAGATGTTATTCCGAGCCACAACTCAAGGAATATCATGTGCTTTAACCCCTATCCCGAGCCACAACTCAAGGGATATGTTCTGAGTCACAACTCAAGGAACCCAAAAATTTCACCTTTGAAGCATCACGAGAAGCCTTGTAGATCACACATATAGATTCAACAAACCAATGTTGCAGCAACAAAATCGCTTGGCAGGGGACACGTACCGCCAGGCGCTGCTGCGTTCAGACCACCTGGTGGGTGACGCATACCGCCAGGCGCGTAGCACCTCTGAAAATCTCCACGCTGCAGACCGTGCCTGGCGGGATCCCCCACGCCGCCAGGCGTAAGCGTTCCAGGAACCATTGTCATTCTCGCTATCGCCTGGCAATCCATCCCCTACCGCCGGGCGCTATACCAGTATCTCAAATTGTACTGGTTTATACTTTTCATACATAATTTCAATCATCTTAGATACTCCCAGAAGGCATTACATGATTGTCAATCCTATTCGTCCCAATCTAGAGTTCCCAATTTGCTTTTCTTGTAACTCATTATCATATTTAACCAATTGACACAAGTCACACTCTGAATCATACCACCATTCAAAGCAACTAAATAACCACCATGTTACTTCTTTTAGACCAAAGGCATCATCCCAACTAAACTTACTACCATTTCTCATTGCTACATCAACCCAAAGCACGTTCATTCTCCTTTAACACTAGAACTCTGCGTGTTTTACCCCAAGACAACACCATACTATTTTCTCTTCCTGAATTTCCAACATGATCTGAATTCCTCTATTTACCAATTAGTCCAAAATGCTTGAAGTTAATCCATCAACCTGGCTGATTATACCTATGGGACCTATAATTAATTCTACACCTCAACCACAAGCTCCTTATAATTAATTCTTGCTCCTCGCTTGCATAATTCATTCCCACAATTGCTATCCAATATTTGTTCTACACCCGCATATAAAAAACATCCTAACCTTTCCAAAATCGCAGAGCCTTCAATATATCAGCAGCCACGTAGAGAGAGATATCTTTGCAATAGCGCCTGGCGGTAGATCCTATGCCGCCAGGTGGTGCGTATGAGTTCTGGATTTTCCAGAATCCCCCTCCCTACAATAAATCCTAAATCTCCCCATTTAGCCTTCATCATGTCCAATTTCTCCTAGTTCACACTCTAACTCATTCGTATACAATCCAATGTGCAAACCACACTCATCCCCTATGATTTCCTCTTAAAATTTCCACACTAATTTGTCTATCAGTAAAATCCCCAATATTTCTAACCTTATCATTGTTCCATTCGAATTAATCATCCATTACATGAAATTCAAATACAATCCAACATCAAATCATCCTTCAACAATTAGCCTTGGTTTCCCCTCTGATCAAAATCACCCAAAACGCCCAGAATAGGAAGAATCAAGCCACAAACCCGCGTCGCCTAGCGGTTCAATCAAACCCGCCTGGCCCTTCATCCAGAAAAACCCAAAATTGGGTTGAGCAGCCAGCGTCGCCTGGCAATCAAGCAAGTGCCGCCAGGCAATTCCATCTCTGAAACCCAGAAACATCAGGATTATCATGCGTCGCCTGGCGGCTATGAATAGCCCGCTAGGCGATTTCTAGAAAATTTTCAGAAACCCGAATTTCAAGGCAAACGACGAAAGATCACACATACACATGATATAACTCATACATTTAGACATAAAAGCAACAAATAGAACGTAATTTAGCTCCCTTAACCTGATTTCCTTTGCTAAAACTTGAAATTTTCTGCCTCCTCCTTTGATCAATGTATGGCTTCTCTCCCTCACCAATTCAGCTCCAATTCTTCACTCAAACCTCACCACTCTCTAATTTGTGTGCTCTAATTCTGAGTACAATCCCAGCTTGCCATAACCCTCACTCTCACCACAATTTAGCCTTTTAAATGTGACCTTAATGTGGTTTAATTGCACAAAAACGAAAATGGCATAATGGTGATGTTAATTACCATTTATGGTATGTTTTTCAGCTACCCATGGCTCCTCCTTAACCATCTAGGGTTTCTATGTCTTTCCACCTTCATGCCAAAAGAATTATTGGCAAAAAGAAAGTTTAACTTGGGTTCACCAAGGTTTGAACCCACAACCATGCTAAGTTAATGCTAAACCATCATGCCAATTTATTTTTCTTGCTAACTAATACAATTCAATCATTATGTCATCATTCAACATACTCAACCATATTATTAAAACAATAATAATTAAATAACACATAAATGACATACATAGGACTCAAACCCAAGTCCTCTCACATAACCAAGTACTCTCAACCACTTGAGCTAGTACTTTTCCATGTCATACCAATCAGAATTTAATTCCATAAAGGCTTCTACTACCCGCATTAATTAATTAATTAATTAAATCTCACGGTTCTTACACAATCCATTTTCTTGGGTGCTTTTCCTGTAAGGTTGGGGTTCGTCTTGCTATGTTTCCTCATGTTTTGGTGTAGGTGAACTTCAAATAGTGGTTGATTCAATGGTTGTTGGCACGAGAGTTTGGATGCACAAGGTGGTGGTGTTTCGCGAAGTGACATCGCTGCAGGCTGACGACGATGAGCGTGTTGATGTTTCGCAAACTGGTGAATATGCGTTCTGGGTCAATGAGATGTTGCACTATAGGTGGTTGAAAAGCAAGGAGATTAGGCATTTTCCAGTGAGGCTCTCATACTATGCGTGCTCGTGTTCTTGGAGGTTTCTGGCTTTGCGATTTGGTTCTATGTGAGTTTGTCAATGATGGCATGTTTGATTCCTAAACCTGATTTTTTTTTTTAATTCTTAACGCATTTTATGCCTTGGTTGCCATCAGAACCGATGTAGTAATGATGAGATATGTCTCGGGTAAGAACTGAGGCAGAAAGGTGAACCTTTTTTACCTCAGCTAGATATGCGTCGGGTCTTAAACCAAGGCCAAGTGGCTAAAATAATCGCGGCAGAAACCCTTTCCTACATTGGTGCATCCCGAATCAACAAACCTCAGAACGTAAATTCACATTACGTAACTTTATCCACATTATCAGACGAGTCTAACACTATATATTAAACGAATATATTAATATTTTAATTAGACAAGTCTAGCAATATGTTAGAAAATGATTAAACAAATAACATAACTAATAATAAAATTATGAAAAATATAATAATAATTATTAGAGCAAAAATAATATTGTATATGAAAGAAAGAATATTAATCAAAGACCAAACATTTATAATAACATGAAAAGATAAAATATGATTGAGGGAAGGAATATAAATAACCTAGGTTGAGGCATGCATAGTGTTATCCTTAGAGAGAAAACGTCCACACTCCTTTCCCGTGATCCAACAATCTGTTAGATCGATTGAGTGCGGTGAATGATCTCTGAACCTTCTGAATAACACTATTTTAAGAGATAATATACAGAAAAAAAGAGTAACACTTTTGAGAAAACTATAGTATTTGTTGTGTCTTTCCTCATGTATCTAGGTAGTATTTACAGATAGAAAAAGAAGATACAAGAATTCATTATAATAAGTCCGATTAAATAAAATATTCATTTGTAATAAAAAAAGTCATAAACTATGAATAACATTTATCCATAAAATTAAAATTCCTTAAAAATATTAGTAATTGTAAGATAATATTTTAATTACATTTTTAAATTATATTAAAATATTTCCAATACAATACACATTAAATTATTAAATTAATATTTTATACATTATTTTGTATTTTAGTAAGTCTATTTTACATATTTTTCATTCTTATCATGTGTATCTCTAAATAATGAACTCTATATTTGTACGCATGTTCTATCATTTATATTTACTCTTTACCATTTTATAGATATATTGATTTTTTAAATTTATATATAACTTTTCATTTTGATTCTATTCAAAATTTAATTAAAAATGAAAATATTTTTCATTTATTTGCTGAAGCATTTAAATCTCTTTTAATATAATATATCTAAATCTCTTTTAATATAATATATATTTACTAACGTAAAAAATACACAAACAAACACCGATCTATGCGTAAATACTGGTTTAAAAAGGCATGGATTTAAAATTAGGGTTAAATATATTTTTTATCTCTTAACTTTCAGTCAATTTTGAAATTAGTCAATTTCGAAATTTTGAACTAATTTAGTTCTTCATTTTTCGAAATACGTGAATTTAGTCCTTTTAATCAAATTTTGTTAGGTTTATTTGATATTTCGTACATATTTCATGATTGTATTTGAGTTGTTTATACTGTTTGACACATTTCTGCTTTAATGTTAAGTCAAATACTATTATGAAACGCGCTTGAAATATCAAATAAACTTAATAAAATTTGATTAAAATGACTAAATTCACGTATTTCGAAATATGGAGAACTAAATTGGTTTAAAGTTTCGAAGTGGACTATTTCTAAAATTCACTGAAAGTCAAGGGATCAAAAACATATTTAACCCTTCAAACTAATATGTACTTAACTATTTTAACACACATTAAGAAAATACATAACGTAACCATGCAAATACTTTGCTCAACACCCGTTAATTAATTTCATTTTCTACACGAAAATAATAGAAAAATTATTACAACAATTTAAAACTTAGAAGAGGTTTATCAAATAAACAAGCTCTGGAAGAGAGTCTCTATTATAGTAGAGCAGGGAGAATGAAAGAGGAAAAAGTTGAAAATATTAGTTTATTGGTTTAAATAATAAAATATTACTTTATTTATTTTTAATTACTCACTATTAAAATTATTTAAGTAAAAAACAGGTCCATGATCAAATACAAAAATATTTTTATTGATAATTATTGTTAAAGTACCTAAAGTATTATACACAACATATATATCAAATAGAGATGCATGACCCAAATTGAACGTGGATCAAATATAATCAATTACGAGATTACGTTAAAGATCATCATAATGAATTATTTCAGATGTACTTGCTGAACATTAAACATAACGAAGACAGTATTTGGAGCATGAAAGTTCGTTTTCGATGGATGAAAGTTGCTATCGTCATTGAAAATTTTCTTCTGTCCGATTACTAATTTGGCATTTAATTTGGTTTGTGCTCTTTTCCTTTTATGAGTACGTTATGAGGATTTAAACCAAGAAAATACACTACAATTATTAGAAAAATATGATATTGAATCTGACTGAGTCGATGATATCCCCACAATAAAGACCACGTGAAAAAAATAATAAAACACTATTAATTTAATATAGAAATTAAATTTTTTAAAACTTTTATAAATTCTTATAATTTCAACTAAAAATTTCCTATCCAAGCATAAAAGATAGTAAACATACGAGTCAATTTCATTTTAAGACTTTTAGGTTTGACAAGTCTGACATGGCTCTTGCTCTTAAAATCGCGTGTATAAATAAGAAGAGTAGCCTTATCTGTGAAACAGCAGAAAATTATAGAAACTGCAGAGATTGTTCTAGTTCCTTGCTATTTGCTCAATGGCAAACCAAGAACATGATGACCCTCTCTATGAAAAAGTTTGGTTCAAACGCAGATATCAAAGAGTTATGGACACCTCCATTTTACTCCTCCTTCTCTTGCTTCTTAGTTATCGTCTTTTCTCACACAACAACTTCACTATCCCATGGACCCTTGCTTTTATATGTGAATCCTATTTCACCATCACTTGGATCATCATTCTCAGCACCAAGTGGACCCCTGCACTCACCAAAACCCACCCAGATCGTCTCTTGCAAAGGTATCAACTTCATGTCTTCATCATAATAACTAAGTCATAGCAAAACTATAATATTAACTTCTTTTTTAATGCTTATTATATAAGTATGCATGCATCTTTTCATTTCTTACACTTTATCCACAGGGTACCTGAACTTCCACGAGTAGATTTGTTTGTGGCAACAGCAGATCCTGTTCTTGAACCACCCATCATCACAATCAACACTGTGTTATCTCTTCTAGCACTCGATTATCCCACCAACAAACTGGCTTGCTATGTTTCTGACGATGGTTGTTCCCCTCTTACCTTCTATGCTCTTCTGGAAGCTTCCAAATTCGCTAAGTTTTGGGTACCTTTCTGTAAGAAAAACAAAATTCAACTGAGGGCACCCTTCAGCTACTTCTCCAGTGTTGCCACCACTAACAGTGAACATTCACCAGAACTCAAGCAAGAATGGTCACGAATGAAGGTAACTATACAGTATAGTTATTCCTCTTCGATGAATGAATGAATGTGACATCCATATCCTAGATAAGTTCTACCTTCCAAGTTTCTGAATCATAATCCGCAAAGTACTGTAACTGCAGGATATGTATGACAATCTTAGCCGAAAAATTCAAGATGTGACAAGGAAACAAATTCCACTACAACTTGATGATGGAGAATTCACAGTTTTCTCTAATACAGAACGAAGAAACCACCCGACCATAATCAAGGTAACTAACATATAGCAGTAAAATATATTCAATCAAGGTAACTAACATATAGCAGTAAAATATATTCATGCATCTGACCAGATCTGATAACTTCTGATAACTAAACATACATGTATTGGATTTTCACAAAATGTTAAATACAGTGGGACACTCTTCATCTTTTATTTATTAGATATCTCTCTTCCATTTCTTTTGTTTCCAAATTTATAAACAATCAAATTATTTACAAAATATACTTTTATATATGAACATGTTTATCTAGGTAACACACTTATACTGATGAAAACGGAACAAGAAAGCCACTAAAAAGACTTATGTGTATGCACAGGTTATATCGGAGAATAAGGATGGTGTTTCTGATGGATTGCCTCACCTAATATACGTATCTAGAGAGAAGAAGCCACATCAAACACATAATTACAAAGCTGGAGCCATGAATGTGTTGGTAAGTGTTTTTAAGTAAGATTTTGTCCTCTGTAAGAAGTTAAAGTTAATGACCAAACTCAATTTATTTTGAATGAATGACCCACGTATTCTCGTCATTCTTATAATGTGCAGACAAGAGTCTCTGGATTGATGAGCAATGCCCCCTTTATGTTGAACGTAGACTGTGACATGGTTGTGAACAATCCCGAGATTGTTCTGCATGCTCTGTCCATTTTGATGGATTCCAAGAGTGGAAAGGAAGTTGCTTTTGTTCAATGTTTTCAGCAATTCTACGATGGGATAAAAGACGACCCTTTTGGAAATCAGCGAGTGTCTGCATTTGAGGTGTTTTTCTCAGTTATAAATGAAGTTCTAAGCTTTCTCTTCTCAAGCAAATTTTACCAAAAAAGGATCTTTGTGAACCAACATTTTCTTGTTTAATATATAATGCAGTACGTAATACGGGGAATGGCAGGACTTCAAGGACCCCACTATTCAGGAACTAACACATTCCACAGAAGAAATGTTATTTACGGTCTTTGTCCTGAAGAAATCGAAATTGGCAGAAAAGGTCTTTCCCTCGTAAATACAAGAAATTATCTCATTCATGATCATACTTTTTCATGATCCAAATTTTCAGACGTACCCCTATGTAAAAAAAGTTAATATACATTGTGCTTATTAATAGTTGATTCTCATATATATATGACTTTTTTTTATTCTTTAGCAGGAAAATTGGGTGAAAAGAAACTATTAACACAGCAATTTGGAAGTTCAAAGGAGTTTATAAAATCAGCAGATCATGCTTTGGATTGGAAAACAAACTTTCATAATGATAGCAGTCCTTCAGATTGTATTGAGGCAGCAATTAAAGTTGCTGGATGTGAGTATGAATGCGGTACTTGGTGGGGTGAAAAGGTACACATACTAAACAAAATTACTTATCAAACCTTTTTATCTTTGAAAAATTTAAATTTTTGCTAACAAGCTTTCTGGGGAACTTTTAGATTGGATGGCTTTATGGATCAATCGTAGAAGATGTACCAACAGGGTTGAATATTCATAGAAGAGGTTGGAGATCAGAGTGTTGCACCCCAGATCCTATTGCCTTCACAGGGTGTGCTCCAAGAGGATTACATACTTCAATGGTGCAACAAAAGAGATGGGCCACAGGTGTCACTGAAACCTTCTTTGGAAAGCATTCTCCTATTATGGGAATGATCTTTGGTAAGATCCAATTCAGGGCAGGTTTATCTTATTATGGGGTCGTGGATTGGGGCTTGCGCGGTGTATTTAATATTTGTTATGCACTCCTACCTGCATATTGCATAATCACCGATACCAGTATCTTTCCAAAGGTTAGATCATTGATAAAACTTCATTATCAAGGTTATAGCATTCACTATATAAATGATTCACAGTTACTTTCTCATTGTTTTATTCCAGGGACCTGGTCTGTGGATTCCAATTGCTCTTTTTGTGATTTACAGCGTACACACTCTTTTAGAGTACCTTAAAATTGGGTTGTCCATTAGAAATTGGTGGAATAATCAGAGAATGAGCATAATAGCAACCACAAGTGCATGGTTTATTGGGTTTTTGAGCGTCATGCTTAAGCTAGCAGGGGTATCTGATCCTGTGTTTGAAATAACAGATAAGGAACAACTCTCAAGTTCTGATGCTGATGGAAACGATGGAGATGCTGGAAGGTTCACATTCGATGAGTCTCCAGTTTTTGTGGTCGGCACCACCATTTTGTTGGTGCAATTGGGAGCCATGCTGATAAGGTTTTTGAGGTTGCAACCATCTCATAGTGAAAATGGTTGTGGAATAGGGGAGTTCATATCTAGCACATATGTGGTTGTGTGTTACTTTCCGTACCTCAAAGGATTGTTTGGCAGTGGAAAGTATGGGATTCCACTGTCCACCACATGCAAGTCAGCAATCTCGGCTTTTGTCTTTGTGCACTTATGTAGAAAGTAATGTTACATGTTCAGTGGTCACTGTTTTTATCTTTAGTTTATTCAGTTTCATGTTCAGTGGTCACTTTTCCTATCTTGAGTTTATTTAGGTGTCCCGTAGTTTTCACGGAGAATACTATCACTTCTTCGTCAGCTTCTACACCGACAATGTTAATTGAACAATGAATGTCACATCTTTAATATTGATTCTTCAAGATTATAAATTATTATTTATATTATAACTACATTGTTAGTGTGCCTAAATGTTATCATTTTATAGTATTAGTCAAATAAGAATTACTTATAGTATGATTTTAATTTACATAATTTATTATTATTATGATTATTATTATTATTATTATCTTTGTGTCACGTTCTTAAAATAATAAGTGTTTTTTAAATTTATATATATATATATATATATATATATATATATAATTAAGGAATATTTTAAAACAATATATGATATAACTTGTGAATGTTAAATTTAATACTTTTTTGGTATAAAAAATAGAAATTGAATTGGTATCCAGTTATACCAATGCTGGAATTATAGTTTTTTTATTGTATAATTCGTAGTTATTCGGATTATATAATATAAAATTCAAAAATATTACTTTAACATATATTGGATTGTATAATTCAAAAATATTTATTTGTATTCTATGTTGCAAATTTACATTATTAATTATAAAATCTGTAACATAAATTTGGAATATAATTTGGGATGTAAATATTAATTTGAATTATGTAATTTATAATGTAAAATAGGGGTTGCATTGGATGGGATAATGATTCAATCCACGTCTATTTTAAATTTAAATAATTGAATTAGATTTTTTATCCAAATCTATTTTCAGTAAAATTAGTTTGGATTTTTTTAAATCCAAATCTAAATATTTGGATCAAGATTTAAATTCAGTTCAAATATTTTGATCAAGATCAAAATTTAGAATCTATTTTTTTGTAAAAGAAAATTAAATTGAATTTTCTAAAACTTGTGTCTTTATGACCGACACGATGAAATTTGGTTACAGCCCTCAATTTGACCCAACCCACAGAGCTAGGGCCACAAAAGCCCATAGGACAAAAAAGCTCGCCCATGGGCTTTTTTCTTAAACATGAAAAATATATTATTTTTTAAAATATATTATTAAACTTTATGTCGTCGGCTCAGAATCGACAGGTCTAGTCGTCGTGTCGACCCGATTAGCCCGTCAAGTTTGTCGGGTCTGCCCGGTTCATACGGATCGTCTGGCACGTTTCATGCGGGTCGTCTGACACAGCCCGTCTGAGTCGTCAGGTCAACTTAGCCTGTCTAGGTTGTCAGATATCCAATCCATAAAATATTCAAAATGTGGATTAGGTTGAAATCCAAATCCATTAAAATGGATTTTAAATGGGTTGAATTTTTAATAAAATAGATTATAAATGGATTGGATCAGAGCTAATGTGGATCGGATCAAGAAAATTAGATTTTTTGCCCACCTTATAAAATTATATTCTAGACCGTATAATTTGTAATGTAAATTTAAAAAATATTTTGGAATACAAATTTTATTTTGTATAATCAATAATGCAAATTGGAAATATAAATTATATTTTGAATTGTACAATCCACAATACAAATTTACATTATAAATTATTAAATCTGTAATATAATGCAAATCTACAAAGCCTTCTATTTGTTTTGTTGCTTTTGGAAAATGATCTAAGAGCCGAGATTCGATGGGTCATGGAAATGGGAGACCAAACCAGTGACAAAACTTGATAAAAATTTTAAAGATGTCAAATTATATTTTTTTTTATATAAATTATTTTTTCTAATTAAAAAAAATCATTTCCTCTCATGATTTTCTCTATTCAAAACCAGCACAAGTCCAACAAAATATGATTATAATATATATGAAAGTGAAACATAAAGTAATCAACCATGATATATTAAAAAAAAGTTATCTTTAGTCAACGTGATGATATACACTCTTTCAATGACTTAAAATTTTCAATAATTGAATTAGAATAGATAACTTTCTAGATGCATTTGATATGAACCTCATTTTAGATAAACTTTTCGTACCTCATCACTTTGAATTGATGCTCATCAATTTTAATCGGTAGTTATTACCAAATTTGAGGATGCTTCCTCGACTTATGTTGTAAAGAATTTTCAAATTAATTATATGTAACTCTACGAACTTTAAAGAGTTATTTTTTCATTTTCTTTAATTCTTAGATTCTCACGAAGTTTCTCAAGTTTAGTTGAAGTAGATGTATTTTTTTCATATCACAAGCCTTCCTCTTAAAAAAATAATCAATTTGTTTACTCTCTATCATTTTTTTAACATAAATTTGTCACATCTCACATGTTTAGGAAAATATAAAATTATGAATATCCCTAATTAAATCTCAATACAAAGACTAGATATTTTAAGAAAATTAACAACTTTTAAGTGACTAGATTAGTTTCTTTTACCTTAAAGTAGATTTCTAATAATGTTTTTACCTCACATAACTTCAAAGCCTAAATAATCCTATATACACAAAGAATAGTTCGATCAATATTTAGATCATGATTTTATGATTTCTATAGAAACAGGTCTATAACGTAGAAAAGTCACACATAAGAGAAAAACATTGTTTCAGGAAAAAATAAGGAGTAAAAAATCAACTTACTCAAAAGAATATATTGTTTCATTCAAAATGTTCCTAAACTCCTCATTATCGTCTTAATGCAATTTAATTTTAAAAATGATGAAAAATTAAAAGTGAAAATTGAAATAAAAATAAAAGATAAGAAAAAGATGAAGATAGAAAAAAAACAAATTCAGAAAAATTAAAAATAACAGAAGAGAGTGAAAACGTAATTTTTAAATTTTAAAAACATTTTTAAAATTAAATTAATATAAATAATAAAATATAAATATAAATATATTTTTAAAAATATATATAATAAATAAATAAAATTTTGGAGGAGTGGCTCTCCAATGTCCTTTAAAATCCCTGAACCAAACTAAAGCTCCGTTAACGAGGCAGTGTAATAATTCATAATTTTTATGGCTCGTCTTGTCGTACAAAATTATTGGCGTTGAATCATCAACTTTTCAAATAATATTGACAAATTTTGGAATTATTTGTGGAAGTCAGTTTGTTGGACTCTTAGGTTTGATTTGTTTGGTAGAGGCTTAGGGTGTGTTCTTTTGGGAAGATGGATATGGGGAAGAATGTGAAGATGAATTTGTGTAAATTTGAGTGGATGGATTTTTATGTTTTTTTGAGTGGATTTAGAGGGTAAAGTGAGTGGATTTGGAGATAAGTTTTATGAAAGTTAGTGAAAGATTTGATTGATATGATAGATAAAATAAATTGTAAAAATAGATAGAATTAGAAAGTTACCGAAATACCCTTGATGAAAAAAAAGAATGATTTTATAATTTGATGTTATAAAAATAATTATAATTAATTAATACGAATTAAAAAAATATTAAAATTATATAAAATTTTAAATAAAAAAATTAAATATTTATGAATGTAAAAAAAATTATACAGTTAAATTTTAAAAGAAAGTAAAAATAATTAAATTTAAAAAAAAAATTATATAAAGTTAAAAAAAAAATTAAAAAAAAAAGTTAAGAAAAAAAGTTTTAAAAAAAGTTAAGAAAAAAAGTAAAAAAAAATAAAAAAAAAGTAAAAAAATAAAATAAAATCATTGACACCGATGTGGTAACCGGTGTCGGCCCTTCACAAAACAAGGCACCGGTTACGTAACCGGTGCCATCCCCTCTCATAACAACAACACACCCCCATCCCCCTCTCATAATAACAACACACCTCATCCCCTCCATAATAGCACTGCAACACTCACACAGCACTGCCATCCCTCATCACAGCACCGCCATCCCTCCATAACAACCACACCACCACCTCAACGCACGGCCATCTCTCACCACACCCCAACCCCATCACCTCACCTCACAAACAAGTGAAGGGTAATTTTGTAAAGCAATAAATATACCCGCTTATCCTCTCATTTTTTAGGGATGAAATAATACACCCATTCCTCAAATCGTCGCTCCCATATCCCTTCAAATGACTGAAATGGAACACGTTCCAAAATTAAATCCGTTCTCACAAATCGACTGAAACAGTGATACACTCTCAAACGAACACAGCCTTAGTTGTAATAGTAGAGAATAATAGCATTGTTCATGATATGTTAACAAAATATTTTTAATAAAGTTTTGACAAACTTTCCTATTTAGATAAAATAATAAAATTTTATTATTTTATTATTTTATTTTAATTAAAAATAAAATATGAATCAACTTTAATTTTATTTTTAGAAATTTTGTTAAATTTGTGAAAATTTTGTTTGTCAAAAAAGGTAATTTTCCTTGTTCATAATCGAACGTCGTGGTCTGGTTTCTAATTCCAGCAATGGAAGTGCAGGAAGTGCGGCGCTCTTCCTAAAGTTGGGGAAATATTATGACTTTTAATATTTTTTAATTTAGAATAGTTAGTGATTTTCTTATTAATTAAATTTTATATATTTAATTATTATTATTAATATAATAAAAATATACATAATTTAATATTGAAATCCTTATATATTGTTTCTTTAATTATAATTTTGAAATTATATTTGATATAAAATTTATTTTAAGTAAATTTTTTTAACTTCATCTTTTTTTCTGAATATTCTTATATTTGAGAATATTTTTTTATAATAAATTTTAAATAATTAATATAAAATATTTCACTTATAATTTTAAAAAAATTAATATAAAATTTTTACTTACAATTTTTGAATTTTAAGAAATGATCTTTTAATTCAATAATTGAACTTTTAGTATCATATTTCAAAATAAGTGAAAAAATAAATTTTTATTGTTTTCATTTTCAAGGATATCTTCTCTTTTCTCACTTAAAATAAATGAATCTATTATTTTATTTTTCATCAATAATAACTATTTAAAAAAATTAAGACTAAAAAATATTTTATCAAAATTTAATCAAAAATTAAGAAACGTGATGGTTATGAAAAAACATATACTGCTTAACTTTTCTTTTTATATTTATAAAAAAATAAATATACAAAAAACTCATAAGATAAAAAAAAAAAACTAAATATCAAACTAATATTTTCTTATCAATAAGAAAATAACTTTTTTTTTATCTTAGAAGATAACGAATGAAAACCGAGAGCCAAAAAATAAATTTATGTATAACTTTTTATTTTTTTTTAAACAAAAAACCAAAAAAGAGATACAAGAATAATAAATGAATAATACAATAAGAAACTTTAAATGAGAGAGAAAAAAAATCTCAATAAGTTTTATTTTTCTTTATTATGTTTAATTTTTACTTTATTATTTATTAATATTAAATATTATATTTTATAAAAAATAAAAATCAATTTTTTTTTAAAAAAAAGTATTTAAGAAAAAGTAAAAATCTTGGGGGTCATGCCCCTGCGGACCTTCTAAGGTCCGCCAATGATGGGGTGCTGGAAAAAAACATAGGCGTGCAGAAAGAAAACACTCATTCAAATTTGTACAAGAGAAATGGGTTTAGTCTATTTGGTTATATTGTTTTCAACTGGGGTTTCTTCATGCAACTCCAAAGAATGAGTTTGAATTCATGAATTTACAATACACAACTTTGCTATTTTAAATCTTTTATTAAATTCAAAATCATGTATTTTTTAGAAAAAAAAACTATTTGAAACTATTTTTAATAATTATAAATTTATCTCTATAAATTATTGATAATTATTTTGATTCTCATTTTTTTTTTCAAATTTTAAAAAATAATTCTATGAATCTTATTAAAAATGCATTTTGCAACGAATTACCTTAGTAAGAATTTTAGTTTAAATTCATATTGAAAATCAAATAAGAAATAAGTATAATTGTAAATTTAATAGTGATAAATTAAATGAATAATTTTTTATTGAAATGTTAAAGTGTTTACAGAAATCAACATAATTATTTGATTAGAGACGTAATTGTAATTATTACAATCTTGATGAGAGACTAAAATATAGTTAATAAAAATATTCAAAGACTAAGTTGTAAAAAATAAAAAATAATTAAAGACCAACTTTCTATTAATAGAAAATTTATAGGGACCGATTTATATAAATAAATATATATATATATATATATATATATATATATTAATTTAAGAACTTATATATCATTTTAAAAAATATTTTTTTAGTTAACAAAATCTACCCAATTTTACTTTTGAAAGATGTATCTTTAATGGAATCATAAATAATAATTAATATTACTCTTTATATTATATACGTAAAGACTAAGAATTACGCACCTCAATTACAAATGAGAGCAAAATATTACTCAAAAGTTTAATATTGAAACATAAAAATAAAAATATATCAATTATCATAATTTTATACAAAAATTATCAATCAATATATGTAACTTTTATTGTGAATACTATTATATATTGAAATAATAATAATAATAATAATAATAATAATAATAATAATAATAATAAAGAGTAGGATACCATGTAAAATTTTGAGAAAAATTAATTATTTCTACATTTAAATATTATATTTTTTTATTATATTTTTTAAATATACTAGTGAAAAAATGGCTTATAACGTTACCTATTTCACGTCTATCCAAGAAAACCCTAATGTTAAAAATGATTCATGACATTTTTGTAAATAAATCGTCAAAATTGACGTCAGTTGCCATACCAACCGAAGTTAATTTAAAAAATAACGTCGGCCCCTCCACCTTCGATGTTGAGTAACGTCAGACGAGACGCCTAGCAATAGACATTGAGTAACGTCGGTGCTCCCAGCGACAAATGTTGAGTAACGTCTGTGCACACAAGATCTGATGTCAAATTCAATTTGTAGTTTAAAAAAATGCGAAACCCTTTTCTGGTTCTTATTCCTTCACGCTCTCCTTCTTCCACAGTGACCCAGCGGCGACAACGAGTTTTCCACCACCACAAAAGGTGATTTTTAGTTCGTTTAACTCGAATAAAACTTCATTGGCACCTTTGGTTTACATTTTTAACATTTTCACCGATTGTTTTGGCCAGGATTCGCGTGGCAGCAACAGCGACGAGGTTGTGCAGCTCCTCCGACAACCTCCAACAGCAGGAACAACAGACGAGCAGCTCCTCTAGCGACCACCCTAAAAACACTTTTCTCAAACGTTGGATCTTCGGCTATTCACCTATCAACCCTTCGCTTCCAATCAGTAATGGTTTTCTTTTCTTTTGAGGTTTCAATTTTTTTTTTCACTTTGTCGTTAATTTCTCACTTTGGCATCTTTGTTGTTTATTTCTGTGAAGAGATTCAGTTTTAGATGCCGTGTTTCGAAATCTACAGTGCATCTAAGACCAACTGCTTTGCCCATTCAGTGGTCATGTTATCTTTGTTTCAAGTTTGGTTGATTGTGGTTACTTCATAGTTGTTTCACGTGTTCAAACAGAGCATATTTTTTCCTTTTTTCAACAAGAAAATGGACGTCTATTGTCCAATATCCCGACATTAATTGACGTCTGTTGTTCAATCTCCCAACGTTAACTGATGTCGATGTATATTTCCGATGTTCATTTTGAAGTTACCCAATATAACGTCAGAGTTTAGATAGACGTCAAAGATCGAAAATATCAAATATTAAAAACATTTTTTATATTATCTCACTTTAAAGAGAAAAATATTTTATATTATCTATGTTATAAAATCAAATTAATAATAAAGGAAAAAAGAAGAGAGAAAAGAATATAAAACAATAAGACAAGAGGATGAAGACTAAATAACAAATCATATGAACTATACCAAATTAATCAATTATATGAGAAAATGCAGCAAATGTCATTGTGTGTTAGTTATTACCGATTGGAAGATAAATAATTTGGAAAATACCTTCATTTCTACACCAACTATATTAAATGTACAATGAATGTCGAATTTTTCAATATTAATTGTTCAAGATTATAAATTATTATTTATATTATAATAACTACATTGTTTGTGTACCTGAATGCAGTGATCTTACAGTATTATTAGTCAAATAAAAATTACTTATAATATGCTTTTAATTTATATAACTTATTATTACGATCATTGTTTTCTTTATGTTGTTATAATAATAAATGATTTTTAAAATTTGTAAAACCTTTATATTGTTATGAAATAAAGTGAATAACAGAGAGGAGAGAGAATAGTAGATAATAGAGAAGAGAAAAAATAATAGAGAATAAAGAATAGGGAGCAAGTCATTATATATTATTATTGATAGGAAGAGTCTTATTTATAGATACAACATGTAATCCATAAAGGAAACAAATCAACTTAGTTAATACAAATATTTACATAAAGAGTAATGAATCATATTAGTATCAATCATATAAGTAAATGTATCAAATCAATGGACAATCATTAATTCATAACACTCCCCCTTGAGTGTCCATTGATACAAGAATGTGCCTCGTTAAAACCTTACTAGGAAAAATCCTTTGGGATAAAAAACCTAGTGAAGGAAAAAGAGTACACCATTTTGTATTCTTTACTACAATATTGTTCATCACATATTCTATTTTTTCCCCTCATGTAAACTTACATCATCAAGGTGACGAAGTCCGAACTTGTGAATCATTTGCTCAAAAGTTCTTCTTGGCAAAAACTTCATAAATAGACTTGTCATATTTTTACATGAATGAATTTTTTGGATATCTATATAATCATTTCAATTGAACAATACACTATTGTCTTCATATATGGTTGTTGATTCCATCTTTGTCGGGAATAGTCACAAGTTTCTTGCACATGTTGAATTATAGACCTTAACCAAACATATTCACAGCTTTCCTCATAATTATGTACGATTAGACGATGTTGCTACTATGGTTTGTTTCATATACCTTCATGAAACCATTGTGCTACCACATGTGAACAAACATCTTGTTTATGATCAACCATTGTGACATTGTGAGAATATGTAAAATAACATGCATATACATAACCCATTGGTCTAAATCTGAATCATTTAGATGGAATAAGCTCATATTCGTAGTACCCTTAAAGTAACGAAGTATATGTTTTACTCCAAACCATTTTCTTCTTGTAGTTGAAGAACTATATCTTGCTTAACAAATTTACGACAAATGCTATATTAGATCGAGTATAATTAGCAAGATACATTAGTGTTTCTATGACACTAAGATATGGTGCTTCTAGACCAAGAAGATCTTCATCATTTTCTTGAGGTCTAAGAAGAGTCTTTATCAACATCTAACGACCTCACAACTATTGAAGTGCATAATGGACATGACTTGTCCATTTAGAACATTTTAAGCACCTTAATTATATAAGCTTCTTGACGTATAAAAACACCTTTATTTAAAATACTCAATTTCTAATCTCAAATAAGACTTTGTCCTTCAAAGATCATTCATCTCAAATTATTTCTTTGAGTAATCAATTGCCTTTGTGAGTTCATTGGGAATTCCAACGATGTTTATGTCATCTACATAAACAATAATTATGGCAAATTCATTATTTGGATCTCTTTATATAAATACAAGACCAAATAGGATCATTTTTATATCCTTCTTTTAATAAGTACTCAATAAGACGGTTATGCCACACACGTCTTGATTTCTTTAATCAATAAAAGAGTATGTTCAATTTTATTGAATAACCCTCTTTAGAATTTGTCTTGTTGGGCAAATAAAATACTTCAGGGATTTTCATATAAATATGATTCTCAAAAGAACCGTACGAATAGGTTGTAACATCATCCATTAGATGTAAATGCAAACCTTGTTGTGCAACTAGGATAATCGAATATTGCAATGTTGTTGCATTCAATACTAGTGAACATGTTTTTTCACTAATCAATACAAGGTTTTGTGAACAACCTTGAGCAACCAATTATGCTTTGTATCTAACAATTTCATCATTTTTAATTTGATTTTTGCGCATAAATCCATATGTACCCAACGGGTTTCACAACTTCAGGTGTGCGAACTATACGTCCAAAAACCTTTTGTTTAGCAAGCAAATATAATTATGCTTATTTGCATATTATTTTAGCCAATATTTTCTTTGCCGACAATCTTCAATGATCATTGCTTATTGATCCTCATTGTCATTCAGAGCATTCATCGCTATGTTATAAGTAAAAGTTTCGTCAATGTTAACTTCATTTTGATTCCATATTATATGATTCATGACATAATTTATTGAGATCTCATCATTTTCAACAATTTCAGGTACCTGAGGTTCTTCTGGAACCGAATCATTAATTATGTCAAATGAATCTTTTGGGATTCCCATCTTTTCGATTAGGTCATCTTGCATTTTAGCTCCCTTTCTCATTCAAGAGTTTTTATCTTTGGAACCAATAGGTCTATCACGTTTCAAACGTGTCCACATGAGTTTTTCAACCCTTTTTTTTTCGCATCATAATAACTGATCATGTCAAACAAGGCAATCATTTTGATTTGTAAACTTCTGGTTTACCATGACATGCATTTCAATTGTACTAATAAACTTGTAGTACAAACTATAAGAGAATGTTGATAATTTATCCAATACACTTTTTTTTTCAACTCAATCATAGAGATATAAAGATATTTCATATCTTTTCATTGTTTGTCTCAATATAATATCCATTTAGACAAATATCATTGAAACTTAATAAGTTTCTAGTCAACTTCTTGGTTGAAGTATAATAGCTCTCCTAGAGTCTTCAATTATATTTGTAGTACTATAAATAATACTAACATTGATGTCTCGCATTATCAAATAAGAGAAAAATTTATTACTCTTGAGAATTGTATAAGTTGTTGCACTATCAATAAGACACATATCTTTTGGTACTAGTGCAAACATTCGTTTTTTATGTAAACAAAAATATCAATGAGATTTTTTTTTAATGGTTCCATTTGCTTTAGCAAAGAAAATAATAATATCAAGATGAGTAGCATCCATATGGTCATAATCAGAATCACCATCATCATAAGCAAAATGTGTTTCTATGTTATTCTCATTATTTGTAAGATGTTCTGGTATACAATAAGTACAACACAAATGGCCTTTACCACCGTAATGATCATATATACTTTCATCTTTGTCAATATTTTCTCATTTTCCTTTTCCCTTTTTCACATTATTGTGCCACTTCTGGTGACAAAATGTGGCTTTGAAATTTTCTTTATAATCATGTCCATAATCAATATCACGATCACGATCATGAAAATATAAATCAAATGTTGCTACATTCACTTCTGGGAATGTAGCAGAACCAATTTGGACAGGTTTCACGATTTTCTATCAAAAGCTCATTGCTTTGTTCAGCCATACAAAGGCATTAAATAAATTCATAATATTTATTGCTACATTCACTTTTGGGAATGGAGCAGATTAGGCGGATTACATGATTTTTCATCAAAAGCTTTATTGCTTTGTCCAGCCAGCCATATATAGGCATGAAATAAATTCATAATATTTGTGAAATCTCTTTTCACAATATTTGTGCGCATGAGCAAATTAGTTGCTTAGATGTTTTATTTCTTTATTTAATGGTATCCCAATATTCATTGCATCTAAATATATTTTAACATTTAAAATCCAATATAAGGAATTTTTCCTTGTAATATCAAGGGTCACAAATCCAAAATTTGCAACGTTTCGCGTGTTTAGAACTAGCACATAAAATAATATTAATAATAATAATCATCAAAATAATAATAATCATTGTCATAATAAAAATAAAAATAATAAGATGGAGATGAAAATTGATAAAGTCAAATAATTCTTATCATAAGAGGAATAATATAAGGTAAACTTATGAATTGAGAAAAGATTAGAAAGAGCTTGGATTAAGTTGAGACACGCAGAGCACTGTCGTTAGAGAGAAAAAACATCCACTAGTCCTCAATTGGTTGGAGCATCGTGCTGATAACGTGTTATGAAATAAACTGAATAACAAAAAGAAGAGAGAATAGTAGATAATAGAGAAGAGAAGAAATATTAGAGAATAGAGAATAGGGAACAACTCATATATTATTATTGATAGGAAGAGTTCTATTTATAGATACAACATGTAATCCATAAAAGAAACAAATCAACTTAGTTAATACAAATATTTACATAAAAAGTAATGAATCATATAAGTATCAATCATATAACTAAATGTATCAAATCTCACTAGACAATCATTAATTCATAACATATATATATATATATATATATATATATATATATATATATATATATAATTTGTTTAGATAAATAAATGTCAATGATAACAAAAAAAGAATGATGAAAACAAATATTAATAAATATCCCTACAGAATAGGGCATTTTCAATTCTGAACAAAAATTATAATGTTTAATGCCAAAGACGATTTTTCAAATGGTGACTTTGTTCGTATAAAATTCTAACCAATGAATTATACAATTTTGACTTCACCCTACTCCATAATTTTCCTAGTACATGCTATTGAAAATGTTCAGCAGTAACCATCAAAATTGCGTGTTGTGTTTCCTTCAAGCCTCAAGATGAACAATAAGCTGTACAATCTAAGATGTTAATTGAATCCTATGCATCTTTAAAGATCATCTTCAAAGTAACAATTGGGTATATAAGGAGGAGAAGACAGGTTTGCAATGCATTTGAACTTTTGCTGCTTGTACTTGACAGCTTCGAAGGATGCTGCCTTTCGTAACAAATACAGGTCATGCAAGATTTCGACACATTCTTTCAATTCAGCTGGTTTGTAACCTGAGCATTCACTCAAAGAATAACTCCATGGATGTACCTCAGGCGAGATGATAAATCTGGAAAGAAATACAGCAGATGCTGCCACAACAGAAGGCAAAAATCTCAAACAATCATAATCCAGCAAACTTAACTCAGCAAGATACTGACTCAAAAATTCAATCTGTGAATTTGGAGTCATTTCCTGATCAGAAGCAACATCAACAAACCTCCTGAGAAAGGTGTTCACAGTAGGATTTCCCATTTCAAACTTTAGTGACTGTAATATGTCAGCTTCCATCTTAACAACCTCTTCCTTGTCATATGTGTGATCGGTGATACTGCAAAAGTCGTCCACACAGGGTAGATCGATTTCCTCGTATTTGGATGCAATGAGCATGGAGGAAAAACCCAGCAACTGAAGTCTGGATTTAGTGACAGGATTAACAGACAAGAACCTGTCAATGTAAGAAACAGAGAGATGAAGAGTGTCCGGGAGAAGCTTGTACTCCTCACCCACTTCTACTAACCAATCCACCAAGATTCCTCTCATGGTTGGCGTAAACAGTTCCTGAACTTTCTCAATGTAGTCAACCATTGGTCTCCTCTTTTTCTGCATCTCCATTTCATGAAGATACTGGAAGACATCGGAAACAAGAGATTCACCTATATGGGGGGAAGAAGAGTGGGTGGCTGTGGGAGATGGCTTCTTGGCATCTTCCAATTTCTCTATGGGAGAATTTTGAGCGAAGGAAACCCTATGCCTTTTGGGGTGTTGTTTTTGGACCAAGACCATACTGTTTGCCTTTCTCTTTGAAGCGGCACGAGTCTCCATCTTCTTCCTTCGGTGGTGTGAATCTGAAAGAGAGGGAGAGAGAACAGAGAGATGGAAGAAGATGAGATTGGAGTTTTGGGTGAAGAAGAAAGATTGTTGACATGTTTATGTATAATGGGTAGACAATGCAAGGAAGGTTCGAAAATGAGATTGAAAATGAATCAGTGTGTCTGAAAATTTCGAGATTTGGCATCACTGAAAATTTAGGGTTTTCGTTTTGGTTCAAAATTCACATGTGTAATGTGGTATAGGTTTTGTTGAGGAATAGAAGAAAATCTTTACGCGGCGCGCTTCTTTCCCGCCTTCTGCTGGTAAATGTGAAAAGTAGAGAAATGTTTTATAGGTGGTGATATATATATCTTGTTTATTCTCTATTAAACTTTAAGAGAAAATTATTCATTAATTGGAAATATTTTAGGAAGATTGCATAATATTAATACTTATACTTTTTGTTCAAAAGATTCGTCTGTATCATTGAAAATTTTGAGTGTTAAAATTGTAAATCAAAATTGTAAATAAGAAATTGAAATAATTACTTCTACTGATATTGGAAAATTTTACAATTTTTCTATTCAACTATATGTAAATTGACTTTTATTTTAAATTAATGAATTTTTGAATATTTTATTTAAAATATAATTTAAATGTATTAAATTTTATTTTCTTTATCATATATAAAAATAAAAATAAAAAATCTATCATAAAGTAACATTAGTAATGTCTAGAGAAAAAATGTATACAATCAATCCTCGTTTATATAAAATATGAATAATGAAAAATCTTCAATTATATTGTCTAAAAATCAAATAATGGTTAAAGATAATTGTTTCAGTGTTGGTTGAAACAATAACTTTCACATACATTTTAATTAGCTGATGTTGAAAATAACTGAAAATAATCTTAATTAATGATTTTAAAAAAATCATGATTGACATAATGATGAACAAAAAAAAACCTAACTAATTAATTATTAAAGAAAAATAAATAAATTTTAACAATAACAACTAAAGAAAAACATCAATAGACATTAACTTAAAAGAAATCTTAACATTTGTGAAAACAAATATCAATCTTGATTAAGTTGACCAATGTGTCGATCTTAGATTTTAAAAATTAAAAGAGTAATCTAAACAAATTTTCTCAATGGTCTTCGTATTTAGAAGAGTTGAAAACATCTATTGACAACGTAGATACACATTGTCCAAGCAGATAGAGGTTTATGGTTGTCATTAGAAAATAAACACCAAATGAGTTTTGTACCAAATAATACACCAAGTACACGCTTTTCCATCAAATAATGAACATGAAGTAGAAATTAGACAACTAGTGAAAGACTTGTTCAGTGAGACAAACTTCACAAATAATTTACACATTATAAAGAAATATGAGAACCTTGCCAAGACAAAGTTCTAGTTGTCATCAACTGATACAATTACTTCTACATATGATATATGCACAAAGATTAATGCAAAAACAGATGACATGCAAATGGTGAACCTTCCAACATCTGCATTGTTTCCCTCAGCACCAGAAGTAGTGTGTTCCTTCTCTGTTACTTCAAACACACTATCTGAAAATGCATGATAGCTTCAGCATAGCACTCAAAAATCCAATAAACCATGCACACAAACAGAAATTGCCATCCAAACGCAAGTCCCTGGAAAAAAAGAAAAAAAATTAAGAACCATTTGTATTGTTTAGCATAGCATTTGTATTGCCATTAAAACTGGATTGGAAATTGAATCAAACCTGCGGAATGATATGGTGTTGATAATGATGCAATAAGCAATTAGACGACCAACATTTGTTGAATCTTATAATACACATTAGACCAGTGTGTTCATGCACCAAATAAAGAAATATACATAGACGAATGTGTTTATATATTGAGTAGATGAGTTTATTAATATACGGATTAAACGAGTTTAACAATATATATTAGATCAATCTGTCACACTATTTTGTATTTTTAGTAAATTTACTGTACATACTTCTACATAGTTTATCCTTTATATTTTAACAAAAAGTATTCTTTATATTTTTACACATTTTCTATCCTTTCTAATTTTATAAAATATATATTTAAATGTTTACATACATATTGACTCTTCAAATTTAAATAATTTTTTATGTTAATTCTAAACATACAACCAAACACTGATCTATATATAAAAGAGAAAATGATATTTCGACACAGGTGACATGTCAGTTACTTTTATATTTCAAAATTCAATGTTTTTTTTGTCTTAGCGAGTGTCGCACGTGAGTGGGAAAGAGGAGGGAACAGTTGTTCAATCACTTTTGGAAGAGAGAACAGAGAACCCAAGTGGAGCGACTTTGGCAGAGACAACCGCATTCGAACGACAACGTTGGGAGACAAAACTACCATTTCAGCGAATAGAGAACCAGTGTATAGCGACTTCAACGTTTTTCTTGGTTGAGAAATTATTAGGGCATTCACACCTTTGTGTTTTAATTGTTGGGAATCACTTTGGTGTTTCTCCGTGTGTTGTGGGGTGTAAGTTCAAACCATGACCTTTGAAGACAGAACTGCGAGAGAATCGCATCAGTTTGTGTTCTTCGTTTCATTGTTGCAATCGTACATGATTCCTGTTTTATCACACAGCCTAGGTCATTGACGCGTTTGTTACTCTTAAGGAAAAAAAAAATGTCATAACACCGGTCACAACCACACACACACGTGGAGAGCCATATGAAAATAAGTGGTGACCTGTGTTGGGTTTTTTGTACAATATGTGCATGCAGTGTTTTACAATTATGAGACACCATGTTCTATGCACCCAATATGAAACACAAAAATTACATTGGAGTCTTCATGGAGATGAAAATATAACATTGGAAACACTTTTAAGGAAAAAAAAATTATCACAACACTAGTCACACACATGTGGAGAGTCGTTGGGTTTTTTTACAATATATGTAGAGCTTTATAATTATGAGACACCATGTTCTATGTACCTAGTTTGGATCACAAAAATTAGATTGGAGTCCTCATGAAGAAGAAAATACTACATTGGGCTCACTCTTAAGGGAAAAAAAATTATCACAACACCAGTCACACACATGTGAGAAGCCATGTTAAAATAAGTGGGGACCTGTGTTGACTTTTTTGTACAATATGTGCAGAGTTTTACAATTACATGACACCATGTTCTATGTACCTAGTTTGGACGACAAAAATTACATTGGAGTCCTCATGAAGATGAAAATACTACATTAGATTCACTCTTAAGGGAAAAAAATTTGTCACAACACCAATCACACACATCTGGGGAGCCATGTGAAAATAAGTGGAGACCTGCGTTTGATTTTTTGTACAATATGTGCAAAGTTTTACAATTACGAGACACCATGTTCTATGTACCTAGTTTGGACCACAAAAATTACATTAGAGTCCTCATGAAGATGAAAATACTACATTAGATTCACTCTTAAGGGAAAAAAAATTGTCACAACACTAGTCACACACATGTAGGGAGCCATGTGAAAATAAGTGAGACCTGCATTGGATTTTTTGTACAATATGTGTAGAGTTTTACAATTACGAGACACCTTGTTCTATGTAACCAGTTTGGACCATAAAAATTACATTGGAGTCTTCATGGAGATGAAAATACTATATTGGATTCACTCTTAAGGGAAAAAAATTATCACACCACCAATCACACACATGTGAAAAGCCGTGTGAAAATAAGTGGAGAGTTGTTTTGGAGTTTTTGCACAACACTTTGGCAGCTTAGGAATTATGACCCACCATCACTAATGTAATATATATATATATATATATATATATATATATATATATATATATATATATATATATATATATATATATATATATATATATATATATATATATATATATATATTAGATCGGCTCTGAAGCGTATATTAAATCGGTTTCGTAACCAATCTAATATACAACGATTAATATGTCTAAGAGATATTAGATCGGTTCTAAAACAATCGATCTAATACTTTAAACTAGAAAGGAAAAACATACATGCACTCACACTCCTTGTCTCAACTTGAATGCTTGAAATTTAATAGGCATACACAAAAATTAAAGAAAAATGAGCAATATAAATTACACAAAATAGAAAACAACTCCACAAAATTTCAGATTTTCATTCCCAAATCAAAATGAACACTAAAAAGAAAACCATTCCAAAAAATTAAACATTCATCTCAGCATCTCTATATGGTTTCAACAGGCCCTTAGCCTACCCCCAATCAACCCTAATCATCGTTGGAATAAACCAAAATCAAGAAAAGACAAAATAGATAAAAAGAGGGGAGGAGGGTTAGAGCAGCGGAGGCGCGAGCAGAGGCATGAAGAGAAGAGAAGAAAGCTTGGAGCTTAGGAGGCGATGGCGGTGTTAGGGCCCATGGGTGGCGACAACGTTAGTGAGCAAAGGTTATGACCAGTGGTGAGTAGCGGAGGCACGAGAGAGAAGAGGAAGAAGCTTATGCTTTTAGTGAACGAAGCGACAACGATAACGGTGGTGAGGAGCGACAACGAGGTCTGGTGGTGAGCAACGATAGCGAGAAAGAAGAGAAGTTATTGCGACAATGAAAAGAGTTTTCACGTTTTTGTTAAAATTGTGAAGTGTATTAGATCGGTTGAATTTTTAATTGATCTAATACGTGAATATTGAATCGGTTATATAAAGAACTGATTTTAAATTCACATATTAAATCGATTAAAAATTCAACCGATCTTATACATTTTCCAATATTTACAAGTTTTCTTTATATCAATTTTCACATAACCGATTTAATATCTGGTTCTAAAATATCATTTTTGCACTAATACATGTTCTATGAACCTAAAATAGACCATACAAATATCGTATTACATTCTGTCTTGAAAAAACAAAATCCCCAAACCAACAACCACAAATCATTCCATAGTGAAACACAATATGTTCTATATATAATTAAAATAGACCACATCCAACAATGATGATCAAACTTTGTTGGTGTAAATTTTTATTAAAAGGCAAAGACGACATTTCTGCACAATGTCGTACCTAACATATTGTTTAACAAATCTGAAATACAACGAATCCATTTTGCAGCCAACAATATTGCTTAATCTTATACATTCGTCATTTACAATTGGTGGAATAAATACATTCCATTTGAACACCATCGACAAACATTTCAATGACCTAAGCTATATGATAGAGTAAGAATCGTAGGCGATTGCAACAATGAACTGAAGAACACAGGCTGATGCAGTTCTCTTGCAGTTCTGTCTTCGAAGGTCGCGGTTCAAACTTACACCCCAGAACACCCAAAGATACACCAAAGCGATTCTCAAATTTCAAAACACATAGGCGGGAATGCCTAACAATTTCTCAACCAAGAAAAATGTTGAAGTCGTGAGGTACTGGTTCTCTGTTCGCTGAAACAACGGTTATGTCTCCCAACATTGCCGTTTGAATGCGGTTGTCTCTACCGATATTATTTTATTATTAATATTTTTTATTTTTATTTTTAATTACTCACCATTATAATTATTCAAGTAAAAAACAGGTCACAATCAACTACGAAGATGTTTTCAACTACGTTAAAAAGTCACCGTCATAAATCATTAGTAAAAAACAGCTCCATATATAATCAATTACGAAACTACGTTAAAAAGTCATCATAATAAATTATTTCAGTAAAAAACAGGTCCACAATCAATTACGAAGATGCTTTCAACTATGTTAAAAAGTCATCATAATAAATTATTTAACATATACTTAATGATTATTCTGCACTTTCATCTTTTTTTCTTCACAATTTAGGGGTCTCTTACACGTATGTACTTTCTGTTCAAACTTTCTATACCAAATCAAACTAACTCTCTTCTTTCGAAAGTTTAAAGTTAACTAATTTTTACTAGTAATAATAAGTTCATTTATATTTTTGAAATTATTTATTTATGCAATAGAAAAAATGAAAAAAAAAAACTACAATCAGTTATTACTATGCAAAATATACATGAATGACATTTGGTAAGTTAAAAAGTTAACCAGCAGAAAAAATTATGTTTATCAAGAAAATGCAACATTTTGCCAAAAATTAAATATTGCTAATTGGCTTTGAGAAATTTGTGAACTTTAGGTGGAATAGTTGTATTGGTAAAGTTTTGAGTGCTATGCTTACGCTATACATGACTCAAAAGGAAAACTCATCTTCTGATGTTAGAAAGTTTTTCAGAGTATTTCGGAGAATAGAATAATGAAGATTTTTTTTCCCATCTGAGTTGAATTTTTTTTTTTTCGTTTTATACAAATAAGGAATCAAAATTATTTTTAAAAAAACTAATATATTAAAAATACAATAAGTTAAGTTAATAATATAGAGAAATATAAAATTATATTGTGAGATAAATTTATTTGATTACTATTTTATTTACAGTTGGTTTGTTAATTTGTTTGTTTTAATTGATTGGGGTGGAAAAAGAAATTTAAAATTTATTAATTGATGTAAATTTTATGAAATATTTTTTTAAAATTGCATGGAATGTGTAGATTATTTTTAGAATAAAGGAATATATAATTGATTCAAAATGTGTTGTTGAAGAAAATAAAAATTTGGTTGTAAAATTAGATTGTCAAATTAATTGTTTTTTTTTTCTTAAAATTTTATGACTTTTACTTAAATAATTAATTTTTTTAAAATAATGAATTTTAGTTTGATTAATTATACAATAGGATATGTGATTAAAAATTAATCTTTGAAAAATTTATAATTTAATATTTTAAAGTAATATATGTAAAGAAATATAGTTTGTATTAATTTGTTTGTTTGTGTTTTATTTTATTTTTTCATTATATATATGAATTACAGTAGAATTGAAATTTATAAAGTATAAGTGAATAGGAAATATTTTTACCGAATGAAAATCATTACAGTTACTCTAATTGATATAATTAAAAAAAATAGATAGAATTAAAAATAGATATTTAAATTTTGTATCCCATATATCTATATTTAATCAAGGATCTTTTAATCAACTTTTTTTCTTCCCCATTAGAAAGAACGAAAAAAAAATTATCAACTCAGAATTCGATCTTTTAGAAATTAAGTTTTGATCAATTTTCTTTTCTGATTGAAATATACACAACGCATGTCAAAATTTGATTTCTAAAAGACCAAATTTTGACCTAGTTTTCAAAATTATGCTAAATTGATATATATTAGGAACAGTTATCTGGGTAATTATTTTGGGAAAGTGTGCTAGATGGAAAAAATTCGAATAATGAATAATGAACTGACAAATGCATCAACTTGCAAAATATTACAAAAATGTCCCAATCAGGGTCATGATGCTTTTTACAGCTCCAATATAAATTATTATTTTATTTATATTTTTTATTAGATACTTAATAGATATTTTAAATGTTTATTCAATATCATTTTTTAATTGATTTTGTTCTTAATTATTCAGTACTTATTTTATTTAAAAATAATTGGAATAGTTTTTTAACTGTTTTTGTTTTTAATTAATTCAGTTTATGTTTTATTTAAAAAGAGTTGATATACTGTTTTTTTAAAGCTGATTTTGACACGGTTTAAAATGGGATCACGTGTCATAATTTAGTTGTTTCTAAAATTTTATTTAGGGTGAAATTCAAATTAATGATACGTGCTTATTTTTTAAATGATATCACACTAATTTAATTAAAAAGACTATATTAAATATTTTTAAAGAAGTTGATACAAAAACTCCTTTTAAAAAAAATGGAAACAATTAAAAATTTATATTGAATAAATCTTCAATTTTTTAGAAAATAATAAGTCTTTTTATTGCTATTATGATTTTAATATAATATTTAATTATGAAAAACACATATAAAAGGAGTGTAGGTAGAAAAGGTGGTGTTGTGGAATATTTTCTCATTCCGGAATCTTAAACATTATACAAGAAGACGTATTTGGAACATGAAAGTTCGCTTTCGATTGGTTAAAGTTGTTTTCCTGATTGGAATTTTGTTACCCCATTTCTCTATCACCAAAGCTCCCTTCTTTTTAGGTGCTGTTTTTCTTTTGGTCCAATTACTAATTTGACTTTTAATTCGTTTTGTGTTGTCTTTCTTTTGGTTCGATTATTATTTTGGCTTGATTTATTTAAATATTAAGTGCCAAAATTTAGATATTTTTTATTTTTTATTTTTCTTCTTTCCTTTTCACTTCCCTTCACTTTTCATTATCTCTCTCCACTCTACAATTATGAATATTAAAATAATATTGCTAAATTCAATTTGATCGAGTCTTTTCAAGTTTAGGATTTAGAGCGATTAACCTTATATTTGAAAGGTGGAGAAAAAACACAAGATTGTGAAGAAAGATGATAGAAATTGAAAGAAAGTAGAGGAAAATGAAGAAAGAAAAAAAAATGAAAAAGAAAACAGGAAAAGTAAAAGAGTTTTAAAATAAGAATAAGAACTCAATTGAATACAACAATTTATAAATCAATGATTATTTTCACTTTTTTTCTGGAAGGATAAAACTTCCCGTCAATCAATTATCCCCGTAAAACATTGTTAAGTAACACTAATCTTCTTTATATATAAAGATTTACAAAGTTTTTTCTCTTGTACTTTTAACACAACTCATAACTTTTATACTTTAAGATAATCACCCACCTCTATTATCTTTTAATAAATATTGTTCGTATCTTTTATATTATTTTTTTGTAAAGGCCGACTTACTTCTTTATTTTAAAATTAAAATTTAAAATTTAAAATATTAAAGAATAGTTCATAAATTGAATTTAAAGTATTTTAGTTTTAAAGGATCTTATTTCTTAAAAGACAATTAATATTAATAGAAAAAAATCAATAGAAAAGAAATATATTATTGATGTTGACAATTTTTTTGTATTAATGTCAGCTGAAAATAAAACTACACATTAAATATGATAGTGCCAAAAACCTAACTATCATTAACTGTAATTTTAACTTTAATGAAATTACACTACAATTATTAGAAAAATACAATATTGAATCTTTCCGAGTCGATGATGTTCCAACCACATAAAATAATATAAAAGAAAAGTATAAATTTAATACAGAAATTACAATTTTTAAAACTTTTATAAATTCTTAGAATTTAAATTAAAATTATCGCATAAAAGATAGTAAAACATACAAGGGATGAATTTCCTTTTAAAATTTTTTTTGAGCGTTGACAAGTCTAACATGGCTCAGTTCCTCAAACACCGCGTGTTTAAGAAGAGTAGCCTTATCTGTGAATGGCAGAAAATTATAGAAAGTGCAGAGGTTGCTCTAGTTTTCTTGCTATTTGCTGAATGACGAACCAAGAAGATGATGGTCCTCTCTATGAAAAAGTTTGGTTCAAACGCAGATATCAAAGAGTTATGGACACCTTCATTTTACTCCTCCTTCTCTTGCTTCTTAGTTATCGTCTTTTCTCACACAACAACTTCACTATCCCATGGATCCTTGCTTTCATATGCGAATCCTGGTTCACCTTCACTTGGATTATCATTCTCAGCACCAAGTGGACCCCTGCACTCACCATAACCCACCCAGATCGTCTCTTGCAAAGGTATCAACTTCATGTCTTCATCATAATAACTAAGTCATAGCAAAACTATAATATTAGATGCTTCTTCTTGTTTAATGCTTATTATTTAAGTATGCATGCATCTTTTCATTTCTTACACTTCATCCACAGGGTACCTGAACTTCCACGAATAGATTTGTTTGTGACAACAGCAGATCCTGTTCTTGAACCACCCATCATCACAGCCAACACTGTGTTATCTCTTCTAGCACTTGATTATCCCACCAACAAACTGGCTTGCTATGTTTCTGATGATGGTTGTTCCCCTCTTACCTACTATGGTCTTGTGGAAGCTTCCAAATTCGCTAAGTTTTGGGTACCTTTCTGTAAGAAGAACAATATCCAACTGAGAACACCCTTCAGCTACTTCTCCAGTGTTGCCACCACCAACAGTGAACACTCGCCAGAATTCAAGCAAGAATGGTCACGAATGAAGGTAACTATACAGTATTGTTATTCCTCTTCGATGAATGAATGATGTCACATCAGATCCATATCCTAGATAAGTTCTACTGTTCAAGTCTCTAGAACATGAGCCGCAAAGTACTGTAACTGCAGGATATGTATGACAATCTTAGCCGAAAAATTCAAGATGTGACAAGGAAACAAATTCCACTGGAACTTGATGGAGAATTCGCAGTTTTCTCTAATACAGAACGAAGAAACCATCCATCCATAATTAAGGTAACATATAACTAAACATATATTTATGCATCTAACGAGATAGAGATAGGATACATATGATGTAAAATTCTCGTGATAAAATATAAACATATAATTACAATTCTACAAATCCAAATAACTAAACATACTTGTTAGACTTTACCGAAAAAAAAAAACGATATAAATTATTTATAATAAAAATAGTATTTTTAATCTATACAGTCGTTTTCTGAAAATCACTCATATAAAGAGTTTTCAATTTTGAATGTAAAATTTGTACGTTTCTGTAGTATTATACATGTATGTGGGGTATATCATTCATATAAAGAAAACTTTTCAATTTTGAAAATAATGTTTGTAACTTTCTGTATTATACATGTATGTGGGGTATAGTTGTATTGGATTTTCACAAACCGTTAAATACAGTGACGCGCTCTTCATCTTTTCTTTATCAAATATCTCTCTTTCATGTCTTTTGTTTCCAAAACTACAAACAATCAAATTATTTACATATGTACTTTTATATGAACATGCTTATCTTTTTGCCACAGTTATACTGATGATAAAAGGAACAAGAAAACCACTAAAAAGACTTATTTAAAATGTGTATGCACAGGTTATATTGGAGAATAAGGATGGTGTTTCTGATGGACTGCCTCACTTAATATACGTATCTAGAGAGAAGAAGCCACATCAAACACATAATTACAAAGCTGGAGCCATGAATGTGTTGGTAATGTTTTTAACTAAGATTTTGTCCTGGAAGAAGTTAAAAGTAATGACCCAACTCAATTTATTTTGAATTAATGACTCACGTGGTCTCGTCATTCTTATTATGTGCAGACAAGAGTGTCCGGATTGATGACCAATGCCCCTTTTATGTTGAACGTAGACTGTGACATGTTTGTGAACAATCCCAAGATTGTTCTACATGCACTAAGCATTTTTATGGATTCACAAAAGGGGAAAGAGGTTGCTTTCATTCAATGTTTCCAACAATTCTACGATGGAATAAAAAACGACCCTTTTGGAAATCAGTGGGTGGCTGTATTTGAGGTGTTTTTCTCAGATTTAAATGAAGCTCTAAGCTTTCTCTTCTCAAGTAAATTTTATCAAAAAGCGATCTTCGTGAACCAACATTTTCTTGTTTAATTTCTAATGTAGTACATGATGCGGGGCATGACGGGACTTCAAGGACCCCACTATTCAGGAACTAACGCATTCCACAGAAGAAATGTTATTTACGGTCTTTACCCCGAAGAAATCGAAATTGGCAGAAAAGGTCTTTCCTTCTCGTAAATACACGAAATTGTCTCATTCATAGTATATTTTCATGATCCAAATTTTCAGACGTACCCCTATGTAAAAAAAGTTAATTTACATTGTGCTTATTAATAGTTGATTCTCATATATATGACTTTTTTTTATTCTTTAGCAGGAAAATTGGGTGAAAAGAAATTACTAACACAGCAATTTGGAAGTTCAAAGGAGTTTATAAAATCAGCAGATCATGCTTTGGATTGGAAAACAAACTTTCATAATGATAGCAGTCCTTCAGATTGTATTGAGGCAGCAATTAAAGTTGCTGGATGTGAGTATGAATGTGGTACTTGGTGGGGTGAAAAGGTACAAAGACTAAGCAAAATTACTTTCCAAACTTTTTTATCTTTGAAAAATTTAAATTTTTGTTAACAAGCTTTCTGGGGAACTTTTAGATTGGATGGCTTTATGGATCAATCGTAGAAGATGTACCAACAGGGTTGAGCATTCATAGAAGAGGTTGGAGATCAGAGTGTTGTACCCCAGATCCAATTGCCTTCACAGGGTGTGCTCCAAGAGGATTACTCTCTACAATGGTGCAACAAAAGAGATGGACCACAGGTCTCACTGAATGCTTCTTTGGAAAGCATTCTCCTATTATGGGAATGATCTTTGGTAAGACCCAATTCAGGGCAGGTTTATCTTATTCTTGGCTCACCAATTGGGGTTTGCGTAGTGTATTTGAAGTTTGTTATGCACTCCTACCACCATATTGTATAATCACCGATACCAGTATCTTTCCAAAGGTTAGTTCATACATAAAATTTCATCAGCAGGGTTATAGCATTCACTATATAGATGATTCAGAGTTACTTACTCATTGTTTTATTCCAGGGACCTGGTCTGTGGATTCCAATTGCTCTTTTGGTGATTTACAGCGTACACACTCTTTTAGAGTACCTTAAAATTGGGTTGTCCATCAGATATTGGTGGAATAATCAGAGAATGAGCATAATAACAACCACAACTGCATGGTTTATTGGGTTTTTGAGTGCCATGGTTAAGCTAGCAGGGATATCAGATAATGTGTTTGAAATAACAGAGAAGGAACTCTCAAGTTCTGATGCTGATGGAAACGATGGAGATGCTGGAAGGTTCACATTCGATGAGTCTCCAGTTTTTGTGGTAGGCACCACCATTTTGTTGGTGCAATTGGGAGCCATGCTGATAAGGTTTTTGAGGTTGCAACCAACTCATAGTGAAAATGGTTGTGGAATAGGGGAGTTCATATCTAGCACATATGTGGTTGTGTGTTACTTTCCGTACCTGAAAGGATTGTTTGGCAGTGGAAGACATGGGATTCCACTGTCCACCATGTGCAAGTCAGCAATCTTGGCTTTCGTCTTTGTAAATTTCTGTAGAAAGTAACTTTACATGAATCTTCAGTGGCCATTGTTTTTGTCTTTAGTTGTATTTAGGTGTTGTGTGTGATTGTTATTACCGATTGAAAGGTGACAAATAATTTGGAGAATACCATCACTTCTTCAGCTTCTACACCAACCATATTGTATGATGAATGTCAAATCTTCACCATTCATTATTCAAGATTATAAATTATCATTTATATTATAACTACAATTTTATTGTACCTAAATATAGTGATGTTACAGTATTATTAGTCAAATAAGACTTACTTATAATATGCTTTTAATTTAATTGACATAATTTATTATTATGATAATTTATTACTTATAACTGGTTAATGTTAAATTTAATATTTATTTTGTATGAAAGTTAGAAATTGAATTGGTATCCGCATAATAAAAGTTGGAAAAGGAACTGGTATCCAATTATATACTACTACTGTAATTATAATTTTGGATTTTACAATTCATAGATATTCCGGAGAACAATTTATCAACCGACAAAATCAAAAGAAAATGCTATTTTTGTGCCTACTGAAGTAATCTATTAAAGTTTTTCTTTCCATGATTTGAGTATCAAAAATTAACTTTTGTTAGAATATGTGTTTCTCATTCAATTTCTAATACCACACGTTACTTAAGCATTAATTATTAATTGTTTACTGCTTCAGTTTTGAAGACTCTTCATATGGTCTATTTACTAGTGCAGTTTATGAAGACTCTTCATATGGCCTATTAATTGGTTCAGTTTTGAAGCCTATAAATAACATCTCCATGACTTGAAAAAATATAGAAAAACATTTACAGAGACACACTTTGTAATATACACCTGAGTGTATTTTTGGTGAGGATTTTTGTTCCCATTCAAGAGCTTTGTACTCTTTTTCGTAGTGGAACTTTGTTTATTATCGTCCCGTGATTTTTCCTCTTACATTCAAAAGAGATTTTCCACGTAAATCCTTGTGTGTTATTTCTCTTGCTCTTTTATTTGCTTCTCTTTAATTTCCAATTGTCACGATCATGTGCTTCTGCCTGCATGCTATGATACCATAACAACTTTTGTTCTTTTAAATAATAATTCAACACTTACAAACTTTTTCGTAATATAAGAAAGAATAAAATAATAGTAATAAAAATTCTCTAGATTAAAATTAGCTTTTGTTCTAATACATAATATCTTAACACAAACTTTTCCGTAATTTTTTTTTATCGACAAAGAATTAAATTAAATTAATAATAGAGCACTTGAGGGGTGCTCTAACCCATTTACAAAAAGATGAGAGAAAGATGCACTGCATCTCCAAAACTATGCTTCTACAATATCTGGCAGAACAATTAAACTGGACTTTCAATGCTAGAGTTATGCCTTCCCAACGTCAAGCTGGGTAGGAATCATAAGATTAACCACCCATATCGCACCTTCCCCAACCAGTCTACAAGATTACACAGAAAGTGAATACAAAACCAAGTATGCATGGTTCGTTGCGCTCTCGAGACTATGTTCTCTTGGTTATTACGGAGTAACCAAAGAAGTGTGCAAAATCACTGATGAAGAGCTCATTGCTTTAGACATGGGAATCCTTTTCATGCTCACCTGACAACTTAAACACAGAAAGCATCATATCATAGAGATTTTAAACACACAATAGGAGCGAAGTACCAGTCACTATATGAAAACTTTACCGAAAGAATTTTATGTTTCAACCAAGCCCAAGCGTTAACTTGAGCAAGACTAAAAATCTCTTCAGTGTCAACTTTCTTTTGCTTAAAGATCACCTCATTCCTATGTCTCCAAATTTTCCCAACTATAGCCAGCCACATTCCTTTCCACATTGTGTTTTGCCTAGTGTTCAAGCTACTCATATGAAAGTGTTGAAAGTGTATCCTAGCTTGGTTGTGATGCACTGAGCTCACCCCTATCCAGCTATCAAATATTTTCCACACCTTTTGAGACATTGAACAAGAGAAAAATAGGTGTGATGCACTCTCTTCACAATCTAGGCAAAACTCACACAAAGAGTGTTGTAATTGGACTCCCTTCACCGATAATTTATCCTTTGTCGGTAACTTATCCAAGAGTAGCCTCCACCCAAATAATTGTGCCTTCGAAATCACTCTTATACTCCATAACTCTGTGAACACCTTGTCGCTTTCCCCTTCGGAGCTACCTATCAACTTCATATATGCAGACCTTACAGTGTATGCTCCTTCTGCGGTTTCCTTCCAACTCCAAGTATCCAGATTCCCTTTCCTAAATGTACGACTATTAATTAGCTGATAGAGTTGTGCTTCCATAGCTTGCTCCCAAACACGTCTTTGTCTCCTCCATACCAATTCCCAAACACATGTGTTGTCGACCTAATGTCCTACTCTAGTTATGGGACTTTGTTTACTTTCTGAGATTAGATATAACCTATGGAACCTTGAGCTAAGTAGTGCATCCCCCACCCAAAGATCTTCCCAAAATAGTACTTTGTCCCCTTCTCCTATCACCCAATCTTTACAGTTTTCAAACCATGCTCCTTGTGTTGAGCTTCCACAAACCTTATGGATGTCTTTCCACCACCTTGAAGCAGACTTCGGGATGACAATTTCATTAAGGTTCCCCCATGACCCATATTTTGATTCTAGCACCTCTCTCCACAGGCCTTTGTCCTCCATGCCTAATCTCCACTTCCATTTTGCTAGAAGTGCTATATTGAAGTTCCTAATTTCTCTTATTCTCAAACCTCCTTCCTCCTTTGGTTTGCATATGTTTTCCCATTGAACCTAGGCTATTTTCCTATCCTCAATGCTCCAACCACATAGAAAGTTCCTTTGGATTTTCTTTAACTCATCACACACGCATTTAGGTGCTTTAAAGAAGGATAGATAGTACAACGGTAGTGCTGATATTATTGATTTGATAAGGCAAACCCGACCAGTCATAGACAAGAGTTTACCTTTCCAACTTGATAGCCTACTTTTGACTTTGCTGACAATTGTTTGCCAAAACTGTTTCTTCCTTGGGTCCCCCCCAATTGGCAAACCTAGGTACAAGAATGGGATTTTCATATGCTTACAGTTCAGAATGCTGGAGAGGTTGTTTAAATGAATGGCGTCTAAACCTAGCCCCCCAATACTAGTTTTGCAGAAGTTAACCCTAAGACCAGACGCCAATTTGAAACATCTTAAAATGGCTTTTATTACATAAGCGCTACGAGTAGTTCCATCAAAAATGAATAACGTGTCATCAGCGAACTGTAATAACCCCACTTTAGTCCCTTGAGTACCTACTAGAACTCCACAATACAGACCTTTCTTGACAGCTTGTCTTACCAGCCCTACTAAGCCCTCTGCTACAATGAGAAATAGGAATGGTGCCATAGGGTCTCCTTGTCTAAGACCCCTAGTTGGGACAAACTCTTTGGTAGGGTTTCCATTCACCAGCACTGACACTGAGGATGATTCCATACATTCCTTGATCCATCGAATCCACTTTTGGCAAAACCCGAGTCTAGCCATCATGTTGTATAAGAAGTCCCAGCTTACCGAATCATAAGCTTTTTCATAATCAACCTTGACTATAGCTAGTCTCTTTTTTTGGGTCCTGTATTCTTCCACCGTTTCATTGGCTACCAGTATACTATCCATAAGACCTCTTCCTTTAAGAAACACAGATTGAGAGTAGTCAATGATCTTAGGTAGTACCCTCTTCAGTCTGTTTGCAAGAATCTTTGATATTATCTTGTACACACATCCCACCAACGATATTGGCCTATAGTCATCCACTCCTAAGGGGATTTGTTTCTTGGGTACCAAAGCTATAAAGGAGGCATTACAACCTTTTGGTATTCTACCAGTACTGTGGAACCATTTTATCGCTTGACACACATCATTCTTCAAGGTAGCCCAATTTTGTTTTATGAAACAAAAATTAAATCCATCCGGACCAGGGCTTTTGTTACTCCCACATTGATTTATTGCCTCCACTATCTCGTGTTCCTCTATTTCCATTATCAAAGACCTATTATCATCTTCAGAAATGGTTGGGAACTCAATATGGTGAAGGCTTAGGTGTATGCTGTTAGGAGCTGTGAAACGAATTTCAAAGGCCGACCTTACCTCCTCTCGAATTTTGTTTGGATCCTCACACCACATGCCATTCACATCCACCCCTTTGAGTTCATTCTTAATTCTCCTCCATCTAATTTTAGAGTGGAAATACTTTGAATTTATGTCCCCTTGTTGCATCCATTTAATTCTTGCATTTTGATTCATTAGTGAGCTTTCCTTTTGTAATAGCATTTTTAGTTCGCACAACAGGTTCATTCTTCTGAGCTTTTCCACATCCTCTAAGCTACTTTCATCGTCCTTCTTGTCAAGGTCCCTTATTTCCATTATAAGGTTTTGTTTCTTAGTGCCAATTAGCCCAAAAACCTCCTTGTTCCAGGATTTTAAGTCGTACTTGAGCTTTTTTAGCTTCTTTTTTATAGTTGTCAATGGGTTCCCTTTCCCAATATACGACTCCCAGGACCGCTTGACCGCCAGTTTGAACGACGGATCAGAATTCCACATGTTTAGCGTTTTGAAAGGCTTAGGTACCCAGTCAATTGAAACAGGTTTTAAAAGTATAGTGCAGTGATCAGATACTTGTCTGCCTAGAATGTATTGTTTACTATCCGGTCAATAGTTGAGCTACTCTATTGAGATCATTATTCTGTCGATTCTGCTTTTAGTTGTTCCATTGTCCCTATACCATGTATACTTTTCCACTATTAGAGGTACATCGATCAGTTCTGAGGTATCTATAAAATTATTGAACCCTTCCACTTCTCTTATCGTTGTATAGCCTCTTGAGTTTAAACCTTTTTTTTTCACTACTTTTTCTCACTGCATTAAAGTCACCCAATATACACCATGACTTACACACGTTCGCTGCTTTTATTAAGGTTAGATCCTTCCACAATTCTTCTTTCTCAGTAATGACACTAGAAGAATACACGTTGAACACAACCACAAGGATTGGGTTTTCTTTAGTGTTTCTAAAAAAATCACCAAACACTCCTACATACAAATTTCCAATGACTTGTCTTGTACATTTGAACCTCTCTTTATGCCAAATTGTTAGAATTCCTTCTGAATTACCCTCCGTTTGTTTATGCAACCAGTCTATATTATTATCACCCCACAAGTTATAACAACTAACCTTTTGCAAGTCTTGTAACTTAGTCTCTTGGATGCATAACATATCAATTGCGTTGCTATCTATAAGTCCTTTTAGATATTTCCATTTGTGCCCCCTCCTAATCCTCTAATGTTTAAGCTAATAATTTTCATAGTTAACTAAATTTCCCCCTACTTTCCCTTTCGCCTGATTCTTATCTCTAGATTCCATATTCTCTAATTCCTTAATAATTTGTTCTTCCTCTCCTGAAAATGTTGCGCCTAATTCCTTTGCTAATTCCCACAACTTTACAGACTCCGAACCACTCGAAGCTTGTTGGTTAGACCAAAACAATTTATTGCAGTTTGGTATATTTTCATCAAAGAGTGAATTACATATAGATTGGACCACTGACCTGATTAATTTTCGCTTGTAAGCCTGCCTACCCTCCTTCGTTAAGCTGCTCGATTTTTGTTGTGCTTTTCCACTTGATTCTCCTATCCAGAATTGCCTTCTGACCAAGAATTCCAAAGGATCCAATTTTTCCTCATTAATGAGAATCATATGGTTGGTTGAAGATGTATTATAGCGCTCCAGGACATACGCTTGGTGAGAGGTGTCAACCGGTGTGCTCGTGTTTGATAGAATGTGGTGTTCACCTTTTGTAGGTTCCACAATTGCCAAGCTTCCAGAGGCCAATAAAAATTCTCCTGTTGTATCATCTGCTACCTCATTGGACCGACAACGGAGTGCACATTCTTCATTTGAGCTGCTGCTATTTACGACTGAAAGTGGGCTTGTTACGTTAGTTTGGCCCATTACGTCTATTTGAGCTTCATTTTCGCGGCATGGTTTTGTTGGAGTTAGTACTAGGTCAACGTGTGGGCCACCACTAGATAACTTTTCCAAGTTGCCATAATGCCCACCATGCAAAAGTGTAGCAGTGTTGTCATCAAAATGGAAGTCTTTGTTTGGCACAGATGGAGATGCTTCTGGCATTGATGCATAGTTTCTGTTTTTTGTTAAAAGAGCACAACGGTCATAAACGATCACATTACCGTTACCACTTTGCATCGCCGACTGCTTTTGGGGTCTCCCGTTGTCGTCGGTTGTCGGAGAAAGAACTGTACGCTCATCCAACACCGCGCATCGCATATTATTCAACTGGGAGTCATTATCGCTCCACTCTGTATCTGAGCTATGTTTCCCTTCTCCCGCATTGAAGAAGTTGCTCACAGAGGAAGAGTCAGTGTCTTTTGCACAGCAGCATAGTGGGTGTGTGTCTCCATTAAATTCCTCCTCCAATGCTACGTTGTATTCTTGGCCATTGATGCTCATGTTAACTACCATCCACGCTCTGCACCAGATGGGGACCTTTATCGTCAATCTAGCAAACTCTATGCATTCCCAAGCGTGTGTGCTTTCATCGATGGATACCAGGGATCCTATTGGTGCTACGATCTTTTTAAAACATTCCTCAGACCATAGATTAAGGGGTAAACCCCTACATCTTACCCAAACCAACTTGTTATGCATGGCTTGTGTAGAATTCCAAGGTGTGATCAAGTCAAAGTTCGTTTCCCACCACTCCTTGTTCTCCTCTATAAGCTTCACAACCTCCTCTCCAGAACTACCTTGCAGCAACAGTGTGTTATCCCCAAGGTATTTTGCTTTTAATCGGCCTTGACTGCTTGATTCCACTTCCTCACTAATTAGATCAACTCTCGCACAGTTGCTGACTCTGCCAATATAACTACCCTCCAGCCATTTAACATCCACCTCCTTAGCCTCAAAGCTTATTCCTTTCACTTGTTTGTTCTTCTGTGTAACTTCGTTTCCAGAACCTTTTGTAGCTTGAGCGTATGTTAAGTGTTTTTTAACCTCCCTCCATTCTGATCTAATTTTCACTGCCTTGTTAGCCACTGAAGATTTGGTTTGCTGTAGCCGAAGATTCACATCTTTCCTAGCATATCTTGGTATATTTACATGCAGTTTGGTAGAGCCAATGTAGATGGAGTCAAGGTCGTGTTGTAGTTTTTGAATTTCCTTAACATCATAGAAGCGAACGAACCCGTACCTGTGCCCCCACTTATCAAGCCTTCTTGGTATAAAAACTTCTGATACCCTTCCCCACCTCTGAAATACCCTCCACGTATCATTCTTACCGTAATTGATTGGAAAATGTGAGAAGAAGTAAGTAGTTATTTCTTCCTTGTTCATGCTATTTCTTGGATAATTCTTTTCCAAAGAGTTTTATGAAACGATTCGAATTTGTTTATGTAGATGACGACAACTCATGATCGGTGGCAAGTTTTTCGAGGTGAATTTATACGAAAGAAAGAGTAATAATGAAAAGAAATCTCTAGATTAAAATTAGACTATCCTATTTTTTTTTAAAGTGTAAAATAATATCTACAAAATAACTTATACTCTTAAATAATTTTATTTCTCTTTTTTCTTCTTTTTAAAATTCTTACACAAATTATGTGAAACAACATTAAGAAAAAGAACAAAATCTTATATAAAATATATCTAGCATGTCTGAAACAATATTAAAGAAAATGTTTATTTGTCAAAATTTGTCAGAAAAGCTTTGTTAAAATATCATCTCTCTAATACTAATATGTTTGGAATATCCACCTGTTAACTCAATGATGATATTTGACATATGATAACACTAACTCTCGAGTTAAATATTCATAAATAATTTCTTTTTCTGTCATGGGTATTCTAAGTTTTTTATAGCAACAGTAACTAAACTACAAGATTTTGACACAACCTGTTTTGATGACCCATTGTCCAAACCATTAATGAGCAATGCAGCATCCTTCATTGTACATAAGTAGTTGAGGTAACAGCTGCTGAATAATAAATAGTAGCCGAAGACATCATAGTATTACTATATAAAACTGAGAGTCAATCCATGAGGAAACAATTTCCTTAATAAACTATTTCTAAGTAAAACATTCTATTTTATATATATATATATATATATATATATATATATATATATATATATATATATATATATATATATATTAATTAGTATTACGTAAGATTCTAGAAAATAACGTTTTAAAAGTGACAATAATTTAAGAATAGTAAAACTCAATTATTTTAATATTAAATAGTTTTAGTATAAATAGAATTATTATAAACGAGTTTTATTATTTTTAAAACACATTATCTCTCTAGAAACCACTTTTCTAGAGTTCTCTGACTTTTCTCTAGAGGTTTTGTTTCTTTGGTCGTCTGATCGGAGAACCAAGACCGTAGGATTGATCCTCTTGGTGAGCTCTTCAAATTGGACCGATCAGTTTCTCCATTCGCGTAAGTTGAGCTTCCACTATCCTTTTAGTCTTTTTTTGTTGCATGCGAGCCCTCTTTCGCTTGCATGCGACGTTTTAATCATCAGTATGAGTCTTTGTTGATCAGTGATCATAACGGTATGTCCTAATCATTCTTGTAATGTTTCTATGTGTAGATAGAGCATCCTGTGGAGTTAGAGGCGTTGACGTTTTTAAGGCGTTGACGTCTATAAAAAATGTTTAAGCAGGATAACAGGTAAAGAAAGCTAGAACTCAAAGACTTAAAAATGATTTGCTTGATTTTTGCTGGAAATTGAGTGTTGAAATGTATTGGATTGGCGTTTGTGTGTTGTGGAGTTGATTGCATGTTTGTTTGGTAATGTTTTCTAGCTTTGCATGAGTGAGTGTAGGTGGGGATCTGTTGTGCTCGCCTAAGCGAGTGGTTTTTCGCCCAAACGAGAAGCTCTCGCCTAAGCGAGAATAGCAGAAGCTCGTCCCTACTCTCTGTCGCGAGTTGTCGCCTGAGCGAAGGCCTTCCGCTTGAGCGAGAGTGATCTCGCCTAAGCGAGATGGTTTAGCTTAAGCGAGGACTCGTGGATGCTCCAGTGCTCTTTGTTTTCAATCTCGCTCAGGCGAGAGAGCTTTTAGCTTGAGCGAGAGGCTCCTGTCGTCTGAGCGAGAGCTCTGCAGCTTGAGTGAGATTGACAGCAAATTGATTTTAAATTACTTGGTTGCTTCAATGATTGATTGATTAATTTACTCCTTAAAGAAGTTTGATATCATGTATGTTTTATGTGATGTAATGAGACTGAAATCGACGAGTTTGGTATGAAATGTTGTGTGAGCATGCGAAGTTGTGATGTTTAAGGAATTTCAAGGAGAAGTTCTATGTAGTGGTGTTTTAGTGTATGCAATGACATAAGGACTTGGTATTGGTTGGTCTCCTGAAACTCCAATAATCATTCACGCTCAGATAGAGCATAATGGATTATGTTGTGAGGAGTAGTAGGAGGTCCTAGTCTCTGGACTGGATCAAGTCCTAGGCACGAAGGGGATTTATCTTGTGAGAGGTTGGGTGATAACCCTTGAGGCCAAATGTAACATCCCGACCGGATATTATGGATTTAAATAAATAAAATAAAGAAATAAACAATCAACTTCATTTAATGAAAATCTTTTCCCAAAAATGCAGGAATTTAAACATTTACTTCCTCATAATCTATGTCAAAATCCATACTTATAAAAATTCACATAAATATCCATAAACGATAAGGTCTACAATTTTTATTCCAAAATCATAAAACATAAAACTCTAAATAGAAACTCCCATGCTAGCCCTACTCCGGCTCTATGCATCACCAGATCCACCTGCAACATCATCTACTCACGTGTACCGCGTACACGATCATCGCCAAACACAAGTAGATAAGGTGAGCTAACAGAATAAAACATATGCATACAAATCATATAATTTCAATCACACCAAAGGAACCCATATCCTTTGATTTCACACACATGGCCACCACCATCTCAATTGTGGTCTACGTCTTCTGATGAGTACCTCAAGGTGTCTTGCTGCCACACCTACCAGCCACAACTGGTAGAGCACGTGCGGGAAACCTTGTTACGGATCACACACCATAACGCCAGGTGGAGTTCCTATTACGAATGACATTCGTAACGTCCCAAGACTACCAAACTCGTCAACTTAATACTGAGGAAGGCGATCTAACTGGACTCATCCGTACACGCCACAACGTGCACACTCACACTGGCAACACTCGCCAACCCGAGCCATAACTCAAGAGTTCCTCGTGTTCATCCGTCATCCCGAGCCACAACTCATGAGATGTCATTTCGAGCCACAACTCAAGGAATGCAACGTGCTTAACCCCTATCCCGAGTCACAACTCAAAGGATACGTTCCAAGCCACAACTCAAGGAACACCAACAAGCCGACCTTTAAAGTATCACCAACCAAAACCTTGTAGATCACGCACTACCAAAACAAACAAAGCACTTTGCCTCACAGTATCGCCTGGCGCAACACACGAGTCGCCAGGCACAATGCGCTTCCAGTCCGCTAGCGGAGGACGCGTACCGCCAAGCGCCAGGCACCTCTACACTCATTGTTCCTGTAATTATTGCCTAGCAGGAATATCTCTGCTTCCAGGCGCCTTGCTTCACACCAACCCCCTAGAACAATGCCTATCGCCTGGCGGTATGAACCATGCCGCTAGGCGCCACACCAATGCATCAACTGTTCTGGTTTTTCTGCACTTCGTTAAATTACTAACTTTCAGTCACGTACTTGCACACCTCCAGAGTATCTATTACCACTCTATTCAGTACTCAATGGTCTATATATTGTATTCCTTGGCATACACATACCTTCTTACCTTTATTCACTTATATTCCATTGATTCAAGTCTTAGGTTCAACATTGCTAAATAAAAAATAACACTATTAGCTTCATGCCCTTACCCTCTATTAATTATCCAATTGTTAATTAAGTCTCCACCAAATTTTGTATGGCATAACCACCATAGCCTACTCATGTGTACCTCATCCTTCCAACTTGACAAATCCAATTACTCTTACAATCCCATATTTACTCTAGCAACGTCTTATTATGACTAATATTACCATATGTTATTGAACACTTATGTCTCACTCGAACTGCAATTCTTATTGCACTACCATGATAGTTCTCTTCCATTCAATTCCTAGAAGTTACACTTTTAACTCCAACATATCATCATCCATGCTTCTATTCCATTACTGCTTCCAATTCCCCAAGTAGCATGAACTTGATTCACTAAAAGTTCAGAACCATCAATAACTCTCACGACCACGTCAAGACTCAGGCCACTATGATGGCGCCTGTCGGCAAGCTCCATGTCGTCAAGCGGTGCATGCAGTTCTGGGCAAACTCCCAGAATTTCTGCACCTGCACTGCCCTCCTACATTTTTTCCTCTACCTATCTTCACTATTTCGTACATGAGCATGGTAACCGAGACCCAAATATTCAAACTCAACTATACCCAGCACAGTTCCAATACTAATTCACAATAATTGTACTCGAATCATAAAAATCCCTAAATGTTCAACCCTAAATGGTTGTTCATAGCAATTTTCTCAAATTTAACCTCCAACCACACGTAATTCGACCATGTAACACGTCAAATCATTCATAAATACTTAGGACTTCCTTTTTCCCCTATCAGAACTACCCCGGAACGTACAGTACATCAAAATCGAGTCAATTCGACTTGTGTTGCCTGGAGGTTGTTCATCACCGCCAGGCAGTTCATCAAGAAAAACCCATAATTGGGTTGTAGGCTTGTGTCGCCTAGCGGTATAGGGCTTCACCATCAGGCGATTCCTCGTAGGAACCTAGCAAAACACAAAAAATGGTATGTGTCGCCTGGCGGGGAGTTCATAGCCTGCCAGGCAGTTTCTGGAAATTTCTAGAAACACAAAATTTAAAAAATGCATAAGGGTTCATGCATAATCACAATATATTTATCATACAATTCATGCTTAAACCTAAATTTAACACGTAAAACTCCCCTAACATGGTTTCTTTTAGCTTAACTTGGAGACTTTGAGAGATCCTCTTTGATCACTAGGCCGCCTAGCACTCCCCTTCAATTTAGCTCCCAATTACACTCAATTCTCACCACATCCTCTGAATTCGTGCTTTTCTTCCTATGCAACAATGACAATACAAAAAACCTTTCTTCTCACCTAAATTGGTCTTTTAATGGTGCCTTAATTATAGGTTAATGTTCTAAAACGAAAATTGGCATTTAACTTAGCTTAATGGTCATTCAATACTTGTCTTATGATGGTTTTCCAGCCCTCCCTTGGCTGCTAGGGTTTTATGACTTTTGATATTCATGCCAAAAATAATTCTAGCAAAAAGATAGTTTAGTGTGGGTCTACCAAGGTTCAAACTCATAACCATGCCCATGTCAAATCAATGCATAATCATCATGATCCAGCACATTATTAAAATAATTATAAATTAAATAGCACATAATTAGCATACATAGGACTTGGGCCCAAGTCTTATCACACAATAAAGTATTTTCAACCATTTGAAGTAGTACTTTTCCACATGGTACATGTCAGAATTAAATGTCATAAAGGCTTCCACTACCCTCATTTATTAATTAATTAATTAATTTTTCACAGGTCTTAAACCAAACTCTGCAGAGTTGGGAACCACACACAAGTGCAAGCCACCGAGAGATCCGATGTCATTGGCATGTATCCGAATAATTGAGTTTAATGTCAAATGTATCTCTGTTTATATGTATGCCTATATGTGTTATGTTGGTAAACTGAGTTAAGTTTTCATATGAAATTTTCTTGTTTACATTAGCTTACCCTTGCTTTCTGTGTTTCTGTCTTATGTTGTATGTTTTTCTTTTGCGATGATCACTTTTTCGGTGGGGTGGGAGCAGACGTGGTTACAGTGTCAGAGATACTTCTGGAGGATGACGAGCCATTGTTTTAGGTTGAGAAGGAGGCTTTTCAGTGAGAGCTTTAGTAGTGGTCAATTTAAGTATAGAGTTTATTAGTTTAGTTTAAGTGTATAAGTGATATATTTTTATAGTCATATCTTTTGTAAGACTGATTATTGTATTAATATATTGTGTACACTAAATTATCTATTTTGGAACTATGATAAAACTCTCTATTTTTATTAGTTTTAAGCTGCTAACAATCGGATGTTACACATTCTATGTTAGAAAATAAAATAAACAAATAAACATCGTAAGTTATTGATTACATGAATATTTATTAAGTAGATGTCTATCACTTCTCATAATAAATTTCTTATAGTCTCAACACTACAGGTTACACAACATTACTCTTCTGCATTTATTTGATCGTTGTCTCGGGAATCTCAAATCTCTAGGCGACAAGAAATAGTGCAATTGTTCTAGTTTCTTCAACTTTGCTCAGTGGCCAAACAAGAACATGATCTCCTTCTCTATGAAAAAGTTTGGCTCGAACGAACATCTCAAAGAGTGATAGATACCTTGATTTTGTTCCTCCTCCTCTTGCTTCTTAGTAACCGAGTTTTCTCATCCCACAACTTCAGTTTTCCATGGTTACTTGCTTTCATATGTGAATCCTAATTCACCTTCACTTGGATCGTCATTCTCAACACCAAGTGATACGAACATGTCTGAAGTGTTTATCTTTCCATAAATGTAATTTTACACTACCCATTTTACTTCTTTTCTATTTATTGCTTGCCAAATTTATAGACGGTCAAATTAGAAGATCAAAAAGTAATATTTCATTATACGAACAACATGTTTCCAATATCTGTTCAAACAGCAAAATCTTACATACATCTTTCCAATATCTGTTCCAATGGAAGTTTTGGTGCTTGCACGTCTAAAGAACAAGAAAGCAGTTATTTATATGCCATATGAACAGGTTATATTAGAAAAGAAGAAAGGTCTTTATGATGGGTTGCCACACTTAATCAATGTATCAAGAGAGAAGAGACCACACTACCATCACAATTACAAAGTCGGAGCTATGAATGTGTTGGTAAGTTTTGATTCTCATTTTTTTTAATTCAACCATAAGTTATTAATTTGAATTAATAACTTATATGTGCAGGCAAGAGTGTCTGGATCGATGAGCAATGCTCTTTATGTTGAACTAGACTGTGACATGTCGTGAACAATCCTAAATTTGTTCTACATGCTCTGAGCATTTTGATGGATTCACAAGAAGGGGTTGCTTTCGTTCAATGTTTCCAACAATTCTACGATGGAATAAAAGATGACCCTTTTGGAAATCAGTGGGTGGTTGCATTCCAGGTGCTTTTCAGCTTTAAATGAACTTCTAAGTTTACTCTTCACTTGTGAAATTTATGAACTAAGGAACTTTGTAATCTAACATTTTTTTGTTTTTGTCTTACGCCGTACATGATTCGGGGCATGACTGGACTTCAAGGACTTTCTATGAAGGAACTGATTCGGGGCATAACTGGACTTCAAGGACTTTCTATGGAGGAACAAACCGTTCATTTAGAAGAAACACTGTTTACGGTCTTTATCCTCCTGAAATCGAAACTGGGATAAAAGGTCTTATCCAAATTCACACAATTTCTTATTTTTAAATGGAAAATAATTTTTTGATAAAGTTTACAAAATTTTCACAAACAGAATTAAATAAATAATTTTTTTATTTTTTAATCAAAATAAAAAAATAAAATATTTTTTTTTTTTTACCATATTAATACGTTTGTCAAAATTTGTCAATTTTTTTGTTTTGTTAAACTATCATATTTCGTAGGGGAATTCATTTGTACTGCATATATGATAGTGTGCTACTGGACATATATTTGAAAGGGTTGTTTAGCAGAGGAAAATACGGGATTCCCTTATCACCATTTTCATGTCATCATTTATCTTTGTGCATTTTTGTACAAGTAATATTACCAGTTGATGACAACTAGAACTTTGTCTTGGCATCACTGAATAAGTCTATCAAAGGTTGTCTACTTTCTACTAAGTGTGCATTATTTGATGGCGAATCTTGTACTTTGACTTATTATTTGGTACAAAAGTCATTTGGTGTTGATTGCTTAATGACAACCAGAAACCTTTATTCCCTTGTACAATGTTTATCTCCGTCATCCATATAACGACATGTCGTCAACTTAATTACTTAATTCAGATTTAAGTATCATCAAGTTGATATATATAATGCTAAGATTTTCTTTAATCATTAATTATTTAGGTCTTTTGGTCAACATTATGTCAGTCATGATTTTCTTTACACTAATTAAGATTATTTTCAGTTATTTTTCAACAACAGTAATTAAATTTTTGTCGAAGTTATTTTTACAGTCAAACTATTATTTGATTTTTAGATAATATAATTTAACATTTTTCATTATTCATTAATTTTATATAAAGGAGGATTGACTGTCATGATTATCTTTCACCACTATTGATAAAGTTATTTTTTAGTATATAACATCTTTCGATTTAAAGTATGCAATATATTTTTTTAACAAAATTTATAGACATTTTTTCACTAGACATCCCTAAGGTTATATGATAAAAAGTTTATAACTTAACACAAATTAAATTATATTTTAAATAAAATATTAAAAAACTCAATAATTTAAAATAAAAATAAATTTCACATATAATTGCATAGAAAATTTGTAAAACTTCCTAAGATCGATAAAAGATATTGAAGTAATTATTTCAATTTTTTATTTATAATTTTTTCACTAAAAATTCCAATCTTACAAACAGGTCTTTGAATAAAAAATTTTGATATTATATAACCTTTGTAAAATATTTCCTATTAATGTATAATTTTCTCCTAAAGTATAAAATATTTATCACTTTCCACATTTAAAGGCAAAAGGCGGAGAAGAAGAGGGCGCCGCCATGTGAAAAATTCTCTTATATTCCTAAAGAAACCCTAAACCATCGTACCTTTGAATTTCGAACCAAAATGAAATTTTCAGTGACGCCAAAACTCGAAATTTTCAGACACACCGATTCATTTTCGATTTCATTTTCGAACCTTCCTTGCATTGTCTACCCATTATACATAAACATGTCAACAATCTTTCTTCTTCACCCAAAACTCCAATCTCATCTTCTTCCATCTGTCTGTTCTCTCCCTCTCTTCCAAATTCACGCCTCAGAAGGAACAAGATGGAGACTCGTGCCGCTTCAAAGAGAAAGGCAAACAGTATAGTCTTGGTCCAAAAACAACACCCCAAAAGGCATAGGGTTTCCTTCGCTCAAAATCCTCCCAAAGAGAAATTGCAAGATGCCAAGAAGCCATCTCCCACAACCACCCACTCTTCTTCCCCCCATATAGGTGAATCTCTTGTTTCCGATGTCTACGAGTATCTTCATGAGATGGAGATGCAGAAAAAGAGAAGACCAATTGTTGACTACATTGAGAAAGTTCAGAAACTGTTTACGCCAACCATGAGAGGAATCTTGGTGGATTGGTTAGTAGAAGTGGGTGAGGAGTACAAGCTTCTCCCGGACACTCTTCATCTCTCTGTTTCATACATTGATAGGTTTTTGTCTGTTAATCCTGTCACTAAATCCAGACTTCAGTTGCTGGGTGTTTCCTCCATGCTCATTGCATCCAAGTACGAGGAAATCGATCCACCCTGTGTGGACGACTTTTGCAGTATCACCGATCACACATATGACAAGGAAGAGGTAGTTAAGATGGAAGCTGACATATTACAGTCACTCAAGTTTGAAATGGGAAATCCTACTGTGAACACCTTTCTCAGGCGGTTTGTTGATGTTGCTTCTGATCATGAGATGACTCCAAATTCACAGATTGAATTTTTGAGTCAGTATCTTGCTGAGTTAAGTTTGCTGGATTATGATTGTTTAAGATTTTTGCCTTCTGTTGTGGCAGCATCAGCTGTATTTCTTTCCAGATTTATTATCTCGCCTGAAGTACATCCATGGAGTCATTCTTTGAGTGAATGCTCAGGTTACAAACCAGCTGAATTGAAAGAATGTGTCAAAACCTTGCATGACCTGTACTTGTTACGAAAAGCAGCATCCTTCGAAGCTGTCCGGGATAAGTACAAGCAGCAAAAGTTCAAATGCGTTGCAAACCTGTCTTCCCCTCCTTATGTACCAAATTCTTACTTTGAAGACTTCTAAAGATGCATAGAACTCAATTAACTTATTAGATTGTACAGTTTCTTGTCATCATTGAGGCTTTGAAGGAAACACAGCACGCAATTTTGATGGTTACTGCTGAACAATTGTGATAGTCTTTCAATAGCATGTACTAGGAAAATTATGGTGTAGGATGAGGTCAAAATTGTATAATTCATTGCTTAGAAATTTATACGAACAAAGTTACCTTGTGAAAAATCGTCTTTGGCATCATTGATCCAAGTGATGGTTGCAATCTTGGGAGACTTTGTGCTTCAACCAATAAAGAATGGGGCTTTTACTTTGTTTTTAGACAGCAAACCAGGGGTGTTGATCTTGGGATCTAAGGATGTTGTCATCAATAAATTTTAATTTTTTTTATCATTTGTCAAGCTGTGGTCATGGCGGGAAGGAACTTTAGATGCAGAGAAAGTAGGGAATTAAACATTACAGTTTTTGTTCAGAATTGAAAATGTCCTATTCTGTAGGAATATTTATTTATCTTTGTTTTCATCATTCTCTTTTGTTACCATTAACATTTATTTTAAACCTAAAGAACTGCGATTTTATATAAAATGCAAAGTGTAAAGGTGGTTCTTGATAAAAATTATGGTTATAAGTTATAGTTTTTATGGTTCATAAATAGATTTATTTCATAAAAAAAAATCGCAAGAATATATATTACAAAATTTACAAAAAACTTATTTTCATATATTTACGAAAAAACGTTAATCTCTACTTGCTTCTATTAGTTTAGTGTAGAAATAAAAAGGAAGAAACAAATTTGAAAATAATGATACATAATTTTTTTTAATAAATATGAAAAAAAAAATATAACGTATAAACTTGTCACTCAAATATTACAAATATAAAAACTTCATGCGGAAAACTTATATTACATTATATTATATCAATCACTTAAATAATATCTTATTAACATTTTTATAAATAAACTAAAAATACTAATAATAAATAAAATATATGGTGAATCTACAAAGTCTCCAAAACTCTACAATTAAATTTTTCACTTTCAAATAATAATCTAACTCTTGCCAAAATATTATAAAAAATAAGGATATTTGCTTTCTAGTTTTCGTTAGGTTTTTTTAATTTGGTTATATTTTTAATTTTTTTAATTTAGTTTTAATATTCGTCAATTTTATTTAATTTGTCCTTTTCGCTAACACTGTTAAAATAGTTAACGGATAGTGAACAGTAATTATCACGTGTCATTTTGTGATTTTTTTTTTTTTTTTGATTTTTTGAAATTCAGATTCAAATATTTGAATCATGATTTAAATCCAAATCCAATATTTGGATCAAGTTCAAAATCCAAAATCCATTTTTTATAACAGAAATTTAAATTGAATTTTCTAAGACTTGTGTCCTTAGGTTCGACACCATCAAATTTGAGAGATTTTTTGTCGGGGCTAACTCGATCGAATTTCAGCATGGAACAAACTCAACTAACTTTTGGTTGTGCCAGACTTAGCCAAATTTTGATCGGGACCGACCGAATTTTGGTTGAGGCCGACTTCAACCGAATTTTGGTTGGGGTCGACTCGGGCAAATTCAAACGAATTTTGGTCAGGGCCGACTCGGTCAAGTATGTACAAATTTCGGTTACGACCGACTCGGTAAAATTTAGCAGCATATGAAAAAATTTCGGCTGGAACAACATGGCCGAATATGACCAAATTTGGGTTAGGGTCGACACAACAAAATGTCTGTTAGGATCGACTTGACTAGATTCGGTCAAATTTCGGTCGACGTTGATTTTGCCTAATATGGCCACATTTGGGTAAGGACCTGCTCAGCCAAATTTCGGACGGTGTTGAATCGACTAAATTCTGCAAACTTTTGGTCAAAGATGACTCGATTGAATACTACCAAATTTTGGTTGCGGTTGGCTCCACCAAAATGACAAAATTTAGTCTGAGATCGACTCGGCTAAATATGACCAAAGTTGGACTAAGGCAAACTCGACGAAATTTCGGTCGAGATTGACTCGCCTGAATTTCGTTCAAGGCCAACTCGATTGAATTTGGCCGAATTTTGGTCGGGGCCAACTCGGTTGAATATGGCTAAATTTCGATCGCGACCAACTAGTCCGAATACAGCCAAATTTCGATAACGACCGACTATTCCGAATATGGCCAAATTTTGTCTGGGGTTGTCTCAGCCAAATACGACCAAATCTGGGCCAAGGCTGATTCGATCTAATTTCGACCAGGGCTGACTAAACTGAATTCGACCAAATTTTGACCAGAGCCGGCTAGGCTGAATACGACCAAATTTTGGTCGTGGTCGTCTCACCTTAATACGGCAAAATTTCGTCTGAGGCTGACTTAGCCCAATGCGGCAAATTTGGTCCAGGGCCGAGTGGACAAAATTTCGATCAGGGCCAACTTAACTGTATTCGGTTGAATACCGTCAAATTTTGTATAAGGTCACACTGGCTCAATAAAATTTGGACTAGTCCATCTTGACATCTAGCTTAACCCAACTAAAAGTTTAAATTGAATTTTTTGGATTTTCCATATTTGAAAATATAGATTTAGAGAATGAATATCTAATTCACAAAATATATAAAAGTATATCAGATTGAAATCCAGATCCAATAAAATAAATTTCAAATTGATTGAATTTTTATTGAAATAAATCTTAATTGGATCGAATCAGATAAAATAATTAAATTTTTTGTCCACCCGTAATAAAAAGGTACAAAACAGAAACAAAAATATACTTTTTATAGACTATAGTAAACCATTTCTTACGAGAGTGAAGTTTTGTTAATTAGGTTTGACAATTTTGGAAACTAGTTGGGGTGGTTGTATTGTAGGGATCAATGGCCGAATGTATAAAGTTGATTATATATATATATATATATCCATTAACTTTAAGTGAATTTTGGAATCAGTGTATTTTGAAACTTTTAATCAATTTAATCTTTCATTTTACAAAATACATAGATTTAGTACTTTTAATCAAATTTTGTTAGGTTTATTTTATGTTTCGTACGCATTTCAGGATTGTATTTGAGTTGTTTATATTATTTGACACATTTTTGTTATAATGTTAAGTTAAATACTATTATGAAACACGTTTGAAATGTCAAATAAACATAACAAAATTTGATTAAAATGACTAAAAATTCACGTATTTCGAAATATGAATGACTAAATTGGTCAAAAATTTCGAAATAGACTAATTTCAAGATTTACTGAAAGTTAAGGAACCAAAAACATATTTAACTATATATATATATATATATATATATATATATTAATAGTGCTAAGATTTATTTTAAGTCAATGTCGATTGTAGTTATTTTTTAGTTTTTTTAACGGCAGTTATTAATTTTTTGTCGAAGTTATTGTCAGGGAGGACTCAAGAGTTTTGGAGGTCTAAAGCAAACTTACAAAATGAGATCTTTTATTTTATTTTTTTTTTTGCAAAATTATTTATTAAATTGTCATAATTAATTTTATTTTAATTTTTTTTAAAGGATAATAGGATTAATTTTTTTAATATTTCTTGGGACATGGTTTATCTTAAATAAATTTTTATTATCTTTAACTTTGAGAAACTCCTTCCGGCTGAAGCAACTGATATTGAACTTGTTAACATTATCCTAATCACTAATTACTTCTCTTTCTCTATTGTTGTTTTCACCTATATCTATATTGTTATTATCTTGTTCATTCAAATAACACTCACATGTATTTTCTAATTCATTTTTTCTTATCTATTTTTATAAAGTTATTCATAGTTCCTTTTTGTTATGCAATTAATGCCTAAATTCTTATCCTTTTTTGGATCTTTGAATAGCCTGATTCAAATTTTTTAGTTGATATATCTATATATTTTTATATGAAATAATAATATATAAAATACTACTAAAGATATGTATATAAAATGATTGATTTAGAATAATAAAACCTGATTTTGGTTGTCAAGGAAGTAAAACTGATAGTAGACTTGCAGTATCTTAAAGTCTCAAACCTCTCACTCCCTCTCAACTATTTCACAAACCTCCAAAGTTTATTTTAAGATTAATCATTAATAAAAATAATTCAATTTTTTTTTGTTTTTCGATAACAAGTGGGCAAGATATACAAAAAAAAAAAACTCTTAAAACTCATAAATCGAAAAGTACCGAAAAACAAAATTGGGTAGAAGAAATGCATTTCTAATTCTAATACAAATAAAAAAAACTGCAACACAAATATAAAGAAAAAACATATTAACCAAAAATGAGGATGGAAATATTGGTACACACAGACAACATGATATTCAAGATGAGGAGATTCAAAGAATGTAATATACTAAAACCCTAAAAAATGACTCTTAATAGAAAAAAAAGTAAAAACAAATAAGAGAAGTCAGAGAGATAAAAGAAGAAAAAGAAAATATAATACACAGAGAATAAAGATATCGCTTCGTAAACAAAATTATAATTTACTAAAACAAGTTTCAACTCATTAATTATCATTTTTAATGCCAATAAAAATTATCAGATAATAATAATTTAATTATATTTTATTTTCAAACATAAAATTATAATTAATTTAATAAAGATATATTAGTATTAAAAAAAATTAGAAATCTTTTTTTCTTAAATATAATTTTATAATTAATTTAATACTTGTAAATATTAGTAATATTAATAGTAAAAAGTTCATTTTTGAGACCTTATTTTATTCAAAGCCTAAAACAAGTTACCCTTGAGCCGGGCCTGGTTATTTATTGTTCAACCAACACCGAAACAATTATTTTTTTATTAGTGTCAACTATTATTTGATTTTTAAATAATGTAATTTAAGATTTTTAATCATTCATCTACAAATATTAATGCGGATTGACTGTCATTATTATCTTTTTATTGATAAAATTAATTTTTAGTAGATTTGAGTAACTTCTTTCAGTTTAATATATTTTTCACAATAAAATTTATAGAAATTTTTTGACTAGACATCCCTAATGTTATTTTATGATAGACTTCCTGTACTTTTATATATGATAAAAAAATACAAATTTAACAAATTTAAATTATACTTTAAAAAAAATTCAAAAAATTCAATAATTTAAAAAAAAATTTATATATAGTTGAATAGAAAATTTATAAAAATTCCTAAGATCAGCACAAGATATTGAAGTAATTATTTCAATTTTTGATTTACAATGTTGACACTGCAAATTTTCAATGTTACTAATAGTAAAAAGTATTGATATTATGTAATTCCTAGAATATTTTCTATTAATGTATAATTTTCTCTTAAAGTTTAATCTATTGGACAAAAAATTTATATATTAGCAGTATAAAATATTTAAAATATTTGTCACTTTCAACTTCATTTTACCATGGGAGGCGGAAAAGAAGGGCGCCCTCCCGCCATTTGAAAATTCTCTTCTATTCTAAAACAAACCTAAACCACACTATACCTTTGAATTTGGAACCAAAACAAAATCCCTAAATTTTCAGTGACGCCAAATCTCTGAAATTTTCAGACACACTGGTTTTCATGTTGTTTTCATTTTCGAACCCTCCTTCTCTTGTCTACCAGTTATACATAAACATGACAACAATCTCTATTCTCCACCCAAAACTCCAATCTCATCTTCTTCCATCTGTCTGTTCTCTCCCCCTCTCTCAGATTCACACCACAGAAGGAAGAAGATGGAGACTCGTGCCGCTTCAAAGAGAAAGGCAAACAGTATGGTCTTGGTCCAAAAACAACATCCCAAAAGGCATAGGGTTTCCTTCGCTCCAAATTCTCCCAAAGAGAAACTGCAAGATGCCAAGAAGCCATCTCCCACAACCACCCACTCTTCTTCCCCCCATATAGGTGAATCTCTTGTCTCCGATGTCTTCGATTATCTTCATGAAATGGAGATGCAGGAAAAGAGGAGACCAATGGTTGACTACATTGAGAAAGTTCAGAAACTGTTTACGCCAACCATGAGAGGAATCTTGGTGGATTGGTTAGTAGAAGTGGGTGAGGAGTACAAGCTTCTCCCGGACACTCTTCATCTCTCTGTTTCTTACATTGATAGGTTCTTGTCTGTTAATCCTGTCACTAAATCCAGACTTCAGTTGCTGGGTGTTTCCTCCATGCTCATTGCATCCAAATACGAGGAAATCGATCCACCCTGTGTGGACGACTTTTGCAGTATCACTGATCACACATATGACAAGGCAGAGGTAGTTAAGATGGAAGCTGATATACTACACTCACTAAAGTTTGAAATGGGAAATCCTACTGTGAACACCTTTCTCAGGAGGTTTGTTGATGTTGCTTCTGATCGCGAGATGACTCCAAATTCACAGATTGAATTTTTGAGTCAGTATCTTGCTGAGTTAAGTTTGCTGGATTATGATTGTTTAAGATTTTTGCCTTCTGTTGTGGCAGCATCAGCTGTATTTCTTTCCAGATTTATCATCTCGCCTGAGGTACATCCATGGAATTATTCTTTGAGTGAATGCTCAGGTTACAAACCAGCTGAATTGAAAGAATGTGTCGAAATCTTGCATGACCTGTATTTGTTACGAAAGGCAACATCGTTCGAAGCTGTCCGGGATAAGTACAAGCAGCAAAAGTTCAAATGCGTTGCAAACCTGTCTTCTCCTCCTTATATACCCAATTGTTACTTTGAAGATCTCTAAAGGTGCATAGGATTCAATTAACATCTTAGATTGTACAGCTTATTGTTCATCTTGAGGCTTGAAGGAAACACAGCACGCAATTTTGATGGTTACTGCTGAACAATTGTGATAGTCTTTCAATAGCATGTACTAGGAAAATTATGGTGTAGGATAAGGTCAAAATTGTATAATTCATTGCTTAGAATTTTATAGGAACAAAGTCACCATGTGAAAAATCGTCTTTGGCATCATTGATCCAAGTGATGGTTGCAATCTTGGGAGACTTTGTGCTTCAACCAATAAAGAATGGGACTTTTACTTTATTTCTGGACAGCAAACCAGGATTGTTGATCTTGGGATCTAAGGATGTTGTCATCAATAAATTTGAATTTTTTTTCATCATTTGTCAAGCTGTGGTCATGGCGGGAAGGAATTTTAGATGCAGAGGAAGTAGGGAATTAAACATTACAATTTTTGTTCAGAATTGAAAATGTCCTATTCTGTAGGGATATTTATTAATCTTTATTTTCATCATTCTTTTTTGTTACCATTAACATTTATTTTAACCCTAAAGAACTGCGATTTTATATAAAATGCAAAGTGTAAAGGTGGTTCTCCATAAAAATGATGGTTATAAGTTATAGTTTTTATGGTTTATAAATAGATTTATTTCATAAAAAAATCGCAATAATATATATTACAAAATTTACAAAAAACTTATTTTCACATATTTATGAAAAAACGTTAATCTCTACTTGCTTCTATTAGTTTAGTGTAGAAATAAAAAGAAAGAAACAAATTTAAAAATAATGATACATAATTCTTTTTAATAAATATGAAAAAAAAGTTCTAACATTAAACTTGTCACTCAAATATTACAAATATAAAAAACTTTATGCGGAAAACATATATTACGTTATATTATATCAATCATATAAATAATATCTTATTAACATTTTTATAAATAAACTAAAAATACAAATGATAAATAAAATATATGGTGAATCTACAAAGTCTCCAAAACTCTACACTTAAATTTTTCACTTTTAAATAATAATCTAACTCTTGCTAAAATATTACCAAAATAAGGATATAAATAATACTTTAATTTTATCAGAATCTCCTGGAAACAAGCTTGTCATTGAGATATTAGGAGCACAATAATAACGTATTCGTTTCATCAATTTTACAGAAGCAATTAAATTAATGTATTTTTACAAGTTGATTGAGAAGTTTAAAATAATTAAGTGATAATAAGACAACCTATTAAAACGGAAAATAAAAATATGAATTAAAGAAAAGAGTCTATTGAATCATAATTATTCGTGCACCGTCAGAAAACAATTTCTTAACTATAATAGTGACAAAAAGAAAGTTAAATGCTATTTTGTTGTGCCTACTGCAGTAAATCTATTAAAGATTCTCACTCCATGATTTGAATATCTATTAAAGTTTGCTCAATGGTCAAGCAAGGACATGATCTCTCTGTATAAAAGATGACCCTTTTGGAAATCAGTTGGTTGCATTTGAGGTGTTTTTCAGCTTTGAATGAATTTCTAAATTTACTCTTCTTAACTGGTGAAATTTATGAACCAATCAACTTTGTAACATTTTCTTGTTTTTGTCTCATGCAGTGTATAATACGAGGCATGGCTGGACTTCAAGGACCTTTCTATGGAGGAGCAAACGCCTTCCATGGAAGAAACACTATTTACGATCTTTATTCTCGTCGATTTAAATTGGATAAAAGATCCTTTTCTTATCCAAATGCATAAAATTTCTTAATTCAATATTATATGTCAGAGTTTATATTTAACTGACACTGGTACAAAATAGGTATATTAAATCACTTTTAGAGGACATATTACATAAGTTCTGTAATTGATTTAATATATATCTTAGTGAAAAGAAAAAACCATTTTCGAAAGTGACCATACGAAAGAACAAAGGAGAGAACAATGACTTATTAAAGACCATCAACAAACTACCACGAACCAATACCAACCAACCACCAACTAACCATCATGGAGAACTTTGCACCCCAACTACAAACTTCACTAAGAAATTTCACAAAATACCATGGGAACCAACAGCACACATTTGGTAAAGCAATGATGTCACAAATTTGCTTCATTTGCAAAGAAGGTGGGGAAAACACCAAGCACCAAGAAAGACAACAGCAAAAAGAGCTTTCTCCACAAACAAAAATCCTAAGCATGACAAAATGAGGGAAAACACACTAACTTGTTGCATTGGTTGTTGAAGAGTGGCATGGAAGAGAAGAAGAAACTTGGTGAAGAGCGGTGCGGTAGTGGTACGAAACGGTGGTCAATGACGCCTAGAAGAGAAGAAAAAACAATGGAGGTGCGAGAGAGAAGACTGGGGTGCGAGAAAGAGGATGAAGTTCAAAAAGTGAAAAAGATTTTTGTAATTTGTAATGTAAAAAATATATTAGATCGGTTGTTTTTTTTTAACCGATCTAATATGTACATATTAGATCGGTTCTTTCTATAACCGATCTATATTAGATCGGTTCTTTTTATTATCAATTTAAAGTATTTTTCAGTATTTACAAAATTGTCACCACATTTTAAAATAAATCTGTTCTGTTTCAATCGATCTAATATCGTGTTCTAATATCACCATTTTTTCGCTTTGCTATAAAATTTCTTAATTCAATATTATGTCAGAGTTTATACTGTACTGAAAGCTTTTATTTTGCAAAATTTTGTATGAATTCAAAATTAATTAATACACTTAGTTCATGAACACACAATAATGCAATAAATATTAATAATACATAAGAAATTTGGTTTCAATTTTAAAAAATTAACATAAATCATCAAAAAAATATGCAGCAATAATTTATGGAGGGGTTGAATACAAGGATAGATTGGTTGTTGATTCTTAAATTGTTGACCTAACACGTGTTTACTATTTTGTATCTTCAGCAAGAAAAATAGAAGAAAATATATTAGTACAACAATTTGGTAGTTCAAAGGAGAGATTGCATATTCAGCTAATCAGATTACGCCTTCCAACTTTATTCATTAGCCACCCAAGTTGCTAACTGTGACTATGAATGCGGAACTTTATGGGATATAGAAGATCATGACTCGGATTGAATCTATATTTATTTTAGATTTAAATAATTAAATTAAATTTTTTATTTAAATATATTTTTTCAGCAAAACTATATTCAATTTTTTTAAATTTGATATTCAAATATTTGGATCAAGATTTAAATCTAGATCCAATATTTGGATTAAGTTCAAAATCCAAAATCCATTTTTTATAAAAGAAATTTAAATTAATTTTTTTAAAATGTGTGTCCCTAGGATCGACACTGTCGAATTTGTCAGATTTTTTGTCAGGGCCAACTCGGTCGAATTTCAGCATAGAACGGACTTGACTAACTTTTGGTTGTGGCAAACTCAGCTAACTTTCAGTTGTGGTCGACTTGGCCGAATTTTGGTCGGGGTCGGCCGAATTTGGTTGAGGCCGACTTGATCGAATTCGACTGAATTTTGGTTGGAGTCGACTCAGCCAAATTTGAACGAATTTTGGTCGGGGCCGACTCGGCCGAGTATGTAGAAATTTTGGTCAGGACTGACTCGGTAAAATTTGATTGCATACGACTAAATTTATGTTGGGGACAACGTGGCTGAATATGACCTAATTTGGGTCAGGGCCGACTCAACAAAATTTTTGTCGGGGTCGACTTGACTAGATTTAGCTGAATTTCGACCGAGGTCGATTTTGCCTAATAGGCCAAATTTTGTCCATAACCAACTCAATCAATTTTCAGATGGGTTCGAATCGACTAAATTCGGTCGAATTTCAATCAAAGCCGACTTAGTTGAATACTACCAAATTTCGGTAGCGATCGGCTCTACCGAAATATGGCCAAAGTAGGGCTAAGGCTAACTCGGCCAAATTTTGGTCAAAGCTGACTCGACTAAACTCGATTGAATTTAAGTCAAGGGCAACTCAATTGAATTCAGCCAAATTTCGGTCGGGATCGACTCGGTTGAATACGGCCAAATTTCGATCGCGACAGACTAGTCAAAATTCGGTCAAATTTCGTTTGAGACCATCTTAGCCGAATACAACCAAATTTGGGCCAAGGTAGACTAGGCTGAATACGACCAAATTTTGGCCGCAATCGTCTGAGCTGAATACAACCAAATTTCGTCTGAGGCTGACTCAGTCCAATGTAGTCAAATTTGGGACGGGGTCAACTCGGCCGAATACTTCCAAATTTGGTATGTCCAGGGTCGACTGACCAAATTTCGAGCAGGGCCGACTTGACTGAATTCAACTGAATACTCTCAAATTTTTTATAGGGCCTTGCCGATTCAGTCAAATATGACCAAATTTGGACTAGTCCATCTCATCCTTTAGTCTATCCCAACTTAAAATTTAAATTAAAAATTTAGATTGAATTTTTAAAATTTTTCATATTTAAAAATATAAATTTTAAAAATAGATATCTAATCCATAAAATATATAAAATGTAATTAAAATTAAAATCCAGTTTAATAAAATAGATTAATTTTTTAATAAAATAAATATTAATCGGATCGAATTAGATTAAGAAAATTGAATTTCTTTTGCCACCCATAAATAAAAAGGTACAAAACAGAAAAGAAAAACACTTTTTATAGACAGTCGTAAACATTTATTGCAAGAGTGAAATTTCGTTACGATTGTAGTTATCTTTAGTCATTATTGTTAAATTTTATTTTTCTTTAATCAATAATTATTTAGTTTTTCTTTGTCAACATTATGTCAGTCATGATCTCTTTTACATTAATTAAGGTTATTTTCCGTTATTTGAAGTTATTTTTTAACAGCAGTAATTAATTTTTTGTTGAAGTTGTTGTTCAACCAACACTGAAACAATTATCTTTTTATGGGTGTCAACTATTATTTGATTTTTAAATAATATAATTTAAGATTTTTAATCATTCATATATAAATATTATTGGGGATTGATCGTCATTATTATCTTTTACCTTTATTGATAAAATTATTTTTTAAGTAGATTTGAATAACTTCTTTCAATTTAAAGTATGCAATATATTTTTCTTAACAAAATTTATAGAAAAATTTTCACCTGACATCCCTAATGTTATTTTATGATAGATTTCATGTACTTTTATATATGATAAAAAAATATCAATTTAACAAATTCAAATTATATTTTAAATAAAATATTCAAAAATTCAACAATTTAAAATAAAAATAAATTTCATATATAGTAATAGAAAATTTGTAAAATTTCCTAAGATCAGCATAAATAATTATTTCAATTTTTTATTTACAATGTTGACACTGCCTTTGAAAAAAAAAGTATTGATATTATTAATCTTTCTAGAATATTTTCTATTAATGTATAATTTTCTCTTTTACTTGATCGGAGACAAGCTGAAATATTTGTCACTTTCCACGTCATCTTACAATCTGATGGCGGAAAAGAAGCGCGCCCTCCCAGCATGTGAAAATTATCTTTTATTCCTAAACAAACCTAAACCACTCTATACCTTTGAATTTGGAACCAAAACGAAATCCCTAAATTTTCAGTGACGCCAAATCTCGAAATTTTCAGACACACTGGTTTTCATGTTGTTTTCATTTTCGAACCCTCCTTCTCTTGTCTACCCCTTATACATAAACATGACAACAATCTCTCTTCTCCACCAAAAACTCCAATCCATCTTCTTTTCCATCTGTTTGTTCTCACCCTCTCTTCCAAATTCACACCACAGAAGGAACAAGATGGAGACTCGTGCCGCCTCAAAGAGAAAGGCAAACGCTATGGTCTTGGTCCAAAAACAACACCCCAAAAGGCATAGGGTTTCGTTTGCTCAAAATCCTCCCAAAGAGAAATTGCAAGATGTGAAGAATCCCAATGCGAAGAAGCCATCTCCCACAACCTACCACTCTTCTTCCTCCCGAGATGAATCTCTTGTTTCCGATTTCTATGAGTATCTTCATGAAATGGAGATACAGAGAAAGAGGAGACCAATGGTTGACTACATTGAGAAAGTTCAGAAACTGTTTACGCCAACCATGAGAGGAATCTTGGTGGATTGGTTAGTAGAAGTGGGTGAGGAGTACAAGCTTCTCCCGGACACTCTTCATCTCTCTGTTTCTTACATTGATAGGTTCTTGTCTGTTAATCCTGTCACTAAATCCAGACTTCAGTTGCTGGGTGTTTCCTCCATGCTCATTGCATCCAAATACGAGGAAATCGATCCACCCTGTGTGGACGACTTTTGCAGTATTACCGATCACACATATGACAAGGAAGAGGTAGTTAAGATGGAAGCTGACATATTACAGTCACTGAAGTTTGAAATGGGAAATCCTACTGTGAACACATTTCTCAGGAGGTTTGCTGATGTTGCTTCTGATCACGAAATGACTCCAAATTCACAGATTGAATTTTTGAGTCACTATCTTGCTGAGTTAAGTTTGCTGGATTATGATTGTTTGAGATTTTTGCCTTCTGTTGTGGCAGCATCAGCTGTATTTCTTTCCAGATTTATTACCTCGCCTGAAGTACATCCATGGAGTTATTCTTTGAGTGAATGCTCAGGTTACAAACCAGCTGAATTGAAAGAATGTGTCAAAATATTGCATGACTTGTATTTGTTACGAAAGGCAGCATCCTTCAAAGCTGTTCGAGATAAGTACAAGCAGCAGAAGTTCAAATGCGTTGCAAACCTGTCTTCTCTTCCTTATATACCCAATTGTTACTTTGAAGATCTTTAAAGATGCATGGGACTCAATTAACATAAATTGTACAGTTTATTGTTCATCTTGAGGCTTGAAGGAAACACAACACGCAATTTTGATGGTTACTGCTGAACAATTCTGATAGTCTTTCAATAGCATGTACTAGGAAAATTATGGTGTAGGATGAGGTCAAAATTACATAATTCATTGCTTAGAATTTGATGTGAACAAAGTCACCTTGTAAAAGATCTTTGGGATCTTGCGAGATGTCTTCAGCATTATTGATACAAGTGATGGTTGCAAACTTGGGGGAGATTTTGTGCTTCAACCAATAAAGAACTAGAGTTTTACTGTGCTATTTTTGTGCCTAGTGCACTAATCTATTAAAGATTCTCTCTCCGTGATTTGAGTATCAAAAGTTAGCTTTTGTTCTTTTACATAATGTTTCAACATTAACAAACTTTTCCATAATAAATTTCTTGGAAAGACAATAAAATAAAATAAATTCTATAGATTAAAATTATACTATATAAATTAATCTTTTTAAAGTATAAAATAATTTCTATAAATTAATTTATACAATTTTAAATAATTTATACAAATCTTATAGAACATGTAAGTAGCATGTCCGTCGTAATACTATTATGTGCAAAATAGTTCAGTCCCATCCGTTAAATAAATTGTCTTAACACAATGATGATACAGGACTTATGACAACACCAATTCTAGTGTTAAATATTCAAAAAAAAAAATGTGTTTTTGTCTGTCACGGGTATTCTAAGTTTTTGATACGTGATAGTAAGTAACTTACCTGATGACCCATTTTTCACCTGTTCAATAAATTGTCTTAACACAATGATGATACAGGACTTATGACAACACCAATTCTAGTGTTAAATATTCATAAATAAAGGTCTTTTTGTCTGTCACGGGTATTCTAAGTTTTCGATACGTGATAGTAAGTAACTTACCTGATGACCCATTTTCCAACCATTGAGAAGCTATGCAACACACTTCATTGTACGTAATGAGTTGAGGTAACAGACAAGTGCTTGGTGACAGTAGCCAAAAACATCAACTAGTATTATAATATAAAGGAAAATGACATAGTCAGTCAATGATTTATACAGGACAAATTTCCCTAATAAACTTTCTATATGTTAGATAGTGAATTTCAGATACTCTCAACACCACATGTTACACAACTTTCCCATTCTGCAGATGATAGATCATTCTCTGAGGAATCTCAAACCTCTAGGCGATAAGTAACAGTGCTATTGTTCTAGTTTCTTACAGTTTGCTCAATGGCCAACCAAGAACATGATCTCCCTCTCTATGAAAAAGTTTGGCTCAAACGAACATTTCAAAGAGTGATAGACTCCTTAATTTTATTCCTCCTCCTCTTTCTTCTTAGTAATCGAGTTCTCTCATCCCACAACTTCACTTTCCCATGGTTACTTGCTTTCATATGCGAATCCTGGTTCACCTTCACTTGGATTGTCATTCTCAACGCCAAGTGGAGTCCTGCAGTCACCATAACCTACCCAGATCGTCTCTTGCAAAGGTACATAATAACATACAGCGATTGCTGATTTCTGTTTCGAATCCGGTTTCCTATTCGGATGAACTTTTTCCCTTCTTCATGTACTTCCATAATTTGCTAGTTGGTAAATGCTTATTCTTGGTTTTTAGTGCTATTCATGTGATTATTATCTGTGGACTTGTAATTTAGTTTTTTTAATCTCAATAGGGTTCAAGAGCTTCCACCAGTTGACTTGCTTGTTACAACAGCAGACCCAGTACTTGAATCCCCTATCATCACAGTCAACACTGTTTTATCTCTTCTAGCTCTTGACTATCCTGCTAACAAGCTAGCTTGCTATGTTTCTGATGATGGCTGCTCCCCTGTTACTTTCTATGCCCTTGTAGAAGCCTCCAAATTTGCTAAGTTTTGGGTTCCTTTCTGTAAGAAGCATAGCCTACAAGTGAGAGCACCCTTTAGATACTTCTCTGATGTTACCATAAACAATAATCAACACTCACTTCAATTCAAACAAGAATGGTTACGAGTGAAGGTGAGTGCAACAACCTTGCCCTGCATTATTAAAATTTCAAACTAGTCCTCTAACGCCTGAACACATTCATAACAATGAGATGAGCACCAAACATAAGTGCAGATGAAATTTGGAGATGTATAATACGTTTGAACTTTCCAAATACTCTGACGATAAACTGCAGAGTTATTTTTTTTTTGTATTTTGCAGGAGATGTACGACAATCTAAGCCAAAAAATTGAAGAGGTGATACATAAAACAATTCCACTCCAACTTGATGGAGAATTTGCTGTTTTCTCGAATACAGAACAAAGAAATCATCCAAGCATAGTTAAGGTAACAAAAATATCATGATTCTTAATGGGTTGAGACTACATAGAAATTAAACACAAATGTTTTAAAATCAAATAATATCTTGATAATTATTGTTGTAAGAAACCGAAAGCATTAGTAGAGATATTTCCACGAACTATTTTGACTACCTTAATTTCTAAATTCTAACGTCCGAAGATGTCAGAAATGTTATCTACCCATAAATCTGTGTACATTGCCATTTCTTTTCTCTCCTTTACACTATCCATTTTACTTCTTTTCTATTTATTTCTTGCCAAATTTATACAGTCAAATCTGAAGATGAAAAAATAAATCTTCCATTTTACATTAATCTTTTTTAATATCTTTTCCTGTCAAAGTTTTTGAGCTTGCACGTCTAAAGAACAAGAAAACATTTACTTACATGACATATGAACAGGTTATATTAGAAAACAAGGAAGGTCGTTTTGATGGGTTGTCTCACTTAATCTATGTATCAAGAGAGAAGAGACCACAGTACCATCACAATTACAAAGCCGGAGCAATGAATGTGTTGGTAAGTTAGTTTGTCAACTGGTGTGTAGTTCTTGGAATTTGGATTCTCATTTTTTTAATTCAACCATAAGTTATTAATTTGAATTAATAACTCATGTGCAGACAAGAGTGTCTGGATTAATGAGCAATGCTCCCTTTATGTTGAACGTAGACTGTGACATGGTTGTGAACAATCCCAAGATTGTTCTACACGCTCTGTGCATTTTTATGGATTCACAAAAAGGGAAAGATGTTGCTTTCGTTCAATGTTTCCAACAGTTCTATGATGGAATAAAAGATGACCCTTTTGGAAATCAGTGGGTGGCTGCATTTGAGGTGTTTTTCAGCTTTAAATGAAGTTCTAAGTTTACACTTCACAAGTGAAATTTATGAAAGAAAGAACTTTTGAACTAATATTTTCTTGTTTTCGTCTCATGCAGTACATAATACGGGGCATGGCTGGACTTCAAGGACCTTTCTACGGAGGAACAAACACCTTCCATAGAAGAAACACTATTTACGGTCTTTATCCTCATGAAATTGAAACCGGGATAAAAGGTCTTATCCAAATCCACGAAATTTCTTATTCTTAAACAGTGGACCCAGAACGTGTTTATTATTTTGTATCTTCAGCAGGAAAATTAGAAGAAGATATATTAATACAACAATTTGGAAGCTCAAAGGAGTTCATCAATTCAGCAGCCCATGTTTTGGGAGGGAGTGCATATTCAGCTAATGAGATTACTCCTTCCAACTTTATTGAGGCAGCAACCCAAGTTGCTAATTGTGAATATGAATGTGATACTTTCTGGGGTAAAAAGGTACGAAACAGAAACAAAAACATAATTTTTAGACGATAGTAAACCATTTCTTGCAAAAGATAAGTTTTGTTACTCAGCTTTGACAATTTTGGAAAGTGTAGTTGGGGTGGTTGTATGGATCAATCTCAGAAGATGTACCAACAGGGTTGAATATTCAAAGAAAAGGTTGGAGATCAGAGTGTTGCACCCCAGATCCAATTGCCTTCAAAGGATGTGCTCCAAGAGGATTACTCTCTACAGTTATACAACAAAAGAGATGGGGTTCAGGCCTTACTGTAGTCTTTTTTGGGAAGCATTCTCCTCTTGTGTGCATGCTCTTTGGTAAGGTCCAATTCAGGGCAGGCTTGTCTTATTTTTGGCTTACCAACTGGGGTTTGCGTGCTGCATTCCTAGTTTCCTATGTTGCTCTAATTGCATATTGCATGATTGCCAACACCAGTATCTTTCCTCAGGTTTGATTCAAATTCCAATCCAGTTTTAATGGCTAGGTTATATTATATGCTATGCTAGACAATACATATGATTCTTAATTCTGTTTTGTTCCAGGGACTTGTCCTTTGGATTGCAATTTCTGTTTTTGTGATTTACAATATACATACTCTATTAGAGTACCTCACAATTGGGTTGTCTATAAGACATTGGTGGAACAATCAAAGAATGTGTGTGATGAGAACCACGAGTGCATGGTTTATTGGATTTTTGAGTGCTATGCTTAAGCTATCAAGAATTTCAGATACTTTGTTTGAAATAACAGAGAAGGAACACAGTGCTTCTGGTGCTGATGGAAACAATGCAGATGCTGGAAGGTTCACGTTCGACGAGTCCCCAGTTTTTGTGGTAGGCACCACCATTTTGTTGGTGCATTTGACAGCCATGTTGATAATGTTTTTGAGGTTGCAACCAAATCCTTTTGGAAATGGGTGCGGAGTAGGGGAGTTCATTTGTAGTACATACCTGGTACTGTGCTACTGGCCATATTTGAAAGGCTTGTTTAGCAGAGGAAAATACGGAATCCCCCTATCCACCATTTTCATGTCATCCGTGTTTGCATTAGTCTTTGTGCATTTTTGTAGAAGTAATATTATCTGAAAGCTCTTTGGGGAAAAAGAACTTGTTTCATATTGAATTTGTCTATGAACATAGTTTGTTAATAATATAGTCAAGCCACATTAACTTCTTACGGATTTTTTCTCTTGTTTTTTTGTTATGGTTCTTTCGTTTATTGTGGTGTGTGTTGTTTGTAACTTTCTCATGTTTAGTGAACTTGGTGAAAATCCAGGACAAACTGGTGTGGTAAATGTGTAACTTAAGTATAACCATGTCTTTTGCAAAGTACGAAGTTGAGAAGTTCACTGGAAGCAATGACTTCAAATTATGGTGATTAAATATGTGTGCTTGTTCAATAAGGTCTCTTGAAAGCTTCAGAAGGTGAATCCAAGATTTATTGTGAAAGAACTAAAAGCTACTAAATAAAGTTACTTATATATGTGATCAATAAATATCATTCAGTTACTCTAACGTCTATTGTAGTTATTTTGCAGTCATCATTGTGAAAATATATTTAGTTAAAATACTCTATTGGTTCACGTTTTTTTCAAAAATCTCAAATAGATCCTTTTAAGATTTTTTTGGTCTCACTTATATTCATATTTTTTAAAATACGTAATAATTAGGTCTATTTTGTTAGTATGATGATAACGGTGTTAAAAATGTGTCACGTGTCAGCTTCTCGTTTTTATGATTTTTTTTTTTGAATTTTTTTTAAATATTTACATCAGTTTTATATTTTTATACTTTATATTTTTAGATCAGCTTTATATTTTTTGTTTGCTTCGTCTGACATTTATGATTTTACTGAGTTTTTTCTTATCATCTAACTTTTTTATTTTTGTAATATTTATTCTTTATAATTTGATTTTTTTTTAACTTTTTTAGTTTTATTAGTCTAATCTTTTTTTTTTTAATTTTCTAACCTTTATATTTTTATATCATATACTCTTTACATTTTTCTAAATGATTTAAACTTTATATTTTCATATCATTTACTTTTCACAGTTTTTTTTTCATCATTTAAGCTCTGTATTTTTAGATTTATACTTTGTATTTTTCTACATCATCTATCATTAGTATTTTTAGATAATTTATTCTACATTTTTTACATTGTTTATCCTTTATGTATTTAGAAACTTTTCTTCTTATATTTTTCGGAATTGTCTATATTTTGTATTTTAAAATCATCTATTCTTTATATTTTTTGAATCGTCTAACTTTTTTATTTTTAAGTTGATTACTCTTTACTTTTACTTTAAAATTGTTCAATTTTTATATTTTTAAAAGTATTCATTATTTCTTTTCTCAACCTTTGTATCTTTTTAATATAATATATATTCACTAACCTAAACAACACACAAAAAACTAGTGTTTATAAAAAAAGTACTTTTAATTTGTACTTTCTTCAATTAGTTTATTGTAGAAAGAAAAAGAAATTAACAATTTTAAAATAATGACACATAACATTTTTTTAATAAATATGAAAAATAAAAAATAATCTTTCATTTACACAAATGTTACAAATATAAGAAAAGTTATGCGTAAAACTTATATTACGTTATATTACATTAATCATATAAGATGTATCTTATTAACATTTTTTATAAATAAAATAAAATAAAATGCTTAAATATCTTTTTTCGTCCTCATTTTCGTAGTGTTTGTTGCGGATGACCTTATTTTTACCAAATGTTTAAAATGATCATCATTCTCGTAATTCGTGTTTAATTTAGTCCGTTTGTGTGACGCCGTTTAAATCTGTAACGGAGCACTGTACATGCATTGTTTGTATTATGTTGTTGAGTTGTGGTGTATTACGTGTACAGTACAACTGTAGTAATTAGACAGTTGGGGATAAATAGGTGAGCTAGCTAGGGTTTTGAGAATGAATTGTTGGGCAGGTGGTGCCTTCCTGCAATCTTCTTCCTCCATTCCCAATTCGTGTTGGTGCCTTGTTGCAATCTTCTTCCTGCAATCCCACTATCTAGGTATGTCACAGTCCCAAACTTCTTCCTTTACCTCTGGTTGTAATCGTTGGAGGCAATAGTGTTGTAGCACTCCCTGCAATGTTGGTGGTTCAACGAAATCTCAAAACATAATCACGAAAACTCTAACCCCAACTAGTTGAAATCAGCAAACTTTATCACAATTCCGAAAACCCTAAACCCAAGAGCAAAGTACTTACCTCGTCAATGATAATTATTTGGAAACTTGAAATCGAACGAAGAAATCACCATGTCCAATTGCTTCCTCTGAAAATCGGGAATGCAGAAATCGCCTCCCACCCACCAGAATCTCTAATTGCAGCGTCAATCCCTAATTGAACAGTTTGCCCCAAATTGGAATTTTAACATTATTAATCCAACTGTACTGTACACCTAATGAACTACAATTCAACTTAATATAAACAGTGTTACATGTACAATGCTCTCTGTTACTGATTTAAACGGTGTCATACAAAAGGACTAAATTAAACACAAATTACAAAAATGATGACCATTTTAAACATTTGGTAAAAATGAGATTATCCGCAATAAACACTATAAAAATGAAGACGAAAAAGATATTTAAGCCAAAATAAAAATAATAATAAAAACAAAAATACATTTTACTTTATAATTATTTTTACATTTTTAAATTTAAAAATTTATTTCTTTTATTTCCTTAAAACAAAGCATAAATTTTATTCACCACGTATCTTAAAAAATTAGGTAGTTTCTATGTCTGTGTTAACACGTTTAGGTAATTACGTACAGTGATTTGAGTTTGTTAGTGAGGGCCTGCACAAGGATGGATTGAATTCTAGAAGGTTTGACACCAAGCATAGGCACGTGTGTCACACGTATAGAGATACAAATTCTACATTTACATTTTCTTTTTCTTTTTCACTGCCAATAGTTCATAGGACAAAAAATTTTATACAAAAAAAAATCATAAGATTAATATATTATCAAAACGATAACTTATTTGAAATCCAAATCGAATATTAACTTATTTGAAATCCAAATCGAATATTAGTAAAGTTCGGTCAGACTTTGGTCAAGTTGAGTGATGCAAAGATTAGGTATATTTAAATCAATCCAAAGTTGTTATAGGGTTGGATTGGATAAAGTCAAATACATTAGGCTAGGTAACGCCTAAGTTAAATTAAGTCGAGTTAAATTTATATTTTATTGATTTGAGTTATTTTGTTAGTGTGGTGGTAATATATTAAGGATGTGTCACGTGCTAGCTCTTTATTTTTTTTTTTGAATTTTTTGATTTTCTTTTTAAATTATTCATGTCACATGTTAAGTAAGGTGACACATGTCAAGTCATTGTTTGAATATCAATTTGGTCCACATATTTGTTATTTTGATTATATTTTAGTCCATTTATTTTAAAATTTTAAATATATTTATTTTAACTTTTTACAAAATTTGTTTTAAAATTTTATATTTAAATTTATAAAATTTTTATTTTTAAACCAACTATAACATTTGTATATAAATTATTTAAACCAATTTTGTAACAAGTTAAAATAAATATTTTAAAACAAAATATAAGTAAAGTTTAATGTAAAATAAAAATTTAAATAAACTAATTATTATTAAAATGTTTAATAAAAATATCATTATAAAATTTATATAAAAATCAAATTTGGTCTGAATTTAGAGAGGATGAAATTGAAAATTAAAAAATAATGGACTGAAATATAATCAAAATAACAAATATATAGACCAAATTGAGATTCAGACAATGACTTGACATGTGTCACCTTATTGACTTGACACATGACAAATATTGACGTGACATGTGACATAAATAATTTAAAAAAATTAAGAAAATTTAAAAAAAAAATTCAAAAAAATTCAAAAAAAATTCAAAAAATAAAATAAAATTAGGAGCTGACACATGGTGCATCCTTAACACCATTATCATCATACTAATGGAATGAACCTAATTATTACGCATTTTCAAAAATATGGACTTATTGAAACTAAAAAAAATCTTAAAACCTATTTGAAATTTTTGAAAAAAACGTGAACCAATAAAATAATTTAACCTATTAAAAATACATCAATATGCGATCTATCAACAACATATATCTTTTCGTTTTTTTTTTCATAACTATTAACTATTTTAGTTAATAATTTGACAATTTAATTTATTTATAAATACTAGAGTCAACTCAATTCTGATAAATGACCCCGCTCATTTTGAGCGCCTAAAGAGTACCTATTCTATTGATGATTTTAAATTGCCATAAAAACTTGTACCACGAAGTAACAAATGGACAGAAGGTGGACACATGACCATGTTCCCAACCATCTATGTAACATCATTAATTACTTTTATGAGGCCAACCCATGAAATTACAAACCCTGCCTTTTTTACCAAAACATCTCAATAATCCACTTTCAATTCAAATTTCAATATCTACATAAAAGTAAAAATAAAAGAACATTTTAAAAACACACTTTAAAAATTACCCCTACATATTTTAATAGTCTTTTAATAAGGAATCAAATATACTATTTTCATAAATGGCAAGATGGCTCAATCCAACTGTTTCGATTCATATACTATTGATTATGTTAAAACCAGATTAGGCTTATAAAATACACATACCGAAAATTTTAACAGTTAAAGGTTGACTTGATTAGGCTTATAAAATACACATTCCGAAAATTTAAAAAAAAAAGTTGACTTGATAACTGATACGTTTAGTTTTTTTTAAGGTTAAATTTATTTTTAGTCCTTTAATTTTTATTGAAAATAAAAATCAGTTTTTTAAAAAATTTAAATTAATTTAGTCACTCAATTCTTTAAATACGTGCACTTAGTTTTTTAAACTAAATTTTTGTAAGTTTAGTTGACGTTTTGATGTAAACTGACAAATGTATGTGAAACGTCAAATAAATTTAATAAAATTTAGTTGGTTAAAAGAACTAGATCTATGCACTTCTAAAAATAATGAACTAAATTTGTTCAAAATATCTAAAAACATAATTTCAATTTTTATTAAAAATTGATTGACAAAAACATATTTAATTTTTTATTTAATTTTAGTTGTATTTTCTAAAAAAATTTCGATTATAATTATGACGAATATATTAAAAGTATGCCGTGAATAAATTTTAAGTTTTAATTAATTAATTAATATTTTTAATTAGAAAAAAATGAAAATAATTATTTACATTTATTTGTTAAAATATTAAATCATAATTAATAATTAAAACTTAATCTACAATTCTTAATAATTTAAATTATAATATTATTATTTATTTATCTCATTAAAAAAGTAATATTATACAATAATAATTTTTAAATTATTTTTTATTTTAGTTTTCATTTAAAAAAAGGACACCCTTTGATCTCTAATCTGCAAACGAACCGAATCAAATAGATCGACGGATTCAAAATTGTAATAGAACCCACTAAACTAGACTTACAGATCGGCCTCCTGGAACATATATGTCGCCATTGTTATGTCTCTACTTGTCTGGTTCATTAACAAAACCAACTAAATAAAATTAAGAAAAATGATATGTTAACAATTGTTTTTGAACGATTTATCTTACTACCTGATATAGCAATGATTTTTTCTTTTTCAAATTTTTTTTTCAAATTTTTACGTTGGATACTTGAGTGCGAGATAGAAAAAGGAAGGTTGTTGGAATTACAGAAGTGAGAGAAGCAAGTAGAGAGAGAGCGAAGTGGAAGTGGTGAGAGAAGTGAAGAGCAGTTTGTGGTTTCTCCATCCCTAGGTTTGATTTTCCCCCTTTCCTCTAAGTTTTTTCTTCCTCCATCTCCGCAGTCGATTGTTCGTCACCCCTATAATTTTCTTCTTCTTCCATGGCCGTAGTTTTCTTCTTCCTTCATTCTGCAAGTTTCTTGTTCGTTTGTTTTGGAAGATATTTTCAGACTGGGTTCGTCATCTCCCTTTTGGTGGAGTAGAAAAAGTTCTGGGTTTACCCACTACAACAAATTTGTTGTATTCCTTGATGTTTGTGCAAATGAGACATTTTTATTTCTGTTTTTGGTTAATATATGATAAAGTTTGGATTTTTTTTAAAACAATGTTGTTCAAGACTGGATTGGTGAAACATGATTAGTGTTTTTCATTCTGCTATGGTCTACATTGGTGAAGAGGCACGAACCATACATGTTAAATTTTCAAAATTTAAATGCTACTACCTTTATGTGGGTGAGGAAAAACAATGTAATGCAGAAAAAAGTACAGGTTCGCACTTACGATAACACAATTTTGCACTTAAACTGGAAGTTTTTCATATCCAATAAATTATAAACAATCTCCAAAATTTATAAACATTATTCTTTATCAATTGGTGTGAGTTAACTTTATTAATGAAGTGTATAATTTACTCATGTCACCAAACAAAATACTTATCATTCAAGCCAACAAGTGGAAACATTTTATGCCCATAAATTTAATATAGATTATTAAAAGTTTCTAATTTATGTGCGAAGCAGGGGTTTCATAAGTGCAAACCTGAATTTTTCTACATATTAGCCATTACGTTTTTAGAATTTAACATGACTGCATCATGGTTGAAGTTGTTTGGAATAAGGTGTACCCATTTAAAGAAATGGTTTTGTCAGTCGTTATCCCACGTGTAAGTGCAAAGCAATAAGTTGGGTTCTGCTAACCTACGCTGAATGATTTAAACAACACCTTTTCCCTGGTTGAGTTTGATTATAAGTATCCTTCTGGACAGACCCCTTGGTGTCATCAATAATTTATAAAGTTTGTTAATTAAGTGATGTTAGAGGAAGTTTTAACAATAAATTTTGCAGATTTTTTTTAAACTTATTGAATATGGAAAACTTTAATTTTATGTGCAAACCTGTGTTACTGTAAGTGCGAAACTGAATTTTTCTGCATTACATTGTTTTCGCTCACCCACATAAAAGTAGTGGCCCTTATGTTTTGAGAATTTAACATGTTTGGTTCGTGGATGAGGTGGGTTGGTATAACATGAACCCATTTCAATAGGTGGTGGTGTGACAAGTGATCCAGAATTTAAGTGCCAACCCAAGAGTCCCCTTCTGCTAACCTGCGTTATATGATTTGAACAAAATGTTTCCACTTGTTGGCTTGGATGATAAGTATCTCGTCTGGTAGCGTGAGTAAATTATACACTTCATTAATAAAGTTAACTCACACCAATTGATAAGGAATAATGTTTATAAATTTTGGAGATTGTTTATAATTTATTGGATATGAAAAACTTCCAGTTTAAGTGCAAAGTTGTGTTATTGTAAGTGTGAACCTGTACTTTTCTGCATTACATTGTTTTCCCTCACCCACATAAAGGTAGTAGCACTTAAATTTTGAGAATTTAACATGTTTGGTTCGTGCCTCTTCACCAACGTAGACCACAGTAGAACGAGAAACACCAATCCTACTTCACCAATCCGATCTTGAACAACACTGTTTTAAAAAAAAAAAAAATCCAAACTTTATCATATATTAACCAAAAACAAAAATAAAAATGCCTCATTTCCACAAACATCAACGAATACAAAAAATTTTTGTAGTGAGTAAACCCAAAAGTTTTTCTGCTTCACCAAAAGGGAAATGACGAACCTAGTTCGAAAATATCTTCCAAAACGAACGAACAAGAAACTTGCAAAATGAAGGAAGAAGAAAACTACGGCCATGGAGGAAGGAGAAAATTACAGGGGTGACGAACAATAGACTGTGGAGATGGAGGAAGAAAAAACTTGGGGAAAAGAGAGAAAACCAAACCTAAGGATGGAGAAACCACAAACTGCTATCCACTTCTCTCACCACTTCCACTCCCCTCTCTGTCCTTGCTTCTCTCACTTTTGTAATTCCAGCAAACCTTTCTTTCTCTCTTGCACTCAAGCATCCAACGTGAAAATGTGAACAAAAAATTTCAAAAATAAAAAAATACTGTCATGTCAGGTTGTGAGATAAATTGTTAAAAAATAATTATTAACATATCATTTTCCTAAAATTAAATGAGTTTTCTTAACAACATTAATTTTGGAGAAAAATAAAAAGTGATTATTTAAAAATAACAAATTATTCTACAACAAAGATAACGATATTTTAAAACATTTTAATTAGATTTAAATCATCACATTATATCCAATCATTAAATCATCGTAAGTAATTAAAATAAATAATTAAAAAGTAATCAAAATGATAGATTAAAAATAAATAAAAAATAAAAAAAATAAAATATTATTATCCGTAGTTGATTTATTATTCACTTTGTTTCTCTCTTACAAGAAAAGATGCACTAACTTGATCAAGTTTGTTCAACTATTAAAACATTTTAATTACATTTAAATCATCACATTATATCAAATCATTAAATCATTGTAAGTAATTAGAATAAATAATTAAAAAGTAATCAAAATGATAGATTAAAAATAAATAAAAAATAGAAAATAAAAATATTATTATCCGTAGTTGACTTACTATTCCCTTTGTTTCTCTCTTACAAGAAAAGATGCAGTAACTTGATCAAGTTTGTTCAACTATTTTAGTTTCTTCTTTATACACAGAATGTAACTTACCCTTTCTTACTCACATTATATTTCCTTTCACTCGTTCAACCTACCTTATCATCAAGCAACTGCGTGTTCAAGACGTCTGAAATAGGGTCTGTCACAATATAAAGCCACATTCACCCCATTTCGGCCATTGAGTCATCCATTGATTTCCTGAACATGGCGAATGAAAAAAGTCTCCCTCTTTATGATAAAACTTGGGTGAAGCACACGTTTTCAAGAACAATGGATTCCTTCATTCTGTTCCTCCTTCTCCTGCTTCTTGGTTATCGTATTTTCCGGCATGACAGCAACACCTTCCTTTTCTTCGTTACCGTCACATGCGAATCATGGTTCACTTTCACTTGGATTCTCGTCATCAACACCAAATGGTCTCCTGCACACACCACAACCTACATAGACAGTCTCTTGCTTCGGTAGTAATGTCATAATAATGATGATGTTTGTCTATAGTTAATACTGTTTGGTCAAGTTGTACTACATATGACCCTGCTTGTTTGTTTTATTACATATATAATAGATGTGTGTTTCCGACAGGGTACCTGAGGCTGAGCTTCCAGCAGTTGACCTATTTGTGACAACTGCAGACCCTGTGCTTGAGCCACCTATCATCACAATCAACACTGTGTTGTCTCTGTTGGCACTTGATTATCCTACCAACAAGTTAGCTTGCTATGTTTCTGATGATGGATGCTCCCCTCTTAACTTCTATGCCCTTCTCCAAGCTTCTAACTTTGCTAAGCTTTGGGTACCCTTTTGTAAGAAGTGCAACATTCAACTCAGAGTGCCCTTCAGATACTTCTCCAACAACACCAACCCTGCAAACAATGAAGATTCACCACAATTTATTCAAGACTGGCGAAGACTCAAGGTAACATCATATACTTTCAACTTGGGTTTTTTTTGTATGTATCTCTAGGGTAAATTTGCTCATATATTACGGAAACTTACAAATCAGGAATGAAGTCGTATGCAGTTATGATAAGTTCGGTTAATAGTTTGCACTGAATTAGTACAAAATGTTAACAACGAAGTATTCATAACTATTTCTGACGAATTAACTTTTCTAAATAAATAATGATACCATGTATTTTTTGTTCAGACTTTTGTCTTTCATTTTCTGACATGATGATTTAATATCATTGATTAATTTCTGACATGATGATTTAATGTGTATGATTGATTAATGTAAATAAAATATAAGAGTAAAAGAAATAGAAATTAAAAAATAATTTTCTTTTCTAAATATTCATGAAATAAATCGTTTGGAGTTTTTACCATTTTAATTTTAAAGTATTCATCGGTTGACAGAACAACTTGTTTCGTGACCTTTTGGCTTGTCAATTTTCGTAATATTTAAATAAATTTGTTATATAGAAAATCTTCATCTTGATTTTGTTAACGACCACAAAAATTCTGAAATCAAACCTGGTAATCTCTCACTTTTCATCTTATTAAAGTTGTTGTGTATAGTAAATTTAAGACTTCTATAGAAACTTGTTAACAAGCAGACATGCCATGGATTTTGCTTACAATTTTTAGTTCAAAATTAATTGTAATAAATATTTATTTATGCTAACAGCCAATTAAAAGTTTTTCTTTATGGTATTTTATTTAAAAATAATAACATAAAAAAAAACTAGATACAAAGTTTTTATTATGGAAAACTTTCTTGATGAAAGAATAAAATTATGAGTTGTATATTAAAAGAAATTCATCTACACAATCATAAAAATAATATAAAGAATATCTAACAAGTGCATAAACAAGAATGCACTAATTACTCAAAGTAAACCAATAAATAAAATTATAAAAAAAAAGATATGCATAATTTAAACTAGCATCATTATTGTGAGTAATTTTTCTGTCTAGAGATTTCAAATTAACATCCAAAACTTAAAAAAAAAATATTCATAAACTTGTTGTCCAAATAATATTCGAATCCAACAGTAAAAGAGTTATTGGGATTAAGTTTTTTTGGGTTATTGCTGTGTTGTTATTGTTTTTTTATTATTAATTTGATATGACACTTATTTATTAGTTTCTTAATTATTTATTTTTATTTTAATAAAATATTTATTTATTTTATTAAGAAATGATAACTATTTTAAATTCTAATTTCTTCACAAATATACTTGAATTTATTATTTTTAAGTTAGATTACAGAAATTTAAAATAAATTAAAAAGTATAAACTTATAATATTATAAATGTTATGAATTAATGGTCGTCCATTGATTTATACAATTACTCATATGATTGATAATCATATTATTCATTACTCTTTATGATGTAATATTTTGTATTTACTATTTGATTTTATATCCTTTCTGGGTTACCATATTGTACCTATAAATAGGACTCGTCCTATCAGTAATGAGACACACATAAAAACAGAAGTTGCTCCCTACTCTCTCATTCTCTATTCTTCCTCTCCTTTGTCTCTCTTATTACCTTTATTTTATAACACGTTATCAGCACGAGGGTTATCCAACTGAGCGTGAAGGCATATTTTTTTTTTCTCCCTAAGAACAACGCTCTATATTCCTTAACCGAGGTTCTTTCTAATCTTTTTCTCATTCACAAACTTTATCTCATTTTCTTTTTTTTGTGTAATGATAATTGTTTGATTTATTTTTCTCTGTCATATTATTATTATTATTATTATTTGATTTTAATAATTTCATACATGAAATTTGATTATATTAATATTTTATGTGCTAGTTTTAAACACGCGAAACGTTGCAAAATTCTCTGTCATAATATTTTTATTATGACGATGATTATTATTAATATTATTATTTTGATGATGATGATTATTATTAATATTATTATTTTATGTGTTAGTTTTAAACACGCGAAACGTTGCAAAATTTGGATTTGTGACCCTTGATATTGTAAGGAAGAATTCCTTATATTGGATTTTAAATGTTGAAATATATTTAGATGCAATGGATATTGGGATACCATTAAATAAAGAAATAAAGCAACTAATTTGCTCATAACAAAAATATTGTGAAAAGAGACTTCACAAATATTGTGAATTTATTTCATGCCTATGCATGGCTGGCTGGACAAAGCAATAAAGCTTTTGATGAAAAATCATGAGATCCGCCTAATCTGCTCCATTCCCAGAAGTGAATGGAGCAATCAATATTATGAATTGATTTCATGCCTTCTTGTGGCTGAACAAAATAATGAGCTCTTGATGAAAAATCATGAGGCCCGACCAACTGGTTCTGCTCCATTCCCAGAAGTGAATGCAGCAACATCTGATCCATATAATCATGGACGAGGTCAAGACCATAATAATAATCGTGGTCGTAATTTTGGCCGTGGTCGTAGCCATGGTCGTGGTCGTGGTCGTGCTATTAATCATGGTCGTGGACATGGTTATAAAGGAAATTTTCAAAGAGAAACTTCATCAACAGAAGTGGAACAAGAATGCGAAAAAGGAAAAAGAAAGGGGTGAAAATAATGGCAAAAAGGCTGAAAATATATGTTACCGTTGTGGTAGTAAAGGTCATTGGACCCGTGCCTGTTATACACCAAAGCATCTTGTTGAACTCTACCAAGAATCACTTAAAAAGAAGAATGTAGAAACACACTTTGCTTATGAAGATGGTGATTCTGATTATGGTCATATGGATACTACTCATCTTGATATTGGTGATTTCTTTTCTAAACCCGATGGAAGCATTGATCACCTTATTGGTGATGGGAGTGTTAGAAAATAGTTTTATTTTATGATTAATTTTTAAGACAATGTTTTATATTTAATTCATGTTGCTTTTATATGTACAAGTTTTTATGTTTTTATGAATAAAATCCTCTATTTTATTTTTTTTTTTTCTTTCTCTCCTCTTACAAAGTAATCTCTAATATTGATATTTATGTTTATATGAAGAATGAATATTGGCATTAACACCAATGATGAGGATCTGTGCCTTGCTGATAGTGCAACAACTCATACAATTCTCAAGAGTAATAAATTTTTCTCTACTTTGGTAATGCGAGAAGTCAATGTTAGTACTATTTCTGGTACTACAAATATAATTGAAGGCTCTGGAAGAGCTACAGTACTTCTGCCAAGAGGTACAAGATTGCATATTAAAAATGCATTTTATTCTCCTAAGTCCAATAGAAACTTATTAAGTTTCAAGGATATTCGTCTAAATGGATATCATATTGAGACAAATAATGAAGGAGATGTTGAATATCTTTATATCACTCAAATTGAGTCAAATAAAAAATGTGTATTGGAGAAATTATCAGCCTTCTCTTATGGCTTGTACTACACATATATTAATGCGATTGAGACGCATGTTATTGTAAGCCAGAAGCTTACAAATAAGAATGAATTTCTTGTTTGGCATGATCGGTTGGGTCATCCTGGATATATCATGATGCGAAAAATAGCTGAAAACTCATGTGGACATCCACTTAAAAGTCAAAAGCTTCTTCAGTCCAATGATTTCTCATGTACTGCATGTTCGCAGGGAAAATTGATAATAAGACCATCACCAGAAAAAATTAGAAATGAGTCAATCTCATTTTTAGAACGAATACAAGGTGATATTTGTGGTCCAATACACCCACCATGTGGATCATTTAGATATTTCATGGTATTAATTGATGCGTCCACTAGATGGTCACATATTTGTTTACTATCAACTCGAAATCAAGCATTTGCTAAGTTATTAGCACAATTGATCAAGTTAAGAGCCCACTTCCCAGATTATCCAATTAAGAAAATTCGTCTTGATAATGCTGGTGAATTTACATCTCATGCTTTTAATGAGTATTGTATGTCAATTGGAATTGAAGTTGAACATCCAGTAGCACATGTTCATACTCAAAATGGACTTGCAGAATCATTGATAAAACGTCTAAAATTGATTGCACGACCTTTACTTATGAAAGCTAATCTTCCAATGACTACTTGGGGATATGCAATTCTGCATGCTGCAGTATTGATTCGCATCAGACCAACAAGTTATCACAAATACTCTCCTTTACAGTTGGTTTTTGGTCAACAACCAAATATTTCTCATTTAAGAATTTTTGGGTGTGCTGTATATGTCCCAATTTCCCCACCAAAAAGGACTATGATGGGTCCTCAAAGACGTTTGGGAATATATGTTGGATATGATTCTCCATCGATAATAAAATATCTTGAACCATCAACAGGTGACTTATTTACAGCTCGATTTGTTGATAGTCATTTTGATGAATCAATTTTTCCAACGTTAGGGGGAGAAAGAAAGAAACTGGAAAAAGATATTGGTTGGAATGAATTATCATTATCTCATCTTGATCCTCGTACAAAAGAGTGTGAACTAGAAGTTCAACGGATAATTCATTTACAAAAATTGGCCAACCAATTACCAGATGCTTTTACTGACACAAAAAGGGTAACTAAGTCGCATATACCCGCTGCTAATACTCCAATCAGAATTGATATTCCTGTTGGACAATCTAATATAGCAAATGAATCTCAAACACGCCTAAAGCGTGGTAGGCCTTTGGGTTCCAAAGATAAAAATCCTTGTGTGAGAAAAAGGGAAAAAAGGCAAGATGGCCTAATCGAGGGGGTAAAAGTCCCAAAAGATTCTTTTGACATAATCAATGATTCGGTTCCAGAAGAACCTCAGGTACCTGAAATTGTTGAAAATGATGAGATCTCAATAAATTATGTCATGAATCATAAAATATGGAATCGAAATAAAGTCAATATTGACGAGGTTTTTGCATATAATGTAGCAAAGGATGTCATAAGTGACAATGATGATCAAGAACCAATGACAATTGAAGATTGTCGGCAAAGAAATGATTGGCCAAAATGGAAAGATGCAATCCAAGCAGAATTAGATTCGCTTGCTAAACGAAAGGTTTTTGGACCTGTAGTTCGCACACCTGAGGGTATAAAACCTATTGGGTACAGATGGGTTTTTGTACAAAAACGAAATGAGAATGGTGAAATTGTTAGATACAAAGCACGGTTAGTTGCTCAAGGTTTTTCACAAAGACCTGGTATTGATTTTGAGGAGACATATTCTCCAGTATTGGATGCAACAACATTTAGATATTTAATTAGCCTTGTTGCACAAGAAGGTTTGAATTTGCACCTCATGGATGTTGTTACAGCCTATTTGTATGGCTCTTTGGAAAATGATATTTATATGAAACTCCCTGAAGGATTTAATGTGCCCAACAAAGCAAATTCTAAAAAGGATTATTCAATAAAATTGAATAAGTCCCTTTATGGATTGAAACAATCAGGACGTATGTGGTATAACCGTCTAAGTGAGTACTTATTAAAGGAAGGGTATAAAAATGACCCTATTTGTCCTTGTATTTATATGAAAAGATCCGAGAATGAATTTGCCATAATTGCTGTTTATGTAGATGACATAAACATAGTTGGAACTCCTAATGAGCTCACAAAGGCAATTGATTGTTTAAAGAAAGAATTTGAGATGAAGGATCTTGGAAGGACAAAGTTTTGTTTGGGATTACAAATTGAGTATTTAAACAAAGGTGTTCTTGTACATCAAGAAACTTATATAACGAAAGTGCTTAAAAAGTTCTATATGGACAAATCACATTCACTATGCACTCCAATGGTGGTGAGGTCATTAGATGTTGATAAAGACCCTTTTAGACCTCAAGAAAAAGATGAAGAACTACTTGGTCCTGAAGTACCATATCTTAGTGCTATAGGAGCACTAATGTATCTTGCTAATTATACTCGACCCGATATAGCATTTGCTGTAAATTTGTTAGCAAGATATAGTTCTTCACCTACAAGAAGACATTGGAATGGAGTAAAACAAATACTCCGTTACCTTAAAGGCACTATGAATATGGGCTTGTTTTACCCAAATGATTCAAAATTAGATCTAATGGGTTATGCAGATGCAGGTTATTTATCAGATCCTCATAATGGTCGATCACAAACAGGATATTTGTTCACATGTGGTGGCACAGCGATTTCATGGCGATCTGTGAAACAAACAATAACAGCAACATCGTCAAATCATGCAGAAATTTTAGCATTACATGAGGCAAGTCGTGAATGTGTTTGGTTAAGGTCTATAATTCAACATGTGCGACAAACTTGTGGTTTATCCTTGGGAAAAATGAAACCAACAACGATATATGAAGACAATAGTGCATGCATTGCTCAATTGAAAGAAGGATATATTAAAGGAGACAGAACAAAACATATTCTTCCAAAATTCTTTTTCACTCATGATCTTCAAAGAAATGGTGATGTAGAGATCCAAAAGATTCGCTCATGTGAAAATCTAGCAGATTTATTTACAAAGTCTTTGCCAAGGAGAACTTTTGAGCAATTGGTTCATAGGATTGGACTCCGCCATCTTAATGATGTAAGTTTACATGAGGGGGAGAAATTAGAAGATGCAAAGAACAATATTATATAGAATGATGTACTCTTTTTCCTTCACTAGGTTTTTATCCCAAAGGGTTTTTCCTAGTAAGGTTTTAACGAGGCACATTCTTTTATCAATGGACACCCAAGGGGGAGTGTTATGAATTAATGGTCGTCCATTGATTTATACAATTACTCATATGATTGATAATCATATTATTCATTACTCTTTATGATGTAATATTTTGTATTTACTATTTGATTTTATATCCTTTCTGGGTTACCATATTGTACCTATAAATAGGACTCGTCCTATCAGTAATGAGACACACATAAAAACAGAAGTTGCTCCCTACTCTCTCATTCTCTATTCTTCCTCTCCTTTGTCTCTCTTATTACCTTTATTTTATAACAATAAAATATTTAATTATCTGATATTAATTAATATATTCAAAACTTCATCTAACCTTATATCTGTTTGTCTTTTGTTTGCAGAATGAGTATGAGGACCTCTGCAGTAAAATTATGAATGCAGCAAATGAATCCATTCCACTTATAGGAGAATTTGCTATCTTCTCTGATACACAGCTTAAAAACCATCCAACCGTAATTAAGGTACATCATAAATTATTGCACTTAACAACATAAATATATGTACTTCTCTTTTCCTACTCTGTCAATTCGTTTTCCTTATATTTAAAAAAAAATTAAATTTACTGAAATTATTATATTTCAATAAAATATTAATATTTATTTTAATTTCGCTTAAATTATTTTTTTTCTTACGCAATATAATATATTCACTGAAAAATAAAACTATTATAACAAAACTGTTTTAACATATTACAACAATATACAGCTAAATACGTGTTAAAAGTACTTTCTAAGCTATAGTGGTGCAATAGATAATGGATTGGCCGTCTGAAATATTGCAAATCTCGTTATTTTAATTTTTATAACTAAAAAATGTGATGATAACTGAGTTTTCGTTTACACTCAATGTTAAAAGTATTGAAAATTCAATCTGATCTCATGATTCATGAATATCATACATTGGCTATGATAGATATTTGACCGATATATTTATTTTAAAAATAGTAGAATATAATATATAATATGTATACTAAAAAATATATAATAATTCTTAAAAATGTAGTAAATATATTATTGTTATTGTGTGAATCTAAATTAAAATTATATATATTAAAATTGTTAACATAAAAAATTATAAATTATTATCATCATACAAGTAATACTATTTTATAAATTAGATACTTTATTGATAATTATCGATAAATTATTCTAAAGTATCGAATACAGATGTGTTACGGATACCTGACCCAAATTGAAGTATTGATTAGGAATGTCAACAAAGCGGGTAGGGTATGGGTAGTAACTCTCTCGTATCCTGCCCGTTGTATAAATATTTGTCTCGTACCCGTATCCATATCCGTACGGGTATTCGTTATGCGGGTACCTGCATATTTTTTTTTTAAATCCACATATATCTACGGGTACCTGCGGGTATTTACAAAAGAAATTTTTCATATTTAACAACATATTTTAATTATAAATTCAACTAAAAATACAATGCATAATATTCATAAATTTCAAATAAAGTGCTAATAACATATTTAAATAGCATTTAATGACGATTTACAAAGATTTAGAGATTTTTTAATACCAATTGATAAAAGAACTCATTCAAAATGAATGTTTAAAGTTTTAATCATATTTATTTATTTAATTTAAATTATGGTATAACAATACGAGTTTTCACGGATACGAATTTAAATTTATGATACCCGTACCCGTCCCATTAACATAGATATCCATTTTTAATATTCATTTACTAGCCTTACGAATTTTATCTACAAGATACAGATTTTTTTTACATTCATTAATGCTTCATATATCCGATATAAAAATAATAATTAAAAATCGATGTAACAAATGTTAAATTAATTAATATTTTTTTAATTTGTTGGGTTTACTTTTTCTTCAACCAAAAAATTTGTATTTAATTTAAATAAAAATAAACTATTTATTTATTTAAATATAATCGTCTTTTTAAAAATTAAGTAATTAATAGAAATATATGCTAGGAATTTAAGACGAGTTGGAAATTTTATATCGGTAAAAATGTGTAAAATTATTAATATTTAGCTAGAAAGATAAAAAAATTTATTATATTAAGTTTTTAAATTGAAAGTGATATTTGAATCTCTTACATGAGTTTATCTATGATCCTCTGATATCAAATATTTCCAAATTCTCCTCTCGAAAAAAAAAAATCTTAATAATATTAGAGTTAATGATTTATTTTGATCACAGTTGATTATATATAAATAAATAAAAATTATAAAATTATTGGCTTATAATTTTGAATCGAAATACATCGTAATTTCTTATATTATATGAATTTGTTCACCACTTATTATTATTGATTTTTCTCTTAAAAAAAACTAAAGATATGATTTGTATCTTTATTACTATTTTATTTATACTAAATTTATAGTTCTAAAAAATTTAATATTAATTTTATGTTCTACCTTTTAGTTATAATATTATATAATTTATTTGTAAATATAATAATTATTATAAAGTAAACTCAAATTTTATGCGTTTATTCCACCATTTTTATTATTAAATGTTTAATAATTCTTTTACAAATATTTATTTTAATATTTTTAAAAGCTTAACAATTGTACATTAGTAAAAAGAAATCATAAAAGCTCATCTAAATCGAACTATAAAATATTAATTTGAACTTGACATTAAATTAGAATAAAATTAAACTCAAAGATATTTGATTTTTATATTTTGTTTCGATGATATCATATCGGTAAAGGTTTGCTTCACTTCTTGATATAGCTTCCATTTTTCTTTTTTCTCATTACAATATTTTAAAACTATTTAAAAAAGACATATCATGTTAAAAAGGAAAGTTGTCAAAATTTAATACTCAAAGTATCATCGTCTTCCAAAGAAATATTTTTGCACTGTTGTCATATAACATGCAAAAACAAATATTTTTGCACATGTTATTAGGTAATATGCGAAAACAAAGGTCTTTCGGACGAGTTGCCACACTTAGTGTACGTATCTAGAGAAAAGAAGCAGGAACATCCACATCATCATAAAGCTGGTGCCATGAATGTGTTGGTCAGTTTCTTTTCTTCTTAATTAAGAACATATTATTCTGTTACTACTATAGTAACGTGTATCATTATTTTGTATTCAGAATTCTTACACATTTTTTGTATCATGAACAGACAAGAGTTTCTGGAGTGATGACAAATGCTCCTTTTATCCTGAACGTAGACTGTGAAGTGTATGTTCATAATCCAAAGATTGTTCTACACGCTCTCTGCATTTTGCTAGATTCAAAGGGAGAGAAAGAAGTTGCATTTGCACAATGTATACAGCAATACGACGATGGCTTGAAGGATGACCCTTTTGGAAATCAACTTGTGGCAGCGTTTCTGGTGAGTCAAGTTTCACAAAAGCGTTATTATGAACCGCCCAAGAACCACAAGTAACAAGGTTGACTTAATGATAAAGTTGAAAAGGAGAATGAGAGAAATTTTAGGTTTAAGTTCTCATTAACATTTGAGAATTATAAGATTCACTTGTGAGTTTGAAAGGAAAATTAGAGAATGTAGATTCAACTTTACCATTAAAAAATACTAACAACTAAAATTTACTGATAAAAAAAAGTTAACACAACCTCCTTCTGTGTAATGCAGTACCTAGGTCGTGGGTTAGCAGGGATCCAAGGAATATTTTACGTAGGAACAAATTGCTTGCATAGAAGACAAGTAATTTATGGCCTTTCTCCTGATCATCACATTCGAAATGGAAAGAAGCATGATGATATCACTGATGGTACTTTGATTTCACTGTTATCGTTTATAACATTGTTATACTCATTCTGAGTTTCAAAAGGTCTAGATATTTTTGTCAACTGATAAGAAACTTCAATTTTGGAAATGATATTTATCTGATATACATGTTCCAATGTAAATGTGTGCGCAGGGAAACTCTCAGAAAAGGAAAGAATATTTGGAAGTTCAAAGAGGTTTGTGGAATCAGCTACTAATGCTTTGGAAGGGAAGACATTGGCTTCCAATAATAATATTTGGAAAAATGTTGAGGCAGCGAAAGAAGTTGGTAGTTGTGAATTTGAGTACGGCACTGCTTGGGGTAAACAGGTAAGAAAAAGAGAAAACAAGTATTCACCAAAACAAACACAAAAAATGTAATTAAAAGATAATTTGTTGTTGAACAAGTCAACTTTTTCTATGATTAGTGTTAATTTTGAGTAGTTGAAAAAAATGTTAATTAGGTGGGTTGGATGTATGGATCAACATCAGAAGATGCACTTCTAGGGCTGAAAATTCACGCAAAAGGTTGGAGATCTGAAACTTGTTCACCAGAGCTTATAGCGTTTATGGGTTGTTCACCTCAAGATGTGATAAGTGTAATGAGTCAACAAAAGAGATGGACCTCAGGGTTGCTTGATATTCTCCTAAGCAAAAACAATCCAATTTTTTTAACCCTGTTTGGTAACCTCCAATTCAGACAGTGCTTGGGCTATCTTTGGGTAATCACTTGGGGCTTACGACCTGTTCCTGAAATATGCTACACTCTTCTCCCTGCTTATTGCATCATCAACAACTCTACTTTCTTGCCCAAGGTATGAACTTAGATTACATGCACATTTCAAACTCATAGATAAAGTCATTTTTATTCATATTGACTAATTACACTTCAATTTTCATAAAATATAAATCTCTTCACAGTCAAAAATTTAGCTTGCATAATCCTCAGCACGTTCTTGTAATATAATTATTGATGTCAGATGTCTCGACTAAAAATATGATGAAATTAAAGTATATTAAGTTCAAATCTTACTTTACCTCGAGTTTACAGGATTAAGTTAAACATCAGGTCTATTTAGGATGATATTAAAGTTATTTCAAGTCTGTCTTAGTAAAATTTATTATTTATTGAACTTATCATGTCATTTAATTATATGTTTTAGATGTATATATCTTGAGGTGAGAAGTGTGTTGAAAATCTCATATCAATTGTAAATAAGATAAATTTAACATTATACAAATAAATGCAAATGTTATTTTAGTGATCCATTTTGAGAGATCGAGTTAGATTAAGGTATAATTCTTAAGAACATGCATGCATATATCCATGATTTAGAACCTTAACATTTAAACAATCTCTTATTCTTCCATCAACCTACTTTTATTGTTTACTTGGTGCTTTCTTAGAATGCTGTAAAAAGGTACAAGAGTTTTAAGATAGTTACACAAATTTCAAAATATTACTTCATATCCAATTATTTACTAAATGCACATTTTTCTCGCTGTTTCAATGGTCGGCAGGAACTTGGACAATGGATTCTTGTGACTATGTTTGTGATTTACCACATAACTACTCTTGTAGAGTACTTGAGAACAGGGTTGTCAATGCGAACATGGTGGAACAGTCAAAGAATGGCAAGGATAACCACCACGAATGCTTGGTTTTTTGGATTTTTGCACGTCCTGCTTAAGCTATTCAGAATATCAGATAATGTGTTTGAAATAACAAAAAAAGAGCAACCATCATCCAACGAGGGTGCTAACGAAAACAACGGTAGATTCACTTTCAACAAGTCTCCAATTTTTGTGCCTGGCACAACTATTTTGCTTATTCAACTCATAGCACTGGTCACCAAGTTGTTGGGATGGGAAACACCTGTTAGAAATGGTGATGGATCTGGCATAGGAGAAGTGTTTTGCTGTTCTATTTTGGTTGTGTGCTACTGGCCATTTTTCAAAGGTTTATTTGGCAAAGGAAAATATGGAATTCCCTTATCCACCGTATGCAAGTCAGTGCTCTTGACTTTCCTTTTCGTGTACTTTTGCAGAGCTTATTAAGGATGACTCGTGCCGGTTAATTTCATGACAAAATAAAAAATTAATCAATATTTCAGACTAAATCACATAAGAGAATATGAGAGTCAAATTCTAAGAATCAAAATACGATTTTTCTTGTTTTTAATGTATTTTGCTACTTCATATTCTTCTTATTGTATGGTTCAACTGTTAGAATACATTAATTGATACAGTAATCAAGTTAAGTTTTATTACAGTTTTTACTATAGATAGATATGTTTGTTTCCATTAATTATCTTATTATATTTCTTTTTATTTTATAATCGTAGTTAAGTTTTACCACAATGATTATTTTTGTTTGAACTAGCCACCAGCACAAATCATCAGTTTTAGTATGATGGTTGAAATTTTTTTCTAAGGAAAAACACTTGAGAGATTTAAACTAATGAGGAGTCATGAATAAAAATTAAGATGTATTCTTTAAAGGATTGGAAAATTAATTAATAGTCAAAAGTTTAAAAACTTTGTCATTTATCATGCACACATATTTATTGCCATCTTAATCATTATTTTTTAATAATTATCACATAATAAAATTTTCATTTTAGAGAAACTGAATTTATCATAAAAATATGTTTAATATTTTTCCTGCAATTTAAACACATGATATATAGTTCTCGCAATAAAAGAGAAGAAAACATGTGAACGTAATCCCTTTCATTTGTTCTTTCTTTCACAGAAGAAATTTTAAATTTAATAGTATAAAATTAAAACCTAAACTTAATACAAAATTTTTGAAAAGTTAGTTAGGAGAGCACAGAAGTTTTAATATCCAAAATGCAAGTGTAACGGAAACTTAATTAGGCTCGGTGGTGGAACAACCAATGTCTCTTAAAAAGTCAAAAACATTATAAATAAACAACACAGAGACAACGATATTCGAGGGGAGAAAAAAAACATAGCCCAAAAACAACAATGTAAGATATTCATACAATTTTTCTTTTTTTTTATTATTGTGAGAATGTGTTGAAATAAAGTCACTTTTTAAAGTATATTTTAGTACTACGATAAGATAAAAATATATTTATTAAAGAATTAAATGAGACACGTAAGAATAAATACAGAAGAAGAAAAAAAAAAAAGAGGGGGTTGTTTAAAGTGTTTGTCTACCATTGCCGACTTCAATTTCTCTCTTCTTTCACTCTTTTCTGCACAGCATAATTCAGAGTGCAGAGTTTGTGAGAGAGATGAATTGCGGCGGCGTTGTGGTGAGGTTTGGTTTGTGGGTGGTGGCGATGTCCATTGCCGGCTACATAGTGGGTCCCCCTCTCTACTGGCACCTCATCGAACTCATCAACCATTCTTCTTCTTCTTGCACTCCCTGCGTCTGTGATTGCTCTTCCCAACCCATCATTTCCATTCCCCAAGGTATATACTTTCCCTCTAATTCAATTCCACCCCTTTTACCCTTTTCCTTTTTCTGCATTCAAAATCTTCAAAATAACTGCTTTCATCACTCATGTGCTTCCAATTTAGATCTGCTTCTTCTTCTTCTTTTCTTTATTTCATTATTACTGTTACTTCTGGGATAAACTGTGTTTTGGGTCTCTTAATTTGCATCACGTGACGTTATGTGGACTTGTTAAGTGGCATATAATGATTACCAGTGTCCCCTTTTGCTTGGTTATATGTGGTTGTCACATAGCATTCACCATGAAACTTGCAACAAAAGTATCATTGCTTAGTCTATTTATAGTCTTAATAAATACTAACAAGCACAATAGCCTACTTGATATTAAGACTTTTTTGACTGAATAGGTCAATAAAGAAAAAATAATTTAATAGTGAATTTGGACTGCCCATCGATCATGACTCAAACTCAATTGATGATAAATAACCCCACTCATTTTGAGCGCTTAAAGAGTACCTATTTTATTGGTGATTTTAAATTGCCATAAAACTTGTACGACGAAATAACAGATTGACAGAAGGTGGACACATGACCATGTTCCCAACCATCTATGTAACAATTAATTACATTTATGAGGCCAACCCATGAAACTACAAACCCTCCCTTTTTTACTAAAACATCTCGATCATCCACTTTCAATTCAAATTCCAATATCTACCTAAAAATAAATAAAAAATCATTTAAAAACACTTTAAAAATTACCCCTACATATTTTAATAGTTCTCTTAATATGAATCAAATATACTATTTTCAGAAATGACAATATGACTCAGTTCAACTGTTTCGATTCGGTTACTATTGATCTATGTTATAAAATACACGTTCCGAGAATTTTATAAGTTAAAAGTTGACTTGTTTTTTCTAGAGTTAAATATATTTTTGTTTTTAAAAATTAGAATTAATTTTTTTAAAAAGTTTTGAATTAGTTTAGTGTCTCAACTCTTTAAATGCATGGACTTAATCTTCTAAATTAAATTTTTGTAAATTTATTTGACGTTTCTATGTTACCTGAAAAATATATTTGAAACGTCAAATAAAATTAATAAAATTTAGTTAATTAAAAGAATTAGATCTAAGATAATAAACTAAATTTATTTAAATTTTTTTAAAAATCTAATTTCAAATATTATTAAAATAAAGGACAAAAATATATTTAATCTTTATTTTCTAAAGCTTTTTTCAATTATAACTATAGATGAATATATTAAAAGTATACCGTGAATAAATTTTAAGTTTTAATTGATTAATTAATATTTTTAATTAGAAAATTTTAAAAAGATTATTTACATTTATTTGTTAAAATATTGTATTATAATTAATAAGTAAAACTTAATTTATAAATCTTGATAGTTTAAATTATAATATTATTATTTATTTATCTCATTAAAAAAATAATATTATACAATAATAATTTTTAAATTATATTTTATTTAAAAAAAGGACGCCCTTTCATCTCTAACCTGCGAACGAACCAAATAAAATAGACTAACGGATTAAAAATTGTAATAGAACCCACCAAACTAGACTAACGGATCGTAGACCATATCTGTTGCCATTGCTACGTCTCTTATTGTCTGGTTGATTAATGAAACCGACTGAATAAAACTAAATGAATTTGCTTGACAACATTAATTTTGGAGAGAGAAATAAAAAGTGACTATTTAAAAAAAAAATTATTCTGAATCAACAGTACTAAACTAATTTATTAACTATGGATAATAATATTTTAATTTATTTTAATTACATTTAAATCATTATATTATACTATGGTAAGTAATACAATAAATAATTAAAATGATAGATAAAATATAAATAATAAATAATAAATTAAAATATTATTATCTCTGGTTCACTTACTATTCACTTTGTTTCTCTCTTACAAGAAAATATGCAGTAACTTGATCAAGTTTGTTCAACTATTTTAGTTTTTTCTTTATTCACAGAATGTAACTTACCCTTTCTTACTTGTATTATATTTCCTTTCACTCGTTCAACCTACCTTATCATCAAGCAACTGCGTGTTCAAGACGTCTGAAATAGGGTCTGTCACAATATAAAGCCACATTCACCCCATTTCGGCCATTGAGTCATCCATTGATTTCCTGAACATGGCGAATGAAAAAAGTCTCCCTCTTTATGATAAAACTTGGGTGAAGCACACGTTTTCAAGAACAATGGATTCCTTCATTCTGCTCCTCCTTCTCCTGCTTCTTGCTTATCGTATTTTCCGGCATGACAGCAACACCTTCCTTTTCTTCGTTACCGTCACATGCGAATCATGGTTCACTTTCGCTTGGATTCTCGTCATCAACACCAAATGGTCTCCTGCACACACCACAACCTACATAGACCGTCTCTTGCTTCGGTAGTAATGTCATAATAATGATGATGTTTGTCTATAGTTAATACTGTTTGGTCAAGTTGTACTACATATGACCCTGCTTGTTTGTTTTATTACATATATAATAGATGTGTGTTTCCGACAGGGTACCTGAGGCTGAGCTTCCAGCAGTTGACCTATTTGTGACAACTGCAGACCCTGTGCTTGAGCCACCTATCATCACAATCAACACTGTGTTGTCTCTGTTGGCACTTGATTATCCTACCAACAAGTTAGCTTGCTATGTTTCTGATGATGGATGCTCCCCTCTTAACTTCTATGCCCTTCTCCAAGCTTCTAACTTTGCTAAGCTTTGGGTACCCTTTTGTAAGAAGTACAGCATTCAACTCAGAGTGCCCTTCAGATACTTCTCTACCAACACCAATCCTGCAAACAATCAAGATTCACCGGAATTTGTTCAAGAATGGCGAAGACTCAAGGTAACATCATATACTTTCAACTTGGTTTTTTTTTTTTTTATGTATCTAGGGTAAATTTGCTCATATATTACGGAAACGTACAAATCAAAAATGAAGTCGTATGTAGTTATGATAACTTCGGTTAATAATTTGCTCTGAATTAGTACAAAATGTTAACAACGAAGTAGTCACAACTATTTATGACGAATTAACTTTTCTAAATAAATAGATAATGATACTATGTATTTTCTATTTGGATTCTATTTTTTATTTTTTACGTAATTTAGTGTAGATTATTAATTAATATATTATTTTTATTTTAAAGAATAATGATGCACACGTAAAAAAAATAAAGGATAAGAGTAAAAGAAATAGAAATTAAAGAATAATTTTCCTTTATATTCATGAAATAAATCGTTGGGAGTTTTTACGATTTTAATTTTGAAATATTCCTGAGTTGACAGAACAACTTGTTTCATGACCAATAATATTTTTGACTTGTCAATTTTTGTAATATTTAAATAAATTTGTCATATAGAAAATCTTCAACTTGATTTTGTTAACGACCACAAAAGTTCTGTACACAAACCTGGTAATCTCTCACTTTTCATCTTATTGAAGTTGTTGTGTATAATAAATTTAAGACTTTTATAAAAACTTGTTAACAAGCAAACATGCCATGGATTTTGCTTAGAATTTTTAGTTCAAAATTAATTTTAATAAATATTTTTCTTATGCTATAACTGCCAATTACAACTTTTTTCTTTATGGTTTTTAAATGTTATTGTGAGAAGTTATAGTTTTGTAGTCTTCGGGAACATTGTTTTATTTGTTTGTTTTTTAATAATAGTCTTGTTTCAGTTCAATCTTTCCAACATAAAGACAAACAGGTTGACAAATTGACGTAAACTGATCCACATAGCTAAAACAAAATCCAATTTTCCATTTGCAATCACTTGCACTAAATGCCACTGTACAAGTTGCATATGTATGGCAAAATTCTCAAGATAAGGAAAATTGACAATTCAAAAACGTGATAAGGAAAATGAAGTTCTTTCCACTCTACTATAATATTTAAAAGTTAAATATCTTTTTCTTTCTTAAATTATTATTAAAAATTATATTTCATAATATATTAAAATATAATCTCTAGATGTCATTTACTAAAAAAATTATAATAATTTAAGGACGAAAATGTATTAATTTTATTTAAAAATAATAACATAAAAATTACATAGAAAAAACTAGATACAAAGTTTTTATTCTGGAAAACTTTCTTGATGAAAGAATAAAATTATGAGTTGTACATATTAAAAGAAATTCATTTACACAATCATAAAAATAAAACAAGTATGCACTAATTACTCAAAGTAAACCAAATAATAAAATCTATATAAAAAAAAAAAAGATATGCATAATTTAAACTAGCATCATTATTGTGAATAATTTTTCTCTCTAGAGATTTCAAATTAGCATCCAAAACTTGAAAACAAAGAAAAAATATTCATAAACTTGTTGTCCAAAAATATTCGAATCCAACAGTAAAAGAGTTTTTGGGATTAAGTTTTTTGGGTTATTGCTGTGTTGTTATTCTTTTTTGTATTATTAATTTGATATGACACTTATTTATTAGTTTCTTAATTATTTATTTTTATTTTTAATAAAATATTTATTTATTTTATTAAGAAATGATAACTATTTTAAATTCTAATTTCTTCACAAATATTACTTGAATTTATTATTTTTAAGTTAGATTACAGAAATTTAAAATAAATTAAAAAGTATAAACTTATAATATTATAAAATATTTAATTATCTGATATTAATTAATATATCTTCAATAATTAGTTATGTTATTTCAAAACTTCATCCAACGTTATATCTGTTTGTCTTTTGTTTGCAGAATGAGTATGAGGACCTCTGCAGTAAAATTATGAATGCAGCACAAGATTCCATTCCACTTATAGGAGAATTTGCCATCTTCTCTGATACACAGCTTAAAAACCATCCAACCATAATTAAGGTACATCATAAATTATTGCACTTAACAACATAAATATATGTACTTCTCTTTTCCTATTCTGTCAATTCGTTTTCCTTATATATTTCAAACAAAATTAGATTTGATGAAATTATTATATTTCAATAAAATATTAATTTTTATTTAAATTTCTCTTAAATTATTTTTTTCTTATGCAATATAATATAATCACTGAAAAATAAAACTATTATAGCAAAACTGTTTTAACATATTACAATAATATACAGCTAAATACGTGTTAAACGTACTTTCTAAGCTACAGTGGTGCAATAGATAATGGATTGGCGGTCTGAAATATTGCAAATCTCGTTATTTTAATTTTTTTCACTAAAAAATGTGATGATAACTGAGTTTTCGTTTACTATGTTAAAAGTGTTGAAAATCAATCTGATCTGATGATTCATGAATATCATACATCATATATGATACATATTTGATCAATATATTTATAAATATAGTAAATATATTATTGTTATTGTGTGAATTTAAATTAAAATTATATATTAAAGTTGTCGACCTAAAAAGTTATAAATTATTTTCATCATGAAAGTAATACTATTTTATAAATTAGATACTTCATTGATAAGTATCGATAAATTATCCTAAAGTATTAAATACGGATTTGTTATGGATATGTGACCCAAATTAAAGTATTGATTAGGAATGTCAACATGACGGGTAGGGAGTAGGGTACGGGTATAACTCTCCCATATCTTGCCCGCTGAATAAATATCTGTTTCGTACCCGTACCTATATCCATGCGGGTATTCGTTATGCAGGTATCTGCATTTTTTTTAATCCACGGATATCTATGGGTATATGAGTATTTACAAAAGAATAATTAATATTTAACAACATATTTTAATTATAAATTTAACTAAAAATACAATGCATAACATTCATAAATTTCAAATAAAGTGCACATAATCCATTTAAATAGTGTTGAATGACAGTTTACAAATAATTAGATATTTTTTAAAACCAATTAGTAAAAAAACTCATTCAAAATGGATGTGTTAATGTTTTAATCATGTTTCTTTATTTATTTTTTAAATTTAAATTATAGTATGAGTTTTCACGGGTATAGATACTATGATACATGTACCTGTCTCATTAACATGCTGATATAAAAAATACTCATATCTGTTACCCGCGGGTGTCTATTTTTAATATTCATTTCCTACCCTTACGGGTTTTATCTGCAGATATATGTGGGTACAGATTTTTTTGACATCCATTAATGCTTCATATATCTGATCCAAAAATAATAATTAAAAATCGATCTAACAAATGTTAAATTAATTAATATTTTCTTAATTTGTTGGGTTTACTTTTTCTTCAACCAAATAATTTGTATTTAATTTAAATAAAAATAAACTGTTTATTTATTTAAATATAATCGTCTTTTTAAAAATTTAGTAATTAATAGAAATATATGCTAGGAATTTAAGACGAGTTGGAAATTTTATATTGGTAAAAATGTGTAAAATTATTAATATATAACTAGAAAGACACAAAAATTTATTATATTAAATTTTAAGTTGAAAGTGATATTTGAGTCTCTTACATGAGTTTATCTATGATCCTCTGATATCAAATATTTCCAAATTCTCCTCTCGAAGAAAAAAATCTTAATAGTATTAGAGTTAATGATTCATTTTGACTATAGTTGATTAGTTGATTAATATATGAGTAAAAAATATATAAAATCGTTGTCTTATAATTTTGAATTGAAATACATTGATTTTTCTCTTAAAAAAAACTAACGATATGATTTGTTGCTTTATTGCTATTTTATTTATACTACATTTATAGTTATAAAAAGTTTAATATTAATTTTATGTTCTACCTTTTAGTTATAAGATTATATAATTTATTTGTAAATATAAAATAAATATAATTATTATTATAAAGTAAACTCATATTTTATGCGTTTATTCCACCATTTTTATTATTAAATGTTTAATAATTCTTTTACAAATATTTATTTTAATATTTTTAAAAGCTTAACAATTGTACATTAGTAAAAAGAAATCATAAAAGCTCATCTAAATCGAACTATAAAATATTAATTTGAACTTGACATTAAATTAGAATAAAATTAAACTCAAAGATATTTGATTTTTATATTTTGTTTCGATGATATCATATGGGTAAAGGTTTACTTCACTTCCTGATACAGCTTTAAAAGTAGGAAAATGATTTTTTATTATTAAATTTTGATAACTTTTTCTTATAATTTTAGGTATCATCTTTTAAGTGTATTTTTATTTTTTCTTTTTTCTCATTCACAATATCTCAAAACTATTTAGAAAATGACATCTCATATTATAAGAGAAAGTTGTCAAAATTTAGTAGTTAAAGTATCATTTTCTTCCAAAGAAATAGTTTTGCAGTGTTGTCATGTAACATGCAAAAACAAATATTTTTGCACATGTTATTAGGTAATTTGCGAAAACAAAGGTCTTTCAGACGAGTTGCCACACTTAGTGTACGTATCTAGAGAAAAGAAGCAGGAACATCCCCATCATCATAAAGCTGGTGCCATGAATGTGTTGGTCAGTTTCTTTTCTTCTTATTATTCTGTTACTACTTAGTAATTGTATTCAGAATTCTTACACATTTTTGTATCATGAACAGACAAGAGTTTCTGGAGTGATGACAAATGCTCCTTTTATCCTGAACGTAGACTGTGACATGTATGTTCATAATCCAAAGATTGTTCTACACGCCCTCTGCATTTTGCTAGATTCAAAGGGAGAGAAAGAAGTTGGATTTGCACAATGTATACAGCAATTCTACGATGCCTTGAAGGATGACCCTTTTGGAAATCAACTTGTGGCAACGTTTCTGGTGAGTCAAGTTTCACAAAGCGTTATTATGAACAGACAAAGAATTAGAAGTAACGAGGTTGACTCAATGATAAAAGTTGAAAAAGAGGATGAGAGAAATTTTAGGTTTAAGTTCTCATTAACATTTGAGAATTATAAGATTGACTTTGTGAGTTTGAAAGGAAAATGAGAGAATGTAGATTCAACTTTACCATTAAAAAATATTAGGCTTAATTACTATTTTAGTCCTCTAATTTGTTAGCAAATTTCAAATTGGTCCTTCTATTATTCAGAGTCTCAATTTAGTTCTCAAGTTTTGAAAAGTGACTTAATTTAGTCCTCTCCGTTTAATTTGAACAAAAGTTGTTCAAACAGTAGTGAGGTGGCACAGTTGTATTGATACGTGTCAACGTTTTTAAGAGGCAAGAGCAGTTGACGTGACATATGTTGAAAAGGTTTAACTTTGTTTTGAAATGGAAATCATGAAACCCTAAATTTTTTCCAGCATCCTAAATTCATTCTTCTCCTCCGCTACGTTGCTGCACAACATTCTTCTAATTATTTTGGCCCCAGATTTTGTTGTTGAGAGACATGTCCGAAGCCAACTCCTGTAAGTCTTGCACTTGTTTACCCAATGAAATTCGTGGTGTGTCTTCTCTTGGTGGTGGGTGGAAAGGGTTGGGTGTGTCTCCATTTGTCAATGTGGAGAGGTTGTTGTACCCAAAACCCCCAAAATCAAAACCCTATACCCTATACCCTATACCCAAAATCCACAAAACCCTAAAACACAAGCCATAAAATTCTAAGCACAACTAACCTAGAATATGCTCCACGATTCCGGTTACAGATGATAACCCCAAGAACGAAATTGATGCTGCTCCCATTTCCTCACACCAACGCAATGCCTCGACAAATCTTTTTCACCCCTACTCCTAATTCCAATATTAATAACCCTAATTACATTCAATCCAATTCACCTTTCACATAAGCACAGTGTAACGAGCCACGTAATTCGAAGTGAGACAGAGTAAAACAGCCATGTCACTATTCCGTTATTCATTTTCACGCTGTTAACTTTGAAGACTAAATTGAGTCACTTTTGAAAACTTGAGGACTAAATTGAGACTCTGAATAATAGAAGGACCATTTTGAAATTTGCCAACAAATTAGAGGACTGAAACAGTAATTAAGCCAAAATACTAACAACTAAAATTTACTGATAAAAAATGAAGTTAACACAATCTCCTTTTGTGTAATGCAGTACCTAGGTGGTGGGTTAGCAGGGATCCAAGGAATATTTTACGTAGGAACAAATTGCTTGCACAGAAGACAAGTAATTTATGGCCTTTCTCCTGATCATCACATTCGAAATGGAAAGAAGCATGATGACATCACTGATGGTACTTTGATTTCACTGTTATCGTTTATAACATTGTTATACTCATCCTGAGTTTCAAAAGATCTTCATATGTTTATCAACTGATAAGAAACTTCAATTTTAGAAATGATATTTATCTGATATACATGTTCCAATGTAAATGTGTGCGCAGGGAAACTCTCAGAAAAGGAAAGAATATTTGGAAGTTCAAAGAGGTTTGTGGAATCAGCTACTAATGCTTTGGAAGGGAAGACATTGGCTTCTAATAATAATATTTGGAAAAATGTTGAGGCAGCGAAAGAAGTTGGTACTTGTGAATATGACTACGGCACTGCTTGGGGTAAACAGGTAAGCAAAAGAGAAAATAAGTATTCACCAAATCAAACAAAAAAAAATGTAAATAAAAGATAATTTGTTGTTGAAAAAGTTAAGTTTTTTGGTGATTAGTGTTAATTTTGAGTAGTTGAAAAAAATGTTAATTAGGTGGGTTGGATGTATGGATCAACATCAGAAGATGCACTTACAGGACTGAAAATTCACGCAAAAGGTTGGAGATCTGAAACTTGTTCACCAGAGCTTATACCGTTTATGGGTTGTTCACCTCAAGATGTGATAAATGTAATGAGTCAACAAAAGAGATGGACCTCAGGGTTGCTTGATATTCTCCTAAGCAAAAACAATCCAATTTTTTTAACCCTGTTTGGTAACCTCCAATTCAGACAGTGCTTGGGCTATCTTTGGGTAATCACTTGGGGCTTACGATCTGTTCCTGAAATATGCTACACTCTTCTCCCTGCTTATTGCATCATCAACAACTCTACTTTCTTGCCCAAGGTATGAACTCAGATCACATGCACATTTCAAACTCATAGATACAGTCATGTTTATTCATATTGACTCATTAAATTTCAATTTTCATAAAATATAAATCTACTTCAGAGTCAGAAGTTTAGCTAGCATAATCCTGAAGATAGTATCACGATTTTGTAATATAATTATTGATATCAAATATCTCGACTAGAAATACGATGAATTTAAAGTTTATTGAGATCAAAACTTACTTTACATCGAATTTATAGGGTTAAGTTAAACACTAAGTCTATTCAGGATGACTAAGTCTCTTCAGGATGATATTTAAGTTATTTCAAGTCTGTATTACTAAGATTTATTATTTATAGGACTTATCATATAATCTAGTTACATGTTCTAGATGTATATATTTTGAGGTAATAAATGTGCTAAAAATCTCATATCAATTAAAAATAAAATAAATTTTATATTATATAAGTGAGTACAAACGTCATCATAATCGTGATTTAGAACCTTTAACATTTAAACAATCTCTTATTCTTCCATCAACCTACTTTTATTGGTTACTTGGTGCTTTCTTTGAATGTTGTAAAAAGATAGTTACATAAATTTCAAAATATTACATCATATCCGATTACTTACTAAATGCACATTTTTCTCGCTGTTTCAATGGTCGGCAGGAACTTGGACAATGGATTCTTGTGACTATGTTTGTGATTTACCACATAACTACTCTTGTAGAGTACTTGAGAACAGGGTTGTCAATGCGAACATGGTGGAACAGTCAAAGAATGGCAAGGATAACCACCACGAATGCTTGGTTTTTTGGATTTTTGTACGTCCTACTTAAGCTATTCAAAATATCAGATAATAATGTGTTTGAAATAACAAAAAAAGAGCAACCATCATCCAACGAGGGTGCTAACGAAAACAACGGTAGATTCACTTTCAACAATTCTCCAATTTTTGTGCCTGGCACAACTATTTTGCTTATTCAACTCATAGCACTGGTTACCAAGTTGTTGGGATGGGAAACACCTGTTAGAAATGGTGATGGATCTGGCATAGGAGAAGTGTTTTGCTGTTCTATTTTGGTTGTGTGCTACTGGCCATTTTTCAAAGGTTTATTTGGCAAAGGAAAATATGGAATTCCCTTATCCACCGTATGCAAGTCAGTGCTCTTGACTTTCCTTTTCGTGTACTTTTGCAGAGCTTATTAAGATGATCTGTTATTTTACTTTTTTAGAATAATAATGATATTTTGATTTCTATAATCTGACTCATATCTTGTATATGTGGTTTATTATTGGACATTAATAATGTTCCACACTAAATCAAATCAGAGAGTACAAGATGAGAGTTAAATTCTGGAATTCGTTATCTAATTTTTCTTGTTTTATTGTATTTTTCTACTTCATATTCTTCTCATTGTATGGTTCAATTGTTAGAACACAGTAATTGATACAGTAATTAAGTTAAGTTTTATTACAGTTTTTACTATAGTCAGATATGTTTGTTTCCATTAATTATCTTATTATATTTCTTTTTATTTTAATCATTGTTAAGTTTTACCACAATGATTATTTTTGTTTGAATTGGCCACCAGCACAAATCATCAGTTTTAGTATGATGGTTGGAATTTTTTTTCTAAGGAAAAACGCTTAAGAGATTTAAACTAATGAGGAGTCATGAATAAAAATTAAGATGTATTCTTTAAAGGATTGGAAAATTAATTAATAGTCAAAAGTTTAAGAACTTTGTAATTTATATCATGCACACATATTTATGGCCATCTTAATCATTATTTTTTAATAATTATCACATAATAAAATTTTCATTTTAGAGAAACTGAATTTATCATAAAAATATGTTTATATATTTTTCCTGCAATTTAAACACATGATATATAGTTCTCGCAATAAAAGAGAAGAAAGCATATGAACGTAATCCCTTTCATTTGTTCTTTCTTACACATAGAAGAAATTTTAAATTTAATAGTATAAAATTAAAACCTAAACTTAATATAAAATTTTTGATAAGTTAGTTAGGAGAGCACAGAAGTTTTAATATCCAAAATGCAAGTGTAACAGAAACTTAATTAGGCCTGGTGGTGGAACAACCAATGTCTCTTAAAAAGTCCAAAAGATATTAAATAAACAACACAGAGACAACGATATTCAACGAAAAAAAAAAACTAGCCCAAAAACAACAACGTAAGATATTCATACAATTTTTCTTTCTTTTTTTTTTTATTATTGTGAGAATGTGTTGAAATAAAGTCACTTTTCTAAATATATTTTAGTACTACGATAAGATAAAAATATATTTATTAAAGAATTAAATGAGACGCATAAGAATAAATACAGGAGGAAGCGAAGAAGAAGAAGAAGAGTGAAGGAGAAGAAGAAAAAAAAGAGGAGGTTTTTAAAGTGTTTGTCTACCATTGCCGACTTCAATTTCTCTCTTCTTTCACTCTTTTCTGCACAGCATAATTCAGAGTGCAGAGTTTGTGAGAGAGATGAATTGCGGTGGCGTTGTGGTGAGGTTTGGTTTGTGGGTGGTGGCGCTGTCCATTGCCGGCTACATAGTGGGTCCCCCTCTCTACTGGCACCTCATCGAACTCATCAACCATTCTTCTTCTTCTTGCACTCCCTGCGTCTGTGATTGCTCTTCCCAACCCATCATTTCCATTCCCCAAGGTATATACTTTCTCTCTAATTCAATTCCACCCCTTTTACCCTTTTCCTTTTCTGCATTCAAAATCTTCAAAATAACTGCTTTCATCACTCATGTGCTTCCAATTTAGATCTGCTTCTTCTTCTTCTTTTCTTTATTTCATTATTACTGTTACTTCTGGGATAAACTGTGTTTTGGGTCTCTTAATTTGCATCACGGGACGTTATGTGGACTTGTTAAGTGGCATATAATGATTACCAGTGTCCCCTTTTGCTTGGTTATATGTGGTTGTCACATAGCATTCACCATGAAACTCGCAATAAAAGTAGCATTGCTTAGTCTATTTATAGTCTTAATAAATACTAACCTAAGCACAATAGCCTTGAAACATTTGTAAAGCTTTTGCTTGCTTATCTTAAATAAATTTGTAAATTATTTAGTTCTGTATGTGATGTCAAAGCAATTGCGGTTCCAATTGAAGACTGTTGTTTCATTATGATTGTAGTTGCTTTCTCTTGATTGCACACCAAGTCAATCATGTGCTTATTCCAGTTTCTTTATCTGTATTTATGCAGGGCTTAGCAACTCTTCGTTTGAAGGTTGGTTTCTGGTTTCCTCAATGAATTCCTGTGAAATATCTCAGTTGATGTACTGTGCATGAGTAAACCTTTCTTTATTATCGTGACCTCTCTATGATTGAATCTAAGCATATCTGTATGATGACAAGAGCCGAAGTTACATAGTTACTCTCACTCGTTTCCTTTTAGGTTGGGTGAACTATCAGGATCTGAAATCTCATGTGTCTTTTTGTGTGTTTTCCCTTTATTAAATTTGATTCATTTTTGTTTGATAAACCTATTATTCAAAGATTTTGTGGTATATAATATAGAATTCTGATTTATGTCAACCTGGTATTCCACCGTGCTAAACAAAGGTACTCGGCTAGTGTTGCAAACAATTTTCTCTGAAGCAACACATAATATATATTGTGTTCAAATAAAGGTACAAACTTGCTTGAGTGACATGTTATCCAAGGTTTGGTGTGATGCATCATTTTCATCACTAATAGGAAATGGTTATGAAGTTAACATGAAGGAATTTTTATAGATGAAGTTATTCATAAGTTAATTTAGAGTTCATGAAAACACTTTCTTCATTTTTCCTATGAGTATTTTTATATAAATTTATTCAAACAAACTCTTGTATTGGATATTTGTCTGCATGAAGATGAGGACAGAATTTTTATTTTGCCTACAGCTGTGTCATCAGAACATGCTCTTCCTGTGTCTGTTTTTCATATCCAGATCATTTTACCAACTGCTGTTTCTTCTCTTGATTAATTGAATTGTGATTTAGATTGTGCAAAGCACGATCCAAAGGTGGATGGAGACACCGAAAACAATGTTGCAGAGCTACTGTCAGAAGAACTAAATCTCCGGGAAACTGAAGCTTTGAAAAATCAGCATCGTGCTGACATGGCTCTGCTGGAATCTAAGAAGATTGCATCTCAGTATCAAAAAGAAGCAGACAAGTGTAATTCAGGAATGGAGACATGTGAGGAAGCCAGGGAAAAGTCTGAGATGGCCTTAGTGGCTCAGAAGAAGCTCTCTGCACTATGGGAACTCAGGGCTCGTCATAAAGGATGGAAAGAAGGTCTTGCCAAATCTAATTCTCACTCTAAAGGGAAACTGCAGTCTGCTTAAACTGGTGTGACCTACATGTAGTTATTGCATACTAGTTTGAAAGGGAAGTTATATATATAGTTGGGGTAGTAGCAAATCATCATAGGTTCCATATAATTCTGGTATATCCATAGAGTCAAAACTGTAAAATCACAATACAGATGTTGCTGTATTTCTAACCTCCATTTTTGGTACTTACTAAGTATTTAAGACAATTGAAAGCTGGAAAGTGTTAGGTTTTTGTGACAAACTTCTTACATAACAAAATTGTGTGACTACTTGTTTCTGAAAGTTCTGGTTTGAAAGCCGATTCTGACTGTAGCTTATTCTAGAAATATAGCATTGAACAACAGAGATAGCATTTTTGTTTGCCTAAGGTGTGCATTTAACCTAACTGGAAGTAGGCCACCTAATTGTTTATGCACTGAGGAAGGATTAGTTATTAATAGAAGGATTTATGCAGACATATTTGGATAAATTTCTTCATAAATATTAGAGTTAGTCTTCCATAAGGTAAAATTGATGTATACATAAACTAGTTTATAGAAATTATTTTGTATTAGCTCTCTTAGAAAATGATATTTTAATTATACATCAATTCTTTTTAACTTGTAGAAAAAACTTATTTTATCTTTGTCTAATTGCTTTTAGAATTGTTCAAACAAGTCCTGTATTATAAAATGCATTGCACCAAACTTTGTGTGTTTCACGGTCAGGTTTAGATTTGGCATTAAGATGGAGGGAGTATGAAAGGGAAGACTTGTTATATGGCTTATCTGGAATTGCCAATAAGCAATTATATTACTTTTTTCTTGTCAAAAATAAACTTACATAAATATGGACTTAAATTCTATCGAAAGAATTATCACCAATCATTTTATCAAAGTTGCCAAAAAAAATGAACTTCAGGGGAATTTGGGAATATGTCAAATCAATAATATATCAAGCACTATGCACTTTATTTTATTTTTTTATAAATTTTATAGTTATGATTGCATATTGTATCATCTAAAGTGAACCTTCATGTTTAAGTTTGTTCTTAAAGATTTGGATATTCTTTTAAAAATGAAGGAAACCAAATTAGAAAATAAAGGGCGTTTGCAACAGTTAACTAACAAGAATTGTGTTAAAAACAAGTACACTTAACAAAATAATTTAAGGTTAATTATGATCTTCACGGTTATTATACTTTATCCTTTAAAATACATTCACATTGCCTTATAAGAATCAAATTTTAATGTTATATATTTAAAATATATATTATATTTTATAGTATTTAATTTTAAAAACAAATTTAAGATGCCATAAAATAGAATTGTTAAAATTAAGCAATTGTTGCTTATGAAAGAATGAATTGAAACAATTGATTAACGAACCAAATAATGTAAAGTATTTTCAGAGGTGACAAAACCTAACATAGGAAAACAATTTTTCTTATCTATCTCAATTTTTTATTAGATTTTGATAAATTATTTTTTAGTCTTAATTTTTTTTAAATAGGTATATTGATGAAAAATAAAATAATAAATTCACTTTTGTAAAGTGATAAAAGAGAAGATACCTTTGAAGATAAAAATAATATAAATTTACTTCATCTATTTTCAAGCATGATACTAGGAACTCAATTGTTGAATTAGAGAACCATTCCTTAAAATTCAAAAAATTATAAGTGGAAAATTTCATATTAATTCTTTTGAATTAGAAAAACTAATTTCAAAGGAGTTCTATATCGAATATAATTTTAAAACTATAATTTTCGCAAGGAAAAACATACAAGAATTTCAATACTAAATTATATATACTTTTGTTATATTATTAATAATAATTAAATATATAAAATTTGAATGTATTATTTTGGCACTTTCAAACTTTTTGACTAAAATCCGCCACATGATAGAATGACTCACAAATTTATTGTTTTAAGATTTTAGATTAAAAATGATATCTTGTTCATAATTCATTGATGCCAAATAGTATTTTTCTTTAAGAAAAACCTCACAAAGTCAAATGTTTTTAGAAATCTTAAAGTTAAAATATTTCAATGGTCAACGTTTTTGTATCAAAATCTCAAATAAGTCTCCAAAATTGTTTAGACTCAAATAGGTCCATATTTTTGAAAATGTGAACAATTAGGTCATTTCCGTTAGCATGGTGTTAACCACGTTAAGTATGTGTCAAGGTCACCCCTTCATTTATTTTTATTTTTTTTTAATTTTGAAAAATTATTTATGTGACGTGTCATGTCAATATCGTGTCACTTATGATGATATTTGTTAAGTTAATGTTTGAATCTCAATTTAATTCATATATTTATTATTTTAATTTCATTTCAGTTTCAAAATTTTTAAAATTTTTAATTTCATCTTCCAAATTAAGAGCAAATTTAACTTTTATATAAATGTTATAATGATATTTTTATTACATATTTTGAACAATTTTAAGTTTATTTAAATTTATATTTTACATTAAATTTTATTTAAACTTTATTTTAAATTTTTAAATATATAGATTGATAAATTTATATTTCAAATATTTATATAACATTATATATCAATCATCTTTATAATTGGTTTAAAAATAACAATTTTATAAATTCAAATATAAAATTTTAAAATAATTTTGTAACACGTTAAAATAAATATATTTAAAATTTTAAAATAATTTTATAAATTAAATATAAAATTTGTTAACCTATCATAATACAATCATTTCAAAATCACAAAAATGAAAACTTTTATAATTGAAATGCATAGAAATTAAACATGGTAACCTGTAAGTGCTAGGTTTTCTTCTTTTTATAAGAAGTGCTTAGTGTCTTAATTAATGAGAATTTGTGAAGTGGGATAAGGATCAAAATCAGAGGATGTACTTACTAATGCATACAAAAGGTTGAAGATCTGAACTTTGCTCACCAGATCCAATGGCATTCATGGGTTGATGTGACTTTCCATAATCATTAGATTAAAAAGATAAAAAAGATAGATAATTGTGGACCAAAGAGTAGCATAATCTTGCATTTAAACTCTTGGATAAAAATATATCATTCTCAGCACGTGTGTGAATAGATCAAGTACAATCTCCACGTGGAAATACAAATTTAGCCTTGAGTTCACTTAGGCTTTTGAAGGGCAGTGATGGAACCTCCATCGCCGGTGATGGAATCGTACCTGCGAAAGAGGTGAGCCACAATCAAGGCCGCAGTGAGGGTGACAACGTCCTTGCCGGCGCACTGTTTATTGGACAGAGTGGGTGACCCACTTTGAGGCCCATTGGACCAGTACAAGTAGTCCAGCAACTTGGCCCCTTTTTCCTCCGTGAACCGGTCCGGTTTGAAGAGGTCCGGTTCGTCGAAGATGAGAGAGTCTCTCATAACGATCTTCTGGAAGCCGCATAGCAACTCCCCCTTCTTCACGTCGAAAACGGAGTCGTGAGAAGTCAAACGGAAGTCCTTTCGGGCGCGACCGAACTGCAGCGGAACCGGAGGGCTCATACGCAGCGTTTCGTACACCACCGATTGGACCAGAGGCATCTCTTTGACGGAGTCAAAGCTCAACGTTGAGCCGCCGTTTTCCCTGGCTTCCTTCTTCAGCTTCTCCTGCAACGCGGGGTCTTTCGCTATGGCACCAAACAAAGCTGGAAGGAAAATGGTGAAGCCCCCGAAGGAGTTGAACCCTAGCACGAAGAGTAGGTTGTGGATCGCCTCTTCTTGGGTCAACCCGAACCCGATTTCGCCTCTGTTTATGGTATCCTTCCCTGTTACGTTATTTTCATCACTGCATGAACATTAAAAGTACGAGAAACATTAAATTAGAAGTATGATGTGGTACGAGGATGACCTTGTTGCTTGACGAAGTTGTAGAGGTTGTTGTAGTCTCCACTAACGAGAAAGGAAGGGTAAGCGAAGGAATGGAGGAAGATTTCTTCCAAGGGTTGGAGAATGCCGATGCTGGTGATGGGGAGGAGCTGAAGGGCAAGCCATCGATCAAGCATGATGTGGCCTGACTCTGCGATTTTGGGGTCACGAGAAGCGTCTGCACCTGCCAGAACTTTGCAGAGGAAAGTGAAGAGAAATTGTTGCAGAGGCAAGAAATAGGAAGCAGGTGAAGATTTTGAGAGTGATGATTCGATGTTGTCCCAGAAAACGTCTAGGTTGGACACGAGTTCTGATGCCCATATTCCCGAGCTTCGTTTCAGGATATCTATTATGTAGGCCTTCACCTGCATGCATAAAAACGATGACAACTTCAAACCATTCTTACACAAAAAGAAAAAATAAAGTGTGATGTTTGTTCTTCTGGGGACTCACTTACGCTTTGTCTAAATATAATCAATGTTTACTTTTTTTCTAAACTTCATTCAAATTCAATCTTTTTCTTTCCCTTAGATTTCAATTACTCAGCTTTTTACGTTTAAAATAGTTAACATCAAATATTGTAAGGGTGTTAGATAGTCAAGAAAACCTTTTCCTTTTTTATTCTTTCTTTTTTGTCTGTCTCTTATTTTTTTTCTAGGGTCTCTGTCAATCAAAATCACTTTATTGGATTCATTCTTAAGGGCATGTTCGTTTGTAGGGATAGTACTGTTAATGTGAATTAGGGAGCGCAGATTGTAAAATTTATCGTGTTCCATTGTATGTATTGAAGCTGATTAGAGAGCGCCGATTTGAGGGATGTGTGCATTTTTCCATCCACCCTTTTATGAGAAGATTAGAGAATAAAGATGGTCATTTTCCCATTTTACCCTCCATTTTGCCCTCGCACTGGTGGCATGGTGTTGTGTTTAGTGTGGTTAATGTGGTGTTGTGTGGAGTAATGGCACCGGTTACGTAACCGGTGCCTTGTGTTTACAAAGGGCGACACCGGTTACGACACCGGTGTCGTTGATTTTTTATTTTTTTTTTTTACCTTTTTTTTAACTTCTTTTGACATTTTTTTTAAATTTTTTTAACTTTTTTTTACATTCATAAAAATTTAATTTAATTTAATTTTAAAATTTTATATAAATTTAATATTTTTTTTAATTCGTATTAATTAATGATAATTATTTTTATAACATCAAATTACAAAATCATTCTTTTTTTTTTACACAAGGATATTATGGTAACTTAATAAATATATTTATTTTAACATATAATTTTATCTATCACATCAATCAAATATTTCACTAACTTTCATAAAAATTATCTCCAAATCCACTCACTTTACCCTCTAAATCCACTCAAAAAAACACAAATATCCATCCACCTAAATCTACACAAATCCATCTTCACACTCTCCCCCATATCCATCTACACAGAGGAACACACCCTAAATCTTTGTGCGTTTACCCAACTCTATCAAGAAGGGTAAATGAAGATCAGTTCAATCGGGTCTGGAATAGGTACAGGACAGTAATTCTCATAATAAAAATAAGTGATTTCGAAAAGGTCGCACACAGTTGCAAATCACAATAGAACTCGTTGCTTGAAAATTTGAAAGAAAAAATACGGTTTTATAATATGATTGGAGTGGTAGGTAAAAAAAAAATCAAAACATTATTATCCATAATAGAATTGACTTTGACATAGATGTAAATGGTGTGTGTGTGTGAGAAAGCCAAAACAATGAATGACAAATAAATTTTTAATTGTCCAAACTCGTTTGTTTTATATATAGAAAATTATGGAATTAATTGATGAGTATGAATAATATTTATGGAGACAGAAATAAATATGAAAATACTCTTCATGTTTTCATATGCTCTTTATATTCATTTCATTCCTTTTAAATTACCAAAATTCTTACGATTATTTTGATGATTTTTTATATAATTATTTTTATTTTCTAACTTCTTTTATAAATCTAATTTGATCACCATAATTATATAAAAATATTTTATTTATTATATTATAATAACTTAATGTTGTCGTGATATTTTGTTTATCATCATTTAAAATAGATTAAAATTTAAAAAATAAAATATTCATATTAAATTTTAATTATACTTTATTGTTTTTGCGATTTCATTTAAATGATGTACAATAATTTTTATTACTGTATAAAAAAAATATTATCCTATAATTTAGAGAAAGAAAATAAATAGACATATTTAAAATATTTTTAAACTTAGCATTTCTTACTATAATTTCTTAAAAATATTTTTTAGTTTTATTAATTTGGTTCATTAATATTTACAAACTTAATAAATATTTAGTTTTTATGAAATTTTATCTGGTATATTTTAATTTAGAATATATAATTATAATTTTTTAAAATATTTAATATTATAATAATAAGAATACATTTTGATATTAAATAGTTAATAATACCTTTGGTTGAATATGATATGTTGATGGAGACGAAGATTATTTTTTTTAAATGGATATAAAATAACGAAATTTATTGCCCCCACTAGCCAAAACAAATACCGCACATATTTCAATTTTAGATAGATAAGTAATTATTACAGTCCTTTTTATATTTGACACTTTTAATTTATCATACAAAGATTTAGTAGTACAACTAAGTAGATAAAAATTTAATATTAATCAAAAATCATTTAGCACATTACATATAACATTTTCTTTTGTTTTTCTTTACTTTAATGTTTGACTGTCACATGTCAATCTATATTCATCATCATATCTAATCCGTCAAACTAACATTAAAAATAGAATAAGAGAAGTGACTAACTTGTTTTTTCATTTAAAATTAAAAAAGTAAAATAATTTATTTTAAATTAACTTTTGTTATATTTTTAATTCAAATCATTAATATTTATAAATTGAATTTAAATTATTAATTATGATAAATTAAATTAATCATTTTAATTTAATTAGTTAAAAATATAAATTAATTAATTAATTAAAAACTTAAAAATATTTATATAATTACATGTAGCTTTTATAAATATATATATATATATATATAATTTTAAAATTAAAAAATAAAATGTCGCGTAACAAGATTTTCCATGCGTTTTAAAGCAGTTTGTCTCCTTATTTTTTGGCAGACCATCGATGAGTGGACTGACCCGTTCACATTTCCCAACAACATAAATCAAAATAACAAATTCTGCATCTTTGCGGACCACATAATCATGATCCGGTTACCCATTTTACACAGTACTATGTAAAGCGGTCCAGTCCAGTACAACGACGTCTCACTTACCTGGACCTTACGAACACGTCTTTATTTTCTTCCTACCATGATTATTTTTTATTTCTTTTATTTCAATTTGTCTAGGCATACATAAAACAACAAATGATACAAAAACCTTCTACGCACCTTATTATTATTCTTTACCGTTAAAAAAACGTTTATCATTATTATCAGGACAATAATAATAATTTGAGTATTAAATTTTAATAATTTTTTTTTATAAGAGGCGTTATCTTTTAAATAATTTTAAAATATTGAGAATGTGTAAAAAAGAAAAAAAAATCATTTAAAAAATAATATCTATGAGATTATAAAAAAAATTGTAAAAATTTGGTAGTAGAAAATTCATTTTTCTTTTTCTTGTCATTATTATTCATAGATAACTCCACAGTTTTCTTGTTATTATTTCTTCGCAGTGGAAAACAGTATTTCCCTATAACACACAAAGTCTAACTGAAACTTCAATTTATTAGGTTAAATTGCGCAAATTAAGAATTCAGAAACAAAATTGAATGAATAGATGAAGAAGAAGGAGAAGAGTACCTTGGAATGTTGAGGTTCGGAGGGGTCCTGGTAGACACCGACCCTCATATTTCCGGTGAAGCTGACGTCGGGGACAAAGTCTCCGACGAGAACGTTCTTCTTGTCGACGAGGTCGATGTCGAAGAGGTGGGAGAAGGATTTGACATCGAGAACTGCGATGACGTTGGGATTGACGTTGACGAAGAAGGGGAAGGAGGGAGGAACATTGGTGCGGAACACCGTGCTCTTGTACTTCTCCATTCGCTTCTTGAAGAAGCTCTCCGGTTTCTGAAACCAGAAGTAGTCGAGTCGGTCCGATAAGGGGCCCAGCAACGGGAACCCGTAGCTTCCCGGAATCTGGCGGACCGGAAGATCTGTGGCCGTCGCCGCCGTTACGAGAGGTGGCGGTGATAATGACATGGTGAAGGGAGGGATGAAGAAGGGAAGGTGTTTGGGTGGTAGTAGTTTTGGTTTGATGTAATGATGAGCAGAAATGAAGAGTTAAATATATTTATTATTGTGAGATATTTATTATTATTATTGGTTTGTTTTTGTTTCTTTATGAATGTAATGTGATGTGAAATGGTAAATGAATAGGGAGTGGGAATGTTGTGATAAGGGTGGGATGAGTTGGGGCAACCATGTCTCCGCCTTTACTTTGTGTTGAGTAACGTGTTGTGTGTTGAGTGTACTAATAAGTCACGTTAAATGTGTTTGCAAAACGTCACAACCAACTAGTAAATAGTACATGATGATATTTTCCTTCTCAAAGGACGACAACACATGCACGCCTATATGGCTTGTGTGTTTTCTTTTTTGTTATACTAAAAAAATGTATTGTATGTGTGGTTTTATTTTTATTATAATTATAAAAATTAATATAAATAACTTTAAAAAATAGATTTTATTTATTTTATAATCTTTTTTATTAAAAATAATTAATTTTAAAAAATATCAAATAAAAAATTATTAAATTTATAAATTAGTTACTGAAAAAATAAAACAGGTAAGTTCATTATTTTAGTTTTTAAAAAATAATTACTTATTGAAAGGCGAAACTGAAAAATAAAAATGTAGATATCAAAATGATAAATTATTTATACAAAAGTGCAGATTTTAATCTGCAGACAAAAAAAATGGAGTGAAAAGTGAAAAAAATAATAGAGAAATAAATTAATTCATTCATCTTAGTTATTGACTACCAATAATTTTACTCATTACTATTAATTTAATAATCTATTTTCCTCAAAGCTTCTTTTCCTATAATCTTTTTGTTTTTTTTTCAATTTTAATTTTCTGAAAGCGTTTGTCGTGTTTTTGGAATATAGACTTGAGTGAAGGTGGAGTAAAATCATTCTGAACTTATGATAATTTGATTTGGATTAAATTCTAAACAAGCAAAAATTAAAGAGAAGAAAAAGTATAAGTGAAAAAGTGAAAAGAAATAAATAAATTAAAAGAAAATTTATTTGATTTAATAAAAAAAATAGTTTCTTTAGCTTTATTAGTAGTAGGGATGACAACGGGTCGGGTCAGACACAGATAATGTCTACCCATAACCTGTCCAACAAACAAAAAAATCTACCCGCAACCTGCTTAAAAAATATTTGTGGGTATTTTAAAATACTCGCGTGTACTTGTGGATATATGCAAATATTTAAAAAAAGACATTTTATAAATTTTTAAAATAAAATTACAAAAATAATATATAAAAAAATATAAATTAAATTTTAATTTTAATTAAATTTAATCTAATAAAATATATTTTTAATTTTATTATGTTGTGGATAACGGATACAGAGAATATAATATCCGCACCCGACTCATTGATAAACAGGTATTAAAATATCCGCTACCTGCACCCATAGGTATCAACTATCCGGTCATGAATTTTATCTATGAGTATTGGACTTGAGTATTTTTGTTATTCCTAACACTAGTGCAGAATTCTCATTTTACCTCGCTTTATATGCCTCGGTTGGTCAGGAACCGAAGCATATAATGGCGCGGTGGCATTTTTGTAATTTCAGCCAAGTTTTAGGCCTCGGTTCTCCAAATACCCGAAGCCAAAAAGGGGTATAGGCCCCGGTTCGCCCAAAACCGATGCCAAATGGTGGTATAGGCCTCGATCCAGTAAGACCCGAAGCCAAAAAGTGGTTGGACGTTGGCTGTTTGGCCTCGGTCCAAGGAGACCCGGTGCCAAAAGGGGGTCTATGGCTTCGGTTCCCCTAACAACCAAAGCCATAGGGTTTATTTAGGGTTCGAATTTCGCGAACCATTCTTCTTCCCCTCTGCAACTCCTTCCCCTCGCTCTCTCTCGCGCACTCTCTCTCTCTCTCTTCGCAAAAATGGCTTAAGGTTAAGCCTGGAACTGTTCCTGTGTGCCACTTTCTTCCTGGTGGAGCCCGTGACGATGAAGTCGACGACGTCGTCAGGGGAGCAGAGGTTGAGCGGCACGGCGGCAAACTGGGTTGTGGCGCCGCTCTGGAGGAAGAGGACAGAATACTCCGGCGGGATCTGGAGGAGGGTGCGAATACTCCGCTCATGTCAGATCCGCCCCAGTTGTAGAGCTCGGATTGGGCACGGAGGAGAACCTTTTCCGGGAGGGTGGCAGGGCCGGCGACGAAGTTGAAGACGCGATCTTGGGCGTGGGTGAGGGGTGGGGGTTGGGTGTGGAGTTGGGTGGCGCATTTGATTGATGTGGGTTTGAAGAAGGTGGGGCGAGGGGAGGAGAGGCGGAAATGGGTGGTGCGGTTTTGGAAGAAAGGTTGCCTTTCTATCAGTGATGACTGCGGGAGATGAGGTGGTGGAGAGTGGATCGCCGCCGGAGAATGAAACTGGGTATATGGCACCAGTTTTGAAACAACCGAAGCATAAAAGTGGGTATATGGCTTCGGGTGATAACCGAGGCCAAAAGGGGTACATTTTGGCCTCGCCCCAATATGTCTCGGTTCGAGACCCGAGGCAAAATGTAAAAAATAACCGAGACAAAAAGCCCTTACTGCACTAGTGTAAGTAGTAGAAGTAACAACCGAGTGAAACGGACAAGACGAGTTTCACTATCACATATTCGTTCTCAAATAAAAAATTCATCCATATACATAGCCAACTAGTATAACATTTTTATTCAATATAAAAAGGATGCATTTCCATTTCTTCAATATCAAACATTTAGAAAAAAAAATAATTATATACATTTCAAAATAAATTATCAAAATTTATGAGAACCAAAATGTTTATTAATTTTACAAATATTAGTGAAACAAAATTGATAAAATTAAAAAAATAGTTTTAAAAAATCATAAAAAACCAAATAAGTTTAAAAATATTTTAAGTCTCTTTTTACTCACTTTCTCTAAATCCTAATAAAAAATATTTCTTATAGTAAAAATTATAATAGACTACTTGTACAAAAATTAAATATTAAACTAATAACAATTGAAATTTAGCATGAACTTTTTATTTTTTGAACTTTAATCTATATTAAATAGTGGTAAACAATATTCTTGAAAATTACATTAAATTATTATTATATTAAATAAAATGTCTTTATACATTTTCAATGCTAAAATTATATTTATAATAATAAGTTAGAAAATAAAAAAATTATATAATAAATTATCAAAACAATATTCTGTATGATAAAAATAAATAACAATTAAAAATATTAAAAATGAGTAAAAGTGATCATATGTTTTTATTAAAAGTAATTTGATACGACTTCCAATGAAATCACACAATGAAAGAAATGTTTGACTAAAAGTCTAATAAGATAAAAAAATACCTTCAAGATCTAGCTAAACTTTTCAAATGTCAATACTAGTTGAATAATCGAAAGATAATGAAAAAAATTTTTGTAAAACAAAAATTCTTCAAAAAGGAAAAACTATAAGATAAAAGAAAATAAAGAAAATAAATTTGTTATATTCATTATGATTAATAATAGCTTTGTTAACGTAAAGCAAGTCAAACAATTAAAAAAAATGAACAAAAATGAACAAAATAAATGTTGGTTGAAAACACAAGTCATATAATGAATAATGAGTGATGTGAGGACAATATCATGAATTATATAAGAAAAGTATATATATATATATATATATATATATATATATATATATATATATATATATATATATATATATATATATATATATATATATATATATATATGAATGATTGGATGTGTTGACACAAGAGTATTTAATTCTGGTTGCTTTCAAATAGCATATGTGGCAAATACCTCATAGTGACAGAGAATAAAAAGATCCTGAAACTATTGTTAGAAAAATTTTACTGTAATTAATTGTTTGGAAACGTTTTTGGAGTGTTACAAGGACATAACAAATGCAGAGTAAAGAGACCCAACAATAAAATATGAAAATAATTTTTTTTTTTTTGAAGGTGTGGAAGTAATTACCCTGCCACAGGTAATATTAGTCTTTCAATGGAAACAAGCGGTATATTTATTTGATTATGTTCATGAAATAGCTAACTTTAATAAACTTAATGTGTGATTATTTATTTATAGTTAAGTTGAGTAAAAAAATGACAATACTTGGTTTCTATACTTTTAGGATACTCAGAAACAACTTATTTGGAGTGTTATTACAAATTTTACACTAATCTAGACATGAATTTTTGCATATTTTTTTTAAAACACCATTATAAATGTAATGTAATGAAATTTGTTAAGATAAATAGCCTAAAGTGTGTAATTATAGTATTAGGTTGTTGGCATTCGTACTCATTATTATTAAATTATTGCACCTTCAATATGACGCACCTTCAATACAATGGTGCACTTTTAAGTGGTTAAACGTAAAGTATTAATCAATCTTTAAAATGATTTTAAAAAAATTTGCATTAAAAACTTGTTTTCTATCTTTATGAACATAATAATTAATTAAAGTTTATAATCGATTATATAATTAATTATTTAAAATAATAATTAATTATGTTGATCAAAATTGATTTTCACCAGTTCCATAAATTATTGATTATTTTAATAGATAATTATTATATTATGGAATCTGTAAAATTGCACTGTCGCAAATAGCTTATTATGATTAATAATCAAATATTTTTTGAGTCACATAAAGAATAAAATAGTTTATTATCTCCAATTATAATTGATTATCTCAATCATTAACAAAAAAAAAAGGTTTTCAAACTGCTTAAAAAGAAAAATCCATGTTTTCAAAGCTTTTAAATACTTATGAAAAAGTCTGAGCTGTTTTGTGAAAAACATATTTCTTAAAGAATCGTCTTTTACATTTTAAAGAAACTTTATTAGTCAAGATCATTAATTAAAATTATGTTAATCAAAATTGATTTTCACGAGTTTTACAAATAATTGATTATTTTAATAAATAATTAGTTATATTATGCAATATAAAAAATTACATTTTCACAAATAATCCGTTATGATTAATAATAATAGATTATACCAATTCAAAATATTTTTTGATTTACATGAAGAATATAATGATATATCAGTAACCATAAAATGTTTTTAAACTTCTCTAAAAGGGAGAAACATTCCATTATTTTCAAAATTAACTATTTCCAAAAACTTACCAAGAGTTTTTAGTTATTTTATTAAACAAGATTACTTGAAGAATAATCTACATTTTGAAGAAACTTCAAGTGATTTTGTATCTTGTAGAGTAATATGACGTAATTATGGATATTTAAGTATTTTCAAGAACTTTGTTCCTTTCTGAAATTTTGATTTTTTTTTTTTATGTTAGTTGTATAGAAATTCCTGCAACTAAATCACTCAGGAAGATAGTGAAAAAAAAAATTAATTATAGTTGTTTGAATTAATTCAATTAAGATTTTTTTAAATTAAATTAGATATAAATTTTATTAAATAAAACATGTATAAAAGTCATATACATATTTCTTTTCATCTTAACTATACTATCATTATTTTTCTTATTTTAGAGTAATATCATTTCTTCTCTTTACCATTGTCATCAAAGTTTTAAGAAGATCTTTTTTTTTTTTTTTAAATAAGGAGTCGTTTATTTGATCATTTCACTCGTTTTACTTCATATTTTAGCTATACTATTATTTTTGCACAAAAAAAAATTAAAAGCACTTCTTTTAGAATGAACTTTAATTAACTACGTTTAATTTTTAAAATGGTTAAAATGACAAATAAAAATATATTTATATACTATGAATTAAAATTCCTAACTTAAAGAGAGACTACAACTCTCAATCTAGTCACTCTCAATTAAAAATCTTCCACACTCTTTTTTCTCCTTACCATACATTTCCGTCAACAATCCAAAAGTTCCTTCAATCATCTGAAATTAAATTTCTCATAAATTAAATTTAATTAAATGCATCAATATTTAGAAAACACCAATTTAACAGCTCTATGAAGTGGAGTACTTAGAGTTTCGCTAAAGAAGAATTTGATTGTTTTTCCTTCTTGATTCATTATAATTTCTTCTTTTAGAAGTTAATTCAAATTCACTAATATTTTATCATTGTTTCAAATCCAAAACCTACTATTTCTAATTTTCTGATTATCTAATATCCTAAAAACGTTATACAATTTATCGGTAAGGAGGTATTGCCTATGAACAAAAAAATGAGCACTCTCTGCAAACAAATTAAAGTATCAGAGCAAGCAAACCAACTGGAACTGCACACAAACTTGTCAACATATTTTCTTTTTCCTGAAGTGAAGCTATAGTTGAATGAAGCGGAATCTAAATTGTTCTGGCACCATCATCAAGTAAGCATATACCAAGATCATCCAAGTTAGGGCAACTTTGGATGCTCAAACCCTTCTCATTAGCCAAATGTAATAGGCATATGAAACACAAATGTGGAGATATGTCACTAATAGTTGCAGCAGCATTGCACTTACTTGGAAAGTTTGTCAATATATGCCTGAAAGATACCTTTTCTTTCTGACCCTTTAACAAAGTAAAAAGCAATTAAAACTTATCACTCAACTTCAAATATCAGGTCAGAAAAGCAATTAATCATCCATGCACATAGAATAGTCAAGAAAAATCATTCAGCATCAACAATGTAAGACTAATGGAGAAGAAATTAGGCATAACAATGTATGAAAGAAACATAGGCCGCAAGCATTTTATTTAGTGAGGGAATCATATTGAAAATTAATAACTAGAAAAGGGAAATGCAGTTTCAACCAGAGCCTTTTAAGAAACGATAAACCCTTAGCATACCTGAAATGGAAGTTGAATAGATTCTTGAATATGGTCCCAAAGTGTTATTTTCAGAGCCTGCACATTGACTTGTTTGGATGTTTTGTCATACTGGACTTCAATTTTATTGATCTGTGTTATTTGGAAACAAAGAATCACGTGAATGCTGAGGTGCAATAATTTTTTGAGAAATTGTATGTTGAAATTAAAATTAATGAACAGGAATACTAGATCTCATGATAGATATGATCCTTTCATCTGCATATATGAATTATGATACAATCATATATCAAGAGCAACAATGTAAATTATTCAATAAAAGCTATGAACCCACTTGACGAGGCTGAGCAACAAGTGTGCTAGAGTCATCCGTGTCATTATTTACATCAGTAACATCACCATCACAAACACTTCCATTATCCCAAGAAGGGAATGATTCGTTATAATAGCATTGTTCTTCTAAGACATCTGCAGATACACTTGGGTTTTAGATGCAATCGTTAATACATGAAAAGCTCTAAAATGTCTTCTGCATTGACACCAAAGAATTAGCAGATATATAGAAAATTATTGGGCCTTCAAACAGTATTTTTACCTGGTACCTTTCTCGCTCTCCTCCTAATACACTGCAGAAAGAATAGCAAGAATTGGAGAAACAATAATTATTTTTATGGATAAAGATATTTAAAACTATTTTCTATACGTTAATGAAAATACCTTTACATGAGGCAAAAGAAATAAATTGACAAGATTCTCTGGTTCGTAGTGCCAGTCCTCTGGAAGTTTTGTAACGCAAGGTGATATATTTTCTGAGACCAGTAATGATTTGGGATTCTTGGGAGGAGAAAAGATATCAGGTATTTTTTTCTCCAGAAAACTTGTGAATTCTAAATCAACTTTGACCTCTCTCTTTGTCCTTGGCTGCCTGGTTTTCTGGATCAACTCATCCTCGGAAGTACAAGGAACCTTTGACTTAGAGCCTAGAAATTGATCAGAATTTATTAACACACTGAACTCCAAAATACAGATACAACTAGTCATTACAATCTCTAACTGCCTCCTATACCACACCTTCTTGAACTTTTTGATATTTCCAATGATCGGGGCCTGCCCATGAGTTTTTCTTTGACCTAAAACCCAGACTCAAAAATAAATATCCATCAACGTTGTCAAATATGTCATCCACATTAGGTTCCTTTTCCTACAATGAGATATAAGGCCCATCAAACATTTGATGTAACAACAAAAATTAATCTTTTAAAATATCTGCCAAGACAGGCATTGGTGTTGTATGGCTGAAGCATTACAAAACCTCATGGTAACTTGGAAAACTAGGGTCTGCGTCACTAAAGCCCCATTCAGCAGCAAATGTTTGGCTATCGTGATCATAACTCCAAGATGAGCAGATCTCATATCCTTCTTTTCCATTGGCAAGTTCAGAATCAATAGCGGCATCAAACTCTTCAGCTGATTTCTCGCCGGAAGATTGAAAATAAAAAGGCCTTCCATCATTTTCATCAAATTGGTTTACTATTATCCTGAGAGTTGGAGAGATTACATCCTTCGTATGCATATTCAATATCATCTGTTCAACACAATCTATACAAGAGTAAAGATAACTAAGTCTCCGGTCTATACAGAACGTTCGCGTTTGTTATGTTACACCAATATTGCTACTCCATTTAAAAGATCAATATACCTCTGGCGAAAGAAAGATCAATTGTATCTGAAATATCATGATCATTTTGACTGGTTAGGCACTTCGCCGGCACTTCTAGTGAATCAAAGAGCACCCTACATTTACCATATACACCAAGATTATTCATCAAAAGGCCTTTGGCTCCACCTTCATCAAATTGTGCTGATGTATGGTGATAGAGTGGATCCACTGCAAATGCAACTGAAAAAACAAATACATTGTCAGCACTATCTCTGTCCCACATGACAAACAAGTGACAGAGAGATTTGAGATCACCGTCAAACTTCTTTACATTAAGAACCTCAAAAGATGATTCCAATGTTGACAAATGCGACAACTGCATGGACAAACACCACTTACAACTTAGCAAAATGCATGATTTCAATCCAAAGATCTAGATTATTAACCTTTTTGCCAACTTCCTTCCTGCTTGCCTCTCCATTTTCAGCATTAACACTCCCTAAAGTAGCACCTGAAGACCATGACACTGTGCATTAGAAACCATTAAAGAATAAAAAAGTTAACATACCAGCAGTTATGTTTAGAGTGCATACTGCGACCATTCGTGGTTCATACATTCTTAAGATACCAAACTTTCAAGTAGGATTAGATAACTCGTGATACAATTAAGCAAAAAATAAATAAAAAAATCGCCATGGCCCCCATTTGCAAAGCAAAGAACAACCTATATCGTTATAAAAGGGCAAAAAATGTTCAGAATAAACTAGGCTTGATAAGAGGGTACTTATAGTAACCTTCCTCGGTATCTTGGCCTACTCTATTCATTCCAGCAAGGACTTTATATGCATCCGAATGCACCGAATCCACCCTCAAGGAATATATTCTGACTCCAGCTTCAAGAGTACAGCTTGCCTGCCCAAGAAAAAAAGGAGGAACGTAACACTGATGTATATAAGCATCCTGCTTCTAGTGTCACAAAGGTCTCGTTGATGTACATTTACACTTGCAAGTCAAGGTGCATGAGAAAAAGAAAAAAAACTGAATTCAAAATGTTAGCTTATTATGGAAAAATAATAACATTTTTTACAGCTTATTGAAATAACTTTAAGAAAAACAGTTATTTCTCTTTGAGAATGGGTTTCTCCGAAACAACTTTTTAGAAATAATGTAGATCGCATCACTACTAGATACTGCATGTAATCACATAAATGTACTAAAAGAGGCACAATTCAGAAAATCAGAACCAATAAAACCAAACAAAAGAACAAACAAATCAGGTAGCAAGTCGAACATACTATTTGAAAATTAGTCTCCACGTGATTCCCTTCTTCAACCCTAATAATATCGGTGAGGTGATCGATCAAATCCAACTCCCACGTGTTTTTCTGATTAATTTTCTGCGCATAAACGAAATAAACTTCCACTCAGAACAAAACCAATAACTAATAAGGAAAACAAAACAACAAAAAGAGTAGTCTGACGATAACGATTTTGACGATTACATTTTCGGAAGCGAGCTTTATGCAGTTGTGGAACAAGTCGAGAATCTGGTGCTCGTTGAGACAGGAAGGAGACTTGGGAGGGTGCGGATGGAAGTTGACGGCAAGGGACTTGTGGCGGATGGCGGCGGCGCGGGCCGCACGAGCCTGGGCCCGTTCGAGCTGGTCGTCGTTGGAGCCCACGAAGAAGGGACTTGTCGGAGACTGCATACGAGCGGACATGGGAACCCTCTTTTTGTGGGCCATGGTTGGATTAGGGCTTAAGGTTTCCGCCATTGAAATGTGGGATTCATGCAATTGTTTGGTAACAGAAAATAAACTATCTACTTTCCCTCCATTTTCTGAACTTTGAATTCAATGGTTTTGTGATAAGAGGATGATGATTGGATGACCAATTTAGAAATCTTAATATGAGGTTTTATTTATAAATTGTTTGAGCATTATAATATTATTATATTTATGTTGAAAGCATTAATTGTAGTACCTAGGCTTCAAACATTGCTTCACAATTTAATGGGAACAATAAGGAAGAGACGATGAGGGGATGACCAATTTAAATTGAAAATTAAGAGAGAAAATAAATGAGTTAAAAATATATTTTAAAAATAATGTTGAAGATGATAATCTTTGACCAGAAAAATAATAAATAAATATTGTGTTTTCTTTTTCCACATTCAATAATATATTAGTTATATTAATTATTTATGTGTATGTATATTTTTCTATTTGTACCAGTTTTTATTATATAAATTAAAATTGTATGATAATGATACTTTGTAATTATTTTTAAATTTTTTGAATTGTTTGGTTTAACTCTAAGTAATGTTTGGATTACTAACCTAACTTATAAGTACACTATGTATTATTTGGGTTAATTTTCATATATCATATATATATAGAGAGAGACTATAAAAGAAAGTTAGTTGATAATATGTAATAATAATTACTCATTTTTAATACATGTTAAAAAAAATTATTTATCTCCACGTTCATAAATTATGTTATTTTCATGATAAGATACAGGATTTTAATATTTTCTCTTAAGATAGATTATGTAATTACCTTTTGATTGAGTTTTTTAAGAGAATTAAAAGTTTGAGAAAGATAGGAGGAAGTTTTTCAGATCTCTATTCATTAAAAGTTCTTGTCTAGCAAGTTCTCATTTTGTCCAATGATACAACAACTCACTCTTGTAATTAAAAAACTATTTGTTAAAGAGACGATTAATTCTGACACAAAAACAAGAAACTACGTTTTGGTAATTGTTTAAAGGTTTAAATATACATTTGGTCCCTATTTTTGTTGATTTTATTCAATTTGGTCCCTATTTTCGTTTTATGTTCAATTAGGTCCTCATTTTCGTTAAATTGTGATCAATTTGGTCCTTTCCATTAACGGTGTTTAAATAATTAACGTTTTTGAACAGTTCATGCCATGTGTCAGCTCCTGTTTTTTTTTTATTTTTTTTGATTTTTTTGATTTTAAACTTTTTTTTTATTTTTTTATTTATTTTTTAAATTTTTTAAATTTTTTAAATTTTTTAATTTTTTTAATTTCAAAAAAAGTGTCCACGTGTCAAGTCACAATTGTGCCACGTGTCAATCCTAGTGCCACGTGTCATTTTGTAGTTGTATTATTATTTTTGTTCAATTTAGTTATTTTTGTTCAATTTAGTCCCTATATTTGTTATTTTTGTTTAATTTAGTCCCAAATTTTGTTAAAATAAAATCATTTAATTTTTAAAATTGACATTATTATTAGTTATTTTTTAAATTTTATTATAAATTATAATATTTAGTTATTAATTGAATATAATTCTTAAATTCAATTGTTAAATAGAATATAATTATTTAAATATTATTAAAATATAATTATTAAAATTTTAAAAATATATATTAACATTTGTGAAATTCACATTTAAATTTAAAATATTTAATATTTTTATTGCATTTTAGATATTAAAATCTAAAATATTTTATATGTAAATGTTAATTTTACAAATATTAGTTTATTTTTCTAAAATATTTTATTTTGAATATTTAAAATATTTTTATATATCAATTTTAAAAATATTTTAGAATATAAATATTAGAAAAAAAATTAATAATCATATTCTTATAATATTTTAAATAATTTTATTCTATTTAGCAATTAAATATAAGCATTTATTCAATTTATAATTAAATTTAATATTTTATAATTGAATTTAAAAAATAATAAATTCAAAGGTCAATTTTAGAAAAGATATTAATATAATTTGTATAAAAGATATTAAATTTAGTGTCAATTTGAAAGGGACAAAATTAATTAATTTGAACAAAAATTGGGACTAAATTGAACAAAAATAACGAATATAGAGACTAAATTGAACAAAAAAAATAATACTACCACAAACTGACACGTGGCACTAGCATTGACACGTGACATAACTATAACTTGACACGTAGACCATTTTTTTGAAATTAAAAAAATTTTAAAAAAAATTAAAAGAAATTAAAAAAAATTAAAAATAAAAAACCAAGAGTTGACACGTGGCATGTACTGTTCAAAAACGTTAACTATTTAAACACCGTTAGTGAAAATGACCAAATTGACCATAATTTAATGAAAATGAAGACCTAATTGAACATAAAACGAAAATAGGGACCAAATTGAATAAAATAAACAAAAATAAGGACCAGACATATATTTAAGCCTTGTTTAAAAGTTGAGTTGTGAACGAAAAAAAAAAGTGTTCTTTTTAGAGGGAAACTCGTATAGAGACAAGAGAAGGGCAATAGAGAGCTCAAGAACATATTCTATCTCTTCATTCATTTCACTTTCTTGTACCATTTTTTGCCTCCAAATGTGTAAAAGTGATTAAGTCTCTTGTTCATTAATGTTGAATGTAATGTAACTCAACTTCACGGGACTTTATCCTTGCAATACATATTTTTTTCATTACTCTTGTTTTAGGTATCTAAACATTAGAAAGTGATTTAGAACCTAATTAAAGATTGAACAATTTAAAAGGTGTGACTCTAAACATAGATCATAATTTATTGGTCATACTAAACACCTCTTCCTAATACAAATATTGTGTCAAAATAATCGAGGGATAATATATTTACATTCAAGTTTAGAATTTATCCCAAATTAGACTTTGTGAACTTCGTGTTAGTTATGTTAAAAATATATTGTTTAGAATCATTGCATTGACATGGGCTCATAATATCTAACATCAGTGAACTTTTGTCATAATAATGTTATATTAACTTTAATTTAGTAGTGTAGACGTTTTTAGAATTATCACATTTTGCACAAATTTGAATGAAACCGTGTTTATATTCATAATATTGAAAAACTAAAAATACACCATTAACTAAATATGGCAAATCTATTGAAAAACGATATTCCAACTTTCCAAATTATTATTCATACAATTTAGTACATTTATCAAAGAGTTAACATTAGTCTAGATTATCGATCATCATGAGACTCACATTATTATCAGTGTTACTATTCTTGGTCTATCTCAAAGGTAAATTCTTTAATTAAATAATTTTATTTTTTAAATCTTATGAATAGTTATTGGTTGAACTTAATTCATTTCATTGGTTGTCAGATTGTTTCCTTTGAGTTTGGTAAAAAAAAAAAAAGTGATTCTTTACACTCTTTTGTCCGCAGTCCAAAATACTTAACTTTTTACTCTTATTTTCTCCCTTCAAACAACCTCAATTTCTACTCTCTCTTTTTCCTTTTATTTCCTTCTTTTTCTACCCATCGAGTATAGAGATAGAAAATAAACTCTTTTTTGTGGGTATTGTCCAAACATATTCTTATTTTGACAGGAAATCTTTGCATTGACTGGTATGGATATGGATATGGAGAATTCTTGACTTTTTCAATTGGATATGGAAATGGGTATAAGGATGCCATAATATTCGTCTATATATATATATATATATATATATATATATATATATATATATATATATATATATATATATATATTCTAATTATTTGGTTTGTCATAAAACTCATTCGCATCTTCAATATATTTTTAATCTTATCATAACCTTTATGTAATTATGTTAAAATGATGTATGTCAATTAAAAAAAAATTATATCTCACATTTCAATATTTCTATTATTTTTTTAATATTTTTATTTATTGTATATTTTCATTTCACATGAGAATATTTAATACTCTCAATTTAAAGGTTTAATAGCATAAAACTTTTATTTACTAGGTAATATAAAAAGAATTTTTTACTTATTATTATTCATTTTTGTTTCATTTGAAGAACTCTTCTGTTTCGTTAAAACAATTTTCGTTATTTCTCAACTATTGAATATACATATTGATATTTGAAAAGTTTTCTTAAATCTCTAAGGTATTTTTCATTTTATCATACTCTGAATTATACATTTGTACTTGTTTTTTCTTTGTGTGATTTTTTTCAATAATTTCTCAAATTGTTTCTAAGACACACATTTGTTAATTTTTTTATATTTTTATTTGTTGTTTATTTCCATCATGTAAACTATTTTGATATATTTTATTTAATTATTTTATATTTTCTAACTCATACTGTAATTTTTTCACTATAATTGTATAAATAACTTTTATTTACTACAATACAAAAATTTAATGTAATTATCATGAATATTTTTTTATCATCATTCAACATATATTGGAGTTCAAAAGATACAAGATCTATGTCAAAATTTAATTATTATGTTCATTATTTGTTATTTGCGTCATTTTGATCAAATGTACTATAATTTTTAAGATTCATTAAAATTTAAAAAATTAAAGTAAACAAACATTTAAAATATATTTTAATTTGAGTATTTGATTTTTTTATATATATATTTTTGTTTAGTTTTAAATTTTATCAATCAAGTTGCATTAATATTTTTAAATTTAATAAATATTCTGGTTCTCAAAAAATTTTATTTAATATTTTAATCTAAAATAAAACAATTATAATTAATTTTAAAAATTTTTATATTTAAGAAATAATCATCTTCTTAATATATATATATATATATATATATATATCCATTACCTGACAGGAATAGAGATAAGACAAAAAAAGTTTGATAAAAGTTACATTTGAATATAAGGATGGTGATAATTTTATTTTATAAAAATGGATATAAAATAGCAAAATCCACCCCACCCCAATTTGATCCATGATCAAGTATACTGAATAGGTGTCAGATGACCGATCAAGGACAGCATTCCAGTAAATTTCAAGTGATATTTAAACGTATTACCTGGATTTCAGAAACAATCCTAATAAAAATCTCTCTATTCTCAAGTTTAGCATAAGGAAAAATGTTGTAAACATAACTTTCAATTCATTCTTTAAAATATTTTTAATTTTTAATTATTAATTTATTCTTTAAAATACTAGCTTCGAAGAGTGATCCATTCATGACAATCAAATTAGCAATAAAATACTAGTACTACTGCTCCATAAACACGGCCAACCAATCAAAATGACACAAAAAGTATAATTCAGACGCTTAAAACTTGAAAAACAAAATTGTCATAACCATGTAGAAACATAAATATTAATCTACTTAAGGATGAAACATAAAATGTAACCTTGAGTGCTTTGCAACAAGCCAAAGAATATAGCCAGTGTGATCCCAAATTGTGTTAAACGATCAATTAAGACAGGACTAACAAACCGATTAATTAATGTGTACAAGAGAAATCTGAATGTCCAAAAGTCTGGACGCAGGATCTACCAGAGGAACCATCAACGCACTTTATACACTTGCATACTTGCATCAACAGCTTTTTATATACTTTCCATGATGCTCTCGTTTCGTTAATGCACCGACAATTTTGACACTGAAGACTAGTATATGCCACATCACAAGGATCTTAATTTGATTTTCTCATAAGAAATGCTATAATGCATCCCAATAAGCCACCAGCAAGAACCTGTACCAAAGAAAACAGTTGTCTCTGATGATTGAAAAACGTATGCACAATAAAAAAAAATAGGAACCCCAAAGCTTCTCATAAGTAATGGCTCGTATAATAAGATATCAGTGGGCCAATAATGTTTAGCAACTATCTAACATAAATATGATGAAGATTGGTATTGGAAGAGCTTCTGCATGGTCATAAATACTCCGACAACAACAACATATATATATATATATATACTTGTGAATGAACATTGAAGGAAATTACTGGTTAGCAAACAGAGTAAAGAGTTGACATCAATCATAACAAGGAAGCTCCTTAAGCATGGGAAAAAGCCCAACGCACCTGAAATGGAGTATGACCAAGTGAATCACGCAGCGGTCTGACATTCGACAAAGGATGCTCAGGAGGTAGTTCGCACACAATTTGATTAAGCAACTGCAATATGTCACAAAAGCAACGTATAAAATGTACATGTATATATAAACTAATGGCAAAGTGTAAAGCAAGAGAAAAACACCAGCATCATGTATACAAACTTACTTCTGCTTGCCGACCTGCATGAAGTCTAACTCCTGACGCATCATACATAACCTACAAAAGTTACGCAAAACTTAATCATCCTACTCGACTGTAGTAAAGACCGGGACCAGCAAAGACACTTGCATTTCCGAGCTCGGATAAAAATCATCTTAAACAATTTATAATACCAAAGATAAGGAAGAACGGCAAAGTGGTCAAAACACTCCTTATCTACTTCTTTTAGTGAAAGAATTATGATGAAAATAACAATCAGCATTATAGAATCCTCCTCGGTAGACATATTTTACATGATATAAGAATATGTTACTAACATAAGAACTAATAACATTGTGAGATTAAATCAATTGCATAGTAAATCCCAAACAGATACGATGTATTCTTTAATGCTCCACCAATGGACGCATCATAACAATGAAAGTGGTAAGTAAATCTACAAGTGGAGTTGTTATTCAGAACATGTGGAATAATTTGTATTTGGGGCAACAGACGACTCAAAAGGTAGAGATTCATACCAAATGAACCTTTTGTTTTCTCTTCCAAATCCCAATTCATGTAGGCTACTATAAATTTTGTTCCGAATGCTGCAACATACTATGGCTTCTTAAAACATTAAATCATAGTTATTAATTAATTAATAAAACTTATTCAGACTAAAAACAAGAAAGCAGAGTAAAATATGGACATATTTCCAGACATATCAACACCAAAAAAAATGAAAAATAAAAAATAATATTTTAATACAAACAAGACAATACAGCATACATACAATACATGCCAAGACCACGGCAACCGCAAAAGCAGATGACCCTGCCCCTTCTTGGAGACCTATAGCAACAGCCAGAGCCGACACCGTTGCAGAATGTGAAGAAGGCATTCCACCCGAATCAAGCATCCTTTTAGAATCCCATCGCTTTTCCTTATACCTGAATATCTAGGAGAAACGTTTTGCAAAAATTTGAGCTCATACTTCCAATCTCATACAATTCAGCCCAAAGAAAAAATCCAGTTCTAAAGACAAAAAAAGCACAGTATAATGTAGCCAAACGTCCAAAAATTTACAAGATGTCAGCACAGGTGTACGCAACTTTTAGATATGTTTCTCATTTCATTTCGCGCTAGTAAAACTACCAGCTTAAACACTATTTTCTACTCATGTTCTTATGTTTTCTGGTAAGATGAAATTAAATAAACTTCTATCATAAAATAAAATGAACTTATGCATAAATTGAACTCAGTTTTTAAGAAAAGTTTATCTACTTTAGCTTCTCAGAAAACTTATTTTAACTTATTCATTAAGCTAATACTTATTACTTGAGAGAAGCTTATTAAATTGTCTTCTCCAATTAGTACTTATATAAAAAAATTAAACCAAACAGCGCTTCAGAATCCAATCCCTACAATACAAAATAAAATATTCGATTTCTCAGAGAAGAAGAAAAAAATGCTAAGAAAAGTATATCTATACGCACACAGAGATCATAATTCCCAACGGATTGATTCATCCCTAACACTCCAATATCCAGAGCACAGAACAAAAGTACAAACAGTACTTTTTAATGCCAAACCCTAAAACTCAAATCTCAACAAATCCTTGCCCAAATACACAACACCGATACACGAATTATCGACGAAAACACATATATTATCAACACAGGCGTAAAACAGCGAGTAACACGCTGGATCCTATTAAAACACACGAGCACGCGCGGTTTTGTTATCACAGCGCTCTGATCTAACGGACAAGGAAAATAACAGCGGTAGAGCAGATAATCGAGTTTGAATTAACGGCGCGAGAGAGAAAGAGAGAAGAAACGTTACGCGTCGGTGGAGGTGTAAGAAACGGAGAAACGCACCAGGTGGTGAAGATCTTGAGGAACTGTGCGAGGGCAAAGGAGAGGAAGGCGGAGATGAGAGGGAAATTGGAAGGGAGGGAGGAAGAGGCGGTGGCTGATCCTTGCGTGTTGGCCGCGACATCCGCCATGGTCATCACTTCGTCCATGTACCAAACTCGATAACACCTTAACTTAACTAACGTAACGCTTACCCTCACCCGCACTCCACCTCCCCCTCGCGCGTCTCTGCTGATGCCTCAGTCTATAGAGACAAAAATGTCTATTGGAATTAATTTTTTTCCATTTTATATGTCCCACTACAACTCATTCTATATCACATTGACGATAAATTAAATGAAAGTTGATATCGGAGATTCAATAAAATAAATGCAATTTTTTCTCCATATTTAATATTGTGGTTCTCCTCAATTTTCAAAATTATGATTCTTAAATTAATTAATAAATGTTTTTATTATCATTCAAATTATATTCTTATTATTTTAAAAGGTTCTGTGGAAAAGTTGTCTTAACATGTCATAATGTTGTGATCTTTTAGAAAAGAAAGGAATGAAACTTTAGACTAAGGATAACCAATAAATTCATTTCCAGTATTCCGGTTTTGATAGAAAATTTTAGTATGATATAAACATGACTGATACACAATTTTTATATCAAGTATAGATATAGATATGTGTTTGTATTTAGATATAAGAGATATGCGTATGTATTTGCCTAGTTTTTCTCTTATATCTATTTTTATATTTATTTTCATTTTGTAAATTCAAATAATATATTACATTTCTTGAAAAACAAATTTCAATTTCATTAAATCAAATATATAAACTATTGAAATCATGTGTCTTTTATTACATTAAATCCTTGATATTATTATGTTTTTCTTATTTATTTTTCAATATTTAAGAAACATTTTGAACAATAGAATTAATACAAATTTCAAACTCAGTTAAATATGAAAAAGAAAAATTAACTTCCAAAAATAAAAAATATGATAGTCAAACTTCGGTTTTCATCCCTCGAATCAAGATTCTCACATAATGATAACTTTATGATATATATATATATATATATATATATATATATATATATATATATATATATATATATATATATATATATATTTTCAAACTTCCGTTTTCATCCTCGAGTCAAGATTCTCACATAATTTATTTATTTATATATATATATATATATATATATATATATATATACATATATATATATATATACATATATATATATATATATACATATATATATATACATACATATGCATATAAACTAGTGTAAACACAGGCGCTATCGCGCCTGCGTGTACGCATTTTTCGAATTATATTTATAATTGATGATATTGTAATGTTATTAAGTTAATGAACAAAATAAAAGTATATTTATAAAAATTAAAGTGAAATGTATGGAGAAAATATGAAAAAAATAATTGTTGATGAATAATATGAGAAAAAAGAAAAAGGAGATAAATAAATAGTTTTATAAAAACTTGTAAAATTAACCGTTAATTTTTAAAAATTTAATAAATAATTAAATTGTAAAGGGTAAAATTGGAATTATGAAATGTGGACACAAAAGAGGGAATCCCCTTTATATATAGTTATAGATATAATATATATATATATATATATATATATATATATATATATATATATACATATATGTCAAAAAAATTCGTATTCGCGGGTATCCGTGAATAAAACCCGCAATGGATAGAAAACGGATATTAAAAATGAATGCCTTTTACATGTGGGTACGGGTATTTTTGATACCCGCATGTTAACGGGACGGGTACGTGTATCATAGTATCTGTACCCGTGGATACCCGTACCTGCTAAACTTACATCAATAAGAATATTTGGCATGTGACAATTAAGGTTATTATTTGCTTATTTTGTTTATTTTTCAAGAACCAATCGAAGAAAGTGAGTTTGTTGATCAAAACACTAATTAAAGAATTTTCATTGTGTTGAACGTCATTTTATATTTACTTTTGCAATTAATTTGTATCAACTTGAATTTATTTAAACTTTATTTAAAATTTATAACATTGATATATTTTATTTTATTTTATTTGAATTTATGATTAAATATTTGTTTTTTAAATAATTTTACAAATATTCGCAGGTACACGTGGATACCAGCGAATATGAAAAAAATAGGCGGATACCCACACAATGGATACCCGACGGATATGGATACGAATACGGGACAGATATTTATCCAGTAAGTAGGATACAGGAGAGCTACTACCCGTACCCTACCCGCCCTGTTGACATCCCTATATATATATATATATATATATATATATATATTCTCTTTCTTACTTCAACATAGACGGAAATATTTTATTTCCCAAGTCTCCCCTCTAATATTCAAAGATATTGTTAGTTATTTCCACTGCTTTGTTAATCAAAACCAATTCAACCATAGAAACAAATGCAATAAGCTAATACTTTTTTTTTGCTAAACCTTAACAAGCGCAACCAAAATTAAATTGAACAAGCATATCAATAACTTTTGTTTGCATATATTCTTGAAGTTCTCATACTAATAGCTACCCTAATATACATGTAATGTATAACTCTATCCAGAATCCATAGGTAAATCTCTTTTTTTGCCTTTATACCTTTCTAAACCTCTAAAAACATTGAAGAATTTTGTTATATAGACACTTTAAGCATAAAATGAAATTAATTCTTAGCAATTTTTGTTTCCGTATTTGACATGAAATATATCATGTTGAATTGAAGGTTATACATACACCCAGTTGAAGTTATTAAGAAAACAAGTTAAATCAAATGACATGTTGAGTATAATTTATGTCTAAGAATGAGTATAATTTATGTCTAAGAACATGAGTATAATTATATATGATATATGCATAATTAAACACAAAAATTTGAAACAATTTTTTTTTTGAGAACGAGGCTTGGCTTTTAAAGAAGTAAAATAGTAGTCTTGAATTCTCCTCTGATTCAGTCTTCTGACACTTTAAGGATCAACTAATACATATTAGACTAAAGGAAAATAAAGTCCTTCTCAAGCAATAAAAAAGAAAAGAAAAAAAAAAAAACATCGTTTCAAGAATTCTCAGAATTCTGCTGACCATTGACAGATCCTACACCTATAAGTTAGACTGAGAAAAATTCAGGTATAATACCCATTGAAGAGTTGCTTTTTGTTCATTCTCGAGCTTCCGGTAGAATTAATTCCAGACAGCAAAAAGACCAAACATGCAGGTACTGTAGCAGGATTTCGTACTTCTTAGTGTCCATACTTTTGGTATAGCAAGCTTTACCGGTTTTGGTTTGACTGCATCAAATTCTTGGTGCTGCATTGAGAATCACAGGTACGTCAATTTGAGTGTCAAATATATACAAGACTACCTAAATGATGAATCAATAATTCATTTCCATTCATGACTACCTAAAGAATTGATGAAATTTCATCATCAACAACTTGAAGTTACGTTTAATTTGAGAGAGTCAATGAAATCAACTAAATTCCGGTGTAAAAAGAAAAAAATTTGTTAAGCTTCACAACAAATTTAACTTTAACCTAAGCTGAAACTTAGCTTTAGTCATGTGAGAAAGATAAGGTCTGTAGATTTCTTCTATTATGATTATAGTAGATTATATTTACCAGGGTAATTGACAATACAAAAAACCACGGTTATCATCTATTTCCACATGAATTCAAGATATGCAGGTGACAAAAAACATCGTAAATAAAGAACAGCTTGGGAGTTGATGAGCCAAAGTCAATGAAGCTTAATTTACGTATTTTATAAATAAAGTTGTGCAAGTTGTGTATCTAAGTTCAATTTCATAGTCAAACATTATAAATTTCCCTAAACAAGAGTATTTACCGCCACCCATTGTTGCTTCTGGCAACCGCTCAATTGAATATCTGTGTTTGGTGATGTACATTATTGGAACACCGGGAATCTGTAATACAGAAATTCAGTTAATGGATGATGCATCAGAATACAATATCAAACAAGATGAAAAATGAATGTGACTTTACCTTCCGAATTCTCCTCTTTAAGTCCCGATCACATGTTGCAACAATGTAGCACTTATGCTGTTTCCAAGAAAATAGTTTGCATAAATAAAGGAAAAGACAAATATAAGCAGAAAATGGGTAATATCATTACTTTTATTTGAAATCATTTTAATAAAATAATTCATTTAAAATGAATATTGAATTTACAAGAAAGAATTTGGAGATGAATTCCATTAACATAAAGAATGAAGAGTTTATCCTCTGTGATACCTATTTCTTGGCTATGAATTCAAAACAAAAATAAAAATTTGCTACAACTTTTCATAGTTCCAATTTACAACATGGGAGATGACATTTGTATACCAATGTTCTATTCACTTTACATCTCAAGAGTAGCAGGAGACATTTGTTTACTAATTTAGATGACCATATACCGTTAATAGATTCAACTATCACAGTCCCACGTTATAAGATATCAGTAACAAAAAATGTAAGGATTTAGAAATCAACCAAATTTACCATCCTCTTATAATTGCCCTAGACATTATTATAGAATAAAAGATGAATGAAAATTTGTACATGGATCTAGAAATGAACCAAATTGACCATCATCTTGCGTTGGCACTTGCCTTCATTATAGAACAAAAGATAAATGAAAAGTTGCTTTTCATTCCTCATGATCATAATACGGGTAAAAAGAACAGCAAATAGACTATTTCCGATCCAGCTAGGAAAATCATTAATCTTAATAATCAAATTGCTACTAGATGCTTATGAGCATTTAGCTCATAAAAATATATCACACCTGAGTAACTCTCTCGACAAGGCAGTCATCAGCATATGTCCCTTTGTGAGTACATAGTATTCTCTCAAATCGAGGATCCTTGGCAATCCTGTTATGTGTTAAAGGAATAAATAAATACAGCTAGAAGTTGAAACAAGAATAAAATAATCCCTCTTCTTTACTAGATTGGGAGGCAACTTATATGAGAAATATGCACAGAGGCTTGACCTTCGTAAATTAAAGAGAGATGTTTTGCCTTTAATAATTTAAAAAATTTGTACTTGAGCTTGAAGAGAGTATGATAATGGATGAAAATTATAAGTAGGCTATTTGAATCTTTTATCATTTGAAAAAACAAGGGTTTTAGCAGTGAATATACAAAAGAAATATTGTTTATTATGCGGCATAAACTTAACTAATAAAAGCATATAGTGAAAAACAAAAACATGCAGAAAGCATGGACAAGCATAGCAAACAAACATAGACTTGATTATATTTAGGTACCTCACTCAAATGGGGGAGCCAACTTTTTAACGGTACATCTCAAATGTAAGAATATAAATTTATAAGAATCAAGACAGAGCATGTACCTTAGAGCTACGCGATATTTTTGGCCTAACTTTTCAAGTTCTGCCATCACACAGTCTGTGATACAAGGAGTGCCTGAAAGTCCAAAATACCAATAGAACAGAGGTAACTATATAATATGGGATGTCTAATTCACATATACAATGTCACATTACAGAGATGAGCTTCTTAATAATAGCAAAGAATATCACAACACAATATCTAAAATTAGTAGTAACCTCGGCATTCAGCTAAACTAAAAATTAAATACATAAATTAAGACATGTTATCATCTACTTCAAACTCACATTTTGCATACAAGCAGTCCATCATCCCTTTCTCCAGATCCAACTACATAAAGAATGTCAAAAATTGTGTGAGAAAGAGACAAACTACAAAAATCTATCGCAATTGAAATTGTTAAGTATTTTTACAATGTAATAGTGATAATCTTATTATGAGCATCAAATGCATAAGGCATGTCATCTACATATAGTTGCAAACATATCAAATACTACAAACCTGAGCTGTGTATTCCATGGAAACTTAAGTATGTAGAGCCAGAATTATCATTTGTTTATTTGAAAGAGAGAAACAAAAAGCTATAAAATTAAAACAAAAGAAAGCACTCACTTTATTCTGGATTGAGAAATTGATGAAGTTGGTATCCACTAAAACCCGGTAAGGAGGTCCCAGGGCAGTATTGTATTGAAAGAAAAGTGCCGAAGAATGACTTGGACTAAACAATACAAATCCAAACCACAAATTTAACCAACAGAGAAAGGGAGAAAAACAATAAATTCAGGACAAAAATTAAAAGGGGGCAAGGGGCAAATAGTGAGAATAGTAGCTTACATGTTTCTGGGCAACTTTTCCTTCACAATATCCTTTTTCTCTGGGTTCAAAACCTCTTCTTTGTAGCTGAATTCGACAGGATTTCAAGCAATCAAAATAGAGCAAGACCAACCCAATGAAGGAACCAACACCCAAGAAAGAAAAAGAAAAAACTCACCTTTTTATTGCTTTGGAAGTGATAATCTTCTTCCTAACAGCAAACTTTGGACCCTTTTTAGCTTTACCCATTATCAGAGAATGGACGAGATTATTCAAAACCCTGGCCAGAGACATAAATCAATATCAGATATTAGTCAAACTCTCAATTATCAACCTCCAAACCCCAATTATCCCATTTTATTAAATTTACAAAAGTTGAATTTAAATATCACAGTCGAGTCAGCTGCAAATATAGGGAATACAATAAAGCAGGGCTAGTTTCAAAGTATTTCAACAAACTCAATGAATCCACTCCAGAGAACAGAAGATGTGTTCACGATAACCTTCAGAGTAAGGTGAGAACGCTATGACTAAATAGACAGCCAATATGGCATGGAGAAGAGTACCTGTGTTAGTCAGAAGCGGCGCGTAAGAGATTGAGAGCGCGCAGGTTCGCCGTCAAGGGTTCGAAAAGAATGGCGGCACAAGGTTCTGTGGAAGATGAAAAATTGTTCTTGAGTGTAGTATACAAAAGGTTTTTTACATAAATGAAAATCAATATTAACACATTGATACTTTTTAGCCAAATTCATATTTTTATTAAGTTGAAAAGTATATAAATATACAATTTTATTAATTTCATAAGTTTAATTCTCACTAGTTAATTAAAAAATGGAAAATAATACAATCTATTATCTATATCTATATCTATCTATCTATAATCTTCTTCTATAACAATAAAGATGATTCTTCTTTTTGTGTCCACATTTCATCATACCCGTTTTACCCTTAGTTATTTTAAAAATTAATTATTTTATTTATTTATTTTATAAAGTAAATTCTTCTTTTTGTGTTAACATTTCATAATACCCGTTTTACCCTTAGTTATTTTAAATTATAAAGAGGATTCTTCTTTTTGTGTCCACATTTCATCATATCCGTTTTACCCTTAGTTATTTTTAAAATTAATTATTTTATTTATTTATTTTATAAAGTAGATTCCTCTTTTTGTGTCCACATTTCATAATACCCGTTTTACCCTTAGTTATTTTAAAAATTATTTATTTTATTTATTTTTTACTTTTAAATCTCTTTTGTCTTAAATCATCATTTAAATTTTCTTTTTACATATTTTATTTTTTTGATAATTTTATATTTAACAACTATTTTAAAAATTATATATTTGTTATTGATCTTAACTTTCTTGAAAATTAAAAAATGCGAATACAGGCGCGACAACGCCTGTGTGTTCGCTAGTATACTAATAAAAGAATATATTACCACTACGTTACCCATTTTTTTTATTGACACGTGTCATAAAAATTAGTTTTTTTTTCATTTTAAAATTCTGGTAAACAAAAATCTAGGTTCAAATCCTATAAAAATCAACTTGTTTTTGTTTTTTCATTTATTTAAGATTTCAACTATAATATTAATTATAAATAATATTATTATTTGTAATATTTTTATAAATAATCATATAATTTATTATAAATATTATTTATAGCGATAGTAGTAAAATTATAAAAAATATTAGTATTATTAATAATAATAATTGTTATTACTCTTATTTATAATATATAATATTATTACTATTATATATTTTTTTTAGTAATTACGTCTTAATTTTTATTAGATTATGATAAATTATTTTTTGTCTTAAAGTTTAAAAAAATAGGTATATTGATAAATAGATGATTAGTTTAAAATTTCACTCCAATATTTCATTCTTGATGTTCATACCCATTCAAATATATGATTACAATTATTATATTACTGATATTATTATTATTAATTAGAACTATAATTATTATAATAGTTATTATTATTATTATTATTATTATCTTAATTATTATGGTTACATACACATTTTACTTTTACTTACTATCTATGAATCATGTTTCAATTACTTTACCATTTTATTTGTTTTGTTGTGTATTTATTTTTACATTTGAATAATTATTTCAATTCAAAAAAATAGTTACTAAAATTAGTAAAATAATAAAATTGAAAAATAATTTTTTAATTTTAAATAATTATTTTAGTTTAAAATATAACAATTAAGAGGATAAAATTGAAAAAAACAAAAAAAGATACCAAAGATGTTTATCTCTTTATATATGTAGTTGTATTATTATTATTATTATTATTATTATTATTATTATTATTATTATTATTATTATTATTATTATTATTATCACTACACGATATTATTTAGTGTTATTATTATTATTATTATTATTATTATAATTAAACACACATTTTACATTTATTTACTACGAGATTATATTTCAATTACTTGTACTTCTTATTTGTTTTGTCGTTCATTTCATTTTTATATACGTGTAATTATTTGAATTAAAAAAAATAGTTACTAAAATTATTAAAATGATAAAATGGATAAATAATTTTTATTATGAGTAATTATTTTAATTTAACAAATAATAATTAAGAGGATAAAATTGTATAAACAAAAAAGGATACAACAAATGTATATCTCTTTATTTATGTAGTAATTGTATTATTATTATTATTATTATTTTTATCACTACAAGATATTATTATAATAATATTATTAGTATTATTATTATATTTAGATACATATCTTAAATTAATTTATTACGTGATACTATTTTAATTACTTGTCTAAATATATAACCAATTGCAATTATTATTGTAGATAGATATTACCTAGACCGGATGATTTTATTTAAAAACAAAATAGTGGTTAAATATGGTAACAACCACTTAATATTTTAAAATATTCTGACTAAATAAATAATTACAGGATTGAGTATTACTTAATTTATTGTGCTGACAATGAAATATAAATGATTATATTTTTATTTTATTTAAATATATAAAAAATGCTAATCTACAATGAAATCTTTAGCAAAAATTAGATGAAATATGCAATTTTATATAACCACTTACCATTGATATTAGAGATAGTAATGTATACAGTTAATGGATGATTTTATTAAAAATAAAAAAGCGATGGTTAAATATGACAACTACAAACATAACAACAATTTTATATTTTTAAAATATTTTGGCTACATATGACCAATATTACGTTTGAGTATTTTATTTATTGTAATAAAATATAAATGATTTTATTTATTTATATCGTATAATAGTTTAGTTCTTAAAAACTCTATTATATTAACTTTTAATATTTTATATTTATTTTTTTGGTAAACTGAGTTAGTGTAGTTATCATTGTTATAAATTTTAAAAATAACAGTTAAAATTTTTGAACACCTGCATGACTTTTAGAATGCAAAAATTGAAATTAGTATGCGAAATTTTGTTTGAAAATTAACAACTGTTGTATTGAATAGGGTGGCAATGCGGACCCGGTCGGTCTGGTCCGTATTTGGTTCATACAATGTGGAATGGCCCATTTTGTCCTGTATTTTTAATGTGGATTAAAATGTTTGATCCGTCCCACATAAGTGCAGGTTTGCGGGTCTGTGAACCATCTCATTTTTTTTTATGATAAATTTTTATGTTTAAAAAATTGAGAAATTTTAAGAAGTTCACAAGATTATTAAAATAAAAACTTTGAGGGGTTGGATGATAAATTGGTAATTCAACATTTTCATCATATTCATATTCGTAGTGACATACAAGATGTATTCTTCAAATTTCAATACATTAAACAATACATAATACTTGTCTTTTCAGTCATACAAGAACTTAGAACGTTAATACAAGAGTCTAACAAAAGTAACTAATACACACAAATATAAGTTTTTTTTATGTGGGTTTGCGAGCCAGTCCGTGCAAATTGTGAGCTTCAACGAGTCAGGTCACTGCGGGCTTGCGGGTTCACTGTCCTAGCCCGCCCCACATTAATTTTGCGGACTTGGGGGCCAGGCCCATATTGTCACCCATAGTTTTGTAAAAAAACAAAAAAATTGTGATCAAAATTCAAAATTATACAATAACAACAATACTAAGAACAAAACAACAAATGAATAGGCAATAGAGAAACTTTGGTGAAGAGAATTACATTTCAGAGAGAGATGCATGAAGGATTATTAAGTATATTATGACAATGATGATTAATGTAATAAATATTTGGTACACTTAATTGAAAGATTGGTTACAAAAGTCAACTTCCATAAATATATATTAGTAAAAAATATTTTGACCTAATTTTTTTAAGTTGCACATCTTGTATTCTTTTTTCATTCTCCCCGCTTCAAGTATCGATATGTTGTCTTCTTCCAGGTACACCCCTTGACATTCTTCTCTTTCCTTTCTTTGAAATTGGACATATATATCAAACCCTATATAGATAGTGACGTTTATGGTATACTTGTTGTCAAATGATGAAATCAAAATAAGAATACTTAGCACGTGGCAATTGAGGTTTATTATTTTTTTTATTTTGTTTATTTTTCAGGAATCAATCGGAGAGAGTGAGCTTGTTGATCAAAACACTAATTAAAGACAATGGTGTATTTGGACTTATAAACTTGAGTTTATTTGAATTTTATTTAAAATTTATGACAATGGTGTATTTTATTTTATTTTATTTGAATTTATGATTAAATATTTGTTTTTAAAATAATTTTGTAAATACTCGTGGGTATCCACGGATACCCGCGGATATGAAAAAAATAGGCGGGTACCTGCATAACGGATACCCGACAGATATGGGTACGGGTACGAGGTAGATATTTATGCACTGGGTAGGGTACGAGAAGCTACTACCTGTACCCTACCCGTACCCTACCCATCCCGTTGACATCCCTAGGTGTGACCTACTATAATTTAAAACTCTTTTTACCACTGCCTATAGTAGAAGTACCAATTGGAGTAATGAAATAGGTTTAAATTGTTCAAAAACCTTAATTTGATATTGCTGATATCTAATACAATGTTAAGTCTAGTGTGGCAGCGTTGAATGCTCGTTTTTACGAATCGATTGGCGTTAAGCGCTGGTTTTTGCAAATTGATCAAATTTGAGCGCCACCCAATTTTTAACACTACGTCTTATTGGTAAAATGAATATTCCCGCTTCGTTAACCTAGATTAAATTGAAATTTTGACAATTAATCCTATACACGTGAATCTTCTTCATTTTGACAAGTGTGGTCTTTGTTTTGAAGTATGTGGTTATAGAAATGGTTTTCACCGTTTGGATGTATTTCATATATAACGCCACTTGCTCTATTTTCTTGTTTTGGTTACTTTGGATGTTTTGTGTATACTTGAATTGGATTCTAAGGTCCTTATTGTTATGAATTGAGATAAAAATGTTATTATGGGTATATAAGATGATAATTGGTATGAAATGTTGTGTGAGCATGCAAAGTTATGGTGTTTAAAAAATTTCAAGGAGAAATTTTGTGTGGAGGTTTTAGTGTATGCATCGATATAAGGATTCATTATTAAATTGATATCCTTTCTCTAATAACTACTAACACTCAAGTAGAGCACAATAGATTATATGGTGAAGAGATGAAGGAGATCCTAGCCATTGGACTATATCAAGTCCTAGGCACGAAGGGGATTTACCTTGTTGATGGTTGGGTGATAATCCCTTAAGGCCAAACTCTGTAGAGTTTGGGAACCATTCCCAGGTGCAGACCGCTAGGGGATCTGATGTCAGATGCATGTATCCAAATAATTGAGTTTAGTGTCAACTACTTATGTGATTATAAATCAGAGTTGTGTTTTATAACATGTTTGTAAGTATTTGACATGATTTAAATATAAATTGTATGATTACCTCTTTTGCACATCAGCTTACCCTTATTTTGTGTTTCTATGTTGTTTGTCTTTCTTTTGCAATGATCACCTATTTAGTGGGAACAGATGTGGTTGCACAGATGCACCTCCAAAGGATGAGGAGCCATATTTTAGGGTTGTGGAAGGTTTCTATGGGAGTAGTTGTAAGTGAGTGGTTCGTGCTTAGAAATATAATTGATTTTTAGTTGGTTTGTATAAACTTTATACTTTTATAGTCTTATTTGTTTTAAGACTGTATTAATATATTTTATACACTAAATCTTATGTTTTGACTTTTATAGTGAAATAATCATATTTTACTAGATTTTAAGCTACTAAAATTGGGATACATATTTTTTTTTTACAATTTTTAAAATTAAAATAGTCTAATATATATTATCATATAATAATACAATAATTGCTTTCGAGTATTGAAATTCATTTTTTTTTCGAATAACTTTAAGAATATTATATATATATATATATTTATATATTTAAAGTTATTTTTATTCTTATCACTTTCAATAATTTTACATTTTCTAGAAATTAGAGTTAAAAAAAATGTAAACACTCTTCCTACTCCTCCTTTCACCTTTTAAGGATAAAACCATAATAGAATATAAAATCCAAAACAAACAATATTTTAGAAACTGTGATACTTTGACAATTTTTTTTTGAATAAACTTTGACAAAATTTTCTTTTGAAATCATACAATCATTTTTCTTCCCTCCTTTTAAGTCACACTAGTAGATGTGTACTTAAACTTTTATATATATATATATATATATATATATATATATAAATTTATTAATAATTATATTAATAAAGAAAAGCATAACTTATATACTAATTTACAATAAAGTAAAATAAATTGTTTTAATTTTATAATTATGACAATAATTTTATTATTTTTACTATTGTAATATGAAAAATATGCGTATTACGTTTTCGCTTATATATAAAAAATATATTTCTAATTATTAATGTTTATCCAAATTTGTAAAAAAATGCAATTAATGTTCACTAACAACATGAAAGATAAAAAATGTTCGATTGGGTGCAAATTGATAGAAAATACCGTTTGTATTTTAAAGTGTTATTGAAAAGTTGATTTATACAAAATAACTTAAGTAAAACATACATATAAATCTTACTTTGACTATTTTTTTAAACACCAACAACTGTGAACATCCGTCAACTATATACATTTATGAAATTAAAAATACATTTAAACCTTTAAAATGCATAAAAGTAAACTAAAATGAACATATACCAACTAGTTTATAACCAATCACCTAAATAAAAAAATTTATCAACATAAAATATTAAAAATATATAATTTTCATTGTGTTTTTACTTTTTAAAATAAAAAGAAATCTAATAGGAAGAATGTGAACTGTGAATTAATTTATTACTTATTAGAAATTAAAGTGAACTAAATAGTAAAGAAAGAAATAAAATAATTGAAGGAAGAGGATCTCTTGGCTCCTTCTTCGAAAATTTGAAACGCGGATCTCAAACGGTCTCATAGTTTGAATTTAAACGAATATCCACCGTTAGATCACCAAATCTTTTGCTCTAGCCTTGGCTCCTTCTCAATTTTCTCTCTCCCTCCTTCCCCATTTCCTCATTCTTCAACTTTCGTTCTATTTCTCCTTCTCTCTCCGCCTTTTTCACAAACACCACTCCCTCCATTTCCCCAAATTCTCCACCGAGACGATCAATCACTCCACGATGCCGTTCCTATCTGAGGCTGCCAGTGCGATTAAGAGCAGGTTCGGTTTCCACGACCACCCCTCCACATCGCTTTCCCTGGTTCAGAACACTCCGGATCTTCTGAAATCCGCTGCCAAGGACTCGCTCGCGCAAAGCTCCATAGTCCGAAACCTAAGCGAGTGGGACGACGAAAGTGTAGTCGGACAGAGTAGCGCCGCCGTTTCTTCATCTCGGAGATTTGAATTCTGCGAGGATCCTTCCTTCTGGAAAGATCACAATGTTCAGGTACAACAACTGTACATTGCTCTATTCAGGTTCACTAGGTCTAATGCAAGGCTTCCTAGTGTTTCAAGAGCAATGCTGATTAAAGGAAATTTTGTGTTTGTTAATTTCAAGATTTATGGCTATAATTGATTCTTCTTATTCTCTGTAAGTAATGAAATTGTATAATTAGAATTGTTTGGGAGAGTAATTGTAATAATTTATATCTGAAAATTGTTTCTAATTAAGTTCACATTTATCTGTTTTTTGGTAGTTTGGTTTAAGTGAATTGAGTTTGATATGATTTACTTTTATGAGCTAGGTTATAATTAGAATGCGTCCTCTTAGCAACTCTGAAATATCGGTGCAAGGGTATGGAAAGTGTGTTAGGCAAGAGAGCTGTCAAACAATTACATGGACTGGACATCCCGAGTCGCGGTTTACTTTTGATGCGGTTGCTGATGAGAATGTTAGCCAGGTAAACTTTGTTGGATAATTTCTTTCATATTGTGGTTTCTATTAATAAATTTATCGAAATTACTATACAAACCTGTTTGCTTTTCTAATTTTTATGAACCTTGAAGCTTGGGTTTCACACTTCACTCCTGATATGACAGGAAAATCTCTTTAATGTAGCTGGTTTGCCAATGGTAGAAAACTGCATGGGAGGCTACAACAGCTGCATGTTTGCTTATGGTCAGGTGAGATATTCAGCTCTGTTCTTGTTGATTTGCTGTTCAGTTAGTTTGCTTAGGTTGATATAATTTAGTGAGGAAATTCCACCTCATGTTATTTGAGTCTATTGGAGCATAGTAATGACTGTAAGGAGGCATTTCTGTCACATTTGTTAGAAGGTTTTGTGAAAATATCTAGGTATGTTTTATTCGCAGAAATTACATTTCCTCATGTGTACATTTTTTTATTACCGTCCATTCTTTAATTATTTTATTTTAGTTAATTTAGAATTTAAAAAGTATTCCCGGGAATATGAAAAGTTAACTTAAAATACTGTTAGACATGACCAGGAATAATTTTTCAATCATAACATTTCCTTGAATCACTTTACGCAGGAATATAAATCATAATTTTAATTTGAAGCAAATGTTCCATTAGGCTTGTATCATTAATTGCATGTTTTACCTGGTTTTGTTCTTTTGTCCGGAATATGAAAATGAAACACTCGTGTGATCACTAAAAATAATTGATTTTGTACAGACTGGCAGTGGGAAGACACACACCATGCTTGGTGACATTGAGGGGGGAACGAGAAGACACAGTGTCAACTGTGGAATGACACCCAGAATTTTTGAGCACTTATTTTCTAGAATTCAAAAGGTATAGTTTGTTGTTCAACTATATACTCAATCATTTTTTAAGGAATGCATACGTAGATTAATGCAATTGCTTGCACATCAGACGAATTTCATGTGATTTGCGCTCTCTAGTTAAAATATTTAAGCCATTTGTTAAACTATAGTATCTTATATTGTTATGAAGCAATTTTACCAAGCTCACCGTATCGGTGATTATTTTGAATCAGTGTTCCTACAAGGTGTTTTCCTTAGGATTCCAAATGTCATAGTTTACAATTATCATGTTTATCTTGCCGGTTGAATAATACTTGAAGTTTTGCCTTTTACATATTTTAAATTTTAATTTGGACTAGTTAATCTGTATAGCTTAAGACAAATTTATGCTTCAGCAGAATTATTCATATATATTTATATTCGCAAAATTCTAATTTTAGCCTGTAATCTGTTGTTGTTGTAATACGGCAGGAAAAAGAGGCTCGAAGAGATGAAAAGTTAAAATTTACATGCAAATGTTCTTTCTTGGAGATATACAATGAACAGATCCTTGATCTTTTGGAGCCATCATCTAACAATTTGCAGGTATGAATGGACATTTTAGAAACCCCTTCAAATATAAAATCATCACCCTTTTTGTTGGATACCTTTTCTCATTATGCTTGTTCTCAAAATCTCTAATCATTAGAAGAACTAATTTTCGTGAGGATTAATCTTATAAAGCTGAGAAATAATATACGAATATTGTATGAGCTGTTATTTCTTTGAGTTCGTGAAAAAACATTTTAAAGCATACATCTGTGCGACAGATACGAGAAGACAGTAAGAAAGGAGTTTATGTCGAAAATCTTAAGGAAATAGAAGTTAATTATGCTCGAGAGGTCATTCAACTACTTATTCAGGTATGCTTTCACCCTTGTTTTTTTATTTTTAACATCATATTGTACTGTTTTTTAATATAAATTTTGTAAAGTGTTTTTTAGTTTGTGATTGTAATACTGTACTAATTAATTCATTTTTTGTTATTTGCAATTCCAAATTGAGGAATAAAAGTAGCCTGTGTGAATTTATTTTTCACTTTTCTTTTTAGAACTAAGTCAATCGGCACTGATTCAAAATAACAATGTAATTAGGGAGCTGCAAACAGAAAGGTAGCGGCCACTAACATGAATCGGGCCAGCAGTCGATCTCATAGTGTATTTACTTGCATCATTGAGAGTCAGGTGAGTCAATATTGATGTTCTATATCCTATTTTCGTGCAAAAGATGTTGAACTTTCACTATTTTTCCAAGTATATCATAAATCAATTTTATTGAACTATTTTGTTAGTGGGAATCTCAAGGAGTGACTCACTTTCGGTATGCTCGACTTAATTTAGTTGATTTGGCTGGATCTGAGAGGTACTTGATTCCAAAAAGTCTGTTTTTGTTTTCATGATTTAGATGAGCACAAAAGCAAGGAGCATTTCACCTCATTTAACATTCATGTAGATGATACTTCATATCCATTTTTATTACAGGCAGAAGAGTTCTGGTGCTGAAGGGGAACGCCTTAAGGAAGCAACTAATATCAACAAATCTCTTTCAACCTTGGGGTTGGTTATCCTCATTGACAATATTGAATTCTCATCTGTTACATTAATATGCTAGTTCCCATTAGTTGATATAGTTGTGGTATTATGCTAAAAATATAACACTGTAGGTGATAATATACTTGCAGGCTTGTGATTATGAACCTAGTAAGCATATCTAATGGGAAATCGCTCCATGTTCCATACCGTGATTCAAAGCTGACATTTTTACTTCAGGTTGGTGGTAATATTTTGTAAATTAATTTTTCTTAGGTAAATTATATTTCAGTGTCCGGACATCTGTGGCAACTGATATCGGTCTTATAAAATGAAATAGTTTTGGGGGATATGAATTGGTTTAGAACTACAGAAGTTGCAATCTATTTTGTAAGTATGCAGTTATTATAGAATAATAACTGTATGAAATAATTGTCACACCTAATCTAGTTACTACTCAACAGACGTTGGTTTTTTGCAATAGCAACTAGCCAGTTTCCTTGGCAATAAAATTGCATTAGAGAACCATTTATTCCATTAAGGGGCTCTAGTTTCAGCTATATGTAACCAGCAGCTTATTGGGGAACTAACTGCACTTGGAACATTATAGTGTAGAAGCACCTCAAATGCAGATCTTTATGGTATTTTCAATTATAATTTATAATTATTGCAATTATAGTAGTTATTCTGTTACTTGAAATGTTTGACTCAATGATCCTTGTAATATTCTGCCCGGTAGTATTCGAATCATCTAGCAAGTGTTTCACTGAAAAATGAATAGTTTATATCCATTAATATTAGAGGAAAATATTGTTTTTTTGTCTGACTTCATTATAAATAAGGAGCTGCACTGCAATTATCAATTAAATCTGATCAGTATTCTATCTTCTTTTCTTTTCAGGATTCTCTGGGAGGGAATTCAAAAACAATCATAATTGCAAACATAAGCCCCTCCATTTGGTCAGTAAACCTCCTATGGTTGTACTAAATATCTGTGCATAAGGAATTTAGGGAAACCGTCAGTGAGAAAGTTACTATGTTTTTCTGTTTAGAGTCGCTATCCGAGTATTCCAGTATATGAACTCCAATAGTCATAAATGGATTTGACGAATTTTTCTAAAATTTATTTATTTAATTTTTTCATTGTCGGCTGCCTTATTTGGTTATTAGTATTTAAGTGACATTTGGTAACTTTTTGCAGTTGTTCACTGGAGACATTAAGCACATTGAAGTTTGCACAGCGCGCCAAATTTATTAAGAACAATGTATGTCTTTTCATACTTTTAGAGCCTATACATTGATGTGCGTCTATCTTCTACCTAAACAAAGGACTGACTCTCAATTATTACGATGTGGTAACAAACATTGTTTTATTCTATGTTGTTAATTTAAAAACTTTAATGAATTGTCCTCCAAAACTCAAAAGAAAGTTAGAGGCTTCGGTTGGTAGGGTAATCTTATCATAACCAAATTAGTCATTAGAGCTTATAAAGGCTGTTTGATACGCCATTTCAGTTAATTTCTGGGTTTTCTTTACTAGTTGAAAAACTAGTGTGATCCTATTAATAGTGATTGACAAACAAACTCTTTTTAGCGGTTTATAACGTTTTTGAAATAACATTTTTTAAACGTTAGTTTCTAGTTTTTTATATTTATTCTTATTTTGATCTTAAAATATTTATTAAGTTCCATTTTTAGTTTTTTTTTTTTTTGACATGATTTGATTATTTTATTTTCTTCGCTTACTTATAGGACATGATTTTATTATGTTTATCTTTTCGCATATAAGGTAAAAAATTCTTATGAATCTTTTAAATATGATATTGACAATCTTTTCATCATTATTTATTATTTAGATTAGATACTCTTTCATTGTATAATTTATTTTAACTATTATATTATTTGAAATATTTATTTTACAAATGGAGGATTACACTTCGATACAATAATATTGATGGTTGATGATTTTTTTTTTTAATTAATTGAAAAACAAATCGTATTACCCATGTTTAGTTTAGCTCTATTTTAGGAAATGATGCTCAAATATGATATGCGAATTCGATAAAGTAATGCAGTTATTCTAAAAATAACATGATAATATGTGTGTGTAAGATGCTCATTAAAAATTCACAAAACATGATAAATATATAATAGTAATCGTACAAATTCAAATTAAAACCATATTTCACAAACACTGTCAAAATAAAAAGAATTATGGATAATTGTCATAAAAAATTACTTACTAACTTTTACATATAGAACAATACTATCGATCTCACTATTTTTTTATTCACCTAGAGCGACTAGAGCGATTTCTCTCTTTGGTTAGTGATTTCGGTGAATTATTCAAAAGTTTTGTTATCTGATATGTGAAACAAATAAAAGTATTGGAGCTTCGTAGGTTTGAATACTTCGTAGATATGTATCTGTGAAGTATCCTTTGAGTATTAATAAGAATTGCACATGGATACCTGAAGCAAATTGGACTATCAGTGTTTCGCCGGATTTTAGCTATCAACTTCCAGCTTTGAGCTAGTTTTGTTAAACATAGCTCAGTTGTTTAGTTATGTAGGTGATCTGTGTAGACACTTGTAATGATTGCACTATAAATAATTGTATATTTCTCCAGGCAATTGTAAATGAGGATGCGTCTGGAGATGTCATTGCCATGAGAATTCAAATTCAGCAACTTAAGGTATTATAAATTTGATTTATCCTTTCATCTCTGATGTTCTGAACAAAAATTGTTTGGCAGACCTTTTTCTTTATATAATGAGTAGGTAACGGGTAATTTAGTTACATTCATCATTATATGAGTCAATTAATGCCTTTATATATATGCTTATCAAATTGGCCATCGGAGAGCAATAGTTTGAATGCTAATGGAACAATAACATCAACTTACATTTCATGCCATCTTAATTCATAAGAGTGATTATTTCATTGGACTTTTATGTAAAATTACTTAATTGCTTATCGGAAAAGTACAACTGTGACCCAAATTTTAATTTTACTTTTGATCTTCTATTTAAAGAGAAGCTTCCAACAACCTGTATTTCTTCCTTACTAAATTGACTGGTTCTTACTCAAATTTATTTTGGGGTCTCAGAAGGAACTATCCCGTTTACGTGGTGTAGTTGCTGGAGGAGAAATTCAGGATAATGACAATTCAGTAATCAGCTTTCCAGGTTCTCCTGGATCCTTCAAGTGGGAGGGTGTGCAAGGATCATTCAGTCCATTAACCTCTGTTAAAAGGATATCCCAGGTTGATTTTTTTTTTGTGCTTAAGAAATCATTAGTCTTTCATAACATTGTATTCTGATAAGGGTCTTTTTCTTTTTTGCAGAAAAAAGACTATGACATTGCCCTTGTTGGGGCCTTTAGAAGAGAAAAGGACAAAGAGATGAAATTACAAGCACTAAGAGAAGAATTTCAAGCATCCATGAAGCTGGTACCTTTGAAAAGCAGTATCTTTCTTATTGATGTGTGTTGAGAAGTCACCTTAATTGTGGTCACCTCTAGTTCCTCTTAGTTACGGCCTCTTTGATGACTGCCTTATTTGCAGCCTCAGAGGCATTAGTTTAATCTTGTATCAGCTAGAAATATGGCCTACATGGAATTGTAACCTTAGGAACAGACTTTGTGGGTTGCCTCTTAGATGGTATCAGACTTTCCTATATGTATTGTTGGGTGGCTTTCATTTTCGACACTCTAAGCTGGCATTCGGAGGTGTGAGGGAGATGGTTGAAAAGCCGTCTTAGTTGTAGTCACCTGTAGCCTGATATAGCTAGTTTCTCTTTGAGATGGGACTTAACTATAGTCTTAGGGATGTTGGTTTATTCTCAAAGATATGATTTGAATAGAGCATGTAAATAGACAATTCTCACTTCACAAACCAGTTTCATTATTAGTTTTGAATGATTGATTAATGAGGGAAGGAATATATAACCTTTTGACCTACAAGTACCAATTTTATGTGAGAAATGCTTACCAATTTTGTTAGGCTGTCATAGTGCTCCATTCTAGTATTCTTGATTAGGTTTTCGGTATATTTATACTCTTTTAATTTTTAGTCATTCTCTTTTGTTGAAATATGGGATGATTCAGGTGAAACAAAGAGAAGATGAGATACAAAGTTTGAAGATGAGATTACGTTTTCGAGAAGCTGGAATAAAAAGGTTAGAAGCAGTTGCTTCTGAGAAGATCTCAGCAGAGACACATCTGTTGAAAGAAAAAGAGGAGCATTTGAAGGAAATTGAGGGCTTGCGAGCGCAGGTTGATCGAAATAAAGAAGCAACTAGATTTGCTATGGAAAATTTGCAGCTAAAAGAAGAAATTAGAAGGCATGTTCTATTGATACAGCAAAAATCCTTTTAGTTCTAAAGCTTTTTTGTCTCTTTTGAATTCAAAAGTAACACATTTTATTTCATATGATTAAAATAGTAAAGGTTATGAAGTGATATATTTACCCTATAACCAAAAATCAATGTTCTAGTATGAACAATTAACGTAGCTATAAACATTGCCCATTATATTAACAAATATGAATTATGGAAGTCTTTTGAAGCAAAGAAGTCGCCTTATGATATTGTCTAGACACGAGAAACAAGTCAACTAACCGGTCTGAGTTCACCAACAAAGTAGTACTAGCTAGACTAGCGTGACTTATCGGTGATTTACATGTTTTTCTTTTCTAATGCTTATACATCTTCAAGACAGGTTAAAGTCATTCTGTTTGGAAGGAGAACGAGAACAGATGAGTGAGCAAATAATGGCACTGGAAAACAAGGTATGGCACGCCTTTGTACTTCATAAAATCTTCAGTTAATTCCTTTGACGTTCATTGTGTTATTTTCAACTTGTATGTGCAGTTGTTGGAAGCACTAGACTGGAAGTTCATGCATGAACCCGATCTGGTAATGGTTCCTGTCTTGACTGTTACTGTAATAATTTTTTCTTGTGTCTAGAAGTAATTGCAAACTCCTATCTTGACCCGATCTCCTTGATTTTTCGAATGCTAGAAAGCAAATTCTGATCCGATGATGGAAGATGTACGTAATGATAGCAATCTTGACTCCAAACTGGTAAGAATGATATAGAATTTCGTGCACTCGTAATCATGTTTGAAGCAGTGAATGTCTCAATAGACTACATCAACATAAATGTTAACTAGAATATGATTTTGATCGTGCACTCGTAATCATGTTTGAAGCAGTGAATGTCACAATAGACTACATCAACATAAATGTTAACTAGAATATGATTTTGATCGTGTCCTTTTAATTGGGTTTTCATATTAGCCGGCAATTTTCAGACCTGCTGTATATAGACAACATATACTTTTTCTTATTGCTTGCATTTTGAATTGTGTGTATGTAACTTATTCAAGTGTTTAATTCTTATTAATGTCTGTCTTCAGGAGTCAAGTCCAAAATCACGTTGGCAGTCTTCGCTTAGGGAGGAAAACGAGTTTCTCCGGATTCAGGTCTAGAAAAATCTTGTTGCACTCTGTTGTTAACTTTATTCAACTTTATTTATGTCTTTCTCGTTCTCTCCTGACTTATATGATTTATTAACTACGACAGGCTATTCAAAACCAGGCAGAAATGGATACAATTTGCAAAAAGCTAGAGGTTTGCCTTGAGGAGAAAGAAAAATTAAAAAGGTGTTGTTTACTCTCTCATTTTTGTCATATATAATTATGGGGTGTTTGTGCATTTCTGAACATTACTTGTATGTAGTTTGTACCTGAATGTCATTCTCGTGATATTTCCTTATTCCAATTGTTTCTGCGTAAATGTGTTTCACTTTGTTGTCCATCATGAACAAAACAGTGTTGAAAATTTTCCTCTAAATTTTATCTTGCAGTCGTATTGATGATTTGACGGCAAAGTTAGAACATGAGAAATCCCGAACAGTTACTGAAGCAAAGCAGCAAATGGACCTTCCATCAACAATCGATATGCCTGTCATTAACAACAATGACCAACTGGAGTTGAAGGCAATGGTTGATGCTATAGCTGCTGCTAGTCAAAGAGAAGCAGAGGCTCACGAGACAGCAATTATTTTGGCAAAAGAGAATGATGAACTCAAGATGAAGCTTAAAACCTTGATTGAAGATAATAGTAAACTGATTGAATTGTATGAACAAGCTGCTGCAGAGAATATTAACAGAAATGCTCATAAAGGGGAGGAAGCTCATGAAATTGGTTCCCAGATTGACAATGGTTGCTTTTCTCTTGAAATAACAACAGAGGAAGCTGGGTTGAAAGAAGAGGTTGAGAATCTCCAGCACCAGTTAATGGAAATGACTGAAGAAAATGAAAAGCTCATGAATTTGTATGAAAGAGCCATGCAGGAGAGAGATGATCTAAAAAGATCCCTTTCATGCATTGGACAAGAACGAGTTGAAACCAAAGGAGACGTGGACTGCCCAGAAAAGCTTGTTGAAGTTGATGGTGGGGAAAGAGACTTGAGAATAGAAATTATTTCACAAGAAATGCGGGGTGGAAGTGAAAGTAAATATGAACCCACTACTACATCTGGGTCTGATATGGACGTTGGCTCTGATGCATGTGAACAGGAAAAGCTTTTAAAGGATGACAGTGAGGCTGATGTATTGGTCAACTCTGAGAAGTATAATCTTAATCTCAGTGAGGCAAAGTTATCAGAGGAATTAAGTTGTGCTACAAAGAAGCTTGAAAGAGTCGATGAACATATCTCAGATGCTGTCAAGACTATAGCTTCATTTGGTTGTGCTGAAAAAGCAACGGTTCAAGTTGATGAGCTCTCTAGAGAAATTGAGGTTACAGAGCATGATATTCACATCAAGCGTCAGCAGTTCGAATCTTTGAAACTTAAGCTTTCTGAAGCACATGAAAGAAGAACAATTATTGACAAAAAGTTCTCAGCGCTAAAATATTCATTATCAAACTTTCCCTCGACATTTTCTTACTTTGTGCAACGGGAAACAAGGGCCAGAGCAGTTGTTAAGGACTTGACATCTCATCTTGACCACAAGAAAGGGAAATTGGCTCATCTTCAAGCTTCCAAACAGGGACTGGACAATGCTAAAGAGAAGAACCAAGAATCCGAAGTTGAATTGACGAAAAATATTGCGTGCATCAAATTGAAATTGGAGGAAGAGAATCAAAAGCACGAAGGTGAAAAGGTTCTATTTTCGGTTGAAAACACTCAGAATATTGATTCCTCGCTGAAAATTTGGCATCTTAGAAGTAAAGCCACTGATTTACTTAAGTTTGAAGAAGAGAAAACAAAATTGCAAGCAGAGATGAAGCTTTCTCAGCAGAAACTCGGGGTTATAAGAAAAGAACTGGAAAATCTAAACAAGAAGGGGGCAAATGTAGAAAGCCAGATTGAGGCTGTTCAACTGGAAATAAAGCAATGCTTAAGGAACACAGAGGAGAAAGAGATTGCACTTGAACGTGTGGTGAAAGAGAAAGAGATGCTCTTGGAGTTTAGGGATAATTGTATGTCTGAAATAGAGCATATGATTATTGAACTCCAGCAGCATGTGTTTGAATATGACCTAAAGGAGGGTGAAATGAAGATTCTAGAAGAAGAATTGCAAATGGATTTGACAAGAGCCGAAAAGTTACAAACAGCTAGGGTCATTGCTGCAAACAACAAAAACACATTTTTTTCTTCCATTTCTTATTCAGACATGTTGGAGAAGTTGGAGGATGGAATGCAGAATCTGCATACATATGTTCAGGAAACAAGATTGTTGCTGGAAGGCATTTCCCATGCCGCCTAAACTCTTGCTCTGTAACTAATTCTCCTTTTGCTAATTGTACCATGTTTTGTTTAATTCTCCTTTTAGTTCCTAGAGAACCAAATTTAATTTTTTCAATAACACTTATGGAGAATGAATATAGTATTTTTTCCAATCTCATCATCTCCCACTTGAACTGAGGGCATTGCCACTAAAAGTCATTTTGAACTACAGATATTTAAAATCTTTTAAGTAATTCAGCTGCATTTATCGTTGTGATCCACTTGTTTGATAAAAAAATATTGGTATTGGATTTAACACGATATTTGGTACAATTTCTTTGTTTTCTGGATTGTATATTATTGCTAATGTGTATTTCAGAGTAATAATGTTTGATATTTGTAAACATAGAGACAGAAAACCAAATATTTTTTTTAATACATGAAAGAATACGTGAAAAAACTGTAAATGATAGAAATAAGAAGTACAAAAATATTTATATTTTTCATAATCATTTAACTTATGAACATTATCGTCACCTTTTTAATCCTTTATAGCACCGCTTTAACACCTTGAAACCCAGAATATAAATCTCAGTACACAGCAAATAACATAAGGTGGTTAACATTTATTGAATTTCTTTGAAATAAACCTCTGCAAGAATCACAAGACTATGCTCGTTGGTAAATTCAAATCTAAATTTTATTTCTATATTGAGTAGAGATAAAAAGTTGAAAAGAAAGAAGATATAGACTGAGTTTATATTTTGTTAGTGCTGTGTATCTACCCTTGACCCTCTTACTTCATCCCCAAATACCTCGAAAACACTACCTTTTTTTATGCAAAGAACCTTGACCCTTTCATTTTCACTGGTTGGTTCAGTCAACAACAGCAGGCTTTAAACATAAATTTACCCATCTTTTAAAATTTATATCACGAATATTATTTATAATCAAATGTGATATGCATTATCTGAAAACAATGTAAATAATTTAATAGCTCGACGGTTTTAAATTTAAATTCGTATATATAAAAAAGATAGTAATGGTGTAAGTATAAAAGATTGAATTCTAGTATCCATTAATCCTCTTTTGTATGACTGTGAATTCATCTTATAAAAACAGAAAAAACAAATTTATATTATGATTTTTTTTTTCAATATACTTCTTATGATTACGTGACTTCAATAAATTGAATTAAAGTTTTATACATCCCTTAACTATTAGAAAGTTTTTGTATAAACAATACAATGCATATTATAATAATGAATTTAAAGCTTCGCATCATTAAAAGGTTTACACAATTAAGAAAAGGAATGAAAATTATTTAATACTACATCCATAACACTTCCTCTTAAGCAAGAGCCTTTCAAGTTTAAAGTATGAATCTTGCACAATCGCACTAAATACATGAAATTTAATTTTTATTATAAGGAACGGTGTGAAGATTGAATTTTAAAGCACTTGCTTTATAGAGACACTGACCCCATGCCATAAATAAATTATATTTGAACTTTAACTATTACTTAAAACAGCTAAATAATATTATATCCATTTTTCAATAATCAGGAAACGCGATTTTATACGACAATTAAATTAAACTACAAACTTATATAAACGGTTTGATTCCACAAGCTAAGTGCTTATATAGAATTTATCATTAAACTACTTTTTTTAGTTGATGAATGACACTTCAAGAATTATAGCAGCTACAATTTATATTGAAGTGAAGAACAATTTATTTCTTGAATAATCGAACGAAAAAAAAATTGTTTCATGAAAGTGTAAATATCATTTTGCACGTATAAAGGGGTAGCAACCTTACAACAATAAATATAAATAAATAAATAAATATATATATATATATATATATATATATATATATATATATATATATTAAAAAGTGTTTTGTTAGCCTGTGAAAAGCTTGGCACTCCCTTGGTTCAAGCTCCCCCATCCATTCACTTCGATTCCACCGCACATTTCTCAAACCCTTCCTTTCTTCTTAACAATGGAGGAATGATCTCTCACTCTTTTCAATCTCCACCACCGCTCCCAATGGCCCGCCAGCAGAAGGTCTTACGGCGCTCCCCGCCGGTCACGTGCCGGGAGCGCTGGCGCGCTGGCGAGGTCGCAGGAAATGCAACGGCGGCGTGCGCCGCCGTGTGCTGCTGTGTACCGTGCTCGGTGATGGACGTGGTTGTGCTCGCCGCCTACAAGGTCCCCGCCGGCCTCGTGAGGAAGGCCATGCACAAGAGGAAGCGACGCCTGCTGCAGAAGAAGAACGAGAAAAACGAGGCTCTCTTGGATCACAGGCCCGATGATTTTTCTGGGCCCACTCCCGGGCCCTGGCCCTCTCTGGACGAAGACCTCTCGGAAGACGAGGCGGAGGAGACCAGCAAGCTGGAAGAGGAGATGTGGGCCCAGTTCAACGGAACGGGCTTCTGGAGAAGCGATTCTCAGCGCCTCGAACAACAACAAGAACAACACCACCCCACTGCTGAATGGCATTGCCAGGCCCAATGATTTCGTCATTTGCGCGCAACTGAAACGAAACCCTTTTGGAGCGTGACGTGGACGCGCGATGATATGTGTGTGCATATAAGAAAGTGATTAATTAAATATATTGGGTTTAGTGAAGATTAATTTTGTTGTCCTTGTTTCTATTTTCCCAAGCCTCCTCATTATCGTGATAACGTTGAGAAAGTGCTTTACGAATTTCTGAAGGAAAAAGAAATTGATGGTTTTAACATGTAGTGCTTGTAGTTGTACTCTGGAAGGGGTAAGTAGAAAATAGCTTCCATTGTCAGATATTGGCATGTTAAGTTTGAGGTAAAAAAAAGTGTGAGTGGCGAGAGCAATGATGTATTCATTTTAATGTCCCTTTGTGTCCCATCAAATAGCTAAATATTGTACATTTTTCTTTTACTCCTTTCTCTTGTTCAAAACGGGAGGGGTAGGTCATATAGCACCGCATTAGTGAATCAAAAAGCAACATTGCAACATGCTTTCTTCTTTCTTTCTCTCTACACTTTCTTCATTCGCTTCATCCAATATTTTCTCGACCAACTTCTCAATTTGGTCCCTTTCGGCCATTCAACAACACTAACTTCATCTTCTTCTCTTCGACCCCTTTTCAGGAGTTTCTCTCGCCTTCATTCAACCCATCATCACCTCCAATTAACTTTCATCACTTTCTTCTCATTTCTGATTTTACTTTTAATGCATCTTTAATACTGTTACATTTGTCTCTTACTCTATCCTTTTTAATGTAAAATCTAAATTCTTAGAATCTCTTTAATGAATTGCGTTGAAGATACTTTAAGACAGCTCACCAACTACCTAACCCCTCATTCAACTTTTAGGAATTTTGAAAAGTAAATAAATATAATTCTATGTTTCTTCTTCAATTTTGTGTGCGCAATGCACAATTTTGACGCAGAATCAAATACAAATACGTATTTAATTGCTTCTACATTTTTACATCATTTTGTCGAAGAACCAAACACACATGCGGTATATGTGTAAATTCTTTGTGTAAAGCGTGTTGGACGTGTTAATTTTGTTACATAATAATAACGAGGAATACTTTAAACCACACAAAAAAGACACTTAGAATTGATTTTGATAATCATAATTATGTTGATAAATGTTTAGATAGTTTTAAAAGTCAATTTTAAGATGGTAAATTCACATCATACTGAAGCAAGTATTTCTAGCTTCTCTATCGATTAAAATTGATTTGTAATGTAACGACTTAACACCCTTTCATTGTTCTACCCTTTCGTACTTGGTCGCTAATTATATATTTGGTTGGATATCGAAAAAACTTTCTTGACCCGACAATAGAAAACAACCTACGTAGACAATATCATCTTTGTTAAACATGTAAATAATTTATTTATTTTATCTTAAAAACATGTCAAATAACTTTTGTCAAAAAGGACTTTCGAATATTATAAATAACCGTAATAACAAAACATAAATACTCCAACTTTTAACATCTTGTACATTAAAATATGGTTGAAAAATAATGTCGAACGAAATAATATAAATATGATTGATACGACTACCACTACATCAAGATTACATTAATTTGTTTATGTAAACTCAAACTTTTTCTTTTTCTTTTGATGTTTAAATTTCAATTCTAAAATGTTAACTCTTGCAACTTTACTTTTTTATTCAACCAAATTTAATTTAAAGTTTGAAGTTTTACTTGTTTTTTATTTGGCTTTTAACTCACTTGTATAACCTAATATCTTTTTTTGTGTTGTGCAAAAAATCAAATTATTGTTCAACTTATCAACATAAAATACAAAAACAACTATAATTTAATCTACTAATAAAAAAATATGTGCATATATTTTTTTGAGAAGAACTTATATATTCAAAACGAAACTAATCTTTAAATCAGTATTAACTAATATGACAAACTTTAGAATAAAGTATTACCATTTCAACAAAACATAAAACATCAATTAGATTGTCTTGCACTTCTGAATAAATTTTTAAAACTTACTTTGAACTTATTTACATAATTATGTCTAATTAGAAATTTGAGTTTATTTATTTAACTTGAAAAAAGTATAACAGGTAATAATCACATAAATTGAGTTGTTTGTGCAACCGCTACAAAAATTTCGTTAATTACGAACTGATGATAAATCTGGTTAATTTCGTTAATTAAGTTTGTAACTTTACTTGAAACTAAAAAAGTAATATATATATATATATATATATATATATATATATATATATATATATATATATTAGGTGAACAAAATATTTCAACTATTTCTGATCCCTTTTGAACGGAATATATGAAGATTGACTCAATAAAAATGTGGTTAAGATTTCTAAACTATTTGATACCATAGACCATTTTATGAATGTTTAGTGGTGCAAGACCCATTTTCTTCACCAAATTGTTTGTCTTCACAGTGTGTCTGTTTTTAGCATTTGGTAGTATCCACTTGTTAATATGATGGTATCAGAGTGTAACTTTCTTCTGTTATGAGAGTCTGTCTTCTTCATTTTTCAAACTCCATTAAAAGAACACTGTTCATGTCACTTTTCCATCGGTTTAGACGTGATTTACATAAATTAATCACAATACTTATATAGATATAAATAAGACCTTCCACCAACTGTTTTAGCCAATAAATTAATAGTTAATTGAGAAAAACTTTATAATAATTTTTTTATTATGATACTGTGAATATAGATTGAAGTTTCTTAATATTTTAATTTAAGGACATCATTAAGTTCTTTGTAGCCTTTTTTAGTTATTTGCGTATTTATCTACTATTGTTTTCTTCTTGATGTATGTCCGTAAGACATTCCATTGTGCCATCTCTTTCATAGATTTGGAAATAAAATAAATTTTAGTTTTCGCATTTAAATTATATAATTTCTAAGAGCAAGCCTTTCTGTAATCTTCTAGCTCGAGCATAAATTTGATTTTTTTAATAAAAGGGTTATTGGTCCCTTTCTTTTCGTTATTTTAGGAGAGTTTTTTTTTCTTTGATGGTAACATGTTTGAATTATTCACACATTGTGAATGATCAATACCGTGTTCAATTTTGGGCAAAAGTCTTACTTATTCCAAAAAATAATTGATTTATTACAACATCAGATTAGAACGGAGGGCGAAGTTATTTTACGCCTTTAATTGTGCCTATGAAAAGTCAAAACTATGTTATTATGGCAAAACCAAATTTCTCAAAACCTAGACCGAGTAAAAGGAGACTTGGACTAATTAGTGGGAAGAAGTAAATAAATTCGTCCATGTTTTAGTCATGCATATGCAAATACTATTAACAAAAGGAATGTAGCATCAAATTGAATAATGTCAAAGCTAGGGATGTTAAAAAAGGTTAGTTCAGCTGGTTTAGGCTTTTTAATATGTCAAACTCGAACTGTGTCATGTCACTATGATATCTGAAAACCAGTTAGGAGCTTTAACCTGCCAATGGACGAGGTTGGCGGACTGGTCCACTTATCCATTGACTGTAATGCCACATCATTCTTGGTCGCGTACCACATCTCTCGCAACGACATGTTGCCACGACCATGTAGAAGGAGAAGAATAAAGAAGTAAGGTGTTGCTCATAACAATGGTTTCCAATATGCAATGAAATCGAAATCCCCAATTTGCAAAATCCCGAATGAAATCAAAATCCTCAATCCCTAATTTGTTAAATCCCCAATTGCTATTATAAACAAAATGGAATAAGAGGTTACAACATAATGAACAAAGAGATATATAATAGAGTTGTCGTCGATGAGGGATGATAGTCTATCTTGCATTTTCACCTTGTACGTGAGTGTGGGTTGTTTTAGCTAAAGAAGAACAGAAAAAATTTCGTGTGGATTTTTTGGGTTTTTCTCAATGAAGAAGAAGAAGGAGGAGGAGAAGAAGAAGAGAGTGAAAGTAGGGTTTTGTAGTGATTTTCTAGCTGAAGAAGAATAGTTAAAGTCTAGTGAAATGGAGGGAAGAGAAAGGATTTATAAAAGTAAGAAGAAAATGGATTGACGAGTTATAACGGGTTGACCTGCTTTGTAGCATCACATGCCAGACATGACATGTTTAAGAGGACTAGTTAGTTCGTAACATTTAACCCAACCCATCTTTTTTTTCATGGACCGATGGACCGACTCGATGAGCCTAACCCATTTTGATATCCCTAAATTGATTAAATATATAGTTAAATATTTTACATCGATTAAAAGTAAAATAAATTTAGAATCTATAAGTGAGGTTAAATATATTTTGAATAAAGACAAATTTTAATTTTATATCAAAATTAAGGAATTAAAAACACACTTAACATTATATAAGTAGATACAAATATCATTTTTACAATATAAATTTTATCTTCCAAATTCATTTTATAATGTTAAAATAGATTTAAAACTTACCTTTTAAGATTGTATAAAATTATTTATAATGTATTATAATAATATTTATTATTTGTTAAACCCTTTATGTTATATTTATTAAATAATTATTAATACCTAGTGTTGAGTTGTATACACTCGTATAAATCTTAAGTCAAATAAAAATAAAACACATTTATAATAACCGACTTAGTTATAAGATTGAATATTAATTTTGTATTCACACGAGATTTTGTATTGTAAGAAGTTTGCTTGGTGTAATTGCGCGTGGGTACGTGGTAGGGACTAAGCACTTCCTCATAATTTAATTTGAATGAATGGAAATTTCTGTCACTTGTTTGTGACTCAAGGGTCTCAAGCCTTTAATTCAATTAAGATTTTTTGGTGTTGGAAAAACTCATATTTGAAAAGTATGTAGTATTTTAGAAAAAAATAAAAATAAAGACAATTAATGTAATTATATGAAAATATGAATGTGAAAGGTAAAATAAACTAAAGATGATGATATAGATAATGTGCATGTATGTATGATGAGGCGGAGCAAAAGAGAGTGACGCGTAAGGTGAGAGACTCGTCAAAGAGATTCGTTGGGAATGCCACGTGTCGGGAGAACAGAGAGTGGTGGACGAAGACCGAGCTAGCTAAGGTAAGGTTAGCTGACTCCATGGTTGGTTGGTTGGTTGGTTTGGTTGGTTTCTTCCAAAAAGTAAAACATAAAGGAATGGGTAACCCCCATTGCCTGCACCCACACACTCACTTCACACCGCACCACACCACACCGCACCGTAGAAAACCTCTTTCTCTCTCTCACTCTTTCGCTCTCGCTAGGGTTTTCTTCCAATCGCATCTCGAATCTCGATTTCGCTAAGTCATCTCGCGCAATTCTCCATGGAGGTAACACCGTTTCGATTACTCCGCTGTCTACTCTGAATTTTTCTCCTCTCTCTCTCTCTCTCTCTCTTCTATGCCTTGTCCTTTTCGATTAGGAATCTATTTCTCCCGAGACTCTATGATTTGATCTGATTCCTTTATGAGTGCTGGTTTGATTTGTTTCGCTGTGTTCCGAATATTGTAGCGTGACGGCGTGGGTTGATTATTCGATTGGGATTTTATGTCCACAGTTGTTGTTGTCTGTTTGTGTGGATTTCAGCGGGGTGTTGTTTTGTAGGGTGGTGGGATGGAAGGGAATAATATCAGTGATGACAGTAATAAGTCTGAGGCGCATTTGACTTCCGCCGCTGCTTTTGTGGAGGGCGGAATTCAGGACGCTTGTGATGATGCCTGCAGCATATGCCTTGAAGCCTTCTGTGACAGTGATCCTTCCACGGTATGGTGTTAGTTCAATTGTTATGGTTGTGATTAGTGTTGACTGCTTGTAAACCCTATTGATCAGGCTATTCTTATACTCTTCTTGCAGGTTACCAGTTGCAAGCATGAGTTTCATCTTCAGTGCATTCTCGAATGGTATTGTTTTTCGGTTTCGTTAATTCATTATTTTTTAGTTAATCATGGGGATTCATGTTTGATTGGGCTGGTCTGCACTTTGGTGGTAATGATGGGTGTTTCACTTATTACTATTACTTATTATTATAATTATTATTATTATGTTACTATTCTTATTGCTGTGAATCGTTATTGTTAAAGCCGCTGTTATGTTTCTTGATCAGTGATTTGAGTTCCTAAAGTAAGGAATTTGTATGGCTGTATTTTGTGCTGATCTACTTGCAGAAGGTGCTTCTTAATAGAATACTTTGCGTATGTGTTTTTGTCTATTTTGAAGGAAAACATGCGTCTGGTGCTCAATTTAAAATAAGCTGTCATTATCAGCTGAAAGAGAGAGTATCATGAATTTTATGTATAGGATTGAAGTTATTGTTATTTCTCTGAAGTTGGCATGAAGCTTTCACAGGCATGAAAATCCCAGCACTTGAGTATGTCAATGACTCTCGGGGCTTATGTCAACAACCAATTTCATATTGTTCCTTCAATCATTACATCCTCTTTGTTTGAGTCACTTTATTGATCTATAGTTAGTCAAGGTTCTTGGAAAATCAGATGTCATACCCAACAAATTTTATAAACAATAAACCAGTAGGGCCTGAACTTGACTGGTTTACATTTTGATAACTCTTAACACTGTCCAAGTGATAAAAGGAACCTATTAATACTGTCCCAGAATAAAAATTTCAATCATTATTTTATACAGTTCTTACACTTACGTACAAACTTGCTTAGCTACTAGGTCAATTCGTTGTTGTCCTAGTGAAAATTTTCCGAAAGAACAAAGGAAATGTTTTGGGCAATCTTCCAGTCTGTTGTATGAGTTACTGTTTTTTGAAGTGTGTGGATATGGACATTTATAGCATGCTCCTATTAGGCTCACAAATATGTTATGCACGTAATTTCATGTTTCTTCCATGCCTTGTGGCTTATTCTTTAATTTCATGAACATATCCTGGTGAAAAAGAAATGTTGGTATCAAGGGAAAAAAATGGCTAATTCTGTGCCCGTGGCCACAATCAATTGTTACTCAAATCGCTTAACAATCTTTGGAGGAAGACTTTGTATTGAGTTCTAGCTTTTATCTTTTAGGTGTCAAAGAAGCTCCCAGTGCCCCATGTGTTGGCAACCTATCAGTCTCAAAGATCCAACAAGGTTTGTAGTTTTCGCGATGTTCTTAATTCTTGTTTATTTATTAATCTGCTTCTGTCATTATTTGTTTTAGAGATTTATTTACTTGCTTCTCTGCTTTTTGTATTTGCAGCCAAGAATTACTTGAGGCAGTGGAAAGAGAGCGAAACTTTAGGATCAATCCACCTAGAAATGCCACAATATTTCATCATCCAACACTAGGGGATTTCGAGTTACAACATGTTTGTAGTCTACTTATGCTAGTTTGAAAGTATTTTGAAGTGTTATCATGCATTATGTGATTTTTGGGTTCTCGTGCAGTTGCCAGTTGGAGCTAGTGATGCTGATCTTGAAGAGCGTATAATTCAACACTTAGCTGCGGCAGCAGCAATGGGAAGAGCACGCCACATTGCTAGAAGGGAAGGGCAGAGAAATAGGTCATCAGCTCAAGGTCGCCCACACTTTTTAGTTTTTTCAACTCATCCTAATTCGCCTCCCATGGCTCCTACTTCTTCCTCTCCATCTCAGAGAGGAGATGACGAAGCAACTCCTACTATTGCTGTTGCCAATCTGTCTCCAACTCCTGCGACAGGAGAACAATCATCACAACTGACTTTAGTTGCTCCTGTTCAAGCAGACCAGGTTTCTGCTTCTGGATCTGGATCTAGTGCTCTTGGTACAGAACATCAAGGACCATCTTACAACAATAGGTCATTTTCATTTTCGGTTTTGAATCTCTAGATTATTTTTAAATGTTTCTACATTCATAATTGCCTTGTATTCTACATTTAGTAGTTCTCAACTTTTGGGTCTGAAATTCATACAGGAGATCTCCTAATCAGTCATCTCCAAGTAGTCAAGACAGAGCAGGCCCATCAGAATTCCAGTCATTTTCAGAGTCTCTGAAATCTAAACTGAATGCTGTGTCATCAAGGTAGTGGACTTTTGTATGTTGGATGTGGGTCTTGTAAAGTACAATGTTCTGCCATTATAATTTCTATTTTTTCTCGTTTTTTCAGGTACAAGGAGTCAATTTCCAAGAGTACAAGAGGGTGGAAGGAGAGATGGTTTTCTCGTAACAATGCTATGTCTGATATTGGATCTGATGTTAGGCGAGAAGTTAATGCAGGGATTGCAACTGTGTCCCGCATGATGGAACGGCTGGAGACCAGAGACAGTAATAGAAGCAATATTAATTCAGCTCCAAGTAATTTAGAGGATGATTCAGTTCAAGGACCTAATGATCAGGCTTTAACTGGCACTGAAGGGGGCGGTCTTTTGGGAGACAATAACACAAAAGCTTCTTGCGCTGCAGGTTCTAGTTCAAGTTAAGCATATAGAAGGAATTGCAAGAACTGAGATTTGTTCTGTCTAAAAGGTACAATTTTAATTATTCTAAAATTTATTTAATGTGAAGTACTGAAGATACATGTTCTGATCGCACCTTATCAGAACTATTTTTTTTGTAATGTAATTACAGTTCCCCACTCATTCTTCAAAGATTTTACTTCTATTTTCTTGGCTTTCTGTATTTTTAATCTTTGTCTGCATTCTTTCCTATAAAAAAATATATGTTGTCATAACCCCTTGAGGTTTTGCTTTTGAAGCTTTCTGACGGAAGCTAGATATAAATTCTTGTTTAGCGAGGCATGGCAGAGATTTTGTTAGTTCATTTTTGTGGAATTGAATTTCCCTCTCATTAGTCCTAATTATCATTGTGGCATGCACTGGTTGTTTACCTGATTGATTGTTGTTTATAATGTGGTGCTGATGGATGTTTCAATGATATCAGGTAGAAATAGAATTGCCCATTGGGGATGTGAAATTCCATGGATGTGATGCATTGCCTATTGGCTGGCGCAGGCCAGGCAAGTGATAATCCATTGGCCTGCAGAAGAAGACCTACAATTGTGATTTTGGAAATAAAGAACTTGAAAAGGCTGCAGTGATCTCTTTCGTTTGAAACTTAGGAACCTATATATGATTGTATATTCACATTGTAAACTTATTTATAGATATTTCTCAGATAATCTTTACATAAAGTGCTATGTCCTCATCTGTTCCCAAACTCAACGATAATTGGGGGCATTAAGTCATACTCTGAAATTTCTGTTTGATTGTGAAACATGATCAGTAGAGACTTTGCACCATTGTTGTCAAAATTGCTATCATTCTTGCTAGGATAGTCCGATTTAGTGGAAACAAAATGGGCGTTTCTTCCTGCACTTGATCTGCACCTTCCAAGAATTTTTATGAAGTGCTGAAAGTTAAAATCGTATAGGCTTAAATTCTCTTAGGCTGTGGTCTGTCTAGGTTTTGATGTGTTTGCGAGTTGCAAAACCCAAAAATTCTAATTAAAATATGACACCTTTTCTCTTACTCGCTCAAAAACAGTTTTTCAAAGCCACTAGAAGTTTCATTTTGTTCTTCCTTGTTTCGCCCCTCAACCGTATACTTTTCTTTCTGTTGTCTGTCTCTGTGCCTAGAAGCTTCTCATTCCTTGTGGCTTTCTTAAGGTTATTTTATTACTTTATTACGTTTTTAATGCCTGATATCAGTATAATTTTTATATTGCTAATTAATCAGACATAACTATTTTTATGTTTTTTCAAAATTCTTATTGCTTAACCATTTTTTGAATTATAAAATAAATTAAAAACTATTTACCATAAAATTATAAAAAGTATTTATATTTAATTTTATAATAATAATGATAATAATTTTATTATCATAAAAAAAAACATGTACAAGATAAATAAAATTAGAGAAAGAGTTTTTACAGTACAGTTAACTAATATATATATATATATATATATATATATATATATATATATATATATATATATATATATTAAATTTTCAAATATTCTAAATAAAAAAAATTCATATTATAGTTTGATAGTTAAATATCCATTTTTTTATTATAGTAAAAATTTTATTAAATTACAATTATTTTTAATTATCGAAATAAACTATTTTGTGTAATTTTTAATGTATAAAAAATATTGTATAGTTTATATATAGTTTTTTATTATTTTTTATTTTGTAAATAATTTTTTATTGTAAATAATTATTTGAATTAAAAATATAATCACCTAAAAGAAAAAATTGAAAAAAGACTTGTGTACATTAAAATGTTATTCACTTTATTAATAGTATGATAAAAAAGTATTTAACATATATAATGCAAACCATTTTCTTTTACAACTTATTAGTATTTGTAGAAGTCTCGGAAAAAAGTAATTATTTTTTCAATTTATACTAATGAAATTTACTAGTTTGTATGATGATAGTTTTTTATAATAAAAATATTTTCACATATACATGTTAAATACACATTAGTTTCAGTGATAATAAAAAAAATGTCTTTTTATTGTTTTAAAGTATCTTGGTCATATGATGTATATGGCTTTATTGTCTGCAACCGAAGAAACACCGGTCATCTAGTTCTATTTCTCAATCGTTCTCATTTCAGTTACAGATATTTTGGTTACTCTCTTTTATCAAATATAGATAAAGGGAGGAGATCAGTTTGCAAGGAAAACTCATCAAAAACCTTTCTATCAATTCTTTCTTTTAATGGATTAAAAATACCTACTTTTGAAGAGAGGAACCTATGCTGTCACATATTAGTTATATGAGAAAATTTTTAACTTGAACAAAGGTTCAGTTGACTTAAAATAGGTTGGCAAGTGAATGTATTTTATTTTGGAGAGTTTCAAAGCTTCGTGTATGTCAAGCTAAAGTAAAAAATAAAAAACAGTGTTTAGTTAATAAAACTCACCTTTCTATACCTTCATTTGAGTTGCAATATATATGAATTAATGCTCATGTCATGTTCTCGTTATGAATAATATAAACAAAGTATTAATAGACTGAAATTTAGAAGATACAGTGACTTAAGTTTAGAACTTATATTATGTTATAGTCTCTTCACAACTTATAATTTAGGTTTGAATAACATTAGTATTTCTCTTCAACACCATATTAATCTTTTATCTTTTTAAACTTAGGTATTTTAAAGAGATTTTTTCAATATATTTTATAAATCCTAAAATTTAAGCTTGATCTTGTGTAATTTAGTATAAACCGTGATATTTACGTTTTCTTGAAAGGACGGGGATAAACTTAAAGGATCATTTAGAATCATATTTAATTAGTGATTTGGTGATCTAATTTATTAGTATGGTTCATTTTAGTTTCATGATGATTTCCAATTCTATCAAAAGGTTGATTTTTGTTCTTCAATGATTAAGTAAAGTTCAATTTCTTTTTTTAATTTAGTCTTTTTATTTAAAATTTTGATTCAATTTGCTCTTTATTTTTTTTAAATGATACAATTTTATTATTTTCAATTTGAGACAAAATAAATAATTAAGTTTAATTATAATTTATATACATATATTAAAATAATTTTATAATTAAAATAATTTTATAATTTATACATCAAATCATTTTGTTCAAGTAGTCAAATTATTCTATTTTACACCTCACCTAAATACTTAAATCTTTTATATTTAATAGCATAATTTGATACATAAATTCTATTATTTTTAACATTATATATAAATTATAATTAAGCTTAATTACTAATTTAATCTTAAATTAAAAATAATAAAATTTGATTGTTTTAAAAAATAGGGATTAAATTGAATAAAAATAATAATAAAAAAATCAAAATAAATCCTTTTAGAAGATTAAAAAACTAAATTGAATTCAAAAATAATAAAAAGTCTATTCCAATGAATTAGAGAACTAATATAATAATTAAGTCTTATAATTATAATGACTTTATAGTAGAAGGGCAATTTTTTGAGAATCCATATTGTTCGCATTATATTTTAAGGCGTAAGACTTAATCCTATGGGGTTAAGTCTGAAGTTAGAAAAGACAAATAATTTTTATCAAATGTTAATGTCAAAGTAGTTTGATTTTTTCATGTTATTAACTGACAAGAAATTACAATAAATATAGATTTAATCACTTTCATAAAATTCATTAAATTTAGTATACGACGATATTCAACTAACAGATATTATAAAAATATTCTATACATTATCATTGGATAGAATACCCTTTTAGAACCTTTTCATGTTGAAGTAACTAAAGATAATGACTGGTATTTTAACATACTTTTAATTTGATATATCCATAATTTGTCAAATTATTTTCATTTACCCTTTTAAAATTAATTTAGAATATAGTGGCACCGACAGTTTTTGATGAAATGTGAGAATTGGGATAGAGCACGTGCCAGAAGCACACCACACAACAAAAGATGGTGTCATGTGTTAGTGGAAACAAAAGTGCCCTAAAAATCGCAAAATTCACTATTCGAGTATAAACATTAGGACAAATAAACTTGCAAGTGACTATTGTTAAAATGTTCTTTATGTTATTCATTAAATATATGGTATATATGTATTATGTATAACTTTTAAATTGAATAAACAAAATAATTATGGAGTCAAACTCACTTTAGCGACTCTTTATCCCTCCCAACACGGATTCACTCAATGCAAAGGAAAATACTTACTAATACTAATAATTTGAAAGTATTAATGAAGAAATAAAATAAAAATAGGCCATCTTCATTTATTTCATTTAAAGAAAAAGGAAAAGAGGTTGGGTCGTCCACGACTACTCCTTTCCGAGTCTATGTATTGTTTTTTCACTTAATCTACTACACTTTTAAAATACCTAAATTTTCCTTGTTATACTTTTCTTTTTTTGTATTCTTTTCTATAAAATTCAACAAACTTATCCATGAAAAGTGACAAAAAAAATATGCTATATATAAATAATTTTTTTAATTTAAAAAAAATATTCATTTCCTAGTTTTCTGTATTTAAATTATTCTTACACCGCGATTCACACTTTTTAGGTTTTAATTGTTCTAATTCATTGAATTTAAAATATTCTGATTTTTATTATAATTCAAGACTATTCAACTAACTTATTACGTATAGTGGTATTTGTAATACGTTCAATATACATTCATAAATTTTTATAAATTTTATTATATACAGCAACACAAAATCCAAAATCCTTAAATTTAAAATTTGGAGAAAATATAATTAGAATTTATATCAATTTCATTAAAGAATTCCCAAAATTATAATTTAGATTCATACTAATTTAGGATAATCATAAATTTAATCTAAATATAAATCATAATATGATATTATGAGAATGTACTGTTCGATTTATTTGATTTTCAATATCTCTTTACTATTATATATCTCTATCTTTCTTTTTAGTTTCAAACTCTTTTGATTGCTGATTACGAAAGAATTCAAAGACAAAATCTTAATCTTTTTATTAATTAATGTTCGTCAAATTAACTTTTATTTTATATTTTAAATAATTAAAATAATATATATATAACTTAATATAATAATATATAAATATAATTTTAAAATATGTATAAAAAAATTGTGGAAAAGTCGTGACTCTTCTCACTTATGCAAAGTCTGTCCTTTTCCGTCAATATTAATAATGGATTAAACTTTAATATCACATTTGTGACCTAATCACAGACAACATTCGTCTTGTAGACCTCTTTAACTATATTTTCTTTTTTTAATTCAAATAATATAATAAAAGGTTATGATGGATATTTTTTTTTGAACACTTTTGGGTTTGAAGTGTAGGAATATTTCTAACAATACATAAAGATTACATGGTGAGCAATATTATTATATTATTTTCATGAAATTTTACTTGGATGAATATATATTACTCAAGTCAATATCTGTTATAGGTAATTTTAGGATTTTGTTAACTTGTTCATTCAAGAAAACTTACACGATATAAGTACATACCGTTACTATTATCAAGGTGTTTATACCGTGATAATGTCGTATTGAACTAACAATATGATTTCGGTACTCAACAATAAAGTTATATTTTTTAAGTGATATATAAGAACAATTAATCATTTATAGACACTTAAAGTGGTACTTTGATTTTATACACTATTTATCAGAGAAAATAAGCATATAAGGGAATGATTACATGGGATACCAAGTGGGCACCACCAACATTAACTACACTCTAACAATTTCTTCTTCCTCTTTACTACGTAAATATCTTGCCCCCTCCAACACACCAAAACTCAACCAGTACCTTTTCTTCTCCCTCATCAAATTTTCCAACAACACTGTTTAATGTCAATGTTCCAGCTGGCTACTGGACCCCATTCTAATGCTGTCCGATTCTTCCCTTCTCAACCAATACAAACCCGCCACGTGCCCACCCGCTTCCCAATGCAACCGACACATTCACTCGCGTTAATTTCCTATGCGCTAAATTCTGCCGCCAACTCCCCCATTCCATTTTCACCACCGTTCGTAAAAAAAATAGTAATCACGTTCCACCAGAATAAAACCACCGGATTAAAGAACTAATCACTTTTTAAACTCATCCCAAACACGGCACAGGTTGTGTGATTAGCGTACATGTTATGGTTGAGGTTATTTATCCAACAGACACAAACCAACCTAGGAATCGTACAGTTGCTGCTCCCAGTGAAGTGGTGGTGGTTGGGTTGCTCTCCACCGCATTCCGGCCATGGGTCGCCGCATCAATGGCGCCTCCGACCTCCGCATATTCTGCACCGTTGTCTTTATTCTCTGTGTTTTCCCTCAGGCATTAACGTTGCGAGAGTCTTCTCCCTCGTCACCGACGGCTCAGATTAACTCCAACTCAATCTTAGTCGCTCTTCTGGACTCGCATTACACTGAACTTGCAGAGCTTGTGGAGAAAGCCATGCTGTTGCAGAAGCTAGAGGAAACTGTGGCGGCACACAACATAACAATCTTCGCTCCGACCAACGAAGCTTTGGACCGGAACCTCGACTCTGATTTCAAGCGCTTCCTTCTCGAACCCGCCAATCTTCACTCCCTCCAAACGCTTCTCCTCTCTCACATCATCCCCACCCGAATCGGATTTCAAACCCTATTCCGCCGCGTCACCACCCTCTCCAACCACCAAATCCGTCTCTCCGAAAACCTCACCACCGTCGACCAGGCCCGCGTCACCCACCCGGATGTCCTCGCCCGACCCGACGGCGTCATACACGCCATCGACCGCCTCCTCCTCCCCCGCTCCGTCGAGGACGACTTCAACCGCCGCCGCACTCTCCGTTCCATCTCCGCCGTCAAACCCGAGGGAGCCCCGGAGGTCGACCCGAGAACCCACCGTCTCAAAAAACCTCCCCCGCCGACGAACCCTGGCTCCCCGCCGGCTCTTCCGATCTACGACGCCATGTCTCCGGGACCTTCCCTGGCTCCGGCGCCTGCGCCGGGGCCAGGTGGGCCGCACCACCACTTCAATGGCGAGAAGCAGGTGAAGGATTTCATCCACACGCTCCTCCACTACGGTGGATACAACGAGATGGCGGACATTCTCGTGAATCTAACGTCGTTGGCCGTTGAAATGGGTCGTTTAGTTTCTGAGGGTTACATTCTCACCGTTTTGGCTCCGAACGACGAAGCTATGGCGAAGTTAACGACGGAGCAGTTGAGTGAACCTGGTGCGCCGGAGCGGATAATGTACTATCACATCATACCGGAGTACCAGACTGAAGAGAGCATGTACAATGCGGTTCGAAGGTTCGGGAAGGTTCGTTACGATACTCTGCGGTTGCCGCATAAGGTGGTGGCGCAGGAGGCTGATGGGTCCGTTAAATTCGGGCACGGGGACGGGTCGGCGTATTTGTTCGACCCGGATATTTACACGGATGGTCGGATCTCAGTGCAGGGTATTGATGGGGTTTTGTTTCCGATGGAAGAGGAAGAGGAGGCGGAGCGGGTTAAAACCGCTACCCAGTCGGGTCAACCCGCTGCAAAAGTTGTTGTCAAGCACAGGAGAGGTACGGTCTACTGTTTCCTTTGTTGTTTTTTCCCGTGCTTTTCTCTGGATTAGGAAAAAGGGTAGAGGTGATAGCGATGTCTTTGGCTGGCTGGATTTCATTATTTTTTGTTTTTCCTTTTAAAGGGTTTTCTTTTATTGTGTGGCTGCTTTTGGTTAACCATGTTGATTGGCTCACGTCGTTGTTATTTTTAGTTTTTGCTGTAGAATGGAATGCGGAAAACCCTGTTGAAGTTATGAGTTGGGTTTAGTTTTGGCCTTGTGGGTTCTAGGTAGGACTGGAAGAGTTGAAATTTGTTCAGTATAAGGTTGGTTTCTTTTGGGGGCAGAAAACTAAATTAAGACATGTCTGTCTAGGATATCTCCAATTAGACATTTTGTGTCGGGTTAGTGATTATATGTTTGGTTCCACCCAACATGATTGAATTCACGTTAGATATCATTTAGAATCACGGTATAATTCCAGCTAATATGATTTTAGGTAACTGATTATATAATTTTGGGTATAGAATTGATTTAAAGTTGAAGCAACTTTAAGGAACTTTGGTGTTGTGTTGCATAAAAGTAACCGAGTTTTACTACTAATTTGTTATTAGAATGAAAATATCCATACATAAATCACATCATATCAAAATCAATTCTATCAAAAATCCATGTTTCACACACTCCCAAATTGTTTGATATGATAAATGAAGAATTGATGATTCTTGTTAGACGAATGCAGGGATTGGGAATTGGAACTACACGTTATGATGGGAAGGCTGTATTATTTGCTTGTTGTTACAGTTCATACCATGCCAAACTTTTTTATTTTATCGTTAGATATTTACATGTGTGAGGTGAAGTTTCCTAAAGGTGAAACAGAAGGGTTTTTTAGGAGAAATTAAGTTTGTTTTTGTCTTGACTTTAAATAAGAAAAGGGTTGAGAAAGAGAAACCCAGTGGCGGGGTTAGTGAATGTATTAGAGTTTTCTGAGTTGCCTTTGATGTGACCTTTTAGAGTAGAGCAAAACGTAGCTGTTGCTGGTGAAGATTAAGTCCTACCAAATAGTAAATGTGAAATATGCACAAAATTGTCTTGCCTAGCTTTTGCATCTTCCCAGTCAAAATGGTCATGTGCTATGATGACCATGTATATTTTCATATCTTTCCTTTTAAGCAAAAAAGTGCTTGTGACTCTCTGAGCTCGATCTACATCCTTAACATATCAAAATGTGAATTCTCTTGTCAAATGATTCCTTTGTTTTTCTGGGGTTAAGTTATTTATACATCTCTTTTCACATGCTAATCTAAATAAAGCAACTGTTTGTCCAAGGTTTGGTTATTCATTTTGTCGTAACTTCAATCGTGAAATGTCACATGCAGGAAAATTACTTGAAGCAGCATGCTGGATGCTTGGAACCTTTGGACAACATTCTAGATTCACCTCTTGTCAATGAAGAAGCCCAGGTTTTTCTGGCTTTCCCTAATCCTGCAAAAATGATGTGAGATTTCAACTTGTTATCTCACTCACTCACTAGATAAATTATCTTATTAATAGGATCTTATTCAGTGGAATGGTGACAGCATATATAATTAGGCAAATCAGTTTTCTTTCTACCATATGTCTATTTACACAGTGCTTGCACATGCTTTGATGCAGATCCAGAGGAAATCTGTTCAATGTAAAAAGTCAAAAATGAAGGCCATCTTTTGGTTGAATATGGGATGTTGCCAGCTGCTTTGGGTGTGATTTTCCCACATTTTTGTCCATTTTTTTGTTTTGTGCTTTTGAGTCCTAAACTTCTTCATACCATATAGTGCATGTATGTACTTAGATTCAGCTTCTTCAATTTCATAGGGTTGTTTGTTGTGTTGCTGGGATGAGAAGGTTTTCTGCGACCAATCAGGGAATCTTTCTTTAAGACATGTGCATCATTCAATAAGTAGTTTTACTGAAGAAATGGAAATGCAATAATAAAATGATTCTTTACTGTAATATCACATTCCTTGCCTCGCAACTAATATTTTTCTGTTCTCACTATCTTCCTTTTCTATCTGTATGGGCGAGACCGATCACGATATATATGTCTGTGCTGTAAGTAGCTTTGGCAAGCCATGTTTTCTAATCCAACAAGTTATCATACTTAATATTATTGTAGTGTTAAAATAACAGCTAAAACAAAATACCAAAGTGATTCTTCTCAAAGCGATTCAAAACTCTTTATTAACTCCAAGAAAAGCTGAACATAAGTAGCTGAAGCGCTACTATTTTTTATTGATCTACTTCTATGACATTGTAATACAAAAAAGAAAAAGTTGGAAATGAAAAAATATGTGATTTCTTCATCTCAGAATTATCTCAGAACAAAATAATCTTAGATTATTTTGTACATCATCGATTCTGTGTTTTGCTGACCACTATAATTATTAGAGTATGTTAATGGAAGATTTTCTGAGATCTAAAGAACATTGACATGTAGTTTGTGTGGGAATACTAGAGTTGGTTGAGGGCACAATAACAATGGATACACAGAAAACACAGGTTGAAGCTTTGGACATGAAGGATCTTAAGGAGAATAATTATCTTTTCCAATCGTCCAATCTTGAAAATCATCATTGACAAATACAGGTTAAGGAAATTTGGGATTTGATGAAAAAGAAATTCCAAAGGTTAACATAAAGTTTCAAATTCTTGGATGAAAACAGGAAGTCCGTTTGTGATTTTTCTCGAAAGAGACAAGACATTGTTTAATAATTTTTATTTAAAACATTATAAAAAAACTATATATATATAATATTTATACGGAAGAGATAAATTTTAATATATTTTATAAGTTATTCAGTTTTTTTGTTTCACATAATTTACATTCACTTAAATTTTCAACAATTTTTCAAATGTGAGTCCCAAACGTTTCTAACAGGTTTAGTGTACTCCTACCTTTTGGTTTTGTTTGTCTATTCAATTCCTTTGGTCGGTGTTACTTGTGAGGTTCTTGGTATGCTTTTGTATCCTCGTAATGAAATGAATTATGATCAAGTGTAAAAACTTTAGTTATAATTATGATGTTAAGCTTTTGCATATATTTTGTATGGGATTATTATGTATATTTTGTAAAAGGATTATAGTATCCTATAAATGCTCTACTTTAATTATTATTTATTTTTTGTTGATAAAAAAAGTTTTTAATACATAAATCCATTCACATTGGTACATATCTTGTCTGAATTACCATCAATAAGAATTTCAATACAGGAATCAAATTGTACCTGTGTTATCTGATTCTGAACTTTTCACTATGATACCTCTAATGGATCTTTTACAAGAATTCACAAGAGACATATCACTTATAATACATTAATCAAATCAACATAAGATATTTACACTATATTCGATCCAAAATTTTTAAAAAGGTTTATGTTCTTCTTTTTAATAAATTGTTAAACTTGTTTACATTAAAATATTAGTCACACACTTCTATTTCCAATTTATCTTAAGGTTATATTGTTGTCTAAATATAAAGTTAACATTATATTAAGTAAAGAATAAGTTAAACAGTCTACAAAAAATATCTTCAAGTTAAATTAGTACAATAATTTTAAGGGTTTATATTAAAAATTATATGAATTAAATTATATTTATATTTCATTGATTTTATGTCTCCAATTAGCATCATGTCTCTAAAGTGAATTCTTGCAGAAGACTTAACACACTCAACATGAAACCAATTATCTATTTTTCTCTCATCCAAACACTTCCCAACGCAACAGTGCTACAAGAATTAGATTCTTTTCTTCCGATAATGCTAAAAGAGGAAAATAAAAAGATGATGATAATTATAACAGTTTTCTTATTTAAATCTTTTAAAGATGGATTTTAATTTATGAATAAATTGACTATAATTATAGGAAAAATTAATTCATTTTATCTTTTATTGTCTTTGTCTACACATGATTTTACTAAAGGCATTTATGGAAGGATTATTTACTCGGTTGATCCCATATTGTGGTGGCAGTATGTTTACTTGTTCAAAATAATTTCAATTGCGTCAATTGAAAAATTATCTTAATTAAGTTTCTTAAAAAAATTTATTAACAGCATTAACGATATTAACGATATGTCACTTTAAAAAAAAATTTCTTAAATTTTTTATTATTATTTTTTTTTGTAAAATTATTTTGTTGTCATATGTCAGGCTTCTGGTGTGACAGTAACATTGTTTGTATCAGACAGACATAGCAATGTCACTTGTTATTGTCAAAAATTATTATCTTGATTTCAATTTAATTTCTGTACGTTTCTTTAATTCAATTTAGGTTCTATTTATGTCTCATTGATTAAGTTTTGTTTCAATTTTTTTTGAAAGTAAAGTAAATTGTGTCTCTCCAATGTGAAACCATATTTATTATTTATATAAATGTTACACTTATATATATTTTTTATAAAAAAAATGACTTTTTAACATATTAAAGTATTGTATATTATTAATCCATGTTTTGTTAATCATTTTTTTTTAAAGTAGAACAATATTGTGTCTCTCCAATTTGAGATCAAATTTATTATTTGTATAAATATTATATTAATATTTTTTTAACTAATCATTTCTTTTATCATTAAATTTTAATATAAATATCCGTATTTAATTTTGTAAAAATATTTATACTTAATTAATTTTAATTTTATAAAAAAGAATTGGATTAAAGAATATATATTTTAATTATTAAAAAATTAAGATAAAATTGAATATAAAAAATATATGTAGGAAATCAAAAAGTTATATATAAAAACTAAATTAAAATCAAAATAACAATATTTCACACATTAACACACGAACTAATCAGGAATTATTATTTTCCGACATGTGCCATTCAATAAGTAATTTTACTGAAGAAATGGAAATACAATCTTTACTGTAATATCACATTCCTTGCCTCGCAACTAATATTTTTTTTCTGTTCTCACTTTCTTCCTTTTCTATTGTATGGGCGAGAACACGATATATACGTCTGTGATGTAAGTAGCTTTGGCAAACCATTTTTTCTAATCCAATGAGTTATCATACTTAATCATTATCCAAAGTGATTCTTCCAAGTTTCAAAGGGATTCAAAAGTTTCATTGGTAGATGATGACATAATTCTTTTATAGATTCAGATTAGTGTACGTACAGGTTAATTAATAAAAAGTTTTCTTATTTAAATCTTTTAAAATGGATTTTTAAGTTATGAATAAATTGACCTTATTATTGGAAAAATTAATTCATTTTATCTTTTATTGTCTTTCTCTACGCCTGTTTACTCCAGATGTCTTGAACAGACACAAATACATATAATGCCACTTGGCACAGAGTTAGTACTAGTTACAACATAATATTTTTTAGCTATAATATATGTATATATTAGATATTCCTTATATGAGGAGATATGTTGAAAATATTCAGGAGAAAATTTAAAGAAAAAACCAAATTTAGTTGCAAATTATTTTTACCATATTTAACTAGAAAGATAAAAAAGGAAAAAGGCTCAACCATTTAGAAAAAACCTAAAAAAATGGAAAAAAGAAGAGAGGAAGTATTTTGGGGAAATAGAATCCCAACCACTTGCTTTGAAAAAGGGTAACATAAAAACGGAAGGTGCGTGAGTCTACACGTCATACCTCTGTTTCTATGTAACATACACACATACAAACATTACTTAATTAATTAATTAATTTTGTAACATTACTTAATTAATGTCGTTTTATTTAAAAAAAATGTTTGTAGATAATATTAGTGTTCGTGGTTAATAAAAAAATAAATTACATACAAAAATATCGTATATAATTTCGTAAATAAATATGATAGGTTTTTCCGAAAATTTTTCATATAAAACATTATTTATGAAACTAAATATAGAAAATAAATATCATAAAAAAATATAAAATTATTTTAAAAATTGTATCCACTGACAAAATTCATATGTAAAAGTTATATAATTTATTTATTAAAAATAATTTATTTATCAAAAATGTATTTTTTTTTAAATTACCTTGAGCTAGTTTTTAGAGGGACGTTTGGTGATGAAATCAGGACCTGATTCTCAATGCCCATCTAGGAAAAAACTTACATATCAATATGTACCCTTTTTTTAGTACTTATTTTCATCAAAATTACAATTTTGTAGGTGTGCCAAATAAAGGTTGCATTAAATAATAAGATAAAACTATCTTAAGGATTTGATAGTTTTATACATTTTTAACAAATTAAAATTATTTAAAATTTTGAATTTTTATAAATGCATATTTCATAGATAAGTTATCTGCTAGTTGTTCACACCTACAAAATTTACTTTATAGGTAATTCATAAATAATATTAGATTATATACAAAAATTGTCCATTACCTACGTAAGAATTTTGAATGTAGATACTAACCATATTTCTTGTAGTGACTATGACAAATCTCCATAGTCTAATTACGTCATGATATTCTTTAATATCATATATTTACATAATATTTGGTATAAGAGGTATGTTGACACATTATTATTATTATTATTATTATTATTATTGTTATTATTATTATTATTATATTGAAGTAAGTCTTCATTTTACTAATATTATTTGACACATCATTACCGCTCTTATTACTTGGATCTCTAAATCAAAAAATATTATTCATTAGGGAAACGCTCATAGCCATTATATTTTAGTTAAAAAACTCATATATTTCTTATTGATTTGAGCGTCAGATAGTCATTTGCATGTGGATCTATCCTAGTCTTCAGAAGTATTATACCAAAGTTTATAAAAAATATGAAAATTTTTTCACTTGTCCAAAGACTTGTCTTAAGTTCTTGATGAGATCAATTTTTTTTATTTGAAATATTATAAGAAGATTTCTATTTTATATAAATTACAATTCTATTACATGTTGATAAATAAAAACAAAATTTAAATAAAATACGTTGAACCAAAAAAAAATATAAGGTAGCAGAATTTAATGTGAATCCTAAAAGGCAGTGAAGTAGGATGACATGGTCTAGCTAATGAAATTGATTGGTTAGCAACAATTGCTACTAATAAGATCTATTTAAAGCCAAAAATAGTCAACTTACTCATTCACTACGGCATTGCAAAATTAATCTTCGTGGGTAAGTATTTAATATGTTCAAATGGGAGTAGGACTCTACAACTTAGGATTTACATTAAATACACCTCTTTTCGTAGGTATTCATTAAATTTATAACGATTTTGATAAGGAATTGTTGCATTGATTAAGAATGACTATTAATATAAATAATATTGAATTTTTAGATTCAGTATGAAAATTAGATAAATATCTACATATTTTGCCTTTATTTTCTTAGGTAATATTCAAAATTTATATTAATTTTTTTTATTGATATTTTTCCTAACTTATTTTTAGGACAAATACTAATTATTTTTATTTCTTTAATAATTATGTGACTCTTATCTGATTGATATGATCTTATGATGTAATTATAGTTTCTTTTTTATATTTGAACATTGGGGAAAATATAATTTTTAATATTAAATATTTGATAATATTTTTTTCATAAACTTAATTTTTTAAAATTATTTAATTAATATTTTAAACAGGAAAAGGACATGTATAAAAGATAAAAAAGATGAAAAATTATACGTAATCTTTTTTTCAAATTATACAATCTAAAATATTATTACATAATTTTGGTTGAGATTGTGTAATCTCAAATATTTTACATATATTATGATAATATATGTTAGTTATTTTGTTACAGGGCTGGGGGGGTGTGAGAAGAAAGTATAGAGTGCGAGAAAGAAAAAAGTTCTCCTAATATGCTAATGGCAATAGCGCGATAGTGATTTTAATGGGTGTAGCCCAAGCCAAAACTGGAAGATCAAAGTCAAAAGCATTGAGATAAGAAATTGGGCTACTTCACTAGCCCAAGGTACTATTCCTTATGGATCTTTCAACCAAAAACAGAAACCTCAAAAGAAGTATATGAAGTCTCAGGTTTAGGTTCATTTCTACTTTTGTCCATAACTTATATAACATTAACCACCTCATGTTTATTAATATGTAATATGATAGGATAAAGGGTCTCGAATAAATCTTCTTAATCTAGACTTAACCAGCCCATAAGACAAACCAGAAAGAAATTAAATATTTCACTTAATATTGGTCACAAAAGTCTTAATGTGATTTCCACAATGTTTATTTTTCTTTGATAAATCGATTTCTTTACATATAGATAATAATGGTTTAGCTGATCTAGTAATATTTGTATACATCTGATATATAAATATTTAACATATTTTTAATTTAGCCAGTATTATTAATATAATCTGACGGGAACTATTTGAGACACATATAAAAACTAAATCAATAATTTGAAAAAGAGTGTATTATGTTAATTAATTATCACAAAAACTTATACAATTATAACTTTTTCTCTTTTTTTTTGTCTCTTGATAGTTAATGTTTTCATCTATGATGTACAAATACAATACATATAATATATAAGACACATATATGTTTATTTTTGAAAAGAATATAATATGGTACGTAATATATGTATATTAAAAATTGTAAAATAATCATTAAAAACATGATAAATATATGATTGTTATTGTGTGAATTTAAATTAAAATAATATGTACTAAACATTGTCAACATAAAAAATTATATATTATTTTCATTATAAAAGTATTATTGCTTTATAGATTAGATGATAAGTATCAATGAAGTATTCTAAAATATCATATATCATATACATGTTGCAGGCGATATCAATTGTCCCGTGGCAAAAAGGTCAAGTGGACTGGATCGTAATCGAATCATTTGTTATGCTTAGAAAAGAGTTGTGTTCTGACTAAAAACTATAGTTTTTGACCTAGTGGTAAGTGTTCAATCCTAATAATACATTGACTAAATTTAAGTATCGATGTTTATACATACAAAATTATGTAATAAGTTTTAACGAGTAAAAACTAATTTGAGAGTAACGAGTTTGAAATTTTAATTACACTTTTTATATGTTGTTCCTTTACGATACTTTCAAAATATATTGATATTTTATAATATATTGATATCAATGAATTTTTAGTGTTCTAACATAGTACAACACTAAATTTTTTTAACATAGAATATGGACTTGTTAATAAAACATAAAAACTAATCTTCTATATTCAATACCTACTCTCCAATCTGAATATGTTGCAAACACACCACAAATAAAGAGAACACTCCATAATGGTGAGATTTATTCTCTTATGAGGGACAGTGTTACCTAGAATGAGCTTCTACCCTAAGTTGTTAAGGAAAGTTTATGGGAATCATTTGCCCTCTTGTGGGAGAAGTTTCTATTCTTTCTATCAAAGAACTCACTTATTCTCTTGGGAAAAAAAAAATAAAAAATAAATAAAGTCATGTGGTAAGAAGAGATGACAGAAAGGCAAGAATTAATGAGACTCATCCTTCCAGTGAAAAAAATATTCCCTCCATTGTTTGAGTCTCAACTTTGTCCACAATACTCTGAAAATCCTTAAAGCATGTTTAGTCTCATATCACACCCCCAACTGTTTCCCAATGCTTCCCCAATTATCAACACCAAGAATCTCACTTTGTTGCCATTCATGAACCCATGACATGGAACATTTTCTTTCCACACTTATCAAAGTTCCTCAAACCAAAAATATCACCAAAATGCTCTATCATTTTGCAGTTTCAAACATTAATTAGCGTGAAAAATGAATGATAAGTGGATACAATGTTTGCTATCTTTAGTATTAATCAGCATTACCACAATTCCTAACAACCACAACAATTTTGGTGGAAACATTCGTGATATTGTACCCCTTTAGACTACAATCTCATAAATAAAGAAAATATACTTAATTTATATAACTCAATGATTATAAGAATAAACAGATACTATCTTTCACAAGAAAAAGTGATATATTAAAAAATTAAGATCTATAAACATTAATCCTTAAGATTTTAGGTTAGATATTGTGTCCGGTGTTTTATATAGACAACTCTTGACTCGTTAGTGATCAATCTTAATATATCATAATAAAAAGGTTTACTAATGATAAAGTCCAACTCATATTTTGTTGGATTGGTGAAAATAATATGTTTTGTAAAGTTTTGTCATTCTCTACGATAAACTAGGGAGTGAATATTGGTGACTATATAATGAACTATAAGTCCATGATGTTTTTTGATCCAGTAAACATTTTAAGTTTGTATTTGAATTTTATTATATTCTTGTAGTAGAGTGTTGTGAAATTTAAGTTAAATTCTTGATTTGAATTGTGTGAATATACTTGGAGTTAAAGAGCATGGGAGGGTAGTCTATCTGTTCTACAAATATTCACATAGTTTTACTTTTTTGGTTTGTCTTTCGACAATGATGATGGTATACTCTTGTGTTCTCTATACATAGTAGAAATGAATAAGTTGGAAAATATATAAGAAAAATAAGACCAATAATATCAACTATTAAGGCTTTACATTAAAAATATTATGTTATATCTTATTTTTCCTTCCAAACTCACCTTATATCTTTTAAATGTTAACGGAAAAAATAAACCCACAACTTCGTTCTCCTTTCCTTTATACTTTATTACTAAACTATTTTACCACTCCTGTAAAAAAAAAATACAAGAAGCTGGAGGCTATTTATGAGTAATTATTAGGGATGTTATTTTGGATTAATATGAGTGAACATTTGATTATGTTGAATTTAGGAGCAATGATATGTGAATAGGGACAAAGTTAGAGTTGTTTGTTAAGTACAGTGACAGCATTGACAAGTTGAAAACTTGAAATGAGCAACACAGAAAATTAAGAGTACATGATTTATGCTAAGTAACTAAAAACTGGTTTTGATTGAGATGGTAGTAATAAGTTATGAGAGTTACCTTTGAAAAAATTGATGGTGAACATTATTGTGTTTATGGTGTAAAGTTAAGCAGGGAAAATCGATTTGAAAAGACACGAACCGTGCTTTGAGGAAGATGTCATGATGTATGGCATCTTTTTGACAAAATGATGTGTCTTGATTTATTATTCTACCATTTTTTAGGCTGTTTGTACATTTTTGTGGCAACTATTTCAAGAAATTATACAAAAGAGCTGTACTTTTCTGTCTCACCCTAAACTTTGCTTCCATCTCTTTCGGATTTTACTAAAAAAGATAAATTATATATTTTCTTTTAGTTTTGCCTTTATTTTTTTCTTTAATTTCCTTTTTCCATTTCTTTCCTTTTTTTGCTTTAATTTCTTTTACTCATATATATCTTTTATCGGTTACGTTTTTTTTTTAATTTTTTAGTTGTTGTAAAAAAATAATGATGTAATTTCACAAAAAAAAAATGTCATTTTGGTTTCTTACCAAGTTGAATTTTGAAAGTTTTGAAATGAATGCTTTTTATTGGAATTAAAATATTGCAGTCAATTGGCCTTTGTTTATATATTGTTCCTCTATCGAATTTAATGTAATAAGAAATACTCAATTTCTTTATGAAATGCATATCAAATAGACTGGTATAATTTTATTGATTTAATAGCATTTTTTTATTTTATATAGGTATGGATAAGGACAAAAAATACCATTAAACCTAACTTTATTCTATATTTTTATATCATTCTATCTACTATTGTTAAAAAATATCTTAAACAAACCAACTAGGAGGAATGTATACTTTGGGTGATAAGAATATTTTTCTTCGACGTAATAGAGTAACCAAAATCGTAAGGGTCAATTTGTAGAGGATTTTTTTAAATGCTTTTTTTTTAGGATGTATATGATTGTATTTTTTAATGTAATAAAACGATTTTATAAAGATAAAAATATATATTTTGTAAATAATAAGAATAACATGCAAATAAGATGAGATACTACAAAAATATATATTTTACGATGATGTTGTTTTTAGGTAGGGATGTCAAAAAAATTCGTATCCGCGGATAAAATTCATAACGGGTAGGAAACGAATATAAAAAATGGATACCTGTTATCCATGGGTACGAGTATTTTTGATACTCACATGTTAACGGGGCGGGTACGGGTACCATAGTATTCGTACCCGTGGATACCCGTACCCGCTAAACTTTAATTCACAAAAGTATCCTCATATATATATATATATATATATATATATTTATATATTAGTAAAAAACATTATGAGTCTTCATTCAGTAATGATGTGGAGGCATTGATGTGTCTCCAAGACTGGTTATGGACCAACATAGAAGATAATGAAATTAACACTTTTACTTATATATTTTAATCGTGATTGTTAGAAATTTTTAATGAACTTCTTATATTTTCAGGCTCTTCTAGATTAAAATTGGACAACATGAAACTTTATACAATGTTGCAAGATGTGGACATTGATGAAATTAGTAATTTCTTTAATATTTCATTCAAAAATAAACTACAATATAAATTGTTAGTGATGTTTTATTTGTTTGTTTTTCAATAATCAATCGGAGAAGGTGGACTTGTTGATCCAAGCACTAATTATGATTAAATATTTACTTTTTAAAATAATTTTGTAAATACCCGCGGGTACCTGTGGATACCCGCGAATATGAAAAAAATAGATGGGTACCCGCATAACGGATACCCGACGGATATAGGTACGGGTACCGGGTACGGGACGAATATTTATCCAACGAGTAGGGTATGAGGGAGCTACTATCCACCACGTTGACATCCCTATTTTTAGGTGACACGAAATGAAAATAATGTGATAAAATCAACCACAATTAAATATACAATTGAAAATCAAACATAAAAATACAATCAATTGAATTTCATGAAATATATAAAATCTAAATTTTCTCTTACTATTAAGAGGTGTTTGATTTTCTAAAATTGTTCAACTAATAAGTTTCTTTTCTTGTTTTTATATAAAAGGAATCACAAAACCATCCAAATTGAAGATAGACACAAATATTTATATTGAATAATGCTTAACGTGTATACTTTCAAAAATTTAAATAATACAACTTTTTAGGCATGAAACCTTTAAATTCAATACTAGTACATTCAATATACTATAACAATGGTATGAACATTTAAAAAAGACAATAAAAAAAAGAACATATAATATTTATAAATAAAGTTAAAAATTAATTTTATATATATTGTTGGAAGTCCTACATCGACTATAGATAAGACCAATTGATAATATATAAGTGGATGCAATCCTCACCTTACAAACCAGTTTTGTGGGATTGAGTTAGACTTAAAAACCCACTTCTAACATGATATCAAAGCCGAGTTAGACCCTATCTTAGTGAACTTTCTTGGATATTTTTCTTGTGTTGGAAGTCTTACATCAACTAGAGATAAGACCAATTCACAATATATAAGTGGATGCAAATTTCACTTTTTAAGTTAGGTTTTGTGGTATCAGGAGAAAAACTAATCTTGAGTAGATTTTTTTCCTTTTACAAGACTGGTGCATTAATCGTTGCTACTATTTAACAGTGTCGCAATGATGAATTGTTCATGCCAATTTCTGAAGGGCTCTAATGTGGGTTTAGGCAACTTTTGTTTTTGGTGATTTTGATTGTGATGTGCATATGAATTTGAGTGTTGCCTCCACTTTATATATATTGGTCTCTCATTCAAAGATATTAAGGTTTTGGATAGCAATGGAACAAAAGAAAAATATCAATAAATGTCAATTATGCAAAAAATAGAGCACCCAATGCTCACATTAATAATATATTTATGGTAAATCTATTTCTCTTCTCCTTACCAATTAAGTTCAGAGAATACTCATAATGGTTAATGGTTAGATATGCGATACATATAATGAGAAATTGGAATTTAATGTAAAATTTAATTGCGTCAAGTGTATATAATTAATTCAAATTAAGATTTATGTATACAAATTAATTCCAAAATTTACTATAAAATAAAAAACTTAAATTAACATAAAGAATGTTAGATAAAAAAAAAAGAATTTTAGAAATTAAGATGGTAAACAATCTACGTCAGAGAGGTTATCTTTTGAGGGCACTTTTTGCATGCATGTGGCCACTTCCGTGATAAAGTAACATTATCTTCAACACTAGGCTACAAATCAGAACATCAATTTGGGTTGGTCCACTCATATCTACTTCTAAAACAAAACACGATGCTAAATTTCAAATCAACTATCCAACACATTTTTAATGAACACCCTTCTTCAATTCCATGTTAAAAGTGGGTCCGATTCATCGGAAACACATAATTCTATGGTCTACATTCCTATTTTTTTAACTCTTTAACTCCATTTCACATATTTCACTTATTAATTTAGTGCTTTATATCATGGGTTGACTCATCGATCTATCTGACTTGCTAATCACTTTTTTTAAATTAAAATAAAAATATTTGTTAGATAAGTAATATTTCAATGTAGATAATAATATATTATAAATTAAATTATTAATACTTATTAATTAATGAAGTAATTTAATAAATTAAAATAATAATCTTTTTAATTTATACTAAAAAATATTAATTAATCAATTAAAGATTTGAAAATACTTATATATTTGGATTTTAAAATAAAAAATTGAGAAAAAATCTAATAGAGTATTTCTCTAATATGCCTCAACTTGTTTTTAGCAAAGCAATTACCATGTTGTTTAGCAGATGGACATATACCACTAGTTCTATTACTTATACTAAATTGACTAGCATGACGAAATTTTAACACATTAGTCCAATTGTTAGAGTCTACCACTTATCATTATGCTAAAAGTTATAATTATTAGTCAGAATGCAATTTTTTTTACTCAAGAGTGTAAGAGATCAATAATTACGATTCGATCGTGACTCATTCCACTTGACTTTTGTCACGAAACAATTGATATCACCTATAACAAATTTCACCGGTATATTTATAGTCTAATTATTTTCTTAAGTCAACATATAAACTAATTATATTCATATTTAACAAACAAGAAAAATGTTTATAACATGGTGTGAGACTCTTATGTCAACTAAGAGGCACAAATTCGAATACGGATACAAAAATGACACGAACAAAAAAAATGAAATATGACTAAGTTGAAAATATAGGATACGAGACAAAATAATATATTTATTAAAAGAAATATTTACAATGAACTAAGTAAAAATAATAATCTTAATTTACATAAATTAGACATATTTATCTTAAATATAAAAAAATTACTTAAATATTAAAATAAAATAATATAATATAATAGAAACTAATTTATTTAAATATAAATAGTAAAATTTAAATTAATTATAATATATTGTATTACATATTTTTTAAAATAATATCAAATTATTAACTACTTAATATTATTTTATTTTTAATTTTAATATGGTTATCGTAAAACATATTTTAATATTTCATTTTTTCTTCTCTTGTAAAAGTTTAATTTATTTTGTAATTATTTTGCTTCAGCATATTTTTTGAATCTATAACAAGTAGTTCATTAAATCATTTACAAATTTAAATTTGCATTGAGTTGGAAATTTATACTAAAATTTTTGAAGTAAACCTTTAAATTAGTCACCAAGATTACACGAGCTTTAAATTTTAATTTGAAAACCTCTCCTTAGGCATTGACTTTGGAAAAATAAGATATGTGAATATTTGTGTACTCTGATAGTTAAAAATGAATAAAAAGAATTCTGTTTTATAAAGTTAGTTCTATACTTTATTAATCAATTGAAAAAATACCATTGAATTGTTTTTTTAATATTAAGAATTAAAATGTTCAACTTATAGATTCTCGAATACTAACTTGGTACACCATTATAAAAAATACTTTTCAAAAATGTTATTTTCTATAAAACAATTAAAATGATGAAAATTTAGATAAACATGTTCTTAATGATTTACTAAGTTTTTTTTTTTATTAGAAACATATTTTCCATATAAATATCTTTAATAATTTTGAAAACGAAGTTATATAACCAATAATAGAGGAACCTCATTATATATTGATAGATTATTTCTCATTCCATTTTTCTGTAAATGGGATAGTGATGTGGATGGTATTTTAGACTACAGTCTCTTTGATCTGTTTCAAAGAAATAGTATCTTAGGGATTCTAAACTTTCTAAGTTTTAGGGATTAGGTAGCTCACTGAGGGATTCATAATTTCTTATGTATTTGTCCTCTTTCATTAATGTTAGATACATTTTAATTCAATTTTGGATGTTTTTTGGGCCTATAACTTTGATTGTTTTAATCATATATACGATCTTTTGATACTAAAGAAAGACCGTCAAGGTAAACTTTAAATTTAGAAACTCTAAATTCAACCTAATTAAGGACTCATGTAAATAATTTAGTGGTGTATTATACTGAAGGTACAGTCCAACATTTTTGTTTTTGAAATTTTAAAACATTGTATATTGTATATTAAAGGCTTCTGCAGTTTGAATTTTGGTAGATTTATATCATCAGATCTAACCAAAAATATATATACCATTGTTATCTAATAAAATATAATAGAGTTTGGGTAAAGAAAAGTAAAACTATACCAGTTCTCTTATTTTTAAGTCTTTATATACTAATATTTTCAATTTTTATTTAAAAATTATGATTTTTGTTGTCTAATTAGATTGAATATGATAATTTCTCTATTGATTTAATTGAAATCATGAAAATTTATATTCTTTGCAAAAATATTATCATAGAATTTCTATATCATCTTCAGATGAGCAATAAAAGTTATGTATGATAAGCATAAATCTTACTAACGAAAAAGAATCCCAAGGATTTGGATCAAACTTTTACACATCTATTAAAAGAATACATAAAACCCATTGGAATAAAGATTGAAGAGATAATCTTTCGAAATCTGTTGATTTCTATTGTGGTGAACTTAAGGCCTAATTAAGAGACTCTCTTAATCCCCTATAGTTTAGTTTTTTCCTCTTTTAATTATATTTGATATCTTTTACTCCATTTTCTTATAGGACAGAGACATATTAATGAAATATAAGTAGAAAACAGTACTTTAATCCTCATAATCGATCTAAATTAATCTTTGCTAAACAATATTTTTTATTTTTTATGTTATATATTTGATATGTTTGCAATACATCAATACATTATCATTTTCTTTGGTTAACATTTAGCATCACACTCAATAAATATATATATATATATATATATATATATATATATATATATATATGAAAGATGTGTTAACATTTCACATTAACTAAAAATAAGATAAATGAATATAAATTTCATCTAATAAATTAATTATATAAAATTAAATTACACTAACTTAAACTTGTAAGAACTTTTGTGACAGGAATATTTTAGGATACAGTCATTGATAACGTCTTATCCAAATGGTATAAGGCGCATTACGCACAAACAAACAACAAAAATGCTCTTTAGATTCTATGACATTTGTACAAAGATCACAAAGATCACACTTAAGGTGACAATCATGGGAAGAAACTCTTAAATCTCATTTTGAAGGTATTTTATCTATAATTACGTATCAAACAAAGACCTAATTTTCTGCTGAAGTTTAGACTTGACCAAAGGATCGTGTCTTTGAATGAGATTGCATATGATGCCTTCACAGAAGAATCCCTCTTCCAATGCCTACAAGCTAGTTGTTGGTCCTTACATTAACTATTTCTTTCTCTAATTTTTCAACCATTCAAATAACTTTGTGATATTTCAAGTTCTATTGCCACTTCTCCACTACAATCGTTGCTCCTTCCCCACCAAGATAAGGAAGAATTTAAGAAAGTTTGTGTTTTAAATTCATTCTTGTTTCCTTAATTATTTTCTTAGTGATAAACTTTGTAAGGCAAAGGAACCTTTATTCCTGAAAGAAGTATTTTGAGTTTTGCGTCCCTCAATCATGTTGACTACTTTTTGAAAAAAATTGTTGTTCCTCTCCTTATGGCCTCCATTTCACACACTTTGCCACTAAATTCCTATTCCATAAAAAGTTCCTTTTCAACCTTTTTCATTTCCTTCGTAGAGTTAAATTCAAAAGTTATAATACTTTCACACCCACGCCTAATTCACAACTTCCCTACCCATTGATATGATTTTCACAGAGAAAATAAATCAATTACGCTAAAGTAAAAAAGAATATAAGAATAAAACATCATATTATTTGTTTGAATAAAGAGATTATTCGACATCTGACACTCCAGTTGTCGAGATAACATCTCTTATTGAAGGGGGAAAATGCATGATTCCAGAATCAGAGCCTTCGCATCACATTAAAAAAAATAATTCATAATAATTTATATTTATGTTAAATATATTTTTAGTTCTAGATATAAAATTATGCAACAAATTATTATTTTGTTCCTTTCAAAATATCATTTGAACCGAAACATGTTAAGTATATATAAATAACGCAAATATCAATATAAAATATCATTTGAAAATGTTAAAAAAATTATGCAATAAAATTATAAGATTTCACATTAAAATTTAAAAACTAGAAACATATTTAATCTTTTATATATTTACCCATGGCACTCTTTTAATTAAAAGAAAAAAAAGTTGAGTAATCTAAACTAAAAGCTTCCTATTAGGTGGCTTCCATGTAAGTTATAACACATACATAATTGTTATAAATCTAACTGTAAATATGTACCTTAACAGATGCTGAGCTTTTTAAATTCCTTTTACAAATTATTAGTTTCTAAAAAAATATTACTGCAGTCAAAATGAACCCAATGTAAAATCCTAACATGTGTATCCAAAATATTCTCTCACAAGTGTTTCCAAAATACATTCATTTGTAAGTGCATATACTAAATATAAATAGCTCTTATACAGACACTTATGTTGAATAATATTGCAAACATATATATACTTCGAATTAATTAGGTTAACGAACTATAATGACATACTATACCAAAATATCTTAAACTGTAGTTGTTATTCTTTTTAGTAAGTTTATTTGTTAATCATAATTTTTCATGACCTATAATGTTGGGCTTCCTTATTTAATATGCTTTTAATTTTGAGAAAATTTAGCCTAACTATTTAATTAATAAGTTTGACTTCACCTATGTTTGATGTGAGTTAGGGGAAACCCTCTTAATTTAGAAAATATTATTAATTGTACAAACAATATTCAAAAATAAATCATAGAAAGGCAACAAAAGGTTAATAAGGATATGAGTGAATTAGAGAAAAACATTTCCGATGACATGTTGCAGAACTATAATTTTTAAATATTTGAGTATTTTCATACATAAGATTTTTTTAATACCAGTATCATTAATAAGATATTTTAGAATATTTTTGTTACACAATTAGATATAGAATAACCAGGTTACAACATTACAAAGTGCCCTAATTTCATAAATATGTGAGTAAATACATGGATAATATTACACACAAGTATAAAGTTTTTTTCCCAGCTTCTGTTCATCAGCTTCAGCTAGAATAGTTGAATAAGAATATAATGAAACCTTTTATGTTAATTTTATTTTATACATGCCTTAAAATTAATATAAAAAAATTTTTAAATATCATCGTAAATTTCAAATTTTATCGACGACATTTCTCTTTTGAGAACACGCCTTGGATGTTTCAAATATGGTGTCTGAAATGAAACTGTATAAACATGACCTGACCAAGGTGGTGGTGGAAATGCAGTGTACGTACACAGAGCAAGGCACAGTTCAAGAAACTAAAACTCATTATGTCAAAAAGAAAAAAAAAATGTAAAATCCCACATATGAAAATTAGAAAGAAAAATAATTTTTTAACAATTATATTTTAACAATTTTCTCCTAAAAAATGACATCTTTTAAATGATTTTCTATTTTTTTTTATTTCAAAAAGAAAATAATACTATAATAACTAAATTTTAATAATTTTATCTTACCACCTAAGTTGACATCTTTTAATGATTTTGAAATATAAATAAATAAAAAAATAAAAAATCACATAAAGAATATTAACTCAAATTATAGAAAAAAATTGTCAAAATTTAATTGTTATAAAATCATTTACTATTTTAAAAAATCATTTAAAAGATTTCATGTGTCAAAATTGAATTTTTAAAATATCATGAGATAAAAATGAACGCAAACCTGAAGAATGAAGTGAGGAAAAATGAAAATCCCACGTGTAAGACGTTCACAGGAAAAAACATGAAGATGTACAGTAAAATGTCTATTCAGTTTGTGATGAAAAAATGAAAAAATGTCCATTCACTTTGCAAAATAGTACAGCGCAATAGAAAACCGGAGACACAAAAATGGAGAAAAAGCCAATTTACAATCCTTGCTACTCCAGGGTCCTTCGACGTCATTATTATTGTTACTAAGCTTTGTTGACTTACTGTGTAATTAACACAGAATTATGTGATTTAGACTTGAAACCCGTCCCCAGGGTCAGAAATCAGAAATCAGAAATCAGAAAATGTATGCATCTAACTAACTAACTATCTTATCTATCTTTCAGATCCATAGATTTGAATGACAAATTCTAAACATGTCTCTGATCCCTGTAAGCTTTCTCTTACTCATATGAGTAGTAGTAGTAGTAACTAACTGTGTGTGATGATAATATCATAATATGATAATATGATAATATCGTGGAAGCATTAATATCTCGCCCCCCTCGTCCGCTACAGAAAGGCAGAGAGGTTAGAGAGAATGGGTCACTCCCACCCACTCATTTTCTCAATCATAACACATCCACACCCCACACACCTTCTTTCCCCACTCTCTGCTTCTCTGTCTTTCACAAACGCGCACATAAAAACACACACCAACAAATATTTTTCACACTTCCCATAATCCATCTTTTCTTCATTATTCTAAACTGTCACTAATCCCACTCCACTTCACTGGTTTTCCCCGACCAGAATAGTCCCATCCTAACCATTCACATTTTTCTCTCTCTTTATCTCTCTCTCTCTCTACATCCGCATTAAAAAAAACAATAATAACAAAGTTTCTTTTCTTTATTTAACCTTTATGATTCTCTGTCTTATATTCTTCTGGGTCTTCTGTAAATCCTTGATCTAGCTTCTTCGCTTTGTTTCAGTCAAGGAATTCTCCTCTTTCATCTGCCTATAAATCTACTAAGCAAACACCAAGGACACTCACAATTTTTTTTTTTAAAACAAAAATGTCAATGGACATGATGGCAACCGAACGTGTTTGTTATGTTCACTGCAACTTCTGCAACACCACTCTAGCGGTACAGTTCTCAATTCTCTCTCTCTTTCTCTCTCTCTTTTTTCCCTGAATTCTTCTAAGCTTGTTTGTTGTTATTATTATTATACCATGTGTTTCACCAGCTAATAATTTTCTCAATACGGGTTTTTGCTTATCTCTTGAATCGAGATCAAGAAACCAAAAGAATTCAAGGAGGAGTTGAAAATTCATCATTGAAGTGAATTTCTCTACTGGAATGTACTTTAGATCAAGAATTAATTGATTCCCATCTTATATTTTATGGGAAACTGTGACTGGGTTTTTCTTTATAACCTCTATTTATTATGCTAAAAACCTCAGCGGTGGTGTTAATTTTGTTAGAGGTCAGCACTCTCGTGAGTAATAGCAGAAGACAATTATTATTAAACTCCAAACCCAGAAACTCTCCATAATTGTAAGGAAGCATGTACTGATTTTGAAAGGTAAAAGGCGATTTGTGAGATGTTTTACAAACAAAACCCATGAGAAATTTGAGGGCTGTGACAAAAGGTAGGGCTACTCCCAGGTATTAGGGTTCTTGTAATATATGGAGCCCTTTCCCCTCTTTTTGTTCTTTTCATTTAATTTTTTGATGAGGATATATATATATATATATATATATATATATATATATATATATATTTATATATATAGCATCGTATATATGATCTCACATGCTATATATGTTATGTTGTGTAAAAAGTCAACCGTTGTCTTAATTTATCAGTTCTTGTTTTCTTTGTGAAGTACTAACAAACAGCTCATACAACGAAATTTATACAAATCTGTGAGGTGATTTCTCTTTCCTCAGTCTACTTCGATTGATTCCTTTTCACTGAGGAGTGATGAGGTTGAAGGTGGTGTATTCTGTTCATCATGATTTGCCAGTGAAGCGTCATTTTTTGATGATCAAGGTTTTTTCACAATTTCAGACTTGTTGCTACCTTTTAAGTACTGAGACAGTGTCCTCTCTTTCTTTCTACAAGAACTTGTGGCGATTATGACGTCCAGACAAATCCATTTACGCACCAGAAAATGCCATGCTCTCTCTCTCTCTCTCACTCACTCTTTATTTTCCTTTACCTTTCTTTCCTTTCATCATAATATCTCTGTTGAGTTACTCCTTTTGAGAAAGCATTATCTTTCTTTCTTTCTCTCCTCCGATCTTGACACTGCACAAGGAGCAGTAAATTTAATCTGCTTCATGATGGTGATCACTTTTCTTTAATCATATCTGTTTGGTAGCAGTAGTGGTTAACGGTGTTTGTGTTTTAATTTCATTTTCATGGTTTCCGTTCCAGTCATGTCATTTTCATCTTTCTCTTTCTCTCTTTCTCTCTTTCCTCCTCGATCACTATGAGCTACAATGTCTATCTTTTTTCATCTTACCTTGCAGTGTCAGCCAAAAAGTGAATGGAGACATTGTGAGAGTGCTAACTTTTAAATTTGCCATGTCAGTTCCTCAGCTTCCTGCTAACATGTAGTATTCAATATGCTAGCTGCACTATCTTCCTCTCTCTCATAATCAAACACAAACAAAACATTACTTCTCTCTCTCTCTCCCACAACCTCACCAACCAATTTGTTTTCTTATTGCAATGCTGCTGCTTCGAACCACCTTTCCATTGAATGTGATAGCTTCAATTCTCTAATATATATATATAAATACTTTAACATCGACAACTGTGAAGCTCTGATATTAATTCGGTTATGGCGATGGTCCAAACAATTATGTACGAAACAATTTAAAGCATTGACAATTCCAATTCATCTCATACACCCTTTTTCATTTACCTTGTGTTCCTAACAGACACACACAAAGATTACACATTCGTCACTACTTAGTTTCTAATCAATGCCCAGTGAAGTTGAAAGTGATGATATTTGTTCCAAAATGGGTTTTGGCAGGTTAGTGTTCCATGCAGCAGTTTGCTCACCATTGTTACGGTTAGATGCGGACACTGTGCAAATCTGCTATCAGTTAACATGGGAGCATCACTTCAACCTTTTCCTTCTCAAGAAACTCAGGTATATATATATATTTATATTTCAAACCCTCCTGCATCTTTCATTATTATTTCCATCTTCTTCATTTTGCACTCTTTTTGCTGAGTAACTTCTGAACTTCATACTTTTGTGTGTGTGTGTGTGTGTGTTTTTCTCTTAGCATCTTTCTACCGTTGCTAAGTTACAGAGACAGCACCTAAGTGTTCAAGAAGCATGCAGCAAGGAACTGGGATCATCTTCAAAATGCAAATCATTTGAGTCCGTAGAACATGAGCAACCTAGGATTCCTCCCATTCGTCGTGAGTCACACTCGTTAATTCTTGTTTTGTTTTTGGCATACATAACTACCAGTTATAATTTGAATGAAGAACACGGGTCCTATAAGTATAGGCCAGCCTGAAATTTTCCGTTATACTCTGAGAAGGTATGAGAACACAATGATTCAAACAACGTTATGCCACAACTGGCACATGTTAATTAATGAAACCAAGCAGAACAATATGTGCCATCATTGAGGCCACATTGTTAAACTCAGTTTTTTCATGAGAGTGGGCGTCCATCTTTCTGAGTTTCAAGTTTTTTGTGGTACAAAGATACCCAATTTGGCCTATATTTTCTTCATCTCTATTTAAGTGTCCCCAACCAGATGGTGACCTTTCGCAACAAATTGACCCATCCTTAATTGATTGCAATCATGTTGTGCCCTAGCTACATATACATCTCAACACTACACGTACAAATATGCAAATTCTTTCCACATTTTACTGTTAAATACTTCTTTCTAGTCATGTTTATCATAATCACTTAATTAATCAACCAGTTAATAGCACAGTATGTGAACTAATACAAACACACACACGTACATACACACACCCCTCTTCATGTCAGATTATTGATTTTATTACTCATAATTAAATGATATTAATTGATATTGACAGTGGTACTTCAGTAAGTAACTTTTTTGAGAATTGAATTTGCCACTGCGCCAGTTTGTCCAACTATGGGGCCAGCTCTTGTTGAAAGTTCTTCATCAACCAGATTTTGGTTCTTAGAATATCTCATTTAGTGTTAACTAATTATTTAATTGCTAATTTGTCATGAACACGTACTTAATTACAGTCTATGCAATTTTTTTGAGTATGATAAACTAAATAAATTCATGATCAATATACAGCTCCAGAGAAGAGACAGCGTGTTCCTTCTGCTTATAACCGGTTCATTAAGTAAGTTATCTGTCAATTTACAATAAACTATTCCTTACATTTTCCATCTACTTTGTATCATCTATATCTACACTTATATTTGTATATAGAAATTGGTTAATGTTTAAAATTAAAGAAAAATAGTTGAATCGAAGGATTGATGTGAACGACTATTCAAATAATATGTTTGGTTGAGTGATGGACAATTGGACGAACTCACCTAAATATACATTTCTAAATAAATTATATATAGTATTATGAAGAGTTATATGTACACATGTAAATTCTTATGACTACAAAAATTTTAGAGAATGATTTTACATTAAAAGAAAAAGTTTGGGACCATAATTATAACATGAAACAACATGAATGATATAGCTGGTTTTAAAACACTGTTACTATGCAATATATCTGACATATATTTCTATCCTTTTCCTTTTCATTTATCTTTAAAGATACCCTACAAATTAAAAAAACATAGTATATATTAAATTATTTTTTTTAACTTCTTAATATTCACTATTTTCTTTTTCCTTTAGGATAAACATGTAAAATATTGGGAATTAGGTAAAATTAAGAGCATGTTTAAAAGTAATATTTTTTTTTCAATTTTTTAAAACAAAAGTACGAAAACTTCTTTAAAGTGGAATAATAAAGAAAATGAAGGGAGTAAGTTCACTTTAAAAAAATGTTATTGTCTAACAATCAGTGCATGCTATTGTTTTTACAAGTCAAAAAAATTGAAAAAGATAAATACTATATGCATGTAGGGAAAGAGAAATGTAACAGGTTGTACTTTTAAATTTGTTAAGATATTTAAAAAAAAAGTTGAAAGCGTATTCATACAAGATATATCCTATTATTTTCTTAAAAAAAAATATTTTTTTAGTAAATTATAACTTGAATATTTGTTAAATTACTTAAAAGATATATATAATCAGCTTTAACTTTTTTTTTCAAAATATATAAAATATAAGTGATGAACAATCACAATATTTACATATATGTGTGCATTATAGACAATTACTAGTGATGCTTTTCATTAACATTGTGGTTGTTTCTTTGAATACAAGTGCAATATATATATATGTAGATATATAAATAACTCTTATTGCAGAGAGGAAATACAAAGAATCAAGGCTAGTAATCCAGATATCAGTCACAGAGAAGCTTTTAGCACAGCTGCAAAAAACGTGAGTTTAAGCTTTATCACTATTCTCCTTTTCCATTTTTGCATATGCATTCTGGTATATGATATTTGAATGCACGCAAGTTTTGTATCTGTTGTTTCCCCCTCACATGTGATGATTGCACAATAAAAAATGAGTTTGTCGTTTACGTTAACATGGTGAAGATTGAAACCCAATGTCCTCTCAATTATTGTAGAAACATTACCAATAAAGCCAATGCCTTCTTTCTCTTTGTGGCTATTGCTTTATATCAAACTTTGGTGTAGTAATGGCATATGATCATGTCCTTCCACTAAATACACTGATAAATACGAACATGCATGTAGAACTCAGAAAATAGTTTGTTGTGTGAAAGACGAAATCACAAATAAAGAAACTGTTATTTGCTACATGAAAGATGATAAATGAAATTCTATGGCTAGAATTATGCAGAATCTCCTGCACCAGTCGTTTAATAACATAATATCAGCATATAGTTTGAATGAACTAAATATTAATTCTTAGACTTGACTAGTCAGTTGAAGTAAATGAGTTTAAGTTAGTTTTTGTTACAAGTTAAGTTGAAGTTAAAGTATAATTTGATTTATTGGTTCATGACTGTGATTAATTATTATCTTGAATAAAGTCCCAGTTTAGTCTTTATAACAGTAAGATTATAAAGCTTTGTTATTTTAAACTCCTACAATATGAAATATTTACCTTATTACTCTTTGATTTAACAAGAAAAAAAAAAGAATTTTTAGTCATGTTTTCGTTTATTTATTTCACTATCGTTTTATTCCAAAAAAAATTACTAAAATGTAAAAAACCTAACATGAGAGGGAATCAAATGGTACGAAAACTTAGATTATAAACTGAAATTGAAATTAAAAGTATTAGTTCTAATATTATTAAATGAGGTAAGTTTGACTATCATCATTGACTTATTTCTAACCTTATCTACCAAGATATAAGTTGTTAATACAATCTCTTTACATCATTTGTATGTGTTCAGTTCACAAAACTTACTTATTTTAATATAAGTTCAGTGTTTTGAAGGATGATAAAATGGTAAGTGAGAATAACTGAAGCATGAGAACCAATGTACAATGATGTTTTTTTTTTTTTTTTCTTTTTCTGTCCCTTTTGAAGACTCTTGATTCTTCACTCTCTCTGCCTTTTCCTTCTGTTTCACTGACAAGTCTTGTATCCTGAACTTTCCTAATTCAAGTCTACAATGTAGGTGTAGATTATATAGTATATAACATAAAAAGATTGTCAAAAAACCTTTTATTCTTCTTAAACTGGTAGCGTTTCTTTAACACCATTTGAAAACTGAGAAATATAATGGTGCAAGTATATGAGATGAGGTTGATACCTGTGAGAAGTAGGCAATTACCATTTAGATGTTGAGAAAATATTGTTGCTGCAAAAAAAAAAAAAAAGAAAAAGTCATGTAGGACAAACACAGTATCTATGCATTGGTTATGGAAAAATGATCTTTCCCAAAAAAAATATAAATAAAATGGCTTGGCCAAGTATATCAGAAAGAAGCATATGATGATATTATTTTTTATGCATTATCTTGAACATGACTTTGTTGAAGTTTTGATTTTCATTATGTGTAAAAATAAGTTTTACAACGAAAAGGACACAGATTTAGACATACAAGAACTATGAACCACTTTGTGGTGTCATTGATTTTTGGTATGTGAACCACTTTGGTTTTTAAACTTTCTTACTAATTAGTAACATTACAGTCAATAGTTCAGTTCAAACTTTAACTTTATTAATAAAGCTAAGATGAGTAACATCCAACTATCTTTTTCTTATTGATATACATTGATTATGCAGCTTATTTTTTCTTTTTCATTTTCATTTGGCCATATAAAACTTGTATATGTGCTTTATAGTATCTAATTAATATATTTGTTGATAAAAATATTCTTAACAAAGTGGTCCAATTCAAACTTGTTATTTTTCATATTCTTTTCTCTTATCCTATTTGCATATATTCTATCCTTCTATTTTTTTTTTCACATGATATAATCTATTATATATTTGTTTTAATCTTCTTTTTTTTGTCTCTCTTTCTGTTCCTCTCATGTCATGACACTCATTGCACATCTTATGACACAAAAATGTACACATTATCAATATCTTTAAATTTTGATTAAAATTAATTGATAGTACTTTTTTCCATTGTCATTATTCTATTATATAATTTTTTCTTTATGAAAAGATTATGCTTTTTGTTCTTAATTATTATTCATACCGAGGTTGTTTTTCAACTACTTAATGGTGCAAGAAAATTTTACACTCTCAAATAGTCAAACCCTTATTTTCCTTCTTCCACTCAGTTTAGTATGTAAAAAAAAATATGAAGAAATTACTAGGGTGACATGAGAGAAAATAGTTGAGATATAGAAAATTGAATGTGTTTAATAGAGGAAAAATGAAACAAGACAAAAATGAAAAATGTGAAATCCATATTTCTTTTTTATTTTACAAAACAACAAAGAAATTAATAGGGAAGAAGAGATGCAATAAAAATAATCAATCAATGTTCCTAGTTTTCATAGGGGATACCTTACAATGATGCACCCTCTAATTGACTTCTGGATAAATCATTATTTTGCAGTGTTTTTGTAGAGTATGCACACACATTCATACACTGTAATTGACTTCTTCTGGATAAAATCATCATTTTGCACGGCTTTTGTAGGGCACAAACACACTATTTTGTGGGAAAAGATACAATTTCTCTTTTGCAGCTATTAACTTAACTACTGTATGAGATCACATTTGAATGTTTGATAAGTGAAATATAGCAGAATTTATCAAACCACTTGCTTAAACCAGAACATGTAATTAAAATCAGCACCATGTGATTTCATTTTTAGATTTCATTTTGTATATATATATATATATATATATATATATATATATATATATGCATGTGTTCTTTCCTTTGTTTTCTGGTATGAGTGTAATTAACACTTCCAATCTGATATATATGCATTCATGTTAGAGGCCGTAGTCTGCACCATGAATCCATTTTATATATGCTTTCCTCCAAATAAATAACTCACAACACAAGCTCTGCACAATATTAATTTGTAGGCCACTAACACAAAGCCACATGAAAATGAGACTTGAATTGAACTCTCATGACAGATTAATATAACATATGTTTGGTTTGGTTTGGTTTCAACTGTTCAATGAATGTGTGTGATTTGTAAAAGCTTAGGTTTATATTATATATGTTAGAAGTGAGCTTTAAGCCTAACTCAACCCCACAAAACTGACTTGTAAGGTGAGATTTGTACCTCACATATATATTATGAATTAGCCTTATGTCTAGTCGACGTGGAACTTCCAACTATATCAACTCTATATGTACTCTTTCTAGGTCTTATTACATACTATATATGGTTTGAAACACTATACCTTAATTTATTTTCTGTTTCTGATTGTGTTGTCTTATATATGAATATGTATATGCAGTGGGCACATTTCCCTCACATTCACTTTGGGTTAAAGCTGGATGGCAATAAGCAAGGAAAGTTGGACCAGGGAGATGCTACTCAAAAGTCTAACGGATTTTACTGATTATATATAAATGGAAGATTATTATTATCATCTGTTTTTTTTTTTCTTCTGTGTTTGACCTAAATCAGTGAAAAATGAGGTTGATGAAATTTCCCAATCACACAACTGGAACGGAGACTCTACAGAAAATTGACCTCAGCCTCTTACCCATGTTTAAATGTTTAATATGATACACTATAAGGATTGTGTTGCGCTTTTTCTAGCTGTTATGATATGATTGCTATTCTTGTGATTGCATTAATTACTGTGTTGAACTTAGGCACTCAAGAAAACAAACATTATTGTAAGAGTTTCATTCTCCTATAATAACGCCTCGTCCTTTTGTTTTGTAACAATAATCTATTATCTTTCTCTTTTGGGTGATTGCGTCTCTGCATATCAAAGGACGATTGCAACATTTTATTCTTTTGATGATAAGCGATCGATGAGTGTGTCACTCTCTCATCGTCCAAGAGGACCACTTCAACAGTGCTTTTCATCTTTGAGATGTTGCAATTTGACCCTTTCTTTCTTTCGGAGATTATGGTGTTTCATCCACAGGAACACTCTTTTATCCATCGTGTTATTTCATCACGGTTTTCTTTCTTTCTTTCTTTTCTCTTCTTTTTTAGAGTGTTCTTGATACAATCTTGGAGTTTTGCGCTCTGGGGTTATCTGAACATTGCGATTCTTTCTAAAATGAATAAAAAAAAAAGATGGATTTTTTTTTCTGTTCCTGTCTTTGATTGATGCTTTTGTTGTTCTTCCTGGACCGTCTTGTTCAGTTAATGCAGTGCAGCCTTCTGAAAGAAACACCATACAGTGCAGGGGTTGCATGCATGACTTACTCTGCCACCTTCTCAGAACAGTTTTTTTCTTTTTTCTTATTTAATCTTTCTTTGAAAAGGAACTATATGCAGAAGAGAGTGATTAACCAGAAACCCCAGTTTCCCTTCATTAAACCCTAAATTCGTAGCATCAGCCAAGTTTCATGCCAACAACTATTGACTGAAGTGAAAACTTCATAAGAGACCATGATTTGATCCCAGAATAGCATCTTGTCGAAACTTCTTGATTTTCACCCTAATATAAGGAATAGTTAATAAACTTTATTTATTTTTATACTTTGGTATAAATATTTAGGTTTTGTTTTATTTTTCCAGTTGTGTTTTGTGGGGCATGATTTTCATGATTCTTCTCCTTTGGCTTTGGCCACTCATATACTTTGTACTTCTACTCAAGCTTTCTTTTCTCTCAATATTGTTTTCTTATAAAAGAAGGCTTATAATACTTTCCCTATAATAATTTTTAAGAATTTATAGTTATTTAAACATATGTTTATTGTTTTTAGAAAGGTGAGAACAAGTTGCAGCGTTTGTTTCAGGGCTAGGTCTAATCTATTTATATATGGTCTCTATCCAACCTATTCTAATAAAACAAAAATACCAAGATTTTTAAAAATTCATTTTAGTTATATATAAATGTTTATCATATAAATTTGTTTAAACAACAGAAGTATATTTGGTGATATTTATGTTGTTTAGCAACATATATAAAGAACATTTTTTTTATATATTTTCGTACAAAAATTTACTATCCTTCTCGATAAAAGAATTCTTTAAAACATTTCTCTGGATATACTTTTTCGATTGTTAAAATTTTCGGAGCGCCTTATATCTTAATTAACGTTTTTTTCTCAGAATTTTATAACTTTTATAGTAATTTTTATCTAGCAAGAGAAAGTGCGTTAAAAATGGTTTAGCCCTTCTTATATTTAGTAACTATATAGAGATCCTACTACCTGTACACTTGAATACAAACAAAATTAATTATTTTCAAAAGAATTATTTAATAATTTATTTTCACACAATGAAGATATCATATTTTGAGTTGTATCGTATGAGATATCATATTTTTTACTTTTCATTAATTTTTTATGGTTCATTATGTTTTAATTAGTGTTCACACAGAATTAATGTGTATTTTATTTAATTAAACTTCATAATATATATATATATATATAGATAGATAGATTATATTATAACTAACATATATAAATATTTCGTAACATAAATTATATTTCATATTTTTTATAAATACTGTATATTGTAATATAATATCATTTTAATAATATCGAACATTTTTTTGGAAAATATTGAAATTCAGTTTAGAACTAATTATATTAAAAACGATAAAATAAAAATATTAAAAAAAATACTTCAGTGAATAAAAGCTCCTCAAATCAAACCCATGATGGAAGCGTCTTTAGTTTCGTTTGAAGATTCCTGTAAAAAACAAAGTTCGTAATTATTAGTGAAAGTAAAATAGCATATTTTATATTCACACACTCACTATTTCAAAAATTAAAAAAAAAATCCAATTCAAACTAAAATAAACTGTTAAATTAGATTATATTGAACTTTTAAATCCAAAACCAAGCAATAACACATAACAAAAAAAGTCATTGAATCCATTTTTGTGTTTCAAAACAGATATAACTCAATATATATATATATATATATATATATATATATATATATATATATATATATTCCAGTAAGATATTTTGTCAAAAAGGTCTTGTAATATGAAGAAGGTTTTTAGTTTAGAGTGTAAATTTGAAATTGCACTTGCAAAGTAAAATTTGTAATGAGAATTGATATTATGAAGTTGAGTGAATATTAACTAATGATAAATAATGACATTGAATTATTTATGATAAGAATGGAAAATGGTTGAGTTGACAATATATAAATATATATATATATATATATATGTATATATATATATATTATGTATGGTCAAAACACGCATGCTTTGGTTTGTGCAAAATCCGACTATTTTGTGATGCCCTCAATCTTTTGGGCTCACCACTGTCTCCGAATCATCACACTGCAATCCTTCATTCAAGGCCGAGCCTTCATTTTCACAAATCTTACTGTCACTTTATATCAACCATCAATTCATTCTACATCTACAACTTTCTATATGGATAATATAATTTACAAGTTCTAACGTAAGTTTTTAAATAAAATTTTTATACATTAAAAGAAATTAAGTTTTATATCTAATTCACCTTTATTAAACTTATTTATAAATTATTGATCTCGTGTATATCATGTATATTGATTTTTCATAATTAATGCGAGAGATTAAATGTGTGTTTGGTTTTGTGTCAAAATTATTTGAATTGGTTAAAATTAATTTTCTAAGACGAAATTAATACCTGTTTGATTTCCAAAATAATTAAAGAATACAAAATTCACATTGAATGAAAAAATAACTAATTATTGTTTCTGTGTTGGATGATTGATTCAAATAAAATCAATTCTTTAACTCTGAACCAAACACATCATTTATGTATTATCTCACGTCTCATATAATTAATGTATATATATATATAGTTAAAATAAATTATAAAATTTTTAATATTAATTTAAGAAGTGAATTTTAAATCTAATTTAACTTTATAAAAATAATTTAATAGACTTAACAAATAATTTTTTGAGAATAAATTTTTAAATAATTATAATTTGAAGGTTAATTCAATCCTCTAAAAGTCAACTTAAAAAATAAAGTTTAGACTGAATTATATTTTGAAGAGTATAAGTTATGATAAAAGAGAAATAAATATTGATTGAAGAAAAGGATTTGAATTTGAATGTTGGTTGAGATGAGGAGAGAAATGAGATGAAGAATGAGGAAATGAAGAAAGTGGTTGTCCGATGGGATAAGGTTAAAAGTACAGAATCTGAAACGTCAAATCAGATAAGTTGGTGGGTTAATTGGATGCATGGATCTTGTCTCAAACAAACATAGTTACATACATGGGTCACTTCACTTTACCTTCCTTTGCAGAAAACAATAAATCAATGTTTCTCACTGTCATTTCACCTAATTTCCCAGTAGGACCATCCCGCCCCATACAACATTCATTTTTTTTTTCCTTATATTTATTAAATATATATTCTTATTATACATCTAACAAATTTTTACACATTTACTATTTTGTCTTTTAATCTTTTTTTTTAAGTTCATATCTTTAATAACTAAAAATATCGTGGATTGTATGAATAGTAGGAAAAAAAATATTTTTCTTATCGAATTACATAAGAAAGATGACTCTTTCTTTCATTGCCTCTTTACTACTTCTTCTTTCTATAATATAGTCTCACTCAAGATAAAGTGATTCTGTTTGTTCTCAAGTTTTCTGATACAAAAGATACTAAATGCATTTTTCTTTATGTAAACTTATGTATAACATAATGATTATATGTATACTTTTTGTTTCATCTTTTCTGCTAGAGTCACGCTGACATTACAAAAATGGGGTGAAGAACGAAAACAATGACAATAAAGTTATATTCCGTGAGTAAAGTCGATTATTTGGGCAAATTATGACATTATTTAATATAATTATAATTTTGGAAATATTTACCCCATGGGATCTTGATGTTTTACTGCATCTCCTTACACAAATAAAATCATGTAATAGAATCTTGAGAAGAATGAATATCTCTGTCTTCTGTATATGTGTGTTCAAATCAACTCAAGCAATATTCTTTTGAATCTTTTTTTACAAGAAAAGAAAAGAATAATAAAATTTTATCAAAAAATCGTGTCAAGCATAATTAAGTATAAATAAATAAAAGCTTACCTTGTTTTTTTAATTTACATCGTGAACAGATGTATGTTACGTTTTTTAACGTTAAATAGGTTGAAAAACGCAAAATCATGTATATTAACGTCAGACAAACTGTGTATTTAAATAGAATCAAAACAGTCACTTGTCTCATCATCACAAATTATACAATTCATTTTTTTAAATTCACTTAAAGTTCACCTAGCAATTGCGAACAGTTTGGTTGTGGTGTGCAAAAAAAACATTTTAGAGGTAGGAAACTTCAAAATTTTTAGTTTCTTCTTTTCTGTAATTTGAGATATATATATAATAAATAAAAACTCTCTAGCGATGTTTTCTTTCTAACTATACAAAATTAAAGAACAAAAAATAAAGAAATAACAAAAAACAAGTTACCTGTTAACAACATAATCAGTTAAATTTAAAAATATAACAAATTTTGTATTTGTATTTACATATATGAAGACTTAATTAATTATGATTTTAATATAATAGATTATATGGTCAATTTTTTTTATAATTATGCATTTCTATATTATAATGCAATAAATAATTAAAATAAGGGATAAATAAAATATATTATATTTTAATTTCTTTTTTACTCATATCACATATACTTCATTTTAATTCTTAATCTTTAGTTTTATAACTTTTTTTACCTAAACATATTTCTTTCTCTCTTCTAATTTTTTGTTTGTCATAAAATTCATTCTATGATATTTTTAATCTTATCACAACTTGTATAGTTATATTAAAATTATGTATGTTAATTAAATATTTTTATGTGTTACATTTAAATATTTTGCTCATTTTTAATTTTCTTCGCATAAACATGTTTAATTCTCAATTTAAGTGTTCAATAACATGTTTTGCAAAAATAATTTCATTATTTATTAAAAAAATTGGCTAATATGATATTTAAAAAATTTTCTTAAATCTTTTAATTACTTGTGTACAACTTCATTTTTATCACAACAATATAATTAAAAATGCACATAAATAACTACCCTGCAACAAATGCACATAAATAGATAAAAATATCAAAAGCTTTCTATTAATGTAAATAACCACATTAAAAGGATGGTGAAACTTTTGGATGGTATATTTACCAAGGATAAGGAGAAGTAGTTGTGTAGCAAATAAGGGTCCTGCTAAAGGGTAGAGTATGTTTACAACTAAGTACCACATAAATGCTGATGAATTAGCAGAATTTGAAAAACCTGTGGTCCTGGTTATGCGTAAGGCTGCCTCAAGTACTATGGTACTACAACAATCCAAGGAAGCGTGGTCCATCCTGCTCAGAACTAACAACTGTCAGACATGATTACGGGATTACTCCAATCCACTGTAGTTAATTTCTTCTGAATATCAGACTCAAATGCAACAACTTAGTTTCTACCAATTGCATTTTCTTCTGCGATCTTTTCCATCTGGAATTGTAGAATTATTTTATCCAAGACCACGACCATTTTATGTCCTTAGTAATCATCTTCTAACACATGACATGAGGTTCCCACCGTCATATTACTAAGGGAAACACTTAAATGAGGTACAGCTAATATTTAAACATATATTTTGTGAACTCGAAAAAACTATCCTTTGTACTTGTGCTATCCAAATGTAATGATGTCAAGAACTTCGAACTATTGCAAGAAAATACCAAGCCCCTTAAAAATAATTTCTTTCAAAGAGAACCGTTACAAATGTGAATTTCTGACAGACGACGGTCTGGTCACCATATATAACAGAAAGTAGAACATCAATTTGCTGAGGCAAACCTGAATAATCAATCAGTCTCCACTAAAAGAGCAAAATAGGAATAAAGAATAGTAGGACTAAAATTAATTCACAGGATTTGGTCTAACTCTCTTTAAAATAGATATTCTCTTTACAAGGTTAAACAGCTGTAAACACTATGCTTTCATCTCTCAGGTATGTCCCTCTCCTCTTAAACGTTACTATGTTATAGTCTTCATTCCTTAGTACTGCCTGAAGTTTTAAAGTTTCCATTGCTTGCCTACCGAAACTCCAGTTAGTCTAAAACTTCTAAATGAGTAAATAACAAAAGAATGCTACCTTGTTAGGTATACTTGTAAGACTATAGAAAAGGGGCGGTCCATCCCAATTGAGGGGTGTGAAGAGGCTCGGATGTACATAATCTTAATTTGACACGCAGACACTATTTCCGCACCTAAATCCTCTGACCACAGCCACATTGCCATAATCTTACCTTTGAGCCAAAGTTTACCCGCTGTATTCGTGTAAGACTCTGGCGGCAATAATGTTAATAAATGGTATCTAGCTTCAATAAGCTGTTCGAACTATTTGCTACGCTCATTATGTTGATACTTCAAAACTTCTTCGGTAGAAAAGAACATAGGCAGCTGAAGACTTTATCTTCTCCTTGCTGATGGGATTAACATGGCTATCATCAAAGTCATACCACTGATCACCACCTCTCTACATGAAACACAGAAAAGTAGATAAAACGGATGAACATTAACAATTGCAATGAGAGCGTTTTTTTAAACAGTTTACAAATAATAAAAACCTTCCAAAATTTCATAATGATCATATTGATGTCAATCATATCCAATCAACATTTCACCATCTACCACTAAGGATGACAAACAAACCCACCTCCATGGGTATTACCAGAACTCGTCCCTGTTTTGACGAAAATCTCCGCATTAACTGGGTATGGATGGGTATGAGTATGGATATAGGAAATAACATACTTTTTCAATTCAGTAGGAGATGGGATGGGAATATACATATCTATTTCGTCCCTGTTTAAATTATTAAAATAATCGTAGTCTATTAAATAACCTTATATATATATATATATATATTAATCTTATCACAATGTAAGTATGTTCAAATGATGTATATTAATTAAATATTTTTTGTCTCACATTTGAATATTTCTACTACTTTTTTAATATTTTTTCTTTATTGTATTTTTTTTTCACATGAGAATATTTAACCCTCTTAATTTAAGTGTTCAATAGCATAAACATTTCATTTACTAAGTTATATAAAAAATTATCTTTCTTTTTTATTCTATTATTATTAATTTTTGTTTTATCTAAAGAACTCTTGTTTAGCTAGAACAATTTTCATTATCTCTCAATCATCGACTAGGTTGATATTTGAAAAGTTTTCTTAAATGTCTAAGGTATTTTTCATCTTCATACCCTTTACATTTGAGTTCTATTGTGCGATTTCATTTCATGGTGTCTCAAATTATTTCTAAGATACACATTTGAACATTTATTTAATACTTTTATTTGTTAGTTTATATTTATTATATAGAATACTATTTTGATATTTTTTATATAATTATTTTTATTTTCTAACACATTATCATATGTGTAATTTTATCCCTATAATTGTATAAATAAATTTTATTTGCTATAATATAATAATTTAATGTGATTGTCATGAATCTCTTTTTCACCATCTAACATATATTGAAGTTCAAAAGATGAAATATCTATGTTAAAATTTTATTATTATTAGTTTAATATTTTTTCTTGTGATTTTGATCAAGTGATGTATAATAACTTTTATTAGTGTATAAAATAAGAGATTTCATTAGAATTAAAAAAATTAAAGTAAATAGACATTTAAAATATTTTTTAATTTGAATATTTGTTTTCCTTTTATATTTTAAAAATATTTTTAAAGTTTAACAAATAAGTTTTAATAATGTTTTCAAATTTAATAAATATTTTGATTCTCATAAGATTTTATTTGGTATTCTAATTTGAAATGTATATAACTGAAATATATACAATTATAATTATTTTCTAAATATTTGATATTGAATAAACAAACCTCCTTTTAATATTGAATGTGATAATATTTTCTTTTTACTATAATTTTGTATTATTTTATAAAAACTAATTAATTAATATTAAAACACTAAGAACAGGTAGACTGGTTACTCGATGGAAATGAAGATGAGACAAAAATTTAATAACCACTGAACTTGGATATGGGGATGGAGAAAATTTTTTCTCTAAAGATAGATATAAGATAGCGAAACTCATCCCTGCCATTGTCATCTCTATCTACAACTGGTAAGCTATTCTGGATAGAGGTCCAAAAGTCAATCCATAATCATGACAGTAATGAAGAGAGCCGTCTGAGTTCTCAAATCATTTCTAATGTTTAGAGACTATAATGTGCTCTATATTTCAAACTCAAAACATTTCAAATATTTCAAAACCAATTCTAATATCCCAAATTATAAGCTTAAAAAACAGAAAATAAGTATTAAAAAAAACAGCACTTACATGGACAAATGCAGTATAGTGGCCACCTCCCATGCTTCCATAATGGTTACTGACAGCATAAAGTGTGTAATGGTAAGACTCACCATTCCCGTGGCTAATATAAGCTGTCAAGTCGAGATTATCAACAGGGAAGTCAACACATGTCTCCAGCTTGTTTTTCAAGTACCGACTGTATTGAAACCTCTTAAGATGAATGACCAAAATTTTAGGCAGTCTCCAAAGATCTAACTTCTTACTAGCTTGACGATGTTTTTTACAGCCAGGACAGTACCTAACATTACAGAAAACTGCTACTTAGATAATAGCCAAACGAGAAGATAAGTAATTTAAGAGAAGAATGGGTATGTTGCAAGTGATAACCCGGGTATAGAACTTCACAGATCAGAATAGCTGTATGAAATATTGGCACAGCAATATTTTCTGATGGAAAACAAAAGTTTAGCAAAAATATTTTCCTAGCTGTGTTCATAAGATTAAAATAAGGAAGATTGACAGTTGCTCTAACTTGTACTAATTGACGGAGAAAAACAGGGAGAAAAGATTAACAATGAGATTTAAGATAGATGCAGACAAATGTTTAAACAGAAATTCAAATTCATTACAAAACGAGTCTGTCCCTGATCAGTCTTTTAATAAGACACTATTAAGGGTTTGAACTATAATGGCACTAAGTATCCAACAATAACCTGCAAATAGGATAATTTAGTGATGGTTATGATGAATTTATAGCAGTTATGAGCTGAATAAATATGCAGAGCTAATGCAAACCCGAACTAAAATTATTAGGAAAAGCTTAAATACATAGTAATCTATTTTAAATATCTTCCACATTGGACAGATTAACATGCTTGCCAATCAAAGAGTGTACACTTTCTTAAGGCAATAAAAACTGGCTAACTAACCACATGTCTTCTGGTCCAAGAGGCTCTTCTTGTAAGAATGCTTCAAGACACTTGTATAGAGAAACTGACTCCTGAGATCTCTTTGCTAAAAAACCAGACTTGAAAACCTCAGGCAAGGAACTACAAAGTTGTGTATCATATTTCTTAATCTGTTCTTCTGACCAACACACAAGCACGTGCAGTAGCCTCAACTCTCCACTTATTGCCAGAGGCTCATTCATTAGTATCTCGGAATTCTTGATAGTTCCCTTTTCATCTGTATGGTAAAACTCCATTCCTCCATCTGAAGAAGTGTCTAACTCATTCAAATTTGAACCTACACTAGGAGTTGTGACCTCCATTTCTGCAACTTCAGTTTCCTTAGACATGGCACAGTTTTCTAAGGCCTCTTCAATTGGATTTTGAAATGGATGGAACCATTTTAGATACAAATTGCGGAGATCAGATCCATTTGTAACATTACAAAGCCTAGCTACAACAGGAATTCCAAAGGCCTTCCAATTTAGAGTTCGCTTCCCATAGACAAACTGCCTGAAAAAATAATATCAAATAGAAACTTTATTAAGGCAAGGAAGTCACAGGAGTCAATAAAGAAGCTCATGTAAAAAAAGTATATGGATGCGAGCAAGTCTGTGGCAGTGAGTGTTAAATGCATACTGAATCCAAGCATCATGTTGTAGTGATTACGAGACTAGGAAAAAAATGATGATAAAAAATCAATCTTATTACAACAAATATATTGACTTACTCCTCCATCTGCTGGTTTATGAAAACAACCAAAGGGGCGTCGGCATTATTTTTATAAAATCGGTAAGCAACTAATTTGTCAGCATCTCTTATTAAGGATAATGAATCGGTAGGATCTTCAAGAAATCGTATAATGCAATTGTTGTATACCTGTATCAAAGCAATTGCATCAGACATGTAGCTTTCTACAGGATTAAATTGTATCAACAAAGAAACCAAAAATGAAGGGGAAGTGACTTCAAATGAGTTAAACAGATATCAAAGAAAATAAACCTCAGCTACTAATAAGGTCTCATCAGTCCCCAAAGAGCATGCAATGCTAAGAGCCCGGGTCAGGTCTTCGAATCTTCCATTTTTTGGAACAGAAATAGTATATGATGATAATGGAGACATTTTATCACCACTGCCACTAACAACAGTTATAGTCATTGTCCGCATTGTTGTTGAAGGTAGAGGTAATGACAAGTACATGAACGGATCAAATGTCACAGAGACCTTCCTACAAATAGGACAAACTAATGTTGATTTATACTGACCCTGCATAAAATGATAGATGCAATCCGTAAGGTAAAGAGAGTTACCATAGGAAGAAAAAAATATTAAAATAGCTCTCATGAACATGAAAAGGACACCAAATTTCATCTTCAAACGAATTAAAAAAAAAATAGCATGCTCACTGGCAGGAGAGGTATCACTCAATCTAGGAGGATTTCTTATTATTCTAAACCCCTTCACCAATAACTGATATTGTGAACCACTGGTCTATTTGGACAAACTTCTCTATAAGCACTTCTAGGAGAGGAAAATAAGAACAAAATAATGAAATAAACTTCTTCATTAGACAAAATTAGCTTATGCACAAGTTAAAAAAAAAGAATTTAGAAAAGTTGAATATGAGAACTTTTACAAATTAGTTACGTTAAAAATTCCACATCGAATAAGAGAATTTATCTTATATAAGTGAGTATAAACCTCACTTTATAAGTTAGTTTTGCAAAGTTGAGTTAAGATTAAAGTTCACATCTTAATATGATATCAAATTAGAACCCATCTTAGTGAAAGTTGTTTGTTTGGCCTATCATACCACTCACTATTGGACCACCTAGATATATCTAATCCCGCACTTGAAATGTCCATAATTTAGTGTGAAGGAGTGTGTTGAAGATCTCACGTTAACTAAAGATGAAGTCAATTTACAGGATATAAGTAGGTGCAAATCTAACTTTACATATCAGCTTTGTAAAATTAAACTAGATTTAAAATTCACTTCCTAATGAAATTTGTTATTTGTTCCGTCCATCGTGCTACCTACAAATATCTAGTTCCACGTTCAAGACATAGATGCCTCTACATAATGGGTGTGTTGAAGATAACACATCGATTAGAAATAAAGACAATTTATATTATATAAGTGGACCTAAACCTCACTTTACAAGTCAGTTTTGTAGGGTTGAGTTAGACTTGTAAAGAAGTGGATTTTAAGCCTAAACTCAACCTCACAAAACTGTCTTGTAAAACTGTCTTGTAAGGTGAGGTTTATACCCACTCAACAGACATCTCTCAAGTCGAGGCATACACATCTCGAGCAAAGAATTAGACATTAATGGGTGGTCTGATAGCGACCTAATAGCATATGGAATAATAGACTCACCAAACAAATTTTTTTGCTAGGATAGACTCTAACTCATAACTCTGATACCATATTAAAAAGTGGACTTTAAATCTAACTCAACATCTCAAAACTGACTTGTAAGGTGAGGTTTGCACCCACTTAGACACTGTAAATTGGTGTTACCTTTAGTCATGTGGGACTTTCAACAAGACTTAAAATTCACTTTTTAATAAGGCAATTTATTTTCATTTTTTGTTCTTATTTTTCTCTTCTAAAAGTATTTATGGAGAAGTTTGTCCAAACAGACTTAATATAATTTGTTTGACTATTAACTTTATCAACCAACTGTGGAAATTCTACTGGTTAATTGTTCATGGCTCCTTCATCTCACATGAAACCATTATTTACATCCGGCCCCCTTCCCCACAAAGAAATGAATTATTTTTCAGCAAACCAGCTCAATTATATCATATAATCTTTAACACAATACGTGTGGAATTTGTTTAAAACAGAAGTTCTTTGAAATTAGATTTTCTGCCCAAATAATGGTACGTCTGAATTCATAAAAATTATCTTTTCAATATTATAGACACGGATCAGGCTGTAATTTCCAGAACTTGCGAATTTGGCATAACAAACATACATAACATCTGTTCCTATAGTTATAACTAATTGGTTCAAACAGTAGTTTGAACTCTTTAACTAATTGCTTTTATTATTACACTCGTAAATGCTCAAGTAAATCACTAATTAAAGTTTCTAAAAATAACTACTTAACAACCATTACGAAACTGAGTTCTTCACGACATGTGGGTATATGTAATTAATTCTACATTGCATACAATGAGATGAATACATACTTGGCATACATCAACGATGACAGAATCATTGCGAGCCAAATGATTATGCCAATATTCATCAGCAACCTCTTCATCTGGTCGACCATCTCCATCCTTTACTTCAACATAAGGCTTACATTTAACACGATTCAGATCTTCGTGAAGACCATCCAACAAAAAAGCAAGAAGTTCCTATTAAGACGCATGGATATAGTTGACAATGTTAGGGAACACGAGACACCAACCTTTTAAAGCCAAAAGTTTTAGCAAAAAAGAGAACGAAAGGGCCAAATGCACACACTTGAGAATCATGCTGATTAAACCCACTGAACTGGGGGGCAAATCTAGCAAGTTTTGATTTGAATACTCTTGGTGCCACAGGGCTTGCTCCAGGTGCCCATAACTTCCTGAGCAAATCTCCAAACGCCAAAGCTATCTCACCCTGGCAAAGAAGCACATATCAAGAAAATAAAATAGTAGAATACAACACAGGTATTGAAGTTTCTATGTCCCAACCAATGGCAACATAAAAAACATTTAGATATCAAAATATTAAATTATTATGAGCTGTGTGAGATCAATTACTACATACATTCATGCCCAAAGGGTTTTCATGATTGATTTCTTTAACATAATCTTCCAGAAAATAATCAACGAGCTTTGGTGTATGTGCTAAGCATTGGAGGGAACTGTTCATGAAGCAAGTGTTTCCTAGGTTTTGTAATCCAGTTAATCCCAAGGAACCAGCTTCACCGGGGCCTAAAGAGAAGGTCAAAGAATTGGCATGCGTACAATCAGAATTCGCACTGTCAATAGAGCCATTCATCTTCAGTGAAGTACTGCCAGAAAAATTTGCCATCTCGTCTTTTTTCCCATCCTTACATCTAATTGAGTCTGTTAACCCATAAACTTGCAACTCCAAAAGAATCTGTATATCAGGCAAAGTTAATATTAACAAGGCACATAAGGAAATCCAATCAACAACGACAACAATAGCCTTATCTCAATGGAAGCTAATTTCATACAACCAATATTTCAGAAGTTCAAGTCACTTAAGATAAATTTTTAGTAGGAGTCATGAGGAGACACTCAATCTAGACAAAGTAAATGATAACAAACAACCACAGAAATTTAAGTTATCTTCAGCAAAGACAACAACAATAATAGCCTCTATCCCATTCGACAACATCAACTATACGTGTATCATACAATGGGACTTGGTTAAAAACCAATTTCTTAGGAACAACTTCCGAGAAATTATTGAAGAAGCTATCGTTATCTTTACATTCCACGAAATTATGCTTTTTTTCCCAAATCATTCAACCCTAAGATTCTTGCGTCAATAGGCCTAGGGAAAAGAGTTTAATCTCAGCAAGAAAATTCAGAGGACAAAATCTTCTTAAATATAAAAACTTGTCAAAATATAGGAGAAAAGATTTTTGTGTGTAAAAAATCTCAAAAGGAAATAGCTTGTTTCTTTACAAGACCACTAAACATCTGCTTGTGTCTGAAAACTAATATCTGATTGCATAAGCATAATCATAATTGAACACTGAAAAATTTATATCGCACACAAAATAAATAGCACAGAAAGTATAGCCATAATGATATCATGTCCCAAACTATCAATATAGTAATACCTGATATTGACCGAAGCATATAAACATGATAACATTTTACCAAAATTATTAAAGTCATATAATAAATACAAATAAAGGACCCAAACATAAAACACAGTGCACTTGATGTAGATGAGAGACAAAGTGAGCCAATGACTCAAGAGTTGAACTAAAAACATGTCAACTCAACTTGGCCTACTTTTTTGTGACCCAAAAATTTTGTAATGAAATTTGACTCATCATGAGTTGGTAGGTTAAGAAGATTGACTCATTTAAGCATGTTTTGTTCTCCCAACTTATTTCATATATTTATTACAATGCAATCAAAGTAGATCGACTCAACCTACTTGTTTATGGCACTACAATCAAGGTATTGACCTATTTCACCAAATATTAACCACAATTAAGAAGTGATATTATAAAGATAGTAAATGAAAAACGTGTTAACTTATATAATTGAGCAAACAAATAAATTAAGGATCCAAATCATTCAAGCACAGCTGAACAACATTCTAGTCTTAACAAATACCAAAGTGATAACCTAAACATTTAAAAGTATAAAGTAATTATAATAAAAAAATGAAGTTGTTGTTTGTGAGTTTTGGGTCAATCCACCTCCAACTCAGCTCGAACTCATTCAACAAGTGAGTTAAGTAAGTCGAGTTCAATTTGAATCTCATTTTAAAAAACAAAAGAAAAGACTATTTTTTCCAACCTAATCTAACTCAAACCCATGATGAGCCAGATTAACTCATCAGTTTGAATTCACTTTGACACCCCTAAGTGTAGTGGTAGTCTAGACATGCCGCCATTTTTTCCATAAAGTTCAAAATATCCATTAAAGCATCCAACGGTCCTAATATGCAACAACCATAATCTTTGAAGTATGCCAAGTAGCTAAGAAGTTATGGCACACAACATACATACACTCATCCCTAACACTAGAAAAATGGAATAGTTTGTGACCAAAGTATTATCTACAACTCTGAAAATATCATACAAGGACATCAAAGCATAAACAAACCAACTTTAAACAACATATAATACTACAAACCTCCTGATCAGACTGCCTTTGACAGTCAACTGGGGTCTGATTTTTGTCATTCATAAGAAACGTTATCTGGCCTGAATAGTCCCAAATGCATAACTGTGCAATAACATGTAACAACAATGTCAATTTCAAGAGTAGAAATGCAATTGTGTGTAAAACATTGGAAGGGGGTCCACTTAATAACATTTTCTCAAAAAAAAAATCAAAAAGTTAATCTGATATCCTCATAACCATGCATATCGAATTTTAGGTGAATTGAACATACCCATGTATGTAATTTTACAAAGAAATCGAACTTGATCTATTTAATGTCAACTCTTAATCCAAGTGTTGGATTAATGGAATTTAGAGTGTATAAAGAGTTATTAGAGGAATTAGACAAAACCTACTCTTAGAGTAAGTGTTTCCCTTCACACACATAATTATATAGATGTAAAAGGAAATTGCCATTACCATCTCTGAATCCACACTGAACATTTTGCAGGCTCTTTTAAAAAGCTCAACTGCGTTGTCCTGGAAAGAAGGGAATAAATGGGAACAACAAATTAGAATTTGAATAATAACAAGATAATGAACAAATAAGTATCACAATTTCTTAATGATTTTGATCAAGGTTATCATACTCGACAATCTAAGCAGACTCGTGAGAGCTTTGTAGACTCGTAAGAGTCTATTTTAGTCCAATGTTTCCATCCAATGTCAGTCCTAAGTCATGTGTCCTAAAGCATTTTTACTTCTAGGTCTAGGAAATGAAGATGCACAAACATTGAGATAACAAGAATTTGAAGCAATCCCACTTTCGAACATTGTAAATCAGTGCCAATCAACTAAAAATGAAATAATTTTTTGTTCTAGAAAAACAGAAAAAACAAATTAAATCAAGAAAACAAAATATATATATATGTGTGTGTGTGTGGGTGTGTGTGTAATACATGTGAGACAGCGTGTGGAGGGAGACAAAAATGTGAGACAGCGGAACGACATTCAAATATTGGCTGAACACATTCAAACAATGGTGTAATGACGTTCGAGTTGGTTAGGTACGCATTTTCACCCTCTCTTTCGCTTCGTTCTTTGTTTAGCGTATTGGATTTGAGATTTGGGCTTCTAGATCTCCTTTCTTCTATTTGGGTTTGGGGTTTTCATATGGGTTTAAACGAATGACAATTTGGTTGACGTTTTGAGCGATTCTACGAACTCGATGACTCGTTCTCAAAATCGCGAGTCTGTTACGAGTCAACTGAGTCTACTCCGAGTCTATTCAAAAACGAGTTTACAAATGAGTCAACTCATTACTACTATCTAGACTTGTAGACTCGTATGAGTGTACGAGTCAATCCACGGGTTTGATAACCATGATTTTGATTAAAAAAGCACTTGTATTAAATCAAATTATTGTTGTATGTACACTTACATACATACATATATATATATATGGAGGTGTCGTGTTACGCTAAGAGTAACTTTATGATGAGCCCAAGGCCCCTAATGAGAATGGACGGGAGTTTCTTAAGAGAATTACAAGGAGCATGACTAGAAGGGATATCTCCTCTACACCCTCTTCTCCTAGTTTGTGTAAAAGGGTTGAAAACTTGGTATAGGATTAATTCCCTAGTATAAAATACACATAGGATAATGTATTTAGAATAAAAAATCATACAGAAAATATAGGCTAAGCCAATTTCATGATTAATACAGATGACATTATATCTAACAATATCTAACACTCTCCCTCAAGCTGGTGCCTCTAAATCATATGTACCAAGTTTATTACAAATATAATCAATTATAGATCTCCGTAAAGATTTAATAAAAATATCTACTAATTGATCATTTGAATAAATAAACTTAGTCTTGATGTCTCCAAATAGAATCTTTTCTCAAAGAAAATGACAATCAATCACAATGTGTTTGATCTTTTCATGAAAGACAGGATTATAGCTAATATGAAGAGCAACCTGCTTCTTACATATAAGTGTCATTTTAGTGACATCTCCAAACTTGCAATTCTTTAAGTAATTGATTAAGCCAAATAAGTTCACAAGTAGATGAGATCATAACTTTATATTCTACTTCTTCCAAGATATCAAGTTATCACCAATGAAGACATAATATCCGAAGGTGGATCTTCTATCAGAAGGAGGGCTTGCCCCATCAACATCTAAATAACATATAACTTTAGTGTGATTATTGTGATCATATAGCAAACCTTTTCAGAAGATCCTTTAATGTACTTCAATATATGAATGACTAATTGCATTCTAGTGACATAACATTAGGAATTAAGAAATAGGCTCACCACACAGATTGCAATGAAATTGTCAGGACTAATAACAGTAAGATAGTTCAACTTTCCAACTAATCTTTTGTACGTATCAGGATCTGAGAGAGGCTCCCTATGATTAAGTAGGAGTGTTTGGTATTGGGATCATGGATGTGTCAACAGATTTTGAGTTCATCAATCCAATTTCCTCCAAAATATCAAATTCATACTTCCTTTGAGATTTAACAATACCGTTGTTGGATTATGTCACCTCAATCCCAATAAATATTTGATTTTTCCAAGATCTTTGGTTTGAAAGTAGTGACAAAGGTGTTGTTTCATCTGTGAGATGTCATGGTGGTCATTGTCCGTAAAAACAATGTCATCAACATATACCATTAAATGGATGGTGACAAGCCATGATTGATGAAATGCATGCACTTGAACACACTAATACTTTGGAGCTTATCACTCTTCCTCTTGGTAAGAAGCCTCTAGATTGTAGATGGATCTATGTCATTAAGGTTGGTCCCATTAGTGAAGTAGATCATCTCAAACCTTGTCTAGTAGCTAACGGATACACTTAGGTTTATGACCTCAACTTCGCCTTTTCCTTGCTATAGTTGTCATTCGTCAATGTCCTATTTACCAATTGGACATAAAAATACCTCTCGTCATGGTGATATGGAAGAGGAGATTTACATTGAGCAACCTCCTAGATTCTGGTTTTGGTTTGTATATTAAATTGTTCACTCTATGGCTTGAAGCAAAAATCTTGCTTTCTAACTCATAACATGCAGAGATGTCTTGTCACATGGAATAAGTAGTTCCAAGGTCTTTCCAAATTTAAGGGCATTGGAGTAGAACATATAATCTCTACCAAATTTTGTAGTTATGTGTCTTCATAACCTTGTAATAATTTGCCAAACATCATAATCCCAATATAGAAATTATTAGGATTACCCCAAGATATGGACTTAACTTCAATATGGTTTACCCTACTCGTACTGTTCTAATAAATTGAGCCTACTAGAAACAATTTTGACCATTAAGACAGTTATCATCAAGCAAATGTTTAAGAGCAGCATTACATAGTCGAGTTGTCATGCCAAAACACAAGAAATTCCTTATCTTTGAAAAAACATTTTAAAGGAGAAAACACAAACATCGTCGTGAGCAATGCATTTTTCAAAGGAGACGCATGCAACCCAAGAAGAAAGAGCAAAGCAGGGAAGGTCTGGAACTACCACCTAAAGGAGACTTTGGCGAAGCAAGTGGCAACAAAAACACCTGGCACGTGAAGCCCACTTGCACATGCAAGTGCTTGGCTACTCCAATGGTGACGCAACTCTAGTTGTTAATAGATCAAAGGATGGTGAATCCATACGTGTGATCATCAGTATAATTTTAGGCTACCATGACAATGAAAGCAATGCAAAAGGGGGGGACAAAGATAGTGGTCATGAAACACAACTTGGGTGCACTTCAAGCAATCTAAAAGTGGAACCGCAACTATGGAAAAGGGGGGGAACAAAGATAGTGGTCATGAAACACAAGTTGGGTGCACTTCAAGCAACCTAAAAGAGGAACTACATCTAAGACGGCAATGAAGAAATGTGTAAGAGCCTCCAAAACCGAGAGCTCTAATACCAACTTGAAAGAGATTAAATTGTATGAGAGAAAAGATTTTATTGAATTGATTAAATGAAACAATACCTCAGTCTCTATATCTAGAGAACTCTAACTTCAAAGTAATAATTACAAAGAGATATCTAGTATCTTCCAACAACACATTTAAAGTAAACTAAAATGTCCTATTGTAGTTATCAAAAAGATTTTCTCCTTAATGAACAAAAAACATTTAATAGCTCTTACAAAAAGTTTGTGTAGACTTTGGGGAGACATCATGTACAAAACATGTGCAACCAAAGTTTTGCGGAGAGACGTGATGTAAGAATGTTCATTTGAAAAAAAAAAAATTATTGAATGAGGAATTATGTATTCTAGAGAATAAAAGGGTGTCCTATTTATTACAAAACAAGCAATGAAAATTGTATTACCCCAATGATGTACCGGAACATTTGCATTAAATATTAAGGTGTGTGCAATTTCAATTAAATGTCAAATTTTCTTTTCACAACTTCATTTTGTTGGTATGTGAAGACACGTTGATTGATGCAAAATTCCTTGAGAGGATACAAAGGAAGAAAGTTCAATAGAGAAATATTCTTAGTCATTGTCACTTAAGAATTTAAAATATTTTTCCAAATTGGTTCTTCATCTCATCAAAGAAATATATGAAGATAGATAAAAAGTTCATACCAATATGATTTAAATATACACAAGTACTTCTAAAATATTCATCAATGAATATAACAAAATATGTTAAAGGGCTAGGACTTCAAAGTTTTAAGTGAATGGTAGAAAAAAAAAAGGAGTTACGTTTTTTTTCAATTTGCTTAGGAAAAAAGGAGTTACAGTTTTAAGTGAATGTTTGCCTAGTTTATAAGATTCACCTTCTAAAACCTAAATTTGTTTGAGACTAGGAACCGTTATTTGAATTTTTGCCAAACTTAGGTGACCCAAATGATCATGCAAAAGCTTTGGAGGTGATGCAGCAAGACAGAACACAGAGGGAATGGATTTTTGCGAGTATAGGTCTAGTGATTAATGTTCTACATCACTCAGGTGACCGGTGACACATTCTTGTATGTCAAAAGAATCATAATCAAATGTAAGCAGCGCGAGTCAAAATTATAAGGACAATAACGGATATAAACAACATAATTTAAATTTAAGAAGAAAAAGAAACTTGATGAACTTTCATAAAGTGCCCGTATAAAGAACACCTTTTTTTGAAAAAAATTATGCTATTCTAGGGTAACAAACAGACCAACTTCCCTCATTTCCACTCATTTCTATCGTCTTCCTTCCCTTTCATGGTCATTTTCACTATACCAACACAACATAAAAGAAATTGGAGAGGGAAAAAACCAAGCAGAGAGAGAAAGAGACCTTTTTGCTTATTCGTACTCCAAATGAATTTGTTTCCCTCTGAACAGAAAGTCTGAGTTGTAAAGGATATACATCTGACATATCACTGTCAGTGGCTGAAAAGCCTTTGTCATCCTTCACTACATTTTTCGAATCACTATGCCTACATGAAATATCAAAGCACGTGATGATGCAGATATAGACAATCTAAATATTCTAGATGTCAGAAAACTTTCATTAGTAGCATCATGAAACATTAACTATTTTTAATTTCAAATCCACATTAAAAACAAAAACTTGCACCTTATAGATCTACTTATCATGGAACATGCAATGCAAGTAACCACTTGAAATTCTGTACAAAATAAATATGCCAATAAAACAAAGACAAAAGGAGCAATATGACTAAAATTTATGAATCGATGCATTGAATTATGAATCATTTATACGCTAGTTACTTTTAAGTTTAGGCTACATGTATCATATATAACATGGTCCCATCAAGGGGGACTTGTTTAGCATATACGACCAAGAAAGCAACTTTGATAAAAAAGTCATGGGGTGAGCTACGATACAAGATTAAATACCACTAGAGCTCTCCTCCATAAAATCCATCGTTAAAAGTGACAAGTCTGGTAAACAAAGCTTTCTTCATGTGGCACTAATAGCACCTTCAAAAAGAAGTCCTTAACTAATATAAAAAGTACGCTTAGACATGTTCAAAGGTCATGACAACACTCTGCAAGGTGCAAACCAGCTTCCCAAGAACTTGTAAACACTCACAGAAATTCCAACTATCTTGCATCAAATCTAGCACATCTTCCGGTGAAAAAGAAAAATTTGCACAAATAATTAATGGACTTGTATACAAGAAACTCAAGCATAAAAAAGAGGTAGAACTCATTTGCAACAGAAATAGAAAAATCAATGATGACTATGTCCAAACTTGAAATTCTTTAAGTTCAGCAAGCAACGTTATTATTTGACTGTGGAATATGGGAGTGGCAAAAACTGTTAAAACAATTAAGCATAAATACACAGCACAAAGCTGTGCCACAAATGTTCAAAGCTAGAAGAATTTCACACAATACAAAGCACAACGCCTGCTATCTAAATTTCAAAAAGCTATGAAATCCAAACCTAGGTTGAAGTAGGAAAAAAAAGTTGCATCAGTGCACATTCTAACCTAAACATCATACATTGAAGCCACCTATCTATCTTCACTCACCACTTGAGTGCCTGCAACCACATATCTCCAGATACCAGAGCAAAATCCCGTCCAGATACACCAACTTCGCCATTTTCACGGATGTGCTGCAAATCCTCCTCCCTCCGAAGACTGAACGCAAGATCCGAGCTGAAGATGGTATTAATAATCTTCATAGGCCCAGCATAGGACGAACCAGGAATAGAGGCATACGCAATTCCCTTCTTCTTATCCGAATCCGCAGGCATTGAATCCTGAGCATCCTTCCACCACCTGAAACACACGGAATCAACCACCAACGCTCTTCACACATTCAATCTCAATCAAACAATGCAGACAAGCTCGGATCACAGCAAAATCCATACGAGGCACAACAGAATCAACAAGCTAGCCAGTTCGATTATTCCACGAAAAACATTAAAAATACATATGACCGATAAAATCGAATTCAGCTTCGCCTCGATCGGTCCAACCCTAAACGTGCATTGTTAGTTCCGTTGCTTTGGATTTCAGAGATTCACAGTGAGGAAATGGACTCACAGATTTAGGGAAAGTTAAATAAGGCGCTAATTGAATTGAAGTGAGAAATGAGTGGAATCTTGAAAGGGGAGAGACCTGTGAGGAACGAAATAGACTCGCTGGTCCTTGTGTGAGTCTGGTCGCTGAGAGTTATCGGAGCTATCTTCCGAGGCACAGTCCATTGCAGACAGAGATTCAGAATTCGCTTCCAAATTGTGCAGATTATGTATAGAACCAGAGAAAGCAAAAAATGAGAGAATTGCAGAGAAAGAAGTAACAAGTGGAGCTTTGTGGGAAGGGAAGAGAAGAGAAGGATGCAAATGACAATACTATTACAGGATAGGGAGGGAAAAAATATTCTACTTTCGTAAACTTTTAACTTATTTACTGCCCCTCGTATTTTTTTTTTTTTCGGAAAATGTTCGAACAATTAATATTTATTAATTTTGCCAATTAAAGTTTATAACATCAACTCATTTATAATTTAAATGAAAAAAAATCGTTTTCACAATACTATAGTAATCATCATTCCTATAGTATAATCACATCATTGGTTTATAAGATTTTTTAAATATAAATTGCCATATAAAATCTTTCTAGTTTGGTTTAATTAGTAATTTTCTACTAATTTTTTTGAAAATAATAGTTTGTGGTAGCTTCACTTAAATGAGTTTTAAAATCATTTAAAAATGTCATATATATAAAAACATGGGTTTGTCACTGTGAAAATATGAAACATTTTTTATTTAAAATATTTTATTTGTATTAGAAGAATTTTAAGATAAAAATATCTGAATTTTAACACGTAATAGACAATGTTGATACATTACACATCTAAATGACATTGACGTTAATTCATCGAAAAGAACATACTTTCAAAAAATAAATATTCAATTGAATCAACAAATGTAAAAAATAAAATCAAAATTTAAATATAAGAATTAAATTAAATATTTTCATAATTATGTATTCTAAAAATTTGACATATTTTCCTGAATTTAATTAATTTCTTTTATTAAAATATGAATCAAATATAACATACCATATTGATTAATTTGTTTTAATTAAAATTCAACATAAAATCTATCCTAGCTAATATTTTGGAATTCGATAGTTCTGACATTTTGAAATTGTTAGGAAATTACAAAATAAATGTAAAATATTTTTCAAAAGATAGTTGTTAAATATTTTATGATAAAAAGTATCAATTAAAGAGATTGTGAAATAATTTTAATGATTATTGTTATTTTCACTTTTTTTTTTAACTTTCTTTTATATGTATGAAAAATAGTTACTTAATCTCATAGTAAAATTAAGATACCTGAGCTATTGTTTTATTTTAATACATGTAATCTATAATAACTAATAAATAGATATATTAGTTATCTTTTGTTACAAACAATAATTGTGGAGTAAATTATTCATATACTTCAAGTAACATCAACACAATTACTACAAAAAGTAATTTAAAAATCATATTTTAGTTTTTTATAAATTTTAAAAAAAAAAATCAGTCCAGATTTAAATATCTTTAGTTCTTATAATAAAAAGGTCCAAAACGAAGTTCACTTTCTAACAAAAAAAAAAAATCGTAGTTTGTTTTCAAAATAATGTAAATCTAGTTTAGTAAAATATTTGATATATTTTTGTCTTCTTAGTAACAAGTGTGAACAAAGGCTTAAAGTATGTCAAAGGAGAGAAAAGAAGTACTAAATATATAGCTTGAAAATATTTATTATTTATGAATGTAATTTATCAATTATTACAGTTGAAAAATTATAAAAGAAAAAACATTGTCCATAAAACTTCATAAGTAGTCATTAAAAAAGTCATTAATTTTACAAAAAATGTAATTTACTATTTGATAAAGTGTAAGAAATTATATTGTCTGTATATTTAAATTTCAGTGTCCCCCTATTTTAAAATATTATTCAATGGTTTTTATACATTTATTCAATAATTTTTAAAAGCTTTACTTTAAGTTTATTGATGGAGTACAGTATTTTACATAAACATCTAATAAACTACCATTTTAGCATCCCTTCAAATAATATAAAAGATATTAATTGGTATTTTTTCACACTATCAATATTTCTTAGAAAATAATTTATGGTTACTTTGAATTCACCAAAACATGAATGAATTAAGATAGAACAAACTAGAACCTAAAATATAAATTTATTTTAAAAATAATTTAATTGAAATGAAGCAAAACAAATATTTTGTTATTAATAAATGAACATAATACATTATTATTTAATTTGTTATAACTTATACTTGTTTTAAATATATTGAAAGAAAAATCACCACTTTTTTCCAATGATAAAATAAATAAAAGGAACAGTAAACACATAAAAAAAAAAAAAAACCATTCTAATTCTGAAGTTAATTATTATGTATGGTTGGTGAAAAGAAGTTCACATCATTGATCAGGTATAATAATAAAATTTATTCAATTGGATAAATACTCAATTATGAATCAGAAAATAAGAGTTATCATAATACAAACTACCCTAATTAACATAGGAACAAAAATAGTATTTTTTTTTTTTTGGATGTTGTGAATGGGACTAGGTTCACCTAAGGTGTTATCATGCATAAAATTTAATAAATATATCAAACATACTATTAAGTTCACTTAGGATGTTATCATGCATAAAGTTTAATAAATATTTAAAATAGAAATTAAAGTTTTGAAAAAAGAAAACAGATCCGAAAAATCCTCTGGCACGAGGCTATGACACATAAAATGATGGTTGTGGGCCTGAAGAAAACCCTAACAGCAGCTCGCACTATTTTATCACTGTAAAGCTGGTGCTTCACTCACCTATTCACGTGATGAACCAATTTCATGTGCATCCACTTTTCATCACGTGCCTCTCTTGTGTCTCTTATGTTATTCGCATCTTATTCCTATAACAATGCCTAATTATCATGCACTTTGAAAATCAAAGTTTTGGTCTTGGTCTTTCAACCTTGATGTTAATGGTTCAATGCATTCATCAATACAATCAACCAAAATATTTTAAAACAATTTTGCTTTATTTATAAATTAATTTTTTTTATATTTACTGTATGTATGTGTTTACTTTTTATAATAAAAAATAATAAAATTATTATTATTATAATTGTATAATTATATATATATATATATATATTATTAATTTTATTATAAATAAATTTTATTTATTTATAGGTAATTTTATAATTGAAAAATAATTAAATTTAAAAGACAAATAAATTTAAAAAAATCAGTTACTTGAAAAATAAAATTAATAAAATAATTATTTTAATTTAAAAAACTTTTATTTAAAGAGTAAAATTGAAAAATATGGATAGTTAAAGAAAAGTATACAAAAGTCATGACAAAGTAATGAATGAATATCAAAGAGGTATATTAACATTTAGTATACACTTAAAAGAAATCAGAAATAATAAAATTATAAGTTACTGTGAAGTGATAAGAAGAGAAATGAAAAATAATAATAAAAATAATAATAATAAGAGTAGACCATATCTCTCAATCATTATAAAATAAAAATATCATCATTCTAATTAAGCTTTCAAATAGAAACCTTTAGTTTCTAATATTTATAATAGAGCTGTAAAAATGGATTGGAATCCGCGAGTTAACTCGGCTCATCATAGGTTCGGGTTGGGTTGAAATTTTTTTACAAATTTTAATATGGGTTAATTTTTGACCCAGCTCATTTAGAACCCGATTCGGGTTGAACCCGTAGTGAGCCGGATTGGTTCACCAATCCGCAGATAAAAGGATCACACAAGTGTTTTATTTTTTTTTATTAAGTTGGGTTTTACATTTGGGTCATGTTAGGTTTTTTTTTTTATCGAATACATAAATAATTTGTAATTTTTTTATTTTGGTTTGTATTTGGATTGTATTAAAGTTTATTTAGATTTTAATTAGAATTACAATTTACTTTTGACTGAAAAAAGAATAAAAAAATAATTTTTTTAATTAAGTGAACCCGTGAGTCAACCCGTTTAACCCGCCAACCCGTGGTGGGTCGAGTCGGGTCAGACGGGGTTACCCTTTTGACAGCTCTAATTTATAACTATTTATCTTCTTGTCTTTTTTTGTTTTTTAAGTAATATCAATAAGGGTTATTTTCAGTTAGTTTTTAAAGTTAATTTTCTATCTGTGTAAATTAGGGTTATTTTATTGTCTACTTTTCTCAATTATTAATACTAAGAATTTTCTCAATCAAATTGCGAGATTATTTTCTAATATATGTTAGTCAAATTTTTTAGTCGATGTCTCACATAATTATCCTTTAGTACAAATCATCTATAAGTCAAACATTATAATTCACTAATCCAAAAATTTATTTTTGTTTGTGTAGTAAAAAATTGAAAATATATATTACTGATTACATAAATTAAAATATATCTTAAATTATATATCATAAAATTCAAAGATATATTTTTTATTATATACTCAAAAACTTAATTGAAATTGTATAATACAAAATACATACATTCATGGATTGTCTAATTGCATAATCCAAAAATGTATTTTAAATTTCGTAATGCAAATATTTAAAATAAAAATTTATTTCAAATTATATAATATGAAATATATTTTTATATTATTCAAGTCAAAATATATTTTAGGATTAAAAGTGCACTATATAGTGTTCTATACAGAAATAGAAATGTTTACAGATCTATAATTTTAAAAATCTAAAATATGAATAATTTAGACTTTTCCAACCTTTCATGAAAATACATGAATAAAATATAAAGGTGGGTATGAGTTGACTTTTTCAAAATTCACTCTAGATCCAATAAAATATATTAGGCCGATGTTCGATATCCATTTTAATCAGATTTAGTAGATTCATTTTTTTCAATTCAATTTAAATTTGATTAAATTTAGATCAAATTCATTTTAACAACTAAATGAATTTCAATGAGGTCGATGTAATATATTTTATTATTAAGTCTATTAGAGATTGACTAGGCTAATTCAACTCAACTTATATCTCGATTGACTCCTACTGACTTAAGTCTAGTTTATTTGTCTCGACTTGGGTTTGGGTTGTCTTACCTCAACATTAGCCAAAGTTGACTTGAGTCAACATGGATTCAGACCATTTTTTCTTGACTTGAACCTGTTATGACTCGTCACGACCTTACCAACTTGTCTTGACTTTTATTTGGGGTTGACTCGTCTTAACCTTCAACACAAGTTTACTTGACTTGACCTCCGACACGGGCCAACTCAACATGACCTTCAGTCTTGGTCAACTAGACTCGACCTTTGGTCTGCCAACTCAGCTCGACCTTCGACACAGATTGACTCAAATTGACTTTTGGCACAGACTGACTCAGCTTGACTTTTGGCCTAAATTGTCTTAGCTTGACCTTTAGTCCAAGTTGTTATTTGAACTTCGATCTTGGTTGACTTGGCTCAACCTTCGATCTGGACCGACTCGACTCTACTTTTAGCCCCGATTGATCTCACTTCCACTTTTGGCTTAGGTTGGTTCGACTCAACCTTCGATTCAAGTTGACTCAAATCGATTATTTGACTTAGGCTGACTCCTTTTGACCTTGATATCGGTTTGACTCATCTTGATTCTTCGGTCTGAATTGACTTGGTTCAAACCAATTTATCTCAATTCTTCAGGTTTGGTCGAGTCATATTGACCTTCATATTTGGTTGAGACGTCTTGATTTTTTGATCCAAACCTACTCGACTCGACTCAACTTTCAATTAGGGTCAACTTGGCTCGATTTTCAAATTGAATCGCCTTGCCTCGACCTTTGGTTAAGGGGGAATTAGCTTAATCTTCATATTGGACTAACTCGACTTAATTCTTTATCCGAACCGACTCAGCTCGACCTTTGACCTAGGCAACTCAACTCGACCTTTTGTCAATATCTACTTGACTCTACTTTCGACCTGGACCTACTTGTTTCGACCTCCAACCTAGAGCAATTCATCTTGACCTTCATACAAGGATGACTCATCTTTATTCTTCGACCTAAACTCAGTTAGCTCAACCTTCAACCATTTGGTTTGGGTTGACTTAGTCTAACCTTCAACCCATACCAACTTGACTTGGTCTTTTAATTCGTGTTAGCTCGGTTTGATCTTTGGTACAAGCATAATCAACTCAACCTAAGCTAATTTGGTTCGATCTTCGTTTTTGGTTGCTTCGACTCAACCTACGACTTGGATCGACTTTACTTGACCTTGGACCTAGACCGATTTGACCCAACCTAGAGCTCCGACGCTTTGGGTCAACTTAACCACACACCTTAATTTTAGGCTCAAAATCTAATGATGTTATTCGAATTTGATCAAAATCCTATTAAGTGAACAGGTAGATTTTAAATCGAAAAATATAGATTTGAATTTTAAAAAAAATTCTATTTAAATACACTTAAAACAATATAAATTTGGACTATTATGAATTATATTTAACAATTTAAATATTTTGGCAAGGTAGAAGAAGAAAAAGCCTTTTTCTTAGTCTAATGTGCATAGAAATCCAATTTTGGTGAAGTCCCTATTATTCAAAGGCCCATTTTTTCTTCACACTATAGAAGCCTTTGATAATCAGAGTTTATGGTTGAGCATTTAGAGAAGACAAAATTAGATAATAAATATAAATACTTGTTCTTAAAATAAAGCTTTAACAATATTTAATTAAAGGATTAATTATTTGAAGGATGATGTTGGAAACTTCAATATAAATCGATTTATATGAACTCTAACAAATATGTGTGAACTCATTAGAATTAAATGGATAATTAGTAAAGTAGTCATTGTTTGAGTGATGATGTGTTACAAGGAAAAGTTTCATGACTTTGATACAATTACTAAAAGTCAGCTTAAATCCTAGTTGAAGCTTTTTCATTACAAAATCACTTTTATATTACTCATACATAGCAAACCATTTTATTTTGTGGTGGAACCGCATTTGATATCTCATAAGAATGGTTAAACAATAATAATTGTGCTTTTTTTTCTGTCTATAACAATAACTATGTTTCTTATGTATTGCTTTTTCTCAATTTTTACAAGGTATTTTCAAATATAACTCAAACATCATATAAATAATTTATTATCCACAGATCATTTAGATAGTTGTTAAAGATCCCAAACCGATTTTTAAATTGAAGGTGATGCAAGTTAATGGCTTGTTCTTTTCGTTTTTTAGTGTCATCTCCACGGTGTAGGTGCCCTGTAAGTAAACATAACAGACAAGGAATTGATCTCACGTATCGTTATAATGTTCCAAATTTCAAGAAAGTAGAAAAGGATTACATCCCCATCAACTGTTATAATAGAAATAGAAAAAAGCATGCTTGAAACAAAAACAGGAGTGCATGAAATTTTCACATCAACAAAACAGGTAATAAAATTGATGAACAGCCAAGTCCAACATCAAGGAAGACAATATCAAGCCAACGGATAAATAGACAAATTCGTCCTTAAAATTAGGGTAGCGACATATCATAATTAGTAATTGAGTGTAAAAGAGATCTCATCTCACGCCACTTTGCCTTCAAAATCTGAAAGTAATAAATTTGTATATTTTTCTCTTTACATACTATTTAGGCTTCATTACTTTCTCTCTCAAGTTTGGTTCGAAAGTTTTAAGTGGATCTCCTACATATTTTTTGTTTTAATTGAATATCATTTTTTTTTTAAATATTTCAATTAGATCTTCTCATTAAATTTCTAAAAAAAGGTGGTGATGTGACAAAGTGTTATGGATACATAAATATATGTCAAAAGTTGGCATGTAAACATATGCATCTGCACATCAATTTTAAAAACTTTGATACGTATCAACATATCCGTTACACTTTATCAAATCACAACCTTCTTATCGTCGTTTATAGAGACTATCAAAAAGGAAAGGAACTGATCGAAGTATTTTAACTAAATTTGGAATTCAATTGAACAAAAATCTAAATGGAGACCTATTTTTTAAGTTTTTGGGTGAAAGTTGAAACTAAACGAGTAATTAAATCTATTATTCAATTATAGGACTCCTAACTCTGCACTTGAAATCCTTGACAATCTTTTCCTCAAATGTAAACGAGGCCTTACACACACAGAGACATCAACTTCAAAGTGTCCATTTTACTGGATTGATTTTGCCTTTAAGAGTTTAAATGACTTGAAATTCCATAAATTATAAAAGACTCAAAAGCTTATTAGATAGAACAGAAGTACAGAATAATAGACCATCAAATATCTTTAATCAGATAATTGAAATGTAATCACATGTTAAATTTTTCAGCGTATGTAAACCTACATGTAACGGCACATCAAATACATAGCTCTAAAGAGTGCAAAATGTGTGTGGAAGAGAGGAGAGACCAAGAACACGCATTGCTGCTAAACAATCCATAATATTATCTCTATTGCTCAACACAAGATTATTCTTTGTCTTACTCTATAATTACTGAGTTATATGTTAAGGACCTCTTCAAAGATGTCAATGGAGACTTCATTCATGATAGGGTAAGGTTTTTCACAGGCTTCCTAACTAAAAGATTAGGATTAAATATGGTTTGGGTCCCTTAACTTTTTAGTGAAAATTGGAATTAGTCTCTCTTTGAAACTTTGATCCAATTTGGTCTCCCAACTTTAAAACTGCGTGAATTTAGTCATTTTAACCAACTTTTATTAAGTTTATTTGACGTTTCAAACATATTTCATGATAGTTTCTTAACTAACGTTGAAACAAAGATATGTCAAAATGTGTAAACAACTCAAATGCTATTATGAAATGCGTTTAAAACATTAAATAAACTTAACAAAACTTGTTTAAAAGGACTAAATCCACATAGTTCTAAAGTTAGAAAACTAAACTGGATCAAAGTTTTGAAAAGAGATAAATTCCAATTTTCACCGAGAAAATTAAGAGAGCAAAAACATATTTAATCTAAAAGATCATATATTTGGAAAATTGAAACTAACCGGTGGGGCAAATGCAGGCAACATCTGGGTGTGAGCAACCACAAAACTGCCAGTAGCAACAGGACAAGATACTTGCTCACAAAAATCATGGATTTCTTTATGGACAACGAATCCGAAGTATGAAACTGCAATTTCCCACTTTCCTCCATAAATAGCTTCACCTGCATTCAACAAATCTGTTCATAATGACTAAAAATAATTACAATAATAAACCATCAACTCCATAGCAATAATACTAAATAATAGTCTCCTAAGTATCAACAACTTTTTCAAATTAGTTTAGTAAAGTATATCAACTTAGGGAATAAACTAGTGGATATTAAACACATATAATTAACTTCATTATGTTAAGGATTATATAGGCTAATCCTTGAGAAAAACCTTTTGTCTTTTGCAGAAATCCTTGAGAAACTGCATTGATGGTTTACTCAAATAATTAAGTGACATATTAAAATGCTACAGAAGAAATAAATAAATAAGGCTACTGACATGATCCCTGCATGAAAAAAAGAAAAATCGAATTCGAGGGAAAGCATAATGAAATGGAGATACAGAAGATAGGAATTACCAGTAGCAGCAGAAATTTTAAAGGTGACAGGCCTGGCACGCACAACAGGGTCTGGTGTGATTTCAACTCCAGAAACTTTCACAGAATAGTTCACATCAGCTGCATAAATTTTCATGGAAAATTAAACATAAAAGAAAGTGAATAAAGTTCAACGAGACCATATCATGAGTAAACTGGGCGCGATTAGCCGTGAATTCATTATGCATAACCTGTGCGTGGCATCAAAGACAGAGCAGAATTTATCAACAAATTGGATCCGATTACAATTTAATCCCCAAAAATTGAGTTCATGATTTTAATGTGGAGGATCAATGTGGTGAGCTAAAAATAAAAAATCAGAATTGCAGGATAAAATTTCAAAGAGAATAAAACGGAAAGAGAGGAAGTACCGCAGTATCCAAAGGTAGTAGCTTGAGCGTGGGCAAACGAAAGGGTAATGATGAATAAGCATAAAAGATGGTTGAGCTTTGGGTGAAGCTGAAACGCCATGGAAAATGTTTTTGAAAGAAATGGAACAATGTACCAGGATGCATGCCTTTTTCATATGACCTGTTTGGTTGGATAGAAATTGGAGGGGGAGAATGAATACACATGGTGCAAAATAATATTAGTTAATTGATAGAAGTGGAAATAATGTGGAATGCATTATAATTTTTTATTTTACTTTTTAAGAAAGTTATTTTTTTTATTTTCCAATAAAAAATATTTTTTTCATACTTTCTATTGTTTAATTAGCCTCAATAATTTTATTAAGCTCTTCGGTTACTTTGATTAAATTTGTTTTTAATAGTTTAAGTATTAGAAATTTAGGATCTTAATTACTCGTTGATCTAAAATAAAGTTTAAATGAAATACCGGCCAGTAATTTTGTTCAAATTAAATTCATCTTCTTATATTCACCATAAAATTTTGCTTTTAAATTGTTTTGAAGTTAATTTTGAATTTCTTAGATTGGAAGGAAAAGCAAATTCAAATGCATTAAGTAAAATGTACATGTTTGTGTCAAGGAGGAAACTTATCACCTAAAAAAATCATATACTTTAAATTAAAAAGAATAGATAAAAATAGTAAAAAGGAAAGTTGTAATTGCAATTTGAATCGGTGTAACATTATAAGATGAAAAGAGATTTTTTTTTTCTCTTAGAAAATTTATAATACTTATCTTTATTCAAATTCAATGTGAAATAACAAATAATAGATAAACTATATAGGTAGACATTAATTTTAAAGAAAATACTCATCGTTATTGATTTTATTTTAATTATGTCTAACTTTTCAATTCAATTAAATATTTTTAGTTATTATTATATGAACACCGTTAAAGACATATTATATGACGATTCATACGTTTTGTAATTGTTTTTTAAATATTTTTAATTTTTTTAATTTTTTTCTTACAAATTTTTATTATTTAAGTGTCAAGTTCGTGACATGATATGCAATATTGTCAATATCATATAATAAAATATCACATGTTAGTGTGAGAGTGTCAAGTGTCATTGTCTTATATTTAATCTAATATATATATATATATATATATATATATTATTCAATTTATTTTTTAAAATGGATTAATGTAACTTCTTTTCAAATTGAAATCAAATTTATTAATTTTTTAACATTATGCTTGTATTTATATTAAAATTACTTTTTTATTAAATACTTTTCAAGTTAATTTTAAACCAACTTTAATGATATTATTGGATTTTATATAAATAAATTTTCATGTATGGGTTGAACCAAAAGAGAGGAATATTTAAATTATTCTCATGTGCTTCTTCTTTACATGTGCTGTAAATAATTAATCTAGATTTTATGTGTTTGATCTAACTTACTTTTTACATTTAAAATATATTAAACATATTTCATTCTTACTCTACACCCTTTATATGTGTCTTTATGTGACTATATATGTACAATGAATTTAAAAAAGTGACCTAAAATGCTTTTTATTTCTCTTATCTTCTATTATTCATATCGCCAAGTACAACAATGACTAAGATATGCAAAATTACACCAAAGGTCCCATAGTAAAACCATGCTCCCGCATTTCAAGAGTTTAAATTTCTTTACTCATCAACATCTTATAGTTAATCTATATACATTTTTTTAGTAAGTGTTTCTTGAGTTTAGCATACTTAATCTTTAGAAAGAAATAATATTTTAATAAGATCTTTAAGTGTAAAGTTATTTTAATTTTTTAATATATTTTTCCATGATCGTCAGTATCATACACGATTTACGAATTTTATATATATTCTTATTCGAAATAGAAGTGTGTAACTTCATTTTTTCTAATTCACTTGTTTTCCTCTTTTTTTTTTTTTGTCGTTGATGTTTGATTAGCATGTTGTTTCTATATGAACTTTCTAGAATATATAGCTCTACACTTAATCTCTAGTCAATAATTTTGAGTGGAAGAAGAAGACAAGATCAAATTGTTAACCTAATTAAGAATCATAATAACTGAGATTAGATTAGATTAGTAATAGAGAAGGTGGAGACAATATAGAAGGTGTTGGTAGGTGGGATGGTGAGAGAAGTTGAAGTTAATGGAGTTGAAGAGCGGATAAACCGGACAAAGAGTGGGTGCACATGGACTAATTATGTATCAAATTAACAAACATGTGTTTTTAATATAAGGAAACAAAGTAATGGCAAATCCCTAATAGAAAAATAAGTATTAGGTACTTAATATAAAAAACACCAACGTAAAAAAGTTATTTCAAATTATAATTTTTATACCAGATCTGTTTTTGTGTATTTACCCATATTAAAAATGATAAGTATTTGTGTTTGATATAAAATTAATTTTTTAAAATATTAATGGTGATAAATATTTAATACATTGATAAATTAAATTAAACTAAATGTTTTTATTGCCGTGTGTGATTTTAAATATATATATATATATATATATATATATATATATATATATATATACAGTAATTGTTTAGTTAATAGAGTAGATGTGAATTATTTTTAACTATATTGCGTTGGCTGGCGTGATGTGGACCATTTTGTTTCCAGTAAATAATTTAATGCTGAACTAATACATTAAATTTAATTGAAAATCAAAGGAAGGATAATTTCTAGAGATTTGAAATCTTTCAGAAGTTCAGAAATAGTATAAAAATGAGTAAATGACAACCTAAGTAAATCACATAATATGTTTTATTAATATATTATCACATCAAAATTATCATTTAATATTTATGTTTTATGAGACATTTATCTCTTATTAATAAATTAACCTGAAATTGATTAGGAGACTTAATTTGATTAGAGAAAAAAGTTGACCACGTGTGCTAAAAATTATTTATTCACAATAAGTTTAAACTTAAGTTTATAATTATTTATTTAATTTAAAAAACTCAAACCAATTTAACAAAAAAATCGAATAGTTTAGTAGTACATCCCCTTCACGGGTATGTACTTAGGGTTGCCCAATTATGTCGCCACGCCAGCGTGGCCTTATGAAAGTGTGAAATTGAGTAAGTTTGATTTTAATGTTGCAAATTGACCATATATAAAATTGTTCTAATCTGAGAGAAAAATATGACAATTAATATTAATAAATGTTTGATGTAGTTATTTGAAAGTATAGTCTAACATCTTGACCCACTATAAGGTACGTAGCTGTCAACTCTATTTAGACTCGGAAAGATTTACCAACAACCTTCTTCTCAAATATTAAAAGAAAAACATATTATAAGTACTTTTAATTTAAATATATTTTTCTAAAACTATTTAAAAAAATAAAAATAATGATAAATATTAATAAGGTGTTTTTTATTGAACAATAAACATGTTGATAATACGTTTTTAATGTAAATTAGTTTCTGAAAAGAGTGCACAGGTGAAAAAAAAAGGTAGTATTTTTTTTCTTGACTCTTACGCCTCTGACTAAACTGAATTAAATAAGAAACCGTTTGGATTAGCGTCCCGTTATTACCTTTTTTTAATTGACCTTTGGAGGGTGACGTTGACGCACGTTGAAACTGTTCCACGGTTCTGTTATAGGTGCTATGTGTCTCAACGCTTTCTCTCTCTTCTCAGGACCAAAGATAACAGGAATCCGCAGATTCGTTTTCATAAAAAGTCCGTGGTTCCCGTTTGGCAAACACTTACAAAGCGAATGGAATTTGACGGTGTTACATCTCCTCTAAACTCCGTTATCCTAAACCAACATCTCCATGGATCCCTTCGTCCACAAGCTCCGTCGCCACCTTCGCGCATGGCTTCACCGATCTCGCTCCGGTAATCACAATTCTCACTCTACACTCCTTCATCTCAATCACTTCTCTCTCAATTTCATGAAATTTCAATCCAATTATCAAATTGAACTCCACGCTCGAAGTTCTCGATCGCTGTGTTGAATTGTTCAGGTGCGGTGTTTTTCGTGCGGAGAATTTCCTATAAAGATGTTCGAAGAGCAACGGATGGCTTCCACAGAATTGTATATAGCAATTCCGATGTTTCTGCGTATGCTGCCAGGTTTGAAGACAGTGGCGGCCTTTGTTTGGTGAGAGAAGTGAAAGGCTTCGATGAAGGAAGCGATCATTTTTACAGACACGTGCAGTTCTTGGGACGCTTGCGGCATCGCCACCTTCTCTCGCTCAAAGGTTTTTCCGTCGGGCGCAATCGCAAGAGGTTCGTCGAGTATGCTCTGTTTCGCATTTCACAGGGATTTATGAAAACAAATTTAGAAGGTCTTTAATTGCGATCATATCTTGTTTCTTGATATTCGGAAAATTAGAATCACTCATAGTTAACGTTGCAGCTGAAATTATAGACATGGACTGCTTTTTAATAAATCTTGAAAAATGTTATGTATTTTATCTTCTTGATTTAATTTTTCAATATGTAATTGTTGAATTCTATTGTGTAAGAAGTGGACGTGGATCACTGTTTGTTACAGTTTGTGCTCACGGTATTGGTGTGGGTAGGTAAACCAGTTTTCTGATTATTTTTTTTTTTATCTCTTCAGATTGCTCATATTTGACAACATAGAAAATGGAAGCTTGAAGGATCATCTAAACGGTAAATTTAGAAAGCTGAAAAAAATGTTTTAGAGGAGCTTCTCAATTACATGTTTTGATTTTGTTTCAATGATTGGGTGTCGGCAGACCCTTTGAAAACTCCCTTAGATTGGAGAACAAGGTTGCAGATAGCCAATGGCGTTGTGGCTGCACTGGTAAGTTCTGCAAATTAAAGCATGTCTGAAACCAGAATATACTAATATTTTCAGAGCATGAAACTGCGATCTTCTTATTAAATTTTCGTGGCAATTAATTTGAAGAACCTGAAATTCTTATGTCTTGTTGAGTTTTTTAAATTGATTGTGGATACGGGAAAACTCTTGATAACTTAGTCATACAGCAAAGTGAATACTGGAAACTCGCTCACTTGGTTCCATACACGAGGGAAGAAGTTAGCTTCTGCGTCGATTCAATTGGCGATCAGTTTCGTTTAGTATCTATCTTCTGCTAAGCGAAGTACTGAAAATATGGCGTGGGTTAGATTAGATCTTTATTAGAAACATAGGACTCTTGTAATTGATAACACACTGACACTGTAGAGTCTGGGGCAACTTTCTAGCATTGGAAGGACGACATAGCTTTGAACGGAAACCCAGTAAAACCCAAACAAACGGGGACAATTGCTCTTTGCTAAGATCACAAAACTCTTTGTTTCATAAGTACCAAGTTGCACAAATGGTGTTCTGACTTCTACCTGGGGCTTACACTGTGATAGCTAAGAAAGTTTTGCTTAACGAGTCATACGTACTGAAGTCAAGCAGGGTGATAGTTAAATTCTCTTTTGGTGCTTTAATCTAAAGCCTTGAAGGAGTGAAAGAGTGAAAAAATAGGAAGTAGAGATGAACAGTAAGGAGACAGGATAAAATAAAAGGTAAAGCTTGGGGAAAAGTAAACACAGGATAATACTGTGCAAGTGATAGTTAGAAGGGTGAGCAGGAAGACAAAAGTATTGGCAAAGAACATTGTGGTTCCAACAATAATTTCTTGATGAATTTTAATATTTAGCTGAAAGATTAAGAGTCTCTTTTCAAGCATTGTTATCTGAATTTTTGTCCATGTGGAAGCAGGAATATTTGTTTCTCTTCAGTGAACCACCCGTATGTCATGTCTCTATCACCTCAAGCAATATTATGTTAGATGAAAACTTCACAGCCAAGGTAAGGAAACAGTTCCCTTTCTCACTGTAAACTTTTGCCTTCTTCACATTATATCACGTTTCAGATTGACTTCTGCAATTACAGCTATCTGACTTTGGCCTTCTTCCATCTGGTGGAAATTCTGATATGATGCCATATTCAGAAGGTCACTTCTTGTAAACTAGTCTCACAAGTTTCAACAAAATCAAATTTCAAACAATTTGTTACTACACATATTTGCTCACCATCTTCGTCTATTTCAGACTGCTTGAAGCAGAAAAGTTGTAGGATTATATTCCAGCTTGGAGTGCTCATACTAGAACTGGTCACTGGTCAGTCTTCAGAGATGGAAGGTTCCGATTTAATTGAATGGATCCAAGAATCACGATTTTACAGTTCCATTGATAAGATGATAGACCCTGATCTAGGTAACAATTATGACTGTACGGAGCTTAAAAGTCTTCTCGCTGTGGCAAAACTATGTATCAAATCATGGGACAAGCCTTCATTTACAATTCCTCAGTTATTCCGGCATCTCCAGAGGAAGATTGATATTACTCATCATCAATAGAATTGTGACCTGTTTTCTTTGAAAACCTTGTAGTTTCTTAGGGAGAATATTTAGCACTCCCTTGTGTAAGTGCTTTCACTTTTCGTGTTGCTTTTTGATAACTGCGATGATGTTCATTTGAAATTACATCAAGAGAAAAAAATTGTTAGTTGTCACTGTTTGTAGTGTGAAATTCAATGTCAGCTCTAATCTTAAATTATAAAATAAAAGAAAGGAAGTTTAGGTAAATACTTTTTCTTCAAAAACGTTAGGTTCTTTTTACAAATAATTAAATTACTAAATAAATAATCGAAATAACAAATATAACAAATTTAAGAACAATGAAATATTGTTAATTAATTGAAAATGAAAGCATCACGTATAAAAAGAAAATTCCATTAATCTGACAAAAAACCGAATTAAGTATTTTTATAACTACTTAATACATTAATTAAAAAACAAAAAATATTTATAAATAAATAAGGGATTTTTTTATTGTTTTTTAATATGTTCCTTACCTCCTATTTTTATTTCATTATTAATAATAAAAAAAGTCCTTCTAAATTTATCTTTATAACTCTTTTTGTTTAATTTAATTTCAAATCGACGTTCATCAAAGGTGGAGCACAAATCTCCACCATAACTAATAATACATGAAATCATAAGTAGTTACGTGGTTGCACCACTTTCTTTTTTACGATCATGTCCTTAAATTCGCATTTTTATGATTTTAAATTACTCGTTACTTCATATTATTACATAATATAAGTATAGTTGATAATAATTATTCTTAAGAAAAAAGTTAAATTTTTAAGTTAAAATTAAGCTATTTTCCAATTATATATATATATATATATATATATATATATATATTCGTAAATGCAATTACAAAAATTTTATGTTATGGATAATTATCAATAAATCTATTAAATTCATTATTAAATTTTATTACCAGCTGATAAAATATTTTCTGTTTGTAATCCATCGAAAATATTATTTTATAATAGATTTTGACCTCACAAATTTGATCATCGATAACCAATATATATATATATATATATATAATATTTTTAAATTTTAAATTTAATCACAAAATTAAAATTCGTCTTAATAAAATTTTAAAGATAAATAGATATAATTTTTTTCTATTCTAATTACTGAAAATAAAAATTGACGTATCTATTTAAACTGTTTATACATTTAGCATGTTACAACTCCGTCAATCTAAAGCATCACAAAAGTAAAATAACATTTTTGAGACGACATTTTTTTTTAATTTAAAGACCAAAGATATTAAATTTTGAAACAACACAAATTTTATTTTACATTGGAGTTTAAGAATGTTTTTAAGATAATATTTATTTATTTTTTAAGTTTAAAGATTAAATATATTAAATTTTAAGATAATTATTTTATTTTACATTTAAGTTGAAGAGCTACAAAATTTTTTAACCTTATCTCTTTTATCATAAATTATGTTAGAAAGAAAAAGAAAAAAACAATAATGAAAGAAACATAATATTTTTTTTTTCTTCATATTCTTACAAATTCATATTTAAAACAAGTCATAGGATTTGTTTCATATGTGAAATTAAGGAAAAGTTGAAACTTTTTTACATGTTTTTTCTTCTTATAAAAGCTAACATTTTCTTCTTATACACTATTAGTTTTAGGTCTTTTTAATTTTTTATCTTTAAACTAGGATTATTTTAAATACTAATTTGATTTTAGGTCTTGATTTAATTTTTAAATTGAAATTAGTTTAGTAAAAATAACAAATAAAATGAAAGATTTTTTTTCCTTATCTTCAATTCTAATGATTTTACTTCATAACGTTTATTTTAGGTGATAGAATATTCTATAGGATAACATTTGTAATTGATAAATTTGGTATTAAACTTTCTTCGATTCTTGTAGATCTTTTAACCTTTATTCTTTTAAATTGTTTCAAAATTTTTAAAATTTTGTTATTTCACATAAAATCACAAATACACCCAAGTTTTTTTTCTTTTTATGTTAAGATTGAAGTGTTGTATATTTTATAAATGATTTACGAATACTAATACCGTACTACGAGAATTAAAAGTCAATAGAACCCCAAATTTGTTGATGATTTTATAATGTCATTATTTGGCTTTTTGATTTTCATGTTAATATAAATAAAAATTGGTATTATTTTACAACTTAATTATAAAGGATTTATGTTTAGTAACTTAAATTGACATTTATTCTCTTAAATATTAAGAGTAATTAGATGAAGTGTTTTATATACATAAAACCTCTACTGGACTTCGAATTTATGTATGTGAAATTAGAAAGAAACTCTATTAAGGGTTTATTTATTCTGATTTATGCTAGTTGTTTATGTATGTGAAATAGATAATTCATATTGTTTGTAATCTTAAAATATAATAATATCTAATGCAATAGGCATATGAAAATTTAAAAGCATCACAAAACAAAAAAAAAGAAAAGAGTTTCTTGCATAGCGATAAATGAAAAGAATGGAAGAGACAGTAGTAGGCAGAGTAGAAAAAAAATATATTGTATTTAGATGGCTTCTGTAAAATAATTTGTCGAAGAATAAATGGTAAGGTGTTTGGTTGTCAAAATCGATTGATCAAACACAAATTATGTTTAAAAATGATATCAAGATCATCAACACTACTCCTCCGATCTGCCCCTATGGTCCATTCATTACTGCTGAGCGCATTGTACTCTCTGAGCACCACCATGGATGTCCTCATCCTCCTCGTACGCCTCCTGCGAACTTTGTTGCCTCCTCCTTGATTCTTCCTCCATGTTCACATCATGAAGTGTAGTCTCTTCACACTCATCCAGCTCCATGTCTGTCAACTTTTGTGATGAAGTCTTTGCTGGCAAAACAGCCTCTATGGCCTTCACCTGATCAAGGCTCAGAGAATCAGGAAATTCCACAGTGAAATGAATGTATAGTCTCCCCTTCATGAACGGCCTCTGGTACATTGGCATTCCCTCATCGTTTATAGCTTTGTATGAATCTGCATGCAAGAAATAATTTGTTCCATGTCAAAAACATCAATGTTTCAACTATCAAGTACAACTAAGACACAAACAATTTGCATACCAGGCTTGACAACCTCCCCAGGGTTTGATTTGATAAGGAGTTGTCGACCATCCAAGTGAGCCAACACAAACTGGAAACCACATAGAGCCTCAGTGAGAGACAAAGTATGTTCGACAAAAAGGTCTTCAGCCTTTCTTTTGAACTTTGGATGTTCCTTCTGTTGCAGGACAAATACAATATCCCCAGTGATTGTATCAGGCTACAAAACAAAAAGCTCAATGTCAGTCTAAGCCCCATAATTATGTATACAAAATTTTATACTCAATAGCTATACATACTGCTTCATCAGCTTCCCCAGGGAATGTAATCTTCTGTCCATTCTGCATCCCTTTCTCCACAACTACTTCAAGTACTTTCTTCTCCTGAACAACCTTCTCTCCCTTGCATTGAGTGCATCGGTCTCTGTCACTGATGGTCTCTCCGGTGCCCTTACACTCATTGCAAGGATGTTGCATTTGCTGAATCATAGAAGGACCAAGGTGCCTGATCGACAACTTCATACCAGTACCCTGGCAACCAGCACAAGTCATTGAAGCCCCAGACTTCGATCCCTTCCTGCAACCAATTAGAAACCTATTACCCAAAGGCAGACAAAGAAACTATAAACACGCCCTGCAAAACCTAAAAGCACAACACGTACCCATTGCATTTTGAACACAACACGTTTCGTGAAAGAGAGAGTTTCTTAGACGTTCCAAGATAAAGATCCTCCAGAGAGACCTTCAGAGGGTGAACCACATCTTCTCCCCGTCTCTGCCTCCTTCCTCTACCGCTACCACCTGTTCACACTCCACAATCAAAAACTCCACTTAAGACTCTTCACAAAACTATCAAGTGAAGGAAATCCCTTCCAACAATAAACAAAGAAACAAACCATACCCCCAGCAAACGGATTTCCACCAAAGAACGAACTGAAGATATCAAACGGATCGTGGCCACCGCCGCCGCCACCCATTCCCTCCTTAAGAGCATCTTCACCGTAAGTATCGTAAATCTCACGTTTCTCAGGGTCACTCAGAACCTCATAGGCTTGAGCAAGCTCCTTGAACTACACAAAATAAGTACAAAAATTCATCACCACAACATCACGAAATACCAAACAACACCATCCAATTACAATCCAAACACATTTTCTCTAACTCTCATGCATCCCTCTAATTCCCCTAACCCTAAATTACTAATCAGGAAAACTCGTAACCACATATCACATAACAAATCATTGATTCCGTAACCAATTAATCAATCAATAACCATTCAGATCGTCATCCGGAATAATCAAAACAAATACATATCAGAAACATCGACAGCGGTTACCTTCTCGGGATCACCGCCTTTGTCAGGGTGATTTTTTATGGCGGCTTTCTTATAAGCCTTTTTCAAATCCTCCTGCGACGCGTTCTTGGCGACGCCAAGGATTTCATAGTACCTAGTGCTGTCGCTTTTCTTGGGCGCTCTCCCAAACATCTTGTTCTTCTACCTCCGAATCCCTAACCCTAATTTTCACCGAGATCCGCGTGTTGTGGCTGCACTAGATCTCCAAGGAATGCAAGGGAAGAAGAAATAAGCGCTCCGAGCAAATGTTATTCACTAATTCCTCGTCTCGCGTGTTTATAGTATCCGTACTTGATTGGTTAAATGGCCACGATCCAACCTCAAATATTCTTAGGTTGCAGAAGGGTCTAGAATTTTTATTCGCCAAGTTTTTGTGAGTAATTGTGGACCGTTGGATCCATCTGAAGCTTTGACGGATCTTGGTTTTTCTTCTAGATCCTTCTTTAGCGAAAAGCGAAGGTTTTTTTTACCTTTTATTTTATTTATTTTAATTACTTTTATTATTAAATCATTTGCCACCTCCTGGCGCCAGACTTGACTTCTTTAGTATATTCCACGAGTGCCCCCACTAACCGCTTGGTCCCATTCCTTAATAAGACCAATGTCATTATCATTGAAAAAATGCGGTCCTTAATTTTGATTTGTTTGGAAAAATAAATTTTTCGTGTGTTTGGTAAACGGAAATTTTTTGGATTTTTGAAATCTTAGGGCGTGTTCCTTTGTAACGATGGATATGGAAAAAAGTGAAGATGGATTTGTGTAGATTTGGGTGAATGGATATTTGTGTTTTTTTGAGTGAATTTAGAGGGTAAAATGAGTGGATTTGAAGATAAATTTTATGAAAGTTAGTGAAAGATTTGATTGATGTGATAGATAAAATTAATTGTTAAAATAGATATATTTATGAAGTTACCATAATACCCTTGTGTAAAAAGGGATGAATTTTTGAATTGATGTTCTTGAAATAATTTCTAAATTAGTAATTTTTAGTCATAAAAAATAAATTATTTTTTTGAAAACTGAAAAAAAAAATGAATGAAAAACACGCAACACGCAACTGAATGAAAAAAAAACCATGACAGCGGTGTGGTAACCGATGTCGCTCCTTTGAAAACAAGGCACCAGTTACGTAATCGGTGTCATCCCCTCTATCTCACACAACACAACACCGGTGCCATCCCAGCTTTAACACACAACTCCGGTACCATCCCCAAACACAGCCCTGCAACACCTCTCATGGCACCACCGCAACACCTCTCACGACCACCACCACACCCCAAACCACTTCATCTTCTTCCCCCTCCATGCACACAAGGGCAATTTGGTAAAGACTCTCATTATACTCGTTTATCTCTCCTTTCTATCGTGGATGAAATAATACATCCATCCCTCAAATTTGCACTCCCATATCGCTTCAAATCACTGAAATCAAACACGTTTGAAAACCAATTTCGCGCTCCCAAATTCATTGAAACAATGCAACTCCCTACAAAGAACAGGCCGTTAATGTTGGAAATATGATTCTCAGGTTTGATTAACTTTTTAGAAAATAACATTTTTAAGAATTGGAGTTTTTTATGATACATTCTTTTTGGCTAAATCTTCTACCAAAACAGCCTCCGGAAGATTGGAAATTGAATTTATTGAATAAAATATTATTATGAAGAAAATAACATATCATTATTTTTATTAAGTCATTTTAATATCATTATTTTTGTTGTCATTTTAATATGGTGACGAATTATGTAAACTCCCTTTTTCTTTTTTGTTTATGGGATGTGCCAGACTATGAGTTTAAGGTCTAAGTCAGTCCATAAGGGAGCTTCTAGAACCCCACACTCAACATCTCACTCTCATTTGGTCTCATTTCCAAAAATTGTTCCTATTCTCCCTCTTTATTATGAAGTAGGAGCTCTGTTAGGATTTCAATCACGTTCTTCTACGAGCTAGCTAAGCTCATTCTGCCTCCAAGTAAGTTGAGCCCTAAACTTTCGTGTCTTTTCTTCCTCTTTCCAGTTCAGGTGCGTTGGTTTGGTCTAGGGTTCATCCTCATACTCCTGTTTTGTTTTGGTATTCCCGTTTCAGCTTACTAATCGATTCCTGGAGTTGTGGTGCTCATCTGTTAGGTGTTTGCCTTCGTTTGCTAGCATTGTCCAGGTAAGGAAAGTTAGGGTGTTTTCTCATTTTTAAAGTATGTTGCATGTGTTTGGCCTGATTCATGTTCCTCAAGCTTGGATGTTATTGTTGATTGTGTGGAAATATCTTGGTTGTGCTTCTAGATTGTCCTGCATGCGTGAACAGTGGAAGAGAATTGGTATTTTCGCCCAAGCGAGCATGTCTTGCCTAGGCGAGAATAGTAGAGGCTCGCCCTAGATGTTATGAGATAACATGTGGAATATGGTATGAGAAACATGAATGTGGCATGAGATATACATAATTCCATGAATCTATTGGTGAGATTTCATGGTGGTGTTGTCGTGTATATAATTAGATAAGGATTCAAGTAAGGATTGCATCCCGAAACTCTAAATAATCAATTAGTCTCAGGTATAGCAAACTGATTCAAGTGATGAGAGTAGCAGGATGTCCTAATCTTTGGCAGGATAATGACCTTAGATGATTGAAGGCTAATCTTGTGCGTGGTAAGGTAAAACCCATTGACAATTGCTCTGCAGAGTAGTAGAGGTCATCATAAGTGCAAGCATCCAGTGAATTCGATCTTCTTATATATATCCGGATAAATTGAGTCTTAGAATCATATTGTTGTTTATTATCGCATGAATTGGGTGTCTACTGCTTTATATGATTGTGACCTGATTTAACTTTTATTTGCTCAATAACATGATAAAAAATATATTTTTACATTAGTTTACCCTTTCCTTTGTGTTTGTTCTTTGCTTAGTGATCACCTTTATTGGTGTAAGCAGATGAAGGAATTCCTGGAGATAGATCTGATGGTGGTGATGTTGTTGTCTAGTTTGAAAATGTTAGTTATGGCTCTCTTGAGCAGCCTTAAGGCACTAATGCCTTTGTAATCTCTTGCTCTAAAAGCAGTCTTTTTGCAAGAACTGTTGCACTTAGTGTTCTTGTTCATGGCATTGTGTAGTGCCTTTGCTTTTTTTTTCAGTATATTTGGATGACTGTAAAATCCTTTATACTATATGTCTCGTGCTCTACTTTTACTATAATTATGCGACTTTTATTTAGTAGATTTATTCTATATTAAATGGGATGTCACAAATTAGTAATCGTAGGTGAATATTCTTAGAAATACATTTTTAAAATAAATATGATTTTTGGGTATATAAATTTGTTCTCTCCACCAAAAGAGTCTTAGAGGGGTGATTAACATTAAAAAAAGTTATTTTTATAATAATTTGAAGTTGGGGAAATAATTTTTCATGTTCAGTTTACATTTTTAATTTATTTTTTAATAGATAACATAATCATGAACAATGTAAAAGTAAACTTTGTAAGTTCAATTTTTTGTTGTGTTTCAAGTAAATGGATTCAACTTTAGTGGGTAAGGGGCCATAGTCAGTTCATTAGGGGCCTTCAAAACCCCTTTCCAGCCACTAACTCTTATTCTGTCTCCCAAAACTGAAATATCTCACCACTTATTTTCTCCTTTCAGAAGTTGAGTTAAGGCTTGAGCAAGATCCTCTTTCGAACTAGCTGAACAGTTTGTCCCTCTACGTAAGTCGAACTCAAAACCCTTCTCTATTTCTTTTCTTTTCGGTTCCAGTCTTGGCCTAGTGCGATTTTTGGTCAAGGAACTGATTATGTCTTATGTGTTCTTGTTTCCAACTCCTTAAGCTGTAGACGTGCGGTTTTGCTTTTTTGTTTGGTATTGGTTTTAGCTGGTTTAACATCTGTTAAGGTAAGGGAATCTAGGGCTTTAAAACTTTTTGAGGTGTCTTGCATATTTTTGGTTTTGAATCGTGCTTAAAATGCTTGTTTGATGTTTGTGGTTGTGTTTTTTGTTAGTTTTGTTGTTTGAGATTTTTGGTTTTTGCATGCTAAAACTAGTAAAAATTTGTTATTCTAGCTTAAGCGATAATTTTTGGCTTAAGATAAGTTTGAGTTAAGTGAGAATTTATAGCTTAAGCGAGATCAGTCTAGCTTAAGCGAGAATAGCAGAATTTAACTTTGCTCTCTATTCGAATTTTAGCTTAAGCGAGATTAGTGTAGCTTATTCGAGACCAATCTAGCTTAAGCGAGAATTTATAGCTTAAGCGATATTAGTCTTGCTTAAGCGATAATTGTTGTAAAATTTTAATTATTTACTTTAATTTATGATTGATTGAGTTAATGTTAGAAATATGATTTATGAAGCTATGCATGAATGATGTGACATTTTTTGACCTGTACTTGATATGTTTAGCTTGAGATGATAATTATTCTGAGATAACATGTGAAATGTTAATGGTAAAAGAGTTTCAAAGGAAAATAATTGGTGATGGTATGGTTAGTGTATGCCTTGAGATAGGAGATGTCTAGATAAGGAAGGTATTTTGAACTCTAATAATCACTCACACTCATGTATAGTAGAGTGATTATGTGGTGAGAGTTGCAAGAGATCCTAGTCTTGGGAGGAGTTTGAGCCTGAAACATATTGGGATTAACCTTGTAATTGATTTGGTGATAATCCCTTATGGCTAGACTTTGCAGAGTTTAAAAATCAATGTAGGTGCATACTTCCTTAGAATTCTATATAAAGCGCATAATCCAGATAATTGAGTCAGAGGTCTTGCATTGTTTGCCATCGCATGCCTTGTATGCTTACTTATTTATGTGTTTATAATTTGTTTAAGGAATGGCCTGCTCACTTATATGATAAAATATCTTTTTATCTCTAGCTTACCCTTTCTTCATGTGTTGTGTTTTTTGCATCGCTTTTCCCTTTTTGCAATGATCACCAATTTTTTTGTGTGAGCAAATGTGGAAACCCGTAGTAGTTACCATGCAGATGAAGATGTTGTAATGTATTTTAGTTGTGCGTTGGATTTGGCTCACTACTGAGCCTATTTTGAAGAAACTTTCTTTAATTGAAATTCAATTGCTTTGTGAGCAACCTTTTGTCAAACTGTTTCATGTTTAGATTCTGTTCATGACATTGTATTGTGCCTTTGACTTTTTCTTCCCGTATATTATTCATGGCTGTAATGGTTGATACCTTTATACTTATTGTCGCATGCTCTTTTTATATTATAATTATATGATGCATCATTTATTAGAAAAATTCTATTAAAAATGGGATGCCACATACTTTATAAAAAAATTTCCATTATTTTGTTATTAAAAATTTGAATTATAAATAAAATATTTAATTAATTGAATTATATTTTATAAAAGTTTCTATTTGTCTAGAAAAATATTTTTTTCTTCTTTCTTTGTGCTTTTCTTCTAACTCATCTATTCATTTTGTTTAAATATCGGAGTGCATCATAAGAGTTTTAAAGAAAAATACTATCACCCTAGCCAATCTGAATTTTCATGCAAGTAAGTTTATCTTCTTTTTTAAATCATTTTTTAAAATATTGCATGCGTACGATGCTACATGGTCACATGTGACTAAAAATGGTTCAAGATGAATCTCTCTTTGTATGTGTCATTAGGATGTATTCAGATAATTGTTGAGTTTTTTTTTTTTTTGTACATGTAAAGTATCATGTGTGATGTTCCTGTTGGGATGAGATGTATTCACTCTTCCTCTAATCCTTCAAATCATTAGTCTTTTTACTACTCTGATCGAGATGTTCTATTTCGATGAGGATGGTGTGACCTCATTGGGGAGCTTGCAAAAACACTCATACGTTCAAGTTAGTTAAGTTGGTTACTAACAATAACATCAAGATTAAATGAGATCATTGACTTACCTCGTGAATAATATTATTTATACTACTTGGATGGGTCCTACTTGTTGGACCTAAGGTTCGCAAAATTAACTTGTCTTTAGGTTTTCTAATGTCTTTACATGTCCTTACTCACTTTGTGATTTGTCCTTTTGCTTAAGTGAATTCGTACTATAATAGTGATTTACGTGTCTTTAGTCTCTTAATGCATGTCGAGGTGCCTTCGACCTACACACACACATGTGAGATATATTCTGTTGAACTTAGTCGAGATAAAAACTTAAGTCCATGTAAGAGAAATTAGCTTGTTTTATTTCATTGATGTTTTGCGTTAAATGATTTTATTTCCTTTGTTTTAGTAGATTCTATATTGTTTGTGTTGAATGTTGATGTTAATTTGAGTGTATTGTTAATTTTGTTATATTTGATGTTTTGTGTGATTGTTTGGCTTTGATCCTTTAAAATATATCAATTGGGTCAATTAATTTTATATGGGATTAATTTTGAACTAAAAGTGATGAGACATGGCACGAAGAATGAATGAAAGTACGTATTTATAGTCAAGTTGATTAACTAATAGGGGTGGCTATGCAGGCCGACCTGACCCACATTTGGCATGCACAATGCGGGTCGATCCGTCCCGCCCTGCATTTTAATTGTGGGTTTAAATGTTTGACTCGACCCACATAACTGCGGGCCCGTGGGCCTGCGGACAAACTCATTTTTTTTTTCTTTAAATTTTTATGATAAAACTTTCAATGTTCAAAAAATTATGAAACTTTAAAAAGTTCACAAAATTAAGCAAAGAGTAATATACTGTATTCACACAAAATATATTTGGGGAAGTTTGATGATAAATAGAATTATTATAAATTAAATAACACAATTATAATAAATATAATTAAATTACAAGGACAAGTGTACAAATAAACAACATAAGTATATTGAAAAAGTAAAACGATATGTACCTTAAAATAAATAAAATATGAACAAAATACACGAAAGTTTATTAAAATTAATATACCATGAGTTTAACTTCACTCCTTACCTTACGTGAATGAAGATAATATGATATATGCACAGTCTTTAAATCAATTAAGCAAGTTTTAGGAGAGTAAAATAAGTTGAAATATTTATATTTTGGAATGATATTAATTAGATAATGGATATGATGTAAAAATGTCTATTTTGACTTAATAAATATATAATATTCCTAAAAGAAAACTAGTTTACGTGACGATGACGATGAGTTTATATTTTTTAATGTGTGATATAAAGAAATGCAATACACCGGAACTCAACCACACGTGAATCGAGCTCGACCACACAAATAATTGACTAGTTTTAACTTAATATTAAGATAATAAATTTATGAAATATTACCCTGCTCTATTTTCTTATCTATATGTAAGATGAGACTGGCATTAGTTCTCAATCCAATTATATCTTCAAACAGAGTATAAACTTCTATAAAATACAATCATTTGCATTATCTCAATAATACGATGATTGATTATTGATTAACCACACAAAATTACTCTAAGATACATAAGGCAAGAATAATGCATTCACACTCCCGTGAATCACTCCATTGACAGCTAGACGTCGTCGTTTTGTGTACTGCTATCGTCCCTGTGCACATTAGACTACACTTATTCTACTAAATCCGAATTCTATACTCGTGCTCCCTCCCATCTGCTTTTAAAACCTTTATTAGTTATCATTTAATATCATTAAAATATTATAGCATATACTATCCAACATTTTCTTTACTTGTTATTAGAATTATCATAATTATTACATTCTACATTCATTCACCGTGCATTTCCCTCTAGCACACAATTTTTTTTTTCTTCGTTTGTTTTACCTTCGTTATCTACTTCTTTGCTTTTTATTATTATTATTTTCTATTGAACATAACTGCGGAGTGATAGAGAACGAGCTTCACATGGAACTCTTCTGAGTAGGCACCGAGTTTGTGTGAACGAGAACTCGGCATTTGACTCAGTGACGGTTCGCCACATTCTTGGTCTGATGGTGAATTTTATCTCTGTGATAATCTCTCTTGCTTGACTTTAGGTGAATTGTGTTGCAAAGCTTCTATCTCTGGATCTGAGTTTTTCTTGTTTGGAATTCTAGGTTTTAATGCCATTAAATCGAATTGTTGCCAAGTTACCAAATCTATCTCGCATTTATTTATGTCTCACGAAATTCATTCTTCAAGCAACCAAGTAAACTTTAATCCAGGGCAATTATCAAGGTCCTTTGTTATCATTGCTCATCTAATTTTCTCTGTTTGCCATAGAATATCGATCTTTGTAGTATCTGTCGTTTTCAATTTTCGTGGTCGTTTTTACTTCAGGTTTAGTGCACTAGTTCATGCTTCGAAAGTGCTTTCATCTTCCCCATTAGTTGAAAAGACATTTTCGGCAAGTTGTTAAGCAATTCTATTTACTTTTCTCTCTGTGTATGTGTTTAAAACACTATCACAGACTTCGCCACTCGGATTAACGCGTTATTTAAGCACACTTTTTAGTGAAATTTAGCATGCACACACAAACCTAACGTTGTAGTCTGGTACAAGCTGCATTTCTTAATATCACTTGGCTATCCGGGCCTTCATATGACAACGAAAAAAACAAAGCTTTGTAGTTGGTAGGCCGGCCTTTATTCAGATTTGCCGTTTATGGCTGATCATCCATGACATCAAATGTTGCTTTTTCAACGGAGCTATTCCATGTAATACCATTTTTCATTCTATAAATGGTCTTGGATTTATACGAGGTCAATGTCTTGATCAAGTAGTATTAGTCATGAATCCAAAATAGAAATAAACGAGTAAACACTGGTAATTTCAAAAGGTGCATTTTCATCACGTAATCTGTTGCGGCAGATTTCGAGATCCTTTTTTCCTGGCTTCACTTCCCCACTGCTTATGTTTGCTTAGAAGTGAAAACTCCTTTCCTATAGATGTAATATAACCAATTCAGTGAAGTACTAGTATTTTGAAAATGAACTTAGAAATTGGACCAATCATAATAACCAATATAGACTATAAAAGTCATGAGAAGGCATATTACTGTGACATATTTGAATTAGTTGCCATTTTTAAATAAATTTTGTATGTTAAGCTTGCTCACTTTGATGCATTGTGCTGGTCTTTACCTTTTTGTTTCCATAGCTCATAGGCCAGTTAAGATTGTGAATACTCAACTACTTTTGCATTGACTTTGCCATATATTTGTGTTCCAGATTTGTGCTAGATTGAGATAAACTTGCACTGGCAATGGGTGTATCAGGGAAATGGATTAGAGCATTGATTGGTCTAAAGAAATCAGAAAAGCCAGAGTCTTCTCAGAAGGACGGAAATGTAAGTTTTTCTCTCAACATTTCATACTCGTATTCCTGGGTTTTAGTATTCCTTTCCATATTCTGGTGGCGAAAATAACCATCAGATGTGGAGCTTTTAACTGAGGTTCTGTATCACCATGTAGTTTTTTGGATCCACGCTACCACAAGAAAAGCCAGAGTTTTGTTGCTTGGGTTCCATCTTAAGTGGGAAAGTGTTGTTTTTGTGTTTGTGAGTGTTATTCTCAGAGGGTGTTTAGTATAGTTGATTTTGATTCTTCATCAGAGCATGGTTCACCTTGATTAACTAGTTTTGTTCGTGATATTTTCAATATTAGTATGTGCTCAAGGAATATTCCTCTTGGAAACTATACAAACTGAGTTTTGTAAAATTTAAAATCAGGTTCACTAGAGATGAGGGGGAATACTGCATCTCCCAAATCTGATTGCAAGGCAATATTATTGCTGTCACGTAAGAGAGTTATTGGAACGTCTTGCATTGCCTGTGTCAGTAACTAGGGCGCAGTTTAAATACCTGTAGCGTAATTTCACTTTATACCAATTGGTTTTTAGAGGAGATATGTCATCCTCCAAACCTGATGGCAAGCCAGTGTTAATGCCTTAGCATGTGAGAGATTTGTTGGAAAGTCTCACATGACTTGCCTCAATTACTGGGGTGCGATTTAAATACCTATAGGGCAACATAATGTCAATAAGATTTAAGATGAAATCTGAAAGAGCCACCCAAGGCCTCAATTACTGGTTCCATTCCTGTATAATAAAATATTACTCATTATATACTGTTAAATAACTGTGTATTTTTTAACTTTTCAACTGTTAGAAGGTTGGCAAGTTACATCATCAACGAAGGCAAGCTGTTGAATTTGATAATGGTAAACTTTCAAACGAATTGGATTGTGAAGCTACTCCACCTATTGGAGATGATAATGTCCGTGCAAACCTTGATGCCCATTATTCGTCTTCTTCTTCCCAACAAGCACCTGATGCTGCACATGATCAACAGATGAGGGAGGAACGGGCGGCAATACACATTCAAACAGCATTTCGAGGATTTTTGGTAAATTTCATATTAAATTTGTCTTAATTTACATCACTTGGAATGAAACTTTAATTAGAAGAAATCATATAAACTGAAATTGTTATTATATTTTTCAATGTGACTTTAGGGCAGTGTTTATGTGATGCTGTTTAGTTGTGCCCATCCCCCAATTCAGGAATCTATGTTTTTCTCTAAAATTATTTTGGCGTAGAAGAATCAGATATTGTTATGATTGACAAAAGTGACTTGTCTAACACTAGGTGTCGTTGTTTCTGGAATTTAATTGATCTTTCTTTGAGATGCACTTTGGATTTTTTTTATTAGCTTTTTTTTTTTATTTACTATTGTATTTGTTGAGAGTTGTTAAAAATAAAAATTCAGCAGTTTTGTAGTCAACATGGCAACAGCTTTGACCTACCTGGAAAATTATGTTTTATGTATCAGGCCAGAAGAGCATTACGAGCCTTGAAAGGTGTGGTAAGGCTTCAGGCCCTAGTAAGAGGCCATGCAGTGAGAAAACAAGCAGCAATAACACTCCGTTGTATGCAAGCTTTGGTGAGGGTTCAAGCTCGTGTTCGGGCAAGGCGTGTTTGCATGGCTTTGGAAACTCAAGCATCACAACAGAAACTTCAGCAAAACCTTGCAAATGAAGCTCGAGTTCGAGAAATAGAAGTAAGGACTAAGGAGTATTGTTCTGAAATTGTCATTACCCTTTTTTAGTTGTGCAGTTCTTCACATTTTTCACTAATATTTTATTGTTATCCATTTTCCTGAGGGATGGGTATTAAGAAATTAGGCATAAATTTGAGATGGCTTTTTGATTTTCCTCCTTGCTACTTATCACTTGGATCTAAGTGCAATAAATTTATGGTCAATGTAGCTTTTTGGATCTATCAATTCATTGGTATTTTCGGAGCAACCTGTCATTCCATTTTACTGTGACTACATGATTTCCTGTTTCTTATTTACCAATTTATTCGCAATAATTATCACAAGGCTCATACTTTACTTAAGCAGGATATTAAATTAAGACTGGTACAAACTACGTGCCTATAACAGTTAAATGTAGTAGGCCGGTTTAATTTCTTTGAGACGTTTCTGATGGGTTTATCAGGATACGAAAAAATAGGACTTGGAAAAGGGTAAAAAATTAATAATCCACAGAAGATATGAAGTGGAGACTGGAGAGTGTATTTTCGAAACAGTAAACAAGAGGGCATTCCTCTCGTCCATTTTCCATTCTTCTTTCAATATTATTTCCTTGTTTTTCTGCTGCACTTCTGATACATGTTGTATCGTATATAATGTGATTAAATTGCAGTTTCTTATCAAATTTTTCTGTTTGAGGGACATTGTGATTTACTAATGGTGATTAATAACTCAACTTTTTAAAAATTTACATATAGGAAGGATGGTGTGATAGTGTAGGATCTGTTGAAGATATTCAGGCTAAGATATTGAAGAGACAGGAGGCTGCAGCAAAACGTGAGAGAGCCATGGCATATGCTCTATCTCATCAGGTGAATTTACAATAGCATGTTTTTTAATTATGTCTGTAGTCAATATTATATATTAGTTTTTTTTTCTGCAAACTGCATGATAAGAAATATACGAAATTTGTAATTTCAGTAATTCACAGGAGGGTGTCGTTTTCCCTTCTAGCTATTCTCCATCAGGAGACATCATCAGAAGTCAATTTCTACATCCTACTCTATTATTGTGAACTCCATCTCAATCAGATATTTTGAACGGTCCACCTTTGACACAAGTTTGTATATAGAATCATAGAGAAGAGTAGTAACAGCTTTGGAATTGTTTTTTCCCAAAAAGAAAAAAAAAATACTAGACCAATTCAAACATTATTCAATCAAGCCACTTAGTTTTGTCGCTATTAATTATTGACATTGATAGTGTAACATACTAACATAGTAATATCATATGGTAGTGAAAGTAGAACAAAGTCAGAATTTTTGTCCAACGATTTCCTTAATCACATGATCCGTGGTTTTTCGTTGGTTATAGTTCCCATTTTCCTTTGATACATCGTTTTGGTCCACAGGCTTGGTGTAAGATTTTTCAAATTTTCCCCTTGGCAGTGGCAGGCAGGATCAAGACAACAGCCAGTTTCCTCTGGATTTGAACCAGACAAAAGTAGCTGGGGTTGGAATTGGTTAGAAAGATGGATGGCTGTCCGGCCTTGGGAGAACCGCTTTGTTGACATTAATGTGAAGGATGGGGTAACTGTGCATGAAAATGAAGCTAAGGATGGTAAAAGTGGAACCACACCTCAGTTGAGCTCTGCTAACAAGAAACCATTCTCATCAAACACACATCCAAAACCAGCAAATCATGGAACTGGTCCCACTATTTCTGATGAGTGTGATTCTTCACCTAGTAAGTCTGCTGGTTTGCTAGAATCATCAAAAACACAATCCGTTAAGCTAACTCCTAAGGGTAATGTTGAAAATGCTGCTGAAGAAGTGAACTCAAAACTTAGAATTGGGTCAAGATCTCACAGTAATCCAAAGGAGAGAACATCCCAGGTAGATAAGCAGGCGAAAAAACGATTATCTCTGCCTAACAATGGTGAGTATTCTATTTATGTTAATTTTATTGCTTTTTGTACACTGGGGGTCTGACACCTGCATCACGAGGTTAGAACAATTGTTAAGTGAACTAAATTTAGCTAGTTTGAGTTTGAGATTGACAACTAAATTTAAGTGTACCCAAGTGCATTCACTCATTTAGAGAGGTTGGCCATTATTGTAGAGGACCCTAAGCCTTAAAATTAAATTGATAACATGCATGACAGTTGCAAGAGCAATGTTATTTTTTACGAGTTTTTTTCATTAAGGGTTTTACGCAAGTAAAGATGACCAATCACTTGGAGAGTTATGTTGAGGCTTAAAAGAAGGTTTCTAAATAACTTCATGTCAAGTTGATCCTTATGGCAATGTTGTAGAGAAGTTTTCCTAAACTTTAGCATTTCTTAATTTGCAAATAAATTTTGGCCAGCACTGATAGAAACCCCTTCCGCTGTATTCACCATGGTTTGAATTATTCATTCTAAAATGTTAGTCTCTGGAATAACTTCTCTGATGTTTCGTAAACCCCCTATGAAATTAATTTGCAATTTTGATTAGAAGTTTTATGCAATAATCTTTATTTCTAAGATTTGAGTGTTGTCGAAAGCCCAGTAAGGAATCTGAGAATCCAGTTGTCTGGATTATGTTAGTATAGAACCAGTCTTTAATAAATATTATTTGTTATCTATGCTAAGCAGGGGGTGGTGCAGGATCTCAAATAGTCAAACACCCGATTAGTACTACTAACGTGAAAGGGACGCTAAGCACACACAAGTCTAGTAGGGATAAGCCTAAGCTCAATGGAAGAAGGGATGTGAATACAAAATCAGATCCATAGCTAAATGGAAGAAAGGATGTGATCATAATAAGAAGATGTGAATGTAGTTTCGAGAATCTCGAAAAAGGGAAATCACTCTTTTCTCCATTGATATATACCGTGCATATATAGTGGGTGCATATGATCGGAAGCGGTCAGGGCTTTGTTCTTTGTTCATCCTTGAAGACAGTGATGTGGTTTTGCGGTTGAGATTGGCTTGGGTTGTGATAGGAATAAGATTTGCCTGGTTGATAAAAGTTTGTTTTTATTTATGGATTATTTGTTGTGGTCAGAATGTATGTGATAACATGATGTATTTATATAAAAAAATGTACACTTTTCAGTGTGCGATAACTCTTTGAGGCATTGTATTGTTGTTGCCTCTTGTTCTTTGATGAGCGTATTTTACCTACTCAATATTGCGAATATTTTATTTCTTGTTAATTGGTTATGAAATTTGGGTTAAAATAGTTTAAATTCCAGACAATCATGATGAATAGTAGATCCAGGTGAAGCAGGTACATGACGTTCGTGAATATATATAAATCAATTCTAATGACTATATCTATCAAGCCTCACATAATTTACAAATTTTATAAGAAAATATTTATTATAAAAATCATATTTTTAAATAGACTTAATTAAATTTTTATCTCATGAACTTAGATATTTTTAATTTAGTTTTTATTCAATTATTTAAACTATTAAATAGTTAAAATAATTATATTTTTCATTTGGACTTTTATTGTTTAATTTTTTGTAATGTTACTCATTATTATTTTTTAGATTGTATTTTAAAATTAATTGATAAAAAATAACACATTCAATTATCAGTGTTAATATTTTAATCATTTTTTAATTTAAACTAGTATATTGACCCGGCGTATTTTGTTTTATTTTGTATATTAAAATAATAAAATAGTGAAAATATTATGTAATGAAATATTATAAAAATTAATTTATATTGTTGTAAATGTTGTTATTAAAGTAATGAAATAATAAATCTAAGTAATGCAATAATAATTTTAGATTTAAATATAATAAATAGAGTTGATATCTCAATATAATATAGGTAATTGATTTTACAAAATAATTATAATAGTCTATGATCCGTGCGAACATTTATTTTTTGTTTTTTATTTTTATTTTTTTTAGAATAATAATATAATTGTTATTATATTTATTTAACCATTTAAAATACTAATAATGATATTAATATAAATTTTAAATTTTAAAATTTTTAAAAGATTAAAACTCTATTTAGCAAAAGTATTTAGTATAACAATATTTTTTATAATTAAAAAAAAAACACTTATAATAATAACACCATTATGAATAGTAATAATAATAATAAAAATAATAATGATACCAATAATAATATTTATGCTATAAATATTAATATTAATGTTAACACTAAGGTTAATGTCAACTATAATAATATATAATTATGAAATACGATTCAGTAGTAAATTAATTTAAGATGTGTGTCTAACTATAATAATAATACCATTATAATAATATCTTGTAGTGATAAAAATAATAATAATACAATAACTATATATATATATATATATATATATATATATATATATATATATATAAAGAGATGTACATTTGTTGTGTCTTTTTTTGTTTATATAATTTTATCCTCTTAATTATTATTTGTTAAATTAAAATAATTATTCATAATAAAAATTATTTGTCCATTTTATCATTTTAATAATTTTAGTAACTATTTTTTTAATTCAAATAATTACATAGATATAAAAATAAAATGAACAACAAAACAAATAAAAAGTGTAATTAATTGAGATATGATTCCCTAATAAATAAATATAAAATGTGTGTTTAACTATAATAACAACAATAATAATAATAACACTAAAATAATATCGCGTAGTGATAAAAATAATAATAATAGTAATAATAATATAACTACATATATAAAGAGATAAACATTTTTTGTCTCTTTTTATTTTTTTCAATTTTATCCTCTTACTTGTTATATTTTAAACTTAAATAATTATTTAAAATAAAAAAAATATTTTTTCAGTTTTATTATTTTACTAATTTTAGTAACAATTTTTTTGAATTGAAATAATTATTCAAATGTAAAGATAAATAAACAACAAAACAATAAATCTATTATTCTCTTTTTCTTTATTTATCAACGATGATTCTCTCATTTTTTTATATATTTCACTTCATTTTTAATAAATGTAATTTTTATTTTATATATTATAACTTAATAACAATAAATTATTATCACTTACTAATATAATATCACATATATTTAAAAAATCACGTATATTTAAAAAATTCGTACACATGTGTGACATGTCTACATGTAAGCTAGTTACTTATAATATATTTTTTATTTTAATAACTAAAATTTATTTTATCTATCGCTCTATAATTATATACACTTCTTGTGTATCCTCTTATGTCTTTTTAATTTATCTTTTTAATTTCTATATTTAAAATTTAAATAATTTGTTATAATAAAAAAATATTTTTTTATAAATAAATTTATTATTTTATATAATACCCGTGTTTTGGTTTTCTCTGTATATATACTATTTTCATTTATGTACCAAATGAATTAAATTTGAAAAATAACTATTACGGGCCTATAATTAATGGTGCACAATGTATAACTCATCTTGCTCACAATCAAATTCTAATATTCTTACGTATTAATATAATATTATAAATACTTAAAAGATGTGTACATAATAGTATGTGTTTATTAATAATAATAATAATAATAATAATAATAGCAAATTGCTACTAATACTAATTTACTAATATCAATACTCATATAAATTAAAATAATAATACTAATCATAATAATAATAATAATTAAATAATAATAATAATATTTATTAATATTAATAATAATGACAATTACGCTCCTCAATATTAAATACTAACATTTAATTCCATATAAAATAAAAATAATATTGATGTTTAAATTTGTAATAATAATAATACTACTAATAAAAAATAACCCTCAATAATAATATTACTACTAATAATAGGTAACTATATAAGAAGAGATACACATATTTAATGTTTTTTTTTTTTCAATTTTATATTCTTAATTACTACTTTTAAAATTTTTAAAATTTACTTAATTATTTATCATCAGAAAGCTACTTTTAAATTTTATTATTTTAATTACTACTTTTTTAAATTTAAATCACTATTCATTATAGAAAGTAATTCACACTTTTTTTATTTTAATAGCTACTTTTTCAAATTTATATAGTTACTCGTAATAAAATAAATATTTACATAATATTACCTATAATATTTTTTATTTTAATAATTACAATTTGTTTTATCAATAGTTATATAACTATATCTATAATATTTAACATAAAATGTTATAATATATTAACAAAGCATCGGTCATATAAGGCTTTTAAAGATTCTGGTTTATAAACGTAAATAATAACAAAATATTATCAATATCAATAAATATTGATGAATAATATATATAAAATCTTTTATTGTTGATATTATATTTTTAACAAGAAAGTTTAATTTTCCGGTACTACAGTTTATCTCTATGGATGGATTTTGTCTAAGAATAGAATCTTAAGGTGGTGGCGAGTTAGCCAAAATTGTTTTGGCTAACGCCTGATTCAAGTTAGTTTGCTATTGTTGCCAACAAATGCAAACTTGGCAGGGTTTGAAAAAAATAAAAATAAAAAAACTGAAAGATTTTGTTTTCCAGCGGAATTTGAATTGTGTGAAGTTACATGAGGTACCGTAACACACCTCGCAGTTACACAGTAGAGCGTGAGAGAAGATAACAGAAAAATAAAAGTCCCAACCTCAACCCTTCCTGTAGCCACTACCCACCCAATCTTTCTCCTCCCACCAAACCCAAACCCCTTTTTTTTCCCTCCTCTTCCTCTTCATCATCTTCTGGACACAACAAAAACATTAACCCTAACCCTAGAAAACAAAAACCCGTGTGTTTTTGTGTTTGTGTTTTTGTTTTTGTTCTTGTTTTTGTCTCAGAAACACAGATACGTAGAGAGTGTTAGTGTGATCGTTGATGTGTTGTGGAGGGGAATAGGAATCGATCGTTCACAATTCCAGACCAGAGGCATTGGCCAGTAGTGGCAGGAAGAGTGTTGCAGTGGAGCATTTTACCTCAATTGAGGATTGCCCCAAATTCAATGTTCTCAACCCCATTTGTGTTAACCTTCTCCCTTCTCCTCTCCCTCCCAATCCTCTTCTTCCTCGCTCCGAGGATCCTCCCTCCCAAACCCCACTCTCTGCCAATTTCTCCCTCCGACGAACTCGATGACATCACCCTCTTCAACCGCGCCATCACCCTCGCAAATTCCCGCGCCACCACCGCCTCCGCCACCAACCCCTCCAAATTCTTCCACCTCTCATCCAAAAACCCCTCTCTCAAAATAGCCTTCCTTTTCCTCACAAACACCGATCTCCACTTCTCACCCCTCTGGGACCTCTACTTCCGCGACACCCCATCCAACCTCTTCAACATCTACATCCACGCCGACCCCTCCGTCAACATCACGCGCCCCCTCTCCCCGCTCTTCGCCGACAAATTCATCCCCTCCAAACGCACCTTCCGCGCCTCCCCCACCCTCATCTCCGCCACGCGCCGCCTCCTCGCCACTGCCCTCCTCGACGACCCCGCCAACGCCTACTTCGCCCTCCTCTCCCAGCACTGCGTCCCTCTCCACTCCTTCACCTACACCTACCGCTCCCTCCTCCTCTCCCCCACCTTCGACTCCTCCGATCCTGAATCCTCCCGCATCGGTATCCGCCTCAAGTACAAATCTTTCATCGAAATCCTCTCCCACGCTCCCAAGCTCTGGAAACGCTACACCTCCCGCGGCCGCTACGCCATGATGCCCGAAGTCCCCTTCGAACAGTTCCGCGTCGGCTCCCAGTTCTTCGCCCTCACGCGCCGCCACGCTCTCCTCGTCGTCAAGGACAGAACCCTCTGGAGGAAATTCAAGATCCCCTGCTACCGCGACGACGAATGCTACCCCGAGGAGCATTACTTTCCCACGCTCTTGTCCATGGCAGATCCTGATGGCTGCACCAAATACACGCTCACCAAAGTTAATTGGACCGGCACCGTCAACGGTCACCCCTATACTTACCGGCCGCCGGAAGTCTCTTCGGAACTCATTCTCCGGCTCCGCCAGTCCAATAATTCTGAGTCTTACCTATTCGCCAGGAAATTCACCCCGGATTGCTTGGAACCCTTGATGCGCATTGCCAAATCTGTCATCTTCAGGGATTGAAATTTCAAGCACGGTGCGTTTATTTATTTATTTTTTTTCCTTTTCTTCTGTTATTTTAGTTTATTTTAGTTCTTGTGATTTATCAGAGTTATCTGCACTTAAGCCATAGATACATTGAGTTGGGGTTTGTCTGTGGTATTACAGTCAAAATGATTGGATATTTGTTGCCGGAGGGTGGCTGTTTCCATCTTCAGCTTTATATATTGGAATCTGGGTTTGATGCTTGTGTTATGTGCTTTTCTTACGTTTGCAGCATCAAAATGCTGCATGATGATATTTCTAGGGGTTTAAAGTTGAGAATTACTTTTTTTGAATTTTCAATGCACAAAATGAAGGAAGAAAAATTTGTTGTTTTGATAGTAAAAGTAACTTTGTTATCTCTCAACTGAAATCTGAACATGTTTAGTCCATAGGTGGAATAAAAGTGAGGCACTGATGTAAATTTTGGAGGGACCTCCTCAAGTTGCTTTTCAAGCAACATATGTGTATAGGTTCATCAGTGCTTGTATAGGGAATGTGATTCTCTCGCTCTTTATGGAGTGTATTTTGCTTTTGGCATTTGCGGTGTTCATACCCTTACTACTTTGTGATGCGAAAAAGGTTTATGATGTCTACTTATTGTCTTCTGAATGTCAAAATCATGGTGGTGCTAGAGTAGTTAGTTGCCGCGTTTAGTAAGGATAGGGACTCCTTATCTTTTGCATTGTTGTGAATTTGGATCTGGTTGTGAATGTGTACACTTAATTCATAGGTAATGCATAAGTTTTTCTACCTAATTCACATTCGCACGAGTTAATACATGAAAACGAGGGTGAATCTAATCTACAGTGTTATGTAGGCATTTCCTAGATTCTAATCGGCATGTTGGATTCTCTTTTTTCTCAGTAATTTGGTTTGTCATGCACAAAATACGGAGGCTTGTCGAGGGTATTGTGGGTAGACTTTTTTTATTAATTTCTTCGTTTGTTTTTTCTGTCGTGATAATCTTGTTTCACCAAATTTTATTCTAGCAGGTGGGAAAGGTCAATGAAGAGATTTATGAAAAGATCATATTACTTTGGCTATGAATTGATGGTGGTGTATAGTTTGAAGAGGCACGTAAAGCCCACATCCTATATACCCTGTGCTTTCAAATTACGAGTCTTGGGACTGCACAAATGAGGGAATCAAATCAAAATAGAAAGATCAAAGAAACAGGTAAACACCTGCGTGAGTTGAAAAAGAATGGCGGGTGCCCTAGTCAAGTGTATTTAGTATGGTGCAAGTGCTCAAGTAATTGCGAATTTGTCATAGAAAATCATGTAGGTAGTTTTTCCTTTTGTGGGTCGGTTTTGTACATAGAGTTGTGTAAAACATTGTTTAAAAGCTCTACAGTGTTACTACTTTTCAAAAGAAAAAAAAAGAAAAGCCGTTGCCTAAACGTGAGGCAACAGTGACTGCAATTATAACAGGAAAAAAAAAACTGTCCACATTTGGCCAATTGCTTGCTTCTCCATTCTCGATTCGATCCTTTGGAAATTTGGAACCTTGCTATTTCCACCGCCCTGTTTTTTCATTCCGTTTGACCTCTTTCATTTGCTTTTTGTGCCCTTCTGTGGAAAGTGTCATATAGTTGCTTTACTTTCATTCCCCTACATAAATTCATGAAAGAAAAAGAAATAAATATTCTTTTAGAATTTGTGTGAAGCAGTCACGGGATCAGTTTCTTGCTCTGTTGTAATACTTGTCTATGCTTTATCTAGATTGGACTTAGTTCATTTAAACATTTTATTCATGGGAGGAGTCGGTGGCAGTATAATAATTGTTAATAGTTATGAACTGTTCAAATTCATATATTATTATATTGTTGATGATCATGTTCTCATAGATTATGCATAAGTGGCTTCTATAATAGCGACAAAATTGAAACTTGTCGGTGCTGGCTGGTTCTTTTCTCTTTCTCAATAAAAAATGGACCCCAGAGGACAGGAAAGTCGCATACTTCTGATGTGTGGGGGACCACGCCTCACGTAGAGACAGTTGGCTTCCATTTTTCTGAGTTATCAAGACACGTTTGGATCAACTTCTAGTTTGTATCTCTGTAAATTCACTGGGATTTCCTTTTAAATTTTAACCTCATTCTGAAACCTGACAAAAACATAGTAAGTTATTTTGTTATTTTTGGATGTCGGTGTTAGTTAATCTGTGAGCATATAATATGATTGAACCAACAGCAGCGTTTTATAACTGTAACTTTCATATAAAAAGCAAGAAACACTTTTTCATTTTATAATAATGGATTACTTTAATCAGCTTATGCTCTTCTAAGTTGTTTGTTGATAGGGGAGGGACCATAATAGCATCAAAGAGGAAGTTAGGTAAGTTGTTAGCTTACCACCAAATTATGGTTGAAAAATGAACCATTATTCAATGTTGTTTACATCTAAATTAAAGAGTTGGTAGGGCTATGCTAGCTCAAGGAAAAGGAACTCAGATTAGTTGGACGGGTTGCTTAGGATTTCTTTTTAACATTAGATTGTAATAATAGATTAAAGGTTTAAATACCTTTTTCGTCTTCATTTTCGTAGTGTTGATTGCGGATGATTCTCATTGACAAAATGTTTAAAATGATTCTCATTTTTATTGAATGTTTAAAATGATTCTCATTTTCGTAATTCGTATTTTATTTGGTCTTTTTATGTTACACCGTTTAAGTTGGTAACAGAGCACCTTATAGGTTGTATAGGTGACACTGTTTATATTATATTGCATTGGAGTGTGTTATATGTGCTGTAGAGATGGTTCCGTTACTGATTTAAACGACGAAATAAAAAATGATCAAATAAAATACGAATTGTAAAAATGAGGACCATTTTAAATATTAGGTAAAAATACCATTTTAAATATTTTGTCAAAATAAAAATTATTCGTAACAAACATTACAAAAATAGAAAATAAAGAGAAAAATATATTTAAACCTAGATTAAAAGTGGGTTTAAAGAATAGTCTCTTACCTTTTTGTAGTATTTGGCTACTTATCTTGTGCTCAAAGAAATGTATGGTTCTGTTCTGTCAGATGCACATGTGATCTTCATCATCCTGGAAACAGAATCCTGGAAACAGAAGCAAACAATCCACAATTGTGCATTTAATCATTAGTCCTTTTGACAGTTGACAATTCTGCTTTTTCGTAGTTTTGACAATTTTCAATTATTGAAAAACGATTCTTAACAATAACACATTAATATAAAATATTCACATTATTTAGTACACTTGGTATGAATTTATTTTACTTAAAAACGTGTATTAAAATATATATTACTACCGTTCAATAAAATAGTGTAAATAATCGATTTGCATTTAGAAAAAAATTGAATATTTTCCATCCATAACACGTCTAATTTAAGATGAGTTAAGAGTTAAGTGTTTAGACTACAGATAAAGAAAAAAAATTAATGAGTAAATTATTGTTAGAAAAATGTCTTGGAGAAACCTGACCTCAACTTTCGGCCAGTAGATATGCTTTACAAATTCTAACTCGGAAAACATGTGTCCCATAGTTTTTGTACGATTGGATCTAATCATTATTGAGATGTTTTTAAGATACTCTTTCGTTTTATCTGGGTCTATAATACTTTATTTACATAACATCAAGAGAAGGAAAATAAAAACATAAAATATTTATTCTTTTTCAACTGGTTGACAAGTAATACACAAATACATAAAACAGATAATTTAATATTTTAAAATCTTATATTATAAATATATATATATATATATATATATATTAATTCTTATAATAAATTTTGTGTACAAATCACATAATCTTATCCATATATTTTCATGGATACAGGTTTTATAAATTTGCGAGGCATCTATTAGAATTAAATATCTGACTCTCAGTCCAATAAACCACCTATCTCTCTCATAAATCACAAACATCAATATCGTAAATATTTGACTATACTTTTGAAAGATATATACATTATATTAGACTATGAGATCTATAATTGTTATATTACATTCTATATGGTGTCATTACATCAAAACTATATAATAAGAACATATTTCATTCATACATGATGGTGAATTTCTATGACCCACTAGACACAATTTTTTTCACACTACATATTAGGTTTCTTTCGATTCTCACGATATGATATTCTCTCCTATACGAGTCTAATATCAAAAGAGTCTGGATCATTTCTTTTGTAATCCCAATTTTAATATACAACTTAAAATCCTAACATAACATTTCTTTCCTGAAAATATATATGTTCATCACACACATGTATCACAATTATGGTATTCATCACACACATGTATCACAATCATACCATAATAGATTTTCATTGATACATATACACTCAACTCAATTTAAATAGTAATAAATTATAATTAATTATCCATTACATTACACAATAATATTTAAATACAATATATTAATCAAATATAACAATTTAGTGAAAGATAATATTTATAAACATTTAAAAATTTATTGGTTTCTCATGTTTTTTTCTTTTCCCCATGTGTTTCTTGACCTCTTAAAGAAAGATGGAGGAAATGCATTAAAAGTTGTGAAATGAAGTTTAATACATCTCACATTTTTATAAAAGCAACCACTGTGCAAACAAATCGACTAATTTAGGGGTTAGTAATATAAATCAGTTTTAGTGATTTAATATTTTATCTCTTATCGTTGTTTAGATTCACTTTTCAAAATAGTTTCAACTCCCTACTTTTTATTCTGATTGACTTGTTTAAAAGGAATTTGTTTCTATATTTTTTCCTTGGTTTTGGTTTGGTCCCTCATTCTTTTGTTTTTGTTTTTCATTTTCATATGATTTTTTAATGTGATGCATATGATTGATAAATTTTGGGATCAGGGTCTAAATGAAATGTAAAAGATCCATAGTGTTGTCTAACATGAGTAAAAAAAATTTAAAAACTTATTTTCTTAAACTTCAAAAAACTCTGTCTATTAGCATTTGACATATTTAGCGACTTAAACACATGTTGTGGTTCGCATAATTACCGTTCAACTTGTAGAGTAAAAGACACAAACAATGAATTTTTGTCACTGAGCAAAAGCTTTGCTCATCCAACGACCATAGTATTTGTCGAATAAGTAAACCACTAGAACATTTGGCATTTAATACAAATAACTCTTTTAAGGAATTTACTTGTCTAGTGACCAAAACTCCTAGATTTTCAATTAATTAAATTTTGTCCAATAATATTTGGTTCAGTTAATGAATTTGGCCCACCCAACCACTTTGTATAGTTTACAAATTTTGCAGAATATAACAATGGTCTAATTGGTTCAAACTGAGGCTTTTCTTCATTTCTTTTGCCTAACATGAAACATTTTATCCAAATAACAACAATTTAATTCAATTGAAAAAAATTTCACTACTCAACATACAATAAAGCTCTTATTTTGAATTCATTCATTTGAATCAAATAATTTCATCTCAAATTTAAACATTTATATTCAAATAAAACATAATTCCTACAATAATTAATTACTGTGACTACTTCACCTTCACATTCGGGTTATTAAATCTTGTGTAGATTTCAACTTCAATCAATGATTTAAGAATACCCTTACAATTTTGTAGTAACAAATATTCATCTTTTTTGTAAAAGGAACAAGGACAAGATCCATAATTTTCATGTACGCAAAACCTTCCAAAATCAACCCAAGAAAAAGGAGAAAAAAAATGGATTAATAATATTTTAATTTATCTTTTTTGACTCACTTTTAACCTACTTATTCGATCACCATTAGATCATCTATTTTAATTCTTTTTAGTGATGTAGTGTGAGAATCTAACGGTGATTAAATCAGTGGGTTAAAAATAGATAAAAACAAAGATTAAAATATCATTATCTAAAAAATTTACTCTAAAACAAATTTCAATCACATGGACTTATTATGTTCTCACTAAGATTCTTAAGATTTTGATCTAGGATAGGATGATCAAATTCTTCATAAGTTTAAAGATGAGAGAGAAAGTAAAGAAAAAGAATTTGTAGAAAAAATATGAATTTTCTAAAATAAATTTAAATAATTATTTTTTTATATTTACGAACTTTATACTCAAATAATAAAATATTCAGTTTTTATCGCTTCTAAGTAATTTACTACGTATTTACACGTTTTATAATCAATTAGACCTAAACCAAAATAGGTAATTAACTTTATATTTTAAAATTAATCAAATTAATCCAAACGTATAAATAATCTTCAGTACCATTACATTATTAGTTTATCGTCTTGTCTTTTATCATCGTTATGGTGACAATTACTAAGACAACTGTTGTACTTCTAGTACCCTCTATGAATGTTACTATCAATGTCATCTAGGGATGGCAACGGGGCGGGGCGGGGACGGGTTTCGCTATCCCATACCCATCCCCGCATAAAAAATTCATCCCCATCCCCATCCCCATACCCAAACCCAACGGGTATCAAACTTTTTTTCCATCCCCATCCCCACCGGGTAACGGGTATAATCTCGTACCCATACCCGTACCTGTGTTCTAACTACTTCAATATTAATTTTTATAAAAGAAAAAAAATTACGGTAAAGAGATATTATGAAATATTCAATATTAGGAGGATTTTCTTCGATGCCAAATACCTTAAAATAAATTATAATTGTTTACATTTTATATTAGAATACCAAATAAAATTTCATGTGAACCAAAACATTTGTTAAATTTGCAAACTACAACATTGATGAACTTAGTTGATAAAATTAAAAAATATTTCAAAAAAATATAAAAGGAAAACAAATATTTAAATTAAAATATATTTTAAATGTTTGTTTACTTCAATTTTTTAAATTCTAATGAATATCTTTTTTATACACTAATAAAAGTTATAATATATCACTTGATCAAAATGACACAAAGAATAAAAAATAAACATAATAATAAAAGGAAAACAAATATTCAAATTAAAATATATTTTAAATGTTTGTTTACTTCAATTTTTTAAATTATAATGAATCTCTTTTTTATACACTAATAAAAGTTATAATACATCACTTGATCAAAATGACACAAAGAACAAATAATAAACATAATAATAAAATTTTGACATAGATTTTGTATCTTTTGAACTTCAATATATGTTGGATAGTGACAAAAAAATATTCATAGCAATTACATTAAATTTTTATATTGTAGTAAATAAAAGTTATTTATACAATTAAAGTGGAAAAAATTACAATATGATTAATAGTGAGTTATAAAATAACAAATAATTAGATAGAATATATCGAAATATTATTCTACATGATGAAAATAAACAATAAATAAAAATATTAAAAGACTAACAAATGTGTGTTTTAGAAATAATTTGAGAGACTATCGAAAGAAATCGCACAAAGGAAATCAAATGTATGATAAAATGAAAAATACCTTACAGAACTAATTATTAAATTATGTTTGAAGTGGTTAAAATTAAATAGAAATATCATTAGTGACCAAAAAATTTGTCATTAAATTACATATAAATTAGTAATTAAATTGGTCACTAAATCAAGTACAGATTCGATCATTGAATCGGTCACTAATTTAGTCATTGATTCAGACAATAAATCAACTACTACCACCAATGACGAAAAATAGTGACTGATATGGGTTACTGACTAAATCAGTCACCATTTCATGTTTTTCTTGTAGTGAATTATCATATACTATTCCTAAATATCATTATATATATATATATATATATATATATATATATATATATATAAAATTTTAACCACTTCAAACAGAATTTAAAGTGAAAAAATTACATTATGATTAATAATGAGTTATAAAATAAAAAATAATTAGATAGAATATATCGAAATATTATTCTACATGATGAAAATAAAAAAAATAAATAAAAATATTAAAAAACTAACAAATGTGTGTTTTAGAAATAATTTGAGAGACTATCGAAAAAAATCACACAAAGGAAATCAAATGTATAACTAAGGTATGATAAGACGAAAAATATCTTAGAGAATTAAGAAAACTTTTCAAATATTAACATATAATTAATGGTTGAAAAATAATGAAAATTATTTTAATGAAACAAAAGAGTTCTTCAAATTAAACAAAAATTAATAATAATAATAAGTAAAGAATTTTTTTTATATTATCTTAAATTGAGAGTATAAACATTCTCATGTGAAAGAAAAATTTATAATAAATAAAAATATTAAAAAATAATATAAATATTCAAATGTGAGGCATAATTTTTTTTTAATTAACATACATCATTTTAACATAATTACATAAAGGTTATGATAAGATAAAAAATATATTGGAGATGAGAATGAGTTTCATGACAAATGAAATAATTAAAAGAAATAAAAAATAGAAAAAAAAAAAAAATATATATATATAGGGGTTACTTGATTAATTGTGAATATTTTAATAATTTAAACGAGAATGGAGATATGGCGGGGACGGGTATTATGGCGGGTATATGTACATCCCCATACCCATCCCCATACCCAACTGAAAAAGTCGGGGATTCCCCATACCCATACCCATACCCAGTCAATGCGGGGATTCCCCGTCAAAACGGGGACGGATTCGGGCAATACCCACGGGGACGGGTTTATTTGCCATCTCTAATGTCATCTATCTCCACCAAGAGGATTTCAAAATCAAATTGCGATTTATCACAAAATCACTATTTTTATATACATAATTCAAATATAAAAATTATGCTTCTAAAAATAATTAATTTTGAAAATTTTAAATTAAAAATAATAAAACTACAATTTCAACTAATCTTAACCATGGCAACCTATATTTGTTTATTAATATAAAACACGAAATCTCATCACTTCAATCTTAAAAGTAAACTTAATCTACAAATGACAAATATTGACTTGACTTTACCCTAATTGCAAAACTCGCCCATAGCATTCAAGCCCATCATAGTCCCACGGCATGAGTTTTGGGCCGAACAATAATCTTAGGTCTTAATGTTTTGTTTCATTATGGACTGTTGCTTCCTGCACCCATCAATCAAATTTCTCCTTGCATCCCATCATTTTGGATTTTATTCGCTGCAACATATTAAAACAATTCTGAAATTATTTTCCGGAAGACAATAACACCACTCCTATTACGGAAACAATTTTCGGAAGCTTTTATGGGTGCAGGAAGCAACTGCCTTCATTGTGTTGTGTCATTTCCATTCTAGCTTCTCACTGTGTCAGCTTCAACTTGAAAATGAAGCACAACTCGTTGCTACCCTATTGAACTTATATGCATCCTTTGTTTGTTCCCAAGTAAAAGCCAAGTTCTATTAACCAGTAGAACTCAATTTTGTATAAAGTTCTGTGTACTTTTATTCATGTCGAAGAATACAATCCTATTTCCTTTCCAATGAAAAACATTTACAATAAATAATCAACATGTCTGCACCTATTTTGCTAAAAACCAAAAGCCTTACAAAATTGCCACCAAATCTCCAACTATTGGAAGAAAAAGAACCTGATAGTGATTCCCCTCTCCACATGCAAAGTGTACCCTGGACTTAGAAAAGGGGAGAATGCATGGTGCTCATTAACTTTACGAAGCCTAGAATTGTAGGCAAAAATATTCTAGCTTCAGAACCCTGTGTGCTAGAGGAATGCACTAAGGATCAACAACCTCCTCATGAAGGAAGGTTGCTGAGGCCAAAATATAGAGTTCTCTGCTGAAATGCATTAATAGCATAATCAACTTGAAAATGACCAAACTGTGATTTAAATCGAAGTCCATATCCCATTCCAACTCCAGATCCTGGTTTACCCTGTCTCAGAGCTGGATTTCCTGAATTTTTATGACATCAACACAATGAGAGCACATTTGACATGGGTCTGGATAAAGACTAAAAAGCAAACTCGATCAAGTAGATTAATTTAAGATAAGAACATGAAGAAGGTAAAGCGGAAGCTATAGCAATTAAACAACCCTGCTCCTAAGAAAAAGAAAGAAAACTGTAAATGAAGAAAACCCTATAGTGTAATAAAGGGTCTCTTTGATTAAACTTTTTCACAAGTACTTTTTTATAAAAATAAATAACTAAGTTTGTTCATAAGCTATTAGTAAAAGCTTATGCACTAGTAAAAGACAGTTATGTACCTAAACTCATCATAAAACTCAGTAATGTAACTCTAAATAATGAGGAATATTTGCTACTCCAGATTATGGTCTAGTTTTTTGTCTCTTATGATAGTAGCCTTTATTTTACTACAAAAATTATTCCTAGCGATTTTCTCCTACCACTGAAGAGAAAGAATAAGAATCATTCGCGCAGTTTTGTTTTGTCCAATCCTAGCCCTGCTATGTTTCTAGACACCAAAACATGCCGTAGAATAATATGAGGAAGAACAAGAATATATGTCCTACTCCATCTACCACAGAAATGAAAATTTGCATGTAATTTGAACAGAATAGTATTGGTCTCCTCACCAGGTACAAGGTGACCAGACCGCAAGTCTGTTCCACAATCCAAGAAAATGGCACCCTCCAACATCTTATTCTACATTACAAAAATACATCAAGCAGTTTAGTATGTAGAATTTAAGTTCAACAATAAATGTAACAAAATAAAAAAGAAAAGTGCATGCGTCCAATTCTGTTTGTCTGTTTGTGTGTATAGCAGGAATAATTTTAAAAGGACAGATCCCAGGAAATATTAATATCACAATCACAGACAAGGTATTGCTAATTGTAACTTGTGGAAGCATAGTGAGAAGGCAGAACGACCCAGGACAGGATTTCAGTTCCAAAAAGATCGTATGATTTTTTTTTTCACTTTTAAACCAGTCAGTCACATGGAAAAAGTGAATATTTGAATAGAAATGACAATACAAAAATTGTTAATTTCTTAGGAGATGGCACTAAACATAGCACTTTAAAGCCAATACTTCATGAGCTTAGTAGAGCCACAAATAAAACATCACAGAAGATGGTGATATGATCCTGTCAACTTCTTACCAGATAGGAAATATATTCCCACATGTGCCTAAACATTCACTAAAACAGGGAAGTCCAACCTTGCAACAACTAAAGTAGTAAAAGCAATTCTTGCCAAAGATGATGAAAATGGGGACATGCTTACCAGATACAGTAGCATAAGACAAAACAAAACTTTGAAGAAAGATCAAAGGAAGTGAAGTTAAACAGAACAAGAATGTTTTAGGCAAAGGAGGTTATAAATCTGTCTGATTTTACATTATAGGACTGCTGTTAATAATGCTACCACATACCAAAGGGAGTCTCAGTTCACTATTAGCCACTAGACAAGATCGCCCAGATCCAACCGCTCCTTCTCCATACCCTCGCACACTTCCTAGCCCTCCGATTGAAAATGCTTGGTAAGGAGCCATGTCCCCGACAATTGAGCCACCTGTTAGTCTGTCACAAGAAAGGGTAGGATGATAGCCAAATGTTTGTCAAACAACCTGAAGAGAACATAAAAAGGGAATTTTCAAAGCACTAATGCATTATAATGTATTTCCCAACTCCACATGATTGTGTCTCAGAATGCACATAATGTTTTCCCTTTCATGTGTCAACCATGTCAAATACCAACCTTGTCAAGAGAAATGCTGGTCCAAGTTTGATTCCCTTTGAAGCAACAAATTTAAATCGATTGAAGATTATCCACTTAGAAAGAACTGGAACACCTTGTTCTATTTGAAGATTAAACTGAAAAAGACAGGCACTAAGTCAGTGAAATACATACACAAGAATTTCTTGTGATAAACACGCATGCAACTCTAAATGATTCACAATCACAAATGGAAAGGAACTTGGAAGAAGACCGGAAATAAGAATATATCTTATTACATGAAAAAAGCTATTATCATTCGCCTTCGCAAATTGAGACTCTTGCTTTAACACTACCATGCTGTCTTGTGGATTGCCACTGCATCAAGCAATGCACATCATATCATCAAAATCAGTTCAACATCTAGAAAACTGGAATACTATACTAGAATCCTTAATTACCTGGATGTCAAAGGAAATCCATCATAATCTCTACTTATAGCGCGACCATCATCATTCAGTGGACGAACATGCTGCAAAATGGTGTTTACATCAGAGTATTAGTTTCCCATTTTCCTATAACTGAATCAAGGAATACGTAAAGCAAAGAAACTAAAGCAAGTAAGGCTTTAATATTATGACAAGTTCATGAAATTTCCAGTTGAACCTCAAACTTTATACTGGTTGTGCTGCTCCATTTTGAACTAGCTGGTTCCTTTAGATCAATTCCCACTGACAATCGAGATAAATTTATTCCTCCGCTACCTGAGCGAGAGAAATTGTTTACAGGGATACCATGGATTCCAATCTCGGGTGAAAGAGAATGCTGGAAGAGGAAAAAGAGAACAATTAGCATTTAAGAATGTGTTATAGATTAAGGTACTGTCTAAAAAACTTCTTCCCGAACACTTACAAAGAGCTACATACGGGTGAAAAAAATAAGGTACAATGAATTGAGCTTCTGTAATATGTTAAAATCAATGTATGCATATGAACTATTATATAAGTTCTCTCATTTGAACTATTATACAACTTTTAGGGGCAAAAGTTGATTTTAACTTCAGAAAGAAATTGAATTCATTTACCTTCTTAATTTCTTCTCCTACAAATGTTTACAAAGAAGAGGATTAAACATGAACTAAATAAAGTAGATTTAACCCGTTGACAATAAGAATCTCAGTTAAGAAGAGGCTCGTTGTCGAGTTAGTGTTGTCCTTTGCTGGACATTAAAAATATTTCGATGTTGGTACTATAAAAATCTTTTCAATATATTTTAAAACATCAAAATCCAATGTATTCTGAAGACACGACAGGTAAACAGTACAGAAAAATTCAACAAAAATGGTTGTCCGACACGGCCTTGCATCACCATCATCATAAAATTAATGATAATCATAAAAACCAACCTGTAATACAAAAGACTGCTGTGCAAGCCACTCTGGTCGTGGCCTTCTATACGCAACTAAGACATTTGAATCATATAAACCTTTGTCCCACGAAACATCGAGCTTCTCACTTCCACCAAACAAATTTGGGTGTTTGATGCAGAGACTGTTCAGTAAAAGAAGTTAAACCATTCATTACACAATTACAAGAAAACCAACAAACACCCTCCACCCAAAGCATAACACAAAGCCATCAAGTTTCAAACTTTCGCCATTCAGATTCAACCAAGATTCATCTCACAAAAAAGACAAAACTGAGACTCTCACCTCCCAATTACCAGTGAAAATGGACTGCCAGTACTCCTATGAGGGGTAAAATGCAAAATAAAAAACCAGAGATATTTGTGAGTTCAAAATTCAAACAAATTAAATTATTATTTTCAAAGACAGTGCAGAAGGAAAGGAAACCTGAGAGTAGGGAGCATCAGAGAAGCGCATAGCTTGTGAGTAAAATCAACATTAACGTCAATCTTTGCTGTAAAACCACTCAAACGAAGCGAAACAACACTTGTATCAAAAACACGGTTACGCAGAAAAGATGAAACGAAAAACATGAAATGAAAGCTTTTGCAATTTGCATCTTAAGTCTAAACCTTTCCCAGCATGGATGCTCTTCTGAGCTCCCATCCCATCAAACACGCATCAACCATTAAATTGAGGACACAATAATTGGGCACACACAATAGACCCCAAAATGTCACAACGGTTATATAGTGGAGACAATGCTGCGGTTGTTCCGTAACGTTGGCAAAACAACAACCAACGACGGTGTCGTGTTTATTCTGTTCCTAGCTTTCTACTTCTGTTATCCCTTTCGTTTCTCTACACTCCACGACCATCGCACCTTGCACGTGACACGACACTCGCCTTGCTATTGGGCCCTAGATATGCCCAAACTAGATATTTCTTCCTCCACCCCACCATGATTTCTTTATGAACCTTCCGAGTAATTTTAAAAGGTTTAAATTGATTATGCTTAAAAATTTTGGATTGTAAAACTTGTAAAAAGTTGATGTTTCAGATTACATAGATCAAGAAATATATTTTAAATTATATACTTTTTAATATATTTCCAAATTTTTAGAATAAATAGTATAGAAATGCATTAATTTAAAATACGGATTATATAATTTAATACATTTTTTTATTAAAATTGTATTATAAATCTTACTGCATATATTTTTTTAGTTTTGAAATTTATAATATATTTTTTTATTGTGATTGTTCAATTAAAAATAATTTTATAGATTAAATAATTAAAAAAAAAATTCAAGAACAAACAATTTTGAATTTTTTCACAATTGTTATCCAAGTGAAAAATGAAGATTAAGGGTGCTAAAAAATTTGCCCCAAACTATTTTATGTCCTTAGGGTGGAATGTTGGGCTCATTCGTCTACCATCTTGAAAGAATCTTCTTACACCTTTTCATTTAAGAAAATATATTTATCATTCTTAAATGTATGCTAAATAGCATTTATATTTCTTTAATTTTAACATAAAACTTACTCTTCATGTATTTTTATAATTTGAGACTCACACTCTCTAAATAAATGTTCACATGTTTATATTTGTAATTTGTAATAAATAATATTTGTCTTGTTTATATTAAATTGACATTTATTTCTGTGTAGTTATAACAACACAATTAGTATTATATTAGGTATATTGTTAATAAATTATCAGTAAATATTATATTAAAATGAGATGGGACTAAATGTGTATAATTACTAAGATGTCATAACGCAAGGGTATGCTGCTTTGGAATTAAGTCGTTTTTTGTACTTTTTGTAACGTCTAAAATAGTTTGTAATTTTGTTAATTGAAATTTTTGTGTAAGTTTCTTAATTTTATTCATTTAGTCCATTTTATTAACCTCATTCAAATAATTAATGGACAGTGAATTTTGTATAATGCATATTATTTCTTATTTATTTTATTTTATTTTTTAATTTTTAATTTAAAAAATATTCATGTGTATAATCAGTTTCGTGTCAGGTAACAGTAATAGTGTTACATGATAAGATCAATGATACATGTCAGTGTCAGTATCACGTGTCAATAATCATAATACTAACATGTGATACTCAATTGACATAAAATTAATAATAACAAATGACATGTGACGTGATACTAATACTATCATGGGATACAATATTAACTTGACACGTAAAATTTTTTAAAATTAAGAAAAATTAAAAAATTAAAACAATTTAATAAAAAATATAAAATTAAAAAAAAACACAAATCGACGTAAATATCACTTATTATCATTAATTGTTTAGATAACGTTAATAAAAATGACTAAATTAAAAGAAAAAATAATACTTCATTAAAAAACGATTAAATTGACAAAACCGAAAAAAATAGATACTAAGAAAACTTTTTCAACGCACTTTAATTTAACAAAACAGGGAAAAGATTTTCGTATATAAAAATCAGAGATAGACTTATTTGTTCACATTAGAAATATCTTCCTCTTAATCAAGACAATCGTACTTTTACGATTTTAAGATATATTTCTTACCATTCAAAATTAGAATTTTCATCACAGAATAAGTGGTACTTTTATATTATTATTAAGTTTATTTGTAATATTTTTGTTAGCAACAACAAAATTTATTTAAAGGTTTAGACACTTTTAATGTGTTTGTTTAGAGTGATGTATCACTGGAGGAGATACTCTTTGATTGAAGTGGTTTGCACTAATTTTGATTTACAAAGTTGAACAATTAAGTTCTCTTAGATTTTTGTCCGAGGGAAGGGAAGATAATAGAAGAAAAAGTAACATAAAATATGCTTAAAGGATTCAACATATCTTAACTTAGAAAAATAACCATATATATATATATATATTTTTTTAGCATCACATAAAATATGTTATTATCAATTTACAATTTAATTTAAATTATTTTTATCAATAAATACATATTTTGTAACAAATTATTTAGTATAATTTTTTAATTTTAATTTTATCATTTAAAATAACAATTCAAATTTAATAATAATAATAATAATAATTTTATTGAAATTAACCACTCAATCAAAATTTATTTAAACTTAATTTCTACTAATTTCATTTTACTTTAATAGTATCATTTTAATTTTTATTTTAAGTAATAATTTACATATCATTTTAACATAATTTTCATTTATTGTATTTTATTTTAATTTATTTTTTTAATTTAGAGTAAAATAATATTTCTCTAATTTTAATAATTAAAACAATTTTTTTAATTTATTCAACCCATGAAATCGTTAAATTTTTTTTTTCTCAAATCCATTTACTTTTTATAAATTTTCTCCTAATCTAAATAACCCGACCTTTACGATTTTAAAATATTTCTTTTCACTATTGAAAATTATAATTTTTATGACAAGTGATATTTTTATATCAATCTACTGTTTAACCAAATTTCGCAATTAGATTTCATGCTAAGATACTTGATAATATATCAAGTTAACTGTCACGTTAGAAGATGTAATAAGATATTCCTCAACATCTCTATAATATGTCAATTTTATATTATCTTGACATCATTCATATAAAAAAAAATTATTCAAGTAACTTATTAATTTGTTATTTCAATATATAATTAAGTAAAAATAAGTTTATAATACTAAATAAATATATTTATATAAATATTAATACGAGAATGTCCATGGAATGTCTTCAAATTGTATCCAGCCAGACAACCTTTAATTATTCTCTAATTTCATTTCTCAATTACAAAATTAGAAAAACATTATATAATTATTATTAAATTTTCTATAATTAAAAAACAAAATTGAAAGATAACCACGCTTAGAAGAGCAATTACAGTTAACAAAAATTAATTTTACATCGTTTAAGAACCGCCACCCGAGAAGAGCAAGAACACTCGACGGAGAGAACCGGGAACAGAGAGAATCGTGAGCAGAGAGAACCGCGACCAGAGACCGTGACGACAGAGCAGAGCACGACGCACCAACACGCAGCGAAACGACGGTGATTTTGGCGTGACCGGAGAGGAGAATGACTCGGCGCAGCCAATAGAGACCAGAGCAGAACCCTAATCCGCGAGGTGGAGTAGAAGAACGAACCTAATCGCGGTGAGTTTTTTTTTTTCTTTTCTTTTTTCGCACAAGAAACGACGATCAATGGCGTCATTTTGGGTTAAAAAGAAAACCCCTCTGGACTCGCCAACTCGATTGCATGCTCGCGAGTTTTGGCCGAGCTCACCGAGTTCATTGAGAGCCTACCGATCCTGTTTCAAAAACGAGTTTTCTGCCGAGTCAACTCGGGCAATGGGTGTGGAGACGTAAACTCGAAACTCGAACGAGTTTACGAGTTAACATGCGAGTTTGATAATTATATTATAATCACAAAGAAAGATTACTGAAAATGACAAAATGTCTATGCAGTTCCATGAACATTTTTACTACAGCAACTTTGTTCATTTTAGTAAACTTTGTCAAAGTTGCACAATATAATCGTCTAGTCTGCTAGTCCATGGGAAATTTCCATTACTCTGTCTTTTATTTCTTTCTTGATATTTATTTCACCAAACTACTTTTTGTGCTGATTTCATTTCCTTCAGACCTTAGCATAATTTAAATATTCAATTGTCAAATTTTCTAGCATATAGAAGGTTAAAGTTTGATCACTTTTATATTTTGTACACTTTTCATAACGTGTTCTATTTTTTGTACTTTATTAGTTAACTTTTTGTATTTTTTTTCTTTGATTATGGGGGTCAACTTGTTTGACCAACCATCTGTGGTGAGTTAACCATGTTGAATATATTTAGGCTTGTTACAATGGTGAGCCAACCCTATGTGGACTGAATTTTGACAACCTATGGTTAATGATGAATAATATTTTGTTAACTGTTAACTCTATTCAGCTTTAGGTTCCAGGGGGAGCAGAACAAGAGCAGGGAATGATGAATAACTGCTTGATTGTTCACATCCCGGACAAGCAGCCATATGACCTTCACCACCAACCCACTGGTCACTTTGTCGAAACCCATCAATTAGATTTTTTTTTTTTTTTTCTTTTGGAATTCACTGAATTGAAACAGTCATTTTGTTTGTTTCTGAACAGAGAGTGTTTTTGCTTCTGCCATCAACCCTAAGCATGCCAACCAAATTGTGAGGTTAGCTCCCCACCGAAATCTTGATGTCTTTGCTTCAGTTTAGTGTGCTGATCAATGGAAGTTGCTTGAATTTCTTGTTAGGCGTTTGAATCAGATAGCACCACTCGATGATCTCCGTCATGTGAAACGAATTCAAAAGAAAGTTCTTGAAGGAGGTGAATGGATATCATTGTAGAAACTCTTATTCCCCCTTTTCAACCCACAATATTATGTGCAAGAAAAAGTTGTCTTTTCCTTTTCTCTTTTTTAACAAAATGTAAAATTAGATTTTTTTTCAGCTTAAAAAAATAATTTTTTGATTTAGAGTTTTCTTCTGAAGTTATGAATTCTGCTTTATAGAAAAAGTATTAAAGTATTTTTTTGGATTGTTTTTAAAACACTTATATTTTTATAAATTTTATAGTTATTAAAATAAATTCTTAAAAAGAAAAAGCCATACAAACTGCTTTAGACACAAAAAGATACATACATGTGCCCTTAGGAGGTAGAACTTAGGGACTCAGTTGGATAGTTTGACATGGGGAATATTTGACAGGAGAAATACAGCTATTGGTGATCTTGTGCTTGGCCTCTGAAGGCCAAGATCAGCTGGATAGTATGCCACCTCATCTTCAGGAGATGATTAGTTCCTATCAGTTGAGTCCTTTTATCACAAAAGTGGGTCTTTGTTTGTTTTGGTGTTTCTTTGTTCTCTAGTTAATGCATTCATATATTATGGTTTGGCCTCAGGAATATATAGGATGAACTTATCATATCTATTTTTATCTTTATATTGATATATAATATAAACAATCATGAAAAGTTTTGTCTTGTTTTTTGGTTCGATTGTTGTAATTGTACAGTAGCTTTTATGTGGAAATAATTCCATATGTTCATTCACGGTTCTGCATTTATTATTAAAATATAATCTTACAACACCAACATTTTTTTGTCTTCTAAAGCTCACTAAGTACCTGTTTGTTTTATCCGCAGTGTTGATAAGAACTGGGTTGGAGTGATTAGAATAGATTTTGTTGAATGCAAATTCTATTTAGTTTTCTGTTAGCTTCCAAATTTATTTCCGGGGTGAGCAGAATTGATTTTGGGTGAACTGAAATTTTTTAACTGTTCCATTAGTCAGTATCAAATATTGGTGCTAGGTGTGGTGGTACCCAAAAATTATATCTGCACCCTAAAAATAATTTTACTTTACCAACCAAACAACCAATTCTGAACACACTAATGAAATATTATAATTCATAGCCAATCACAAATCAATTTTTTCAAAATGACTTTTACCATAGAGCAAAACAAAAACAGGGTAAATGATTATGTTTAAAAGAAACAACAAAACCATAGTGCTGGAAATCATTGGTCTATGTGCGAGTGGAGTTTAGTTTTCTATGTTGATCAAATGGTGTATACAGATATCTAGGACTGTATCAGTTAAATGGCCATAATTTGAGGGTCCACTATAAATGAAGACTAAGATTATTAAAATTATTGTTAATTCTGGTTAGAATTCTAGAAATCTTGGTCTTATTGTGTTTGCATAAGTTCTAGTGTGCATTTAATTTGAATGTAATTAACATTAGGTCTGCAAGTATGTTGCAACATCAAAAGAAGAGTGGCAAGAACAATGCAAATTTTGGCCAACATCATATCACCCAAGGACCTAGTAAGTTTTGTTTCACTATCCCTTATTTATTTGCTTATGTATATTGTTTGCAGTGGCATCAAATTCACAAACTGTTAGGTTTAGTTTGAGCGTATGCAAGTCAAGTAGTATATTTGTGGAATCTTTTATCCAGTGAACTTGGCGATACTTGTTAAATGAAAATTCCATGGAAAACATACTTGGTTCTATGTTAGGCAGTAAATGTGCACAAGCGGTTTTTAAAAGGAATTTAACGTTGACGGAAACACCCAATCACTCAATATACAATATTATATCTCTGAACTGCACACGTTACCAGTTATGTATAATTGGTTCAGTATATATTAGTTATAATTAACGGCTCTTCCTAGATTAAAACTATAAAGTTACGCAAGCATCCTTGTGTGTATGACATCCACTCTGTAATTTTTACATTTAGTTTTCGTACATAACCTTGGCATGTTTACATTTTATTTATATTTCTTGTAGTTATAGTATCTGATGTATATACTATGGGTAAAAAGTGGGGTGTTTATGTATTGACTAGGGCAAAAGGGTTTTTTGAAATTTTGGACTGTTTAGATTTTGGAGGAAGTATGCTGGATTTTTAGAACCCTTTGGTGCATTGAGATATTCTAGTGTAATATTTGTTGGATACAGGAAAAATTATGATAATCATCAAACTCCTACCAAACACGTCAACACATGCTGTTTGTTTTGGGGAGGGGGGAGTGAAATCTTGTTGGTAAAATGGGTTGCATATCTCGAGTCTCAACATTCTATTTGGTTCCTATTTAGTCAATAATCTCACTGGATGAGAAAAAAAAAACTTCTCTTATATGTTAATAGTTGTCTTTGCATGTTGGCTTTGACATTTTTAATCAACTACAGCAACATTGATGGCATTACTGGATTTAGCGAGGAGGACTCACAATCAGTTTTGAAGTTTATGCAATCGGCTGTTGAGTTGGCAAAATCTAACGGCTTGGTAAGTGTGCAAAATTTTTCTTTTTCAAACAATTTGTCAACAAGAAATGATGCTTTTGTCCTGATTAGTTTTCACTTGATTGTAATAGCTAGAGTTATTTTTAATTTGGTCTTTGGTCCCTCTATTCGTTGCTGAATTAGTAAAGGCTAACTTTGGTTTAAGTGTCCTACTAGTAAATTACAAATTCAACTGTTGCATACTAAATTTGATATGTTTTAGGTAGTCAATGCTGCAGTGATTGTGGATCCTTCAACTAAGGAAATCATTTCAAGTGCATGTGATCAGATTTATTCTTGGAACTCTTGCATAGATGACAGCTGTAATGGAAAGCCGGAATCATTTTGTTCCCATCTGAATATTTCTAGTAGATGTGATCCCCATGAACCATTGCATTCAAACAGTTCCTCCAATAGGCTCAAACAGCCATGTACAGGTGCTGCTTGTTTATATACTCGGCAATGGGCTGAGCAACCACCTCATTCTCACAGTTCATATTATTGGCACCCTTTGCGACATTCTGCCATTGTAGCTATAGAATCATCTGCTGCCAGGGATAGAAACCTTTTTCCCAGCGAGGGGAGCAACGAAGCAAGTTATCAGGAATTGGATAGTGAGAATGCTTCTTGGACTAGCTCTCCTGCAAAGAGACAGAAAACTGTGTGTGGAAATGTAAGTTTGCCTACACCTGTGGTTAGGTCTATTTAAGGAATCTGGATGGTGTATAATTTAATAATCAATTGCAGCTACCCATCTGTATTAAGTGTTAACCACGTCACTCCAATTAAAATATTAAAAACTCCTGGTGTGATTTTCTTAGTTTCAGTTCATGTAATTATTCTGTCGTAAGCTTTATGGAGTTTTCTTGTGACCTTAATAGATCATGGTGTTCCTGATTTTTATAAAGCCTGAAATACTGTTTGGATAGGTGTATATTGAGTTAGGCCTTTTTAAGCAGAAATCGATCCGTATAGGTTCTTTTTACGTTAGATCTTTTTGAGCCCGATTTCTATGAGTATATATTATGCAGAAGGCAAAGAAGGTAGAACCATGATAATTAATTGTTCATATCTTTGCTTGGTGCGGTTATTATCATTGCAACAACTTTCCAAATAATGCTCCGGGTGAAAACTGTGATGATTAGTCGCTCATACCTAATGAAGCATCTACCAAATTCATTAATTCAACATTGGCAATTTAGAAATATAGAATAGATATGCAATGGCATTTCTCTGGATCATAAATGTTGATTATGCCGTTGAGTATATTTTGTGAAAAGCTTTATTTGTGTTCAATTATGGTGTTTCAGGGTGAGGACGATCATAAATTGAATGCTTGCAGTCAGGCTTCTGGGCAGCCGTCAGCGCGACCGTACTTATGCACTGGCTATGACATATATCTTGTTTGGGAACCATGCGCAATGTAAGCTTATAGACAAGATAGTTCTATAACTTCAAATCATTTGTATGTACTTGCTGAATTCTGAGGTTTAAATTGGCCTAGTTTTCTCGTCAATGAAGTGGAATATCTGGAGAAGAGGCTGCCAATAGCATTCTGATTCTCCTTTCTTTTTAATGGCATGAGGGAGTTCCCCTTATTGATTCATAGAATAGAAGAAATTCTTTAATTCTGATTCGTCCTTGTTTGCATTAAGTTTCCCTTTCCATCCAAAGTAGTTATTTTATGATATACTGACCTTAATTTGCTTTCCTCTGTATGTCAGGTGTGCAATGGCCCTTGTCCATCAGAGAATTAGAAGAATATTTTATGCTTTTCCAAATCCTAATGCGGGTGCCTTGGGCAGTGTTCACAGATTACAGGGAGAGAAAAGCTTAAACCATCATTATGCTGTTTTCAGGGTTTTGTTACCTGAAGAAGACCTTGCATAAGTGTTATGTTTAAGTTGCAGAGACTATTTATTTCTGAATTTTGAATGGCACTGTTTTCTAATTCTTTGGACTACTTTCTGATATTAGTGACAAGTATGAAATGCGAACGGGAATTCTTCTGATTTATTCTTTCTAACAGTTTATCTATACTTAGTTGAATTTTGTTGAAAATGACAATTAATTTTTTTATTTTCAATAAATTTTAACTAAAAAAATGTTTATTTCTGCAAATATGGCCATGTCTATTCTTAGTCTTGCGTACATATGTTAGCTTTAAATTTATGATATTTTCTAACCGTCTTTTTTAATCCATTTTGCTAATTACTTTTAGTTTAATACTAGCAATAGAACATATTAGTTGGTATGATTAAGAAAACAAAGAACATTCTAAATTAAGGTAAAACACCATTTGTTTAAATAATAAATTTTTTATGTAGTACATTGCAAGGATTTTTACTTTCATTTTATGATTTATTTTAATATAGTATTTTTGTATTTAAATAATATATTTTACTTAAAGTTTATAATTTATTTTCAACATACAAATTTTGATATTATGACATTAAATTATTAATTTTTTAAAATATTACATTTAGGAATTTTATTTTTAAAGACAAAAAAAAGCATTTTTACATTTTTAGGGATAATAATTATACTATATTAAAATTATACGCAACATAAAAGAAAAGTCATTACTATATCCTTTTGCTATTCTTAAAAATTTAAAACTAATACGATATCATTGACTTGTATATCTTTTAAATCAATGACTTATATATCTATTAAGTTTTTACGACAAATTAAAAATGCTAATTAAAATAGTCAGAATATAATTCAATCAATATGTTTATCATTTTTTATATGTACGTATCACAAATATTTTATTTCGAATATATTTTAAACACTAATTTTATGTTATTTTTTTTAAAAGATAATCAGTATTTTTAATTGTTATTAATAGAAAAATTTAAGTTCAAAGTTAAAAGCTATAATTGAAATTATATTAGTATATTATTAATAAAATTATTTATAATAGTTTTAAATTGTGTAAAGCACAAAAATAAAAGATCAACAATTATTTAACTGATAACTCTTAAAAATATGAAACATGCTTTATTTTTTGCCTAGAGATGAAATCCTTGTTTGCGATATATTAGAAAATGGAAAATTATATTTTAACTTATTTTTAACCCACCATTTTCATCACCCTTAAATCATCTATTTTAATTTTTTGTAATAAAGTGATGTGATGATCTAAGGGTGATGAGAGTGGTAGGTTAAAAGTGAATCAAAAAAATGGGTTAAAGTATCATTATCCTTAAAAAATAAATATTTTTTTGATAATTCATAATTATAATATCAATATTAACGGCTAGAATATAAATTATAAGTCATTAAGTAAATCATAATATTTTTTATTAAAAATACGGTGTTAAAAAGTTATTGATCAAACTATTAAAAGTAATGAACATTGTAATATCCCAAAAACTGGATAACCTCAAATTGATAAAACGTCACATGCATAAATAACCAGAGAGTGCGGAGTTTGGAGTATGCAGGCATACAGTACGCCAGGCATTTCCCCAAATTACATAAAAGAGGCTCCACACAGCCTAAACAAAGTACACTGGAAAATTAAATAATTATACGAAGCCTTGTGCGGACAAAAGAAACATAATTAAATAAAATCCTTCAGTGATGGGTCTCACTGTGGGCCCAATACTCATCCCATCCATCAAGCTGCCGCATCCCTATTATCCATACCACTGCCAAGGGTCCTCACATCTGCTCACATCAATAAAATTGATGATCATTGCAATAGAGGAGACCACACACAACATACAAGCAAGCAAAAGGGTAAGTTAGTGTAAAGGAATTTCATAATTATAACAGTCCACATGTAATCTCAAAGCCAAGCATAAATAACAAGCATCACACCAGAGCTATCAAAACATATGAGACCCCAAGACTTGACTATCCGGATACGCATAATGAGGCACCACCACGTAGCAGTGGAATTATGTCCTAGCAATGAGGTGTCACCGCGAGGCCTTCACGGAATTATACCCTTACAGGAGGCACCACCACGTGGCCTCCGTGGAATTACGCCCTGGCCCTGAGGCACCACCACGACCCCCCGTGGAATTACATCCTTTTGTCGAGGCACCACCAGGAACTCCCCTTAAGAGGGTCCATAGAATTACGTCCAACAGATGAGGCGCCACCAAGATCTCTCACTACAAGAGTCATGGAATTATGCCCTACTCATACTTTATACATGTTTCACTAACCAATCAGCAGTCCCCATAATACTAACATCATGTATAACAATCCCATCATGCAACTCCAGCTTTCTCATTTCATATAACATACAACAGCATACCCTTTCCACCGCAATCTCATACATCAAACATGGCATCATCTAGGGATGTCAACGGGGCGGGTAGGATACGGATAGTAGCTCCCCCGTACCCTACCCGCTGGATAAATATCTACCCCGTACCCGTATCCATATCCGTCGGGTATCCGTTATGCGGGTATCCACCTATTTTTTTCATATCTGCGGGTATCCACGGATACTCGCGGGTATTAACAAAATTATTTTAAAAATAAATATTTAATCATAAATTTAAATAAAATAAAATACATCATTGTCATAAATTTTAAATAAAGTTCAAATAAACTCAAGTTCATACAAGTCCAAATAATTATAAAAGTAAATATAAAATGACGTTCAACAAAATGAAAATTCTTTAATTAGTGTTTACATCAAAAAGTCCAATTTTTCCAATTGATTCCTAAAATATAAACAAAATAAACAAATAATAAACCTCAATTACCACATGCTAAGTATTCCTATTTTGATTCCATCATTTGACAACAAGCATACCATAAATGTTATTGTCCATTGTCTATATTGGATTTGATATATATGCCCCATTTCAAATAAAGGAAAGAGAAGAACGTCAAGGGTGTACTGGGAAGAAGACAACCTACCAATACTTAGAAAAATGAAGACAAAATACTTTTTACTAATATATATATATATATATATATATATATATATATATATATATATATATATATATATATATATATATATATATATATATATATATGGGTACTTTTTGTGAATTAAAATTTAGTGGGTACGGGTATCCACGGGTACAGATACTATGATACCCGTACCCGTCCCATTAACATGCGGGTATCAAAAATACTCGTACCCGCGGGTAGTGGATATCAATTTTTAATATCCATTGTCTATTTGTTGCGGGTTTTATCCGCGGATACCTGCGAGTACGGATTTTTTTGACATCCCTAGCATCATCCCTCAACCCACATAGTAAAGCATCTAGATCAAATAAGCAATCATACATAAGCGCACCATTCAACAATAGTACCAAAATTATCCCACAGTCTCGCTCAGGCTAACAGGTCCCGCTCAGGCGAGGGAGGTCCACTCGCTCAGGCGAAACCCTTCTCGCGTAGGCGAGAACGCGAAAAAGGGAGAGCGGACTCTGCGAGGTCTCGCTCAGGCGAGTCCCTTCTCGCCTAGACGAGACCACTACTCGCTCAAAAATAAAAACCTCTCGCCTAAGCGAAAGATCGAGCATCAGGTCCTGGGCGAGCCTCTGCTAATCTCGCCTAGGCGAGACAAGCTCGTTTGGGCGAGAAAACCAGTGCTCGCCACTGCTCTCTCGTGCACAACACAGAACCCACATCGAAACACATTTTTACCAATGTCAAACCAACAAAACACGAGCACACCTCAAGAAATGTAACTTAAACTCGGAAAACATGCGAAGAACCTAAGAAATCGTAAACCCTAGCTTCCCTTACTGGGAAAGGGCTTATTCAGGACCTCGACACCAACTGCAGAGCGCAACAGTTCGATGAGCAGTCTCATAAACTAGAAGAACAACAGGACAACGAAAGAACAATGTTACTATGGAACCCTAAAAGAAAGTACACGAAAACGAGCTTCAGGGAGTACAGATACAAGCTTAAGAAACACTTACATGGAGCGAAAGACCAAACTGAGCTCGCGAAATCTTTGGCCAAGATCGGAGTCAAGCCCTTGTAGAGCGTTCTGGAAGGAAGAGGCAACGTTTAAGGTTCTGTTTTTGCAAGAATGAGTCAGAAATGGAAACCCTAGCAGCTTTAGGGCCTTAGCACCCTATGGGCCAACCTTTAGGCCCAACAGATTAAGGCCAACCCTTAAACATCAGGCCAGAAAAATAAAATTGGGCCTTACAAACATAATTATCTTATTTGTATTAAGGAAAATGATATTTTAACCTACTTTTTTTACTTACTTTTAACGACACATTATTTATCCAAGATCCACACTTTATATATATATATATATATATATATATATATATATATATATATATATATTAATTTGTAACAACCTAAGAGTTGAAGTAATTAAGCTTCAATTATTAGAATACAAAACTTATAAATAAAAAAATTATTTCAAAATTATTTTATAAAAGCTATCATTTCTCTAAAATTATTATTTTTTATTTATTATATTCTTTTAAAAATTTCAACTAAACTATTAATCTTTTTGAAGATTATAGTCTACCATAAGAGTCTTAGTATAGGAAATAATAATTTTGTCTGATTATAATTTTTGTAAAAATGAGTTAATCTTTTATCCTTTTCTTGAGTTATTTTTAGAATTTTGCATGCATGTCTGGTTAAATGATTTTATGTGACTCTAAAGGATTTAAGATGAATATATGTTTCTTTGGGAGTAGTAGAATATGTTCAAATCATTGATATATGTTTTTTGTGTACAAATATAATATTATGTGAGAGTAAGAGTTATACGAGCTTATTTGAGTTAGAGTTTAATCTAAGGGAAGTTAGTGAATTTTATTTCAAGTTGGATAATTTTTAGTAAGCGATGACTTGGCTACTAAACTTGATAAATTTGATAAATATACTCTGTGCATGTTTTATCTAGTTAATTTTTTATGAGATTAATGTGAATGAGTTGATTTATACATAATTTCCTCTAAATTGTTGAATTTGTGTACTTATGGAATTTGGAATGATATATGTTAAAATGTTTTATCTTTTCTTGGTTTGAGTAACACTAGTTGTGGTAAGATTGTTTTAGACAAGATATGGATAAGGATTTTTGATGTTGAATGAAAATAGTATTGATTAGATGATTTTGTGTTGAGCGAGTTATTGAACAATTTTGATATATCATTTTAGTCTACTTGTTCTATTTGAAGACATTTTTGAACTAAATGGTATTACCTTTAACATGAGAAAGAAGTATAATTGTCTAGATAGACCAATTTGATGATATGATATGTTTATGAAAATTTTTAAATTACATAGACTCATTGGGGCGAGCTAACCATTTGTTGAGCGAAAATTCAAAATTTAAAATTCAAAGAGCCAAGTCCCTTAACTAACTAAGCAATCCTTGTAAATAAGGCTTTGAGAGTTTGGGTCGTTAGACGAGTAATCACTTGTTGAGAAAAATTGATTTAACCAAAATTCAGAGAGCTCAACGTGGTTAAAGTGTTGGGCGAGTTTGGTCTCATTGGTGAATTATTTTTTTTGAGAGATTCCACTACTTGCTTGCTTGGTGAGCCAATACTCTTGTTAAGCAAAACTCAAAATATTGAAATCCTTATGGCTCATGGGAGATTAGACGTTGGACAAGTTAAGTGAATTATAGGCGAGTATACCTCTGGAGATGTCTTGTTGAGCAAGTGAGGATGCTTGCTAGTTGAGCCTAAGTATGAAAAACTCTCAGTTTTGTCCTATTGGGTGAGCTTGAGTGCTTGCTGAGCGAGAGGAAAAGATTTAGAAAAAAATGATTTGAAGGTTTTAAAATAAAATGTGTGGATATGTGAGCAAATAAAGTCAATGTGTTAGCTAAAATCTACAATAGGAGGTGTGTGAGGTTGAATAAAGCATAAATATTAGTTAAGATTAGCTGTTGATGTTTGTGAGACGAATAAAATTTGAGTGTTAGTCATAATCTACTAGGAAATATCAACTAGATATATGTTGATGTAAATGTGATTATTTCCAAGGAGAAAATTATATATTAAGTGATTTTAGAATGACATTGAATGAGAATTCTGACGATGAAGTTATCCTAATCCTACTAATATTGGATTCGCATAGAAGGTGGATTTCAATTATAAGGAACATATGGGATCATAGAAACAAAATATTGTTTAGGCAAGGGAAAATAGATGTAGAATAAATATTCACTTTGACACAATTAAATGTTTGAGCTTAAATGAAGTATAAAATTGGTAACACTAATTTCTCTTATTCAGACTGAATTCTTTGTCCAATTCAATGCATTCATTCTGTTACTTAAAAATATAACCACAATCACAAATAAGGGACTGGGTAGGGACTAAGAATGTCTATCAGGAAGTCAAAAATGTGAGTTAGGTGTTTTGTCCCTTTTCAAGACAACCTAACCATGTAAGACTTTTAGTTTGGTGCTCATTTTGTCTGTGCAGGAAATCAGGGAAGATTTTGTCTCATGCAACCCTTATAATATTTAGAGGCAACTAAAAAATACCAACAATATCAGATGCAAAACAAAGGTGTATCAATAAATGGATATCGAGGACTGAACAATGTATTATGGATTTGTTAAGAGTATGATGCTTAATTACAAACCCAAACTTTGGACCTAATGTAGCTTTGTAGTCACTCTATATAAATGTACTAAACGGAGAGTTAGATGAGTTTTATTAAGTTTAAGTGTATGATTTTTACAATAGATAAATACTTTTGTAATAGAATAACATAACCCAAAAAACTTTACAATTTTTTATATTTTATATATATATATATATATATATATATATATATATATATATTTCTTTGCTAATCAGAAGACAAAAATTAGGTAGTGAGAGTTGATGAATATTCTAATAATTTAGAGAGACGATGTAAAAAATAATTATGTCTCATAGATAAAAGAAATTTACTTTATCATACGAGAAATACATCAATTTTTTTAAGATGTTATTATACTGGAGTAGAAAGTCACATAGATAATATAAAATTTCAATTTAATTTATTAAACAAGTCTTCCAAAAATCAAGTAAATTTATCTATTATATATAATGTTTATAATGGATAATACGAGAGTGAAGTAGATAACACATCGATAAAGAGATTGTTATGATTGATAATAAATATAGGTAACACAATTTAATTAAAATAAAATATATCATTTTTTTGAACGAGTAGCTTACTCTATGCTGTATACTGTGCATGCTTTGATATAAATATTTTGATATAAATAGTATAATATAACTCTAGAGTGGACATACGGTAATTTGAATTAGAACTTTTTCAAGAACGGTTATAGGCTTTTTCTATGGAAATATCGCATTTAATAAAACAAATTTACTGTTGTTTTTAATTATCGTAAAAGTTGTAAACACTTCTTAGTAGTAATTTAATCAAAGTTGAGGTTATTTATTCCGTGGATCTTAGTAGTTCCGGAAGGAAAAATCATTTAACATCTTTTTTTTTTCTCAAACAATCAATTAACAACTATATTTAACAATAAAATATCAAGTTAAAATATTTAATACAAAATCAACGAGACCTAATAGATGTTTGATGATTCCATGATTTGTGTGATTGTTGCTAAATTTTTGGAGGAAGATCCTCTTCACATACACTACTAAATTCCTTAGTATTTAATACATTTCTTTAACTATTACTTCATATAAACCCATATTCAAATTTTAATAATGCAACTTCATTTTCGTTGAATAGTAGTATTTTACTCCATGCTACCAGCTATCCAAACATGTGTATAGAAAAACAGTCAAAAAGGGTATCAATTCAGGTGAAGGTTAATAATAACAACGAAAGGAAAATTTTAATAACTTACTCACAACCCAACAACACACATGACAGAGAGAATCAAAAGCAATATAGAGCGGCATAGCATAGCGCTTTGTCCAGCGCGTGCTTTCACATTGCGCTTTCCTAACTGAGCCGTTAAATAAACGGTTTAAGCAGTCCCCGGTTACCCATTTCACGTTCTCCGCCGTAACGCGGGCGCCGCCACCGCTAGCCACTCTGTACACGTCCTAACCGGTTCATTGGGTCACCCTATCAACTTTTCTAAAAAAGCAGAATATACGTAATAAAAATATATTTTATATAAAAAATTGGAAAAACCAAAAAGGCAATAAAATAAATTCTAGAGAGAGAAAGACACAACACCTTCGACTCAACCCCAAAGAAAGTGTTTGAATTTATTTATTTTAATTTCTTTTCCTTTTTCGGCTTTGGGGCTGCGAGTGTGTTTTTCGTTGTTGTTGTTGTAGCTGTGGTTTCGATAGTGTGAGTCGACCGCTTCTTTTCCTTTCTTTTCTGAGTTTCAACTTTCAACGCAGAAGAGAGAGAAAGAAGAGAGAGAGAAAACCTAGAGACTGTTTTCCTTTTGCTGGTTACTGTTTCTGAAATTTTCTTGTTTCGGATTTTCGTCTTCGAATTGGAGAATCGTCCGAGCCGAGGCTTGCCTATTGCGAACATTGATTTTGTTGGCTTTTGTTCGTTGTGCGTGTTATTGAAGGTAGCGAGTAGCGAGTTCGTTTGAGGCGTTCGGATTCCGCGAAGCGAATTCAAATGTTGGTTCGAAATTTGATTTCGCCGGAATTTTAGCTCCGATCTTTTGAAATTGCTCGAATCTTAGGGTTGAAGCAATGGATGTCGATTCCTCGATGGTGCCGGAGACCGATCACGATCCGGCTGTGCAGAACCACGCCGCCGCTGCTCCGCCGTCGGCTGAGACGGAGGGAGAGCAGCTAGAGGAGCCTCCGTCGTCTGGAGGCGGATCTCCGGTGCCTGCTGCGGCGCCGCAGAGTCCGTCGGGTGGACCGAGGCTGGCGCCAACTTATACTGTGGTGAATGCAATTTTGGAGAAGAAAGAGGACGGACCGGGGCCGAGGTGCGGCCATACGTTGACGGCGGTGGCGGCGGTCGGAGAGGAGGGGACGCCGGGGTACATTGGCCCTAGGCTGATTCTGTTCGGCGGTGCCACTGCTCTTGAAGGAAATTCTGCGGCTTCAGGGACTCCTTCATCTGCTGGAAATGCTGGCATACGTATGTATTTAATAATTATACTGTGGTTTCATTTTCCTTAACATATGCTATGAAGTTAATATAACATTCCTCCGAATTTTGTGGTTGAGAATTGAGTTTTGGTATTGTTAGTTTGTTGACTACAAGCTTTGCATGCTCGATGTGTTTTGAAGTAAAACCGCTGTGGAGTCTTCTTTGGATTTTCTTTACCCCTTTTAATTAAGTTATATTCAATTTGATTTACTTTTCTCGTTTGCATTTGTTGTTCTTTTGCTCTCATGATCAAACCACATCAGTTTAGTTTCTACTGTTTTTTATATTTTAAGTGAAACTCCTTCTTTGCAAATATTTCATTCCCCATCTTAGGGAAAAAATGAGTTTGTGTGATGCAATTAAATGGAATGAATTGAATTATTTACATCGCAACTTTTTTCTGTTTTATGGTTGTTTGTCATTTGAAATGTCATAAAAAATTATTTAGAACACTTTCCATAAATCTTACTTGTTTTCCTATTTTTGAGGAGAATAATAAGTAAACGAAAAATATGTCGTAGGGAACACTCAGTGTCTGTTCTGTTCCACTTCATAGCATTTGCATTCACCCAAACAAGATTGTCAAGAACTACTGCTCTTAACAGATAAACTCTCTTAGGTGGGAGGCCATGGATGATTTTATATCTAACGCACCCTACAAGCAAGATAATCTCACATTTGAGTTGTAGACAATGCATAAATTCAATTTACTTATAGATTACTTTAATTTTGGGGAGTGGTGATTGCAAGTGGCAAGGTTTAATTCTTGGCCACTTGGTCTTTTGTACCTTGTCAAGAACCAACTCTTCTATAATGCTTGTTGAATAACTAGAACGAGAGAAAAAGGAGAGAAACACATTGAATTGAACTGAATTTTATTGAATGAATTTCACACTTGAATGTTTCTGTACAACTTGTATTTATACTACATGATACAATATGTACAACTGTACAAAGAATTTAAAACTAATAATGATTGACTATGGTTGACCATTGACCATAGTTGACCACTAACTGTTAACTTTACACTAAGAACCCCCCCTCAAACTCAAGGAGAAGATTTGTCGGAAGAGAAATTCTTCACATTGAGTTGGCCATGTAGTAAAGCAAATCGAGTTTAAGATAGTGGTTTGGTCAAAACTTCTGCTCATTGATCAAGGGCATACCTACACCAACAAGGTCATCAGCGTAGCCTTTAATTTTAAGAAGATACTCTTCCATGGATTTAGACTCCAGTTTTATAGCACGCATTGCAGTACGCAGTTGTCATGCACAAGATTTAGCTTGCAGACCAAAACATTGATGAATTCTATCCCAAACTTCATAAGAATGAGTTGCACCAAGCACTCGCAATAGAATAGACTTTGAGAGTGTAGATTGAAGCCACACAAGTAAAGTCTGATCCTGAACTTCCCAACCTTCATATTCAGGATTAACAATATCAAGTGTTCTATCATGTTCACTGAGAAACTTAGAAGGAATAACTGGAATTACAACGTTACGTTGCAGTTTGTGAGACTTAATTAGTGGTTCAACGTACTACCTCCTGTGAAGGTAATTTGTATCATCCAATTTCTCAGCAATGGAAGTAAGAAAATTGAGTGAAGTAGAAGTAGAAGCCATAGCTTTAGTAGAAGAAGCACGAGGTGAGAAAATAGAAGATAAAACTTGAACAAACAATTCACTGAACAAAATGAAAGATTTGTGGCGTAAATGTGAGAGTTGAAAGTTGCGAGCCAGAAACAGAGAGAAAAGAGGTTCAAACTGTAGTTAAGCCGCGAAATGAACCGCTAATGAGAGGTGTGAGCCAGAGTGAAACAAAACTTCAATCTCAACTTGAATTAACCATGAAATTAATTGCGAACAAGACTGCCAGACAACTGCACCAATTAAATTCCTAAAAATGACAATCACTAAGAACGAACAAGTGAAGTGGTGGTTAGCAAAGCATCGTTGCAATTAACGAACATTTCAACGAATGTCACGAGCTCTGCTAGAAGAGAAAGACACATTTCACCGATTAAACCGTGAACTAGGTTAAGTGAAAGCAGATTTGAGGAGAGTGGATCGATGGAGAAGAAGTTCTAGATACCATGTTGAATAACTAGAACGAGATAAAGAGGAGAGAAACACATTGAATTGATTGAATGAATTTCACACTTGAATGTTTCTCTACAACTTGTATTTATACTACATGATACAATATGTGCTGCTGTACAAAGAATTTAAAACTAATAATGACTATGGTTGACCACTGTTTATGGTTGACCATCCATAGTTGACCACTAACTATTAGCTTTACACTAACAATGCTCAAAGCCAAGCACTTAGGTTGAGGTCTGAGAACTTGTCAATAAGTTTGGATTGGTTCCTTCAATTTTCCATATAATTTTTTTGGTTATCATGTATGATAAGTCATATGAAGTGTCATCTTTGGTTTAGTGGTATAAGGAGCTCAATGAATCCTGTTCTTTTCTTGAGAAAGAATGATTATCTCATTATATGTTGTGAATAGTATACCTTGATGTCTTGAAAATATGTATTATTTGTTTCCACGCCCTATATTAATAATTGATTATTGTTTCCACGCCCTATATTGTGCTTTTATTAATTTGAAGTGCCAAATTGCCTTTGTTCCTCAAATTTCAAAATTAGTCATCCTAGAAGGAAACGGTTCAGAACAATATGTATTATTTGTGGTGCATATCAATGTTGCTAAAAAAAAGCTTGATTTCACCCCAACATTCTTGATTATTTAGGAGTTGCCTACATCTGCATATCTTCTTCCTGAGAGGAGTGGTACAAGACAAACAATAATTTATATAGATTTATGCATGTTTCCCTTTTAAGAAAAGTTCATTTTGATTGGATTAGGGGAGTTTCTTATGTGAATAAAATAGCATTTATTGTTCCTTTAACAATTGAGTGTTATAATGTGTTTTCTTAAAATTTATCATGGTATATGATTTGCTTTTCAGGTTTAGCTGGTGCCACAGCTGATGTCCACTGTTATGATGTCTTGACTAATAAGTGGTCTAGGTGAGCTTAACCAAGTCATTCTTTCTCACCTCCTTTAAGACTTAATGTTTTTATAGACTTACCTGCTTTAAATCAGTGCTTGATAAGGGAAATACATGCAGGTTAACTCCCTTTGGAGAACCTCCGACTCCAAGGGCCGCACATGTGGCCACTGCTGTGGGAACTATGGTGGTTATTCAGGTAACATGGAAAGTATACCTTATTGTTTCTGAACTTATTCCCTTTCTTTAAATGATTAGCTTGCTTCATTAGGGAATATTGTCATGTTACACAGGGTGGCATTGGTCCTGCTGGTTTGTCCGCTGAGGACCTTCATGTTCTTGATCTAACTCAACAATGGCCACGCTGGCATAGGTTTGGATTGTAAACTGTGTTTTTTCCCTTAACGACTTAATGTGACCAATGTTATTTATCTAATCTAGGGTTCTGAATTTCATGTAGAGTGTCTGTTCAGGGCCCTGGACCTGGGCCACGTTATGGACATGTAATGGCTTTGGTGGGGCAGAGGTATCTAATGGCAATTGGAGGCAATGATGGTAACTATTCAAAGGCCACTCCTTTTGTAATGTGTGCCTTTGTTGTTTTGTGAGTGAAAATTTAAAGGGTGTCACACTTCTTGGTCTTTGCTTTCCAGGAAAGAGACCTTTGGCGGATGTATGGGCCTTGGACACAGCTGCCAAGCCTTATGAATGGCGCAAGTTAGAGCCAGAAGGAGAGGGTCCACCTCCATGCATGTGTGCTTCTGCTTCCGTGAATTCTACTTGTTTTGACTGATGTTTTGTTGTCCCTATCTGCATAATGATTTTAAGATTTTACAAACACGAAATAGGGTTTGTGTACTTTTTAGTAATTGACATCATGCAATAAGTTCTGAAGACTGTCTTCTCTAGCCAAACTGTTTAGTGGCTAAATCAAACACTCTATTCTAGTTTGCTTTTATATTAATTGATTTAAATGTTAGTTTTGTAGATTTGTTTGTCGTTAAATTGGTTTAAATGTTCATATTTTCATAGTTTTCACCTTGCCCTTTTCTTTAAATGAAAATTTTCTATATTTATACAAAAGTTAATGAAAGTTGAATTGTCAGAAATATTCAGTGGCAAGCAGTTTCTGATGCAGCTGCTGATGGTTCTGATACCATGTTAGAAGTAGAGTTTAAGCCTACTTCTAACAGTAGTCTTTACATGTAGCAGTAATGTCCATTTGTTTATTATTACTTTGTAAAGTTGGACTGTGATGTTATTTTGTGTTTGCTTTATTCTTTACTCGTTGTGTGAAGAATGTGATTATGAAGTATGTTCACATTCCTCTTCTAGTTGGTTTTATGTACAAAACTATAGTTAAACTGCAGCTCAAGTAGGGTTTGAAATAGCTTTAGTATTAGCTCAACTGGAACAAAGTTATATCATTATTGCTTTCTTTTCAATACTTTAAATATCTTACTGTAAAACATGTAAGCAAATGGATTACGTGGAGTGTAGACTTACCATGTATTTATGAAATTGGCTATTGTTCAGTGCAACTTGTCATGATGTGATTTTCGTATTCCCATTTAATCATGACTAGGTATGCAACTGCAAGTGCACGCTCGGATGGACTTCTTCTGCTTTGTGGAGGGAGAGATGCCAATAGTGTAGTGAGTTATCTATTCATTCTGTTGATTCATGAGACTTCTCCTTTTTAATTTCTAGTATTCCACTTTCCTTTATATAGGGTTGAGTTTGTTTTTTCAAAACAAGTGTTTTTTTTTTTTTGTTAAAATAAGTCTTACTTTTTTATGTGTTTATCTAATTTGTTTATTTTAAAAATAAACATTTTTCTGCTTTTAAAGTGGTAAATTCTATCCGCATATTAAATAAGTGATTTCTTTTTAAATTGTTGATTTCAGAAACACTTATTTTAAATTTAATGAAACTGGTCCATAATTGAACAAAATCTGTTGATAGTTAATTGAATGTTTTTCATATTGATGTTTGCATTTAAGTGATGAGAAACATTCGTAAACTACTGGAGTTCTTTGAGTTATTGAGTGTTCAAGTTCCAGCTTGCTTACCTGATTGTAAAATTCAATTATTTACAGATGGCATTCATAGTTGCGATCATTTTATGTTTGAGTTCAAATGTTGGCAGCAAATTGCTCCTATCATTGTTGCTTTCTGTTTTGGGCCTATCCTTATTCAGACAGACTCTAACTGAATTCCTATTCAATGATAGTTATTTGTTGCGGCTGGATTATTTCTTCCTATACTTTTCTGAGAATATTTGTTTACCACTTGTGTTTGCAGCCATTGGCAAGTGCATATGGACTTGCTAAGCATAGAGATGGTCGTTGGGAATGGGCAATTGCCCCAGGTGTCTCACCATCATCAAGATATCAGCATGCAGCGGTTTGATTCAGTCTATATTATTTTATTCTCATTTTTCTTCATTGAATATACATTCAGGGATGATGCTTAATTTAATGATTATAGGTATTTGTCAATGCAAGACTCCATGTATCTGGTGGGGCACTTGGTGGAGGAAGGATGGTCGAAGACTCATCAAGTGTTGCAGGTGCTGATCATTTGCTTAAATTTTTTGTTTGTTCACTGCTGCTCTGCTTTTTTCGATACTACATGGATTGTGCGTTAGTGGACTATTGTTTTATTTATTTTTTTTGTACTAGGAGGTATCTTTTGGCATTATTCTAATTGGAACTGTATTTTTGAATTCCTTTTCCTGTTTGTAGTATTGGACACTGCTGCTGGTGTTTGGTGTGATACGAAATCTGTTGTTACTAGTCCAAGAACTGGTAGGTACAGTGCTGATGCAGCAGGAGGAGATGCTGCAGTTGAGTTGACTCGGCGTTGTAGGCATGCAGCTGCAGCAGTTGGTGACTTGATTTTTATTTATGGTGGTTTACGTGGGGGTAAGATACAAATATAACTTTGTGTAGGTTTATCCTACTGGGTTTTATTTCCTATTTGATTTGTATCATATGATATTTTTATCACTTCACCAGAAAAAGAAATTTGATATTTTTATCAATCTAGTTATGACTATACAAATAATTACTTTGTGATCCTGCATACTCCATGAGATTCTTTTTGGTTTACATGTTCTGTTATCGAATAAAAGTAGGTAAGAGAAAATTCCAATAATCTGAATTGCTTGATATTTTCTTCTAAGATGAAAAACAAACCGTTTGTGATCTAGGATTACAGATTTATGATATAATTTGACCATGATAATGTTTTACCTTGTTTTTTTGAGCTTTCCTTTTCTATAAGAGAGATTGGGCAAAAGTCATTTGAAGAAAAACTAAAAATTAATGATCTTAGTTTTTTTACAGAAAAAAAAAAGAGTAACTTTTGAAAAAAAAAAAAACTAACGGAAAGAGTAAAAATAATTCTTTCACCTTAGCCTTACTCCTCCTCTCATCAAGAATTAGCCAAGGAAGGACAAAATAAAAATTAGTGTTACAAGCTTTCAAGTTAAAGATTTCAAAAATGACTTCCATTTCATAAAGCTCTTGTGAAGTTATTGAACTTTAACTTTAAGTTGCTTTGGAGCCATGAAAAAAGCGGGGCCAAACATAGCCTAAGATTTCTTTTATCAACTTTCTCTAACAACGAAAGTGATTTTCCTTTTGATCAAGTGGATAAAAGTTTTGCCCCAATTACTACTGTTCATGAAAATGGTCCTTCAATCTATGTTCATCTTGCAATCTGAAATGTACGATTTCATCTGATGAAGTATTTACTAGCTTTATGTTTGTTGTAATTGTTTTAGTAAATATATATACTCTAAGTTTTACTGCATGATAATTTAATCATCTTATTAATTTATAACTTCAAGAGCTGGACTGACTGTATTATGTTTATGCTTCAGGAGTCTTGCTAGATGACCTACTTGTTGCTGAAGATCTTGCAGCTGCTGAAACAACAACTGCTGCTTCACATGCTGCCGCAGCTGCAGCTGCATCTAATGTACAAGCTGCACGCTTACCTGGACGTTATGGATTTGTTGATGATAGAACAAGGCAAGCAGTTTCTGAGGCAGCTGCTGATGGTTCTGTTGTTTTGGGAAATCCAGTTGCACCCCCAATGAATGGTGATATTTATACAGATATCAGCACTGAAAATGCCATGCTTCAGGGACCTCGGTACAATAGCTGTTTTCATTTTATTGGGCAAAGTATTTAATGTTACTTGTTTGGCTTCATTCATCTGAGGGACTTTGAACAGGCGAACTGCTAAAGGTGTGGAGTATTTGGTTGAAGCATCAGCTGCAGAAGCTGAAGCTATCAGTGCAGCACTGGCTGCTGCCAAGGCACGGCAGGAGAATGGAGAGGCCGAAGTGCCTGACAGAGACCGGGGGGCAGAGGCTACCCCAAGTGGGAAACAAGCATCTTCCTTGATCAAGCCTGATTCTGCAGGTTCAAATAACGTTACCCCTGGTGGAGTTCGGCTGCATCACAGAGCTGTGCGTAATATATTTTCATTAACAGGGAAAAGTATTCTGCATACAAGTTTACTTCAAATATTTAGGCACATTTTTTTGTTGTGTTGAATTTTCTCCAGGTGGTTGTTGCTGCAGAGACTGGTGGTGCATTAGGTGGCATGGTTAGACAGCTTTCAATTGATCAATTTGAAAATGAAGGCAGGCGGGTTAGTTATGGGACTCCAGAAAGTGCAACTGCTGCCAGGAAGTTATTAGATCGGCAGATGTCTATCAATAGTGTACCGAAAAAGGTACAGATTCATCTCTACAACAAGCTATCAAATGTAGACAAAATAATTTTATTTCATATTAACAATATTAGAAAAGTACTTTGTAATTTGTCACTTTTGGTCATGTTTATTAATCTTTCATTCATTTCCGTTGCTTACTCAGCATTGCAGTTTTTGGATTATTTTTTGTAGGGGGTTTCTGTCTATGTTTACATTTATATTCTCTTTTGTTGGATTGCAAAGCATGCATGCTTTAGCTTGTATTCAAATTCAGAATTGTTTCTAATCTATTTTCCTCACTTTTACAGGTCATTGCACACCTCTTAAAGCCTCGTGGGTGGAAACCACCAGTACGGCGGCAGTTTTTTTTGGATTGTAATGAAATTGCTGAGCTTTGTGACAGTGCTGAGCGGATATTCTCTGGTGAACCAAGTGTTTTACAACTTAGGGCACCTATTAAAATATTTGGTGATCTACATGGACAATTTGGTGATCTCATGCGCCTTTTTGACGAGTATGGTGCACCATCAACTGCTGGTGACATTGCGTAAGTTTCATAGCTTCCATTAGTGGTTATATGTGAATAATGGGTACGGTTATAGTGTGCATCATGGTGCCAGTGGCAGATCCGTGTACATAGATGAGGGTGGGCAGTTGCACCCTGTCTTTTTTAAATTACAATTAAATAAGTTAAATTTTCATGTTTTTCAACTTGGTCCCACTGGTCTTGGGTTTGCCACTGATAGTGACAACGATTCATTTGGCAGGCTATTATAGGTCAACAGGGCCGTTATTGTATTGGGCATGTTTGTTGATGTAAAAGATGTTCAATCAAAACCACAACCAGCTTTCTATATTTATAACCGTTGTCTTTAAGCAACTTTTACATTATATAGATGTCTCATTTGATTTTCTATTTTTTTTCTTCCTTCAGTTACCTCGTTCTAATCTACCAGAATTGTGGTTCTTGGTGGGGCACAATAATTTGTCTTGCATACCTAGTTAGCAGAAAAATGCATGATTCACATATTCCCCTGCTGCAATGTTATAAAACCAATGTAGACGACTTCTTGTTATGTGAAGTTATGGGGGAAGTCATTGTATATTGTATATGAAAATATGGAAAAAGGTTGTTCCTGGATTCGAAACTATGACCAACTGGTCACCAAAGCCCAACCTTTCTACAATAATATAATGCATTTTTCTAGATTTCGTTTCATTTTATTTTTGTATTTAAATTACTCCAGATTACTAGATTGTTTGTTTTAATGGAAATAAACAAGAAAATTGTTGTGTCAATGTGAGTTTACTGTGACAAATGGAACAGAAAAGGATGGGAAAGAATATAAAACTATTTTTAATACTGAAAGATTTCATGCATTGATTGATTGATTAATTTTAAATGGGGCTGCACTAGAATCAAATCAATTGCACAACTAGTGTGATTTGGATCTAAGAAAATTTTCTTGGCTATGTGCACGAGCACTAATTGTAGTTCGCCCAGAGCTTGTAATTGTCTTTTCATGGACACAGTTTAGTATAAATACAGGAGTTAGATTATTTCTAGAACAATATTTAATCTCATTAGTAAAATACATCCTTTGTAATTTTTTTCTTTTATATCTAATCTTACTCAATGTAACATTAGCAGGGCTATTATAATACTTGGCATTTGATTTTCTCTATTGCTAATATTGTATAAATGACTATCAGATATATCGATTATCTATTCCTGGGAGATTATGTTGATCGTGGACAGCACAGCTTGGAAACTATAACCCTTCTTCTTGCTTTAAAGGTAGTCTTGATTGTTTAGGTTGTCTTTCTCTGTTTTTGTGTGAAGTTTGATGACCTCATATTTATGCATAGTTTTGTGAATATAGGTTGAGTATCCCAACAATGTTCATCTAATACGTGGAAATCATGAAGCTGCAGATATTAATGCACTCTTTGGTTTCCGAATTGAGTGCATAGAGAGGATGGTAAGGAATTTAATGTACCAGAAATTATGTGTTGTTTATATTGAGTTCATCAACAATCATGTTTGTTGATCAGGGTGAGAGAGACGGAATTTGGACCTGGCATCGGATAAACAAGCTGTTTAATTGGCTTCCTCTAGCAGCGTTAATTGAGAAAAAAATTATTTGCATGCATGGTGGTATTGGTCGTTCAATAAATCATGTAGAGCAGATTGAAAACATTCAGCGTCCAATTCCAATGGAAGCGGGATCAATTGTGCTTATGGATTTGTTGTGGTTAGTGCATGTGTGCTATTGCATGTTTTTCACTTTGCTTCGCCTTTCTGGTTCATAACATCATGAATTGTTTCCAGGTCTGATCCGACAGAGAATGACAGCGTGGAAGGACTGCGGCCAAATGCTAGAGGTCCTGGATTAGTTACTTTTGGGGTGAGTGCTCCTTACCTGTTTGTCATTCTAGAAATAATTTTTCAATTTTCCTCAGTAATTTGGTTGTTTCTGTGTTTGTGGATGATATAAAAAAAATGTTAATAGAAAGTAAGATCCTAATAAACATCTTTTTATGTAATAGAATTTGATAATTCTAAAAACCCTTGGCAAGACATTTCTAACGAATGCCAACACTTGGTATTTTCCACATGGTCTTGTTGAATGGCTATCGTACTTTTTGACTTAGCCGATATTCTTCTTCAATATCTGCTGTTGTGATCATTTAATTAGTGATTTGGTACTTCAGCCTGATCGGGTGATGGAATTTTGCAACAACAACGATCTTCAATTGATTGTTCGTGCACATGAATGTGTGATGGATGGGTTTGAGCGTTTTGCCCAGGGACATTTGATCACGCTTTTTTCAGCGACTAATTATTGTGGTATGTTACTGACTTCTGTATTACACTTTATTACTGCATTGATCATGTTCCCTTCTAAATGTTGGCACTGCTTGCTCCAAAAGGTACCGCAAATAATGCCGGGGCAATATTAGTTTTGGGTAGAGACCTTGTTGTGGTTCCCAAACTGATTCATCCATTACCACCTGCAATTTCCTCACCTGAAACGTCACCAGAACGTCACATTGAAGATACATGGATGCAGGTACTCCCTCAAATGTTTCTCAATAAATATTAAATAGTTGTGCTGTGTTGCAGATAATTAATTATTGATAATATTTAGCTGATGTGATTTCAGTATTCTGGTGCTTTTATTGTAAAATAAACACATGTTCATTAATGCATGCAGGAATTGAATGCTAATAGGCCACCAACACCAACTAGAGGCCGCCCCCCAGTAACAAATGACCGAGGTTCGCTGGCTTGGATATAATGATCGATCAGTAAAGAATGTCCAGAATATTTATGCCCTACTGGCTCGTGCAAATCAGCCTTGTTTTTAGTGTTTTGTAAATAGCATGATGCCATTTACGGGAGTCTCCGAACCTGTGAAATTAATCCCCGCAGTGAAGTTTTGGTTCTCACTACTCCGTCAGCAAGCCTTGATAAGATACACGTTCCCCCACTGAGGTTTGCAAGGTTCGCAATCCTCAGTTCCCCCACCCGTTTGTAAATTGAGCAATAGGTTACGAGATCAAGTTTATGGTTCTGTCATGGAGGCTATTTTTGTCTTCAATTCTTACATATTTTTTACTGCCCTTAGGCTATTGTTGAGGTTTTGTTCATCAAGAGGACAGGAGGGTTTTATTTTTTTTATGTGATGGTGAGATATATAAATCAGAAAGTTTGGAGGTTCATGTATCATAGGTGTTGCTCTGTATTTTTCATCTTTGTACAATTAATTTTTGCGTGGAACCATATTGTCCTACGAAGAATGTGAATTTTGATAATAGATTTTGCATTTTATTTCGCACTGTTAACCTTTTTCTTTACAGTTGTGCTTTTGATACTAATAACTATTGCGGCGCCTAGTTGCTAAATGAACGAGTTTTCAACTTACAATATACATATACAAAAAAATAGAAAAATCTTCAACAATTGTATTGTCACTATCTTTTCATCTTACTGCGTGCTGCATACGTGGATTTGTGAAATCAAATTCTCCATAAACATTTCAATGCTTCACTGCGGATGACCAGTAGTCACAAGTTTCTTTTTCAAATTTAATAACTCCTATGTCAGTATTGGGATGTAACGTCCTAGCATCCCACCAAAAAGGTCGCTGGAGGTCTACATTCCATTAACATAAATCTTTATACAGGTATCAATCAAACCGATACATCAGATAGCCCTGCTTCAATGAGTTCTCTCGAACTCCTTGGTTTAATTGATAGCTGTCATCATCTTCTAACAAATGGAAGAATCCATACCCCTAACCTCTTTTTACAGGCCTTTGAACGTAGGATTTGTTGGGGTCCTCGGTCTTAAGCTTCGGAGGGCGAATTTCCCCTTTCTTATTCTGCAAACATTCAAAATGGTACATAGTTAAAGCAGTTAATCCTTAGCCCCAAGCTACATGTCGGACGGAAAAGTAATGATATATCTCACCTTCTTTCCACCCTTCATAAAATCTCTCCAACTGGATACCTGATGATGAATTGCATTAATTCATACATTTTTTTTTATCAGGAAAAAAGTACGGCATGCCAAGAAAATTCAGCTTATTTTTTAAACAGATGATGAAAAAGCATAACAATACTTAAATCCTTACTACTACGTCATTTAACTATTTTCTATTGTGTCCCCAACGATGGTGTTTCTTCTGTTAAAAAATTCTTAATAAATATCACATTATTTTACCATTTTCTACCTTACAGATAAGCAAATTACAGAAAACCAGAAGTATATGTAGAACATGAACAGAATATTGCCAAATTCTGGAATACTTTATAGCTACAGTGTAGATTTCAAAGGAGCACATCAGAAAAAATAAATGCTTTAGCCAAAGGTTTGATGCATAAAATGAAGTATAATGATTAAGTCATAGAAAACTAACCCTCTGCTCCCGTGTTCCTTCCCATTCCTCCTCGTGTTCACGCTTCCTTTTCCACATTTCCTTTTGTTCCTCTTCATCCTTTTTCAATCTGCCTTCCTCCTCAGATATCTAAATAACATTCAATAACTTACAAGGAATAAATTATCTCCAAATGAATCCGCTGACTTGTTACTGACATTTTCAAAGACACATGAAAATTTGGAATGGGTTGATTAGAGCATACCCTCATTTGCATTTTTCTTCTTCTCCATTCTTGTTCTGTTAATAGTTCACGAACTTTGACTTTGAGCTCCTGCTGGAATTCCTCCGACTGTTCATATTGTTTATCATATTTTCCCTGCAAAAAAATAAAATGAACTTTTTAAAAAGCAAGGGTATACTCTCTTTTAACAAATAGTAATAGACTAAGTTTCCAATATCAAAAGTCTAGTAATCATAGCACTGAGTGTGTAATCAGATCATCAGATCACTAGGGAGGCACAGACAGACATCACCAACACACAACACACACAATGGGAGACTATTCTAAAATTTTAGGTTGCAAATTCTGGTGTGAAGGATCTTAAAATTGCAAAAGAACCCTAGTAAAATTATACATACCTCTTCGACCAGAGATTTAATTTTTGAAGCTGTATCTTTCTTGAGCTGTTTCTTCCTCTTTGCTCTAAGTTCTTCTGCAGTTCATATAAATGAAAAAAAAAAAAAAAGATAACTCTTCTTTCATATGTATCTAGCTTTCCATGATGAATAAAAAGAAAACACAACAAAAGGAAAGCTCAATCCCAAGTCACAAGTTTGGGGTTTGCAATGAGGGGAAAACACTATTTGTTAGAGGGATAAAGATAGTACACCAGATATCAGAATAATTCAGAACATGCTACAAAGTTGAGTGGAAATAATAAGCACCTTTGAGATATATATTAAGAACTAGATGCCGATCACAAAAGACTAAAGTATAACTAACCTTTGGCTGAATTAACTTGGCTAAGAAGGTAATCCCTTTCATTTTGATCCAGTAATAACTGTTGAGCTTTTGCTAACGCTGCATTCATTCAAGTAAATACCACAGAAAAACTTAAAAAAAAAATGCAAACTGCCTTTTTTCTGAACCCTATAGCTGAAAAACTACTTCTTTTAGATCAATACAATATAAATCAGATACAAAATACAGAACCCATTTGATCACACAAGGAATTAAACAAAAGGATCCAGCTTTCAACTTTCCAATATTGTAGTTGTAGCCAGTAAAGGGGTAGATATTGAACCAAATAGCTGTTGAATGATACATAAAATACCAATGGTAGTAGGTTAAGCTGAAGTAGATACAGAAGAAAATACAAAGTAAATAATAACATATCTACTACGAAAAAAGTTAAAGTACAAGAGTATATTGAAAGAACTGTTTATAAATTCACAGTAGTATGTATGTCTCCTGAAGCTATATCAAAGTAACTGAGAAAAATGATGCATTCATACGGCACACACTATTACTTGAAATTTTGAAGCCTATTATCCTCATCTATGCCAAGGAAAGAAGTAACCTCTCCCAATATGTCAAAGATTTTGGTCAATAATTATTCTAAAAGTAACATGACTCAATACATTTATGCACTTCTTTGTCTTCCGGAAGGAAATTACAAGCTTGAGACTCAAGCTATTGTCCCTAAATAATTTATGTCTTTGATTGAAGAGGAATGTAGAACTTTACTAGGGCTTTACCATTTTATGATGTATGATCACAGCAATAGCCTTCAGGACTCTGGATAGTTAATAAAAAAAAATGTTCTAAAGCAATAAAGTATCAAAACATAGTTCTATTTGAAATGAATGGGGCACAACTCAACCCCAAAAGCCAATTTAAGAGAGAAAAGTTCCTTAGTCTAATGCAAAGGCTACTTTCTCTATATTCCTAGTTGATGCGGGACATCTTAACACAACTCCGAAACCACCAAACGTCTACATGTGCCTCAATATCAACATTGATATGCTCCGATACCATAATAGATATAAACTAGGCCTGACCAAAGAAACTAGTTACGGGTGAGGAATGTCTGTCTTATAAGGACTACAATGGCCATGCTCACAGAAAATATGGGACAATTAGCACGTTCAAAGAAAGATAAGCAAGTAAAATATTTAATTCTACTGAGGCTATCATAAAGCATGTATTCATGTACCTCCAAAAGCCTCCTTTGCTTGTGGATGCTTGCATTTGTCAGGGTGAACCATCAATGATAACTGCATAAGATTGGAAAAGTATGTTACGAGAGAAGCCAGGAGAAGGGTTGAAACAGTCCTCGAGGAAGACATTACCTTGCGGTACTGTTTTTTCACATCATCCATTGATGAATCAAATGATAGGTTTAGATATTCAAATGGATTCAGCTTAAAACAAGAGAGAATCCTGTGTAGAAAATAAAACCCAGAGAATGTCGATTAGAAAGTTGAAATAATAACACAATTTTTTGTTTTCAACATAAATATAGGGTAATAAAGATTAAGAACCGAGACTATCTTCAAAATTGCAAATTGAAGAATAAATTAGTTTAAAATTCACAACCATACAAGCTTGCCCCCTTTTTTCAGCCATTGTTCATCATTAATGAACCATCAATTACTGATTTCAGCTCCAGCCTAAGGCCTGACTGCATGTATGTTACATCTTCCCTCAAAGATAATACTTAATTTATTCCAGTCCGCAACGAGCACAACACATACAATGCTAGCATTATCTACACTTCAAATAATTCTCTCAAGTTGCAATCAAAGGCCAACCATATAACCATGCGAATGAATTTGTTTCTTCCCGGCAAAAATACAATACTGCAGGCAAACGTCGCTCAGTTCCTGTTGATACTAAAATTCGCCAGTTTTACGAAAAATTGACAAAAGCATAGCATCTACGAAAAACTGAAATTCAAAAACGAAAGAAAAATTAAATGCCAATCACATATCTCCATCCTCACACAGAAGCATATCATCGACGTTCCAACAAATCAACCGACAGAATTTTTGGATCACGCAAAAATCTCAGTTGAATAAGCTTCGGCGATCCAAACCAAAAGAATTAGCAAAGCAAACACTCAAAAAACCACAACATAAATTCTCCAACAGATACAAAATTAAACAGAAACGACTATCCAGAAACCCTAATCATGACCTAACCTAAACATATAATAACAGCACACGCATACATGCATCAAATTACACGAAATAAATAGACATTTGCAGAAAAATTAAATTCAGAAGCATACAATCACACAGCGAAACATACGCACAAAAGAAAGAAAGAAAGAGAGGGAGAGAAGTACCTAAGGACTTCGTTGTCCCTCTCAACTTCGCTAACTTCGGCGAAGAAGTTTTTGAGAAGCAAATCGTCGTTGACGGTAGCCGCGTGGTTTATGTCTCCCATTTTTGCTTCTGTGGAATTCACTATTCAATTCAATTTCAGCTTCGAAAACGAGATTCGCCGATCTTAACTTTCAGAATCCTCTCAAACCTCTCTACTCACGAACCACAGTTTTTGACGCCGTGTGTATGGCTTACAATTACATAATATTATAGCGCAGTGTTTGTTTTATTTTCGCTTTATTCCTGAAAAGAAAAAGGGTTTTATTATCTTACTTCGTTCGACAATCAAACTAGGCTTGCTACTATATCTCCTTCCGTGTCGTATCTCACTACAACGAATGTCGTTTTAGGGCTGGTTGAAGTTAGTATGAAGTAATTATGAAAAAGTGATCAACATTTTTTTTCTTCTCATGATTAATGTAAAGAAACATTCACTTTGAATATCTCTTATAAATATGTCATTTTTTTTATTCTTTTTCCGAAAAAGAAACCACATGAATGGCTGGTGTAATTGTATAAACAATCATATTACCCCATTAAATATCTTTTAATATAATTGATCTCCAAAACATTACCCATTTTATTTTATAAGTAATAATTTAAATGATATATATAACAGTTTTCTTTTATAAATGATAAAACAACATTTTCATAGTAAATTATTGGTGTATTCATCTAACATACCCACTTTTGATTAAGAATTTAAAATTTGTGCAAAGTGTTTTAAGTTTAAAAGTTTTACTAAGCATTTTTTTTTTAAGATTTTAGTTCGTTTTTAAAAAGAATAAAGAAAATTTATATTTGTTATTATTGTTACATTGTTTTTGAGCCGAAACTTTTTCTTCTTCTACCTCTATAATTTTTAGGTGTACTTTCATAATCTTCAAAAATCATCATTTTATTTTTTGTAAAAGTGATTTTTGAATTATGTGATTTGAATATATTCCAAAATAAGTGTTTCATAATTTCTGAAATAAATTTTTTAAAATATGATTTCTGAAACAAGTATTTTGAAATAAGTTTTTCAGAATATATATGTATATATATCTAATGTTTTTTTAAACAATTTTTTCAGAATACATTTTACACATAATCTATTTTAAAATAAGTTTTCTAAAACAAATATTTTTTCAGAATAAGTTCTCTCTCTTCATTATAACGGTAGCACATCAAAAGTGGTGAGTAATTACATGATAGATTGAGAGTGAGAAGGGTATTTTAAAAATTTTCCCTGTTACGGAACTGCAGTTAGTTATATTGAGGGTGTAGAAAAGAAATCCCTGAACCCACTGAATTTCGGCTTTGAGTTTTTCTTAAGATTATTGTATTTTTAAAACATGTGATATATATATATATATATATATATATATATATATATATATATATATATATAAAGATATGCAATTAAATTAAGTAATATAATTAAAATTAAAAAATAATTATTTTTTATTTAAAAAAGTATTATAACTAACTAAGTTGTTTACAGTTTATTTTCAATATATTAATTTTGAACGATTTGTAAAATAATTTGTTTTACAATATATCATAAAAATAATTTCTAATATTTTAAAAGTAAAAAACAGTTTAAAATATTTAAAATAAAAATATCATAATAGGGAAGGATTGAATTGAAGTCAATCCAACTTAAATAAAGATCATTTAAAATATTTAAAAAGTAAAATCATACTCATGGAAAAATTGATTTTCGCTCAATTCTATATTTTGTTGTGGTGTATTGTTTTTCCATCCGCAAATACAGAAGTTAAGATATAATTAAAGTAAAAGTTGATTATGTTGTGATTGCTCCATCAATAATTGTTCTTTACATTTAATCACATCATTAAAAGATGATGGAAAGCTATGGTGATGATAATTAACTTTAAAGATGACGCACATAAAATAAATTTGTTGGAATAATAGATTAGAAATAAGGTAAGTTCAAAACTTATTTTATAAATCGATCTTCTAATGTAGAGTTATACTTAAATTTTAAAATTCGAAATATGAATCTAAATCTCACCTTAAATAAAAATTATAAATACATCGTTTTCAAATATTTGAATTAAAAGTGATGTTACATGAGATAAACTCATTTCAAGATCTTGTAATTTTTTAGTGATCTCTCTCTCATGAATGATATTCAAAGTCAAAAGACGAATCCATACTATAAAAGAAATTATTTGGTAGGTTTATTAGACCGCTATCATACCTCATGTCTTTAATCTTGATTAACCTCAGGAGTTGGGAGGCAAAAATATCATAGGACAGATCACGTTGTTCCCAAAACATAAGACCAGTTAGAAAGCACACGACCAATTTCGAAACCCTATTGGCCTATATTTCGCAAAGGGAAAGAGATTGAAAAGAAACCATGATAAATATTTAAAGAGGACAAGACAGTCAATCTGGTCAAAGAAAAAACTTTGATTACGAAATTGTTGATAGCACAAAAAACATAAATATAATTCATGAAACTGTCCAAGAATTTTTTTTTTTTCTTTCTCTGATCTTACAATTACAAACAAAAGTATTAAAACTCTCTCACTATCCCTTTTCTCACCCTCTCAATTTTCTATTATTTGAGTACAGTTCCCTGAACGAGTGGAGCTAGGTGGAGAGAAAATGCTACAGCAGTAAATAATTTGGGTTAAGTAACAAACAAGTTTTCAATTAGCAATTAGACCAAATCAGGATCTGAGGTCATGTAGCAATACAATAAGGTTCCCAGAAGAGAAAAGACCTCCTAGAATCCTTGCAACTCTTGAAGTTGTTCTCTAAGGAAGAGTAATTGTTGTGGTGGTGAAAGGTAAACGTTGTAGGAGAAGGTTTTGGTGTGGGCTTGGTTTTGCAGTAGTATTCATAAGCACTCAAAGACGAGGGAACAATTCGAGCCCTTGGCCTTGGTGGCAGAGGACTATGTTGTGCCACATCAACATCCTTAAAATTGACAACATCGTTGAACTTGAACTTCTCCGACCATTTTGGATTTCTATTAGAATCTCCTACTCCACTTGGTTTGTTCATCATTAATGCTAAGCCAATCCCACTAGACAACAACATGGGTGCATGTTCTTGCTCCTTCACACAACTCTCAGATTCCTCTGCCTCATCATCACCTTCTTCAAACTCTTCTTCTTCTACTTCAGACATTTCAGCAAAAGTGAGGACAAGACGACCGTTTTGTCGTTCAGCAGAAAAATTGTTCTGAGAAGGAACAGACACGGCTTGTATGAACAACCTTCCGTTATCACGGTGGGATCGCATGTGAAGTGAAGGGAGTGGCGGCGGAAAAGAACGAGGAGAAGTTCTTTTCACAGCATGGTTTTGTTTTGGCACGTGAAACTCTTCCTCGTGTGAAAGTTCCACTTTCTCTTTCTCTTCTTTTTCTTCCTTTTCTTCCTCTGAATCCTCTGTCTCAGATGGTGAATAAGAAGAGAACCCATCTGAGCCAGTTTCGGATCCCAGACTCTCCGTGCATATCTGGAGACTCTTTTCACTCAGACAACTCTTTGATCTTCTCACAAGTGGATGAACATAAGCAGGGATTATTACTTTGGAGCTTTCTTCGTTCGCTTTCTTCGACAAAACCGAACTCCATATGTCAAACTCTCTCGATTTGTCCACATTCTCCTCCTTCTGAATAATCTCCCAAATTTGGCACCGGTTTTGTTTGATTTCTTCGCTGTTGTCATCTTCCGACGAAGATGAGGAGTCAGCAACAGTGGGTTCTGTGAATGAGCGAGAGATTTCTTCTGAGGAAGAGATCTTTTTGATGGGAGAAAACCCGTTTTGAGAAAGCCATTTCTTGGAAGACATGTCTGCGGATAGAGTGCGTCGAAGAGAAGTGGCGGAATCGTTGTTAGATCCCAAAATGGTGACAATGCCCTGCTTCTGCATCAGAAGAGTCTCTTCGTCTATTCTCCGAGACTTAGGTAATTGGATTTTCTTGTTCGTACAAGTTGACATCTTTAGTACCAAATGCACAAATATCTGCATGAAAGACAAGAAAAACTGATAAGAAAATGCGAATTTGAAGTTACATATTTGGTGCATGCATGTGAATTTTGAGAAAAATAATGAAATGGGAAGCTTGAAAAACTAAAAAGATGATTTCTTAATAGATGAAGAGTTAGTTACCTGAGAGTGTGAGTTACGAAGAAGGTAGAAAGGGTGAGGGTTGTGACGATTGAGATGATGTTAGAGGAATGGTTGTGGTTGATGGTAGTGAAAGTAGAGGAAATGGGGGGTATTTGTAGGGTGCCAAAAAGCTTCTTCAACCGTATCCCTTACGCCACCGTGAAAAGTTACCTTTATTGCTTTTTTTTATTTATTTATTTGTTTTCTACATTTTCATTATTTCCCATTTCATAAAAAAGGTGTCATGCAATCAAACTCCTGTTGGTTCATAATTTTGCTGTTTAGCCATAAAAGATGTATTCACTGTCACACCACTGAGAGGTGAACTAAAATGAAAAAGGTGTAAATCAATTTGAATTCTTTTTGTTTGATTTTCTTTTGATAATCTGTTGTTGTGCTTGTGCTTTTAAAATACAGTTACAATAATCATGGATTATCAATTTTGAAGTATCATGAAATGTTCATATTAATGTCTAACATAATTTTATTTAAAAAGTATCAAGAATTCAACTTCTACAAATTATTCAATAAGTTAAATAATGGTAATTAGCAATAACTAGTGGATACTGTGGTACCATTAATTTAGTTATATGAAGACTAATGAGTGTGAAATCTTGAACAGTTGGGAATAATATGAGCGCGGTACAGCTAAACAAAACTTGTAGAGCAGTGAATACATTAATTCTATTGGATTATATGGAATTTGCTTAGCCAACAACGCATTCTTTGCTTCTTTTTTTTACTGGGTTTATAGATATTAATTAAGGGAGAGTATGGCCACTGTAAACAACTTGTATCAGATTTTACAATAAGATAATATCCATGTTATTAGTCACCTATGTCTATAAATGCAAGTTGCTTAATCAACTTGAAAAGTAGTAGCACGAAAATAACTTGATTTTTATTGATTTTTTAGGTGTTATTCTTTATTGAACATTAAAAATATACTATATTGATATTTTAAATATTTTTTAATATATTTTAAAATGTCAAAATTAGTAATAATTAATATATTATAAAAAAACACCCATCAGAAAAATCAAATTCGAGTAGTATTAACCATTTCCTGCACTATCAGAGTCCACACATGCATGAGTATTTCATATAGATTTTATTGGTGTCACTTTTTAATATATTAAGAAAAGTTAAATTTTAAAACTACAAAGTCAGTATATTTTAAACATGACACCAAAAATTTAAAACAAAGAATCCAAATTTTATATCATATACGGAAAAAATTAAGTCATTATAATATATCTTAAGTGTAATACGTAATAAGGTAATTTAGTGATTAAACGAAAGAGAAGAAAGAAAATGATCGTGAATTAATCTCTACTAACAATTTAAAAAATTAAGATTGATAATGAATTTAGAAGAAGGATAAAAAAGATCGTGAGTTTAATTCTTTCTCATTAAAAAAATTAACAACTAATCTTTCTCCATCAAACAATAATAATTGTCATACTTATACAATGTTTAAATTAAGTTTAAAAATAATAGAGGTTATTCTAAAGACACAAAATATCTATTAAGAATAATATAAATAAATTACTACTGACATCATTATTGTTTATTTATTCCTATATATATAATTTTGAAATACTAACTTAAACATCTAAGGCACACCATCTTATGATATAAGATATGTCAATATGAACCGAAAACCTTCAGACACAATAAAGTTAATCAGAAAAAAATATCTTTTTCTTACACATTTATAGAAGGTATGATATGATCACACGAAAAAAAGAAAAGAAAAGAAGAAGAGAAGTCTAATAAATATGTATTACATGTATTTATATTTATATATAACATGCAAGGTCACTTTCACTATGTTATTCAACAAGTGTAGCTGATGACCTACCACTGGTTTAGTATCATAAACTTACTTTATTAGGAGGGCAAAAAGCTATTCCATCATGCAAAAACAAGAACACTCCATAATTGGGAATGACAATTACATTAGAAAAAATAATCATTAAAATGGGTTGAGGTTTCTACTTTTTTTTAAGTTACAAGGTGATTTAATGGTAAAATTGAAAAATAAAAACATGTAAGCATTTATAGGTTCAGTTCTTCGTGCAAAGACTTATTGTTTTAGTCATAAGGTACCGAGACCAGTTAGAAAAATACTCAAAAATGTAATTTCTCTTTTCCTAATTTCGGATCTTCTTTTAACTTTTTTTTTTCGGGTCCTTTTGTCTTATCCTTTTAGGAGCTTCAATTTCTTTGTATATTTATCCTACCCTCTCTCAATTCTATAACATCATGTCTCGTTTGATAAGCATTATTAATTTTGAATAATGGTCATGTCATTGGTTTGTGTCCTCACGAGTTCTATTTGTAATCCTGTTTAACAGGATCGGTCATCGAGCAATGGCAAATCGGTCACTAGGTCTACCATCACGCAATCCTTCAAACCTTAACTTTTAGGGATGCCTGAGACTTCATATGTTTGTCTCTAAATCGTGTATCTTAGTGTGTGTTTCGTTTTGCGTAAAGTGATATAAAATTGGTTAAAATTAATTTTTTAATACAAAATCAGTACGGTTTCTAACATTAATTAAAGAATAAAAAATTAACGTTGAATGAAAAACAATTAATTCTTACTTTTGTATTATAGAATCGATTTCGTTGGAATCAATTCTCCTACTTAAACCAAACAAACTCTTACTCTTGACCGATCGATCATTCAACCTATCACCGTTCTTATAAAATTGATTTAATGAATTTAACAGAAATGATATAAGAAATTATAGATTCATATCATTCCGATAAGAAAAAAAAACTTTTTTCTCCTTATTATTTAGTTTCTCTCTCATTTTTGTGTGACTGTAGGAAATCCACATCTGATATAGGAATTAGGTAAGAGAGGGAGTGAGATTTAATGGGTGAAAATGGCTTAAGCAGGAAGCAAAGGAATCAACTTTGGAAGAGAGCAATATGATTGGGTGGCAAGAAACCCACAATTCCACTGTCTGAGAGAGAATCTGACACTTATATCTATATTAATTTTAAACTCACATAGTTTAATCACAACGAATAATGTATGTGGAAACGAATGAACCAGCGTCATGTCTTTCTTTTTCCACCTCCTTTTCGTTACAATACTTGCTTCATTTGTCTATCATTCTGTTTCGAGTATGGATTTTTTTTTTTTTTATTATTTAACTTTAAAATATTCTGATTTTGATATTTCAAAAGGTATTAAAAGTTTCGTTAATATGTTAATATTGAAAAGTTTTTTTTTTCTAATCTTTATAATTTTGCACTAAAATCCCTGCTCGTGGAAAAGTCTTTTGTCCAATAATCTAATATACAGATAATGATGCCAATACGTCCACAAATTAATAATAGACATAAAAGGTGCTGACGTTGATCAAGGCTTCATCAGAATAAAATAATACGCTATAAAATGACAAATAAAAATAACGTAAGAAAAATGAAGAATTACTTCTATTATTTGCGAGAGAATTTTTTTTAAAGGACCAGCCCGAAAGATGGCTGAAATAAATCAATGATATTAATAAAAACAAGAATGATTTTTCAGGAACGGGAAATATATATATATATAATTATATTAAATATTATAAGAAAATAAAATTTGATCTTTAAAATTAAATATTATAATTATAGTATTAAATAAAAAATAGTTAAAATACTAGGAAAATCATATTATATTTTACAAATGATATAGTAAATAAATTACAAAAAGTAGGATGATGATGAGCTTTTGACCATCCCACTCCCTCACCCACCCTAATTATTGATATCCAAAATGTATTTTTTATATGAATTTAGTTTATTTATTTTTAATTGTATCAATTCAATTTTTTAACTTTTATCACTTATAATTAAGTTTACGTGCCTGTGATCTTAATTTACTATTTATTTTAGAGTGTTAACGGTTTTTAGTCCAGTATCGAAGTTTTGAAAAAATAAAAAATTGTATAAAATAAATTTGAAAGACGAAGGACTAAATTGATTAAAAATTTTAAAATAAACTAATTTTAAAATTCATAAATTAAAAAACTAAAAATATATTTAATCTTTATAAATTTGACTCTTTAGTTATCCTACAAGTTGTACTTTTATTGTGAAAACATATTTGTTTGTTAAGTACTCAAGAAATCAGATCTTATGCTTATTCTATAAAAAATTGGAATTTGAATAAACTTTAATTTGATTTTAAAGTATATATTGAAAATGACTTTCCATGTCATTTTTAATCTTTTCCACTTATTAAAGACTAAATCACTAACACAAAAAAGGCCTTTAACGTCATTCCAATAACGTCTGCCTAAAAAAAGTCCAACGTTAAAAATGCGTGGTGGCATTTTTGTAAATAACGAGACATTTTTAACGTCTGACGTGGAGCGGGCAGACGTTACTTAACGTCTGTTAAAAAATACCCCGACGTCACTCAAAAAAGGACGTCGGCCCCCAGCTCAACAGACGTCCCTTGACGTCGGACCAGCGCGCGCCAGACGTCCCTTTACGTCGGCCCCTCCCCCCCCCCCCCCGACGTCACTTAACGTCGGCCATAACACCCCCGACGTTAAGTTTCAGTTTATCTTTGCGCGAAATGCAGAAACCCTCGCGCTGTTCATCGTTTCCGCGAGAGTTCCCGCCGGCGACGCCATTTCCGACCCCCTCCAGGTGAGTTTCGAAAGGTTTTCGCCATCAAACTTGTTAGGGTTTGATTATGGGTTGATTTTACGCGTTTTGAACCGATTATTTTCCGTTTTCATCCCCATTTGCAAGCTTTGTTGTACGTGTAAGCACTGTGCCTGTACCCAGATTGAAATCCAGCCCAAACGAAAAATCTGACGCCCAATAGAGGTTGCTTGGGATGACATGAGTTGAGGACTTCAATGACACATTGAGAATCGAGATGTGGATGGTGAGGAGGGCAAAGCCGTCATTTCCGGCGGAGAGCAGGACGAGCTTCTCGTCGTAGAGGGATTCCGTGGAGGGGCAGGCGCTGGAGAGGCGGAACTCGCAGCCAAGGTCGAGAACGTGGAGGCGGAGGAGGTCGAGCGCGAAACGCGGTCGTTTTGGCTGGGAGCGGGAAAGCGTATGGAGGGTGGCGTGAGGAGGAGGAGGGAGCGGTGGTAGACGTCTGTGTTACCAGCCCCGACGTTGGATAACGTCGGACTCCCTAAAGACCGACGTCAAGTGACGTCTGCTATTTTTCCGACGTTATTTTGACGTCACCCGATACGACATCGGTGTTTGGGTAGACGTCAAAGGTTGAAAATGTCGGACGTTAAAATGCTTTTTTGTGTTAGTGAATTAAACACTAGTAGTTAAGATCAATTTAGATTCTAATTCATAAATCAATTATAATTTTATATTTATAATAAATACTATTTTAGATAAAATAATTTATAATTCATAAATTAGCATCTAAATTAGTTATATAACTAATTATTTTATGTATCTAGAATAAGTTAATATTTAATAATTTTTTTGTGGTCTTTACGTTTTAAAACCTGTATGACATTTAATAAATAGGACTAACTTATATATTATACATACTCTATCTTAAATAACATCATGTTTAGTATCAAATTTTACGATCTTATATAAATATTTTTTTGTTGTATAAAATTTTTACTTTGATAATTTCTAATTTATATAAATTTTTAGAAATTTGGGTAACATAACACTCAACATACCAACTTCCAAAATTAAAACAATACAATTTGCTGGCAATTGGAGTTCCTCAAACTCAAAATCAATATGTTAAAGAAACTAATCATTGAAAAAAAAATCAATATAAATCAAAATATATTTAGAAACTATAGAACAAACAATATTAAGGCACAATGTAAACTAAAAGTTTAAAAAATATAAAATTAAAAATTAAAGAGAATACAAGAGAACTTACTTTTGTACAAAGATAAACAAAGGAAGACATTGATGGTAGTGACACAAATTAAAGGATAGACATAAGTAGGAATAATATAAATCAAAGGTAAGTACGATGATGACAACATAATCCATGATAAAAGTGAAGAACAACAATGTTAGTTCAATGACAACCCATAATTATTAATAATGATGTGACTTATGGATATAGAATAACCTGATTGGAAAAAATAAAAGAAAGAAGAAATAAAACACACTGTTTTACAACTATATTTTCATTTTCATGTATAGTATAGATATTGAAACTATCATCGTAAATTTTATCTTAATTTAAAAAAAAAGCTTTGTACAATTATCAATAATGAATTTTATAACCATTGTGATATGATATTATTTATAAGATTTTTTTAACTAAATGTGAATTGAAATTCTAAAATACCATATTTAACTAAAAGTGAAGGATTAATTTAAAAGATCATTATTAATTTTCAATAATATTTTTAAAAAATTAAAAATCCAATAAATATAATTATTTTTAGAAACCAACAACTAAATATAAGAGATAAATTAATATTTTACCAAACAATCCCACAAACCCACAACTTTTTCTTCTTCATTCACCCTTCATTATCTTTTTCAAAACTTTCCATACAAATTATCCGAAATCACCTAAATAAAATATACATAAATAGTGACTAATGATTTCAAATCAATACCAAAGAAACCATTTGTGAGTATAGCTTGAAATGGATGGATTTGGACTTCACTTGTCAGTTTGTTCATTTTAACATTCTGGGAATTCGAATTTTTGGTTTTCAAGATATTCCTTGTATATAGTTTTTAAAATGATCGATTGATTCCGATAGCAATTATTTAGCAACTTAGCTTTCATATTTTTGCAAAAGTATAATGTATTTATTATTCACTATTCACCCTCTATAAGGTTCGTGGCGCTAATCAAACGTCCTAATTAATTAATTAATCAGTAACCAATTAGAGGGTGGAAATTAATTAATTAATTAAATTAACACCATTCGCGATAATTGGATTATTTTACATTAAGATTCCGTCAACCAAAGTGCTATCTTACTTAAACCTGAAAAACAGCTTAATTCACCCATGGAATTTTCAGCAATTATTTTTTAACCTATAAAAGTTGGAAATAGCATATTGTTTGACCTAGTCTTGTTTTGAAATTGCTATTCGTTATGGAAGTATAAAGCTAAAGTAGCATATTGGTCTTATGATTTGTTGTATTTTGTATCTTAACTTTCTTTTTGTTTTAATAATTTTGGTTGTTCTAGAAGTCAATAAACCACTCAATGCAAATTTGTGGTTGTTTTTGTATTATAAGTTATAAAAAATGTTTTTTTTTAAGAATCAAGATGTCCTTACAAGATTGTAATGTTTTTCTTTCTTCCTTCTAATAGTCTTTACTTATTTTTAGGTGATAATTTCGAGATGTATCTTATTAAAGTTGAGTAAAATATCATATCATATTATATATATATATATATATATAATATAAAATAAATACTAATAAGAAAAATTAAAGGAAAAATTACTTGATGTTTGCCTAAATGAAAGGAAAAGTTAAAGGAATAGAGACAATGAAAGATTATCTAAAGAGTATTTGTTTGAGTTATATTTAAGGATGTGATTGGGAATCCATAACAATGACCTTATATACCTTAAGGATCTTAGCCACAAACTTTAGTTGTATGTTTCCCGTTGCATTATTAAACATTATATATAAATGTTAGTTAATTTTATTTAGGTAAATGCTTATATATTTTATTTTAAGTTAAAGAATTAATTACGAGTTTCAAATTATATATATAATTAATCCATGTCTTTTTATGATGAAAAAATATGTAAAATTGTTTAAAGTGATTCTAATTATAATTATTATATTTGTTATTCTTTTCAACTTTTTATTATTTTAAAATTTTGTGCTAATACATAACAAATATTTTTATTATTGTATTGTATTTGTATATAATGTAATTTCTTATTTTAAAATCTAATTATTATATAGCCCTCCAGTAAAATATAAATTTTTATCATTCAATAATTTTTACGTAAGTCAACATGTTTAATAATTTAAAAAGATGAATAAATATGTGATTTTATACTATGTATTGAAAAAAAAAATCTAATTTTTAATTGAAAATAACATGAACAGCACACTTTGAGAAAATAGAGCTAAAATTTAGTGAGTCCATTAAAATAAGTTTGTATAGAATTAAATTTCCGAGACTATAATTGAATGAAGACCTTTCAATAATTAATTAATTACTACAGGCAGATTGAAAAAGTCAACCTCCTATATTCTTATTCTCATTTTTAGTAAGAATATGCATAACTCCATTTTGATGCAATTATCTTTACTGTATTGTATTGTAATACTATAGCACGTATTGCGTAAGATGCACTCAGGAGTTGCAAGAGTATCGAAAGAAGGAACCAACAAGAAAGAGGCACATAACATAAGAACATGAAAAGTTTAGCCACAGAGCATGCATTACCTTATAATAAACAATTGCCATAAAAAGAGAGACCAATCGTTTTGGAAAATTGGTAATTGGAGAGCATCGGGTTCTGTCTCTGATTCCCACTTGCTCTCACTCTACACACACAAAAACATATTTAATCTATCTGTTGTAACATTAGTACCTACTTTCGGTGTCTTTACAATTTCTTTTGTTAATTTTCTTTTCCTCTTTATGCTTATTTTTTCATTTCCTCTCCCAATATCATGCATGATAAGACATTTCTTGTTATTACTAGTATGTATATGTGCACACTTTTATAGTAGGATAAGTACCTTTGCACAAAACAATAATCTTTTGTGTTCTTATAAACACCATGTATTGGTAGAATAGGTAGTGAAAGGGATGAGAGCCGAATCGATAGGATTGGTCATAACAAGAAAAAGCTTCGACGCAATGGCCAGCTGTCAACATTTCATAGCTCTTCATATTCATGATTTTTTAAAGAAAAGTTATCGAAGAAATATAATATATTAAGATATAAGTCAAACTCACACATAAATAATTGATATAATTTTCAACTCAAAATCGTACACAAAACATTTCAAATCATGAATATTTTTATTTGTACCGCCTTTTGTGTGATATTCTATCAAGAAAATTTTTATTATATATAGACTTGTCTCGATTGATAATCAAAATTAATTATCAATTTTGATTCACTAATGAGTTTTTCGAGATAGGATTACCAAGGAGATACAATATCAACGAAACATGAGTTCAATCTACATACAAGGGATTGACACCATTTCCAATCCAAAATCTTAAAGACAATAAATTTATGAGTTTTTATCTTTGTATGATGCTCAACTTTTTCATTTTTACTTAATATAAACTTAGACCCACGCTTAAATTTCCAACACATATATATGTTTTGTTTAATCAAAGATTCAGGGTTAGTAGTGAATTGAACATGTTAAAGATCTAACTTAATTAAAGATAAGATCAATTTAATATATATAAGTGAAAATATTTCTCATCTTACATATAAACTTTTACGGGATGAGTTTGACTTAAATCCACTTTCTAATATTTTGGTGTCTATTATGTCACATGTTTCAATTAACTACAAATATTTAGTTTTACAAACGATATATAGATATATACATAAGCATGAAGTGAAAATTTTGTATATTATTAAGAAGTAGACTTTAAATCTAACTCAATTCCATAAAATTGGTTTGTAAGATGAAGTTTGCACGCAATTGTATATTGTGAATTGACCTATACATTATACCAGATATAAATAGAGGTGGTTGTTAGTGTTTGATAAAACACAAATAAAAAAAAAGTTTAAGAGAAACACTTTATTAAAAATATGAGAATAAGAGTTTGTATACCGATTTATTATAAATTTGTATAATATATAGAATATAATATCATATTATATAAGGAAAAAAATAAAATCTAATATAATCATAAAATAAAATATCTCTGATAATAATAAAAAAAAAATAAAATATATAATATGTTTATAAATAAAATCAAAATCAGAAGAGTAACTCGATTTAAGCCGGACTATTGAACCCGAGGTGCAATGTCGTACATTGTTGGAGAATTGGTTTGGTGTAACCGTAGTATCTTTCGTACTCACTTATCAATAACAATATCTTTGATTACTTAGAGAGAGAATACATATAGAGATGTCATTAAAAAGTTTAACATGCAAGGATGCTATACTTCTGTATACACTTACGCGAGTCTGCATCCACTTTGTGGATATCTAGATTCACTAATTTCACTCACGTTTCATTATTTTGTTACACATAAACGTTTTTATTCAGAAAAGGTGGCCGACATTAAGAATGAGTGCTTTTACCAAACATTATTTTATTTATTTTTACTTTTTGGGGTAACCAAACATATGCTCCAGTAAGCAATATATGAGGGCCTTGTCTTGTACGTGGAAAAAAAAGAAAACGAAAAAAGAAAATCAACAAATTTGTGGCTGAAACAGAGTATTATCCATAAATGCAACGTCGATTTTCCACCGAATAACACGTCGATTTTCCACCGAATAACAAGTATAAGACGTACCATATTCCGATATACTACTATGGTCTTACCTTCTTACACTCGCTGAAATGGTGGTGGATATGACCAATTGTCCACGGCAAAATCTAACAAAAATCTTGAACCTATTATATGTGTGTCTCTCAAAAATTATTCCAAACAATGATGTGCATGAAATGAGCAATTGACAAGGAACAATATATTTGGTAGCTGACTATGGATTGGACAAATGAAAATGGGTAAAGTTATGGATGGTACGAAGAGCAACATGAGGATGTGAACAGATTTGGTTGGATACTTGTCCTCTTAGTTAGGGTTGACTCAATATGGTTTTTTCAATGTCAAAATTTTTTCTTAGTGTTGTTGTAGTTTGTTTTTAGGGAAATTCAAATTTTTAAAACATAAAGTACATCTATACAATGGAGTTCTGTTGACACATTTATCTTCTATATCAAAAAATGCCTTTTAAAAGATCGAGTACAACTCTAATTTTTTGTTGAAATATTATATATAAAACAAATTTACATTATATAAATTATATAAATAGGTAAAAATTTCATAAACAATTTTATAAGATTAAGTTAAGTTTAAAATTTACTCCTAAATAAAAAAAGTAAAAGGACCCATCACTATAGAAAAATAAATCACAGATTTTTAAGGTAAAATAAGAATATTTAAAGTAATAAATATACTACTAGAAATTCATATATTACATGAAATTTTTTTTGCAAATTTGTTAAAAAAATTTGCAAGTTTTTCTGTCATTTTTTCTAAGAATCTTAATTTGCATATAATTCTTTCGTGGATAATTATTTTCTACAAAATTATAAAATTGATAAATATTTCTTACAAAATTTGTTACAAAAAGTGTTTTATATAAAATATTTTGCAAAAAAATTGGTAGTAATTTATTGGAAAATTTTTTTCACAACAAAATTTGTAAGTATTTTCTACGAATTTTTTTTTTAAAATAAATTGACAGGAAATATTATTTTTTTAGTAGTGATATATATTTTTATAATATTTATTATAGAGTTTATTTGTCACTAAAACAATTTAACTAAAAAATATTTCTTGAGTTGTTGTCAAAAAATATTATCGCAGTTCATGATGACAAAACTAAACTTCACACTACGTGTTTATACGTGAAAGTATTTGTTATGGAATAAATAAACATTTTTACCTAATATTATACCATGTGAAATTTGTGGTTATGTTTATTTATCATATCTAGACTGTACTGTTAATAATATAAATTTATTCTGTAAATTTTGAATTTTTATTATTTAGAAAAACATAGAAATCTTTTACACGGATCTTTTTATTAATACAACACAGTTTATTTTTTGTTTAATATAATTACATATTCATTACTCAAATCAAGATAAGTAATTGAGTCAATTTACTACTAACATATGTGGTATAGTTTTTTGTTAAGTGGTTATATCTTTTACATCTATAAAATATATGTTTACTAAATTCATAGATTGGACATAGTTCAACTTTTTAATATTTATAAAAAAGAAAAATACATAACTTTTACGTGTTGTCATATGAAAATTTAGCATGAAAGGATTCATATTCATTTGTATAATGCTGGATTGCTGAGATTAGACATCACTTTTCTTTGTCTGGTGCAGTTCCTGTCTCTCATTATGTATGTCTGTTGCATGTTGGATACTCCTTAATCTTACAAGATCATTATTTTGGTTATAGCCCAAGACACGATGAGGATGTTGCAGGAATTTGGTTGAAGCTAAACCTAGACCATGCACTCAAGAACCTATTTTCTTATTATTGTGGTGGTAAAAAACTTTTTCATAAAGATTTTCAAACGAGGAATCTAAAGAAATTATATGATTTTTTTACAAATTAATTTTAATTTATAGAAAAATTAGTTTTATTTTTTCTAAAAGTGGTTTTGAGAAAAATCTTTAAAAACAAATCCCGGATATGACGAAAAAAAAAAAACCAACAAATTAATCATTATTGTCCGAAAGATGAGAATAATTAGTTACTACAAAAAGTTAAGAGTCCCAAGGTAAACAAATTTACTGATACAATACAAGTGTTTTTAAACCAATATGTCAATTTTCATATTTGATTATAAATTATTTAAACAATAAAAAACATTAATATCAAATAAATAGTTTAGATTAATAATAATAATAATAAATTTTAATAATTATTCAATTATACAAAATAAAATAGATGTTTTAAATTTTAATTATATCTTTATAAGCTTAAATTTATACAGTAAACATATTCTATTTTTGAAAAAAATATCATGAGTTTGTTTTTTTTTTATGAATTACTTTTAATTATTATCTTATTACGTAATTGTTACGTAACTGTATATGTCATAACGGTAGTATTGGTTAGTTAATATAAATAAATTTATAATAGGAAGATTTTTTAAATATATAATTGTATTCTTGTATTAAAAATCACAGTGCACTATTTGAATTCTCAGTCTCCTATTATCTTAATCAGACACTAATATTTTCTCCTTTCTCCTATTTCTAGAAGTGCACCTCACTCTCTATATTCACAATTACAAAAAAAAAAAAATCTCTCAATTATCTTGTTCATTTTAATATACTTTATTTATCTTTTTCTTTAATTTAATTTCAATAGTCTTTTTTTTTTTAAAATGAATAGTTAAAAATTGAGCATTATCGACTAAGTTAGAAATTGGGTCATAAGTTCATGAGAAGTGGAAAACGTACAGAGATTAGCCTAGCCCATTCTTCAATCTTCGCAAGAGTTTTGCTTTCTGCACCCAATAATGGCTACTGCACCCCATGGTAAAGGCGAAAAATGTCAGATTCTACCCTTCTCCTTGTCGCTGGTTCTGTGGGTGTGCACGAAGGAGCTGCTGTCCACTACTGCCGCCGCCGCTGAACCGCGAACCGCCGCTGAAATGCCACCGCTGGACCACAAATCGCCACTGCATTGCCACCGCTGACCGCTGAATCACCGCCGCCGCCCACCCCTGACCGTTGAATCGCCACTTCCCCCGCTGCATTGTTCTTGCCCAAAAACAGGTGAGTTTGTATTTCTTTTTGAGTTCTGGAATGTACGTTCCGGGAACTTTCCGGATTGATTAGTACGGAAGGACGAGTCGGGAACACTTTAGAAGCTACGATGTGCAGTTAGTAATTATGGAGGTGTAGAAAGCAAAAGCGTCTCGCAATGATCAAGCTCAAAAGTTCAGTAGGTTCTTCTGTTACCACCTCATTGTTGCAAGCCAAAACCCTTGTTATGTCTCTCCCCTGAATCTCAATTCTCGAACAGGTTTTAGTTCCTTTGCATCGTCTTCTTCATCCATTGCAATTCCTTGCGGTAACTAGCGAATTCTCATTAGGTACTTTGTACCTGACAGAGGTACTTTTTCTCTCTTTCTCCAATGCTTCTTTGCAATCCGTTGTTATTAATTACCACCTACATTAATAGTTCATTGATATGTGTGGGCTTGTTGATTTAATTCATCTGCGTTTCATAGTTAGTTAATATGCTTAATTTGATGTGTCATGATTAGGATTTGAAAGCATTCGTTTCCTTAGGTTTTCTTTATTTTCGTGATGGTAATGAGTCATAGAGTATAATATAGCAAAATCGGAAGCATTTTGAGTGCGGTGGAGTGTAGAGATATGTCTAAATATTGTCATTTGTTCTCATGTGAGGAACGAGTTATAATGTATTTAGCCGCGTGTGTTTTTTGAATAGAATAGTAAGTTATTGAGGGAAGTTAAAAGTTCATGGTAAAGTATCATAAAATAAGACTGCAAAATTACCTAGACAAGAGTATACGCAAATTTAATGTATATGGACAGAAGTGCAAGGCCCAAAAAGGCTGGGAAAAAGCACGTGCGATGTTCACTGCTTGAGTGATGGAAATTGCTTATTTGAATCTTTTTTGCTCTGGCTTGTCCTTTTGATTCATAATTAACTTGTATTGGGTTTGTGTTACGAGTTCAAGTGAGTTGGAGTCCTATGTTAGTTAGAAAGTAAGATGGACAATATATAAGTAGAAAGGCCGGTAACCTTATCATTTAAAGGTTTTGGATTGAAGACTGTCTCCTAAACTCTTATATGTGTTTGTTCATGACTCATTGGTGTCAAACCTCCTTACTATCCTCTCTCGAAAAACTTAATAGTTGGGGATGTTCTACATTAATTTGTTTGAATGGTAAAGAAATTTCAATTTGTGCTTTATTGAATTGTATATGGCACTAACTACTATGATCTGATTCTGGGGGTTTTTATGTTATTACTTGTGATTAGTTTGCTTACAAATGAAGAAATGACTGAGAAGCCTCTCAGCATTCAACTAATTTGAGTTAAGGATATTCTTGGACGAATGAGGATGAACTCCATATAGAAGCTTTTTATCAGAATTGGATAGACGGCCAGAGTGTTTGGGTACGGGGATGGTGATACCATATTTTTAGGGTTCTAAATCGTCGTCGTCATCTTCCTTTTAGTGATCTGCACATTAAACTTCTGAAGTTTAATGTTTGGCGTCAAATGAAGGTGAAAGGTTCAAAGGTGATACATATAAGGCTGAACTCTAACATCAAAATTCATCGCCTGAGCTGAGATTTTTAATATTCTTTTATGGGCCATAATTTACCTCATGCTGAACTGCCTTCCAAGGTTTAGATGTATTTCTTTCTTACATTCTTTTCCTAAAGTGTCCAAAAATATAAAGCAAATTCATGCCCAGTTAGTTACTAATGGACTGAAATCACCTGCCTTCTTGGCTAAATTAATTGAGCATTATTGTGGCTCACCAGACTCACACATAGCTAATAATGCACATTTGGTTTTCCAGCACTTTGACAAGCCAGACCTGTTTCTCTTTAATACTTTGATAAGATGTGTTAAACCCAATGATTCTATTATACTTTTCCGAGACGAGTTTTCTCGAGGACTCGTGTTTTTTGATGATTACACTTACAATTTTGTTCTTGGAGCCTGTGCTCGCTCTCCGTCAGCTTCAACGTTGTGGGTAGGTAGACAACTACATTCCTTGATAGTAAAACATGGGGTTGGGTCAAATATTTTGGTTTCGACTACCAAAATATACTTTTATTCTAGCAACAAAGATATTATCTCAGCCCGACAAGTGTTTGATGAAATGTCAATGAGAACCAGTGTTACGTGGAATGCTATGATAACAGGTTATTCTTCCCTTAAAGAAGGGAACAGGCAATATGCTTTCAATGCATTGTCATTGTTTAAGGACATGTTGGTTGATGTATGTGGAATTAAACCAACAGATACAACAGTAGTTGCTGTCCTTTCAGCAGTTTCTCAGATGGGTTTGCTGGAAACTGGTGCTTCTGTACATGCTTTTGCTGAAAAGACGTTGTGTACTGAAGATGATGTGTTTATCGGGACTGGTCTGGTTGATATGTACTCAAAATGTGGATGCATTGATAGTGCCTTGTCTGTCTTCTGGCGCATGAACCAGAAGAATATCTTGACTTGGACGGCAATGACTACTGGTCTAGCTATCCATGGGAAAGGAAAACAAGCCTTGGAGGTTTTATACAAGATGGGAGATTACGGTGTGAAGCCGAATGAAGCAACTTTTACTAGCTTTTTGTCTGCTTGTTGTCATGGTGGACTTATCGAAGAAGGCCTTCAATTATTCCATGAAATGAAGAGAACATTTAGTGTGACACCTCAGGTAAAACATTACGGTTGCATTGTTGACCTTCTTGGCCGTGCTGGAAAGTTAAAAGAAGCGTATGAATTTATCATGCGGATGCCAATTAATCCTGATGATGTAATATGGAGGATTCTGCTAAGTGCATGCAAGCTTCATGAGGATGTTGTGATGGGAGAGAAGGTGGGAAAATTTCTCCTCCAGTTAGAAGAATGGAGTCGTCCAGAGTCGGCTTTAAAGAGCGAAGACTATGTATCTCTGTCAAATGTTTATGCTTTAGCAGAAAGGTGGGTCGATGTTGAAGCTGTAAGGAAACAAATGAGAGCTAAGAGTATCTCGAATAACGCTGGTTGTAGCGCTGTTCAAATTGTCAGGTATGATACTAGTATAACTGTTATTATTGACTTATTTCTCAGTTTTATTGCTTTATTAGTTACTGATTTTGCTTCAAAATTCACATGATTCAGTCTGTAGAACAAAGACCACAGAAGGAGAATTTTGAGGCTGAGCATTTGAGTAAACCAACAGAGATTAACTGTTGAGCGGGATAATAGTACATTTCCTTCCCGTAAGTCTTCTCTTTTTGTGCAAGTATTTTCGAAGATGCCCTTGCAAAATGGAGGTGGCTGATCCTGTCCAATTACTCAGTGCCAAAACAGTGCTGTTTGTGTAAAACAGATTTTACAACAGGCTTCAAAGGCTGCATTGTAGCTGATTGTGGAGCTCTTTCCCTGGGGCAGAAACAGGATCAAAGAGGTTGAGCGTGGTGCAGTTTCGGTCCTCATTGAGCTACTTCTTTGTGCCTCGGAAAGAAGAACTTGTGAACTCATTTTAATAGCTTCGGATCAACTTTGTGGGTGTGCAGAAGGGCGTGCAGATTTGTTGAACCATGGTGCAGAAGTGGTCATTGTGTCAAAGAAAATTCTAAGGGTCTCTCTCGTGGCAAGTGATAGAGGGTTTAGAATTTTGGCCTCCATTTGTAGATATTCCGCCAATGCTAGAGTGCTCCATGAAATGTTGCAGGTTGGGGCTGTGTCAAAGTTGTGTTTGGTTCTTCAAGAGAATTGCAGTTTCAAGACCAAAGAGAGGGCCAAGGAAATACTCAGATTGCACTCCTCAGTTTGGAAGAATTCTCCATGTATTCCTGTACCTTTGTTATCTTCTTTTCCTTGATCTAATTTCATCATAGTTTCTAAGCTTTTCATTTTTTGTGTGTAGATGCATCTGATGATAGTGTCTGGTCCAGAGGTTTTGGAGTTATACAAATGAATCACTTAGTTATATGAGAAAAAAAAAAAAATCCTTAGATAAATTTTGTTAAACATTGTACTGATGTAAACAGTAGTATTAGTTAACTATAACTTTTTTTTTAACATGGGTATTCTTTGATTCAAAGTTAGAGATAATGTCTTTTGCACGAAAGAAGTTGACTTGATCTAATAACTTTTTTTTTTTATGCAAACAGACTTCAAAGAGGAATTTTGTTTTCAATTTTAAAAGAAAATATTATTTGTTATCTCAATGTAATGTTGATATAGTACTTAACCATAAGTTGCTGTCAATTATTAGATTTCATATTTCATTGCCTAAAGGTTGGGTAGGGTAATACATTATATTTTCGTTAATATACTACATACCAATGCCACAATCAAAGGTAAAAATTTTACATTTATGTATAATTTTGTTGAATAATATCATTAACTTGGGCCTAGAAATGTCCTTACAAGTATCTTGTTCATTGTTTCTGCAATTTGGTTTCCTAAGAAGTCTTGCATATTTTTTTATTTGTGAATTATTATTGCTAAATGAAGCTCTCAGCTGTTATTGTTTCAAAACCCCTCTTGAATGTTAACAAAATATGTCGAAATGTGGTTACGAGACCAACTCTTGTTCTCCTATCAAATGTAAGGACAAATACTGATTTTTTTTTTCTTTTCTGGTGAGATTTAAAGTTCAAAACAATAAATTCAATATTTTTTTACTAAATATATGGTCTAAGTGAAATATCTTGGACATAATAGATAAGTTGAATATAGCATAATTTAAGTCCATGATGTAGGACATGAAGATGGGCTTTTCTTCCGCATCCTTTTTTTTCTTCCTGCACCCCATAAAATTGGTAATTCTCAAATTAGTCTTTATTAAAAATATAATAAAAATCTTGCACGTTTTTTTTTGAATTACGAAAGTATTTTCGAAAAATATCTTTTGAAACTCAACCCAAAAATACAAAATCATATTTTCAAGTATTTTAAAATATATTTTTTAATTCAGAAATACTTTAACGATATCTGATCCAAAAAAATATTTTTATATTCAAACAAGAGATATTTACTTAAAAAGATAAGTGTAACCAAAAACGAAATATTCAACTCCTAAGTGTTTACAAAAATAGAATTGTTTTTTTTATCAAACTTGTCATTTTTAAAGATAAAAACATTACTTATTATATATCTATCTATAGAAAAAACTTAAGTGTGGTAAGGAAGGGACATCATCATTCATTTATTGCAAACTTGACTTTAACTCGTACTTTCTAGTTAAAATGAGAGGTTTTAAATCATCTGACTCAAGTTTAGTCTAATCGAATCTTTAATTTAATTTAATTGAATTAAACTTAGAGTTTATTCTAAAAGGACCTCTTAGAAGAAAAAATAAAAATATTTTTTTGCCTATTAATTTTTATATAAACCAATTTTATCTTTTGAAATTTAATTTTGTTATTTTTTAATATTTTTTCCCTGTGAAATTATTTTTAAAAATGTACTTAATTATATCATAATAGAGTTTAATGGCTTGTTTACTGTCTTCATACAGTAGTACCTTTATTATGTTGTGAAATAGTTGATGAAAAAAGCAGTTGTGTTGGATTGTCATTGTTTTGAGTTGCAACATTTATAGATAAGGTCATAACCATTTGAACTTTTCATCATGGTGAATATTTGAAAAAGTCCTAAAAAATAGAGTATTCTTTAGATGAAAGTGATGAGTTCGAAATTTGTAAAAAATATTGTATTTATGTGTGTTTAAAAATTCATAATTGTTCAATTGGTATTGTAAACTTAGTATAAAGTTCTATTATCGTAGTTAGACCAATTACTAAAATCAGTAAAAGTGTTTTTCGGCTCATCCATTATGAGGCAACATTTTATCAAATTTGGATTCTTTATTTGTTGTATATTGTTTTACTTTTTTACTGTATCTTTAACATCTTCTGATTGACACTAATGTGTATGCAAATGATAATTTTAGGCTTTCATTTTCAATTGAGCAATAAATCTATAGAAACAAGAACACAATTAGTAAAAGACTGTTGTCATATACTATTGTATTTTCTTCTTAATATCCATGTTGGATTTTGTAAAACTATAGCATTTTATTAATTTTGAATGCATGTTTTATCAAAATATTTTAGGCTTCTATTCTAAATATCATAACATCATAATAAGCTCATCCAAAAAAAAAAAAAAATGGGAGCAAACATCACATCATAATCCGAGATGTTAACTATTTAACAAGGAACTCAATAAAGTTAGGTCAGAGTAGGGCAAATTAAGCATGAAACAAACAAATAAGCGAGCATTCTAATTTTTCAATGTTTGCATTTCTATACTCAAATATGTAACCTCTTTTTATACGTATAGCTTGTGAGGGAATCAAATATAATTTAGAGTTTATATTAATTAGAATTTATTATGTTAAAAATTAAGTTCTCTTAAACCACACTAATCAAGTCTATTTTTTAGTTGTATAATATGATGATCAAAGAGTGATTGGATTGGTAGATAAAAAATGAGTCAAAAAAGTGGGTCAAAATATCATTATATTTTAATATTGTTGGAAAAACACATAAACAACACACTCATATTCTTTGATCTCGAGTATTAACAAATTTAAAGAGTCAGATATAAGTTTGAAATGTTTTTGACTCGGGACAAAGATTATCATACACTTAGAGCTCATCATATAGTTACTAACACCCACTTCCTTAATTGTTTTAGACGATATGAAACTTTTCAAGATATATTATTTTCATCGGTTAAACAAATATTTAGACTGCATTCACAATAACTAGATGACAAACTTTCAAGAAGGAGTTATTGGCCACCCTTTTAAGTGTTCATCCTGATTTTACGTACGAAAATAAATAAGAAAAGTAATATTTTAAAAATATAAAGAAATTCAACGGCTGTTATATGCAGCTGCAGGTAGGTTCCGATAGTTCTGACAGTGTTAATGCGTGTATTAATTTGTTAGCTTTCTATAAAATAATAAAAGAATGAAATTGTGGTGATTACGATCACGAGGTACACAGCTCACAGCAAATTCAGCAGAAACTGGAATATATAATTTTTGTTTCCTCATACACTTAGCTTAATCGCTGTTCTTTTTGACCATTCCCTCTTTCAATTTGCTTAAATTTCTTTCAATTTACACACAGTTCAACGTACCTATCAAATAAAATCACCTTAACACAAACAAACTGTCTCTATTCATTGCTTCACCCAATAACATCCACTACTTACACACATTTAATATTTCAGTTTCGGTTCACTTCAATATTTTTAGGACTGGGTTTTAAACTTAACTTAGCTCCACAAAATTGACTTATAAAATAAGATTTGCACCTCACTTATATATTATAAAAAGTTATTTTATCTTTAATCGACGTGAAACTTCCAACTATTATTATATCTTCAAAATATTATGATAAATGTTATCATAGTTCAATTTGTTTACAACAATCTAGTAAAAGTAAATGACAGTACTTGTAAAAACTCATTATTTAACAGTTTGTTCGTTGATTTTTTCTTATTTCGTAGCTGTGTGAAACTGGTAATCATCTTTGAAATGGTTTAGTCCAACGCTGCGCGAAGTTTCCAATGCCATGTGAATGAGGATAATCATAATTTAGCAGCACATGGATTTCTAGATCTGATCTTCAATTTTGACTTGTATAATGTCATAAACTTGTTTACGAAAAGAAAGAAAAAAAAAACTAAGAACGAGCAATCTTATGGTTTCTTTAATCCTCACCTTTTTCGAAAAGATGATGGGAAAATATTTTTGGTAGAAAAAGTTCATGCAGTTGTATCAATGCAAGCGACAACTTTATTAAAATATGCTATAACCTTATTAAGGAGTTTTCGTACCTAGAAAACGATAATGTGTGGTTTCTCATGTTTTTATTGAGGAGTGCGTGATTACAGTGTTTACGTGTTCATTTTTGCCGTTTTCTGTGTAAATGTTCGCTGCATTATCGTTATCTCCTTGAGTTAGGAAAATAATTGTCCAAATTCAAATCTTAGTTGTACATGTTGTATCTGCAAAAAAAAAAAACAAAGTGTAAGCACTTTTGTTTATATAACTATTTTCTGTCTTGTGTGGATGCGAGTCTTTGACTGTATTTGGAGGCATTCACTGCCATCGATTTAATAATAAGACCAGATGATAGCAGTTGGGGCCTGCAAATTGCAAAAGGAACACCATGTTTGAAAACTAGTACAAAAAATAACATTTTTCTTTTGTACATGCGTGTGATTTAACAGATCGGTTAACTCATTATTTAATAAATTTTTACTACATTAGATTTTTTTTTTTATATAAATTGATTGTGGAAATGTTGAATTTCTTTTCTAAAGAAGATTTGATTAGGAGAGATTATATATTTATGTGATCATTATCTAACTTATATTAAAAATTGACACCAATTTTGATCTAAAAACAATAAATTATTTGATTTTTTATATATTGTACTCAATTTTTTCATTTATATTTTATTAAAGATAAGTCTATTTTATATCGGTATACTTTTTTTTGGTGAAAGTTCATTTTATATGGGTTTTATATAGTTTTTGTTGTTGTTATTATTGTTTTTATCATAAGTATGTGAAAAAAATGAATTAAAGATTCTCATTAGGTTTTTTAAAGATCATAGAAATATAAGAGATATGAAATATATATTTTGTATGGAGGAGGTTTTTTTCTTTTTATGTATATATAGATTAGAATGTGACAAAATATCAAATGTTTACATATATTTTATTTTTGATTTTCTAAATTTAAATAATAATTAAATATATTTTTATCTTTATATAAAATATATTTCCAAAAAAAAGTTACTAAAAACTAATTTAAATAAAAAAATATTAACTAAATGTTTTTAATAAAAAATTATTAAATAAGTTAAAACAATTTAAACTGATATGATATGTTGCACACAAAAAATTATTAAAAACAAATTAAAAAAAAAAAAAACTATTAGAGTCAAACAATTCTCATGAGTTTGAACAAATTTCTACAGTCTCTCTTAAATACTTCCTTTTTTTTTCAGCAAAGAATAAATTAAAAACTATCACTACCTTAATAAAGAATGAACAATAATTGTCTTGCTATTTGTACAAACAACAATTTTTTAGACAAATTCATATTTGATAATGCATTTGTAGTCAATTATATATTTTAAAGCCTGTAGTGTTAATATCTTACCCAACAATAAGACATTTCTCTATCTACAAGATCCTCCAAACAGTGACAGTTGAAAGCAAGATGTTAACTAACATCCTTTAGCTTTGGGCAATGATTTCTAATAACATTGTTTTTTGTTCTCTCACAATGAAACTAACTGTACAATAAATTTAAGAAATTTATGGTAGATGGATAAAGTAAGGGTAAAAAGGGTGTGAAGAAAAGTAAAAGTAACCCTTAGAGCTAAAGCAATTCCCAGAATCCCAGTTCCCAACACGTTTATGAGGAAACAATGAAGCAAAGCATTAATGGATGGAACCGAGAAAAGCGTGAGAAAGCATCCAATCATGGCAAAATGCATGAGCCTGATCAGAAGTTGTCGGCAACAACCATGCAAACATTAAGGTATTCTCAGAGATGTTAACTAATCTACCTAAATAATAATGCATCAGTGGAAGTCAAAACCCTCCATCTCAGGCTTTTTTTCTTAGCATTGCAATTTGCAACACCGACGTTAACTCCCTCAACACCTTACAAATACACCAATTCATCATTTATATATCACCCACATTTCGAACCTAATCGAAGTCTCTACCAATATTATAACACCTTTTCTCCTTCCCAAACATCGGAAACACACCCTTTTATTAATTCACTCTCAATTTCCGTGTGTTGACTTTATCGTTTATAACAACATCTATTAAAATTCGCATCTTCCTCTACCACAATTTTCATGACACAACTAAATGTGCCACAACCACAAGCAACTACTTCTTCTTCTTCTTCTTCTCACCGTTTCACAGACTAATACTGTCTCATCCTTCTTCTGACTTAACCAAAACATCAAAAACCCAACTTTTCTTTTTTCTTAGTTTTGCAGATTCCGTTTCCATGGATGAAATTGAAATCCCTGCTCATTTTCTCTGCCCCATTTCGCTCCAACTCATGAGGGACCCTGTAACTGTTTGCACAGGAATCACTTACGATAGAGAGAACATAGAAAAGTGGTTGTTTTCATGCAAGAACAGCACATGCCCCGTTACCAAGCAGTGTTTATTGGACCATGATCTCACCCCAAACCACACTCTACGCAGGTTGATCCAATCTTGGTGCACCCTCAATGCCTCATTTGGAGTTGAACGCATTCCAACTCCAAAGTCACCGATCGACAGAACCCAGATTGTGAAACTCCTCACAGAAGCAAAGAGGTTCCCCGAGAAGCAACTCAAATGCCTCACGAGGCTTCGATCCATTGCCTTCGAGGGTCAAAGGAACAAGGCTTGTTTAGAGTCTGCAGGAGTTGTTGAATTCTTGGCCTCAACCATGAAGCACAAGACAGAAGAAAACTCAATTGTTCTCTCTGAAGCAGCTATAGAAGTCTTGTTCCACCTTACCCCTTCCGAGGCTCAGCTCAAAGCCCTCATATACAACGAGGGGTTTCAGTTTATTGAGTCATTGTTGCACGTGTTGAGGCTTGGAAACTACCAATCCAGAGCTTATGCCACCATGCTTCTTAGATCGGCATTGGAGGTGGCTGATCCTATCCAATTGATCAGTGTGAAAACAGTGCTGTTTGTGGAAATCTTGCGCGTGCTGCGTGACCAGATTTCGCAACAGGCTTCAAAGGCTGCATTGAAGCTGATTGTGGAGCTTTTTCCGTGGGGCAGAAACAGGATCAAAGGGGTTGAGGGTGGTGCAGTTTCGGTCCTCATTGAGCTTCTTCTTTGTACCTCGGAAAGAAGAACCTGTGAACTCATTTTAATAGCTTTGGATCAACTTTGCGGGTGTGCAGAAGGGCGTGCAGAGTTGTTGAACCATGGTGCAGGAGTGGCCATTGTGTCAAAGAAAATTCTAAGGGTCTCTCTGGTGGCGAGTGATAGAGGGGTCAGAATTTTGGCCTCCATTTGTAGGTATTCCGCCAATGCAAGAGTGCTCCATGAAATGTTGCAGGTTGGGGCTGTGTCAAAGTTGTGTTTGGTTCTTCAAGTGAATTGCAGTTTCAAGACCAAAGAGAGGGCCAAGGAAATACTCAGATTGCACTCCTCAGTTTGGAAGAATTCTCCATGTATTCCTGTTCCATTGTTATCTTCTTTTCCTTGATCTAGTTTGATCATAGTTTCTATTTTTTTTTTTTCTTTTTTTGTGTAGATGCATCTGATGAAAGTGTCTGGTGCCAGAGGTTTTGGGATTATACAAATGAATCACTTAGTTATAAGAAGGAGAAAAAAAAATCCTTGGATAAATTTTTGTTAAACATTGTACTGTACTGATCTAAACATAGTAGTATTAGTTAACTTTAACTTTTTCTTTTAACATTGGTGTTCCTTGATTGAAAGTTAGAGATTAATGTCTTTTGAACCGAAGAAGTTGACTTGATCTAATAATAATTACTTTTTTAAGCAGAAAAACTTCAAAGAGAAATTTTGATTTCAGTTTTAGCAGAAAAATATTATTTGCAAGTTATCTCAATGTAATGTTAGTATAATATATAACCATAAGTTGCTGTCAATTATGGATTTCATATTTTGTTGCCTAAAGGTCGGGTAATACGTTATATTTGTGTTATTATTCTACAGTGATATTTTAACTACTAAATTTTCACATCTTTCTCTTATAATATGAGGTAACCTTTTCTAAGTAGTTTTGGAATATTGAGAATGAGATAATGAAAAAATGAAAAATCACTTAAAAAATAACACCTAAAATTATAAGAGAAAATTATCAAAATTTAATAGTCAAAAAATCATTTTCCATATTTTGCATACCAATGCCAGAAACAGAGGTAAAAAAATGCATCTATTATGTATAATTTTGTTGAATAATATCATGAGCCTTGAAATGTCCTTATAAGTAAGTATCTTGTTCATTGTTTCTCCAAATTGGTTTCCTAAGAAGTCTTGCATATTTTTTTATTGGTGAATTGTTATTGCTAAATGAAGCTCCCAGGTGGTATAATTGTTTCAAAACCCCTCTTGAATAGTAATATTAACAAAACATGTTGAAATGTGGTTAGGAGAGCAACTCTTGTTCTCCTATCAAATGAAAGGAAATACTGTTTTTTTTTTCTTTTCTGGTGGCGTTTAAAGTTCGAAATAATGATAAATAAATTGTAAAAGAAAAATCAATATTTGTTTTACTAAATATATGCTCTAAGTGAAATATGTTGAACAGATAGATGAGTTGAATATAACATGATATAAGTCCATGATGTAGGACAGGAGGATTTGAATAAAGCCCAAAACTTGATTGGTAGATTATTGGGCCCCAACTTAGTCAACCACGGGTCGGATTCGGAAAAGTATTTGGGCCCATAAATTGACCCATTCAAGCTAACCGGCCGTGATACAAAAGAGAAGAGAACCATTAGATACAGTTATTACAAGGATAACTTTCAAAATCTTCTTCTTCATTTTCATTATTTCTTCTTATCTAACAGACAATGATATTTTAGTCGTTAGAATCATTAAATTAAGGAAAAATAAATTATAAAAATAAAAATATCTTCTAATAGCTAGATCTAAAAGTAATTCTAATTTAAATACTCTTTATTTTTGTATTTTATTTTTCTTAATCGAGCTATCACAAATTAATTTTTTTTATATTTATTGGAAATTTTGAATTAAAATATGAAAAATGAAGAAGATGTAGGGTAATATTTCAAAATTATTATTGGAATAACTTTATTATTGTATATCATTTTTAAAAATTAATAGTATTTCATCTCTGAGATTAGATTGAAATAAAATAAAAAAGTCAGGATATGAAGTAACTCTTTTTTGTTTATGTCGTTAGGGGATTGATTGAGTTAATCTTATGTAAATATATTTTAACAAAAATAATAATAAAGGATATTTATGTACAAAACAATTATATATCAAGGGAAGCTTAAATGTAAAAACACGAAATATTCAACTCCTAAGGAACGTATAAAAACATTATTCTCTTGAATAAAAAAAAATTCCTTTCTCCTTAATGTTATGATCACAATAGCACATTTTTTAGGACGAGTGTTATAGAGAGGAATATAGGAGTTTTGATTGGGAATTTTAGTTAAATATAAACTGAATAAGGCATTCACTTTATGGATTTTTAAGATTTTCGATAATTTTAATAATTAGTGAAGTAATTACTTTGTGATTTATGTGATAATCTAGTTGGTAGTTATTTTTCATTTACAAATTTGAGGAAATAAAAATGCTTAACTTTTTGAAAAGGGTTTTGAAAAGTACATTTCTTTTTGATAAAATTTGTCATTTTAAAAATTTTTAAAGATAAAAAATTTGAATCAAACATTACTTATCAAATATCTAGTAGAAAAATTCAAGGGTTGTGATATATGGTCTCATAAGGAATATGTTGTACTCTTAGTCCAAATTTCTGGAGGATGGGGTTAGAAAAGAGAGAAAAATAATAATAATGAATGATTATAACAAAAAAGAAACGAAAATTTAACAATTCTTAATATGGTTTTGTAAGAACAGCAATGCATTAAAGAAAAGTAAGATGCAAGAGATCGTCCATGGTTTGAATGGTGCAACCAAACGTTGACTAAGAAGTGTAAAAATATAATTTCTTCCTTTTTATATAATGGGACAAAAGTAAAGAAAGGGATATCATCATTTATTCCAAACTTGACTTTAAGTAGTACTTTCCAGAGAAAATTAGAAGTCTAAATGATCTTGTTTAGGTTTTCTTTAATCTAAATTTTAATTTAATTAAATTTTGAGTTTATTCTAAAAGAATATTTAGAAGAAAAAAATATTTAAAGAAAACATAACCATAAAACTAATTTATACGTGAACCAATTTTAACTTGTACAGAAATCAATTTTGTTATTTTGTTCTCCCAAAATTTATTTCAAAACTATTTCCTTGAACAATTGAGTTGATTATGAGTTAATCAGTTTATCAATTTTTTAATAACAATCAAACTTAATATAGGCTGAGTAATAAAAAAAAAATTATTGGACAAACCACTTTAAAACAAATATTTTTTAATAACTATAAAGTAAAAAAAAAATATGACTACACATACATAGTATTTATATGATAAAATATTAATTATTTTTATTCAGAGTGGAGATAAGTAGGGTTTATCGTACTTGAAAATGTATGCATATGTTACTGAATCTAATTCTAATTGAGTATAATGAATAAAACACAATTTTAAAAAATATATAATTGGATTGAGTCTTTAAAATTGAGTGGTAGCAGCTCCCCTACATTAATTATGATTGGTTTGGAGTAATTTGAAAATCAAGAAAATAAAAAGTGGGAATATTTTGTTTAATGTAAACACGATGAATTTGAATAGGAATTAGTATAGTGACAAAATTGTCTTTTAAAAGTAATTTTTAAAAATATTAGTAAGACATTCTTAAAATAATCCAAATAAGACATTTATTCAATGAAATTTTTTAGATTCGAGATCATTTCAATAATTAATGAAGTAATTTGTTGCTATATTCGTGTGATAAAGTAGTTAATAGTTATTGTTGATTTTGACAAATATGAGGGAATAAAAATGCATAACTTAAAAGAAATGTTTTCAAAAAGTACGTTTTTTATCTAACTTTCATTTTTAAAGATAAAGTATTTGAATATATATATATATATATATATATATATATATAGAGAGAGAGAGAGAGAGAAAAAAACTTAAGTGTGGTAAAGAAAGGGCCATCATCATTCATTTATTGCAAACTTGACTTTAACTCGTAGTTTCTAGTGAAAATAAGAGGTTTAAATTATCTGGCTCAGGTTTCGTCTGACCAAATCTTTAATTTAATTTAATTTAAATTTTATTCTAAAAGGACCTTTTAGAGAATTTTTTTCTATAAATTAAAATTATTTTATGTATTAGTTAGTTTGTATATACAGTCCTTTTAATTTTTTTAATTTTAATATGTACACATAAACCAATTTTACCGCATAAAAACTATTTTTATCTACTTTTATAATATTTTTTCTTTGAGAATTTAAATTACTTTTCGAAAATTACTTAATTTTATCATAATTGAGTTGGATATCAAAATTATGTTGGAAGGTCAAGTTTATTATCATTGCTTATCTAGCAATCAAACTCAATATAACGGGATGATTAATTTAAAATAAAATCATTTATTAAAAAGTCTACCTCCAAACAAATAATTATAATATGTATTAATAATTATTAAGTAACGGCCATGTTACACAGTACATAACATGAAATAAAATATACAGATTTTTCGAAAATAAAAACATCAAATAAACATTTTGTATTATTCATATATTATGTAATCTAAGTTAAAGTTGGATTCATTGTACTTGAAAAAATAATGAACATGTTATTTAATCTAATTCTAATTAAGTATGATGAATAAAACAAAACTTACAAAAAATATAATTGGATTGAGCTTTAAGATCTGGGCACTACGAAGCTGTATGCATTTCTAAATAAGGCCATTTTTTTCATGCGGAAAATAAATACTAAGTGCTTATTAGAAATTTTATTTGCACAATATTTGTAGACTTTTAAAATAAAAAATCATTTAATTCTAAAATCTATTGCATATATGAAATACAGTATCTCATACTCATCCGTTTGGGATATATAGGTCAATTTGTTGTATTCCATAAAACAAAAAGTTTAGCTTGAATTGGCTATTTAAATTCATGATAATTTCCGTAAACGTTAATAGTTGAGTTAAAAGTATTATAAAAATAAGTAAGAAAACTAATATATCAATAAAAATAATTATATTATTTTAAAGGATGAAAATTATGTCATAATTTTTTATATAAATTTGTTTATATATTCGTATTAAATTTTTAGTGTCTCTTCCTATAAAAGTCTCACGGTGTGTATATATATATATATATATATATATATATATATATATATATATATATATATATATAGATTTGGTGAAGTCAAAAAAAGAAGTTCGAGTGTTTTATGATTCTGTCTACGAATCACCAGCCTCAGAATTGGCGTCGAATAAGAGCCATTAAAATTGTTGCAGATATCAATTCATTGACTACTTATAACAATACATCTATTTACATATATTATAATATATTTCAATTATTTCTCTCATACAACTCATCTATTTACATATAATGTAATATATTTAATTTAAATATTCTTTAACTTCATGCAATATCTTTACACTTATAACAATACATGTAATTGTTGAGAGATTTTTTTTCAAGTTCCAGTAGAAACTTTTTCACTTCCTTCTTAAAAAGCTAGAGTACATGCAAAAATTATATATTTCGATGTTCAGGTGATTGAAGTTCAAGATGCATGTTATGGAAAAATAAAGGCGTATAAAAATGTATTTATTGGTACATGCTTTTTTATAAGAAGAAATACTTATCATAATAATTATTTCGAAGGGATTCAGTTTGTAAAATTCATTACATATCATTATCTTACAAAATATGTTTATGGGTTCTTTTTTCATATATATGCATCCGATACCATTTTCCTTATGCAATTGTGTTTGATAAGTCACAGTGATTATAAGAAAGTACAAGAGTAGGAACATCCCAGATTTCACCCTAGCCACTACAAAATAAGAGGTCATATAATTAAAGTACATATAAAACGCCACCGCATAATTGTTGAATATTAGAGTCAGATTTTGGTTCTGTCTTCCAAACAATTTATTAAACTTTAGCCACCATCTTTGTCATAGTTGTCGGCTTCCCATCATCCACCCTTAACATACTCAATCAATGAATAAAACAGAAAAGTCACGACTGTATCCAATTACTACCAAGTAACATAACAGAAATTATTGAACCATTATTATGATTCCGACTAATTATGTCATGTATCATTGTTTTTTTTTATATATATATATATATTAGTTGAGAAATGGACTAATGTTGCTATAAGGACAATCCCGCAATGACATCCATTGATTGTCTCATGACGAAGATTAAGTGGGTTCAGTCACAATCGTAATGTTTGAACGGTTAGCAAAAATTACATAATGGTTAACAATTATAACTTTTTTACTAGTGATAAGCGTTCAATTCAACAATTGGTATCAGAGTTAAGATTTTGTGTGACAATTACTAAAGAAAAGATTATTGAAGGCCAAGTCGGTCGAATCACAATCAAATCGTTATGTTTGGATTGTTACACTCTTAAATAGAAAGAGGTATACCTTCATCAAATCGTGGTGATCACTAACAACTACAATTTCTGATCTAGTACTAAATGCTTGATCTAACGTATTCTGGATTCTAAAACAACATATTTGGATAACTTACATTGAACTTTACATGTATCCAAGGACCAACTAAACCATACTTGTACATATATAACATTTTAAAATTACAAAAAAAGATATCAATGGATTCAATCAGATAACAACACTTGCATATTAATCTTCAACAACTTAAAGACTCTTATGTATGTTGCATTTTTTTATCAATGAAAACAAATTAAATTAATAAGATAACTGTGTTACCTCAACCCATATACACAACATAAAAGAAAACAAAAAAATGTTAGCACTTATGGTCTCCTCTCCTATACCAAGTCTATTGTGCATAAACCTTACATTCTCATATATCACAAAAGTTAAAAACATTATGTGTCCATACATACAAAGCAATTCCAGATTTGACCACAAAAAGAAAAACATGAAAAAACAGATGAGACATCCAAAATCTAAGTCACTTTTGATCCAATACTGACAATTATTTCTTTATGTATCAACCAGTAGATACTTCATTCATACTTATTTCTTGGATTGGCTACCTAAAAGCCATGTTCCAACACCCTTGGAAGCTACCGCATACATATTACAGAACATAAAACCAAATCCACAATACCTCTATTTGAATTGAACCTACACGCACAAGTATGTGAGTCCAACTTACTTGATTAAACATATCATAACTTGAATAAACCTAACCTTCTACAAACAGATGAGCAAGTTTTAGCTTAAACATGGACATCTAAAAGACATATTGTTAGAATAGTTTATCCCATAAGACTCAAATAACTTATAAGTGCATTGTTTGAAGGCATGTGATTCGGTTAAAACACCAATCAGAGTATAAGAACATTGTTATTTTTGGATACTTAGTTGTAATCCATGCCCAAATCGTTATTTGAATTAGGATAAACACTTCTTCCTCATCAATTCTACCGTGCCTAAACATAGAGTTATTCTTATAATTCCATATATTTCTTTATATATGTTGCATTCATTAAGGTCACCAGAATTTGACAACAGTTCAAAATTTGTTCCAAAAATGATCTATCATTCTACAATTAAACTGGGTTACCACAAATGATCGATTCAAAATATGTACACTTGACTTGATACAAGCTATGTATATAGATTATCGAGGCATAAAGGGGGTATGAAAACAAGCCAGAAATACTTTTTAGAACAAAAAAGGATTTGAAGCTTCAATATCTATCACCTTCGGAATCTGGTTAACAAATATACTTGAATACAGGGAGAATTATTCCATGTTTTGGAGTGTAGCCTGAGTACACCTCTTGCCTTTTCTTTCAAATGGGAAGCACAATCTGCTTGCAGCACCATGCAAAGCTTTGACACAGCACCAACCCTCAGCATCTCTTGCACGACTTCGTTAGACGCTGAGAACTTTGAAATCAAGGAAAATATATGAAGAGCTCGATCATCGGTGGTTGGAGAAACCCTAAGGATCCTTTTGGAAACCACAGCAATTCCTGCAGCATGCTGCAGAAACTGGTCTCTCCCATCAGCACAAGAACACAGATGCGCCAAAAGTATGAACACCAGTTCTGTTAGATTCTTTTCTGGGTTTTCAAGTGCAAGTTCAACGAGCTCCTCCACCGCACCAGCTTCCACTATCTTCGTTCTATTTCTCCCCAAAGGACACGTTTCTATAAGCACATGCAATGCAGATTTAACAGCTTGCTGAGAGAGTTCTCTATTTTTCATCACATTCACAACCACTCTGAAGAATTCAAACCCTAAGTTCCCTAAAGGGGTTGAATCTTTGGCTTCAATTGTCAATTTCAATATAGGTAATGCTTCGTTTATTACCTTGAGGTTGTTCTTAGTTTGAAGCTGCAAAACCCAAGTCAACGAGTTCAGAAAGTCAAAGTTCTGACATACCAAGCGCTTCATGTGGTTATTGTCCACCACATTGGCACTGCTCCAAAGCAAACGAAGAATCCTCAGAGCCTCCTCAACGCACGACGTCGTTTTTCCCTGCGTGAAACTCTTCGTGATGACGTGCACCATAGCTTCTGCAACACCCGCTGAAGCCATACACCTTCTGTTCCTCTCGTTCTCCACTGCAAGGTTATGCAACTTCTCCATTGCGCTTTGAAATCGTGGAGAAACTTCGAGATCCTTCACGAGCTTCTCAACGTTGGCATTGCTAAGAGGGGATTTGGGTGTCGGAATCTGATCAACACCGTTTGCTTCATTCGCTGAACACCACGCTTGGATTAGCCTCCGAAGCGTGTGGTTTGGGGTTAAGAACTCTGCGTTTCGCGGCAATGGTTGCTTTGTGATTGGACACGTGCAATCTTTGGCTTTCAGCAACCAGTACTCTATGCTTTCTCTGTCGTAGGTTATGCCCGTAACGGTTGTGACAGGGTCCTTCATGATCTGAAGCGAAATGGGACAAGCATAAAACTGAGGAATTTCAATTTCTGTCATCGTATATCAGATACACAGTATAAGAAATATGATATGTTTATTTCTTTCTGGTATATTGATAATCGAAGAAAGAAAAAGAAGTAGAAGAAGAAAAGGGTTTGTTTTCTTGGGTAAGACAAATCGGCTCTGTTGAATATAATGTTCAGAATGAATGATTCTAGCTAGTTGTTGATATGTGTTGGCCAGCACAGTATTAGACACTTTTTGATGACTGTGTTTTTTGTGTGGATGAAACTTTATGACTTTGTTTTGTTATCTTATATTATGTATATATAATTTGGTTTGTGTTTAATTTTCTTTCTTTTACTGGTCTAGATGCTTGAACATTTTCAATGGTGGGTTGGGTGGTCAAACCTAGCAGTAATCGTTTGAAAAAATACACTATGACGGTGTTCGAATTTTAGACGCATCAACATTTTGTCTTTCTCCCTAGAAACTATATATTAGATAATTTTAAATTATTATTATATGAAATTAGATACTACTAGAAGTTTAATAAAGAGTATTCATTCCTTAACAAATTTCTTGAAATAATATTGTATATTGACCATGAGTCAGTGATCCATTAGCGGTTCAATTGCGGGTGAAACATAATGTTCAAAAGATTTTGTTAGGATAAATTTTAACCTAATTCTGATACCATGTTAGAAGTGTATTTTAAATCTAATTCAACTTCATAAAATCAGTTTGTAAGATAAGAATTACACTCACTTTTATATCATAAATTGACCTTATCTCTAATTGACGTGGGATTTCCAACGGTATTAGGTTTTACATTTTTATACTTTTCCGTTAAACATTACATTTTAGAATGAGCATTTTCATGTGTGTGTTGTAAGAGACTTGGTTACAGATATGATATTAAAAATCAATTAATATATTATGTTGTGATGTCAAATGATGCTACGAATGAAGTTGGAGGCCACTTGTTAACGTTGGCGGCTTTAATAGTGCAGCTTGATGGGTTGATTTTGATAGTGACATAATTTTCAAAGGAGGAAGAGATCTACAGAAAAAAAGAAAAAAAAACGAGGAAAAAATAAGTTTGAATAAAATAATATGCATGAATCATAATATTTATTTATTTATTTATTTTATTTGGACCCAACTTGCAGAGTGAGCTATAAATAACGCCGGCTTGCAACTAAAATTAGTGAATGGAACTTTCAAAGATGCGCAAGATTGAGTTTGAATTCAAACTTACGTTAGCACGATTCTTTGTCTTAAATATTCAATATTTTATTTTTTATTTAATTAAAAGTTTATTATAATTTATCGGTATGCGTGATTGTTCGTCTTAACTATTCATTCATTTAAGTTTAATATCAAGTTCTATTTATAATTTATCAGTACGATTATTTTTCTTAAATATTCAATCATTTAATTTTTATTTATTTACTATTCAATATAACATTTTATTATTATTATTATTCTTATTATCATGATATTTGTTCTGGGATTAGTGCATGACTATACTTTGTTTTATATTTTACATTAAGTTAACATAAAATAATGTAGTTTACCTCATTCATAATTAGAATGAGGATAATTAGAGAAAGAGAAAAGAAAAATGAAATTTCATATATACTTAGCAGTCTCAAATTTCATAATTAAAGTATGAAATTTCATACTTTAATATTAGTTTAAAAAATAAATTAATTATTAGAAAAAACTATACACCTATGAACTTTATATCAGTTAGAATTTAAAAAGAATTTTAAAAAAATAATATAAAAAATAGTTTAATACTATTTTTCATATTTTTGTTATTTTTATTGTATTTTAATACATTTTATGAACCTTATGATTTTCTAATACACAAAAATTTTAAATATAGTTTTCTTCTGAATAAAGAAATTTATTTTAATTGTAATTATATAAAAATAATATCAAATAAGAAATGAAAACAAAACAAAATCAGCAAGGTAAGAATGAAGGTTGTGAACTGCAACGGCTACGCTGCTACTTACAGTACAGTAGAAGAACTGTGAAAGTTCAATTTCTAAAGTATATATATATATATATATATATATATATATATATATATATATATATATATATATATATATATATATATATATATATATATATACTAGTGTAAACACAGGCGCTATCGCGCCTGCGTGTACACATTTTTCGAATTATATTTATAATTGATGATATTGTAATGTTATTAAGTTAATGAACAAAATAAAAGTATATTTATAAAAATTAAAGTGAAATGTATGGAGAAAATATGAAAAAAATAATTGTTGATGAATAGTATGAGAAAAAAGAAAAAGGAGATAAATAAATAGTTTTATAAAAACTTGTAAAATTAACCGTTAATTTTTAAAAATTTAATAAATAATTAAATTGTAAAGGGTAAAATTGGAATTATGAAATGTGGACACAAAAGAGGGAATCCCCTTTATATATAGTTATAGATATATATATATATATATATATATATATATATATATATATATATATATATATATATATATATATACTCGTAAGTTTCTTGTAAATTAGATAGTTTTTTTTAAAATATTTTGTAATGATAAAATAGAAAATATATATTAATAATAAAAATAATGTATCTTAAGGTTAAGGGTTCTACTAATAATATTATTTTATTTTACGAGCAGGTAAGGAAGAAAGTGGAATGAATTAGGTTAAATTTTATTGAACAGAATATGATCTGTTTCCTAACTCATTTGTTGTAAACCTAACTTATCTATTTTATTAAGACCTTCTCGTAAGATCTTTTTTAACCTTTTAATAAAGCTTGCTATTTGAAAGTCTAATTTGAGAAAGTCTAATTTGAATTAAATCATTTTAACAGGTAAAAATCCATCACGTAAATTAGATAGAAAATATATCGGCCAAGTCTTATATGTAGATAAGCATGTTTTCTTTTTGGGTAGCCATAAAATTTAAACTTTTAAATGAACTAAGGAGTGCATAGTCTTAAAATATTATTATTATTATTATTATTATTATTATTATTATTATTATTATTTACTTAATAAAGGTGGCGTGTTAAGGTAATATATATTCTTAATAAAAAGTTTGACACTGTTGACTAAATAGATTTTCGAAAAAAATACTAAAATGACTTATTTAATACGAAAACTGGACTTGAAGTATGTAGCATGTGTTTCAATCTAAGTTAAGAAATTCAGTTTAGTTTAACTTAATTAAAAGCTAATAAAAATGTTGTAGTCTTTAGGTTCATTAGAACAAGAAATTAAATTTGTTTTACCGGATCTGAAAAAGTAAGCCAAATATGTTCGTGCATTATTAAATAAACATTAACAATTGATTTTGACTATTTCAATTGAAAATTCAAATACATTCATATGTTTTGTATATTTAAGACTAACATGGTATTAGTTGTATGTGGGACCTAACTTATTGTTTTCTTTATCCGTGACTTTCTATAAAGTATTGTTAAATTTAGTTAAATTTTAGGAATGTTAATTGAAGAAATAAATTTCAGTGCAAAAAAATTTATTTCCAACTCTTCAATCATGCACTTTAAAACGTAAATTAACTTTTAATTGCTTATTAATTCGAAGTGGTGTTGTTTTCAGAGTAAGTTTCTTTGATAAATTATCAAATATATTTTATGGTTGTAGTTCCTTTAGTTTTTATTTTTTTTTTCCCAAAAGGAGTTACCTACGTCATATTATCTCATTGTTCAAATTTTTATCCAAAGTATTTTATAGGTAAAAAATAAAATAAAAATTTATTGGGAAGTAGAAAGTTAAAAATCACTAAAAGACCAGAATTTATCATAATGAAACACATGTTTACATGAAACAGAAACAAAGTTCAAATTTGGGTCTTTCTTCATGTAACTTTTTTCTTTCGGCACCCCATAAAAGTTGTAATTCACAAAATACTTCTTTTAAAATTATAATAAAAATCCCCTCTAGTATCTTATTTTTAATTTTGTTTCTATTTTTTATGAGTTTATTCAATTTAATTATAATTTTCCTTTTTCAATTTGATATCAATTTTTGTTAATTTTGTTCAATTTAATTTTTTGCTAACATCGTTTAAATAATTAATGGACCGTAAATATTGTATGTCACGTGTGTTAATGCTTTTCTTAACATTTTTTATTTTTTAATTTTTAAAAAATTAATAATTAAAAAAATTTTATATGTCAAGTGTCAATATCAATGTTATATTCAATTTTGTCTCTATATTCATTATTTTTATTCAATTTAGTTCATTTTTTTAAATGGAGGAATTTTGGTTCTCCATCCCAAATGAAACCAAATTTAATTTTATATAGGTGTTATATTGATATTTTATTAAATATTTTTAATATAGGGTTAGATTTAGTTTCAAAACTAGAATCAAAACTCTTAAAAGTGGAAAATAACACCATTAGTTTAAAATTTTGAGAAGTTAAAAATAACATGACATTTTTAAAATTTTAAGGGTTAAAAATGGAGAGTAACACTACCACTGTGTCATTTTTAACCTCTTACAATTTTAAATCAATGATGTTAGCCCTCATTCTTAACATTTTCATTCAAATTTTAAACTAATTGTAAACATGAATTAAAAATATTTAATAAAAATGAGAATTTTAATAAACATACGAGTATAATATTGATATAAAAATTAAAATTATTTTCAATTTAGAAAGGACAAAATTGCTACATGTAAAAAATATATGGAACCAACTTTAACAAAAATAATGAATATAAAAATCAAATTGATAAAACATTGACTGTGACATGTAGTATTGATCTTGACATGTGGAATTGACCTTGACACATGATGACTTGACACGTGAATTTTTTTTTAAATAAAATAAAAACTAAAACTAAAAAAAAAAATAACATAAACTCACACATTGAAAAAAAAAAATCATGACTAAACTTAACAAAAATAGTAACTAAATTAGTATTTAAACATTTTCTATACTTTTTGAATTGGATATTCTAGAAGAAATTCCTTAATCAATTTCGAAATCCTTAATCTGAAACATAACTAAGGGAGCAAAAAGGAACACAGAGTTATAGTTCTCTATAAATGCCAAAGTCTCCAAATAACTAAGGGAGGAAAAAACTTGAAGAGAGAAAAGAGAGAATGAGTAAGGTACAAAACAGACTGGTGCAAGAAGACAAAATCTGGTGCAGAAAGAAACAGCCTAAAATTTGCAGTTTCAATTTCAATGGGGTAGTTTACCCCAGGACCCAAAACAGACTTTTCTTCCTGCATTCTGTGAATATTAAATGCATCCCTATTCTACAATTAAAAAGACTAAAATGCTATTTCACACTACATTAGGTCATTGGTGTTGCTACGTATCATCATCACTGTTACCTTCTTTGGAAGGAAGAAGAAGAAAGAGAGCAAACAAATAAATTAAACATTTGAATAATTTAAATATTATTGAACAATATCTAATTTTTAAAAAATCAAATTTTGAATATATATAATTAAAATTAATAAATAATTTTAATGAAAAAAATTATAAAAAAATATTAAAAATTATTAAATAGTTGTTGACGATGGATTACAAGTCAACCTACTTTAATTCCAGCTCAAATTATTTTGTCTCGTAGGTTAAATCAGTCGTATTCAATTTATTTCACGTATAAAAAAATTGAACTTTTTTCAATCCATTAATTACTGTGGCTCAAAAATTTGAATATATTTTACCATGTCTAATTTATAAAGAATAAAATACTCATTTTCAAACTAATGGGAGTACAGTTCGAAATTATGGAGGTACAGAAAGATAAAGCCCATAAAACAACTCTAAAGATCATGAACAAAGGACTAAACTTTGGCTGTGATTGATCCAGTTACGAACCCTCACACCCAACTTTTCACAACTATTTTGTGTTTCGTTTTTTTATTGTCTTTTATTGAGTTAATTTTTTTTCAACCCATTTTCCATTATGATGTAATCCTTTTTACTTCTTATATATAGATTTTGAGAAATATTATTACCTGTACAAAAAATTATTCAATAATTTGTCCATGAGAAAAGAGAAGAGAAAAACAAAAACGAAATTTGAATTGTAAAACAAATAATGCAATAGAAAAAGAAATAGATATTGAGGTTGTAAAAAGATAAAGTTTTAGTTATAATAATCATAGGCCCAAAATATTTTAATTGAAATAATAGGATTTTTTTCATATTTGAATCTCTTTCATAATTACACATCTTTAATCAAACCAATAAAGAAAATAAAATGTAATATATATATTATTTTCTTTATTATATATATATATATATATATATATATATATATATATAACATTTTTTATGTGTTTTGAAACAATAGAAAAACTTATATTGGCCACCAAGAATAAGATAAAGATATTCGTACAGAATAATGTAAAATTCAGACGGAAAGGAAACCAAATATATGTTTAATATTTTAAAAGTTGAACCTGTCAATACCATTATGTATTTATCTACTTCCTTTTTAATAAATTTTTCTAACCTAGCATTTTTTTCTTCTTTGTTTTTTAGTGAAAATTAAATACGATAGTAAAAATATGTTTTTTAAAATTAGACAATTTATTTAGTTTTATATTTATTTTTCGAAAATAAGTTATTAAAAATAATAGAAATATTCATATTTATATTATATTAGAAATCAGAATATATACATAACTTATTTAGATATTGAGATTTATTCTATCTACTGGTTTGAGTTACAACAGAGAAGTGTTATCATACAGTGAAGTTAGGTTTGAGTATCAGATCCACACTTTTTTCTTTTCTCCCCACTATATCACTGTGCCATGCTAAGAGGTGCCAACAAGCCAGGTGCTTTCTTATGCCCCACACAAAAATTATTACATACTTGGAGAATGCATATGTTTCATGTATGAGATTTTAGAGTCTTTGCAACAATTCAGATTATTAACACTAAATTGAACTTAACATAAACGACCTTTGCTTCTATCTTTGGATGGAGTTTTATTGTGTTTGTTTTCAAAGTGTTGACTCGAATTCTCATACTCTATTATGAGTCAAAATATCCTTATACTCCCTCTCATCCATGGCTGCCACTGTTATTTCATCATTCAACCACTGTTTATGTACAGAAGGCAATCCAAATAACCACATACATACATACATATATATATATATATATATATATATATATATATATATATATATATATATTTAATATCAATATAAATCAATCATGAAAAGAAATCATCAATCCTTCTGCTGCATCAATACCATATACAATATATAAATATATACTCCCTCCCCAACTTTATGGATCCTATAATTAAGCTAACTTAAATTTCTGAAAGTATAATCCTATACTACTATCAATCTTTACAGGGAGCAAGCATCCCCTCCCATGCCAGGAATTTCAGTATACCAGAATCAAGCTACATTTCCATGTGTCTATGAAAACAACATATATATACCTCTCAATTTCTTTTCTTGTGCAGCAAGCTAAATCTTCTGCCAAGTTAACAAGTCTTCAGAGAAATTCAACACTCATCAGAACTGAGATTTTTCTCATAAATTTTCCAATATTTTCTACCAGTTCTTAGGCCACGAAATCAGGTAATAACTGAGCAACAAACCTCTTTCTGTTTTGAATGTCAATGCTCTCATAAGTTGTTCCCGAGTGAGACGAAGGTGGAGTGTTGATAGAACAAAACTCGTTCCCACTCGTTCCCATCTCAAGTCTCCTTCCCAAATGAATATTCTGTGAGAGAAATCCATGCGGAGTTCCTGACATAGAAAGGTTTTCATTGTGGGGAAGGCCTAGTGTGAGAGAAACACCATTTCCATGGAACCTTGAAGCCAGTTGCTCAGTGCTGACGTTGAACCTGTTTCCGATGTCTTCCATGGTGAACGCTCCAAAACCCCCACTATGGTTTGCATTGCCACTCATCAAAGGGTATCCATCTTTGTGGTGCCTTTCAATTGCTTCTCTGGTGTTTGCATGCTCACCAATATTGTGCTTCATTTCCATGTCCACTGAGAGGATACTACTTGGAGAGTTTTGCATTTCAGAACTTCTTGGTTTGTTGGGACTCGTATGCACCTCGGATGATCCTGCAAGATGAAAACCGGAGTGGGATTGAAGGGACCCTCCCATAGGAGACATTGAAGAGTTTGCTGAGATTTCATTTGGAGAAGTGTTTTGGTTGTTGAAGCTATCTTGCTTTGGTTGAAGATTGTCTCGTTTAATGGCTCCTGATTCTGGTGCAACATTTGCTGTTGATCCCAACTCCTTGTTCAGTTCTTTCGATCTGGTGTTTTCTGAGCCGTTAGCTTGTTCATGATCTTTCATTTCTTCCATGTACATTTCTTCAACCATTGGCTTCCACAGCCGAACCCGGGCATTGATGAACCAGTTTGACACCTGCATTAAACTTGTCTCGTATCAGAAACCTTTGATTTTCAGATTTACTTTTGAATTCTTTAAAAACCAAAAAGAGTATAAAAAAATAGCAGTATATCACATAAAGAATATAGTTTTAATTTTTATTTGTAAGTTAAAATAATGAATTTTGGGCAGAAAGGAAATACTGATATGTTGTTTTGGAATATTGTCATGGGAAAATAGTAACTTTCACCCTATTTTAGAGTGAAAGAAGAAAATGTCAGAAAGAAAGTAACAAATTGACAACAACAAGAAATAAAGTGAAAAGAAGATAAATAAGTAAATAAATAAGTACTTTAACAAATATTGAATTATTTGATAACCTATTATTTATAATGTATTATTACTAGAAAAAAAAAATGTTTTTGTAGTTAAAAGAAAGAAGGGAAAAATAAGAAATATAAAGTTGTCGTATATGATTTTTCTGGTTCATATTTATGTTTGGAATTACCTCATTTATTAACATATTGTTCGGTATTTTGAAAGGAGATCACGGGAAAAATATAACACCAATAAGACATGAGTTTATCTTTCACAAAAAAAATTGACACTTTTTTCGACATAAAATCTTAAGAAATAAGTTTATGAATCTTCATCCTTGTATAATATTATATTTTTTCATTTTTTAGTCAACTTAAGAATTAGATTGATACTTGAATTTCAAATAATTTGAACTGATTCTAAAACACCGTCATTCAATTCTCAACATGAATTTTATTATGTATGGATTGTTATAAATTGAAGTAAAACTACACTCTCGGTTTAGATTATTATAAAATGATTTTTTGACAACTTTTTTTTATTACAATTTGAAGTGATATTCTATAATTGACTTTTTATCTTTTTATTTTTTTATTTTTTCATATTCTAAAATTATTTAGAAAATATGATCTCATGTGGGAAGATAAAATTTTCAAAATTGTCCAAATATCATTCTATCAAGTAATTTATGATCAAAATCATCCACCAACACTTGATTACCCGACACCTAGAAAGAGAAAGAATAAAGGGAGGGCATTGTTTCCAAAAATAATATAAATATAATAGATATTATTATTTAATGAGAAAAAACGATGGGTGAATGTTAATAAAGCAGTTGATAAATAAAACTGAGTATTTAAAAAAAGGTAAGAAAAAAATATGGCTGTCTGAAAAAGCTTAGAAGAAAAAGTAAGTATTTTTGAAACTCAACGGTTGATGGTGTTTGATAATTTTGATGAAACATACCTGGCTTCTAGCCAGTCCAGTTTGTTTAGCAAGCATGACTTTATCGGAGTCCTTTGGATAGCTGCAGGTCGCAATTAGAAGCAGTGATAAGTTGAAACGAAGTGTATGCAATAGCTAGAATGAAAATACTTGAACAAAAGAAAAGGGTGATGAATTGTTGCAGAAAGATGTAACATACGGGTGAAGAAAATGCTCAAAAAGCCAAGCGCGAAGAATTGAAACGGCGCGTTCTGGCAAGCCTCTTTGTGGCCTCCATGCATTGGGCTGAATCATTCCTAGCTGCTGCAGTGCCCTTTGTTGCCTGAGATGGTGATCAACATATCTCAGCCTTGACCCTTCAACTTTCACTCCCAAGCAATCATCTTCACCCAATGTCTTGCTCGTGGCTTTGATTTGCGCAGAGATTGCATCTTTAAGGCACCGGAATTGCTTTGAGATAGTCCTTAGGGCAAGGGCAGTGTATGATTTTGCAGCTCCATAACCCGCAGCTTGCTCAAACGATGATACCACAATTTGCATTTGGTGGTGATATTGCCTGTACCTTTGTTCCACCTGCAAGTAAATAAAAGATTAGTCAGAATCATATGTGATCATGCAGAGATAGTATACGTAATTAAAGCGTATCAGATTAAAAAGTCAGAACATGAAACAAGAAATTGGACCCTTATGTTATGAGTTATAGGTATAAAGTTTGTAACTTTGCTCAATCTGAATGAATAAAGGGATCTGGCATGGATAAATGCTGAAACTGACCCAACTGGGTCCGAACTCAAATTATTCTCTGACAGTACTCATCAGACCAAATTACTTTTTTTGCCAGTTTACTTTCCTCTCTACGCATAATTTCAGGGCACACGAGAAAGAACTGAAAACGAGAGACAGCATTACTGTCAATTTCACTGACCCTCTGCCAGTGTCACATTCTTGATTATTGCCTCCTCCAAAAGCTGAATATATCGTACTACAACATAATTTTCCAATTACTGAATCACCAACACAGACCGAATGACTGACACAACCAAACCAATTACTTAATTATAGTACTTTCACAAGATCAAACACCCACACAGACATATATATAAGTGTATACGCACACTATTGCATGACAAATAGAAAATCACTGTGCGTAATAGTAAACAAATTATTACCTCATCGAGCATGTTCACAAGCTTCGACTTCTTCATCTGAAGTTCTTGTCTTTGAGCGGTGCTGAGTTCGACCACTTGTTTCCCTGCACTGTTTTCTCCTCCACCACTCGAGCCATCGCCACCACCAGCACCGGAATTATTAGATTCTCTACTCGCTTTCACCTTCTCTGAGAACTTTTCCTCTTTGTAGATTCCTTTTCCTACGTTAACAACTTCATCCAGAAGCTCCTGCGCGGCTTTCAGATACTTCGACCCCAGAATCAGGCCGGAAACTCCTGTCGACGCAGCCGACGACGGCGAGTTCCCGGTTCCGGCGACGTGGCCCTGTCCGGCAATATCAAGCTCGCCAGAAACTGACCTGAAATTCGTTTGCTGTGAAGAAAGGCTGAGAGACAACCCCTGCTGACTGGGCCGCCGGAAACCGCCACCGCCGGAGCTGCTAGAAGGCGTTCCAGGTTGATCAACCCCCGAGCCCCAGAGGTTATAGTGAAGGCGAGGGGCGGCGGCGGAGGAGGCCACGCCGGAGAAGCCGTGGAAAGCGGCGATGTTTTCCCCGAACAACGACGGTCGGGTGTGAGCGTGGTCATCGGAATTCCCGGATCCGAGGATGTTTGCGACGCCGTGAATCACGTGCTGCTGCTGGTTGGGGGAAGGCGACACCGGCGGCGCGTGGGTGAGAGTGGCGAGGTTGAGCGCGTTGGTAGCGTTGGAATTGACGAGAAGTGTTGGGTGGTGCGGCGCGTCAGCATAAGGTACGTAAGATGGGTTCATAAGGTAAAGCGTTTGCAAGCCATCTGCAGAAGATTGAATCTCCGAAGTGCTTCCATGAAAGTACGTCGCCATGTTACGCTTTCCGTTCTTGTATTCTACTTTCTCTCTCCCTCAGTCACACTGTCACAACACAACAACAACAACATCAACAACAATAACTTTCTATTATTAGCCTTTCATTTCAATTCATCATATCCTGTTCCAGGATCTCTATATATATTCTTTTCACTTCGATCTTGATTAGCCCATTATGCATGTATATTGCAAAGCTATGTTGGATTAACACACAAGCTTCCTCCACCAATGTTGGGGCTTTAATTAAATTAAATTAAATTAAGGTTCTTGCTTGTTTGTTACAGATCCTGAAAAACAAAAGATAAACAGACATCCTCGGAAGCTGTGCCAGTGAATCCTAGTAACTGAGTACCTTAAATTTGGCAAATCAATCGGGACAAGTAAACAACAATTTAACATGCGTGTGTGATGGAGGAGGTGAAAAGGAGGTTGTATCCTTGGATGATTGTTGATGGAAAGTGAAAAGTGATGATGAAATGAATAAAAAAAAGATATAAAACTTGAGAAATGGAAACAGATCCTGTGGGAGAGGAATCACATGAATATAGGTGAGAAGAAATTAACGTTTGTTGTGTTCGTACCATTTGGTGAATTAATAAATGGATTGAGGAAGATAAGAGAAGAGAAGAAGGTAGAAAGGTGCTATCTAGATAGAGAAAGTGTCCCTCATGTGAGAGCTTCAACTTCAGCTTCACCTTCGTTCATGGCTTCTTGATTGCTCCTGTCATCAGTATTCTCTGCAACTCTCTGTCTCTCTTCTCCAAATGGAAATTCTATATATATATATGTAAAGAAAATTAATATTTAAAATAAGCAGATGAGTGATGAGTGGTGACTGCTGAGATTGTGGTCCTATTTATTTTAGTAATAATGTTAATTAAATAGGCTTAACATTAATATCCCTCTAATTGCTTTTATTTATCAACAATAATTGACAGTTCAAAAGTATTTTTCTTGTTGTGTTGTAGACGCTCAGATCTAGCGTTTCTCCTATATGCGTCTTATCCTCCATACTTTTTCAGCCTTTGGTAGGTATAACAGGTGATATTTTATGCTATACTTTTCAATTCACAAAAATTATATTTTTAAAATACTATACCTTATAAATCTTGTTTTTAACACATTTGGTTAGTAGTTAGCAAGTTTAGAAAACAAAACAAAGTCTATTTAATTAAAATAAAATAACGAAAAAGAAGATAGGTAGAAGTACGTAATAGGAGTAGAGGTTATTGAGTAAATCTCATATTTTGTAAAAATAGAAAATATTTAGAATTTTATAAGAGTGTATATTTTATAAAAAAAAAAATGTGTAAAAAAATATATCCATTATCTTTTAAAACAAACGTAATTTAAAAATAAGTAAATGAGGTCAAAATGACATTCTAAAATTCAATCATAAAATGAAATAAACACTTATATATCACAAACATGTATTTGTCACCTTTTTTTTTCTTTATCTAATTTTTCTTTTCTTTTCAAACCGCATTACATTTCTCTTTCTTCTCTCTTTTTCTATCAAGCCTCAAAGAACTTTGAGTGTGTATACATATTTTATCCTAAAAGAAAACTCCGTTGACATAGTGCACTTTGTTTGATTAAAAAAACCAAACACTCCCATCAACTCCAAAACACACACTTAAAGAAAAAAAAAGTGAATTTAATTAAGATGTCACGATTACGTACACCTTGTTACAACTTTATAAACAGATCGAGTGACATAATTATTGAATCCCAATAGAGAAATTTAAGTAAATAAAAAGAGTAGGGTAGGGTAGGAGGTGAATGGGTTAAAGAAAAGGAAAGATAAAGCCATAATAAGGGTTGCTCTTGAACCTTCAAGAAAACTTAGGCATGAATATGCTCCAATTTCATCATATCTAGACCTATAATTTGACCTAGTTTCTTTTAATCACACACTCATTTATTCTTCTTAGATGAAAGTAATTTAGCAATAAATTAAATTTATGTCTAAAGATAGTTAAAAAAAAAGCAAACTAGCAATGTGGTTAAATAGGTCACTTCATTAGATTGGTAGAACAAGTTGTGTGGAATTATTTATATGCTTTTACAAATACATGCAAATAATAATAACAAGAAGAAGAAGTAAAAAGAAAGATTTAAAAACAATAAAAATAATAAAACGAATAAAACTTGTTTAATACGATTCTTGAGATGATTTTGGCACAATTATAAGGCCACTCAATAATCTGACTTGGAAGTAAACACTTACACTAGTTCGAAGTGCTCACACTACAACCATGAAATGATGTGTATATAATTAATTACTTTACTATTATTCTTATTACCTTTAAATTATATGATTAAATTGTAATATTTATTGATTGATACATTTTTTTTTGGCATAACAACAGTAATTTACTAAATATCACATTTTTAAAATAAAAAGTTACTAACTAACACTACTAAAAAAACTCATATTTTCTGTCAATTTTGTTTTGAAATCTTTTTCGTAGAGAAATTTTTTTCGTAGGAAATACTTACAATTTTTTTTGTGAAAAAAAAAATTACAAGAAATTGCTATCAATTTTCTTGCAAAATATTTTGTATAAAATACTTTTTACAACAAATTTTGTAAGAAATACTTGTAAATTTTATAATTTTGTAAAAAATGATTACTCACCAAAAAATTATCTGCTAATTAAAATTCTTAAAAAGTGACAAAAAAAATCTTTTTTGTAATTTTTTTTAACAAATTTATAAGAAAATTTTTAATATGAGAACTTTTAGTAGTGTAATTTTTATACTATAGTTAGGATGTAGTTTCTATCTACCAAAAGCACGATATACTACTAGTCAAACAAATTTCGAATGCGGTTTATTTGAACAAAATTAAAGTTTTATCTTAAATGTTAATATTGAATTATTATTATTATTATTACCTTAATCTTTATGATGCAAATTAGTTACGTAAACTTTTAATTTCAGTTGAAAGTATACTGTAATAAAATTTTCCCCAACTGAAAAAAAAAATGGATCAACCATCAATGAACAACTAAAAAAGTGTTTCTAATTAATAATTTGATTTCTCGATCACTTCTTCATTGGATTCAAATTATTATTATTATTGTAAGTGGAGGAGGTTGTATTACATATATGAAGATTACGTTAGAGACTAATTAAGGCAAACTAAACATGTGTCACATATGTGAAAAATAATTACAGTAATGAATATAATAAAATGGTATGAACTAGAGAACCGTCCCCACAAATGTTGCACCAATGAATTCTTATCTTTGTTTGCAAAGGTAAAAGAAAAAGTTGGTTTCAATTAATTGGCGCTGTCGGTCCCTTTTAAATATCCTGCTTCTAATTAATTTTTAATATTAAATTTTAATAATTTTCTCTTATAAAGTAGTGTCTTTTAAGTAATTTTTTATTTTTTTTTCATTTTTAATATTCACAAAGTTCTTAAAAAAATTTACACGTATTTAAAATTTTGATCACTGAAATAACATGTAATTCATGGGAGTAGACGGAACATTTTCTATCTTAATTTGCAATGGAACTCTCAATAATAATAATAATAATAATAATATCTAGAAATGCATAGCCAGAATAATGTTTATGACCAAAATTTTCTCAAATTTATACAAATCCTCGCCCATTTTCCACGATTAATATGTATTTCATCATTAATTTAGGAAATATGAAAAATATAATTAACAACGCAACTTATGGCCAAAAAATTTCTCCCCAACATATTCTATCCCTATTTTTTTTTTATAATAAAATTTCATGATTTCGATGAAAGTAATTCAACGGCAACTTTGTTTTAACCAAAACTTAAGAAAAAATGTTTACAGAGTATTTTTTTTTATTCGCATATATGTCATAGTGCCACCAACTTTAAATACAACAAAAAGGAGAAGAGTTAATAACTTGCAAAATAAAACTAAATAAAATTATGCAATTAGAATAAAATAAGTTAAGTTGTATACTTTTCTGATAAAAAAATGATTCCGTCTATCTTTATTTGAATCATAAAAAAAAAGAGGATATTAATAGAATAAGGACCCAATTTTTATCCTTAATTTTACAATTCATAGTAAAAAAATACGTTCCCTAGAAATTATAGATTTAACGCATAAAAATGAAGACAGAAATTCTTATTTTTAAATCACTCGTGAAATGGTTTATTTCCTTTTTAAGAAAGAATATTAAGTTAAAATTCCAGCAAGATTAGGACTAGCATATAGAGTTCACAATTGATCTTGAAAATTATAATTTTATTAAGAGAAGGAGTATGAAGAGAATTATATTCCATATAAAAATCAACATCCAATCACAGAAAATTTTGCTATCATGATTGGAATTTGACTCTTGTAAAATATAAATATAAACACTGATAATTTAAATACATTCCATATCAAGAAAAATATTCTCTCACACCATTTTGTTAGTTGAACGTACGAATGTCAACGGAGCGGGTAGAGTACGGATAATAGCTCCCCCGTACCCTACTGTTGGATATATATTTGTCACGTATTCGTACCCATATCCATTGGGTATCCGTTATGCGGGTATCCGTCTATTTTTTTCATATCCGCGGGTATTTAGGGGTACCCGCGGGTATTTGCAAAATTATTTAAAAAATAAATATTTAATCATAAATTCAAATAAAATAAAATAAAATACATCACTGTCATAAATTTTAAATAAAGTTCTAATAAATTCAAGTTAATACAAGTCCAAATAATTGTAAAAATAAATATAAAATGACATTCAACACAATGGAAATTCTTTAATTAGTGCTTTGATCAACAAACCCATTCACCTTCTCTGATTGAATACTGAAAAATAAACAAAACAAACAAATAATAAACCTCAATTGTCACGTGTCAAGTATTCTTATTTTGATTCCATCATTTGACAACAGACATACCATCAACTTCATTGTCTATATAAGGTTTGATGTATATGTCCAATTTCAAAGAAAGGAGAGAGAAAAATGTCAAGGGGTAAGTTTAGCGGGTACGGGTATCCACGGATACGAATACTATGATACCCGTACTCGCGCCATTAACATGCAGGTATCAAAAATACTCGTACTCACGGGTAACGGGTATCCATTTTTAATATCCATTTTTTACCCGTTGCGGATTTTATCCGCGGATACCTGCGGTTAAGGATTTTTTTGACATCCCTAATTGAACAATAACTATTATTTGATTCAAAAGAAAAAACGTGATAATAAAAATAAAAGTGGTAAGCATGGACAACAAAGGGTCATATGCGAATTTTATTATTTTATCTTTTATTTTTACAATAAAAATTCATTTACATTATCATTCTTGTGGATATACAATTTTTATCTAATCTTCATTTTCACCGACTAACAAGTATATCCATATAGACATATCACTACCCATGTTTTTACTGTTCCAAAAATTAATTAAATTATTTTTATAAAAAAAATCATAATAAATAAATTATAATATCATCAAAATATTCGATACTAAAAGAATATATTCTGTTTTCTTCGGGATATAAAATATTAAGAAAAAATATTATACTTATATAAATTTTATATAAATTTTAAATTAGTGTATCAAATAACAATTACAAAAAATTCAAAGAACTATAAAAATACTAAACAATTACGCATAACTAAATTTTATAATAACTAAAACATTTGTTTCATTTACATTTATATATATATATATATATATATATATATATATATATATATATATATATATAAAAGAAATAATAGATATGCTATGATAATTGAAATTGAAAATTTTAGTTGCTAACATATCATATACCTTCATTGTCAAATATTTGAATAAAGATAAAATAGGTATTGAATTATAGGTATAGTGATGAAAACGGGAGAAATGCGTACATCGTCCTCATAATTTAAAAAATTGGATATTATTTATACATGAATGTGAGAATTTTTTGTCAAATTAGTTATATATTCAAATAATATCTACATAGATGAATTTATTTGTCTCACGCAAAAAAAAAAAACATAATAATTTACAGAAGAAATTTAATTATATTTTATTAATATACCTCATAATTCCTTTTACATTTCTATCATTTTGAATAAAAAATATATTAATTATATTATTTGGTACAACATTCGTTTAAAATTGATGTAAACTTTTATAATATACTAGAAAAAAATATCTTATTATTATTTATTTTTGTACACTATTTAAAAAAATAGTTTAAATATTTTTTGTTTACTATTCAAATATTTGAATGCTGCATTATGTATATTGACATGATATATAATAAGAAAATGATAATAATGAACTGAATGAAAAAAAAAATTTCAATTAGCGAGTACAACAACGCTTATGTAAATATTTTTTAAATATGTATGATATTATATTAATGAGTATTGATATTATAATGTCATTAAATTAATATACAAAATAAATTTATATTTATTAAAAGTAGCGTGAGAAGAATGAAAAAAAGAAGAGAAAACAACTTTATAAAAATCATGTAAAAGTAATTGTTATTTTCAAAAAAATAAAACAAATACAAAATTTATTATAAAGAAAAAAATAGAAATAATAATTGTGAAAAAAATTGAATATAGTTATTTATATTTAGTTATAGTTATACAAAAATGTGATTTTTTATACTATATACATTTTGTATTTATATTATGTATACAATATTTTTTAATTCATCTATTATATTATACGTATCTTTCATAGTCTATTACCGTTTCTTCTATTTTATACTTGTTAATGATTTTATACTAAGGTACACGTAAGCATGATTCCGTTGTATATAATGTCTCAATCTTTAATAAAGATAAAACTGTTCTAATTTAATCAATGATATTAGTTGGAACGTAGACTTACAACTGTATCAATTTTTTAAAATAATATTTAAATGTGTTAATAAAAAAAAAACCATCAGTGTTTTAATTCAGCAATAGCAGGAGAAAAAAATGTAAATGACAAAAAGCTACAGTATAATGTGTTTGATATTTGTTTGAAATGGTTTATTTCATAATGGGATTATAATTAGGAGTCTTAGTAATTTAATAAGATAGAAAATAATGGTGAAGTTAATGTGGGGACTGAAATAAGAACTGGGATTTGGTTTTAATTACGTGTAAGAACTTGGTTAACATCACTTTTTAGTGACAAATATCTGAGAAGAAGATAATCAAAAGAAGGAACCCTTGTTGAAAAAGTGCATGAGAAGAGATGACTCAAAACACCATACACTTATCCCATTATTTAATATTAGAACTTTCGTTTTGGATACCCATCATGGCCACAACCTCCCTTTCTCATTTTTCATTTTTTAATATTATTTACGTATCTCTCACTCATCATGCTAATTTTGCACCACCCAAATTTATTTATGTATTTCTATAATGCTTTTTTTTTAGTATATCCAATTATTTATTATATCTTCTACTCTTTTTTCTGAACAACACAATTAAATCGTCACATCTTCACTATAAACAACATGAACCTCCACCATTGAGGATGAACTCACACAAACCATCAACAAAGAAAGTCCAGAAAGAGAAAAAAAAATGATTCACAATTGTAATGGTTTTCATATGAAAAAAAAAAATTAGATGTGTATAATCCTATGTTTGTAATGGTTTCTCAAGTTATGAAGTCTATGAAAATTTTCCAAATATTTTGTTATTGCACTTTTTTCCTTTGTCGTCCAATACCTATTTTATTGATAAGTAATTTTCTTAACAAAATTTGATCAACCACTTCTTTATTCTTTCCATGTATAAATATTTCGAAGTTTCTTCCCTCATAATGCCCACGAGTATATTGAATTGAAACTAGTTTAGATATATCGATTTAATAGTTAAATAAAATATCAAACTCACTATACAATCAATAATTCGAAAATTTCATTTCACATAGATACAAATCTTTAAACATATAAATTGAAATGAATATTTTGAATGATAATGTTTTTTTTTTCTGTAGTACGAGGATTTTGTTTTTTTAAATTAACATCATATTTTATTCAATTAATTTTTCATTATTTTTATAAATTAATCTCAATATGTTTTGAAAAGAAAATGTCAACAATTAAAAATAAATTTATATCATGATATGAAGTATTTATCATAAACCTAAAATAAATTTTATACATTTAAAATTATTTTCTATGAATTTTAATCACAACAATTTATATATTAAAAGTAATTATCTATTATAATTTTTTCTTGTGCTTACTACATTTCTGCTTGTACATAAAAAGTGTTAAAGAGAACTAAGATGTCATATAGCAATAAAATAGAAATTTTGATATAAATTTGCATTAAAATAATTTAAACACATGTTTTAATTATTTTTACCATATTTGTAAAACATATCAACATTAACTTTCCTTGGTTTGAGAAAAGACAGTAACTATACATCTGAGAGAGTGTATTTTTAAACCATTTTAAGAATGTTGAATGAAAGTGTTCCACTTTGTAGTAGAAAAATAAAAGGGAAATGCATTGGTAAATTAGATTGAGGAAAAGTTTAGTATAGGGATACACATAGCTCCATTGTTAGGCTTTAACCACTATATGTGCTTTTCACCCTGATTTGATACACTTGATTAGTAATACCTCCATTTAAATGAGTGCTCCTTCAACCAACCTATAGTGACTTTTGCATGGTGGCCTAAACAATCATTGTGTTATAGGTCCACAAAAAGTGTCTCCATCCTCACTAGTCAATTAAAAAGAAAGAAAAACATCTGGAAAAGTTATTTTATCTAACTCATCTTTTCCACAAATCTATAATATGTCACTCTTATTATTACTATTTCCCCCAACTAAGTAGACCCATCAAACTCATACTATTACTTATCATATATACCACTCTAGATCTTATTAATAATTTGTTAATAAATGAACTTTAAGTGTAATTCAACCTTACAAAACCGGTTTACAAAGTGGAGTTTGTATCTATTTATATACTGTAATCTAATTGATGTAGGATCTTCAACAAACACCCTTACACCGGGACATATACATATCGAACGTGAAACTAGATATTAATTAGCAGTCCAATTGTGAGCGAAACAATATGTTTAACAAACAACAAATTTCACTAAAATAAACTTTAACACATCACTTTAATATCATGTTAAGAATTAGACTTTAAGTCTAATTTAATCTTACAAAATGATTATTAACATAAGGTTTGTACCTACTAACATAATGTAAACTCATTTTGTCTCTAATTAATCGATGTTTGATCTCGGACACAGTCCATATATATATCCTTCAACCATCAACTTGGATTAGTGTCATGTAACTATTCCATTCATTTTGTTACCTTGAAGTAAATGGGAAATGGGGGTAGGTGATGAGTGATGATATATAATGAGAAATTCTTAGGTGATGTTGGAGCATAGTAGAAAATTTTTTTCTTTGTAGTTTCTAGCAATGAATATATGATGAGAACAAGATGAGAATTAAATGGCATTTGCTCCTCCGACAGTACCTCAAAAGGAGCAGTTGTGGGCATGGACCACACAGGGTAGTTCTTGGCATGGCTCATTCAATAGCCACAAATTGTGGGCCTATTTATGTGGGTGCGTCAATATCACACGCCATAATGACAATGCCAAGAGCCTCCAAACACGCAACTATGTATATTGTTTCGTCTGCTTCTCCCCCAATACATCGATCCACCAACACTATTAAACCCTTCGTCCCTCTCATCCCCCTCCAAATACAACTATTCCAAACCTTTTTCTCAATAAACAATATATCTTAAAATAATCTGCTTCTGGTTATAAATCGTAGACAACAAACTCTCATTTGTGACTGCATAGTACCATTGCGGCTCTGCTTTGTTAAACAAATATTTAAGGAAAAAGAGATATGTATTCTAATGCGTTGGAAGTATGGTAAGTATATAAGTCGGTGTAAACCTCACTTTACAAGTCAATTTTTGTAGAATTGAGTTGGGTTTAAAGTTCACTTCCTACTCTAGTATAATCAAAGTTAAAACCTATTTTAGAAAGATTTGATATTTGTTCAACCTATTGTGCCACCCGTTATTAGGAAGTTTATTGTTTCTTGAGCCTGTTATTTCAGTCGCTATCAGATCACCCATAATATCTAATTTCACGTTCGATCTTACTTTACAAGTCGATTTTGTAGAGTTGAGTCAGACATAAAGTCCAGTTCTTAATATAATGTAGAAAGTCAATACATGTTAAAGATAAACCCCCCACCAACTTACAAGAAAGATTATAATAGAAGATTTTGTCCATGAAAACTTAGGTCTTTTTCCTGTAGCAAAAACTTTGAATTGGATCGATCTGAACAGCGAATTAACCAACCACTGTAGTGATCACCCCTTTAACCCTATAGTATACGATATGAGTTTCACACCTAGCTTGTCTTGAAATGATTGTATATTATTGAACCACGCCAGCAGAATCAATTCAGTTTTGTCCCTTCCTACACCAAATGGGGTTGCTCATACCGAGTAACGCGGCTGCGGTCGTAGGTAGCGGGCCATATCTAACACCTTCATTATTGACTTCCAAAATAATGCACACAAAACTCAAATTTTTTTTTCCTGAGAGAGGTTAGAAAGTAACAAAGTAATGTTATTCTGTAACTGAGGGAAACATAACACAGAGATATGTCAGAAAGATACGCGATATAGTAAAGATATGTTAAAACATGATCTGCATATAGAAAGTGGTTTAAAGAATACGAAAATTATAGAGAAAATGACTCTCTTGCATTGCATCTTAGAGTCTTCTTCAATAGTTATCGGATGGAACACGAATAATTGTGAAGAAAAAAGTTGGTGATAGAAAGAATAAAAGAACCTATACTTAACACTAGTCCTCGAATTGACCTAGCTAAAGCCAAGTGCATGGGACAGGGAAAGGTGTCCCTCCTACTGTCCTTGCATGTTATACATTTACGACCTTATTTTACAATATTATAAAATAAGAAGATGATACTCGTAAAAAGATGGTTGTAATGGAAGAAATATGTAGAAAAGTAAATTATAATATTGCAAAAGTGTTGTTTTTTCCTTGTTGAAGTTGTACAAGTAGCTTTTTTGAATTACCCAATTGGAGAATCGTAGTCAAATTGTAAAAAGGGGGAAAAAAGGTGCAAGAATATCTGTAAGGTAAAATGGTACCTTTTGAAGGAAGTCACATAAGTGTACTATATATATGGTTCCTGATCAGTAGTGAAATGAGAGGAACGAATCAGAATTCGTTCCACACCAAGTCAAATTGTCTTTTCAGTAAATGTTAGTTATAATTAAGTATAAAGTTTCAAAGCCATATTTTATATATATATAATTTATTAATGGGTTGATGTTGAAATATGGGTGATGATGCTAACTCATCGGAGTACCCTTCTTTTGCTTTCAAGTTTCAACAATAGAAACTCGTTTTGCAGCCAGAGTTGTTCATGTCCCACACGAGTTCAATACAATTTTATGGCCACAGTACTTTCATGAAGTGGAACTAATAAAATCCTTGTATCTTCAAATCTTGGCAACTGGAGGAACTAATTAAGAAACTGGCTTTATTCCCACACCTTTCATGAAATTGATGGGGTCGACGGAAAAGTTCAGGTTGCTCCAATTTTCAATTTTTAATACCAAACCATAAATGAAAAATAATGCATGTGTATAAAGTCCAATCTTACATTTGTATACATCAATTATAACACAAACAATTTTACATATTTTTTCACAATTACATTTTACATAACACCAATTTTTTTACATTCAAGGAACCTTTTTGACAACTTATCCCAAGATGATTTCCCTAAATCACTCCAATTGTCCTTTAAAGATCACAACCCTACAAAATAAGAGCAGTCTCTCAATTTCAAACCCTAGCAAACTCTTTTACTAAATCGACAAAGAAAAGACATTTTTTTTTTTTCGCAATTGACTTAATTTAATCATATAAATTTGACAAAATTGTACCATGTAATTTGAATTCACTTTATTTGTAAAATCTTCGACAGCAGACAAATTAAAACTATGAATTAGACAATTAATTACTTAAACATTAAAACATACACTCGTAACCTTAATCAGAAAAAAACTCAATACACTAGACGTAATTCAAACCGATTTCATTTATGCTTATTTTAAGTTTTAAAAGAAATGTGATTTTTTTGTCTAACAAAATTATTTGTTGCGACGCATCAAAATATCATTGAGTCTCTAAATAATTAAGCTTAGTTTTTAATTTGTATTAAGTTTATCCGGTTTTAATTTGATTATCAAACAATGAGTACACAAATAACATGATTTATCTACGTTCATCTCCCAATTAGGGGTCCAATTTAAAGTGATGTCATTGGTTACTTCTCCTATGGACCAATCCGGGCATCAAAGCACGAATGACATTGCTAAAATATGTGTGGTCAATCCAAAATCACATCAATAAAGACATAAAAAATGGAATATCTTGCATCACTTTACACAACAATTCATATGAATTAAGAACCACCAATAACACATAGGAAAAACAGGATTTCTTTGATATCTCTTTTCAACTGAAATTCTACGCACTCATCAAATGAATTAAATCAAGAAGCCTTTTCCGAAGTGGAATTTGCGTTGCATCAACTTGGTACTATTAAGTAAATCTTCTCCCTCACTCCTTTTCGTGAACTCGTGACGCGCGTCATGGCTTTCGAAGATTTTGAGGTGGCCGAACCCTCCCTCGCTACTTAGGCAGTGTCATGTTTTCTGACAAGATAGCGAGACTTTGTCATCTAATAATTCAAAACCTAAGTATAAGGCGAATTTTATCTTATCATTTATGCCCTCAAAAGATGTTGATGTCCCAAGAATTTTAAATCACACCTATACAAAAACCCACTTCTGTTTCTTCAAAATTGTTAAGATTAAATCTTTTCCAACAATTACACTTACTTATTACCCTAAATAATATAAACAATTCACATTACGTTTAGCTGCTTCCTGTCACTGATTACGACTTCATATATTCCATCGTCTGCTCTCTATATAGGTCTCTATTATCACACATCTCCACCACCTTAAAACAATTGTTTTTTCATAAATTAAGAGGAATTTATTCAAAATTCAAAGAATAGTATAAAATTAAATCGTGTATAAATAAATGTGATATTAACTTCAATTAAATTTGTCGTAACTCATGAACAGCTTAAGCTTTGACAGCGAGGCTCTTCGAGTTTTCGTCTCCATGCAAAGACGTATATATACTAGATGCTTGTGACGTATAAATTATATAACTTTTATAATATTTTATTCCGTCTGATATTACATTTGTCGAAAATAATTTGTATGAAATAGTTAAAAAGAATGTATTAAAAAAAATAAATTTGAGATGGAGACGTAAAAACTAGTAATGAATATGGGTGAAAAAGGTTAGAAGGTGATGAAAAGAGAGTACAGGGGTGGTACCTTGAAATAATATTCCTTAGCGAAACAGAAAGAGCGGTTTAGATGTAGCCACGCTTTAAAACGCACTAATGAAAGAGGTTAGGCAAGTGAAGCGGGTCCCACGCTATCCCCACGTGCCAGCTACCGTGACTTTTCGAAAGTTGTTGGACTTTAGACAAAGCGGTGGGTCCCGCAGCTTAAAGACATCGACACGTGTCGTTTCATCAACGCTTGCTCTATTTGCGGGCCCCGGACTCGATAATCACTTCTTAAACACGCGTCCACTTGCGACCCGCTCGCCTGAGTGCGGGCCCACCGTAAGATTCGTGCAACTCGCGCGTGCGGGTCCCGGGGATCATCAATCAGAGCATAGTGTGTGAATCCGCGAAATTCATTGGGACCACGCCGCTGTATCATAGTCAATGTTGCAACCAATGAATGAGGTCGTTCTGGGGCCTGGAACTGGAAGTGAAAGAAGAAAAAAAAAAACAATTGTTTTTTCTGTTCCTTGTTTGTTTCGAAGAAAATGATAATTTTAAACGAATATTTTTTTGGATTATCATATGTCATTGCTAATTAGTTGAGCTAACGTGTTATGATGAAGATTTTTGTGGTGCTAAATTATGTAATGTAAATGTCCGTTAATTTAATTTATATCGTTGAAAGTTTCACATAAAAAAAAAGTTAATTCATAATATATATATATATATATATATATTTATTTATTTATTTATGGAGTTAAGTTTGATTTAAAATCTACTTCTAACATAATATTAAAATGAAATTAGAATTTATTAACGAGAGTTTATTTTAACGAGTTTTCTTAAAAATTTTTGAATTAGGTTATGATGGTACAAACATATATAGTTTTGGGAAGGAACGGCGGGATCTCTTTCTTTTTTTTATTCTAGGAAAAAAAATGAAATTGCAAGGTGTTCTTTTTTCTGCCTTTATTTTCGAAAAACACTAACACTGGACTAATAGTAACGACAGAGTTTTTAATGAGATTAAAAATAGTTCTTAACAAAATTGTATGAAACTAATGAAAATGACTACAGTTATTTATATATAGTCAAAGATTAAAGACCAAAACAAAACCCCAAAATTGGTTGGAGGACCAATTCAAAATAAAAGTATAAAGTTAAAAGCATTTCAACATTAACTTTGCCCAAAAAGACTACAAAATGATAATAAATAGTTGATTAAGATAGATGAAGATGGAAAAGGTCTATTCCTATAAGTATACGTTATTTATATTTACAAGTTCCACAACTGACATTTTCAAAATTAACTTATATATATACAAGTTTTTGGATTCCGTAAATAGTGTTTGTGTGTGTGTATGTATTCAATTCGTGAGAATTGTTGATAATCAATTTGTATTTACATTATAAGTTAGAATATAATAATATTTATAAAGAATTTTCCGCATAGGTTTTTTATTAATAAAAAATAATTTTGATCTAGGTTTCACAAAAATAAGTTTATTCACATATAAACTAGTTTTTATATTTCAATTTTAAATAAATAATTCATTTGTTGATTTTTAAGAAGAAGCAAATTTGATTCCGCCATAATAATTTGATCTCAATTCTTTTCGAAATTAATTAAATTAATTATGTTTAAAATTCACCAGTACATCAATTCAAAATACATAAAATAATCACTATATTTTTTTCTTCGACATCTTTCAGTTTAGTTTTGGATCATCAGTTGACCCTACGTTCGCATTAACATTAAAAAAAAAAATCAACATGAAACAACACCTTGTGTTGTGATCAGCTAGGGTTTTCAAGGTTGTCATTCATGCATTTCAGTAATTAAACAATTTTATAAATAAGAGAACTAAAATTGTCCTATTTAATATTGACCCAGAACAAGAGTTGGTGAATGTGTTCAACTAAAGGTGCTTTTATTGAATTTTAGGTTACTTAAGACACGTAGGTGCTTGAAATCTGGTATATAGTTGAAAACCAAACAATATAAATTCAGAAAAGTCTGTGTTGAATTGTATAATAACACAAATTTTATTAGTTAACGTTTGAATTTGTTAGATTTTAATATTTTTTCTAAATAAGATTCTCAGTTTAGAAGTTTATAAATATAAATATTAAATTAAAAACTAACCTTTTACGATTGAATTAAACTTGTTATACACTTTTTTATTGGACATGAAAAAGTAGAGAATTATGTTCCTTGAAATAAAATAAATTTGGTTTTACTAGGTTCCTTGAAAAGAAAGATTATAATACGCAAGATCATATCCGTTTCCAAATCTATCTAATTTGTCTTGTGACATTTCTTATAATGTGCATAAGTTCCAAATATAATATTATATTATAAATGAATCCCTTTGTGAAAGTAAATGTGGGCCATGAAAAATTGTGTTGGTAGTCTAGTTTTGTGGCATTATCCACTATTTATGGCATTTTGTATGTTTGAATTATATGTACATTGATAATGAAAGTTGAAGCGACTGCAACCTGAAACTTTCAATGTTAAGAATTCTGTAACTTCAAATAACTACTCACTTTCAACTATCTGTATACGTATTTGAGTTTGACAGCCTAATTTGTAAAACTCTTGTATCTGGAAATTGGAGACAGACAAAACACACATATATCTATCTATCTATTCAAAATTTTAGCAAAGTTTAACATGGACTAATATAAAGATTTAATAAATCTTTAGAATGCGTAATAAAGATTTGTTCAAAATATAAGTGTGAGTTAAATCTCAGATTGAGTAGAATAACAAAGAAGAATATTATATAAAAATGACCGATAAATTTATTATTTTAAAAATTTTTGTTGAGAATACTATCAATTCATTATGTAGTTGAGTTATACTCTTTTTAGTATTGTTTCTCTACGTAAAAACTTCATCTCCATATAAACTCAACAAAGGCGTGCTAAATTAGAGAATTTGTAATTTTATCATGGCAAATTGTATTATAATTTTATCTTTGAAAAAGTTATATAAAAGAATCTACAATTTTATCCATATAAAAATTACATGAAAAAGTAAAAATTGACGTAATAAATAATAAAATATTGTTGTTAAGTATTTATAGATATATAATTTAAAGGTTTTTTAAATATATTATAAAAAGTGTTTTTATTATTATAAAAATTTAAAATTGGACCTTTAATCTAAAAGTTCCTTTTTTTTTCAAAAAAAATAATACTCTATAAAAAGAATATTTTTAATATTATAGGTTGTAGTATGATACATGTTTGTTTTACAAGGACTTAAATTATATTCTGAGTCCCTGGTAAATGTAGGAATTATCAATCACGTCTTATTAAATGTTTGTGATCCAGTGACTTTCTAAACTATGCTACCATTGGATTTTACTACTAAAGGTATGGCATGATAGTTACTCTCATTTTACTTAAATGTCACCATATAATATTTTATTAGATGTGACTTTAATGACAAAGATCTCTTTTAAGATATTTAACGAAAATTATTTTTAAAACAAATTAAAATTTAAAATTAGAAGATAAAAAATATATAAAATATAAAACTAGATATTTAGATAATAATAAAATTATGAAATTATTGAATATAAAATTAAAAAGTATAATTTTATAATTTTAATTTCATAATTTTTAATCATCTAATTTTACAGTTAATGTCTTTATATTCTATAATCAAGCAATTATAAATTTATAAAAATGTAAAATTGTAAAATTAAATAATTATATAATTATGAAATTGTAAAATTAAAAAAAAAATTATCAAATTATAAATTTTGAAATCATGATATTATGACGTTATAAAATTATGAAATTATAAAATATAAAATTATGGATTGTAAAATTAGATAATTAAAAAAATTGAAATTAAAACTATAAAATTATACTTTTCTATTTATTTTTAATAATTTCAAATTAAAATTTGAAAAAAATTTCAACTCAATCCAACCCGAACCTGTGATGAATAGGATTGACTTACGAATTTCAATCCATTTTAACAACTTATCTAATTTTATATTTTATTTTTTTATCTTTTAATTTTATATTTTTAATTTGCTTTAAAAGTAATTTCCACTAAAAATAAAGTAAATTCTTGAAGGAGAGATTCCATCATTAAAGTAGATCTTTTAGTGTTATTTAATGATATTTAAGTAAAATAATAGTGTAAGGTAATACTATATCTTATAATTAACAGTAAAATCTAACTACAGAAACTTAATTAAAAAGTTTTAATATTTTGAACACTCGATATAGATATCAAAATTTAATAGAGACTCGACATAATTAAACTTTTTATAAGTTAATATGAAAAATATGATGCTGTCCTATTCAATATTTATGTTTAGAACTCTGTGCGTGATGCCAAAGTTGATTGTTTTGTTGAGTTAGTGTATTTGGAGGTGAATTGAAAATGATATTTTAACAAGATTATTGTCAGTTTGATTGCATAATTTCAGATATACTTCATGTAATTTTGTACAAACACGTCAAATAAAATGCATATGACTTTGTAACCCAAATTCAAATTTAGTGTGATGATGTGACAAACAACTATAAGGAACAAGTCAAACAAATGTTGGGCAACTTCATTTACCACCACGTATGGAAAAAATAACGTTATTCTAAAACCATATTAATTTGTTAATATATAGTTACTTTTTATATTATTGATGCCAATTTGAATAGATAGTACGAGAAAAATTATTAACATATGTATAAATACATATTTTATAAGTAATTTTATTATTAGAACATAATTGGTAATCTAAATTTGAACAATTATAAGTATATAATAAAAAAATTAATGTGTAATTTGATATTGTTTCTAAATTAACAACGAATAAGCTATAACTTAAGATAGTGTATAAACTTACCAAAATTTCATTCATTATAATGAGTTGTATGCATGTAAGTGTTTAGTTTTAATAAAATTGTATATTATTTAGATACCTGTATATAAGTTTAATATAAAAATCATTAAACTTGTCATTTTACATTAAAATAAAAAATATGGAATAAAGAAGTTACAAAAAGTGGAATATAACATAATTGTGTTTTGTTTTTTGTATGGAAGATGAAGGAAATTAAAAAGTTTATACTAAGCTCCAAATTTACAACTCAGAAAAAAAAATGAAAAGAAAAGATCCAAAATAAAAGCCAACGATTGAGTAGTGACATTGATGCTGAACCACATTTGAGAAAACATTCACTACAAGAAAACTCCAAGCTCTAAAATGGTAGCTGAGCTTCAAGAGAAAACCCCATGAGAGGAAAAACTCCATTATTGATCACCAAGCTGACTGTCCAAGCTTGGGAGCAAACACACTCATGCAGGAAACCACTATAGCTAATCTACTTTGATGGGAGCTACAACAACACTTAAAATTTCTATAAATATAGATCACGTCTATGTTATTTTCAAGTTGATTTTCTAAATCATTCTAGAGAGAGAAATTCCATAGCTAGTTTAGGTTCATACTGTATATCTTTTGTAAGCTATGGAAGGAGGAGAGCTACCACATGTTCTTGTTGCATACGTTATTATGAGCAGCTAACTTCTTCCTAAATTCGGATTGAATGTAATTTTTAAACTCTCTGTATTGCACTTGGTTATATTATGTTATTGTTTTACGTGTTGGCCAATGGTTATTTGCAGTGGCGAATTATAGAAGAGGCAGTGAGAGGGGCCATGGCCCCCCAATATTTTATATATATATATATATATATATATATATTATATATATATATATATATATATATATATATATATTAAAAATTAAAATTTTTAAATTATTAATATTATATTTAGAAATTAATGGAAATTAAATTGTGTATCTTTTTATTTTTTTAAAGCACAACATTTAATGTTAATAAATAATAAAACATAAAATTAAATACAATAAAGAATAAAAATATTTAGGTTTAATTATTTTTTGGTCTCTAGTTTCATTAAAAAATGTCAAATTGCAACTAAACAATTGAGACTAAATGTTTTGATGACCAACTTGATATTTTTGAAAACATGAACCAAACAAATAATTAAACCAAATATCTATTAAGATATTTTTTATTTTCTTTCTCATTGTCTCTTTAGTTTTTTAAAAAATTGTACTCATCTCTCACTTTCATATTTTTGCTTTTTGTTATTTAAAGAAAAAAGAAGTTAGATACAAACCCATTCTTTTTGTTCTCATTTGTCATTCATTTACTTTCTTACTTGGAGAGAAAAAATGTAACTCTCTCTTGTCTCATTGGATAATGAAATATTAGTTTAATATTCATTAACATTATTTTTTATCTCACGGATTTTTGTATATTCGTTTTTATGAATATAGAATAAAAAAATATTATATATTTTTTCATAATCGATTAATTATGACTTGATTATAATATATTTTCTTTTAATAATTATGTTTCTCAATTTTTTATTAGACTATTGTAAATTATTTTTTAATATTATTAAAATAATATCTTCATTTTTTACCCATGATAAGAGGGAAGCTATTGGTGAGGATGAAAACAAGATAAATTTTATTTCTTCACATATATTTTGAAGCATTATATTAATTGTTCAATTAGATGAGCGAAACACTTTACTAATGATTCAATCTAATAATCAAAAAATTATATTACTTTGACCCCTTCAAAATATTTGGTCAAGATCCGTCACTGAACATTTGATTTGCTTTCGTTGCTTTGGTGACTTGATCAATCATTATACCTCATCAACATTAGATAGTAGTGAGAACTGATATATTGTTTAGATCCAATCAAATCTTCTAATGTTTGACATATGACAGAGATGGATATGCAGCTTTAGTTCAATTAAAAAGATTTGTTTTATTAAACTAAATCTATGTAAATACACTCTTGTTAAGCTACAATTAAAGGAATGCACATGCTAGATAAATTAAATCCTCAGTCGAGACTCTGGATGTTAAATTTATATATTTTAAAATAAATTATTATAAATAATTATTACATAATATAACATATATATATATATATATATATATATATATATATATATATATATATATATAATACAATTTCATCTTTATCTATCGTTTTTCAAAAGATCAGTCGTTAAAATTATTATATTAACATAATTATTATATTATAAGATGATATTTATATACTATACATTCGTCTTATTTTTAATTAATATCAATATTATAAGATGAAATTTACAACACTTAGTTTAAATTATATTTATCAATACGTCTGGTCGACGTATTCCGTTGATTAATCATGTAATATAGACTTTTCATGCACCAGTTCAATCATTATTGGAAATTTTGAACTTTTTCGTTTGTCTCGTGTTAGGTCATATCTTTCTAATCAAACAAGAATTATAGCCTTAGAGTTCAGTTCACAAATTTCTGAAAAGTATGCAGATTCATACCATTTGGCATTTCACTTCCTGTAAGGTAAATAAACATGTATATTAATGACTAAAGTAAAAAAAAATATTCTCAATTAAAATATTGATGATCGAGATTATAAATAATTTTAAAGTTCACTGTATATGTATTTAATTTTATTATATATTTATTAATTTTCTATAATCTATGAATTTAAACGTGTATTTTAATTTTAAACTATGCATTTAATTTTATCATAAGTTTACTAATTTTCTAATCTAGGAATTTAAACATATATTTTATTTAAACTACATCACCAGAAGAGTTCAAGTCCACTTGTGGTACTTCATATCATTTTTGATAAATTAACCCAAGTCTTTCTTTGAATTATATATACGTATATCAGAAGATTGGATGGTGTACTTATAACGTTTGCAAATATAGTTTAATTACTTAATTTTTCTTTTTTGAGATGGAGCTTTTAAAAAAAACAATTGTGAGTATTTCAAGATTCAGCAAATAATGTACGTCAAATTTAGCTCTTGATTAAGAAACTAAAGTCAACACTCTTATATTCTTTTTAAAAGTTAATTTAAATATATTTTTTCCATGACGCCCTAAAACATTTTTTAATAATAGATTTATGATGAAAATTTTGAATATTTCTCAAATTTATATCCAATAATTCTGTATCATTTATAAGTTAAGACTAAAAATAATTTAAATAATATTTTCTTCCTTTAATTCTTTAAGACATTTTAAGAGAATAATATTATGATAATAGTTTCATGTTGAACAATACATCAAATAGGTCTTACTAATACTATTTTCGAGGTCGAAATACTAAACCTCTTTTTTAATGCTTAAAATTCTGCTATGTGTAATGCATATTCTTCCTTCGAAGCAATATCGATAAACATGCATGTCGGTGACTAAAAGTTAATAAGATTGTCTGCAAAATAATGAAGTGTAATAGGAAAGACATTTGATTTATGAAGTTGTTGTACACTGTTTTTTATCACTTCAACTGTATTCACAGTAAGATGTATCACTATTCAATGGCATGAGAAATAAAGCAAGAGAAGTTGTGTCATTAGGAGCACTTAAAAGTTTTTGGATAAGCATCCAAGACAAGTAACAAATAGAAAGCACATTCTTTTTTATATAATTTATCTTTTCCTTTTAGCTTTTTCTCATTATCATAATTAATACTCACCAATACTCATGCAAGTAAAAACTTAATGGAAGGGATTGGAGTTGATGCTTACATTATAAAGTAAAGGGGTCATCACTTGCTTTCGGATTTTCTTTCTTAACTTTCAATTACCAAAAAAAAAATGGCCATCTTGTTTTTACTTCTTTTCTATTTTCATATAAGGAAAATCTTTGAAAATAAGAACAAAAGAATATTTTTATAATTAATTTTTGGGTTAAATATGTTTTTTATCCCTTAACTTTCAATGAATTTTCAAAATTAGTCCATTTTAAAAATTTGGACCAATTTAGTCCTTCATCTTTCGAAGTACGTGGATTTAATCCTTTTAATAAAAAAATTTTAAGTGTATTTGACATTTCAAGCGCATTTTATCATAGTATTTGACTTAACATTAAAACAATTCAAATTCAATCCTGAAATATGTACGAAACATCAAATAAAGTTAACAAAATTTGATTAATATGACTAAATTCACGTATTTCAAAAGATGGAGGATTAAATTGGTCCAAAGTTTTAAAATAGACTAATTCCAAAATTCACAAGTTAAGGGATTAAAAACATATTTAGTCATTAATTTTTAAACCAAAATATAAAAGTATTTTTTTCTCCACTAAAATTGCATTACAAAATCAGCGAAATTAAAAAAAAAATTATATGTGTGTGTATGATAATAGAGCTCTTTGTTCAATGGTTGCTATAGCTTTATTCTGTGGTGTGTAGAGCAACAATATTGATGAATGATGTTGGTGCGTGAACCTATAAAGTTGTATTTATTTAAACTTGGAGGAGGAAAAGGCTCACAACTTTCGCTTTTCATTTGAAAGAAACTTGACTTGTATTGTTTTCCACGCGTAATGCGTTCTGTCAAAATCTTCATTTCTGTATATATTTAGACTCCAATATATAGTATTTTCAGTACAGAAAAGCTTAGCTAGCTATGAACCTGGTTACGTGGAATGAAATATGTTCCGGTAGCCGATAAATCTCACATCGCTAGAGAGTCGAAGTGAAGTGAAGTTTAAATATTCCTATCTCCTTCTCCTTTTAAGACGCCTTTTAAAAACAAAACCGTGACGAAACTCAAACATTTCAAAACGGTGACTGCCGGACAAACTTGGATCGGAATCAGAACAGAATATTTTGAAATGATGATGACGACGACGTTTATGAGAAACATGTTCAATACCTTAATTTTAATATACAGGAATTGTTACCAAAGGAACTTATAGTTTTTACCATGTCTGGAACTGCCTAGCTGTATTGTTCTTCCTCAGGATGAGATAAACATCAACTTGACACACCAAATTCTTTAAGGATGTCGTTTTCAACCAATTGTTGGTCCACACATATATATGTATATATATATATATATATATATTACACTGAATTGCTTAAACTTTTACAAGTTTGTCATTTAGAGAGTTTTTCCACAGGCCTCTGGGTAGGTCTAGTCAGAAATATCAAATTTCAGTGACCACTAACATTATTTTAGTTCCAGTTTATGGATATTGAAGGTGAAAGGACGGTTCAAACGTTTTATATGGTGAAGATTCCGTCTTCTACCTTCACGAACATGATGATGTGTGTATATAATATATGTTTTTTAGGGTTTAATCATTCATATGATTTGGTAATTACGTTGGATGAGCGAACATATATAGCATGGGAAATGCGAGTAGGGTTTGTTTGGTGAGTTGTTGTATATTAATTTCTGCAAAAAGAAAAGGATGTGACTTGAGTGATAACATAAAAGTTGTGATATAAAATTAGTGTGTGAAAGATAGTGTTGGAATTCCGTAATCAGACACACACCACATCAAGTGCGTATATCCTGTCACGTGTCGCCACACTATAATAGGTTTTGCTTCACAAAGTGTACACAAATGTGTATCAGCCACTCACAACATCATTGTTTTTGGTCTGCTAATCAAGATATGTGTTTATATTTAATTGCTCTGCTTCTTAATTATCCTTTATGTATCTATTCACAAATCAAGATGGTGTGTGTTACGTATGAATTTGGATTTTTTACTGGTTGTTATGTAATGTTCTTTTGTTATACTTTTAAAATACACGTGCATTGATTTTTGAAGTTTTAAAATATATTAAAAATATTTTTAAAATACTAAAATAGAATATTTTTAATGTTGAGCAAAGGATAATAAAAAAAAAATTCATCAGAGAAATTGGACTCGGTGTGTGTATACCTTTCATTTGTAACATTATTATTGTTGTTGTACGTATGTATTGTGTCTAACAGATTTGTTAGTGTAATGGCCAGTATTAATTCGGCTGGGTTGGGTGAATCTTTTAAGCCCATTTTTGTATATAACCAAAATTTTGTACTGGGCTTTCGGTGACTCTTTGCTCAGACCATTACTTCATGCACTCCTATGTTTTCTTTACGCGTCACCATAGTCCTTGAAATACCAGTTGTGCTCCTTATTCAAAGAGGGGTGGCGGAGCCACAATTGGTGAGAAAGAATGCACCAGGTGCAGAAGATGGGTTTTAATGGAGGAAATGAGGGAGAATACATTTAAGAATAGATTCATTTATCTTTGCATAATGCACTTCAAAAAATAGGACATTTGAATAGCATAATTCATATGTTTTTTAAAGATTAAATATGTTTTTAGCCTTTAAACTTTAATACATAACTAGAATTCGTTTATGGATTATACTTTGATCTATTTTGATTCTCGGTTCAAATGTCAATATAAATTCTGTTTGACACGTCAAAAACAAATCAGCATAATTAAATTAAGATAATTATATTCATTCATTTCTAATGTTTTTAAGAACAAAAGTGTATCAAAGTTTGAGACAAAGACGAATTATAATATCGCAGCAAAGTTTGCACCATTATAAAAAAAATATAGAGATTAAATTGAGACTCTGTCACGTGACGGTGTCACGTTACTGATATTGCCATTTATAAAGAACTAATAAAAATGACAAAATTGCATCAATTTTTTATAAATCATAACCAAATTGATAAAAAAAAAATTGAAAAACCAACTTGAGATTTTGAAAAAAAACAAAAACCAAAAAAACAATTAAATCTAAATATGTAAATAAATAAGTTAAGTTTTGTGTAAAACACGCTATTTATAGAAAGAAAAAATTGATGAATTGTGGATAACAGAATCATCTTCCTAAATATTTTTAATATTAATCATTTTATACTAGAGGTTTTTACAATGTAAAATAGATTTTGAACAGTTTGAAATGCATAAAGATATTTTTAGATTTTTGGTTAAACTTCTCTGTGACCTGCATAATCAGTATATCAACACATCAATTAACTGTGACGAAGTTGAAGCAGCCAAATTGTAGAATTTTAAAGAAAAATGTATATTTTTTGAAAAATAGTTCGTTAGCCTAACCCAACCACTTCCAATGTGCCACTTATATACTTGGGTAATGAAAGTTCAGCAAAATTTTCTATTCACCTCCACATTTTTCTTCTGCTCCTTTATCGATATAAAATTTCTTTTTTCTTTAATTATACAATCTAAAAGCTAAAATTATTTTTAAATTTTATTTTTCAGACTCCGAATCTTATTTATAATGTAACATTTTACACTTATGTTTTATGTGATATAAAACATGTTCAAATGATAGTGTTTTACAAAATAATGATATTAAACTTATTCCTTCATTAAAATCATACGTGTACAAATTGGCTGACTAGTTTACATTAACATGAATATAGCCAAGTATATATAAATAATTCATTTTAATTGTTCTATATACAAATTTAATATGTTAGTTCGCATGGTCTCAATTAATAACTAAAATAAATTTTTAAACATATGTAAATTAAGTTTTTTTAATTGCCACATAATATAATTTATTTAATTTTTTTCACAGTATAGATTCATTGCTATAAAAAATAATCATAATGAATAACGTTTGATTTTGTTTCTGAAATAGTAGATACCAACAACATAAACGATGAGCGTTGATTTACTAAGCCAATAATTTTAGGCATAAGTTGAAAGATTTACCAAGAAAAATAAGAATTGTGCAAATTTATTATTTTAAGATTTCATATTTAAGTTGCTTTATTAGTGCTAAATTTTCTGAATCATTCAGAAGTATGGGGTCGTAACAAACAATTACAATCTGTTACAAATAATATATTAAAAACTCATTTCTTGAATTCAGTCAGACCAAATCAATATTGAAACCAAAGTACACTCAAATCAAAATCAAAAATCAAAGCAAGGACACTCAGTAAGTAGATGTGTAAAATGAACAACTGAAGAGACATGTATGGTACATCTGTAAATCATCAAACAATAGGTCCAACCACCAAAATAATGAAGTATACTTCAAGTAAGATCATCCTCCTCAAGTTCTTTCGCTTTCAGCTTTTCCTTCACCCTCAAAAGAAGTGTGGTCTTCCATGAATCCTACACAAGTTCATGGCCAATGTTCATGAGCAACGGACATGGAATGAAAAAGAAACAAAATACAGCTTTTCCTTGGTTTTCTATTGACATATAGAAGAATCGACAGGGAATTTGTGGAATTTGATGAAATGAAAAGAGTGTAAGCTCAAACCAACTACTTCAGAAACACTATATTGCAACTCATCGCTTTGACTCTTTAGTTGAACATTTTATTATGGCCAAAAACAACAAATACTTTTACCGCATAGTCATGTTGACATGGAAAAATCCTACCAAATTTGGTTACATATTTACATATTATTTTAGCAATGGAAACAAGACTGCCTAAATTCAAATACATAATTTGCAGTAATTGAAGAGTAGAAGAAAACGAAAATTACACTATAGGTAATCAAATAGAGGTTAACTTTCAGGGAGAAATTTAAATGAGGTGTAAGCTAAATGAAAATATTTCCATATAAATTACAGTGGAAATATTTTTTGTTAAACACTAAGTATTCCTATTTTACAACTTTTGGAGCTTACCAGTGGGGTCATGCTATCAAAATCCTTCACAGCATCAGTAAACTTCCCCACATCTTCTTCATCAATAGCAGCAGCAATATCCTAGCCACCAGGATTGGAAAAAAAAATGTCAGCATTACATCTGGGAAATGTATGGCTGAATCAGTAAAAAAGTATTCATAATAATATATATACATATGCATATAATAAGTACCAAAACATAATAAAACATATTTATGCAGAAGGCAGTTCGAAGAAGTCCACATATTCTTTATATAATCTACTTGGCCATTAAAATTTAATAATGATACTCCTAAACTAGTCACCTACCGCCAACAATCTACACTCTCGTGTTGACGAAAATGTTGGATCCAATTCCTGCAAAATAAATACATATCCAAAAAATTGAGCAACTAGTAATAGGTCCCGTCTCCAGATTCAAATTATTGAAAAACTTAGACCTGATATCGTTCCAATGCATTGGTTATAGCAACAATGTCCCCTTTACAGAGTTGACAGATGCCAGCATTCAGCAGGTGTCCTTTAACACCGTACTTCAATAAATTGTTGCTGAGGGATTGACGAGCTATATCTTCGTAAATCTCAATTGACTTTTGATATCTGAAGATTATCAAATGGAAACAGTTAATATTCAATTTAACATAGCAAGAAGGTCCGGATAAAGTTCCTTCTATTTAAAAAATAAAGTTACCGTTGTAATTAGAGCAAATCATACACAATAACATGTGACCTATACCAGATACAGCAATGGACTGACTTTTGTTCATTCCATGTACCTAAGTCAACATATTATGAATTGTGGAAAGAAACATGCAAGAATTCCATTAAGATAATAGGCCATTCCAATAAATTCTCAGTGACCTAAGCTAACCTGAGAGTAGGTTGGACAAAAAAGGAACTTAAAAAAAATACCCGAAACATTGTTTCAAGAAAAAAATACTATAAGTTCTAACCAATTAAAGAATGAATCTAAGTTGAAGAAATATAAATCATCAATATAATAATATTGATACAATATGCAGAATATACAAAATCTTACTGTTCTAACTGAGCAGCAAATTGAGCAACTTTTTGTTTGCATTGGTTCGCAGTAGTTGTCACCTCTTCATTTTGATAAAAATCAGCCGATTTTTCATAGTAAACAAGAGCTTTCTCAATATTCTGTTCAGACTCATACAATTCAGCAATTTCCTGTATTTAATTTGTAAACAAGTGAAACCAAGTTAAAACAAGATAACAATAACTCCAGTAAACTCATACTTCAATGCACTTGATTTAAAATCGATTTGCATAAGCTGGGATATGAATAATTTATAAACGATACCAAGGAGAAGGGATACCAATACATTATATACAACAGATAGCCAAATATGCGTTTTCTAAATATTATGAAGCAAAAATGTGTATGTGTGCATGCGTTTGTGCTTGTGCACACGCTTGTGTATATGTATACCTTTAAATATCTAGCAGCCATAGAGAGTCTTCCAATGTCACAGTAAAGGTTTACAGCACGGTTTAAGCAAGATATAGCCTCTGTGTTCAAAGAGAGAAAATCGAACTTTAGTTGTCTTCTAACTAATTCAAGTGAGGAAAAACTAAGATAGGCTAAACCAGTTTTTATTTGCTTCTGTTTAGGATTGTAATTGTAAGTTCCAATCCAATATGCCAGTTAATTTTAATATGCCTTACACAAAAGATAAAAGTATGAACCCCCTACTTAGAGCTTATAAATACAAAGTCGGTGTTTTATTTATACATATGGAAAGATTGAACAATGAGATAACAAATATGTTTCACATATCATTTGTCCAAGCATAAATGCCGCAACTGATTTATATGATTTGTATTGATGTCAATACAGAGAAATATAGAATCTAAAAGGAATTGGCCTTGCTGTGGGGGAGCGTGATATTCGTTTAAATCAGAAATCACAAACTAGAGAGAATCTTAGTGCATGCATACCATTTATATTAGTTTTCTTGTAGCAATGTGCAGCGTCAACATGGGCCTGTGCAGCTTCATGCTTGCTTTCAGACTAGAAACAAAAAGACAAGACAACAATGTCATTGCAGGCTCCATAGAGAACTAAAGGATGCAAAAGAGATTCAACACTATAAACCCCACCCCAGAACCCCAACCATGAATGATACCTTCAAATGGCAATTTGCTAACTTTAGGTATGTCCCCCCAGCTCTGTCCCCTGAGAAATACCACAAAATAGATCAAATCAAGAACAACAAACAAAAGAGCTATTCACTATTCCATCCTCAATTATAAAGTTATTCAACAAAATAAAGCGAATAAAAAGTCATCAATGTAAAAGTGAAAACAGTCACAACATAACAGAAAGAGTATGGTTAATCAGTTGATCACAGTATCAACAAACTTCTTCTACAACTCGAATTTTTCTATTCGAGTAATTGATCAAATGGAAAAACAGGTAAAAACTATCCATCCAGTAAAATCAGATAAAAACTAATTGATTAACGAGAGTTCAGCATTCGGAATCGGACATCGAACACCTAAAATCAACATTCGCCGATTGTACTAATACTAACAACAATAATAAAATTAGCGTCTATGTCTAACTTAATCATCGTATAACTCTAAAACAGAATGAAATTAGAAAAAAAAAATAGAGAGAAAGAGAAAAAACATGATTTGGCAAGCTTGAAGGAATTGGCGGCTTTCTCGAAGAGATCTGCAGCATCCTCGTATTTGGAGCCAAACAAGGCCCAGCCACTGAGCTTCTTCTCAGCTTTCTTCTCGAATTCTTCGGCCTTCGACACCTGATCCGCCATTTTTCCTCCGATCAAAACTGCAATGGGTTAATTAAGAGAGTTAAGAGAGTTGCAGAGAATCATAAGCTAAAGAAGAAGATATAAAAGATATTTATTATATTAGACTGTGTTGACCACCAAGTCCAAAACCAAAACCGCAAAACTAAGAAACAAGAAAAGCAGCGTAAGGATGGGTTAAGGAGAATTATCAATTTTCCCTTTTCGAGAAAAAAAAAACGTTTCCTCAATAGCTTTTGGAGCAGTTTGGGCTTTTTTCTTCTATGGTACACATCATTTCCGAAATCCTATTTTCGGATTAGGGTTTCTCTTTTTCAGTTCTTAGATAGCATGAAAGCATAAATTTGTTGTAAAAAGGAGTATATATCACTCCCTTTCGAAGATCTATATTCAGTTTACATTTGTGGTGTGTGAAGTGAAAGTGAGAGAATAGCGTGTACCTGAGTTCTGGAGATAAATTCGTGAGTGAGTTTTTCGGTGCAGGTTGCGTGCAAGAACGATGCTGTGGAAAAGTGGCAGAGCAGTGCCGCGTGATCGAATGCAGGGAGAAGGGGAAATGGAGATAAGAGCATTGAAAAGCGGTGCTGCGAAAAGACCAGGTGAGGGAGAAGGGAGAAAAATATTAGTTGTAAATTTCAAAACTCATAAGCGTAATTATGACATTTCAACACGTTTGAAGGGGGTGCAGATTGAAATGTTTGGGGTTCCGGAAGCAATTTGTAGTTTATCAATATCTGTTTGGGCTTTTTTGTCTATCAATTTGAGGAGAATTGTTTCTCACACCATTATATTTTCCTTCTGCATCCCATATATACAGAAAATCCCCACTTTACACTTCTAGTTTACAGATTTTTTTAAATTTTACAATTTGAAAAAATGTGACATTGTGCAATTCTGATTGAACATTTTAAAAGTGAATGTATATATAAAAAATACTTTCAAAATGCGTAATATAACAATTTTTAACTTCTAAATTATAGTTAAAAGTAATTTTTTTTCATAAAGGAAAACTTTCAAAGTTATACCATCTCAAAATATATTTTCATAAAGTAAAGCCCCCCATGTTAAATTATCCTCTTTTTTACTCCTTCTTTCTTAAAGCACCCCATTATTTATATTGGATTAGTCTATTATTAGTCACAAAACTCTGTCTTTCGCACCTAAAACTTAAAATAGAAAATTATAATAAAATATAACTTGTTATGTGCTTAATGATTAACCAACCAACCTACCTTTTTATACGTTGAGTGGTAGGACTTATTTGGGTAAGAATGTGATAGATATGGTAATAATGGGGAGTGGAAACAATTGTTTAATAATGATATATATATATATATATATATATATATATATATATATATATATATATATATATATATATATTTATTTATTTATTTATTTATTTATTGTGTGATGTCCTGCATTCCCAATCCCATTTATTTTATGCAAAAACAATATCTTTGCAACTACAAATATTCTCATTGTTGTCATTAGAACTAGATATGTAATCGAGTCCGTTTATTTAAATTTTTACTCGTATAAAATGGAAAAGAAAAAATAAAAATGTTTGTATAACCTACATTTCAAATGATTTTCAAGTTTAGTAAATACCTATGTCTTATACAAGTTGTGATTTATTTGTTAGATATTAGATATGTACAAGTCATGAGATTATGAAATAAAGATTTAAAAGAACAAATATGGTGATTAGTACCACTATTTAAAATCTAAGAAGAGAAGAAAAAAACAAAACACATGGGTTTGGTAGTATATTGATGAAGAACTTCATACTACTCTCTAGAGAAATCAAACTGAGCTTCAACTTTGTCATCCTTCCCGACATGAAGATCGGCAATAGATGAGACAATATCAACCATACTAACAGAAGGTTTTGAAGGAAGAGGTTTGATTTGGTGATAGCCTTGAGGCAGACCATGTTTAATCCAACAATTATCAGAAGTGTGATTGGTTCGGTGATAATGGTCACAATATGTGGGATTGTGGTCACCAGACTAAGTTAAGTGTCCCCGTCCACGATTACCAGATAAATCACCACACAATTTTTTACTATGTCCCTCGTGAAAGGCAAGATTGGCAATAGAGTCTTGAGAATTAGAATGAGAAATTTAACTAAATTCACGTTATTGTGGAAGAATCAAAGATAAAGTTTTCATCAGAGTACGCATAGGCTCCATGAGCATAATTTGGGATCGAACTTGCGAGAATTCATCATTTAGTCCACAAATAAATTTGATGACACAATCATCGTCACGCTCTTTTTAGATCTTGAAAATCAAGTCACATGTGCAAGGACAAGCACAGGTCCATACAAGAATCGTGCGATACATAAGGAGTTATTTCCAGAGGATTTGAAGTCGTGTGTAATATTGGGAGATGGTGGAATCACCTTGTCGACAACTCTGAATTTCCTCTTATAAATCGGCAATACGAAACTTATCGCCATGAGAGAACCGTTGAAGAAGATCGATACATATATCAGACGCAAACTCCATCCACATTACAAATTGTTTAATGGCGGGCGTCATTGAGCGAGTGAGTCACGAAATTACCATCTTGTTACAGTGTTTCCAAGTTTCATGCAAGGGATCATTAGAGGGTGGACATAGAAGGGTATCGATAACAAAACAATTATTGTTTTTGGCTTCCAACGCAATGAGTATGTCATGTCGTCATTGCGGATAGTTGTTACCGGAAAGAAGAGGAGACACAAGACAATGGCGGGATTCTCACCAGAGTGAAGAAATAGGGGATTTGTGAGGTTTGTGAGAAGATCAGAACATGGATTAGGGTTCATTGGGTTTGTGGGAGAATAGAGAATGAAGTAGGATTTATCATGGCAGAATGCGTACAATAACATGTACAAATAGCAAAAGAAGTGTTTGGTGAAAAACAACTCAAAGAGAACTTTCTTTAGTGATCTATTAGAAACTTGAAACTTGTCTAATATATAGAATACAAATTCCATGATATAAGACAAAAGGAAAACCTAATATGTATCCTCATAAAGCAGAATTAGAATATTTGATAATAATATAAGAGAATACAGAATATGATATCTCTATAAATAGAATTAAACCCATAAAATTATAATTAAAAATAATTTTAAAATACTTTATTTACACTTTAAGTTCCTTAAATTAAATTAAATTAAATTAAATTCAAATACAAAGTGCAGTTAATATTAAATTACATAATAGAATATAAAATTGGTTAAATATATTTAAAAAATAATTTAAAATTATATAAATATAAAAAAAAGGTTAAATTACTTTTTTGGTCCCTTTATTTATCAAATAATATTAATTTGGTCCTCAAATTTTTCGTTATCTCAATTTGGTCCTCATTTTCTTAAAAATGATTCAATTTGGTCATTGCCGTTAATTTTGACCAGACGGTGTTAAAGTCAACGCCATGTGTCAATTTCTGTTTTTTTATTTATTTTTTTGAATTTTTTTGTTTTTACATGTGTCACTTCACAGTTGTGGCACGTGTCAAAATGACTCAATTTGGTCCCTATATTTGTTTTTAGTTTCAATTTAGTCTCAATTTTTGTAAAAATGAAACAATATTATCCCTCCTTAAATTGACACTCAATTTAATTTTTCTATACAACTTATGATGATATTCTTAATAAAATTGATATTTTTGTAAAATAGTTGTAGAAATATTTTTAAACAAGTTTTTTTTTAGTTTTATTATTAAACAAAGTTAAACCCCAAACTTAATTTCAAAAATTAACAATTTTGTCATCATATATAAAGGCATCAAGTGTATTATATTATACAAACTTAGTAAAGATTAAAAATCAAATAACTTGTCACACATAAGTTTAGAAATTAAATTTCAAGTTCAAAACAAAACAAAAGTCTAATGTTTTATATAGAATTTAAAGTTAATTTAAAATATTCATAGAAATATGTAATAAAAATGTTATTTTTAATAAGAAATCACCTGAAATTTATAAAAAAGTAAATTGAGTGTCAATTTTATAAGGGACAATATTACTTCATTTTTACAAAAATTTGGACTAAATTGAAACTAAAAACAAATATAGGGACCAAATTGAGTCATTTTGACATGTGACACAAATGTGAAGTGACACGTGTAAAAAATCAAAAAAATTCAAAAAATAAGAAATAAAAAATAAAAACAGAAATTGACATGTGGTGTTGACTTTAACACTGTCTGATCAAACTAACAGTAAGGACTAAATTGAATCATTTTTAAGAAAATGAGGACCAAATTGACACAACGAAAAATTTGAGAACCAAACTGGTATTACTTAACAAATAGAGGGATAAAAAAAGTAATTTAATAAAAAACAAATTGGGAGACCATGACCCCCTTAGTCATTGTTATAGTCTACCACCACTCATCTCAAATCCCTTAAAGTAAACAACACAAATTTCTTTTCCCACCCCATCTCAAACCCCTTCTTAAGTTTCCATTAAATAATAATAGTAATAACGATATCAATTCCTTAATTTACGTAGTTGATTTGCTAGATTCATGAAAACGCAGTTCATTCTGATACTTGTATGATTTCCATGATAAATAGTATCTGCAATGCAAAGTACATGGCCATGGAATATGTCATGAGTTTATTCATATATTGATGTTAATATATAGTGTCTCGTTGACTTATAGGTACTGTGTTACTTGAAATGATTAACATACAGTTATATACACCAATTATTTAAAATGAAAGTCAAAAGAAATAACACAGTATGAAAGGAAAAAGTTAGTTTTACCATTCTAACTTTAATACATAGCCATGTATGCTTTCTCAGACACAATAATGAACTGTTATGATATCTCTCAACAATTTTATGTTCAAGAACAACACTATGTTGTTATCAATCAAACTAATTATATGTATTTACATTATCACATTGTGTGGTCTTTCATCTTTCTTACTTAGTGATTGGATTAGGAAACAATAAGAAAGTGAGAGAAAGAGAATAGAACATATAAATGTTTTAGATTAAGAGAAGGAATGGGAATGAAAATTTGTTAATAATTTAATAGATGTGTTAAAATAAAGTAAGTTTGTAAATTAAGATATTTAAAAAATTATCAAAGCGTCTTTGGATTAAAAATAAAATATAATTAAATGTTAAAACATATTTAAATATCCTTATATTTTCATTATAAGATGAGTATTTTGTGATTAAATACCCGTTCATTTTTAATATCCTTTTATAGACAACTTTACAAAATAACTTGTTAGGAAAACTTTTAAAAAATTGAAATTAAGTGTTTATTAAAACTAAAAAAACTTGTTAGAAAAATTTGAATATATTTAATTTAGTTTTTCTTTTAATTTGATCACAATTTTCATTAATTTTATTTAATTTGTTATTTTTTGTCGCATCGTAATTTTTTAACGAAAATATAAACAAAATTAGTATTTAAGTTTACGAAATAATAATAGATACGAAATAGCATGTTGACTCTCAAATACATTTTGAACATTTCATTGAAAAAAAAAATATTTTTTATTATTTATTATTAAGATTTAAAAAATTCAATAAAAATGTATATTAAAAGTCAACAAAAGTTATATTATTATTTTTATTTACACAAAGATCCTATACAAATTAAAATTTATTGTACAACAATATAGCTAAATCATTTTCCTAATATACATATTTAATTTAATAATAAAATGTTATTTATTACACACATAACTATTTATTATATACATCGAAAATGATTTTTTTTGACAAACATTACCTTTTATTGATAAAATTACTAAATAGAGTAATTTTTTATTTTTTATAAAAATTACAAAAATAAAATAATATAATTTTATAACTTTTTTATCTAAAATAATTATTTTTCAAAGTTTATTAAACAAAACTTTGGTAGAGTACCATTTCCCTTGTATACATTACGAACACGCAAAATATTATGTTATGAGCTCCACATAATAACTATTACATAGTAATTATGCATAACCACGTAGTCATAGTCATCGTTTGACACGTAGTTAATTATGCTTTCTCTTTTTTTTAATAGTTACTATCATCAATATATTTTCTGTGCATGATTTTTTTTAACATAAAGTAAAAATAGTTATGTGTGTAATGTCATATGTTATCTATATTATGATTTTCTTAAGATAAGAAGAGTGTTCATGAATCTAAAATTCATTACAAGAAAGAAAAATAAGTTATGAAAAAGAGAAAATAACTAAATTTCAGAAACTTGGCTACTACAAATTTATTAAGAAAAATATTTTATGATTATCAAGGATTCTAACTCAAGTAAAATATATTTCAACTCTTGTGTACATAATACATATATTATTGTTTTTTTTTCACAAAAATCACAAATGCTTTATTTAAAAAAAAAAAAAAAGTTGTTGAAGCCAGATAAAATTATTAAAAAATCATTAAGAAGGAAAAAGAAAAATCCATATCGTATTTTGCCATGTGTTGAATGTTCCTCAATAGTTGTTTCCACCACATCTTGTCTGTTCATTTTTTATAGAAAGAAAATTTAAATTAGGACTCTAACGCTTGGATAAAATGAGTTCAATCTTCTAAACGAATTGTACTTAAAGTTTTAATGTTGTACATAGGTAGTGGAAAACACATTTTTCCTTATTAATAATGCAGTCGTACGTTGTTTAGAAAATAACTAAACTTTAGCCTCCCTTTTGCACGCAGTAACACATATTATTCTCATTAGGATAAGCATAAATATGCTCACTAATCACGTTTTAAATAAACTAATAATGTTTTTTTTTTTCTGATATATAGAGGAATAATCCTTGCCACACATTAAACCAGTGCCAATTTCTATTGTCCTTTCCGCATTGCATTTATCCTCCTCAAGGTTCCACATTCTTAATTATACCTATTTTATATGTCTCATTCTTATCCATTTATTTTTCTTCCCTAATGCTCCATCAAACATAAATAAAACTTATGTTAAATGCACTAATTAATACCATTAAAATCCATGCTTATCCATAATATTGATCTTCCATATTTAGAAAACTTCTCAAACTCATTATTCTGTGTATTTGATGCAGAATCATCTTTATATACAATTAATTAACAAACTAATCTTTCGGCCTTTCAATTTTTTTATCTATTTTAATTCTAAACAAGTATTATTTATACTATATGTAGGCGACCCTGTGTAACTACCGACCTAAACCATTTATATCCAGCTCAAATATAAAAAGATGATTGACTAAACGAGATAACACACATGGCAACTTAGCCGCCTACTCCAAAGAATAGCACATAAGGAAGAATTTTTAACCTCAAACTTAGAAAGAATGCAACAAGGCCTCCAATGTCGGCTCGCTAACAAAGAGCTTAGGCTTGGCCCAAGCCCAAGCCTATTTGTAACCCAAACATTGACCCAATGCAATGAAGAGGGTCCAACCTATGAGAAGGGAAAAACATAATTAATGACTCTATAAATGCACGTGGGTCCCAACAATTAAGAGGTACGTTTTCATTAATTCACTAATATGATATTTGACTTTTGAGAGTCTTTGCTAACTTTCCTTTCCGCAAATAACTTTCTAAGGTTCAGACCGTCAACATTAGAAGAAGACACATCCAAATCAAGAAACAATCAGTCTGAAAAGATAGTGATCGAGGTAAAATGTGATTTATATATATATATATATATATATATATATATATATATATATATATATATAATAAATAGTAAAGATACAATGAATCACCGTATTTTATATATTTTTTTTGTTTTTAGGTTTAAATCTCTACCTATAAGAATTAGGACCAGAGAAGAAATTTGTATATATATTATCTTTAATTTCAGCTTTTAAATTATATAAAAGTATTATACGTGAAAAAGTTATAAAAGAAAAGAAAATGTTATGCCAGAGAAGGATGGTGGGAAATGATTGATTGAGGCATGAGTTCCATGCTTGAGCTTAAGGTTTGGGGGGAAAGAAGCCGTTATCAACGGAATTTTGTAGGACCAACGGTATCAATTCTTATTCATATGTCAAACTAATTAATGTCACACCTCACACTACACACTTCCATCATACAGTTACCACCACTGTTGCTATTTTTTTTTTTTGTTTTTTTTTCTCTAAAAACGTGTTCAAAACTAAAAGTTAATTTGAAAAATAAAAAATTAGCGAAATTGAATTCTTTTTATATTTCTATGACCTTAAAATTTAATATACGATAAAATTCTGTAAATGGCTTAACAGGTTTGTATTTACATAGGTTAATATATATAATTTTGTTATATGTTGATAAGTGATCTTAAGTCGTGAATTTTGTCAATAAATGTATCGTTTTATATTAACAATAAAATTTAATATAACAGTAATATATCGCTGATTATTTTTTACATGGTTGGTTTTTGAAGGGTTTAAAATATTTTTTAAAGGGTTTTGTTTTGCTTTTTTTTTCAATTAGATTGATTTAATTTATTTTAAATATTTAAGAGAAATGAACAAGTTTCGTGTGTTTTGTATATCTAACTCAAACTACCTGGAAATTTATATGGTAACTAAAATTTAAGAACTGAAAACTTGAATTATAAGTTAACTTATTGTGAGATAAGTTAAAATTGTAGTATTTGAATTACAAGTTAACTTATTGAGATTAATACTTTAATTTATTTCAAATTATTCATTGTATTACAATTTGAAAATTTATTTTTAAATTTTAAATTAAAAAAATTGATGATTTTATTTTATCTTAAATATAACTTATTACATTTGAAAGTCTTTTAATGTTAAAACACTTTACCCTTGATTAGTGGTGATAATTTCTTTATACCGTCCTTTGACAACAAAAAATGCTAGTATAAGAAAAAAATTAATCCAAAAGTTAAAAAAATAATTATGGATTATTCTACTACTCATCGTTCATCTTATCTATTGATATAAGTATATTTATCGGGTCCAATATATGATGCTAAATAATATGGTTTAATAAGACTCAATTAGTCTCACAAATAAAAACACTACAAAATAATAAGATACATTCAGTTAGACAAATATTTACATATTAATAGTAATTATGACAAATATCGATAGTTTAATTACATCTTAATATTCCGTAATACCAAATATTTGCATAATATTTTGTATATAAAAAAATGTCTCATATTATTATTAATTCAAGGTAAGTTGTCATTTTATTGATATTGATTACATGTATTATCACATGGATCAAAGGCCTAAAATGGCATATAAATATATCTAGTATTTTCAAAGAATATTAATTAATTATCAGATACTCTAAAAGATTCAAATACTTTTACTGAGTTGAGTGTCAGAGAGTCTTTTGCAGGTGAATCTTTTTTTAGAGCAACAAGAGATTTGATTCTAGTCATCACGAACATCAAGTCGCTACTTAAATCTTGTCACCTGGGTCTATGCTCGCATTTCGACGATAACTATAAAACTTGATATAACAATAATATGCTTGTTTAATTCTTAAAAGAAAACAGTACTAGATAAATATTATTATTTTTTGGTTTGTAACTAGTTTTGATCTAATTCTTTTTGAAACAAAAGTTTTTTTTTATTGTTTTTGTGGATTAAGAATATATAATACATTTTGGATGTAAAATTATCAAAATATATCTCTATTTAAAAGTCATATATTTTATAAAAATGGTTAGAAATTGAATAATAATCAACATATCACGTCAGCAGATTTTATACTCAACTAAATAATCAATTAACAATCTCAGTACACAATCCCTAAAAAACCAATATTGGCAAATAAAATGCATCAATATCTTTCACTTCTACAAATATTGTGTTCATTTTGATTAATTTTTAAAAGTAAGATTTCACGCCTAATCAAACCCACTAACTATATTTAGTAACAATGTAATACAATTGTAGTTATTCTTTGGTTTTTACTTAATATCGTAAAAAACATACTAGTTAGACCAATTCTTATAATTGAAGAAAGTTGTTGTATCTCCCCATTCATGATTGCTCTAAAAGTGATGCAAGCAATCATTGTACGTTAGCTAAAAGAATTACTTTCATGCTTTCAAACTTTTACTTTTTTTTATCCAATTAACTAATCTCAAAATTCAAATTTAAGATCTTTTAAACAATATATAAATTTTAAAATTAACATTTATAAGTTCAATCCTCCTTCTCTGGAGAGACATAGCCTAACTTTTAAGTATAATTAAAAACCACATATATTAATTGAACCCCAATGATAAAATACTAGTAAATAAATTATACTTTAAAAAAAATCAAATTAATATATTTATTTATTTATTTGGGCATTGGCATTAAGGGGAGAGAGTCAAGAATGTCATGCTTATTTGTCCCATTGGGCTTATCCCTTTCTCTTCGACAATTTATTGTGCCTTTTCGTCCAATCATCATTCTCATCTAAATAATTTTTTAGATCCTTTTTTTCTATTTTCTATTTGCAATTTGCAAATTACAATCTTTGCAAAATCCCCATTTTTCGAACCATTCATCACCAATTTGCAATTACAATCCTTGCAAAATCCTAATGAAAGATCTCTGTGTCTCTATTTCTTCCTTGTTCTTATTTCCCTTTTGTTTTCCTCCTATTATTGTGTACGTAGGATATGAGGAAGTTTTGACTTCTAGTTAACCTTTACTTTGCAAATTTTTTCGTCCACCCTTTCTATGTTTCTTTGGTCATCACGCTTAGATTTTTCATGATTTTGGGTCCATCTTAGGTATTCTACATCATCATTGTAGGTATAAAAAATATATGCTAGTGATACAATATGTAAATTATAGTTTCAATTTAAAAAAAAATAAAATTGGTGGGTCTAAAAATAAAAGGATTAGAGCTAGAATTTAGGTTTGTCCAAAACTATGGAAGAAAGAGCTTGTGCTATCCTTTTCAGTGCATGATGACAGCAAACATGGAGCAGAGGTACATAAGTTGTTGTTGGAGTTTTAGGAATTTACTAATTTGTTTAATAATGAGCTGTAAACCCTATCCCAACATGAAAGGTCATTGTATTATACAAAATTATTCCACCAAAAATTCAGAAACCAAAACAATTTGAAAAGTTGTTCAATTGCATAAGCTTTTTAGTGTGTTACTGGTACAGTACTTAATAGGTCTGCTTCTCACCCCAAATCTCAATGTATCCTTTTATGAATTCAGAGGTAAATGGAGACAAAGGCTCTTGTAGATTCTCAAACTTTCCTTTTAGATCTCTCTCTCTCTCTTTTTATAATACTCTACTTTTGTTTTATTGTTCTGTTCAGTAATTCTGTCAGACAAGAATTTGAAAACAGGCAAATCCATTGAAGTTCATGATATTCATGGTAGTAATTGACATAAGTAGAAATAACTTTTTTTCTATAATTGTAATTATTACTTTTAGGATTTTTCTACGATGGATCTTGAAAATTTAAGGAGATTACCCTAAAAACATAATAGAACACTAAAGAGACATAAATTGAATTTACTCGTAAAAGATTGACATCATCTCCAATTCAAAACTTTAAAATTATACTATTAAAAAAATTCATATTTTTTTTTTGTTAATTTTGTTTTGAATTTTTTTTCGTATAAAATACTTATAAATTTTGTTATGATAAAAATTTGCAAGAAATTGTTGTCAATATTTTCACAAAATATTTTATATAAAACATTTTTTACAACAAAATTTGTAGAAAATACTTACGAATTTTATAATTTTGTAGAAAATACTTATCCACTAAGAAATTATCTGTCAATTAAGATTCTTAGAAAAAATAGCAGAAAAAAAAAATTTCTTACAACTTTTTTTAACAAATTTGAAAGAAAAATCTTATTAATATGAGAATTTTTAGTATTATTAGGAGTTGATGAGTTTTTGTTGCAATATAATACTCAACTTTTCTGTTTTAAATAAATGTTAAGCTTAAACTCATACTTGGATAACCTGATCCTCTAAAATTTCATATTTAAAAATATTTGTAAAACATTAATATTTAAGATAACTTTTCTTATATACAACATGTAAGTGAATGGTTCTTTAAAAAAGCATAAATATTTACATCAAACATGGGAGAAATAAAGAGAGTTTTCAATATTTTAAAATCTTTAGAATGAAATTTGATGTTAATGAAAATATTAGGTTAAACAATAAAACCTTAAATAAATGAATAGGTTATAAAACAATGTATACAATCATAGATGCAAAGGAATGAAGTTTCCTTTTTTTGAGCTATGCGAACTTCTTGACAATGAACTTTAACTAAACACCATAGATAAATTTAATTTACATGTAAAAACTTTTTAATGATCAAGTCAGTAATATACTTCAAATATCAGTAATTACATAATAAGAAAGATTGATTGAGCTTCTATCTATATTTGATATTAAAATAAAAGTGATATTGTAACAGATTAAAATGATGATTGAGTTTTCTAGTTAATGGGTTCAAAATTATAAGATTTAATACAAATCTAATCTAACATAGAAGTCTAAAAATTAGTTAAAGAAAAAATTAAGTATTTAATACGTTTGCATGTAAGTCATTTTCAATGTCAAAATACTCAATATCATAATGAACTTTCTTATATCAATGTATTATAATAATAGGAACTAAAATTAATAATACTATAATAGAAGATAAAATGAAATATTATTACATTGTATGCATTAATAATAAATAATAGAGATTTTTTTTAATATGCAAATTTAGTGGATGATGGAGAAGTCACAATATGCATTTATGATTTGATGATGTAAAAGTATTATACTTAAAGATATGACATTCTCAACGTTTTTTTTTTCATATAGTAATGAAGTGGGTAAACGAATAGATGATTCGAAGAATGTACAATATATGAAAAGTTTTACTACGTTTCATGATTGACATCAAATGTTTTTATGGAAATTTAAATAAGTTTAAAATGAAATGTTTATAAAGATTTAACTTTTGATTTAAATGATATAAATTTATTTCTAAAATAAGTAATACTCATCATTCTATAATTTCTAATTGAGAAATTTTGTTGTAAAATAAGCTATTTTTTTGTTTGCTAGTATACATATCTATCTAATGTAAGTAGTTTTATAGCATCCACATTATTATATCATTTTTAACCCAACACAATCTAAGTTATGCCTCCATTTAAATCATGACATGCATTTTTTGAAGTGTTTTTAACTTTTAATCAACATATGATTTATTTATTAAACATAGTACAATAATAACTAGAAGTTAACAAAATGTTTTAAGTATAAATCTTTTGAAAGTATAATGATTTTAAACTGGAGTGAAACAAGAGAAGGAACACCAATAAGAGCTACTTTTAGATGGATTGGCTACAAATGAACGACTTACCTTTGAATAGGCTAAAGAATTGAACAGGAGAATAAATGTAAACGAACAAACTTCTGAGAAAAAACACATGACACATTGTGTTGGTACTGCTGAATTTTACAAATTTAAATAATGCAGGCTATGTGGACCAAATGCAGGTCAACCCGTGATTGGTCTGTATAGACTGCTGATTATGTAGGATGGAATTAAGTGAACTAATGGACTAAAATTTTCAGCCCACCTCATACTTTTCCAAGTAAATCTATGAGCTGATTCACATTGCCTATCCCATATTGTCATCCGTATTAAAATCAGTTTCTTAACAAATTTTACAAAATAAGTTAATCAAGATAAAAATAAATGCGGTCTAAATTGAACTGACTCATTTTTGGACTAAGTTATTCATATTGCAATCTAAATGGACTTAGATTAGATGGACATGTAAGTTTACAAAATGATAATTCTGTAAAATATAATTATATTTAAAAGTAAAAATAATATCATTTTTAAAAAAATATATATACGTATTATTACATTTTTTATATTAAATTAGTATAGTTGAAGTTAAAATTAATTTTATTAATATGACTTAAACTTTAAAATACATATTTTAATTTTTTAAATAAAAAAAATGATGTGTTGATTCAGCACCGGATCAATTTAAGCTTAAAAATTAAAATCCACTAAACAAAACTAAGGTTATTCGACATTTTTTTTAAAACACTCCATCAGGATAAACCAGACCAACCCAACACATTTAACAATTCTAATTATAACTAAATAACATTACATTTAGAGCTAACTAATCAAATTTTATCTCTTAAGAATCATCAGGCTCATAAATAATATCTTATTTAAAAGATATCAAGTGACTATAAATAAGGAGAACAATAATTCATTTTATGAATAAAAAATAAAAGTAATATATTTTTAAAGTATTAAAATGACATTAAATTATATTCGTAAATATACATGATTAAAGATTGAATTAATTTCTTGAGAACCTTTGCGAATAGGAATCTATTGTTTTTTCTCGTTCCCCACAAAATTACTTTATCCCACAGTTAGGTGATATAATAAAAGTAACAAAGGAAGCACGTAGAGACACGCGAACTCGTGTCTCCAACTAGTGCTCCATCTTTTTATGCCTTTCACCTGTTTGTTTAATTGTCACAAACAAAAAATGAAAGAGAAAACAGTGACGAACCAATCATCTACAATGCCATTTTCATTGCCACCTGGTAGCTTGGTCTACACATGCCCCTCTTTTTTTTTATTAACCAGACGGCTTAATCAATTTCTTCAATCCATCATGAGAACCTCTCATACGTGACCACATACCCTAAGCTTCGATATTCAATGCTATTAGTTGTTTAAGATTCATAATTAGTGATAATTTCGAATGATCATAAGATATTAAAAAAAATCAAAGTACTCAACCGCTCAAGAAAGTTAATTAAGTGTCTCAAATAGCAAAAGATACTTTATGCATTAATATAATGGAAAAGTTTGGGACAATAACTGGGGTGTCAGCCAACCCGTCACACTAAACCAAATAAAAAATTGCAATAGGGACACTTACCTAAAATAACAAAAAAAAGCACTACCAGAGGAAAAGAATAAAACACTGACACATGATTATAATACAATTAAAACTAGCTAAATATATATATTTTTATTTATTTTGATTATAATCACGAATTTGATATTAAAATAAACGTCTTTCTTCTACAAAGACATCATAAATCTTGAATAATATATATATATATATATATATATATTAATATTATATTATATTATATTTAAGATTAAATATATTTTTTGTTTATAAATTTTCACGCAAAATTGAAAATCATCTACAATTTAAATTGTGATACATTTTTTTATAAACATAAAAAATAAATAAATATAATCATTTTAATATAATAATATAAATTTTGTTCTCTCATATGTTTAATAATATTTAAGATTGACATTTGAACAAAATATGTGAAAGAGTATAAAGAATTTACGGTTAGTAAAAAACGTTTTTTAATATGTAAGAAAATTTCATTAAATAAAGTTATAAGAATAATGCCTATTTATTTTTAAAGTTCGAATACTAGATGTATCAAAATTTAAAATATAAACAAATTTCAATTTTATATTATTATAAAAAAATTCATATTTTTTGTTAATTTTATTTTGAATTATTTTTTGTAAAAAATACTTACAAATTTTGTTGTAAAAAAAATTTACAAAAAATTGTTACCACTTTTTTCTCAAAATATTTTATATAAAATACTTTTCGTAACAAATTTTGTAAGAAATACTTACAAATTTTATAATTTTGTAGAAAATAATTATCCACATGAAGGAATTATCTATCAATTAATATTTTTGAAAAAGATGACAGAAAAAAATATTTTTTTTAAATTTTTTTAATAAATTTACAAAAAAAATCTTATGTAATACGAGAATTTCTAATAATGTATTAAATTTAAAAATTAAAAACATATTTAATCATATATAAAATAAAAAGAGAGTTGTCCGTTCACATATGAATTTGTATATATATTGTTTGTAATGTTATTCTATGCTTTTGAATTCTTCTGTCCGTCCCAGTTTAGGTTGATTCATAGAGGTGCATCATGCACGTACTTGATTACAGGCAGAACAATGCACACAATTTAACAATGTTTTTCTTTGAAAAGAAGGAAGAGCACAGTTACCCATCTATATATAGGTATAAAAAAAACAAAAGAAATTTACGAAGTACGAAGAATAGTTATTTCTATGAGGATTAAAATATACGCATACATAGATAATCTTAAAAAAAAAAAACACGAGATACCAAAATAGTTGTGATTTCGAAACAGAGAATTATAATTGTTTTACCACCGAATGACCATGATATGTTGTCAAGTGCTACTGCTATAGGATAACGATATAGGCATCAAAACATTCTCACGTAGAATATTAGGGTAAGTCTCGGAATATATAATAGCCGAAATTCTTTCAAAATCTAATGTTGAAATTCTAGAAATATTTAAAGAGATAAAGCTTGAAAGAGAAGAAAAGAGAATTTCATCTATAAAAAAAGAAGAGAAATTCTGGGGACCTGGGTTGAAAACTGAAAGTGACGTACATTTTAAGGTACGAAAAACAAACTTTAAGACGTTCAAAACCCCTTTGCTTTTTGAGAATGGTATAAAGGGCTAATTAATCAATGTGTATTAGTAATTTGTAAATACTTTTAGCATTTGTGTTTACGTTTAATTAATAACAAAAATCATGACGTTCTCCATGGTAATTTACTTGATTTCTCTTTTCTAGTTAATTAAGGTGGCAAATGCATGCAGCTTGTCGAGTTTGGTTCCTCTCTCTGGATTCAGGTGAGCACCACGCTGTGTTCCAATACAAGTTTGGTAGAAAAATGTTGAAACATCATCTACTACATTTACCCACTAATTATGTGCTTAGATTAGTTTGCTTTATACCATAAATAGTTTTAAATAATATTTAAAATGAAAAGCTAAACATAGATTATGTATGAATTTTGTTTTTGTGCGAGAGCCATTTTTTCTTTGTGTCCTTGGAGTGGTCCTTGATTGCTACGCTTCAAGATGATGATGGTCTTCATCCATCAACCCAACCCAACTTAACTTTGAAGTTGACCCAAGAGACATATCTGTAATTAGACAACTTTCCTTCTTTCCTTTCCCGTTATAATTTCAGCATCCAAGGGATGTCGACTTAATTGTTTTTTCTTTCAAATCACTGTGCAAACACATCACTCTCAACCTTTTTTCATATTTTAATCTCTCTCTCTAATTTTCTTTTTAAATTATCGTGGTGATTACATTTTCACCGTCCAACTTTTGCTATCGATTACGACTTTAGTAAAAGGGAAAATTTACTATAAGAAAATTACATGCTGATGTTATAAGAACCGATAAGTAGTATAGCGATAAACCTTCATGATTGTAATCATTAAAATGCATAGATTCTAATATTGTAATCTAAGATGAATTCAGGTCTAAAGAGTCTCAATTGCCAGCATTATTGAGAGGTTTTAGATTAACCCAACATTTGTTTCTGGGGTTAGGGCTACTCGAGAGAAGTTTGTTTTTTTTTTTTCACATAATGATTTTCCCACCTCAGTCGTCAATCATGTCTAATGAGTATTCTAGCTCTCCACAAACAGTGTAACACTACAAAAACCAAACCAAAGCAAAGTAGTACTCTGTTGTTGTATTGTAATGTAATTTCACTCCAACGTTATTGATGCGAGCATGATGTCAACCCGCACTATAGTCCATGGATTATGGCCACTACTCTCTCCTCAAGTCCCAACCCCACTGCCACAGTTTCACTCTCTCTCTTTCTTTCTTTCTCTTTCTCTTTCTCTCTGACTCACCAAACAAAACAACACAGCACAAAACACACTTCTCTTCTCTCTCTAGACTCTATCTGTATCTGACTCCCGACACTGTTTCAGAACCCGACAAAAGCAAAGCAACCTCTGCCTCCTCCCTTCGCAGTTCTCACCTCTCACTCTCTCCTGCCCAGGGGCTCTTCCCGTAATAAAGCCCAAAACTTTTCCTCTTTCTGAAACCACACACACTTCCACCACTTCCATTTATTTTTCCTCGCAAATGGAAACCCACCAGAGAGAATGATATGATATCACAGTTCCACATGCTTAACCTCTTCATCTTCAACTCTTCCTCACCTTAACTCATCTATCTCTCTCTTCTTTTCCTCCGAGCGACACCACACACACACACTCTCAATCTCTCTGATGGAGAAGACGCTGGTTCTTCACAAGCTCGAAGCTCGTGGCATAATTTAGACATTTTTCTTCAAGTCTTTCTTTTCTCTACCTGGTTTACTTTCCTTTCTTTTTGCTTGTCTTTCTACAACATCCTCTGCTGGAGTATGGCATGCCGGAAACTGGTCGTTGGGAACTTGGATCCGCAGAGAAAGAGAAGTGGGGGGTTGAGGACGAAACAGGCGGGGAGAGGATCGTGCCGTGGTAGTTAGGACCCGGAATCTAAACTCGCCGGAAAATGCGTGTTTTCCGGCTTTGATAATTGCCCTTTTGTGTTTTTCTGTTCGTGCATGCTGTTGTTTCTCCATTAGGTCGGAGAAAAGAAAAAAAAGCAAGTAAATTGTCGCGTGCTTTGAGATGGGGTTTTTGTTGAAAGAAGCTTTGAGGACTCTCTGCGGTCGGAATCAATGGTCTTATGCTGTGTTCTGGAAGATCGGTTGCCACAATTCTAAGTAAAAAGCTAAATCTTTTAAGTTTTTGCTTGTTTCATCTTCCTTGTGTTGTGTGTTATTTCGTGTTTATTTTTTGTTTCATGGAATGTATAACCTGGATGCAGTGAACATTTTTGTGTGGAAATTCTGGTTGTTGGAATTTCCAAATCAATTTTGGTTGATTACTTGCTGTTATATGTTTGCTTTTGGTGCTTGTACTTTATCAGGACCTCGTATAGGAGGAACTCATACGGAATTCATGTCCATATTAGATTCTGTTTCTGGAGATTTGTTTCCAAGATATGATGGACATTTTGGGGTCTTATTTATGGGCCACTGCTTCCTTTTATTTGATTCGTATTCGTGTCCTGCAATATACTCTTTTATACTTTGGAACTTTGTGCCTTGATTGCTTCTGTTTTGTCTTCAAGAATCTTAGTTTTAATATATATAATATTTATTTAAAAATAAGTTTATCTGCCATTGGTTTACCAGGCGCACTAACTAAACTAATGGATTATTGGTTTGTGATCCTTCGCACGAATCTGCTAATTCGGAGTTTGTCTTTGTCTTTTGATTCGGTTTGGCTTTATTTACTTTTCCACTGATAGAAATCTTTTCGTTTTATTTTTAATTTTCATCTGTAAGCGAGCGGTTTATCTGCTGATCAATTTTGTCATGCAAAAACTTGATTAAAATATGTTATCTCTATTTCCTTTGTTTTGGTCCTTTGATTGAGCCTTGTCTTTTGCTTATTGAGTAAATACATGAAAGTATCTTTGTTGCTTGTCCATCGATCTCGTAACCCAAAATGGAGTTTGAATTATTAAGCGTATGAAATTTTGCTGATTTCTGCTGATTAAGTATCTTTGTTTAAGCTAGTTGAGTTACTCAAGTATGGTTTGATTTGGCAGGTTATTAATCTGGGAAGAATGCTACTATGAACCTTTGCCATGCCCTCCACCCATGTTTGGAATGGGAGATTTGCCTTATCAGAATGGGGGAGGACACTGGTTTTCTTCAGGTTCTCAATCATCTCAACTCGGGATTCAAGAGGAGGACCGAGTCAATTCTTTGATTAACAAAATGACAGTAAACAATTCAGTTATCATTGCAGGAGAAGGGTAAGTGCTTTGCATCTTCGTGTATTTGTGCATCTAATTCAGGTTTCCACAAAATTTTCAAGTGATTTTGTTGTTTATCCCATGTTACTGAACTGCCATTTTTTGTGTTATTCAGTATGGTTGGACGGGCTGCATTTACAGGCAGCCATCAGTGGATTCTCTTGAACAGTTTCACAAAAGATGTATATCCACAGCAGGTATGAATTTGATTATTGGCTTCTAGAGGTTAAATACATTTTTCTTGTAGGGAAGTTTAGAGACTTGGAGTATATATTCTTGTGAACTTTGTTTTGATTTCTTGTATCTGTGCTCCCTTTTTAGTTATACCCTGAAGTGCATCACCAACTTTCAGCTGGAATACAGGTTTGTGATTTTACTTATGATCCATGTCTGGTTGTAAAACTTTGTATTTCTGTTTCATGATGCACTATCATATTGTTTTTGCAGACAGTAGTAGTTATTCCTGTACTTCCTCACGGTGTTTGTCAATTTGGTTCTTTCTTACCTGTAAGTCCTTTTCTTTCTATTGTTCTGTAATACTGGAGAGATGTAATAATGATTTTCTAGTTTGTATTCTAGTGATTGTACCATCATTTTCTGCTGTTCCAATGTTCCCCAACTAATGCTCCAATACTTGATGACACAGATGAATGAGAATATGGGATTTGTGAATGATGTGAAGAGCTTGATCTTGCAATTAGGATGTGTTCCTGGCGCCCTTCTATCTGAAGACTATTCAGCAAATCGATTTGCTGGACCTTCCATTGTGCCGGTGTCTATTGATCCACCTGTCATTACGTCGAATTGCACTCCCTCAGTAGCTAATGGCTCCAATCAGAAAAGTAATTCATTTCATACTTCAAGGCCTTTTGTTCAAACACCTTGCCATTTAAATGTAGAGACAAGTACCTGCCAGGGTTCTGCACTGGCACCAGAAACCTGTAAAATGAACCAGATACCCAGCAACCATTGCCAACCAAATGTTATTCCAATGAGTAAAACAAACTTTTCTGGGCAACAACAGAACAGAGCTATGGAGGCTGAAGTGATAATCTCAGATGTTGATTCATGCCTGCAGCAGCATTCTGTTTCACATACTGCTAGATCTGCATTTGATAACTTGACTGGTTCTGGGTCTTTTGGTCAATCTTGTTTGAGTGATGATCATCTAACATTAATGGAGCAACAAATCATATCAGCGATTGGGAATCGAGATAATGTTAATCCTTGTTTCAATGTGTCAAGCACCTTAAACATGCCACATCTAAACACAGATGGAGGCCACATACTTGGCCACAGTATGAATTCTAGCAGTGCCCCTTTACTTGGAGGAATCCCAATACATGGTGGAATGAGTACTCTTTTGAGGTCAAATCTGATTACTAGTCCTGGTTCAAAATCTCCCAAAGCATCCACAGCTGATTTATCCAGAGAAGTTGAGATTGGTCTTCAAAATTCTGATTCTTCAACTAAAGCAAGAGGTTGTTCTTTGGCTAATTCGAGTAATCAATGCAGCACCTTTCCCATGCACGTAGAAGGTTCTGATCACAAGTGTGTTTCAACTAATCAAAAGATAGATTATGATTTGCATCAGGCCCCTAACCTCCCCACTTTCCATGTTGAGCAACGTGTGCCCATTAGTGGTCAAATCCCTGGTCTTGCCCATGATTGCGTTAGTAAAGATGATAGTATTCAATCTATGATGGGAATGAATCCCAAACTCAAACTAGATTGTACTAAACCTCCATCAGATGATGACCTGTTTGATGTTTTAGGGGTAGATTTGAAAAACAAATTGCTGAATGGAAATTGGAATAAACTCTTTGCAGACGAATTGGATGCAAATACAGAAAATATGGACAAAAAGTCAGAACCTATGAACATACCAGACAGTGGCATATTTTCTGGGACGGGAACAGACCACCTCTTGGATGCAGTGGTCTCCAAAGCCAAATCTGTCGTAAAACAAGATTCTGACGACATGTCTTGCAGGACAACATTGACAAGGAACAGTACTTCCTCTGTTCCCTCTCCTTCCTGTAGACCGGTTATGTCTGGTAATTTCCAAGGGGGTTTATTTGATTTCCCTAAGAATGGTGGTAAAACAGGTGCCACAGAAGCTACCTTTCTTAGGTCCAGATGTAACAAGGAAGATGCCGGAAACTGTTCTCAAACTAGTTCTACTTATGGCTCACAACTTAGTTCATGGGTTGAGAACAGTGGGAGTGTTAAACGTGAGAATAGTGTTTCTACTGGATACTCAAAGCGGCCAGATGAAGCTTGCAAACCCAATCGTAAGAGGCTTAAACCAGGAGAGAATCCCAGACCTCGCCCCAAAGATCGCCAAATGATTCAAGATCGGGTGAAAGAACTAAGAGAAATTGTGCCAAACGGAGCAAAAGTATTTCCTTACTTATACTTCATTCCAATTTTTTAGTTGTTTGAATATCTTGTTCAGGAACTGAGTTTTCTTTTCCTTCTGTAATCTCTTTCTGTGACTAACAGTGTAGCATTGATGCACTTTTGGAACGGACCATCAAGCACATGCTTTTCTTGCAAAGTGTGACAAAGCATGCCGACAAGCTAAAACAAACCGGCGAGTCTAAGGTAAGGGACAGTCTAAGCTAAAACAATGTTATTTGAAGAATTATTAGTAATGAAAAAATGGGATCTTTTCTTAAATATGCAGATTATTAATAAGGAAGGTGGGTTGCTTTTGAAAGACAACTTTGAGGGAGGAGCTACATGGGCATATGAAGTTGGCTCACAATCCATGGTTTGTCCTATTGTTGTTGAGGATCTGAACCCTCCTCGCCAAATGCTAGTGGAGGTAGTGGATTTTTTTGAAGTTCTTTTGTAACATATATTCATCATCACCTCTATAATCTGTTTGCTGGGTTATTTTCTGCAGATGCTTTGTGAGGAAAGAGGTTTCTTTTTGGAAATAGCCGACTTAATCAGAGGATTAGGTTTAACAATATTGAAAGGGGTAATGGAAGCTCACAATGACAAAATCTGGGCACGCTTTGCTGTTGAGGTAATACTATGCTTTTGATGTTTTCTGAACTTTGAAAGCAAAGATCATGACCATGATGAGGATAATGAATCATCCAATACTGAATTTGCAGGCCAACAGGGATGTAACAAGGATGGAAATATTCATGTCACTGGTTCGTCTTTTGGAGCAAACGGTGAAGGGAAAAGAATCTTCATCCAATGCAATGGATAATAACATGGTGTATCACAGTTTTCCACAGGCTGCGCAGATAGCAGCAACTGGAGGGCCTAGTAGCTTGCAATGAACTCATCTTTTTCATGTTTTCTTAGTGTGGATGTGTTGAGAGCAAGCACAGAATGCGCTTGCCATGACTGACATCAAATCCAATCTAAGATTTCAGGTGGACTTAACTTTCCCTAACTGTTTTACATCTCATATCTGAACTCATTTTGAAAAAGAGTGTTTAGGTACTAGGTAGTGGAGAACATGTCTAGATACTATGTATTATTCCTATGTTGTAACAGAATGTTTTGTTTCTGTGCCTCCAAACATAATGCATACTACTGTGTTGGCATTGTCTACTGATACACAACACTGAACTCTTAGATGACTTGCATCCATTTTTTTTAAATTGTGTGGGGTTGATACCGAAGCAGTTGTTGTTGTGATTCAGATAAGATGTATAGATATGGAAAGAAGGGTCTCGTGTGCTCCTTGGCTTGCTACACGCTTTCTCCTTTACCCTTTTGAAGAAGGTTTTGTAACATGTTTAAAAGTTATAACTATTTATATTTTCTGAATCTTAAAGTTTTGTATCATGCTATATATTATAAGTTTACTTGTGGTTGGTACGTTTGTGCAAACATGGGAAGGGGCAATAGAGTTCATTTTTATTGTTATTAAATTTGGAATGAAGAATATCTGCTTGCTGAAATCTGTTTAAGCCATTTTCATTTGATGTTGGTTCAAATAAAGGAGGTTTCCATCTTTTAAATAAAAACTTGAATTTGGATTCAGATCTACGTTGTACCATATTTAGATATGGGAAATGATACTTTAATTCTTTCATTTGGACTCTTTTTTAACCTCCTCGCACGGTGATACTTTAAAATTAAAATTTAATTTCTATTTTTTTTTTTAATTTAGTGTGATATGACCTTTCGATTGAGTGTTGGAGTAGAAAAAGTTCGAGTAGAAGAAGGTATGGGCATGTGCGTGTGTTGCAACAGTTTGTGTGAGAAAGAAATTTTTAAGAACTTTAAGAAATTTGTAGAAACTTTTTTATTTTTGTCCATCTTCTTGCCATTTTTTTAATTAAAGAAGAGGACATTGTTTTATCGTTGTTTGTCGGTATTCTTGACTTTTAGGATTTTTCAATGAAAAAAGATTTGGTTTTTTAATTATATTGTGCGTTTGCATTTCTGATCGTGTTATTTTGTTTGTCCAATGATAAGGTACATTAGAAAATTGTTCTTTTTTTAAGGAGTTGAAAAAAAATTTTGTAAATTGAATAGTAAAATTTTAAATAAATATATTTATTTTAATTTTTTTTTTAAATTTTATATTTGAATTTATAAATTTTTTATTTTTAAAACAACTCTAACATTTATCTATAAATTATAGATATATAAATATTTAAAACAAAATTTAAATAAAATTTAATGCAAAATATATATTTAAATAAATTTAATTTAATTTTGTTAAAAATATTAATTATAATAAAATTACTATTGTAAAATTTATATAAAAATTGAATTTGATATAGGGATAAATTTAAAATTTTATCTTCGGTTAAATTACTTTTTTGGTTATTGTATTTGTATAGTAATGTCAAATTGGTCTTTCAATTTTTCGTTGTCTCAATTTGGTTCTTGTTTTTGTAAAAATGATTCAATTTGGTCATTGTCGTTAATTTTGATCAAACGATGGTAAAGTTAATGTCACGTGTCAATTTCTGATTTTTTTGAATTTTATTGATTTTTTTTTATTTTTTACACGTGTCACTCTACATTTGTGTCACGTGTCAACATGATTCAATTTAGTCGCTATATTTGTTTTTAGTTTCAATTTAGTCTCAATTTTTATAAAAATGAAGTAATATTGTCCCTCATTAAATTGACATTCAATTCAATTTTTATATAAATCTTAGGATGATATTCTTACTAAAATTGACATTTTTATCAAATATTTATAGAAATATTTTTAAACAAATTTTTTTTTAGTTTTATTATTAAACAAAGTTAAACCTCAAATTTAATTTCAACAATTAACAATTTTGTCATCATATATACAAGTATCAAGTGTATCACATTATACAAACTTAATGAAGATTAAAAATCAAATAACTTGTCACACATAAGTTTAGGAACTAAATTTCAAGTTCAAAACAAAACCAAAGTTTAATGTTTTGTATAGAATTTAAAGTTAATTTAAAATATTTCTAGAAATATTTAATAAAAACGTTAATTTTAGGAAGAATATCACCATAAGATTTATAAAAAAGTAAATTGAGTGTCAATTTAAGGAGGAACAATATTGCTTCATTTTTACAAAAATTGGGACTGAATTGAAACTATGACCAAATTGAATCATTTTGACACGTGATCCAACTGTGGAGTGACACATGTAAAAAATAAAATAAAAAAATAAAAATTCAAATAAACCAGAAATTGACATGCGACGTTGAATTTAACACCATCTAGTCAAACTAACGATAAGGACTAAATTGAATCATTTTTAAGAAAATTAAGACCAAACTAAGACAGAAAAAATCTTGAGTACTAAAGTGACATTACTTAACAAATAGAAGGACCAAAAGAGTAATTTAATCTTTATCTTATATTTTCAATTTTAAAAGTCTCCCTTCAAATCTGAATGAAATTTTATTAATGAGTTTCTTCTACCACAATATTACATATTTGTCTCACCAATTTATTTTCATCACAATTTTCTTGACCTTGATCACTATTGGATCTTGCAAGATCACGACATACTTTCTTAGTTTGAGGCGAAAATCAAAATAAACTAAGGATGATAAAATGGGTCAGTCTAGTCCGTTTTAGTCCGGTCTGTCCTTAGTCTACTAAAAATAGATTTGACCGAATTGGCCACCACTAAAAAATGAGCCAGAAATTGCAACTCGTTCTATCTTGGCCCGTCACTTTTTTTTCTTTTTTATTTTTATAAATACTTTTACATTGTTATTTCTAAAATTTGTTTGTATATATACTTATAAAAGAATATTTAAAGCATATTTAATCATATAAATATTTTCAAAACTTTTAATTGATCAATTAATATTTTTAATAGAATAAATTAAAATAGTTATTACATTTATATATATATATATATATATATATATATTAAATTATTTTATTATAACTAATAGTTGAAACTTAATTTATAAATGTTAATGATTTAAATTATAGTAGTATTGCAAATTTACATTTTACAAAAATATAATATAAAAAATTTAATCTTTTTAATTATCTTAATTTTAAAAAATAAAAATCAAATCAAATAAAAACAAACTAGTAGAATAGGGGTAACTGACTTGTCTTTGGTCTGCCAGTTTAGCGGGTTACATGGATCAAGTCAAAATGGCCTGACGGGTTAAAATTTTTAACCTGACCCACCTTGTGTTTGGCAAACTGACGTGTCGAACACAATCTACTTTGTCACTCATACTATCGACTTTAATATTTGAAATGTGGAGAAATTCATTAACAATTGATTTTTTTTAACAATAATCTTTATATATATATATATATATATATATATATATATATATATATATATATATATATATATATATATATATATATATATAACAACCCGCACAGTAAAATCATGATTTCGTACCACCACCATTCCAGGCAAACGGAAATGCAACTCGGGATTGCCAGATTCAGAAGCGCCTTCCAACCGCAGAAGATAGCCTTCAAGGAAATAGGGGTCCATGTTTTTTTGTATATCTGGGATACCCAGATGTAGAGAATCAGCGAAAAGACAAGGTTGAAATTGGTCCAAACAGCGCCTAAAGCGATGCCTTTGATTCCAAGTTTGAACACAGAGACGAGGAGGTAGTTGATGGGGACGTGAAGGAGAATAGAGAGAGAGGCGGTGTATGTGAGAGGGAGGGTTATGGATTGACTTCGCAAGTAGATTCGAAGAGGGTGTAGCAATGATTGTGCAACAAGATCAGGGAGAGAGTAGAGTATGAAGGATTGAGCTTGGGTGGCGATGTCTTCTTGTTGGCCACAGAGGAGCAATATCTTCTTCATGTTGAGCCACAAGAATGATATGAAAATTGAAGTTAAAAGAAGAAGAACAATGGTTCTCTGCATGGCGAAGCCCAGAAGTTTGAAACGTTTGGCCCCAAAAGCCTGGCCGCAGATGGGTTCCATCCCCATGGCGAGGCCAGAGAGAATAGAGTAACCTGTGATGTTGGCGAATCCAATGGCGAGAGAACCACCGGCTAAGGCGAGCTCACCGGCACGACCGAGGAACAACATAGAGATGACGGAGCGAGAGTAGAGTAATAGACCTGTGAGCACCATGGGTAATGCTGTGTTTGCTATGCTTTTGGCCTCGTTTAAGGCCAGTGAAAAATGGGTGCTTTCTTGGGGCTTTTGGTTTTTTTCGAATGTTGTTGGGGTTTTGGGGATCAAAAGGGATAACATGTCTGGGTCCTGAATTTTGGTCGTGTGCATGTGTGGATGGCCCTCATTGCACTCACCCAAAGTGGAGGTAGATGATGATGATAACTCAGACATATGGTATGGTTCAGTTGGCGTTTGTGTGTAAATCAGAAAATCTTGGTTGGGGATTTAGTGTGTGTGGAGAGGTATTTAAAGGGAGTGGGTCACTTGAAGATTTTTGGATGTATATGGAAAATGGAATATAATATAATAATATTCATTTAAATCAATTGAGTGCACATTTCTCTCTCAGTACAATTTTGATTTGTGATTCTTCACTTTACCAACAATTCATTCCTTCCACGGATTTCAACTTTCATGGACCGTGTTTCTAGTTTTAGCTAATATTTTTCTCCCCTTAAATTTTCTTACTAGAGTTGTTTCTCTGTGGAGTGAATAACGACCAATCATTAACAATAGTTACGGTGCTCTTGACTTTGGATTGGCAAGCACATTAATTTTTATAAAACATTATCCAATAATCATGTAATCCGTATGGGTGGTGTACATTTGGACATTGCATGGAGCATTATTAGGTAAGAAAGTTATAAAAAGAATCCCAATTAATTGATTATAATAGAAGTAACAGCGATCGACATCAAAAGCAACGAGTGAATGAGGTGGTTGACTTGAATTAAGGGTTACAAGAACGAACCCTAGGTAGGACCACAACAAAACAACTGAAAAACAAAGTTGAGGTCTACTTACAGGGAGGTATGAGCTAAGGTAGCTCCAAAAAGGACGATTCACTAACTCAAGGAAGCAAAAACTGGTGTCCTAACAGAATTGCTGTTCAAGAGTTGGAGGATGGAGAGGGAACTATTTTTAGAGAGACAAATGGAAACATTAGGACTGGAAGGGAAGTTTTTGGAGATCCCAAAATAGACTGACTCTGGGCTCTCTTGAAAAATCAGGCCCAAACCCTTTATTACGACAAAATAAAATGAGAAGGGTCTCACAGTATATTTTAATACAATCAATTTGTTAGTTTTTACCTTTTATTTCAGTTTTATTAAAATTTTAAGCTCTATATTTTGAAGTTGAGAATAGTAAAAAATAATTCAAAAAATATAAAAGAATATAATATTAAGAATTATTATTTTTTTATTACAAATATATATTTTGAACCTTTGAAATAAACTATTAAATACAATATTTTAATTTATTACGTTACAAATATAACTATTTAAAATTTTATATGAAATTTTATACATATATCATTCATGTTAATTTTTCATTAAATAATATTATATATGATATGAAGATTTTAAATTTGAGAAACTAAGTGTTATTTAAGAATCCGTTAGAGAGAAAAACATACTTTATATGTCAATCAAAACAATATGTATTAATAACAAATATTAATTTTTAAATAATATTATTTAAAAAAATAAAAAAAAAATTAATTTAATTTTATTCAATGATCAGTTGACGAGAAATCATGAAAGGATAAAATAAAAAATAAAAAAATAGAATAAAAAAGAATCAATACTTTAAATACAATTTATTATTTAGTAATTTACTAAATGACTAAATAATTAGAAAAATATAAAAGAATAAAATTAATAATGAAAAAATAGTATAGAAAAAAAAATCAATGGTTTAAATATAAGTTATTTTTTAATAATAAACATATTAAAAATACATCAGAAAAAAAGTTTTTAATGATGATTAAAATATGTCTAAGGACATACGTTAAAAGAAATAATTATTTATTTATTTTTAAATTTGAGAAAGTGTTATTTAAAAATTAAAATAACAATGATTCTTTGTTTGATACCAAATGATAGAGTCAAAATAGGCTTTATTTTTTACGGTAAATCATTTTAAAGGAAAATAAGATGAATAAAATATTGAAATAACTCTTTAAAAATATTATTTGTTATATAATCAAGTAATTAAAAATTACAAAACGATAAAATTGGAAAAGAAAAAAAATAAAAAATATATATTTATTTTTAGGACAAATCAATTTAAAAAATAAAACAATGAAAAAGAAAACAAATGAATAAAACCATAAAATAATTAAAATAATTTCTATAAGCATGCGATAAAAAATAAAATAAAAAAATTAGAAATATATTTTCATTTTTAAAACAAATAAATTTAAAAATAAAACAAAATTTTTAAATGAAAAATAAATAAAATAGTAAAAGAAATTTCCTACTGCTGCCTTTCAAGGACGTGCTTGTGTTTGCTGATTTCTAGTCAAGAACGTTCTGTGTTTGTTGATTGTGGCTTAGATTGTGTATAGCTCTGGTCAAAGTAATTAACTTATGTATTTTATTTGGTGATGATGTCAGATATCCTAACCCAATTACCGCCATCACAAGCTTTGTTACCGCCATCGCCATCACGTACATATATATACATGTGTTGTTGCCACTGACGTACATATAGACTTAAGGGATATATGTATTTTACTAAAATGTCCTCTTACTTATTTTATATAAACAACAATAAAATAATAATAATAATAAAATAAATATTTAAAATAATAAAAATAGTGATCCGTTTTTATTTTTTTTTATACATATAATATAGTAATATAATAAAATAATAATAATAATAAAACATATAAATAATAATAATTATTATAATAATAATATTTTTTTGTAATTTTAAATAATAATTATATTTTTATTTAACATAATTTTAAATATTTATATTTAAATTTATATCACATTTAATTCTAAGGACAAATTGGTAATTGTTTATTTTTATTCTTTTTCTTGTATTTAACGACTCACTCTCGACTCTCTCTCTCACGACAACCCCCGATCCAAACACAGCCTTAAGAAAAAAGTGTGCCAAGTGTGCCAAGTGTGCCATGCAATGCGTATTGGTTGTTGCAGGAAAGATGGTGGAGACCGGAGGAAGCACTCGTACATGGCGAACATTCAAGGAAAAACCAATAACCATGTTAGTTAACTTCACAAAGATGGTGGTAAAACTTGGAAAAGATGACCCCAGAAGGTTGATTCACTCCATTAAGTTCGTTCCACTGTTTTTCATGACCACTCAGTGTGGGCCGTTCTCACTGTCGTTCTTGTCCAGGACTTTTATGTGGGTGAGTAAAGAGCCATATTTTAATTAAGATTTTCCTTTCATATATGTAAACTTTGGTTAACAAATGTTATATTGTAACATTTTTTAGGTGCAACACTCGGAAAAGTTTTGAACAGGGTGTTGGCAACGGCGTTTGCTGGTGGTCTTGCGGTTGCAGTCAGTAAAATAGCAAGTTTTTCTGTAGATGTGGGAAAGCTCGTAACCTGGGTCTTTGAATCTTTCGTAGGTAATTATACTGTTAATTAATTAATTAATTAATCTACTAATACGAAGAATGAGACGAAACTAAAGTGTTTAATTTCACAGGAGGATTGCTGTCATTTCTCAAATTTTCCCCGCGACTGAATGAGAGATATGATAATGGGGTTCATTGCATTTATATTGACCTTCTGTTCAGAATCTCTTTATAAGAGTAGCGAGAATAAACTGTTAATTGTTGCAGGAGTGAGGTTATTAATGATCATATTTGGGAGTTTTATTGCTCTTATGGTAAATATTTGTATACACCCCGTTTGGATCGGCCAGGAACTTCAAAATCAAATTTCTTCCAATGTCGTAAAGCTCGCAGACCTTTGAGAAGGTAATTAATCTGCTTTAATTTTCGCTATCATTTATGCTCTCGTGCCATTCCTATGATTGGTGCCATATTGAACCTGCAGATATTGATCCCTTTTGTTCTGAGCCTCCTCTGTTTTTTACTTTTTTCTTTTCTCTCTGTTTTTTCTTTTAATTAGTAATTTAGTATTTCGATTTTGGTCATCGTGAACGATGCCTAGTAGAATTATGAGTTGTTGACTTATATGTGGACACTCCTCATACTTCATTTCATAATTTTTCACTAATTATGAGAGTGCTTGTTACTGAAATTTAGAAACTAACGAAAAAGTGACAATACAATTGGCAGGATTTAGTGGTAAATACTTCAACAATTTAGAGGATACAGCAGAAGCTGAGGATGATGACCCATTTCTAAGTATACTCTCTTCAAAGACTAGTGAAGAAACAATGGTGAACACCAATAACGATTCATGATTTCACACATTTTTATCCAGAAAATTAAGGTCACCCCAACAATACATATACTCATCACGCTAATCTGCTATATTTAATTTGTTTTGGTATGCATAGGCTTTTTGGGCAAGATGGGAACCTTGTCATGGCAGCTTCAGGTTCCGCCATCCATGGAAGCAATACTTGAAGATTGGAGACAAGATTCGGTCGTGTGCTTGCAGAATTCAAGCTCTCAGTGTCTCTCATCTAGTACGTACAATATTTCACATCTCTTTCATATTAGTTAGTTGAGACTATAATCGTTTAAGTTTAAGATCATTTGTTTAAACTAATTTTAAGTTTAATTCAACACTACAATATACCTCATTTCGTATTTCATTTATATATTATGAAATTATCTTTTTTTCTCGACGGTGACGCGAGACTTTTAACATTTGATAACACTGTTTTTTGCGTTTTGGCATGCAGACCCCATATGAAATTCGAAGCAGGATTGAAGAGCAATGCAAAAACATGATGGTTGAATCTGGGAAGGCCCTTAGGGAATCATCATTTATGCTTAATCTGATGGTTAAGTCAGCAATGCCAAATCTCCATGTGACGAATGCCGAAAGTGCTACTGAATCTCTTAAATCTCTTCTGAGAGCAAACCCGTGGGAAGGTGGTGATTTAGTGGAGATACTACCGGCCATTACAGTGGCATCACATCTAATTCATATAGTTTTGTGTGTTAAGGAAATTTGTGAAGCTGTTGAGGAACTTGCAAACCTTGCAAATTTTGAGCCTTCCGAGATATTCCATCGAGGAACAGTGCAATCTACTTCTGATAATGATGGTACGGTTGCTGTGATTACTGAAAGCCCATATGATGCATGAATAAGACAAACATTCGTGGGATTCGTCCAATAGGATACAAAAATATAGATTATGATACTTTATTTCATATTTAATGTTGTAAAACGTTTATTTTATATGTATAAATGTTGTATTTTAAGATGGTTTGAATTTTTGCTGTAGGTTTACATACTTAATTTTATGATTTTTTTAAACTTTTATAATATTTTATTTGTTGCTATTAATTTAATGTATATTCTATTTAAAATAATCTTTATTTTTATTGTGATTATTATTTAACGATTCAGTCTAAAATAATTTAAAATGGTTAGATGTTAACACACAAACGTGATTGGTTGGTATAAGGACACAGTGGTTAATAACTTTCTATTTTTCAAACATTTTTTTCTCCTGCCGTCACAACAATTAAGAAACAATAAATTCATCGTCACAACAACTAAGAAACAACTAAGAAGAAGGAGATGCTGACTAACGAGATTGGTCAAAGGTGTAAGCACACCTGATGTTAATAGTTTATAGACTTTTAAGTTTTAAGTTAGAAGCAAGTAGAATGAGTTCAAATATTTCATTGGATTTTTTCATTTTTTTATTTTTTAATATATTTTAAAATTTTAAAATTATAATTCATCTGTTTATTTTAAAGACACAACATACCAACATAATAAAATCTAATAGAAAATTCAAATTCGGTTAGAAACCTTTAAAACTTTTCTAACTAATTTTTATTGGGTTTAACTACACGTTTTATCACTTAATTCTTCTTTTTTTTTATTATTCTTTTCTTTTTCTTCTTCAACATATTTTATAATTAAATTTTAAGTTTACAATTTTATCATTCAAATTTTTTCTACATATTTTACCATCATGTTTTGTGATGCTCTAAACATCTTACCGTGACATCAATTTTGCAAGCAAAATTGTTTTGTTTTTTTATAAAAAAAAAAAAAGAGGCATTTTGTTAAATTTTAACATATAAAACGTAGGAACATTTTTATTGAACGAGAAAACGTTACAATGACGGAAAATAAGTTTAAGAACAATCCAGAATGCCAAAAAAAGAGAAATTAAGTATCATCACTTCATTATTTACATCATTAGAGAAGTCAAAAGGAATCCCATTATAGTATTACCAGAGAAAGAAAAATCAAAACAGAAAAAAAAAAATTCATATCCTATTCTATAAAATCCTGGAGACTTTAGGTCAAATAGCTTCTTTTTGTCTTTTCTCTTTTTCTCCCTGCAGCTTAGCAAACGAAGTAGCTCACAGAAAGAACGGCCAAAATGGATAACCAAAATGAAGAACTAATTTTTTATTTTTTAATGAAAATGAAGTAATAAAAAATTATCTTATTTTAAAAACCTTATATATATATATATATATATTCTAATTTTATATTTAATAATCATTTCAAAAATTAATTATATATATATATATATATATATATATTTATTTATCTTCACCAATTTTCTATCAAAATTAGAAACACCAATTTTCTATCAAAATTAGAAAATGCACACATGTGTTTTTGCCTGTAGAAAAGAGAATATTTTCAAATTTTTCTATTAATACGGAGTGCAGTCAGTAACTATAGCATATAATTAGAGAGGATATTTTCATCCTTTTCCCCGTTAATAGGAACTGCAGATAGTAATTACAGTGTTGAGGAAGGAATAGCATCCAAGTATCATATTTGGTGTAGTTACATGATATAAAAGCCAATTAATATAATTCTTTTAATAATTTAGAAGTTAAAGGATGGAAATTACGTTAACAAAATTATTCAACTTGCATTGATTTGTTTACTGATGCTTGAGAATTACTTATTTTAAAACTTCTTTTCTTTTTCTAATTTTATAGTGTATAAAAGTGTTTTTCTAAACAATTTCGTTGAAGAAAAAATGGCATCCATATCTAACTAGTTATCTAAAACATATTTAAATTATAAATATTAATCTATACTTACATATATAAAAAATCTATACTTATATCTAATTTTATAATTATAATAATAATAATTTTCCTAATTTTTTATCATAAAAAAAACAACACACATACACCTAACCATATATTTCCATTAATTATAAATAAAATGGCTTCATCTCAAATATTGTTCAAATCAAACCACCCTAGTGATCTGAAACATAAAGGCTAATATAAGATTCACATCAGAAGGGATTTCTGTTTCTAAATTATTAAAATATGAAACAGTCATAATTTAATGAACTAAATCATATTTATCTAAGCCAACATAATAAATGCTGATATTTATTGATTGACAAATTAAGAAGCAAAAGCATATAAAATTGCTTCGAATTAAATAAACCAACTCAGACAATACATAAATAAATAAACTAAGATAGTTTCGAAAGTACACTTCATTGAGAGAGGAAGATCTTAGACAATACATAAATAAACCAACTCAGAGAATAAAGAAGAAAATCGAATTAAAAATGACTAATTATAACTTGTATAGTCTGGTACATAAAATTAATTTTTAAAAGGTAAGAAGTATTCAGAAAAAAAAAATGAAAAGTCTCTATAAAAAATTAGCGTACACATTTTTTAAATATACATGATATTATATTAATAGGTGATAATAATGTAGTGTTTTTAAGTTAATGTATAAAATAAAATTATATTTATTAAAAACAAAGTAAAATATATCATAAAAGATCAGAGAATAACGGTTGATACATAGAAAAAGAAAAAAATAGACAATTTTTTAAAAAAATTTGTAAAAATAACAGTTAATTTTTAAAAATTTAATAAACAATTATATTTTTAAAAGATAAAATTGATATTTTAAAGAAATTCTTCTTTTTATATTGTTATAAATTTAATACGAAATTTATAGAGCTAAAGTGATTTTTCTTTTTAATGATACAACTAATATGCTCAAACATATAAAGCCCAGTATAACTCAATGCATAGGCAGATGGTTCCAGCACCCTATATTTTCCTTCTGTAACCCCATAGTCCTGATGAAAAGACATTTTTGCCCTTACTGAAAAATAACCCTTCTTTTCCATCTCTCTTCTTCTCATTCCTCATCCACAACAACAAACATGGTCGGAGAGTAAAAGTCGTACCATTGACTGACTATTGGAACTTTCTTGGAGTGTCATTACCCTTACTACATCACTTGAAGAGGTTGGTTTTTGAAAAAGTTTGGCTTTTGACTTTTGTAGGTTTACTTTTACAATTGAATAATCTGAAAATATTCTTTCTTGAATGCATAATTGGAGACGCATTTTCAAATTTAAAAATATATTTTGAAAGTTACTTTCTAAAATATATTTTTTCAATCATTTCAGAATGTGCTAAAATTTTTAAATATATTCTGTTTTTCCACTCTTACATTTAAAAACAACAAAAACAGAGAGGCCTCTGCAAATAGAAGAATATGGGGTGTAGGAAGCACCTGCACAACGCTTATTTCCATACAACACAAGTCACCGACCATAGGGCTAAATTGCGCATTATAGTTCGCATCTTCAACTTTTTCGCTCGGTAAGATACATTTAATCAAAATCATTCTCTTGAAAAATTTTCAAGTTTTAAACTAAATACCCAAAGATATTTTTTGTGTTTTCACTTTACTTGGTTTCAGACACTATAGGTCAAGCAAAATTTTTCCTTATAAATTTAGCAATTAACCAATTGAGCTTACAAACTTTTAAGTTTTAAGTTAAAAGCAGGTAGAATGAATTCAGATTTTTTTTTCTAAACATTTTATATTGTTATCTTCTGTTAAACATTAAAAATACACTATGTCTTAATAAAAAATTCAAATTTAGTTAAAAAACTTTGAAATTTTTCTAACTAATTTTCATTTGGTTTAATTACACGTTTTATCACTTATTTTTTTTATTATTCTTTTCCTTTTCTTCTTCAACATAGCTTATCATTAAATTTTAAGCTTCACAATTTTATCACTCAAATTTTTTCTACATATTTTACCATCATGTTTTGCAATGCTCTAAACATCTTACCATGACATTATTTTTGTAAAAAAAAAACGTTTTGTTTTATAAAGAGGCATTTTCTTAAACATTTAACATATTAATTAAACATATACAAATTGAAAAATATAATGATAAAATATAAAAAAAAGAAACAAGATGGTAAAATGCACAAAATAATGACATTTGAGTAATAAAATGTTTAATTAAACATTGTTATTATTTCGATACAATAATTAAACATATACAGACACCACACTATATCAATAATAAAAAAATATATTATTATTATTTTTTATTTTTTTTTAATTTAAATAATTTTATCTTTTACCCTATTTATCATTTTCTTTTCTTCATTCATGCCATTATCTCAAGCTTCGAGTTTTGTTTATTGAAATTTATACAAATCCACCGTTTTGATCTTTTTTGCCATGTCAAAATGTTACGGACTGTACGGTACATTTGTTACTATTTCTGCTATGCGTTCAACAAATAACATAATGAACACGAGTTCTAGTCAAATAGCTGTCCAGACAAAAGAAAACCACATAGTCTCTTACGTCAAATTCTCGCAAATCTGGTTGCAAATTTCAAAAACCGTTAACTTGATAAAGGAAAAAAATAAAACTTAAACATGGTAATAAGAATAATCAGAAATGTGAAAACTGTGTTTAGAGGATCGATGAGATGAAACATGTCAAACACCCTCGAGTGCAACCATGTGTAACCATTTCACACTATGTAGGATTTTCTCGTGAATGAGAAAATAATTTTTAAGAAAGAAGACTTACACGCTTAATGTTTTAAGATTTAAAATTTAATTAGTATTTTACTCTATATTGAATATATATATATATATATATATATATATATATATATATATTTAATTGTTTCTTAATATTTTTTTATTAAATTGAGTTTCAATTTTATTTAAAATCGTGCAGAATCTCTTATTTGAATAGGAACAAGAGAGAAAAGATATTTCATTTCAATGACGTCCAAAATAAATAAAGATGAGACTAGAAAAAAAGAAAGAGAATATTGGAGTGGTAGATAGGGATATTAATGGAGCGGATAGGATCAATGACGGAACAATGTTGGGACTAAGGAAGGTCATGCCTTCCAATTTTTTTTTATATATTTATATAATTTAATATATGATTTTAAATATTTTTTTTTAAATTTAATATTTTAATAAATATTTACACATTTATATTTATATATAAGAAAAAGTTTTCTTTTTCACATTTATTTTTCAATTTAATCTTTTAAACATTTTTTAAATAAAAATAATTATTTTATTAATATTATTTTTTAAATGGTTATTTGTTTAATTTAATCATTTTTTATTTTTTAAAATTGAACCATTATAAATGAAAATTAATTTTACTAAGATTATAAAAATTATTTATATCTAATTTTATAATTATAATAATAATAATTGTACTTTTATTATTTTTTATTATCATACAAAAACATACAATGTTTTGACTAGTTTATATAAAAATTTTAGGATTACTCTTTTAGTTCCTATTTTCGTTCAAAAATATTAAGTTGGTCATCTAGTTTTTTTTTAATTTTAATTTGGTCCAAATTTTAAAAAATTATGTAATTTTGTTCTTTTTCATTGAATTTATTAAATCAAATCAATAACTTTTCGTCAAAATTGAAGTTGTAAATGATTTGCTTTGTTGGTGTAATTGGCATAGTATTAATTTTGATGAAAAATTTTTGTTCCACTTCAAAAAATTTAACGAAAAAGATAAAATTGCATTAATTTTTATAAAATCGAGACCAAATTGAAACTAAAAAACACTAAAGGACCAACATGATATTTTTGGACAAAAAAATGGACTAAAAAATAATTTAACCGAAATTTTAGCACTCCCAACATATTGCATGAAGTTTTGCCACTGGGTAGGATACGGATCCGTTATACGGGTATCTACATATTTTTTTTAATATCCACGGATATTCACGGATACCCGCAGGTATTTACAAAAAAAAAATATTTAACAATAAATTCAAATAAAAATACAATGCATAACATTTATAAATTTCAAACAAAGTGCAAATAACCCATTTAAATAATATTGAATGACAGTTTACAAAGAAATGGAGTTTTTTTAAAACCAATTGATAAAATATAACTCATTTAATTTCAATGTGTTAATATTTTAATCATTTTTTTTAATTTAAATTAAAATACAACAGGTACAAATATCTACGGCTACAAATACTATGATCCCCGTACCCGTCCCGTTAACATGCGGGTATAAAAAAATATTCGTACCTGTTACCCGTGGGTATCCATTTTCTATTCGTGGCGGATGTTATCTGCAAATACCTGCAAGTACGAATTTTTTTTCGCATCCCTAGTAGTAGAGGAAGGAGAGACACTTCGATGGTGGCAATAGCGTTACCTAAGCATTATGGGAGAGGAGGATCAATGGCAACCACAACATGGCGGCGACTTTGAGCTACGAGCAAACGACGATAGGAATTGTTGAAGCTTGCATGTTGAAGGAGTAGTGGCAACACTTGTGACCAGCAATGGTGACTCGTGCATGGAAGAAGAATTAAAAAAAAACAACGAAAAAAGAAAACAAAAAAAAAGTTTAACATAATGACACGTGACATCCAACGATGTTAGCGCCAATTTTTGCGAAACATCATCATTGCATGATTTTAAATAAAATTGGAACTCGATTGAGTAAAAACAATTGAGAAATAATTAAATATTAGCCTTCAAGGAACCAAAATATTACTTAAAACTTGTTATAAAAAAAAAATCGTGATCAATTGGATAACACCACCTTTAACAAAAAAAAAAAAAAAACTTAAGGTTTAGGGTTTGTAGATTTTTTTTTTCTTGTATGTTACTCAATCTTTTCATCTATATTTAATGTGAAATCTTTAACTTATACTTGGATTTATAATCCCCTTTAAGTGTGGGTTGAATTTTTGTTATGTACTTTTACTACAATAGGATATACTTGTCTCATCCATCTATCTCAACACACTTCCTTTAACCTTAACAATTATTGGGTCTTACTAGAACGAGATATACTTGTCTTGGTCTAAGTTGGACAACAAAATAAGTCATATACACTGGAGAATTTTTATCTGAGATAAACTAAGAAAATTTCTTACAATAATCTTTTATATAGATTTGTTATGACTCATTCATTTTAATTTTTTTCTTTGAATCACTCTATAAAAACTTATATGTCTGTCTATTTGATTGCTAAATGCTTCCCATTGTAATTGTCATTGTAGCACGTGTGTGGCCCAGCCCATAAGGGCCATGCGGACTTGACGTCATCCCCACCTTCCTCCAGTATATCACTGGCAGTCTCTCGTGAGTGCGGCATGCACCTTTTCGTTTGTTTCGGTTTTGACGGGACGTACTAAACCCACTACGTACCACACCACCGGGCGGCTCACCTGAATGCCGCTAAATCTATAAACGTTGAATAAAAATAAAAAAGTTGAACAAAATACATTTTACATTAAATAAAATGGTAAAAGTTCAACATTATATAAATAAGAATACTCATAAGTTTTATAAATACAAACTAATAAATAAGAAAACTCATATATTAATATTAATTTGAGAAGTTGATTTTGTGAAATTTCATTAAATTTAAAAATCTTATTTTATAAAATCGTATCAGGTTTTAGTATAATTTACTCTAAAAAAATCTTGATAAGTACTCAGTGTTATTCTTTCATCATCTAAGAATTAACATGATATGATAGTTCAATGTTGTATTGTAAGGAGAAGGGTCAAAATCCATAAACAACTAATTTGGCCGGTAATTGAAATTAACACACAGGCCTAATGAAAATGCATTTTCTTCTTCTTCCGTAAGTTCAGGCATCGATTTTTGGAACATCGATTCAGTGTTATAATTTACATGTCTTTTCTTTTACGTCTTGCTTCTTTCATCAAATAAGAAAGAATATATATATATATATATATATATATATATATATATATATATATATATATATATATATATATATATATATATATATATATATATAACAAAAAATAAAATATATTTAATAGAGTATTTAGAATGTTTAAATCCTTTTTACAATTTATGTACAAATATGATTTAACTAGTAAAGTAAATAAAACATCTAAAAACTTCTAAAACTGTTCTACAAACTAAGAAATTTTCTTTGCTTACTAATTGAATCAATCAACAGTACTATATTTATTAATCCAAGTTCAACACCATTATTTTATAAGAGAAAGTACTTAAATATAATGAGCTTGTTGACACAGAAATTCTTATGGTGTATGTAGGTGTGTGTATTTCATTCTGATATTTTGCATATGCTGAAAATCTATTACATTGTTTATTTCAACCATCTAAGTTGGCAAGTTGAAAATTGTCGGGTTCACACAACTCAGATTTTTGGTAAGTTATAATAGAGCGTTAATTAAGGATGTTGGATAAGTAACAAGATCATGAACAAGTGGATTAAGTGTGTAACAGCTAAAAACTCGAACTCTTCATTAAAAAGATCATAATTAAAAAAAATCTCGTTAGCAACTTATTTTAGTCATACAAAAATTGTTAATCATTATAATGACTAATTTACAAAATAAAAAATATTATTTACTAAAAGAGTCAATATTATAAATAAAAAATCATAATTAGTTATTAAATTAGTCACTAATTAATTAAAGATTAATTTATAAATCAATTCCTAGCAAAAATCTTGATAGTTAATATTTATTGACAAATTTTTTTTAGTAACTAAATTTTAGAAATTAATTATAATTTTTTTATTTCTATCACTGACTGTTTAAGTAATTAATAATTTTTTATTTTATAAATTATAATTTAAATTGATCACATAGTGGCTATGTCACTAAGATTAATTCTAAATGAAACATTTTTTTTAGTGTCAATCTTGCTTTAACATGTCACAAAACTTACAAATGTGGTTTATTAATGTTAATTATAATATTAAATGAATATATTATTATGGTTTTATAATACTAAAACTTAAATTGAATTATTCTTCATCATCTAAAGAAATAAATGTGCATAAAAGAGTAAGATTTGTAACCGTAGTTTTTTTTTCTTCCATATTAAAGTTAACTTAGGTATAAATTAATTTGTAAAATGTACTTTATATTAATTTAATTAAAAATTTTAATTTATACATAAGTTAATTTAGTTTGGAGAAAATTTTATCTTTATTTTTTATGAAAAATACCATAATATTTTCCAAATCAAATATATCTTAATATTTATGTTTATATCATAACATAATATAATGATGTCCATTATAAAATGAAAAAAAATATATATCTAAAATGAAAAAATATATCTCTTTGTCCTTTTTAAACATGTTTTCTTATTTACATAATTAATATTTTCAGTTCATTTATAAAACAAAAAACAAAAAACTGGTTTACTTGCACTAAATTTTTTAAAGTGCAAGTTATTAAAACGCGAGAAAAAAAAGAGCAAATAAATAGGAAGTTATTATAGAGCGAACGGAAACAGTGACTACAAGTGGGAAGTATAATAAAAATAAAGTGTTTATTTCATGGAAAAAAATGAAAAAAGAGATAAATAGATTAATTAAAACAGGTAAAAAAAAACTAGTTATTTGTTTAATTTTTTCGGTTTTGGAATGTTTCTTTTAGAAATAATTTTCAAAACACAATATAAATTTTGAATAAGAAATTGATTATTGGTTAATACGAAAATATTTCAGAAAAATATAAATAAAGAAAGGTGTGAAGGGAAACACACACTACACCTTCCCCTTTTGTTTTATTAGTTAGGCCATATCCAACATAGATTTCTCACCAAATTCCTTAAATTGCAAAATTTCTTAAACCACATTTTTTAGTATTCTTCCTGTCAAATCATTTTTAAGAAACTCATGCCTAACTTTGCACCAAGTGGTAAAATTCTTTTAAGAAATCTTGAAAAAAATGATATTTTTACATTTTTACTTTCACTTAATTATGTTTCAAATAAATTTTACATATAGAAAATTCTTTAAGAGAATTCATGTTCTTGCTAAGAAGTAATCACTTCTTGTACAATTTTTTGTTCTTAAGTTGAAAAAATTGAATGTGTGGCGGAAAACTTTTCCAATGATAAATATCTTTAAGAATTGTTTTTTCAAGTTAAGGAATCCATTAAAAGATTACCATTAGAGATGCTCTTGTTTTCAACACCCCAAATGGTGGCCCGGAGATCCATTAAATTCAATATGCTCCATTAATTAATTTTTTAATTAATTTTTTTAGCTATAGAGTTACGGGTTTTGTTAATCAGTCTCTTAAAGTTATTGGTTAAGAATAATTAATACTTATTTAATTTTATAAAAATTCATAGTTAATTATGACATTAAAATAAATCTGACTTAATAATCATTAATGCAATTTTATTTTATTTAAAGAACAAATATTTTCATGTTATACGTCACACACATCACTACAAATTCTCATATTACATGAGAATTTTTATGTAAATTCGTTACAAAACTTTGTAAGAAAAAACTTTTTTTGCTATTTTTTCTAAGAATCTAAGAATCTTAATTGGCATGTAACTTCTTCGTGTAATTATTTTCTACAAAATTATAAAATTCGTAAGTATTTCTTACAAAATTTGTTGTGAAAATTGTTTTATGCCAAATATTTTGCAAAAAAATTGACAACAATTTTCTGCAATTTTTTTTCATAACAAAATTTATAAGTATTTTCTACGAAAAAAATTTCAAAACAAAATTTGCAAAAAATATGAATTCTTTTAGTAGTGACTTTCGTGTTAATATTTTATTTAATGCTCATTGATAAAAGTTAAAAAATAATTAAATAATAAAAAATATATTCAATGTTGCTAAAAATTAAATATAATTAAACATAAAAAGGTTAAACATTTCAAAAGTTCGAAAAATAATAATTAAAGTATTAATTTGAGATTTTATTGAGTTTTCAAAATGCTTATTTTTGTCTTTATAAAATCTGTTATATGTATTTATGTTATTTTAATTAACAAAATTAATTATTTCAGCTTTTAATATAAAAATATTAATCAATGTACATTAATATAAAAATGATGTAGCATTCTCCCATATTTAACTAATGGAATTAAATTAAATCTCTCTCTCTCTCTATATATATATATATATATATATATATATATATATATATATTTATATTTTGTTAGATTGTTCATAAATCTAAATCCAAAGAATTGGTTTGAAATTTTTGTGCCTGTGCGTGTATATATATATATATATATATATATATATATATATATATATATATATATTAAAAAAAATTGATGTCACAATTGAATATGATATTAATTTTAAAATTAATATTTTAAAAAGTTAATAAATTTATTTATAAACACACAACCTTTTTTTTATAAAAATTGACTTTAAATTCAAAATTCAATTATTTAAAAATATAAGTTTAACTTAATTTAAATATAATTATTTCAACTTAAATTAAATTAAATTTCTGCCTAATCATTTAAATTTATATTGAATTTAAATTGGATCTTTCCATATCCATCCTGCATCAAAACAATGAAAAAGGTTACTCACATCTAATTTTCATACTTAATTCCCATCCAAAAATTAAAAAATTCATACACAAATTTTGGTTTTATAGAATGTATAGAAACGTATCTGCACTTTAATTCTCATATATCTGTTTATCGAAGCATATTTAGCTGTCCTTTCCCTTCTTATTTTAGTTAAAAAAAATGTGACTTTTTATTTTTATTTTTTATCAGCAGATAAATGCAAAATCTACATCAGCTTTTATATTTTAAAAAAAAAGTTTTCGATATAGATATAGGCACATTATCTAATAAAAAATGGATCATTTTCCAAAATGAGCCCCGTGACTTAATTAACTATAGGTCATAAATTATGACTCTGCTAATTCAATCTGAACCTTATGTATTATCTGTCATTTTCTCATTCTCTTAAAAACAATATTAATGACAGATTAGTAAAATGTATGCATCAATTGCTTCCTATGTGCATCACATGTTCATGAACTTTCTACACAGTTCAAATATATGACTCTGCTAACGTCACAGAACATGATTGTCCTCTATACCACTGTTACTTTGTCTTCACTTTTCCAAAACAACACACGCACACACATTATATATATGAACCTAGAATTACCATACCAAGCGTGCATTCTTGTGTTATTTCCGATCTCATCACGTAGCTCATTGGAAGAACACCAAAAATGGAGAACCCAGGTTGCACTTGTACATGGCGAACCATGTACGAGAAACCACGAACCATGTTAGTTAACTTCACAAACATGGTTGTAAAACTCGGAAAAGATGACCCCAGAAGGATTATTCACTCCTTTAAGTTCGGATTCGCACTGGTATTAATCTCTATTTTGCAGTATTTTCGTCCCTCCTTCTATGTTCTTGGTGACAACATAATGTGGGCCGTTATCACTGTCGTTCTTGTCCTAGAATTTTCCGTGGGTGAGTAATTAATTAACCATGTTTTAATTACCATTTTCCTTTCGTTAATGTAAACGTTTAGTTAACAAATGTGATATGTAATGTAACATTTTCCAGGTGCAACGCTCGGAAAAGGTTTAAACAGGGTGTTGGCAACGGCGTTTGCCGGTGGTCTTGCCGTTGCTCTCCGCACAATAGCGAGTTTTTTTGGAGATAAGGGACAGGTCGTAATGATTTCGGTCTCGGTATTTTTCGTAGGTAATTATACTACTAATTAATTAAAGTTTAATAATAATACTTATTAGATATTGAGACGAAATTAATTAATTTACAAAGGCGTTTGATTTCACAGCTGGAACGGTGTCGTTTATGAGATTTTCCCCGCGACTGAAAGCGAAGTATGAATATGGGATGATTATTTTCATTTTGACCTTTTGTTTAGTCGCTCTTTCTGAGAGCAGTGAGAATGAACTGTTGGAAGTTGCACAAGAGAGGTTATTAACGATCATAATTGGGACTTGCATTGCTATTACGGTTTGTATTTGTGTATGCCCCGTTTGGATTGGACAGGATCTTCACAATCAAATTGCTTCCAATGTTGTAAAAATCGCCGACTTTTTGGAAGGTAATTAATCTGCTTTAATTTTTAATTTTCGCCGCAATCAAACCTAATAATTATCTGTGTTCATTTTCATGCCTAAATCTTGAAAAAATTCTTCGATATTTTCCTATGGGTTTAATTATATCTTCTCCATGTTCCCTTTCTTTGGGTCTTCTTTTTCAACTCTTGATAGTTAGTTCTTAGGTTTGGTCTTTGTGAATAATGATGCGTAATAGAATTATGAGTTTTTGACTTATATGTTCACACTCCTCATACTTCATTTAATAATTTTCACTGATTATGAATGTGCAGGATTTAGAGATGAATACTTCAACAATTTAGAGAACACAACAGAAGAAGTCGAGGAGGATGATAAGTCATTTCTCCACAAATATGAAAGTATCCTATCTTCAAAAATTAATGAAGAAACAATGGTGAACACAGATAACTATATTCATGTTTTCTCACATAATGTTTTTTTATTTTCAGAAAATTAAGATTGTCAAGTTAATCTGCTATGTTTGATTTGTTTTGGCATGCATAGGCTGTTTTGGCGAGATGGGAACCTCGTCATGGCAGGTTCAGATTTCGCCATCCCTGGAAGCAATACTTGAAGATCGGAAACCAAATTCGGTTGTGTGCTTACAAAATTAAAGCTCTCAGTGTCCTCCTCCTTCGTTCTGATCAAGTACGTTCAACATTTCACATTTTTACTTACGTACACATCATGCAAAGATCATTGAACAACACTGTTTTTCGTGTTTTTCCTTCAGACCCCGTACGAAATTCGAAGCAGGATTGAAGAGCCATGCGCAAACATCATCATTGAATCTGTGAAGGCCCTTAAGGAATCATCATTGATATTCCAACACATGGCAAAGCCAGCAATGCCGAATCTCCATGTGGCGAATGCCAAAAATGCTTCTGAATCTCTCAAATCGGTTCTGAGAACAAATCCGTGGGAAGGAGCTGATCATCTGCAGATAATACCGGCGGCTACAGTGGCATCACTTCTAATTGATGTAGTTTTCCGTGTGGAGAAAATTTGTGAAGCTGTTGAAGAACTTGCAAATCTTGCAAAGTTTGAACCCTCAGAGTTACTCCACCGAGGAACAGTGCAACCTATTTCTGATAGTGATGGTGCGGTTCATGTCATCACCATTGCTGAATGACAGTGGTCACAATGATTGAGAAGAAAGACCTGCTAACGAAATCGGTCAAAGTTGTAAACAGATATAATAAACAGATGATGTTTTTAGTTTCGGTTAATAACAGTTGCGTGGTGTATGGGATAGTTTTGTTATTAGATTTTTTAAAATTATATAAATATCAAGATCAATCAAAATATCGCAATCATGTATTTATATTGCTTTTATTCAAGTGGTTTAATTTTATCGAATTTGGATTATCTTATGGTTTTTTTCTATTTTTTTTATTTTTCTATTTTTTGTGTTGTATCTTTATAATATACTGATTACCATTAATTTTAACGTTTTAAAATATATTAAAAAGATATTTAAAATATCAACACAGTTTATTTTTAATATTTAACAGAGGACAATAAAAAAACTAAAAATCAGTAAAAAATCTGGACTCAATTTTATCACACTAATTTTCAATTCTATTTAAAGATGTTTGACTATCATATAAGTGAATGAGTTCGTAGCTGAAAGGTTATTTTTTGATATATAATTTTAGGAAGGAAAATTATACTTTGATTTGTATTTTTTTAATTTCATTTTTATTTTTTGACGTATTTTAATGTGAATTATTAATTTTTTTTAAAAAATATAATGATATATTAATAATAAAAATCAAAAAATCATAATATCATCATTCTTAAAGTTTTGTCATTTGAATCCACCTCTTAATATTTGTGTGGATATAAAATTATGAGATAATATTAGTTATATTAATCGTTAAAAATATGTTTTCTTCTTAATATACGAATGGATTAAAAAATATAAATTAAGATTTAAGGACTTGTTTAAATATTTTCAAAGTGTGGTATCATCTTTATGTCGGTTCTTTAAATGAATTTGTAAATATAGATTTGTAATAAATCAAAATGTGGTATGAACGTCAAGTTATAGTATGATAAGAGACTTCAAAACCTTACATTAATTACACAGGCAAGTAAAAAAATTTAAGCATGATAATGATAACTATGTGTAGGGATGTCAACAGGACGGGGCGGAGCGAGTACGGGTAGTAACTTCTCCGTAGCTTATCTGTTGGATAAATATTTGTCTGTACCTGTATACATATTTGTCGAATATTCGTTATGTAGGTACTTGCATAATTGTTTAATATCTACGGAATTTATGGGTACTCGCAAGTATTTACAAACAAATAAAAAAATATTTAATAATATATTTTAATCATAATTTCAAATAAAATACAATACATGACACTCATAAATTTTAAACAAAGTTCAAATAACTCATTCAAATACGGTTGAATGACGGTTTACAAATAAATATTTTTTGTTAAAACTAATTAATAAAAGAATAACTCATTCAAAATCAATATGTTATTATTTTAATAATGTTTTTTCTATTTTTTTTAATTTAAATTAGAGTATAGCGAATACGGGTATCCATGGGTACGGATATGATATATGTACTCGTCCCGTTACCATGCAGGTATTAAAAATACCCGTATCCGTTACCCACGGATATCCATTTACAATATCAATTTTCCATCTGTTGCGAGTTTTATCCGCAAATACCTACGTGTACAAATTTTTTTGACATTCCTAATTATATGGCCGAAGAGCTTGTAAATTATAATTAATATATACCACCATTATAAAAAATTTGACATTTTCTGAAGGAAAAAAAAATTAGTTGGTAAAACAAATTTTACAAACAAATATTAAAATCTTCATTACCATCATATAAGTAATGGATCCATTAGTATATTAGAATTTTCGTCGATAAAATCTATAAGTAATTGAATGTTGTAATAATTTGTTTATAAAATTTATCTATGGATAAATTATTATTTTTTTATTTTGACCATTTTATAATACATTTTATTGATAAATTCGTCAATAAAAGACTAAATTTTCTACCAAATCTAACAAAATAAATTCGAGATGAGTGAAAATGAAAAAAGAGCAGGAGAGACAATCAAAGGAAGTGACATTGTCAAAGGAGGTAACAACTACGACTTTCAAAGAGAAAAAAGGAGAAGTAAAAGAGTCGGTAATTATTGATAAATTTTGGTCATGATAAATTTGTTTTATCTGTCAATAAAATTTACTAACAAATTTTTTATTGACAAATTTTTCAATACTTACTATTTTCATCATTATTTTTTGTTTTATCGAAGAAATATATTTTTCTATTATTGACAGATTTTGATAGAAATAATTTTTTATTTCTTTTAGTGAAGAATTTCATTATTATGTCCATAACATTTTATTAGATGTTACCTCAAACAAGACAATAGACAACTATTATTTCTACAAATAGTATACAACCATGTTAATCATAAAATGTTGTTAATGAAGCATATTTAAAATATTTTATTATTCTATTTGGATTGAGACAATTTATGTTTTTTTATCCAATTTAAAATTGATTATAAACTAAAATATTTTATTTTAAACATGGAATTTGAAAAAAAAAAAACAAAGATGAAGAAGGATGTTCATCTTAAAGGAGTACAAAATCTTAATTAATATAACTAATGATGATCTTAAACAAAAATAGAAAAAAATTGTAAAAGTTTGTACCATATTTTTTTATTTATTTGTTATTATTGTTGTTGTTTGGTTGGTCTATAAGATGTTGGTGATGCATTAATTGTTTAGATGTGGTAGTCAACTATCTACTTCAAGGAATGCATGTAATTTATGTTAGTAAAGCATTTAATAGATTGGTAAATTTTAATGGTAATTAGATGTTTTAGTCGGTAAATTTTATCGTTAAAAGGGAATGTAAAAGATTTTGTCTTTGTATTTTGATTATTACAGTGATTTAATTTAATCACAGTTGTTTTCAATTTTATTTAAAGATGTTTAACTTCATATAAGTGGTTATTTGGAGATATATTTCTTGGAAATTTGTTAGTTGGATCTAAACATAGGATAAATAAAGAAAAAAAGAGTTTGTCATATGAATCCACATCTTCAACAATTGCCTGGATGTATAGAAAATGAGATAATACTTGTTTTATTAATTGTTAAAAATACAAATTATGCATCTACGAAATATCTTAATAAATAAATACGACTATTTTTCTTTAACTAAGGAGAAGCGTATAAAATGTTTTCATCTTCATTGAAGGTATTTAACATAAAACAAAAGAAACTTAATACATATAAATTGATTAAAAAATTAGAGGTAATAATGCAAAACGGTCCAACCCACAACTTCATAAAAAAAAATGTGAAGTGGGTTGGAATATTGAGTTCGCTGACCCATGTGGGTTTAAGATAGGACGAGTTGTCCAAAGACCCACTTACTAGTCTCCATTAGTTTTTAAGTAAACATGTTTGTTCTTGAAATAATTGCATAGAAGAGAGAAACTTTAAGCTTCTTTTCTTGACAGGAAATTCTTTCGATCATAACAGCTTTTATGGGGATTATTATTTAATTCTTCATTCATTAACTTCTGAAATTTATGATAGTTAAGACTGAAAAGGATTAATATTTAATTATTCATTCATTAACATTAAGTAGTTTTGTTACAAAAGATAATAAATTATTTTGTTTTTGATTTGCTTTGAAATTAAAATTATGTTTTGTTAATTCTGAAAAAACGAATGCGGATCAGGAAAACAAACCAGTTTCTGAGCTACGAGACGGGCCTGCCTGACCTGCTTTTTATGGGCCAAAACGTGAAGCAGGCCAAATAGATTGGGCTGACCTGATTTTTCATCCCTATAAAAAACATAAACTAAGATTTAGGGTCTTGTTTAAAAATTTTTAAGTGTTATATCATCTTTATTTTGGCTCTTTTAATGAATTTGATAGATTAAAAAAATGTGACATGAATTTTAAGTTCATACTAGTATGATAAGAGAGTTCAAAACCCTACATTAATTACATATAGGAATCTAAAAAATTAAGCATGATAATTGACAATTATTTTTGATAAGTGGTTGAGGAGCTTGTAAATTCTAATTAATATCAATCATTATAAAAAAAGTGATGTTATTGATGGGAAATAAATCAGTTGATAAAACATACATTAAAAAAGTTATTAAATAATGACCAATTTTAATAACAAAAAATATGTAGTGACCAATTTAGAAATCAATTTTCAATTAATTTGGTAGTCAAAACCTTGGTAATTAATAGTAGTGATCAATTTAGAGACCAATTCATAATTGAAACTATTTTAGTTATGAATAATTTTTGTATAAATTGATATCTAAAATGGTCACTATAGTGACTAATTATTTTTTATCACTAAAATTGGTCATTATTCAATTTTTTTTTATAATAAGATTTTATTAAGAGATATTAAAATTTTTATTAGTAGATATTTCTTTTAGTAATTGATCCGTAGTAAATTATATTTTTTATTACAAGCATATATTTTCGTCGATAAAATATGCCGGTAATAAGATGTTTTAATAATCTATCTACAAATTTTGTCTATGTGTATCAAAGTTTCTATTTTTAAATTTTGAAAATTTCGTAGTAAAATATGTTAGTAAAATCAAATGAACACCAATTTTTTTGAAAAATCTAATGAAATATGTCTAATAAATAAATTGAAGGTTAGTTAAAATAAAAGGAGGAGGAGACAAAGTCAAAAAAGGTGAGAGTCAAAGGAGATAACAATAAGGACGATAGAAAAAGAGGAAGAGGATGGACAAACTATTATAGAACAATGAGAAGAATAAGAAGAGGTGATAATTATTATCAAATTTCAATGTCAATAATTACCAACAATTGTATGAAAATTATTAACAAATATTTCATTGACAAGTTTTTGATCGTCGCTTTTTCATCATAAATTTTTGTTTTACTAATGAAATTTTATTATTATTATTATTGACAAATTTTTTCTGTCAATAATTTTATTATTTTTTAGTGGACAATTTGTTTTATTATACCTATGAAATTTTAATAGATGTTACCTCAAAAAAATAGTAAACAACACTTATTTTTACAACTTTTACGCAACCATATTATTAATCAAAAAATGCTGTTAATAAAGAATATTTAAAATATTTTGTCACAACATATTCTTTTTTTGATTGAGATAATTTATGTTTTTATCCAATTTAAATTTGATTAAAAATTAAAATGTTTTATAAATTAAATATGAAATTTGAGAGAAAAAAAAGTAAAGAAGATGTCCAACTAAATGGAATACAAAATATTGCTTATTATAAATAATAATGATGTTCAACTGAAAGGAATACAAAATAATATTTAATATAAATATAAATAATGATGATGTTAAACAAAAACAGAAAAAAAAAACTGTGAAAGTTTGTACCATAAGTTAATTTGGTAGGTTTATGGATGTTGACGATGCATTAAGTATTAATTATTTAGATGTGGTAGTCCCTGTCTACTTTGGAGGAATGCATGCAATTTATGGTGGTGATGCATTTAATAAATTTGTTAGTAAAATTTTATGGTAATGTGATGTTTAAGTAATTTGTCAATAAATTTAATCGGTAGAATGAATGTTAAAGTTTATATTTGTATTTCAGCTATACGGTGTAATAAAATACATTGATTATTGATAATCGGTAAATTTATCGGTAAAATTTATTTTTTATCAAATTCAACAAAATATGTCTTATAATTTGAAATGAGTGACAAGTCATGAATACGATACATGTATATGATACGTTGATATGTTTATTTTAGAAATAATAGGATACGATATCTAATAAATGCATGATCTATGAATATTGAAATGCATACAATAATTCTTAAAAACACAATAAATATTTGATTGTTATTGTGTGAATCCAAATTAAAACTATATTACTAAAATTGTCAACATAAAAAATATAAATTATTGTCATCATCAAAGTATTATTACAATAAAACTCTTAAAAAATGACCAATTTTAATAACAAAAAATATGTTAAAGACCAATTTCCTAATTAGAAACAAATTATTTTGGTAATCAAAACATTGATAACTAATGTTAGTGACTAATTTAGAAACTAATTCATAATAAAAACTATTTTAATTATAAATTTAGAGACTAATTAAAATTTTGAGAATTATTTTAATTGTCAATAATTTTTAGTTTTTAAATTGGTCACTATATATTGATTAATTATTTATTGTTACTAAAATTGATCATTATTCAAAAATTTTCTTATAGTATACTACGACTTTATAAATTAGATACTTCATTGATAAGTATCTTAAAATGTTGAACACGGATACGTGATTCAAATTGAAATATCAATGTATCATAGTGACAAAAAAAAATAGAGAAGGTAGACGGTGAGAGGGGTGAAAAAGAAAAGAAAAAAGAAAAAGAATAATTTATGATAGTTGAAGATCATAATCCATCAATATCAAGTATTACAAATTTACAAATTGATAATTATCGAGAAACTTATCATTATGATTGTTGCTAATTATTGAAAATTTCTGGCTTATCAACAAAACTTTTACATTTCGTGATAAAAATTATCGATAAATATTTTATTAATGATTTTTTCATCAATTTTCCATAAAAAAATTTGTTTCGTTGACAAAATTTCTTATTTTTTATAAATTTTGTCTCTCGATAATTTATTTTTTAGTGAACTTTTTTTCAATGTGTCCATAAATTTTTTGTAGATGTTGCATCAAATGAAGACAATAAGTGATGCTTGTTTCCACAAATTTTATGCGACTATTTTGTTAAATTATAAATTATTTTAAAAGAACTTTTTTTAGGATAATTTATTCTTTAAGAGAATTTAAAATATTTATTTACAACATATACTGTTTGGATTTAGATAATTTATGTTTTTTATATCCAATTGAAGTTTGATTAATAAAATAAAATATTCTATCAATTAAATATGGAATTTGAAAAAAAATAAGTAAAGAAGGATGCTTAACTAAAAGGGATACAAAATATCAGTTAATATGAATGTGAAACAAAAATAGAAAAAAATGTGAAAGTTTTACCGTAAGTTATTTTCTTTATTTGTCATTATTATTGTTGTTATTTGGTAGGTCTATTACATGTTGGTGAAGCATTTAATTATTTAAATGTGGTAGTCCTCTATCTATTTTTGGAGGAATGCATGAATTCATGGTGATGCATTCAATGGATGTCAGTTAAATACGTTGGTAATTGAATATTTTAGTAATTTATCAGTAAATTTTGTTAATAAAATAAATATCAAAATTTTTAATTTTAGACTTTCGCTATTTTCTGATAAAATTCATTATTGTTTAAAATTTTATCGGTATAATAGGTGTTAAATATTTTTTTCAAATTCGACGAAATATATCTCATAGATGAACCGGAAATGAGTGAGAAAAAAAGAAGAAGAAGGAGGAGGAGAAAGAAAAGAATTTTTCTTTTTTGTCAATAAAATTTATTAATAAAGTATTTTATTGATGAATTTTTTTTATCATCCTTCATGACAAAAATTGTTTTATTGACAAACTATTACTATTATTGACAAAATTTTTCCACTAATAATTCTGTTTTTTCTTCTCGTAAACATTTCTTTACTAAACCTCCAAAATTTATGCAACCATTTTGTTAATTATAAAATGTTGGCAATGAATAATTTCTTTTAGGATAATTTATTTTTTAAGAGAATTTAAAACATTTTACTACAAAATATATTGTTTAGATTGAGATCATTTATGTTTCTTTGTATTCACTTTAAATTTGGTTAATAAATTAAAATATTTTATCAATTAAATATGGAATTTGAGAATAAAAATAAAAAATAAAGAAAGATGTTCAAATTAAAAGGAATACAAAATATTATTTAGTATACCTTAACAAAAAATAGAAAAAAAAACTGTAATATTTTATTTTTTTTGTATAAGATCGTTGTTTCTTTATTTGTATTTGGTAGGTCTGTGAGATGTTGGTGATGCATTTAATTATTTAAATGCGGTAGTCCCCTATCTATTTAGAGGAATATGCATGCAATTACAAAAATAACATTCAGAGTCCTGAGTTGTATTCATTAAAATCAAGGCATAATGTAAAGACTTAACATGAACCATAGCAACCTATTTAATGAATAAGAACACCAAAATTGAAGCAAAAATTCTCACAAATATACTTTTTTAAGTTTTAAACTTTTGTTTAACATCGTTATATAAATATATATATATATATATATATATATATATATATATATTAAATAATATTTTGTATTTCTTTTAGTTGATCAACAACGTATTTTGCTTACCTTTTTAATTTTATCAAATTTCATTAGATTAGTGAAAAATAATTCATCAACCAAATTTAAATTTGATTTTTTTTAAAATAATAATTTTATAGATAAACAATATTTAAAATAAATATTTAAGAAATGTATCTATTTCGTTACATTATCAATGGTTAGAAAACAGAGAAATTAAAATTATGCATGCGAATCAAATAATTTGTATTAGTAAAACCGTCTTCAACTTACTGAAAATAAAAACTTAAAATTATGCATTGAAATAAAAAATTCATAGGGAAATTAATTTAAAACACAACTCATCTCGATTCATAATTTTTTAAATATACGTATTTAACGTTTTAATAATATAATATATATATATATATATATATATATATATATATATATATATATATATCACTTTTGTCTTAAAAAACATACAAATTTTCATTTAAAATTAAATATTTTTAGAAATTATTTATATTAATATTAAATTTTAAGATAATACTTTTTGTTAAGTACAACTTGTAATTACTTTGAATTTTGAAAGTGAATTAAGTACATTAATCTATAATATTTAATGTTTTTCATTGTAAAATTATACTTTTGAATATACATTATAGTAGTTGCACATTTAATTATATTTATAAATGTTGAAAATTTTACTTCTGTCGTCTTCTATTACAACAATTTATAAATATTGATTTTAATAGTTTATATATGCACATAAATGATTTTTGGGAAAAAACTTAAAATTACTGTCTGCCAACTTTTCTAAAGGATTGTATAAACGCTAATTAGATAAAAAAAAAACTATTTGACCTAATAAGTTAGGTCATATATTAGAATATTGATTAAGAAACACAATTATGCAAATAACTGTGCATGAACGCATTTAAAACATTTTATTCTGGTTACAATTATGAAAAGAAAAAGTTAGGTTTAAAATTATTAAAAAAGATGGAACTTTGATGGAGTTGTCACACTTGAATGTATTTATATGATTATCTTATTTTGATAGTAGTTTGGAGGGAGAAAAATTTTTTTGGACGGAGAAAAATTTTAAGACTATTAGACGTTTAGTGATATAAATATCTTATTTTAATGTAATTATTTTTAAAATCTTATTTAACTAAAATAAGATTATGAGTTATTTTTCTTTTAAATTATAAGACAAATTAAGGATTATCACTAAAGGATTAAATAAGAATTTTTTCTATTATAAGTGCTTCTCTATTAGGAATTAATTAAAGTTTTTAAATAAAATTAAATTCACCTGTTTGTTTAATTAAAATTTTGAAATAAAATTAAATTTAGAGTTATCAAAATGGGTTGGAACTCGCGAGTCAACCTGGTCCACCACATTCTGGTCAGGTTGGATTAAATTTTTTTTATCAATTTTAATACAGGTTAATTTTTGATCCAGCTCTCTTAGAACTCGACTCATCCTGGTTGAGTTCATGGTCAGCCAACCCAGGTCACACAAACATTTTTTATTATATTGAGTTTTTGCATTTGTGACGTGTTTGGTTATTGTTTTTAACTAACACATTGATAATTTATATTTTTGTGATTTTTTGTTGTATTTGGAATTTAACATTCTTTTGGATTGTAGTTGGAATCTATTAAAGTTTATGTAAATTTTAATCATAATTATAATTTAGTTTTTTTTTTCTATAGACTGAAGAAAAAATTGTATTTTTTTAATTAAATAAGTGAGTAAGTCATTTTGTCTAACCTACCAATCCATGCTAGTCGGACTATATTAGAATTTTTTTGGCTCATTAATAAATGAGTTGGGTTGAATTAACTTTTAAATGATAAATTTGTAATAAATCGAATTGGACCGAACCAAATTACTATTTTGGCAGCTATGATTAAATTCAGATTAGGAATATGTTTGTTTGGACAATGTACGATAAGAGAAAAGAAAAAGAAATACAAATTTATTTGAATGAACTCATTTAAAGAAATTTGTAGCTTTGTTGGGTTCTTCCACAAGTGAAAATATTAGTAGAGAAAATCAAGTCACTTTATGTTTAATTACAAAATAACCCTCTATCTTTTTACTCTTTCACTATCCAAGTCATGCATCCATCGGCGGACCTTCTATGGGACTAAGGAGAGGCATGACTCCCCCAAACTTTTAATTTTATTATATATATATATATATATATATATATATATATATATATATATTGATATTAATATTATATATATTTTTAGTGTTTAAAAAGTAAAATAAAATTAATTTGATGGATTAATAACTGGATTAAAGAGATTTAGATTTTATATCTCGTTATAAGGTTTTTTCACAACAAGTCATCAAAAAAGTGTGAAATAAAAGAAAGACAAATTAGGAAAAAGAAATTGGAGAACGTAGAGAACAAGTAATGCATACTCACACGATCTCATGAATAAGTATCTTAGTATGATTTATGTATGTTAGATTTATGATTCTTCCATTACGATATTTCTCCCAAATTAAGTTTTCCTAAATTAGTATGAATCCTAACTATGATTTTAGAAATTTTTTGTATGAAATTGGCATGAACCCTAATTATATTTTCTCAAATTAGTATAACCCAACATTATAAAATATTGATATTTTGTATTTTCAACTGCATACAATGAATTAGTTGAATAGTCTTCAGTTGAAATAAAAATTAGAATACTCATTTATGTGGATTCAATAAATTAGGAAGATTAAAAATTGAAAAATTTGAATTGCACGGTTTAAATAAAGGAAATAATTTTTTTAATTAAAAAATTATATGTAAAAAATCTAATTTGACACTCCTAAATATTTTTTCCAAGTTCCGCCACTGCATGCATATGCAACTCCATTTTATCACATTAAATTTTCTCATTTTAAATATTAAATCACATTTCATAATAATAATAATACTTTTATTTAAACTAATCACTTACTCACAATTTATTTTATCTTAATTTCTGGCATTCCCATTTTATTTCAATATAATTTTATCAATATTTTTTACTTTAAATAATAAGTCACAACATAATTTAAACTTATTATACATTATTTTAACTTACTTTTATAATCAAAGATAAAATAATAATCTTCTAATTTTAATAATTAAAATATTATTTTTTACTTTATCAAACTCATGTATCATTCACAAATTTTTATAAATTTTTTTCTAAAAACTTTTTATTTTTTTCTTAATTTAAACAACCTTCTTTTATTTATTTTTTCCTCTCAAATCCACGGTCTTAAATCCGTCTTTGGAATAGAACATATCAAATTGCACATTAAAATTATACGCTTAAATAAAAGATTACTCCTTTCGTAAGATTATGCTTCATTTCATATAAGAAATGTTTTATATGCGATGTAATATCATGAATTTGAAAATATTATTAATACAAAAAAGTAAAATAAATATTTACAAAAAATAAAATAAAATAATAAATATTTTCTAATGTTATTTATAATTTTAATTTAAAGAAATTATATGAATTAGGAATGATATGGGGGTAGTATGAGTTTTGTCCATTCTCGACTTTGTTCATTTTATGCCTTCTCTTAATCCTGTTACGACTGGAAATTGAGTTTCTATATGTTGTGATTTGAATTCAGACTGAGATGCATAACAAAATAAAATAATAAATATTAAGAGAAGTTTTTTTGATAGTAAATCCTATAACATTATGTAAGATGAATTATTTACCTAAGAGTGCTGGTGTGATATTCAATGTTGTTTTTAAAATCGAAGCTTATAAGTTCTTTGTTAAATTTATAACATACGAATTTTCAAAACGGATCATCCGGTTCTGTACGGATCGATCCAGTATGAGTTGGTTATTTATGGAATCACAATTCACTTTTTAGTGAGTTCAAAAAATTTAAATCTAACCTAAACGTTATGGATCGATGAGTTAAATGAGTTGACTTAATTAAAAAAATATAATTTTTTTTAATATGTAACCAAAAAACAAAAAATCCAAGTCTATTTTAAAAATATATTTTTTCTCATATTAGATAACAAATAAATCATATAAATCATTAATGACAATAATTAAATAAAAATTATAAATAAAATCTAAATATTCTCAAAACAATCAAACATTTTTTATATGTTCAGATTGGTGAGTGAGCACACAATATCCAATATAAATGAATTGGATTCTTAACGGATCCATTTTTGACCCAATTTACAAATTAATTTTAAATCAATCTAACTCAAATTTGTAATGAATCATATTAATTCATAAATTTTAACCTATTTTAACAGCTATATATTCTATATATTCAAGAGAGATGAATTATTAATTTACATATTAAAGATATTCCTCTTATCATGACCTAAAGTTTGAGGTACCGAGTATCTGATTTGATCCACAAAATTATTTTTGTATGAATAGAAAAGAGATAATGCAAATGAGAAGAGAAAAAGTAAAGATAATTCCAAAAAAATCGAGAGAAAATAAGAGAGAAAAATGTGTATGTGACTTCTAATTAAATCTTTTACAAAATTTCGGTAAATGTGCTTAAGCTCAAAAAATCATAAAAAAATAACGCAAGACTCTAAATTTAATGAATCATGCATCCATCTTGAAATCCCATAAATGTATATACTTTATTAAAATTGCAATCACTAAAAAAAAAGACCAAAATGAGTAAACAAATGTCATAATAGCTGAAAAACAAAACCAAAACAATAATGTTTAGTAAATCAAGTTTAGTATTATTAAAATAAAAATATTTAAAAACTGAAAATAATATAACAAAATGATATATGCATATAAAAAATACGTGTAGGTGTCATTATAGTATGGTGATTTGTTTGAATTCCGAAAGATAATATATAAAATTAAATGGTAAGCTAGATGGGAGCATGGTGCAAGTAGGAGATGAGGGTTACATACCCTAAACCCCAAATTTTGTTGTTATGGTTAGTAAAAAATTGATTATTATTCTAGAGTGAATTCAAAATATAATTAAATTAAGATTTAATGCATATCATAATAAACAGATAACCATGTTGAATTGTTAAAACTTGTTAACCTTTCACAATCTTATTATTCATGTGATTCAGTTGATGTCTTTTATTTTAATAGACATAGGCTAATCTTGTGTTTGGATGAAGCATTTTAACAATTATGAGAAATTGAAATACATTGTATTTGAATTGCTTGCAATTAAATTTTCTTCATTTTCCAAATAACTTGTTTGGGTAAAGAAATTAAAATACAATACATTTCAATATCTTGTTTGGATAAAATAATTGAATTTCTTGTGAGATAAAATTTCATTTTAAAAATATTTATTTTAGACTTAATTATGTTTTGAGTTCATGATAAATTTGGAACGGGCTCGACCACCCGGATGGGTCGAGCCGACCCGACGACTCAACTAGGCCATAAAACCTAGACGGGCTAGGTGGGGTCAGTTCAAAGATCCAAACAAGTTTGATCAGCCTAACGACCCATACGGGCAGGTCATGCCTGTTAAGTTCGTCAACCCAGTCCAACTCAACCCGCCTAGGTTGTTGGCCTGACTCTAACCTACTAGATCATCGAGCCCGCCCGACCCATCTAGGTTATCGGGCATGCTGACCCATCTCGGTTGTTGGGCCTGCTGACCCATCTCGGTTGTCGGGCATGTTTGTGTCATTGGGCACACCCGACAAGTTTGTGTCGTTGGGCCAACCTAACCTAGCAAGGTCGTTAGGTCGGTCAATATCGCCTGAGTCGTCGGACCGACCAGGCTTGATTAGGTCATCAGGTCAGTCAAGCTTGTCGGGTCAACAGGTCAGTTGGGTCGTTGGGCCTGCTCGACATGTCTGGGTCGTTAGACCCGCCCGACACCTCTAGGTCATCTGGCTCGCCAAACCTGTATGGGTCGTTGGGCCTGCTCGACCCGTTTGTGTTGTTAGGTCGGTCTGATCCGTATGGAGTGTTTGACCAGCCCAGTCTGTCATGGTTGTCGAGTTTGCTGGGTCTCTTTGGGGTTGAGTCCAGATTGTGAGGTTGAGTGAGAAGAATTTCAAATTCCACCTTTTTTTAGGGTATTTGAATTCCTTCTAATTTAGCTAATTGAAATACTTAAAAAAATACATGCATTTTAAATGCTTTTTAATTTATCTATCCAAACAAAACATTTCGTTACAAAAAAAATTCAAATTCTCCAAATAAATGAATTATTCTCTTAAATTGTCTCACCCAAACACACCATAAAAATTTTTAGTAATATTTGTCAAGTTGAACAATGAAATATGTTTAAATAAAGTATTAAAGTTGATGTTTACATTGGTCTAAAAATTACATTAAAGACGGAATATTCTATCGTTTTCATGATTTTGGGTGCTCGAAACCATACTTTTATTGTCGTTTCGTAATGAGTGTGTACAACGAAAATTAAACACGAAAGCTTTTCAATTTGCTGAAGAGGTCTTGTGCAGGCATATACTTTACCTTCGTATTTTAATAAACAAATAGTTTTTATAAGAAAAAGGTATTATAAGTACAAATCAATGAACACAATTTTCAAATGCAAAAAAAAAAATCATGAATTTTAATTAAATAGTTAGAAATGTGTCTCAGGTGAGAAAAGCAAGGGCGTATACGTAGTGAAAAAGGGTGACAAATAAGAAATTGAAAATAAAAAAATGGGTAACAGAAGAAAATAGGCCCATAACAGGTCCAGTGAGTTTAGTTTTTCGGCTAGCCCACTCGGCCATTCAAGAACAGTGTAGTTGCGAGTGTGAAGCAGAGAGAAGAGAAGCGAGAACGAAGGAGGGTGCAGCATGGGTGATGCAGGTGCAGGTGCAGGTGTGAAAATTGACGTGTTCTGGGACGAAGGAATGTTGAAGCACGATACTGGAATTGGTGTATTTGACACGGGAATGGAAATAGGGTTCTTAGAGGTGTTGGAGAAGCACCCTGAAAATTCCGACAGAGTTCGGAACATGGTTTCTATTCTGAAAAAGGGTCCAATCGCTCCTTACATTTCTTGGAACTCTGGTAGATCCGCTCTCATCTCTGAGCTTCTTTCCTTTCACACTCCTGGTACTCTTTTCTTTCTCCATCATCATCGTTATATTTTTACCTTAATTCTGTGTATTCACACATCTTTGAGGTTGTTGTTACTTGTTATTATTTTCAATTTAGGATAAAGATGGGATTTTGGTAAACAATTCGTGCTTTGCATGAAAGAGATGTTGGGATTTTGTTGATCTGGTTTTGTCCTTCTTGCTTAGGAAGTAAGTGTGTTTGGATTTTGGTTAACAAATTAAATTTACTTCAATTTAATTAGAGTTGCTATAGCTTTGGAGTTAAAACAATGATTGATATTTACTCTCTTAAAATAATAGCATATTTATAACAATGATTGATATGAAAAAATTGTAAAATTTTAGAACAATCAATTTCAATTTCATATGTTCTTGGCGTTAGTCATTGTGTATAACAAAAGAAAGCTAAGAAAGTTAATTTATAAAATAAGAAGATTAAGAGTTGCAAAGTGATAATATAGAAATCGAGATGCATAATTGTTTTGGAGATAATTTGGTGAATGGTGTGAAACAATGTATTGAAATGGTTTTCAAATGTTGTAAATCATTGTGTACCAAGAGAGCAACAGAACACCTAAAGTGAGTTATTTAAGAGGATGAAAAAAATAGGAGTTATACTTTCTAAAATTAATCCTCAAATAGATATAGATATATATATAGCTGTGTTGGAGATAATTTGGGGATTGATATGAAACTGTATGATGAGGTTTGAAATGCTGTAATTTTCTAGAATACGTAAATGAACTCTTAGACGCTGATAAAGAAGGGGGAAAGGAAATTTGTGCTGGGACATTCTTGAACCCCGGATCATGGGATGCTGCACTTCTTGCTGCTGGGACTACACTTTCTGCAATGAAGCATTTACTGGATGGCCATGGAAAAGTTGCTTATGCCTTGGTTAGGCCCCCTGGTCACCATGCTCAACCTTCTCAGGCTGATGGCTACTGTTTCTTTAACAATGCAGGTCTAGCAGTGCAATTGGCTCTAGATTCTGGGTGCAAGAAGGTTGCAGTTATAGATATTGATGTTCATTATGGAAATGGCACAGCAGAGGGGTTTTATAGATCTAATAAGGTTCTTACCATCTCTCTTCATATGAATCATGGATCATGGGGTCCATCTCATCCCCAAAGTGGATCGGTTGATGAGCTGGGCGAAGGAGAAGGTTATGGCTATAACTTGAACTTACCTCTACCAAATGGAACTGGGAACAAGGGATATATATATGCCTTCAATGAGTTGGTTGTTCCATCAATTCAAAAGTTTGGACCTGATATGATAGTTTTGGTTGCTGGGCAAGACTCCAGTGCAGTAAGTTATGATTTTTTTCTGCACCCAAATAATATTTATTGCCAAGTTTATACAAACTTGATTTCATGCTCACAGATAAATCAAAATCTGATAAGATAATGGCAGTGGCACGTGATTTTCAAGGGATATCCGTAGTTTTTTAACCATGGTATGAAAACTTGGACAGTAGCATGAAACGAAACAGATAAAATGAGTGTAGAAACATGTTTGAGTCTGATACCCCCATCAATCCAACAAATACTTTTCTGAATTTTGAAATATACCCTCCAAAAAGAAAACTTAGACAGTAGCATGGACTTACGTTTTCTGATAAATTATACTATAACTTACAAATAATCAAACGTCTAAGTCCTTTCATTCATTCAGAGACTGATTGCTTCACTTATAAATAATCTGCATACTGTTATTAGTAGTTGCAACTTTGTTACACTAATTTTTCATGATCCACATTCTTTGTTTCATTGGATTAATCACCTCACTTGTTTGTTCCAAGGTTACAACAGTGACCTTATGCGGCTATGTTGTAATGTTGAATCCAGGTTAAAAAAATGTGTTTTACTTATGTTATAACCTGGTGTGCCTCAGTTTGATCCCAACGGAAGACAGTGCTTAACAATGGAGGGCTATAGAGAAATTGGACGGATTGTTCATGATCTTGCGAAAAGTGAGAGTGATGGGCGGCTTCTAATTGTGCAGGAAGGTGGATATCATGTTACATATTCTGCATATTGTTTGCATGCAACACTTGAGGGGATTCTCAACCTTCCAATCACTCTACTATCAGACGCTCTAGGAGGGTACCCAGAGGACGAGACATTTTCAGTCAAAGTTATAGAAGCCATTAAGAATTATCAGAAAGATAAAGTGCCCTTCTGGAGAAACTCGTAAGATTCTTCCTCCTCGGAGTATGAGATTCACCTCCAATTTTCTGTTTACCCAACTCAATTCAATTATATTTCTGCAAATTGAGTTGACTGCCATATTAGCATGTTTACAATCCAATTATTCTGCTCCACTCCAGAACAATGTATATATATTATAGTAATAATGAAATGATTGTCAGTATTATTTTGGACTTGTATTATGCCATTTAGGACATACATTTGTGTTGTGACATTCAACAATTGGACTCACATTTTAAGTAATTCCCTGCTTTTCAATTCTAGGAAAAGAAATTCATTTTTTTAAATTTTAAGTCACCTAATTATATTATTATAATCAATTCATTCAACTACTCAATCCAACTTAATTATCTGGATATGTAAACTTTATGTCATGGTTAAATGTGGGGGAAGTAAATCTGTTAATGATTCGTTAAAGAAATTAATAAAGATACGAAAGGTTGATATTTATCATGTAATTATTGAGGGATTGTCAAAATTATCTTATAAATGTAATATTTTCCATCTAGTTGAGTTTGATGGTTAAGGTCCGGCTTTCGTTTTATTCTTTTGTGTAGTTTAATTTAAGGGGTATATTATCAACTAATTAAAAATTATATTTTACATTCAAAAGATTAAGCTTTTTCTATTTGAGAAAGATGATACAAATCAATGAAGTAAATTATGATTAATTAGATTTTCTGAAATACGCCTGTGGTTTTATAATATTTTAACCTGTATTAAAAATAGTTATTATAAAATTCTTACTTCTATAAAACGCGACACATTTTTCCCATCATTAAATTTTGACAGTTTTATTGACATCATTCATTCTTTCTTTTTCACCTTTTTATGAAATACATTAGAAGTTTCATGTAAACATTTGTGTCCCATTTATCTTTATCAATTCCTAAGTAAATATTTTATTTCTATAACTAGACTCTATTTGAATCACTCATACTTCTAACATGAAACCACTCATTAACTGGAAGGAGAAATATCTTTGGTCGAATTCTTACGCTGCACGCCACTTTAGTTTGCTTTTACAAGATGTGTTAGTAAATGAACTTTAATTTAAGTCTAATCAATTTATAATATAAGATTTGTATTTATTTATTTATTTTATATCTAGATAATATGAAAATTTTAATACATTATACATCTTAAAGGTGATAAATGATACAATATTATATATTCAATAAAAAAACAAATCTCATTAGAATGAAATTTAAATAATTATGATATTTTATTAAAAAGTAAATCTAAATTTAACTCAATCAAATTGACTTGTAAAATAAAATATATTATAAATCTATAGAAGTGATGTGCTCTATAAAAATCTCCAAATATTTCACAAAACATGATTACGTGAGTAAAGAACAAGAATGTTCTAATAACGAAAACAAAGGCACAACGATATTTGAGTGACTATGAAAAAGGCATCGACAAAGCAAATCAACTTTAATGTAAACTAAAAGAGACATTTGAAGTTAGGTTAAGAAAACTGTGCCAATTGACGCCGCGGAAAGTGGGTGAAATTGGTATGACTTTATTTTGCTTAGCTGAAATTCCCTAACCAACATTGTTTTAATAATAACATTCTACTTTGAAGCTATTTGCTATGCAACAATGCTTAATTAGCATAAGATACCAAAAGTTACTTGGTTACAAAACCAAATTAAAGTAATATATGCTTTAGGAATAACAATTTCAAAGTTGAAATAACAAATGAATAATAAACTTTTGGACGTTACAAAAATATTGTTTCAATTTGATGAAAGTCCATCCAGTAATATCATTAGTAATATCATTAGATATCATTAGATATCATCAGGAACAATGACCGCGTATTTAATACTAAATCCTAAATTCTAAATCGCATACTTAACCTAAGCTAAGTCGTCTTTAGAAAGTACAGTTCTATAATAATTTTGTTCTTAAAAAACATTTTAGTGAAAGAAAAAAATAGTATTTAAATTATATTTTAAATGATGTGATATTTATTGAATGTAATAGAATAAACAAATATGAATATAAAATCCCAAATTCCACCCTCCAATACCTAGATGCAAATTCTGTGATGAACTCCAACCTCCACTTAAATTACAATATCATGTGCTGTGGTTCAAAATTATCTTTCGTCTCACACCTTTGAATCAATTTCCATCAGCATATGCATGTGTAGGTCTTTATTCCAAACATCATAATAGAGACACATTTAAACAGTGCATGAATTAATTTATTGCATGTGGGTCATTCTTCAGTCCTAGCAAGTCAATATCCTAATTAATTCCATGTCCAATAATGCATCTTTATCATTGAAATTTACAAAGGTTTAATTAAATATTAAATGTTTTATAAATCTAGATATTTTTAAGTTGAATTTTTACTACAAAAATTATTATATTTATATTTAGTCTTTAAAATTATTTTTTTCTATCAATTTATCGTTTCATCTTACCATGTAAGAAATAATTCTTTACATTTTTTAATTTTTTTATTCGTTGATGAAATTACTGTTTCATTTTTCAATATCTAATAATTTACTTGTTAGTTGGTTGTTAAAGAAAAAAAATTCATTCCGTTAACAATAAAATACTTAAAATAAATAAAAGTATTCTAAATATTGAATAAAACAATTTTTTAATAAAAAATTCATTAAAAATACTTAAATTTGGGTACTTAATTAAACTTTTAATAAATAATAGACTAAGATTGGTTAAAGAATTAATTGGGATTGTGAGTGAACCGAGTCATGTTAAAAACCCCACCTCTTAATTTAGCTGATTCCACGGCACCTTTACAAATAACACTCATCTACTTTAAGTATTTGATTAAAAGTATATTTGTTCAAATATTTAATTGAATCATTATACTCGGAACGTGATTATTAAAATTTGTAATAATTATAAACTATCAACTTTTCCAGAGCACAAGCTTTACGTTAATTAGGGGTGATCATGAATTGGATTTGTAATGATTCAATCCACATCTATTTTGGATTCAAAATAATTGGATTAGATTTTTAATCCAAATTCATTTTTTCAAAAAAAGTTGATTGGATTTTTTAAAAATCCAGATCCAAATATTTAGATCAAGTTTAAATCCAGATCTAAATATTTGGATCAAGATCAAAATCCAAAATTTATTTTTCATAAAATAAATTCAAATTAAATTTTGTAAAACTTGTGTCCATAGGACTAACACCATAGAATTTGACAGATTTTTTGTCGGGGCCAACGAGGCCAAATTTCAGCATGGAATGAACTTGGATGACTTTCGGACGAATTTCGGTCGGGGACGACGTGACCAAATTTGGGCCAAGGACGACTTGACAAAATTTCAGTGGAGATCAACTTGACTGGATTCGACTGAATTTCGGTCAGGGCCGATTTTGCCTAATACGACCGAATTTTGACCGAAGCCGACTCTATTGAATTCGACCGAATTTCGGTTGTGGCTGACTCAGTTGAATACGACCAAATTTTGATCGTGACCGACTCATTTGAATACGACCAAATTTCATCTTAGGCCGTCTCAATCGAATACGACCAAATTTGGACCAGGGCCGATTCGGTCAAATCTCAATCGGGGCCAACTCGATTGAATTCGACTGAATTTTGACTAGAGTCAACTAGGTTAAATACAACCAAATTTTGGTTGCGGTTGTCTCGGTCGAATACGGTCAAATTTTGTCTAGGTCGACTCAGCCCAATGCAGTCAAATTTGGGTCGGGGTGAACTCAACCGAATACTTCCAAATTTTTCCCAGAACCAGTTGGGCCAAATTTCGATCAGGACCGACTTTACAGAATTTGGCCTAATTTAGCCAAATTTTGTATAGGGTCACGCCAACTCAATCAAATACGACTAAATTTAGGTTAGTCCGTCTCAACCTTTAGCCTAACCTACCAAAAATATAAACTGAAAATTTGGATTGAATATTTTGGATTATCCATTTTGAAAATCTAGATTTAGAGTATGAATATACAATCCATAAAATATATAAAATGTAGATCAGATTGATATCCAGATCCAATAAAATGGATTGGATTTTTAATAAAATGAATATTAAATGGATTGGATCATAGCAAAAGTGGATTGGATCATGAAAATTATATTTTTTGACCATCCTTAGTTTAACTTTTCAGATCATCTTCTACTTCCTTCCGCTGTTCAATAAATATAAATTATTGTTGTTATCCTCATAATTTTTTTTAGGTGTTAAATTAACATTAATTATTACTTTTACTCTCATATTTTCATTCTTTCACTTTTATATGTATTTAATCTTTTTTTATTAATACATTTTTTTACAAGAATATAATTTAAATTTGTTAGTACAAATTTATGGATATATTAACAATTTTTTTATTAAACTTCTAAATTTTTTAATTAAATTGTAAGGTTTAAAGTTTATGAATATAAATTTTAGGGTTTAGTGTTTACGGACGTCTCAATTCTCATGTCGCACGTCGCACGTCCACCTCGCATGTCGCACGTCCACCTCGAACGTCGCACGACACACGTCTCAAGTGTCACGTCTCACGTCCACCTCGAACGTCGCACGTCGCACGACACACGTCTCACGTCCCAGGTCTCTCGTCCCACGTCTCTCGTCCCACGTTCCACGTCCCACGTCCCACGTCCCACGTCCCACGTCTCATGTTCCACGTCCCACGACACACGTCTCACGTCTCACGTCTCACGTTCCATGTCTCACGTCTCACGTCTCACGTCTCTCGTCCGTCTCATGTCTCACATCTCACGTCCCTCACGTCTCACGCTCCCCGTCTCACGTCTCACGTCCCACGTCCTACGTCCCATGTCTTACGTCTCACGTCTCACGTTTCACGTTCCACATTCCACGTCCCACATCTCACGTCCCACGTCCCACGTCTCATGTCCCATGTCTCACGTCCCATGTCGTCTCACGTTCCACATCCCACGTTCTACGACTCACGTCCCACGTCTCACGTCCTACGTCCCACGTCCCACGTCTCACGTCCCACGTCTCACGTCGTACGTCTTACGTCTCACGTCTCACGCCTCATGTCTCACGTCGAATGTCCCACGTCCCACGTATCACGCCCACGTCTCGCATTCCACGTCCAACGTATGACGCCCACATCTCACATTCCACGTTCCACATCCCACATAGCACATTTTAAGTCTCACGTCGCACGTCTCACATTATTGCACTGAAATACTTGATTCTTTCATAAAATAATGGTGCTTTGGTTTAGTGGTTGCAGTATAGCTAAGGTTCTTCTTTGTTGTTTATCCTTCTTCAGATAATAGTTTCTTATTGATCGAAAGAAGGAAGAGAAAGGACATTATTTTACCGGAAATAGGAAAGTTAAACTTATGCAACAATAGTAATTTGAAACTTTTGCAGATGTCTGCTATCATTACATGAATGATTTGGGAAAAGTTTTTAGATATTGGCAGACAATATTTTTTTTATTGGTTTTTTGTTCTAACATTCAATATGTGAAGAGATGTGTCACAAAATTCTAATCAAGGGTGGGCAAAAAATCCATTTTTTATAATCCAATCTATTTTTTCTATGATATAATCCATTTAATATCTATCTTATTAAAAATTCAATCCAATTAAAATCCATTTTATTGGATATGGATATCAATCTGATATATATTTTATGAATTGGATATCCATTCTCTAAATCTAAATTTTCAAAATCGGTAATCCAAAATATCCAATCCAAATTTTTAATTTATATTTTTGGTTAGGTTAGGCTAAAAGTTGAGACCGACTAGTCTAAATTTAGTCGTATTTGATTGAGTTGGTGTGACCCTATACAAAATTTGGCCGAATTCTATCAAGTCGATCTCGATCGAAATTTAGCCCAACTGGTCCTAGACAAAATTTGGAAGTATTTGGTTGAGTTCACCTCGACCCAAATTTGACTGCATTGGATTGAGTCGACCTAGACAAAATTTGACTGTATTCGGCCGAGACAATTGCGACCAAAATTTGGCTGTATTCAGCCTAGTTGACTCCAATCAAAATTTGGTCGAATTCAATCGAGTTGGCCCCGATTGAGATTTGGCCAAGTCGGCCTTGACCCAAATTTGCTCGTATTTGCTGAGACAGCCTAGGGTGAAATTTGGTCGTATTCAAATGAGTCGGTCACGATCAAAATTTGGCCGTATTTAACTGAGTCGACCACAACCGAAATTCGACCGAATTTAGTCGAGTTGGCTCCGATCAAAATTCGGTCGTGTTGGCCTCGACCAAAATTTGACCGAGTTTGTCCTGGCCTGAATTTGGTCGTATTCGGTAGAGTCGATCGCGGCAAAAATTTGGTCATATTTAAGCGAGTCGGTCCTAACCTAAATTTGGCCAAATTCATCGAGTTGGTCATGACCAAAATTTGGTCAAGTCAGCACTTGTCCAAATTTAGCCGTATTCGGTCGACTAAGTTCCGAACGAAATTTGACTATATTCAACTTAGTCAGCTGTGATCGAAAATTGGCCATATTCAGTTAAGTCGGTCCCGACCAAAGAATTTAGTGGAGTCAACCTTGACCGAAATTTGACTGATCAGGCCCTGACCCAAATGTGGTCATATTTGGCCAAGTCGGCTCTGGTCAAAATTTTGTCGTATTAGGCAAAATTGACCCTGGCCAAAATTCAGTCAAATCCAGTCAAGTCGATCTCGCCTGAAATTTTGTCGAGTCGACCTTAGTCCAAATTTGGTCACGTCGTCCCCGACCGAAAGTCGTTCGAAAGTCATCTAAGTTCATCCCATGCTGAAATTTAGCCTCGACAAAAAATTTGCCAAATTCTATGATGTCAGTCCTATCGAAAATCTAATCCACATCCATTTTGAATCCAAATAATGGATGTGGATCCAAATTTGTGTCCATAGGGTTGACACCAAAGAATTTGACAGATTTAGCTGAATACTTCCAAATTTTGTCCAGAACCAACTGGGTCAAATCTCGATCGGGACCGACTTGACAGAATTTGGCCTAATTCGGCCAAATTTTGTATAGGGTCACGTCAACTCAATCAAATACGACTAAATTTGGGCTAGTCCGTCTCAACCTTTAGCCTAACCTAACAAAAAATATAAAGTGAAAATTTGGATTGAATATTTTTGATTATCCATTTTGAAAATCTAAATTTCGAGAATGGATATCCAATCCATAAAATATATAAAATATAGATTAGATTGATATCCAAATCCAATAAAATGGATTTTAAATGGATTGGATTTTTAATATAATAAATATTAAATAGATTGGATCATAAAAAAAATGGATTGGATCATAAAAAAAATGGATTGGATCATAAAAAAAATGGATTGGATCATAAAAATTGGATTTTTTGCCCAACCTTAACGTTAAGAATTCATTGAAGTTATATTTTCATAACATAATGATCAAACTACTAAAACATTATGGGAGATAAATCAAAGTTTAATACTTCGATATTCCTTAAACATAAGAATGGAAGTTTGTCAAACGATTTTTATTTAAAAATAAAATTAATTGTTTTTGTAAAATGCAAAACAGATGAATGAAAAAAAAAATAAAACAAAGAAATAAAATTTTGAAAATTATGATTATAAAAGTCAATTTTTTTCCTTTTGTCCTGTCATTATCGCGAAAGTCGTATCATTTTCCCAATCTTTAACTTCCATTTTATTTTCTCTAGATTTGGGACACAAAAATGTTAATTATGAAAAAAAGGATACTGAATAATTCTAATTTAATTTATTTTTTTTATATGTAATCTAAATGATTAAAAATATAATTCAATAATAAAATAAACAAAAAAAAATCTTAAATTAATTTTAAAAAAAATACATATTAATTCTTAAAATTTCTGATTTTATGTTTATCTATAAACTAATCTTAAACTTATAACTTTTTTGTTTGGGGTATAAAGTGGAGCGTGTAATGCAATAAAAGCTGGTTTCTAGTTTCTACCTACCAAAAGAAAAGAAGGGCAAGTTGTCTCCAAAACCGTGAAATGAAATTTTTTTAAGAAACTGAATAATTATGGGTAATGTTTTGAAAGATGAGTGCACATGATGATAGAACTTTTAGGTAGAAACTTTATATAAATAAGAAATTGGAAAAATGTATATAAGTCTTCAAATATTTAATTTTGAAAAAAAAATATTTTTTAACAAATATTCATGAAGAAAGAGGAGATAAATTTCTCAATATTTAATTTATATGAAAAATTTAACCAAACAAGCATACTCATTCGAAAAGATGAATTTAGATCTTTGTTAGAAAAATCATATATTTAAAAGAATTTATTGCAAAAAAGAAATAAAATAGTGGCATTTGAGGAATTAATCTTGGTACCGACATTAGCGGAACACTCTCCTAAATTGACCCGCCACCACAATCTATGGAACTTTCCTAAATATGGGACCCACCTTTTGTTTTTGTCTTTCATTTTTGCATGCCGACGACAGAACAAAACCATGGTTCTGCAACATCACCAGGTTCCTAAAACCTCACAGCATGTGTTACCTTCAACCTCAGATTTTTGTTTCTCACTACAACTTCAGATGCCTTCACTGTGTTACGATTTGACCGACAGAACTGTGAATACCAGATAAAAAAACATGTTGTTTTGGATTATTGCTTCAGTTAAATGAGAACAAAGATTCTATTTTTTATGGAATTTGAGTTTTAAACTTTATAAAGATCAAATCTTTTTATTTTATAAATATCATGAATTTTTAAAGATAGAAAAATAAGTTTGTTTGTTGTTTAAAATTTGAGCAGTAAATTCATTTATGAAATATATAAATATGATGTAGTTGACGGGAAATATTGAAAAGATTAAAAACATAATCTTTTTTCAATGAATGAAATTCCAAGCCCACATGATTCGTACATGCCATCCACTTGCCACTGTAGTTAATCAAAACATGGGGGACAAAATCATTGTGAAGTTCGTTCTTTTTTACTTCCTTTTACAATGCCTCACAAATTTTTAATAGAAATCATAAGCCAACCAATGGTAAGAGGCAAAAAGAAAAAGGAAAAAAAGAAAAGAAAAGGAAAAGAGGGTTTGGAGAGGGACAATCTTTGTGGAGTAGCCTGACACTTTGTTTAGGGTTCCTTCCTTCCTTCGTAAAATGTGAAAAAGTTAGAGACATTCCACATTGGCACATTCTCCTTCCTGTCTTTTTCTCAATTTTGGGAACTTCAATTTCCTGATCCGTTCAACGTTTTCTCAGCAAAAAAACTCTTTGTTTATGCATACCTATAGGTAAGTGTAACTACCAAGCACGCACTCTCACATTCACACTCAAGTTTTGTTCTTGTGACTTCTAAGCTTGTCATTATCGTTTTTCTGAGTCTTGTGGCTGGTGTCTCATTTTTGCGTCTGAGATATAATGGGGTTCTGATTTTACTGGGAAAGTTCGTATATTGATACTCTCTTTTGTTTTTTTCTTTCTGTTTTACTAGGCTAACCATGGAAGGTGTTCAGATAGAAGAAGTCTTCATCTTGTTTTGTTTTTGTCTGATCACTACAGTGAGCTTTGGTGCTACAAACTCAAATGATGTCAAAGTTTTGAATGATTTCAGAAAAGGGTTGGAAAATCCTGAGCTTTTGAAGTGGCCGGAGGAGGGAGATGATCCCTGTGGTCCTCCTTTATGGCCTTATGTGTACTGTTCTGGAGACAGAGTCAATCAGATTCAGGCCAAGAATCTTGGTCTTAGAGGGTCATTGCCTCAAAACTTTAACCAACTCTCAGAACTCTACAATCTGGGTCTGCAACGCAACAACCTCAGTGGGATGTTGCCCTCTTTTAGTGGATTATCCAAATTGGAATTTGCTTTCTTAGATTACAATAAATTTGATTCAATTCCATCTGATTTCTTTAGTGGGCTTAGCAGCCTTAGAGTCTTGTCTTTGGAAGAAAATCCACTGAATATGAGTAGTGGCTGGTTTTTTCCCCTGGATTTGCAAAAATCAGTGCAGTTAACCAACCTTTCTCTGGTGCAATGTAACTTGGTCGGACCATTACCGGATTTTCTGGGCACATTGGCATCTCTCACAAATCTGAGGCTTTCAGGTAACAAGCTGTCTGGTGCCATACCAGCAACTTTTGCACAATCTTCAATCCAGGTTTTGTGGTTGAATAATCAAGAAGGTGGTGGGTTGAGTGGTCCTATTGATGTTATTGCTTCAATGCCTTTCCTTAGACAGGTTTGGCTACATGGAAACCAGTTCACTGGGCCAATTCCTCGGAATATTGGAAATCTAATTTCCTTGCAGGAACTCAATCTCAACAGCAATCAACTTGTTGGCTTGATTCCAGAGTCCCTGGCACTTATGGATCTTGATATCCTTGTGTTAAACAACAACATGCTAATGGGTCCAATACCGAAATTTAAGGCTGCCAATGTTTCTTATGATTACAATTTATTTTGTCAGAATGAGCCTGGACTAGAATGTGGCCCTCAAGTTACTGTTTTGCTGGATTTTCTTGATAAGCTGAATTACCCTTCATTTCTGGTTTCTGATTGGTCTGGTGATGAACCATGCACACGCAGCACAGGGTCATGGTTTGGATTGAGCTGCAATTCCAACTCAGAGATATCTATTATGAATCTACCTAGACACAAGCTAAATGGTACACTAAGTCCCTCACTTGCTAAGTTAGATTCACTTCGTCAAATTAGGCTTTCAGGAAACAACATAACCGGCTCTGTTCCTACTAATTTCACCAAATTAACATCTTTGGAGTTGTTGGATTTAAGTTATAACAATCTTGAGCCTCCATTTCCAAATTTTCATGATGATTTGAAGATTATTATTACGGGTAATCCCCTTCTTCTGAATAAAACTGGAGGAAGTCCCAGTCCTATGCCTATTGACAGCCCACCTTCACCACAAAATCCATCACAGCCTCCATCCTCTCATAAGCCACCTATTCCAGATCAGAGTTCAAGATCAAACCAATCCAAGCCCAATGACTTGAAAAGATTCAAAACAACAGTAATAGTGGCTGGAGTTGTGTTGTTTACACTTGTAGCACTTTTGGTTGTTTATCTCTTGCTATGTTGTAGGAAGAACAAAAAAGCCTCCTTGGATGCTCCAAGTACCATTGTGGTTCATCCTCGCAATCCATCTGATCCAGACAACATAGTTAAAATTGCAGTTTCAAACGCCACTGGAAGTTTGTCTACAAAGACTGGTACAAGTTCTCTGAGTAACATCAGTGGTGAAACTCAAAACTCTCACATGATTGAGGATGGCAACCTTGTCATCTCTATACAAGTACTACGCAAGGTTACCAATGACTTTGCTTCAGAAAATGAACTAGGTCGTGGAGGGTTTGGGACTGTTTACAGGGGAGAACTTGAAGATGGGACAAAAATAGCAGTGAAGAGAATGGAGCATGGGGTTATTACCAGTAAGGCAATAGAGGAGTTTCAAGCAGAAATAGCTGTTCTTTCCAAGGTACGGCACCGCCATCTGGTATCCTTGTTGGGGTATTCCATTGAAGGCAATGAAAGACTTTTGGTTTATGAATATATGTCTCTTGGAGCTCTAAGCCAGCATCTTTTTCATTGGAAAAGCTTGAACTTTGAGCCTTTGTCTTGGTCAAAGAGGCTTGCAATAGCACTAGATGTTGCCAGAGGGATAGAATACCTTCATAGTCTTGCCCGTCAGACTTTTATTCATCGAGATCTTAAGTCTTCTAATATCTTATTGGGTGATGATTTCCGGGCTAAAGTTTCAGACTTTGGTTTGGTGAAGCATGCCCCAGACAGTGAGAAGTCTGTAGTTACCAAGCTTGCTGGGACATTTGGATACCTTGCCCCTGAATATGCAGGTATGGCCTTATTAAAATCACCTCTTCTGACCATAATGTATATGTAGAAATTTAGCATTAACTGCCTAATGGAATCATTATACCCTCTCTGTATATTAATTTATATTCAGTTACATTGTTCTTAGATGAAAACATCTTAGTAGTGTGCAAGAATTAACAAGGAATGATGTCTAATTACAAGTCATAATGTTTCAAAATTTGTAAGCAATGCGATACTTGTATCACTCATCTAACAGTTGGTCATACCATTGCAATGTGAGGTTTTATCATTTCAGTGTGTTTGATGTGCCTGCCTAGCTTTTAATACTATGTATCGATGTGTTTCAGTGATGGGGAAAATCACCACAAAGGTTGATGTGTTCAGCTACGGTGTGGTGTTGATGGAACTTCTGACTGGACTTGTGGCACTTGATGAGAGCCGACCAGAGGAGAGCCGATACTTGGCTGAATGGTTTTGGCGAATTAAATCAAGCAAGGAGAAGCTTATGGCTGCCATTGATCCAGTTGTGGAAGCATCTGAAGAAACTTTTGAGAGCATAACTATTGTAGCTGAACTTGCTGGACATTGCACGGCAAGGGAAGCACATCATAGGCCAGATATGGGTCATGCAGTCAATGTTCTATCAGCATTAGTGGAAAAATGGCAACCAGTTGATGATGAATTAGACTGCTACTCTGGCATCGACTACACAAGACCACTTCCTCAGATGTTGAAGATTTGGAAGGAAGCAGAAAGCAAAGAGTTCAGCTATACTTCTAGTCTTGACAACAGCAGAAGCAGTATTGCAGCCAGGCCTACTGGGTTTGCAGACTCTTTTACTTCTGCTGATGCAAGATAATTTTGAGGCAAATTTAGTGCAATTTGTGGATCCTGTTGTTGTATCCTTATTCAAATTCACTTGGATTCACCATGTCTGTTTCTTCAGCCAAGAGGCAAAAAAATCATGTCTCGGCATTTTGTTCTGTTTTTGGACATTAAAATACCATAGGAAGATGTAGATAATTATACATGTTTTCTCTTTGTTTTGTCTTGTATACAGGAACACCAATTTCTACTTGATAGTAATGATTCTGCGTGACAAGTCACATTCATCTATGTTGTTATCCCATCCATGTTATCATGGGAGGTGTCATTATTGAAATGCTAAGCAGAATAATTTATCCATGATATTTTCCACCTGCATTGATAAATTAAAAATGGTGACACATTTTTAGGCACATGAAGTCTTGGTAGCCTCTTTAGTGCTTTTTCTTCTCATTGAATCTTCCCCTATGTTATATCACTCCAAAGAGGGGTGAAGCCTAGTGTTAGATAACAAAAGGGTAGAGATTTGTCAGATTTGTCACTTGAAATTTGTTGTGTTCATACTGAGGGGAGACTGAGTTTCAACATTGAGTGATTTATGGAAGAATTCTAAAATGTACAATATGGTGAAAACAAACTATAGCGTAAGAGTTCATAAAAGCTTCTATGCTTTTATTCCCTTGGCTATGCGATCTTCTTTCATGTTTTGATATTAATGAACTTCATTATTGAAGCTAGTCTCTGTTATGCTATTACTTGCCACAAGAAAATACACTTGTACGTATTTCTCATCAAAACTTTCTTAACTAATGTGATAAGATAATTTGCTGGTTTTTGTACTGGTAATTTTCTCCTTTAATGTTACAGCAATCTCCTTCAGTCGTGGAATCACAGTAATAAGATAGTAGTTTCATAGATTATCTTCTGCAATTTTTAAATGTTTGACTTCCAAGATAGATAGAACAATTTTTTATTTTAAGGAACTCAACTGCAACTGTTCTTTAATGATTTTCGCTTTACTCATTTGCCATACTAATACTTAAACTCTTTCTCGTTGATCTCATTTGATTCTTGCCAAATCAAACGTTCAGAATTCTTAGAAAATTTTCACTGTCTACGTGAATGTTACATTTTCAGTGTGTTTTTAGCTTTAAGGAGCAACTACAGAGGTGGTTTAAGTTTGAATACTAAGTTTGATGAGCTTATTTGTTTGGTAGAAGGTTAGTATTGAAACTTTTTTGAGGCATGATCACCTTTTGGGAAGAGAAATGAAAGCTAATTCATCTTGAAATTCGTAAGGTTTTTAAAGATAAGTCAAAGAAGTTAAATGTTACGATGGTGTGACAATTTCCTCTAGTATAACGTTGACACTAATTTAATTTCGGATCAAATAACATCAATGTCAAGCACGTTAACCTTTTTTAATACGAATTAATCTGAATCAAAATTTTGTTGATTCATGTTTATTTGAAAGAGTTTGCCCATAAGTTTCTTCTGAAGAGAAAAATAATTGAAACTATGAACTAGTTAAAATAAAAATATACATAAATTATATAAGAAAAACTTCTACAAATGAATTTATGCATAATTTAGTTTTAGATTATAGAAAAAGTAATTTGTGCATAAATTTTAAATGTCTTATCTCAGTTCAACAACTTTCTTTTTTAACAACAATAAATGAGAGTAAATTAATCCACCACCTTACCTATTTAGTGTGATGGGTCCAGCTCAACAAGAACTCATTCTTTTAGCTCAAAAAGGGTGAGTCAACCCATGTGCCTCTGTTTCAAAACTACTCCTGATATGCTTGAAACACTGTTCAAAAAAATGATGTTGTAAAGTAGAATCTTCTTATTTATCACAACAAGAAACGCAGAAGCTTAATCTCATGAGAGAGGATTTTGATTCTCAAGAAGAATGATCCTTCCTGCGTGCGCGATTAATCCAACTCAGCTTCCCCATCCTCCAAAACCATCTTCACTAAATTCAGTTCCAAATCAAACACACTTCAACACCAATCAAAGCCTATCCCTAAAACACCCCTCAAAATACACTGACCCCATTGTAGCATGGACATCTTCCATAGCTCAGTATTGTAAAGGTGGTCATTTGGTTAAAGCTGCCTCCGAGTTTGTGCGAATGAGAGAAGCTAACATTGAACCTAATCATATCACTCTCATCACACTCCTCTCTGTTTGCGCTCATCATCCTTCGCAGATTAGTATTTCCTTTGGAACTACCGTACATGCACATGCATGCAAATTGGGCTTGCACGTGAACGATGTCATGGTGGGGACTGCGCTGATTGACATGTACGCTAAGTGTGGTCGTGTGGATTTCGCAAGGTTGGCATTCAATCAAATGGGTGTCAGAAATTTGGTGTCTTGGAACACGATGATTGATGGGTATATGAGGAATGGGAGAATTGAAGATGCCCTCCAATTGTTTGATCAATTGCCCGTGAAGAATGCTGTTTCTTGGACTGCTCTAATTGGTGGGTTTGTGAAGAAGGACTTTCACGAGGAAGCTCTGGAGTGCTTTCGAGAAATGCAGCTCGCTGGGGTGGCGTATGATTATGTGACCATTATTGCTGTTATTGCGGCGTGTGCCAACTTGGGCACACTCGGTCTTGGCTTGTGGGTGCACCGACTTGTGATGACACAAGCTTTCAGGAACAATGTTAGAGTTTCAAACTCTTTGATTGACATGTATTCTCGATGTGGATGCATAGAGTTAGCTCGCCAGGTGTTTGATAGAATGTCCAATAGAACTTTAGTGACGTGGAACTCGATCATTGTGGGTTTTGCTGTCAATGGTTTTGCGGACGAGGCTCTGAATTACTTCAATTCAATGCAGGAGGAAGGTTTCAAACCAGATGGAGTCAGCTACACAGGTGCTCTAATGGCGTGTAGTCATGCAGGATTAATTAACGAGGGACTCAAAATCTTTGAAAATATGAGGAGAGTTCATAGGATTTCGCCTAGAATCGAGCATTATGGTTGTTTAGTTGATCTCTATAGTAGAGCTGGGAGGTTAGAGGAGGCATGGAATGTTTTGAAGAATATGCCCATGAGGCCAAATGAAGTTGTTTTGGGGTCATTGCTCGCAGCTTGTAGGACTCAGGGGAACATTGGGTTGGCTGAAAATGTAATGAAATATCTTATTGAATTGGACCCAGGGAAAGATTCCAATTATGTGCTTCTTTCTAACATATATGCAGCAGTTGGAAAGTGGGATGGTGCGACCAAGGTTAGGAGGAGAATGAAGGAACGTGGGATACAAAAGATACCAGGCTTTAGTTCTATTGAGATTGACTCCAGCATTCACAAATTTGTGGCTGGAGATAAATCTCATGAAGAGAAAGATCATATTTACGCAGCATTGGAACTTTTGTCTTTTGAGTTGCAATTATGTGGCTATGTTCCAGATTTCCCTAGAAAAGAAAGTTACGAGGATGAATAATTTTGGAATAGACCATTAGTTCAGTTCAAGAAAGTAACTGATTATACAAATGTGCTCTCTTTACAAGTATACCAATCTAGAAATATCTTTTCTAACTACATATACCAGTTCAAATTGTTTATCATTAACTGGGACGAAATTTGGAAGACACTGGTTATTGCGTCTCAGATTAAAGTCCCTGAAAAAATATTGAATATATAAGAAAGAATGTACACAATATCTAAAGTATGGCCATGCAAGACTGCAAAATGCTTATCCTTAAGCTGCACGTTTTTTAGTATATGAAAGAATGTACACAATATCTAAAGTATGGCCATGCAAGATTGAAAATTGGTGCAGATTTTGTGTTCTGAATTAAAACTATGCTTAAACTGATATTTTTAACATTTGAACAAGTATATTATGATGTAAATGAAATATAGAAACAAAGAAACGAGCAGAATATAAAGAGAATTCGAAAATGACCAGTTAAATTAAAGTAATTGCAAAATGGCTTTTTATTTTTTAAAACGTTGTTAAAATGCATATGAAGATCAAAGTTGTGTTTCATGCCTTGTAAATGCTTTGAACAAGTTTTAATATGCTAAGGTATGCAATGTGGATGATCAGAACTGACTAGAAAACACTAAAACAGAAAATCACTCATCAAAAACAGTGAGAAAAATTCAGAACTGGATTTAAAACTAAAAATGTCATGTGGGTTGAGGTAGTGAAAATGAGTTTTTGAAGGCAAAACTTAGAATCATGGGTTGGTCAATAATTTCAGATTCTTGGATCCACTTCCGTTCATGAGAACCTATTAAATCAAGTGGTGATACTGCCCTCCTTTTATCTAATCCTAAATCCAGAAATCAATCAAGAAAAAGAAGAAATCTAGAATTATGAACCAAGCATCATGAACTAGATTTTGACAGCAAAAGAGAATTGGTGTGGATCTGCAAAATGGAATGGCTCATACAAGAAACTGATATCATGGCACGAAAATATAAAGGAATATACAAGGACAATTAGAAAACAAAAACATCAAACCTTCAACAGAAAATCCTAAAACAAATGGGTTTAAATCAGAAATGAGAACTTGAATGTTGGGTGAATGGGTCTTAATCTTTGTTTCAATATCTCTAATCTGAAATATTGAATCCAGTGGTCACATTGTACTCTTTAGAAACCAGATTTGAATCCAAACCTGACCCTAAGTAAAGGCAAAGAATAATCATTCAACCTTCATCCAAGAAAGCATCTCTAGATCAAAAACCAGCAAAATTGGTACAAAAGAGGTACAAAACTGTAAATTGCTAAGAGGTAAAGATTACATGAATGGAAACGAAAAATAGAAAGCAAAACTTAAAATTCACAACTCAACAGAATAAAGGAATAAACAAGAAAATTGAATTGCATTGAAGATTGAAATGTACAATTGGTTTGAGATTACATATGCTGCCAAGAACAAGAATGCCTCTTGCTCACATTGTAGACTTGTGCACCATGATCTTCACAGCTTACTCCTCCCAGCCCAGAAAACTCAGAATCTAAGATCTAAAGAAAGCTATAAAAATGCAGAAAAGAAAATTGGTGGGTCGTGTGAAAGGATGGATGTGTTTGGAGTGATAGTAGTGTGGGCGTGGTGTTGGTGGTGTCCATCCTCTCCCTAATCTATCCTATTTAAAGAAAAGAAAATACAATGAACTAACTAGAATTCTAACAGATAGATTCTAGAACAAAAATTAGTTTCGTGTATAATGTATCTCTCGTTACAAAGGCTTTTATAGGTAACTAACTTTTCAACCTTATAACTTCCAGCTGCAGCAAACACTCCTTCTCAGTCCAAACCGTCCAGTCAGCTTCAATAAGCAAATTTTCTGTTGCCATGTTGGACAGCTTCTCTCCAAGTCATTTCTCTTTTTAATGGTCTTGTCATCTGCTACTGCTAGGAAAAAGTCAGAATTGACTTGTAGGCTTCCATTTTTCCTTGGCATAAGTCCAAGTCTCTCTTCCGGATTCTCTAAATTTTACTGCAGTAAAAATTCACAAGAATTAATCAAGCTGAAAATGTCAATTGCCTATTTAAAACTACATTCTATTTAACTAAACTAAGGACTCAAAACTTACTAAACTAAAATTTATACTAAAATCACTCTATTTTGACACATTTTTATTAAAACCAAGATTTTTAGAAGAAAATACTAAAACACTATAAAAACAGAAAATAAAGAAAAGAAAATCTCAAAAGAAGTGGTCTAAAACACCAAATAAGTGTCTAACATGACACTTAACACATCCCCACACTAGGAGGCTTGCACTCCTGGGGGGCCAAATAAAAGGGAAAACAGCACCCGAAACATCTTCACAGATCTGAATCATCCTTCCACTGCTCTGCTGCAACTGTTCTGCACAAACCAAACTCCAAACCCAACTTCAAGAGCTCCTAGCTGTCAAAAACTGGTCAAACATGTCAAGTGTAAACAGCATTCAATCAAAACTCAGTTTAGATCAGCCTTATATCCTCATAAGACAGTGCTTAACTCTCATTCTCTCATGTGTACAGGGTTTGTGTATCACGTAGCTCATCATATCATGATCCTAGTCTCGGTATAGGCTTGGAAAGCCTCTAGCATCCACTACTCATCATGAATTATAACTCAAGATCAATTAGAAGCGCTCGTCGCATAGAACTCTAGAAAATTCCTAGTTCTCCCCCTTAAGGGACAACCTAGGTATCAATCGAAGGAATTGTCTAATTTTGTAACTAAAATGTGTCCAATTATCAATCTAAAAATGAAAGAAATAATGGGGAAAGTAAAAAACAATGTAAAATCTACTTTAGAACAAGGCAAATGATCAATGCAATGAATTTAAAATTGCTGGAACATAAAGTTATTACTGCAGCAGAATATTTGATAGGTTTTAAAGGGAAAATGCTCAAATCTATAAGCAAATGATGATGGAATGCTCTAATATGATGAACGAACCTATAAAACTATAAAGAAACATGAATGAAAGATGATAAAAACCTCAAATTGTCCTAAAATATCTCCTAAATGTAAAACAGAAAAGTGTTTGATGAAATGTCTCAGTGAAAACCTAGTTTTCAACAAGTGTTTGATGAAATACTTGAATGGACTAAACTATTATTTATGCAATGTAAACGACCTAGACAAGTTTCTATATGTAGAACTAAGTAAAATGAATGGTTAAACTGCACTCCAAATACTCAAAATTTTGTGCTAAACTAAACTAGACAGCAAATGCACCAAAGCTGTTTTTTCACAGCAAAGTATTTTATGCAGAATCTGGGTCAATATGCAATGATAATGATCTGGACATGTTTCAGCATGCGTAAGTATGCAAATGCAATGCTTAAACATGATCAAATGTGCTGGAATCACAAAACCACATATTAAACCAAACTTGACAGCACTTAGTCAAAACAGAATTTTTGACAGCATTTGAAAATTGGTGCAGATTTTGTGTTCTGAATTAAAACTATGCTTGAACTGATACTTTTAGCATGTGAACAAGTATATTATGATGCAAATGAAATGTAGAAACAAAGAAATGAAAAAAATATAAAGGGAATTCGAAATTGACTAGTTAAACTAAAGTAAGTGCAAAATGACTTTTAAAAAGTTGCTAAAGGGTAGAGATTTGTCACTTGAAATTTGTTGTGTTCATACTAAGGGAAGACTGAGTTTCAACAGTGAGGGATTTTATGGGAGAGAACTAGTGTTCCATTCAGCCAAATTCAATCATGCCCCTTCTGTGATTCAATCACTTGAATTCTAAAATGTACAATATGGTGAAAACAAAACTATAGCGTAAGAATTTGGAAGCTTCTATGCTTTTATTCCATTGGCTATGCAATCTTCTTTCATGTTTTGATATTACTGAACTTCATTATAGAAGCTAGACTCTGTTATACTATTACTTGCCACAAGAAAATAGACTTGTACATTTTTCTTATCAAAACTTGCTTAACTAATGTAATAAGATAATTTGCTGGTTTTTCTACCGGAAATTTTCTCCTTTAATGTTACAGCAGTCTCCTTCAGTCGTGGAAATCAGTGATAAAATAGTAGTTTCATAGATTATGTTCTGCAATTTTTAAATGCTTGCGACTTCCAAGATAGATAGAACAATTTTTGGTTTTAAGACACTGGTTATTGCGTCTCAGATCAAAGTCCGTAAAAAAATGTTGAATACATATGAAATAATGTACACAATATCTAAGGTATGGCCATGCAAGACTGGAAAATGCTTATCCTTAAGCTGGCTGCAGGCATTCTCTGATGAGCAAAATCCACGTACACAAAATTTAAATTGACGATGCAATACTCAGTTCCCTTCCATAAACCCTCTCTGCTACTCTCTCAGCCACCTCAACCTTCCCATGAGTTTTACAAGCTGCCAGCAAGGCACGCCACAAAGCCCCATCAGGCTTAACCTCCATTCTCCAAATTAACTTTTCTGCTTCCTCAACCTGACCAACCCTCCCCAACATATCCACCATGCACGTATAATGGTGCAGTCCAGGTTTCACTCCAAACCTTACCTCCATCATCTCAAAATATTCTCTCCCCTTGTCTATTAACCCCCCATGACTACACGCACTCAGAACCGTAGTAAAAATCACACCATCAGGCCTCTCCCCTGCCTCCACCAATTTATCAAATAGCTCGAACACCTCCTCACACTCCCCATGCATTCCATAACCCTTCATCATGGTTGAAAACGTAACCTCATTCCTTTGCCACATTCTATCAAACACCTTGCGCGCACTATCCAAATGGCCGCACTTGGTATACATGTTTACCAAAGCATTAGAATTTGCCAAGTCCAAGGCAAACCCATTAACCAAAACAGCTCCATGGACTTGTTGCCCAAGCCGTAGAGCCGATAAACCAGCGCAAGATTTCAACACCACGGGTAACGTGTGACGATCAAAGGGCTTGTGAGCAAGGACCATGTGGCGAAAGATGGAAAGGGATTGAGAGAAAAAGCCGAGAGACGAATGTGCTCTGATGAGAGAGTTGAAAAGGAAAGTGGGTTGCCGAATGGTGAAGGAGAAGATGATATTCGCTTCGTGCAATTGGGCACAGCAAGCGTAGGAAGACACAAGCTTGCTTCGAATGAAGTCATTGCTTGAAATGCCTAAGGTGATGGTCATCGCATGGATTCGTTTCAGATTCTTTAAGTGCTTCGCGGAAGAGCAAGCGTCGAGAAGCGTAGCGTAGAGAGGCACGAGTTCGCGAGGTTTAGCCATCATCTTTACCGATACATCATAGCAATGTTTCACGAATTATATATTTCTTAAAAACAAAAATGATTGTTTGACACCGCATTTCTCAGTTACCTTCATTTGATACTGGCTTTTTGACAATTTTTTAATCGTTTGGTGAAGAGAATAGAAAAGGGTGAATGAGTCATTTTAGGATATGGAATGAATTTTGAATTTTATGGCTTTTCGTAACTCCAGCATCAAAAGATGAAGATAGTGCAGAATCCAAGGCATCCAACCTAGAGATTAATAGAATGCACAGAAACATATCAATTTTGTCTGAAACCATAACCAAGCAATTGCATGTCCATAACCAAGAATGTCAAGATCAATTCCAGAGCACAGAAAGGCAAAGAGGAGAAATTAAGATATAAGAGAATGCTTTGTAATATATCATGAGAGGTGAAGGTCCCAATGAGCTGAATACCGTGATAAACATTAATTCTATTTAAGAAGGATACACCAACAAGATCCATGTATCACTACTCTTCTGAAAACATGCATGCCTTCAATAATATGATCAGATAATATTTTACTGGATTTGGGTATGGTCATGGTTACTTTTTGTTCCCATTAACTATGTTGTATGGGTTAGATATTTGGGTGTTTTTTGAAAATGGAAATGATTCGCTTGCGTCATCTTTGTGACAATGCTGTCATATCTAACTGACCCGCGTCAGCATGAGCATAGATAGATAGATATGAATAGAAGCTCAAGGTTAGTTATTGCAGAAGCATATCTGCAGATACATATTTTTGTAGTATTCGGGTGAAAGGAGCCAGAACACATCATGTCACTGTTGTTCATGTCCAATCCATGAATGAGCTGTGTGCACAATGTTTTAGCAGATACAAAATATTCCATCATTAATAACACTGCTTTCAGTTAACTTTTTAAATACTACTTAATTAACAAAGCTAAGTACAAAAAACAACATCACATATATAATGTTACTACAAGTCAAAGCTAAAACACTGATACATTTGAGCACCCATAAACATACACTTGGAAATGGGGTGGCTGAGGTGAAGGAAAACCAGAAATACAAAGAGATAACGAAAAAGAAAACGAGTGTATGTTTATATATTTTTTTCTTCAATGAACTTATGTCATGGATGTTGACACTGATAACAAAAAAACTAGGGCAAAGCTGGTTCAAGTGGTGAGTTTAAGGGGTTTGAGGTTTCTTGGGGTTGACACCATTATGATGCAGCGGGTCTGGACCTGAAGGAACCTTCCTCAACTCCCAACTCAGTGGCTTTTCACCATACTTGATGCTTGATGATCCTTGCAAACCAGCCTTCAGAGCAGTTTTCTTATTCTTCAAAATAGACAGCGCCTGCACAAGCAAATAAAGTTACAGAAATGAAGAACAACATATACATGTTCCAAAAACATCATTCTCGTATGTTATGGTCGTATAAAATTAACTGCCAAAAAGAGAAAAACCCTTTGAAATATGTAGTGTAACTTATGTTAAGTGTGACAGACCTTCCTGTTTGGAATGTCTCTGAGACCAGCTGCATTAGCACCAAAGCATTCATATGCAGAACCACAACCTGCAATAGCAACAAACATGAATAAAACAGTTATTACTCCATGCATTTGTTTCGTCCCTCGACTAAACCAGAACAAGAAAAAAGAACATGGACAAACCAGAAGGCTCCCTCGTAAGAAGCAGGCACAGAAGCATAAGTAAAACGAAAGTGGTGAAAATCAACTTTGATGCCATAGAAAAAACAAAGTCTAAAGAGAATGACGAAAAGGGTGCAAGATTTGCAGGGAGAGGAAGGGGTGTTGAGGTGAAGATGAGAATGGTGTGTGGAGTTATTTATAGTGGTATGATTCAAAGATTAGAATGATGGGTGATGCAGCCATTTGAAAAAGAAATGATTAAAGAAAGTAACGCTAAAGATTTAATAATTGCAAAACACATTCGATAGATACCACTGCTATGTATCTCTGTGACAGCGCCGTCTTGTGTGGTTGTCGAGCCACCTGAAAATCACCTGGTGGCAGGTGCCAACAATGCAAGTGTCATCTAATGCATCATGCCAAAATAAACTCATGAGGATATGCCACAATATTATAATGTTTTTTAAGATTAAAATCGAAACATATGGATATGTCTGCTACAGAGTTCTTCTCATTGTGTCTGTTATGGGAAGAATCAGTATAATGAGTTGTTTTTGAAACTAAAAAATCATAGTATAAATGTAGTTTTAACTTACGTATGTGTGTGTGCAGTTTAAGGTAAACGTAGTGATGATGGGTTGTGTTTGGCATTGGTGGAAACAGATTTTGAGTATGATTTTTGGTTTTGAATTGAATTGGGTGATGATGTGTATCGAATGAGAAGATGATCAAGTGATAGCAAAGGGAAAATTTTTGAAAAGATGAAGTGACTGATTGATGTGGTTATTGGCATCTTTGGCACAAAAGTGAGATTTTCATGGGGCTGGGCTGAAGATGCGTTTGCAGTAACAAGACCTTTTGAAGATTTAACCATTATTATTATCTTTAATTCATTTCCACCATAACATGCAAAATTTCTATCACCATCACCTTCTTTCTAGTTTCTTGATAAGTACAAAATGTTTTTTTTAAATAGATAATACAAAGATGAAATACTAGTTAACGAAATTTAAATTTCATCTGTTGATAAGATTAATAAATAACCTTCTCCTGGTTGTATACCAAATAATTTGGTAATAAAGTATGCATGATTAATTATTGAAAATGTTTTGTAAATAATAACATACTTTTAACATAATTAATTGTGTTTAAAAATGTTATTTTTATTATTTACATTCATATATAAGGATGTTTGTAATAATTATATTACTGATATTGTATTATGTTATAATAGTATACATTAAATATAAAAGTAACAACTTTTTTATTAAAAAAATATAATAACATATATTTAAAGTAAAAAAATTAAAATCATAGTAAAATTAAATGTTGATATCTCGTAAACTAATTTATTTTAATATATTTTTATTTTGAAATACAAAATATTTATTTCTTACAAAATTATAATAAATTTTTTTATTTAAATTATATTTTAACTCTAATTTATATTTTTCTAAAACTTAACTCCTATATCAAATTAGTTTTCAAACATTATTTTATAAATATATTAATATAAAAAATATTTTATTAGATCAAAGTAATTATAAACTTTCCTTAAACTTTCTACTATCCTTTTTTCATCTAAACAATTCAATTTCTTTTTTCTTTATCTCGTTCTAATTCAAACAAAACATCAATGATTATAGTTTTGACAATTCTTATATAATAAAATTTTACTAGAATGCTGGTTAGAAAGTAAAAAATATTTCCTTTATTCAAATATAAAAAATTACTTTATTATGTGATTTGCAGTGATTTTTTTAATCAAATGAGAAGAAGTGGAAGAAAGTGAATGTGATTTGGTAGATTTCTTTTCAATAACAGAGAAGAAAAAATTTTGAACTTTTTTATGCATCCACCAATAGAAACTTCTCAAAACAAATGTGAAGAAGTTGAAATCGTACTCCTCCTAAACCCAGAAAAACATTTTCATGGTCTAAAATCGATTTTTTTTTTTTTTTGCGATAATATGTTAATCAATTTGTTATCATATCTGGTTTTATTATTATTATTATTATTATTATTATTATTATTCATTTTATTGTTTATTTATTTATTATTATTATTATTGCATTTGATTTTTATTATTAGATTTTTTTTTTATAAAATGTTTATATAAGGAATCATTACTTTATGGTTGATTCATTATTACTCAATTTACTATTTCTTACGCATTACTTACTTTACTTTACTTGAATGTTGAAGTCATCTTTGACTTGAAGCACTTGAAATGAAAGAGTAGAGACTTGAAGCACTTGAAAGGAAAGAGTAGAGGAAGAAATTTTATAACAACATCCTAACCTTTGTAAAAACACTTTTTGGTAACTGAATGATTCAAAAGATAATTTTTTAAAAATGAAATTTTAAATTTATTTTAATTTCACAAAAATAAGGTTATAAAATGAAATTTGAACTAATAATATACTATAATTTAATTTATACTAGACCATCAACTTAAATATTTAGTTAATCTAAAATTTGAAAATTTACTACCAAATTATTAAACTAATCAGTCATATTTTTTAAAATGTGTAAATTATCGAATTTTTTTTATAATATTTGGTTATATGAATATAAGAAAATATGTCATAGATCAAAAAATAAAAAAAAATGTTATTTTTTTCTTATGAAATGAAAAGTTCCTAAAAAAAAGTGGCTAATATTTTCAGAAGCTCAACCGGTCATGATTCCTCAAAATTTATTCTTTGTATACACACGTGCTTTCGTATACGAGTATCCATTTTTGTTTTATGTTTATAAAAATTAAAAAATTAATTATCGTGATTATTATTGAAATAAAAATGTTATTAAATTTATAAAAATATATTTTTAGAAAACAATTGTGATACCCCTCTTTCTTAATTTCCTAAAAACAGAAACCTTACTTCTCTCTCAACTTCTCTGCAACCCACCCTTCTCCCAACTTCTCATCCTTGTTGCTGTCATATCTCACTGTTTCTATAATCCATACTCAAATTCTGGAAGGACCAACCAACAGGAACCTCAGCAGCTTCCTCCCTCAGCTTCCATTCTCCTAGGTAGGTTTCATTTTTTTTAAATTGGGTTCAATTCCAGCTAGAATTCGCTAGTTAATCTCTGAATTTTGAGTCTGATCATGTAATTCTTCCTTCTCCATGTCGTGGTGATGGATTCTCCTAGGTTAAACTGAAAACTTTGTTGTCTTGCAATTTTCTTGATTCCACCAACTAAATTCTTGGCAAAAAGGTAAGGGAAGCTAACTCTTCGCCCAATTTTCGTAGGAGCTGTGTTCATGAGTGATAGAATTGCCTGATTATGTGTTTAATCTGTGTTTGGATTTGCCTGGGTGTGAATTTGAGTGTTGGATGATTCTGGGCGAGACTGCATGTGAAGAACAGATGAAATTTTCTGGTAGTTTCGCCCAGGCGAGCAGCTCTCGCCTGAGCGAAAATATCAGAAGATTGCCTCTGTCACTACGCAAAGTCTTGCCTAGGCGAGCTGGAGTCGCCTGAGCGAGATAACTTCTCGTCTAGACGAGCCAGTTTAGCCTGAGCGAGAATTCGCCTATGATTTTTTTAATTTGCCATTGTAAGATGTCTCGCCCAAGCGAGACAACTCTCTAGCTTAGGCGCGACCCTCTAGCCTAAGTGAGATTCCCTGCAGGATTTGAATTCTTTCTCTGCTTTTGATTTATTGCTAGTGCATTAATTGAATTGATGTGATAATAACTAGTCTTGCACGTGACCCTTATGCATGATAGACATTGTGATGGATTTGAGTGTGAAATTGGTCTGTATGAGAATGTGTTGGAGTTAGGATTTCAAGGAAAATTCTAAGGAATGTGGTTTTTAGTAAATGTAAGGACATGAGGACTCATATTGGTGGCATCCTGACGCTCCTAATAACCATTAAAACTCATATAGAGTATAATGGATTATGTCGGGGGGAGTAGCAGGAGGTCCTGGTCTATGGACCCGATCCGTCATAGACGTGAAGGGGCTTACCTTGGGAGTGGTTGGGTGAATACTCCTTGTGCCCAAAACTCAGCAGAGTTTGGGAACCGTCACAGGTGCACGCCACCAAGAGCTCTAATGTCACTTACATAATCCGGATATCGAGTCTAGAATGGTGATGTTGTGTTATAGTCATGGTGAATTGTATGAAGTTCTGATAATTTGTGTGATCAACCCTGATTGATGCTTAACCATTAAATTGTATGATTTATTATGAACTAAGTTAGCTTACCCTTCTTGTATATGTGTGTTCTGTGTGTCTTCTACTTTTGCAATGATCGTCTTATTAAATGGCGTGAGCAGAAAAAGGTGCAGGTGAGGATACACCCCTCCTAGATCGGATTGAGTGGTGTTGGACGCTTTCAGCTGTTATTGTCAACTTTGGGTTTGCTTAGATGTTTTGGGTGTTGTAATTTTTTTCTTGGCTTTGTATGGGCTGTATGTATGGACAGTACATGTATAGTTATTTTGAGGATGACTGTACTGTACTTTATACTGGCTTGTTTCTATCAATTGCTTTTGAATTATTCAAAATTAAATGTTCTTTTTGATAGTATGAAAACTATTAAATTGGGATGTTACAACAATTATAAAAACATAGATACAAAATTTAAATGATAATATAAATAATAAAATAGGTTTTTTACTAACTAGTGTAGTTTTTTAACAAAATTACCGGCATATTTTTAAAATATTATCTCTAAATAGATAAAGTTGTGCTTATTAAACACAATTTTAAAACATTAAAAAGTATGAGATCGTGTTAAAAAGGTAGAGCTTCTAATATATTATATAATTTTTTTCTAAAGATATAAATTTATGTATTTTATATTTTATACATAAACATTTTTTTAAATTGTTTTTTAATATAATAGTTAATAGTTTTTCAATTTTTTGGTGTATATTTTGTGCTTTATTTTCTCCTTCCATTTTATTAAAAAGAATATACTTATGTATTTTATATGTAAAGCAACTTTCTTCCCTTTATGAGTAGTATCCTAACCGCCATTTTTTTTTTCATTCATGGTGCGTTTGGTGCAATAAATTTACTATTTATGAAAAAGATTTGAGTATATTGTGAGGATTTAAAATATTTGGTAGAGGTAATATGAATTTGTAAGAAAAAGTTTCGAGGGAGGAAATTACATTAGAAAGTATGGGATTTTGGGATATTGTTTATATATCACTATTTTATTCTTATTAATTTATTTTTTCAAAAAAAAAAATATTGTCAATTAATAAATAATATTTTTAATAATTCATTTTTTTTTTTCATTTTTAAGTAATTTTTCTAAAAAAATATATATAATTTTAAAAAGACAATTCTAACTTTACACTAAAATTAACTGACTAACCTCTTAATTCAATTTAATCAATTACACGTATCAATCAATCTTCTTTTCAAATTCACCATCTTTCTGTTAAACTAAACCATCTCATTTTCTATTTACTTACTCTTCAAATCACTCCTCATCACAATTCCCTCCTTCTACCAAACAAAGCATTAATGTGCCTTCTGAAACACAACTTTTCAGCAACATAACATAGAAAACAGTTGTGGTTTTAATTTTTGTAGCAGGATATAAAAACATAACTCTCAATACTTTCGCACATTAATACACGTGATTTAGTACAAGTGTGAATGTTAAATAGCGAATTTTCACTTTGCATGAAAGCTTTCTTGGTTAAAATTTGTGAGTCAATCTACTCTATCACAGATTTGACACGGGTTGAATTAATAATAAAGTTAAAAAATTCAGTAAAAACTAAAGTGGATTGATTCACTAAAAACCTTATTTGTTTGAATTGAATCCGTGATAAGCCGACCAACCCAAACACATAAAAAATTATTTAGATTTTATTTAAAATTATGATTTAGTTTTTGAAATAAATTATTTATTTATTGTCTAAGATAAGAAAAAAATTAATTTTTAAAATAAGTTTAAAAGCTGTGGTGGGTCGGAGAAACTCAAATTTCTTGAGCTCACTGATAAGTGAGTTAGGTGGGTTGACTTACTGATTGGTCAACTCGTGGTGGGTCAGGCTAGGTAAATCATTTTGATAGCTTTAGTTTGCATTCGTTTATATATTATGAAATCGTTAAAAAATGAATTTTAAGTCTAACTCAACTTTATAAAACCAATTTGCAAAGTGAAGTTTGCACCCACTTATATATTATGAAATCGTGAGATGAACAATAATTAAAGAGAACAAATCTTATGTTCAACCTTATTTTGTTGGAGGTCTCACATTTACTAATGATTAGTTTACAATATATAAAAGGATGCAAATCTTTCCACAAACATATGTTATAGTATTAAGTTAGGTTTAATGTTCATTTCTTAATATGATATCAAAGTCATTAATTAGAGTCTATCCTAATAAGATTTGTTGTTTGTTCGATATATTATTAAAATGTTTTTTGTTTGTTGGACATATTGTTTCACCCACTATTAGATCGTCATTCGAACCACATATTAATTATAGTTTTACGGTTTGATACGTATAAACTTTGACATAAAGGAATATGTTAAAGATCTACATCGATTATAAATAAAGTCAATTTATAATATATAAATAAATGTAAAACACACCTTATAAATTCAAACCCTAAACCTTGAATAAAACTAACTCTATAAACTCACTTTTGAGTTAAAATCCACTTCTTTTAACTTATTTCTTAATGAAAACATATATGCAATGCATGCCAGGTTGTCCTACACATTGTTTATTTCTGCACGATACTTGTATATTTTCATGGTTACACATTACGTATTCCATTGAAAATCACGCGTGAAATCGTTGTTGGAGATGCTACGTTAGGTGACAAATTAATGGTTCATTTATTTGAGAGATGAGCATGCAAGGCACCAACTAAAAGCAGAAAATGAAGAGGCATGGACAGTGATGATGAATACAACCTTCGATTCGACTAAGATATGCCACCCAATTTACTCATATGCATGTGGTGATTCTTGACTTTCTGAAACATATAACCTATCTAGCCTGTAATTGACCACAGGAATAGGTAATAATTAAAGTTACTCATACTCTCTTTATTGTCTTTCATTCTCCTCTTTTCTCTGTCATATGCTAAGAGTTAAGAAAAGGAAGTCACAGAACAGAAAAACAAAACCAAGTTCATAGTTTACAAGAGATACACAAGGTGCATTCATTGTTTATTTTTTGTTTTTTTTTTTCCAATGGCTATCTTAACAAAAATTAATCACCTCTTTTAATAATTATTAAATGACTTTTCTTAATGACAAAGTATTAATTTAAATAATAATAATATTAATAACAAATATAAATATAATTTTAGAATGAAATACTAATATATTTAGCTATGTAGTGGTTGTATAAAATTTCCATAAAATTTTAAATTAAAAAAAGAAAACTGTTTTTCATATATGTTTTTTAGTTTTTTCTTTTTACTTTTTTATCTTGTATATATGTACATTAATATTAACATACTAAATTAGTTTTATCTTGTATTCTTTCGTTCCTGAAAGAACTTAGAGGAACTTGATTCAAGTATAAGGATCAGTTTGAACTAAAATTTTATATAAGGATTTTTAATTACTGTTATATTTATCTATATATATAGACGGGATTTTCTTTCTTAATTTTTATTTCTTTTTCAATTTTTAAATCACTCTTTTATTTAAATTCAATTATTTTATAAATTTTAACAAAATTTTCAAATTTAATTATTTTTTAAATTAATTAAATAAAAATTATCTACTAAATAAATTATAATCATCTATAAAAGAAATAAAAATGGTTTACAATTAAATTATAAAATTTCTTTATGTTTACTTTTATAATTCTAATTATTATTTGTTATCATACAAGTAAACATGTGCACGTGTTTTCACAAATAAAAAATAAAAAATATATATTAATAAGGACTATGCACTGCTAACTTCTGGGTTTTATCAATTCTAGTAATACAGGAATTTGAATGAGTAGAGTAACGATTTAATATTAATTATCTATCTGTAATATTTTCATTTCTGTTTTTTGTAGTGTAGTTTCTGATGTATTTATGTTACTTTATAGTGTGTTTGGTAAAAGAAAATTTACAACAAAACGACTTCTATGCTGAAAACAAAAAAGAGCACTTTTATATAATAGGCACTTAATGTTTAACTTTCTTTAAAAAAACTATTATTATACCAGACATATATACAGTAAATGTAAATATTTTTACACTATTATTCAGAGTAGATTGAATTCATTCCACTTGACTTTTATTCATATTATAGTTACGTTTTTTTAACATTATTTTTACCTCTTTCAGGAATTTCAGTAATGCTGTTAAACATTGTTAAAAGTTTAATGCTTTATGACCGATATAGACGACGGATGTTCTTTTGTTTTGAAACCTAGAATAATATTTTTTATACATAAGCTGCAAAACAAAGTAAATATTGTTCTTTTACTCTTTTAGTAATGATGTTAAACATTGTTAAAAGTTTAATGTTTTATGATCAATATAGACATAGACGGATGTTCTTTTGTTTTGAAACCTAGAATATTTTTTATACATAAGCTGTAAAACAAAGTAAATCAAACACAATTTAAATACTCCTTTTACTCTTTAAGATGTCTTTTTGAGACAAAACTCTTCACACTCTAAAGCAGATTATCGCGGGGATGCAGTGGCTTCTATGCTTAGAAGTCGAGGTCAAATGTCTTTTTTCCTTTTTTTAGATGGTAAATATTTTTCAGAACATAGAGTGTGAATCTAACCCATGTTTGAATTGAAATTGAGATACTGGTACAAGTTATTCCCTTCTCAATCAGGTACATTCAGATATGAAAGAGGTTGACAATAAATTTTTTCAAAATGGACTATTTTGTCCTTCTTTCAGAGGTGTTCCAAAAATGTTTATGATCAAGTAAATAATTTCACGCACGAATGAGTCATATTGAATTGGAAACTCGAAAAATTTGTAGAAATTATGCCTTTCGTCTCTACTTTACTGAAAATCGTTATGTATCAATTAGATTATTGTAACTCAACCAATGAAATAATATATTTCTTAAAAAAAACATGTTAAGATTTTATTGTGAATAAACAATATTTAAAAAATGCAGTGATTAATTTTAATGATATTGTTGGATTTGTGGTTGGAACAAAAATATATCTCCATACTTCACCAATTATATCATGTGTGAAACGTTTAATTACACACCTATAATTATGTCTTCATCTTTACAATTTTTTTAGTTACTTCAAATATTTAGATTGTTGAGCTATTATTGGTTGACAATTTTTTTTTTAACAAAGTTTTAACAAACTTTCTTATGTAGGTAAAAAAAATATTATTTTATTATTTTATTTTAATTAAAAATAAAAATTTAAGTTTGTTAATTCTATCTTTAGAAATTTTGTTAAGTTTGTCAAATTTTTTCTTGTAAAAAGATAATTTTCCTAGATTGTTTGCATGTGTCTATTATTCTCTCTCTATATTGATTTCTATATCTAGATATTTCCTTAATTTTTCAAAGTGTTTTGTTTGTGACATTACCGTTTTCCATTGAAATTAATCCTTAATGTAAAAAAGTAATATAAGATTGTTATAATACAATATAACCTTTATAAGTTAAGCACCTATGTTTTCTCGTCATATAACAATATTGGTATGTCGAACACTTATATATGCTTTTTCATTGTAACAGTACTTACACCTTTTCCAAATTATGAGACTACGATAATTTTGCAATTGTAGTATAGTTCTAACATTTGTAGAAAATATAAAAATAAAATATAAGGTTGTTGATGATTATTATAACACATTTCAATTGAGAAACATGAAGTACTAAGTGAATTTTAGTTGTTAAATAAGTAACAACTAAACTATGATTGGACGAATACATTGCATAATCGAAAAGGGACCAAAATATTCTATACCTAATTATTAGTTATTTCTCAAGGTCACAAAAAATTGTGCGTATGATTGGAGTTTAATAAAATTTTGTTGATGACATAATTTTTTAATGGTCTCCTTCACAAGTGTGAGTTAAACTTTACTAATAATTTTTATCGAAATAAACACGTTAAATAGAAAAGAAAAAGTTGAATAGCATATAGAAAAAACAAAACTTATAAATGTTAAATCTTAATATTTTATGTTGAAAGTGATATCATATCTCTTATAAGCAATTTTATAAAAAAGAAAATTCTACCTTACAAATCTATTAAAACATATTAAAATACGAAAAAATATAATTAATTTAGTGTTACAAACTTGAATCGGTTGTGTTCAATTATGTATTCCACCCATGGACCTACAATGAAAGAATGAAAACAGCAATGTGATACAAAGAGTAAAAGAGTAAAAGAAGGTGGAAAAAAAATATATTTTTTAGCTTACTAAAATAGGTTATAAAGACGTCGTGCATCTTTTTCTCTCCTATCAATAGATTATATATCCCTCAAAATATATTTATGTGAATTTTTACTTTTTATCCTTACACTTTGTTTGATTACTTATATTTGTTGGATCGCTAATTGTCTATTTTTCTTTATAAATTGATACATTTTTTATACACCTCTTGTTCTTATACTATTTTTTTTTTTTTATAACAAATTAATGAAAATATATTTTCATTTTCGAAGGAGGATCTTGTAGTTCATTTATCTGTAAATATACATATAAATGTTATATAGTGGTTTATATAAATATAAATTTTATTATTAGCCTTAGTCCATTAAACAAAAGTAAAAACTTTTAAATAAAAATATTTTTATTTTGATAATAAAACTAAGGGCAATCTTAAAGTTATATCTTTTTTCTATAATCTACAAGATATGCAAAATAACCTTAAAAATAAAACTCTTCCTCACAATAAAATGCAACTTCACTACTTCTTTAAGTTAAAAAAACATCAACACCTCACTTCGGAGAATACATAAGGATGAAGGAGGAAATATCATAGGAATTAAAAGTACTTAAAAATCACGTGTAATATGAATGTCTCTTCTCATTGACAAAGGTTGTGTCGTTTACCATGTAAGGTATGTTTTGTGTAACAACAACACAATAACTTTTTTAAGGCGAGAAAATAGAAGGATATCTATATCATATGTCGTTCTTTTATTTAATTAGAAAGTATCATAATACGTCATTAGACATTATAACAAGAATAAGATATATTATATGATAAATTTGTTAATTTGTATATTATAGGCAGTGATGGAACTTTAAAAAGAAAATTAAGGGGTGCCAACTTAAATTTTATGCTAAAATTTTACATATATATATATATATATATATATATATATATATATATATATATATAAATCAAAAGTTACATTTAATCAAAGTGAGACTCTATGTTTTTTAATGACTAAAAATTTTCAATAATTAAACCAAAATTAAAATTTTTTGTAATATCTCTTTCAATATAAAACATCATTTCACTTATTAAAAATTCAGCCTTCATACTACAAAAAAACTTAGAAAGGTAAATTAAGTTTTACATACAAATTTAATATATGGATTTATATTCGTATGTAAAATTGTATTATACAAATCTTTTTTTTATGTAACAACAAACTAATAGCTACCACTTTTTCATATGTAAAATCCATATTTAAAAGGGGACATACCTTTCATATAGACTTTATATGCGGATTTTAAACAAATACACTATCAGAAAATTGAATTTTTAAAAATTTATTTTCATTGGTCAGTGCATATTATCGTGGCTTCTCCTTTTTTCTCATATCTCAGGTTGATCTCTCTGTCGTATGAAGATTTCTCTCGTTTGCTCATGTTTCTCTCTCTCATTTTTGTATGCTCATTTTCGATGCTCATGTTTCTCTCTCTCAACTCGTTTTTTTAGAAAAAATTTCATAGTAGAAAATGAATCAATTATTTAATTATTTATCATAATTTTTCTAATATAAATGTGTGACCTCTCACTTATTTATAAAACTATAAATTTATCACCATTCATTGGTACATAATAGAAAATTTTATCACATGCAAGAGAAAAAGAGATTACTTTTAAAAAATGAGTAAAAAAATGAATTCACTGAATTCACTAAAAAGAAGAAATTGATCAATTCAAAATGTTTGTTAACTCTTCAATTTCACCATGGTGTAATTTAATTTTGAAAGGACGAGAGATTAAGGATAAAATTGAGATAGAAAGAAAAGGTAGAAAAAAGATGAAGGTACGAGACAATAGGCAGATCAAACCAAAACAAATTGATAGGTTGAAAATTTCAACCCAACCCGCTCTTTTTTTATTGGGCTGAGTGTAACTTCCCATTTAATTATTAAGCGAAATTAAAAGAAACGTCACACAAAATAGTAATGTAGAGTAGTCCTCGGGTCCTTAACACAACCCCTACAAACTGGGCACACCACGATGCCAACGGAAACCAGATAAAAGTCTAACAAAATGAGAGTAGAATAGTAAAGCATAGAGCAATACATGGGCCATAGCCCTAAATAAAACCCATGAAGAAAAAAATAAACATAAAGTCCAGCCCAAATGGTTAAGCAGCGGAATCGCCATTTTCTTGCTGACCGCGGGAACCTCGCCCATCTGCTCCCATCAATTAAATTGATGATCATCGCAAGAAAGAAGAGCCACATACAAGACAACCATACAACAAACGGGGTAAGCTAGAGCCAACAACATTTTCATCATACAGTCAAATATTACTTTCACCATCCAATATCCATACAACAACCAAGCATGTTATGACTTTCCAATCAATACACTACGACTCGGCTCGACTCATCCGGATTCGTATAACCTGGTCGAATTCAGCGGATGCTCGCACTTGTGGTGGATACCTCTGCTCACCCCCGAGCTATGTGTTATAAGTGTCACCCCCCGAGCTGCTCAGGCCTCCTGCTACTCTCACCACAAGAGTCAGTCCGCTCTAGATGAGACTAACTGACTCCTTAGAGTGTCAGGATGCAACCTTACCTTGAATCCTTACCTAGTTATACAGATGGGGCACCACCAGGGACACCCACTAACAGGGCCCATGGAATTACGTCCCGACCACTGAAGCGCGGCCCTGAAAGTCTCACCTAGAGACTCCAAGGAATTATGCACTGACACCGACCAAACATAATCACACAGCCAAATAACATTCATCATGCATGTATACGTTCGTCATCCCAACCTTTAAAACCAACGCCTTTCATGTTCCAGGCCCAACTCATTTCCACTCATCATAAACCATCCATGCATAAGGATTCCCAACTCATCTCGTTATCATGTCTCTTTAATACCAACCATATCATGCTCATTTCATGCCAAGGATTTATTCAAGTTTGTCATTCATAAATTCATACACCCTCTCACACATTCATATTATATCCTACATGCCATTATATAATAATTCCATCAATTTCATACCAAACACAAAAGAGAAAAGGAGTAACCACTCAACCAGCGCATACCCTCGCCCAAACTCGTCGCTCAGGCCAATGGGTCTCGCTCAGGCGAATTCTCCTTCGCCTAGGCGAGAGTTCGATAACACGGACATAAACAAATACGCCAGCTCGCTTAGGCGAGCTCACCTCGCCTGAGCGAGATAGACCCTCGCTAAAAAATCAGGTCCACCCGCCTAGGTGACAACTCGCGCAAAAGGTCTGGGCGAGCCTTCGTCAGACTCGCTTAGGTGAGCCCGACTCGCCTGGGCGAGATTAACAGTTCTCGCTCTGATTCGCCTGCAACAAATGTGTTTTTCCAAACCAACAAATCATGCAAAGAACTCCACACATCAAAACAGTGATTTATCCATACAAACAACAAACAATCTCAAGAACAGTCCACAAACAATATAACTCGAAACCCTAACTTCGTGTACCTGGAAAAGGGATAAAAGCGGGGTGCGTCTCCAACAGCGGAACGCGAAACTCCAAAGGCAGATTACTGAGCTGCGGGACAGATGCGGAAGAATATACATAAGCCTACGACGAACCCCTACTGGAAGTACAAACATAAAAGCGGAAGGAAAACAAGACTTGAGGTGTAGAGCACTTACATGAGGCTAGGAAACGTAATTGAGCTCACTGGTTCAAGGTTAGGAGTAAACCCTAACATAGGAAAAACAACAACCGCTCTAAGGATTGTGAAAGTTCTGTGTTACCAAAAATGAACACAAGGTTAGGGTTGGTAGGTTAAGTCTGACCCTTCCTTCCTCTTTGGGCCAGCCTTTAGGCCTATAAGATTGGGGCAACCCTTAAAATAAAAGAGACAGAATCAAGCGGGCCTTACACTGGGGACCAGACTGACAAGTCAATCCTACTTTAACACCATAAGAGAAACGAAAAGAAAGAAAAAAAAAAGAATTTAAAGAAAAAGAAACTACAAAGGAGAGGGAAGAGAGAGAAACTAAATAAATAAAAAAAGGAAAAAATCCAGATAAATACAACTAATTTAAAAAAAAAAAATCTAAAATTTGTATAAATAATATATAAATATAATTTTAAAATATATAAACAAAATAAATATGACAAAATGTTGGAAGACCCGTAGCTCCAAGTCATAACAAAGGTTCATTCCTACTTACAAAAAATATTACAAATATTATTTCTATTGGTTCACGTCATAGAGATGTTTATATAATAATTTCTTATTATTTAGGAGTTAATATTTAAAACTTTTTTTTCTTTCCCTTATCTGATACATTTTTCATGAATAAGATAGAACACTAAATTTTGAAGAGGACAATATTTCGAGTTGGTATTAACTATAGAATTATCTTATTGGACTTGGTATTTAAATATATATATATATATATATATATATATATATATTAATTAATTTATTTATTAGAATACTTAAGTTTCGTTTTGATGTATACTTCGACACTTACTATAATTTCTTTCATAATCATCAATTAATTTCTTTTAAAATACAGTAAATAATTCACTGATACTGAAAAATAACTTATGCTCTTATCTAGTAAAAAAGTATTATCTGAAATAACTTTATTGATGTTAATAAAAATTACTCCAAAATCATATTAAAAGTAAGGGTATTTTTTTTGTCCTTTAAGCGAACTAAAAATTTCCTTTGGGGTACTATTGCAACCCTGCAATTCTAGATTCTGACTGCTACTGTGAGTTCTACTTTCTACACATAATTGGCGTCTTCTGTTTTGTTAATTAGCAACGGATAACTAGTTCTTCCCCCACGATGGCGACACACTCCACTGTAATGGATACTGATTTTTGAAGTTAACGAAACCTAAGAGTGAAATTAATCTAATTCTTTACGTAATTGTGGGTTTTTAGCCTGATTTCAAAAAATTAAGAAAAATAATCCATCACTTCATCCTCTCAATAAATACGCATATACTACATTATTATATACAAGTAAAGAGCAAAAATCAAGGGGGAGAAGTTGGTGTGGTAGACCAGCTGTGACTGTCGGCGTATGTGTGCTCTTTCTTTCTCTCTCTAGACGCGTCATCTTAGAGAGAGAGAGTGTGTGTGTGTAGTTTTTCTTTCTTCTTATTCTTCCTGTTCTTCGTTTTCATTTTCGGCACAAGAAAAAAGTAACCTCATCATTGCAGTTTCTGCGCAAGATAATTGCGCTGTGTAATTCGCATTATTGTTATCATTACAGCGTTGTGAGAGTGTGAGAGAGAAGTGAGTGTGGGGGAAGCACTATTGCATTGATTGCGGAGACACGTTAGGGATGGTCATAAGCGGAGAAGGATAGCGTCGCACGTGGTTCCGTTGCGGAAGCAATGTAGAAACGGTTTAGGCGCCGTCGCCAGAGTTCGGAGGGTGGATTTCGTTCTGAGCGTAACCGGTTTATCGCAATTGGATCGGGAGCGCGATGGAGTCGAGGATGGATCACTACGAGATCATGGAGCAGATCGGTCGCGGAGCGTTTGGCGCCGCGATTCTGGTGAACCACAAAGCGGAGAAGAAGAAGTGCGCGCTGTTTTTTCGTCTTGATTTTTGCGTTTGACTGAATGTGTGACTGGATTGTGTTCGTTTGAATTTTGAGAACTGAGGCTTCGTTTGGTCCATGGATTGCAGGTACGTGTTGAAGAAAATCAGGCTCGCGCGGCAGACTGAACGATGCAGAAGATCTGCTCATCAGGAGGTAGGATTTTGGTTACCTGTTTGTTGATTTGCGAAGTACTCTGAGATTTGACCTTTGTTGACTGTTTTTGCGAATTGAAGATGGCGCTTATTGCTCGAATTCAGCACCCTTACATTGTGGAATTCAAAGAGGCTTGGGTTGAGAAGGTGAGACACATCACACCGTTTCAATTGTTATATTATGACTTTTATTTTCCGGCTAAGGATATTTTGGTTGTGTTGCAGGGTTGCTATGTTTGCATTGTTACTGGTTATTGTGAAGGTGGAGACATGTGAGTAATATCTTTGAAGTGTGAACTCCCACTAGTGTCGTGTGAAGTTCTAGTAATGTATGCCTGATTACTTACTATTTTGTTGTGTTTAACAGGGCTGCATTGATGAAAAAGTCAAATGGGATTTACTTTCCTGAGGAGGTATTTTGCCACAAATATATTCGGTTTTCGTAATTCACATATTTTCGTTAATTTTAGTTGCTGACGTTGGATGTCTTTGGCATTGCCTAGAAACTCTGCAAGTGGTTTACTCAATTACTTTTGGCAGTGGAATACCTGCATTCAAATTTTGTTTTACATCGCGACCTAAAGGTATTACTTAAGAGACATATTTATATGGTAGCTGCTTCTTTTCTCTGTTCAATTTGAAAATGAATTAAATTACTTTTTTCAACTCTGCTTGTAGTGTTCCAATATCTTTCTTACCAAGGATCAAGATGTTCGCCTTGGTGAGTTCATCTACTTATTTAGGGATAGATCATGATGTTTTCATCCTGAATTTTGTCTGTAATCTCCTGACAATTATATAGGGGATTTTGGGCTTGCTAAGACACTAAAAGCGGATGATTTGGCTTCTTCGGTATGTGAGAAATGGGAACTTTCTACTTTTTTTTTCTTCTTTAAATCCAATTTTTTGTTTGAATGATGTAAAGATTCATGCTAGATATTATTCTGTCAAGTTACAGCATCGTTGAACCATGTTAACATCATAAGCTGAGCAGCACTAAAACCAAGTTAGAGCCTGGTGTTTTTCCTCCTTAAATCACTCCCCTTGCTTTTTCCCTCAGTTGGCCATATTTAGTTATACTTACTCTCCAAGAATACCCATTCGTGTTTACATATATCATCCAATTTTCGTAGCATCAGCTTATCAAACTTAGTATCCTAGAGTATCTTTCCGTAAGAACAGAAAGCTTCACTTTGTTACTATTCTTGTTAGCGTTTCTGACAGCGACTTTCACTAATATGTTCAATTAAAACTTCCCTGGTTGTTTGGTTGATTTTCCTTCACATCACACCATACTTCCCATTCTTGTTATTACTATGATATTATATGTAAACCCTTACCAAAACACTTATGCCATGATTGCTAGAAATAATTTTGCTTAATTATTTCTTTCACATAAAAGGATTTTATTTTTTTCATATAAAACATCTACTATAACCAAGGCAAATAATGATGTTGAACATGATAAAATAGACTTGCAGGCCTATTAGTTTTAGGTGAAAGAAACCTTGTTAAATAACTTTATTCAGCTTATGAGATATTTTATTTTTTTCTTTCTAACTCTAATTACAATAAATATTTCTTTGTTGACCACAGTGACACTTAAACCTATGCATAAGTGATGTGATATATATTGAAAGTGAGTTAATATTAGTTCAATAAGATAACCAAGAAGGTGCCAGTTGTGATGAAAAATACTATAAAATAGGCTAAGATGGCATTTTCATTTTTAATACTAATATTTCAGAAAATAAAAAATGTGGAGACTAATTGAGCGCTGTTTGAGTGGATTGTATATTAATTTCCTTGCTTCAGAATTGATTAGATCGAATTTTCTACTACAATCTGTTTCTGCTGGAAAACTATGTTGTAATGAGCTTGCATTTATCGGCTTTCACATCTTTGAAAGATGCAGTCCATGTTTTAATATTTTTCAATTACTATAGGTTTATAATATGACATTGGTACTATATGATTAGTTTTGCATTTGTTTTATAAATGTGAAGTTACTGGTTGAGGAAGTTAATTTTTGTAAATATTTGTGTGCAGGTGGTAGGAACTCCCAACTATATGTGTCCTGAACTACTTGCGGATATTCCTTATGGATTCAAATCTGATATTTGGTCACTAGGTATATGTTTTATGCTGTGAATATCTGATATTCGCTTTGCTACAGCTAAAAAACATTTTCGTTGTTCAGGGTGTTGTATATATGAGATGGCTGCTCATCGCCCAGCTTTTAAAGCTTTTGTAAGTTTCCCATTGATTTCTTTTTTTACTTTATAATAATTATAGGTTGATGTCTCAGCTAATGCACAGTCATGGAGTAATACATCAATGTAATAACATTTGTTTATCAAACAAAGAAAGTAAAGTTGCATTTTTGTTGAACAGAAAGGATAATGTATTGATTTGCATAATGGTCTAGGATGACAAAATTTTTGATCGAGAGTTCCTAAGTATATATATATATATATATATATATATATATATATATATATAATATTTTACTTATTTTGAAGTAATTATAGATATGCTACAATCATTTGTTCATTCTTTTAATATGTTATCCTCAAATTTGATCTGAACAAAATATCTCATATGGTTGAGTTACATACCAAAAGATTGTCTCTTGTAATGTGAAGACACATAGGAAGTCCATTGGGTATTCGTAATCATTCCACCATAATCCAATGGCCGTAAATATAGAAACCAAAGGAATCCATGTGGGAAAAATAAATGAAGTTTCCAAGGTTATAGCATGCTTTTCTACCATGATGTGGCTTTTTATCCATAAAATTATATAGAAATTATTCAATCATTGAGAAATTCTCCAGAAAATTTCCCGGTAGAATATGTAATAATAACATGCATCTCAAAATATGGAGTGTGTATTTTTCATTTGTCCATCCAAATGAAAGAAAAAATATGCACATATCTAAATAATTGGACTTACCATTGAAGATATAATTCCATTTCCATGAGTGTAATGCTTTTGCTTTAATGCTCTAGGCACTTGAGGTTGACAGAAGAAGAGCTCAATGGAGCAATTTTACTTGAAAGGGAGTATAAAAATTAAGTTTATTAGGAATGCATGCCATAATGTTTACAAACATATCAGAAGCTTTGTTGCAAGCAACTTGAAATTTGTGAATGCAAAAAAAAAATGAGAATTGTAGAAATTGAACTAGAATGAACAGTAAATGAAAATAATAATTATTACCAAATTAATTGAAGAAATTTTGCAAATGAAGATGGGAGAAAGAAGATTATTGGATTTCCCTCTTCATGAACTGTGGTTTATGAGATTGGATTTTTGGGATTGAAGTATGAAAAAGAAAGCAAAATGTGATTCAGTGAATCATATTTCCTGAACAGTCTCCTCGTTCAAAGCAAGCTTAGCGAGAAATGTTATTGAGTTTTCCAATTTCTAAGATCCACATGGAAAAAAAACAGCATCTGGGTTGAGTAACTAATAAATTGGAGTGGAACTAAAATATGATCTAATTGAATTGATTATAATCTACTGGATCAGTAAAACAAAAATTTGGGCCTAGAAGATTTTTTGCCCACCCCTAATTGTAAGTGGTCTAGAAGGGATAAAAAGTATAAAAGCCTTGTCATGACCAAAGAACCATCCCTTCCAGAATCCTCATCATGACCTATTATTTTAAGGTTGTCACTATTGTGATATTGTGATATCAGTGGTGTTCGAATTTCTAAATTTAAGCTTGCTGTAGACCTTATTTTGTCTCATATGTTTATGTGTATATGTGAGAATGCAATTTGTCGTCGTGTTTTTTCTTTTCCTTGATAAACATGGTAAATATTGTTTCAGGACATGGCAGGTTTGATAAGCAAGATAAACCGTTCCTCTATTGGCCCTCTGCCTCCCTGCTATTCCCCATCTTTGTAAGCATCATCTTCTTTGTTGAGGCTAGCGAGTGACTACTCAGGCTAAATAAGTTGTCTTTTGCTTTTGCTGCCATTCATATAGAAATGCTATGAAGGCTTCTGTTTGGCAATAAGAGAAGCTCAAATCTGTCTAGGTTTAGAGGATGATATACTTGCATATACATATGTATCCACGCATATATATATTTCTATTCTTGCTTCTCATGTATGTTCCCCGGAAATCTTAAACTTTGGTTCATATATACAGGAAAACACTGATAAAGGGCATGCTGAGGAAAAATCCTGAGCATCGTCCAACAGTAAGCCTCTATTTGAGAAGTGATCTTATTTCCTGTGTTACACTGGTTTCCTACTGTTGCTAATCTTGAGCAATTTCAATATATAATTTCACAGGCATCTGAAGTCTTGAAGCATCCTTATTTATTGCCTTATGTTGATCAATATCGTTCATCTTTCTCTCCAACAGCCAGTTCTCCTGAAAAGCCAATTTCTGCTGTTCATCATCATCGAAAAAATAAGCCAGACGGTCAAAATAGTAGTAGTTCAAGTACAGAGAAAGATAGTTTGATGTCAATTATGAAAAACACTGCAAATGCAGTGCAGAAGTGTGATAGCAAAAGCACTGAACTAGACATGACCTCAATTGAGGATGATGGCTCTGAGCAACTCCTGCCTGATGAAGAAGGAAATGGCTCTATAAAAGTCAACGACAAAACTATTGATCAAGAGGTGACAAAGCAGTTTAATAATGAACACCATTCTAATGTTGTATCTAAGCAACCAATAGCAATTAAGAATGTGGTGACAACATTAAGAAATAGAAAACTTAGAGAGACAAGTTCTCCGATAAGAGGCAATAGCATAAAGGGTGGTGGTGTGTTGACGCATAAATTAAATACAGAGACATTGTCCAAATTGCCCAAACCTAATTTTGGTGCTTGTGATTTGAAGCCGAATTTGGAGGTGCCAACTAATGCATCTTCAAAAGCAACTCCTGCTCCTGCTAAAAGATTGCAAGGATCACATACATCAAAGCATCAGGTACATTACTGTTATAAATGCTTTAGTGTAATATTAGTTACTTTTAAAGATTTCTTCGTAGCATTGAAATTTATTTCTGGTACACTGATGAATGCTGGCAGTTACCAATGATTGAATCCACACCAAAAACTAAACCTCGACATACTGTGATTCCACCACTGGGTCCTTCCAAACAAGTAGAAGGTCGTGAATTTGCTGCTAAGCCAAGGGAAAAGACTCCTCCAAGCTTACTTAAACCACCTTCTTTTCCAGTACATGTGAGGCAGACTGGGTTTGATGTTCCCAATGCAGCAAACAATAGTGGAAAGTCAAGTCCAAACAAAATGGTTCGGGAGCCTAAGGTAAGCCATAACCAGTTGACCAACAGTCATCTACCACTTGTTTCTAGAGAGATTACTCGAGAGCCTTTAAAGGCTTTTGAAAGCAGTTCCAAAGGAATGCAAACAGACAGCAGTAATTCTGTCTCATCTTCTTTCTCTATTCAAGGATTCGAACTTTCTGATTTCGCAACCACTTTTATTGACTTAAGTGAAACAACACTTCTTGTTGAGGAGAGTTTAAACCACGCTGAAAATGTGGAATCACGAGGAGATAGCGGTTCACCTGCCTCTTATTCGCATTTTGAGATGTCTGAACAATTGTCTGAAGAAACCCCTGACATTACATCACACGTTCAGAAGATAATGACTAGTGACGAGAAAGTAGGTCCCAGTTTATCTCCAGATCATTCGGTTCAAGATGCTAAGGTAATGTTTGCTTCTGATGATAGTTCTCCCATAAATCAGAGGATCACATCTGCTGGCTCCATGTGTGAAAATACATCTGTAGAATCCTCTGCTGAAATCACAGAAGAAATAGAAGATGTTGAAGATATTTCTAAGGAGATGTCTTCAACCAAATCTCCTCAACAGTCACTCCCCATTTCTGGAGAAAAATTTGCTTGTGAAGAATTTGGTCCAACAAGCAAACCAAATAATAGACATGATAAAGTTAGCCAGCCTAAACTTATGTGCTTCTCCAGTGATGACAAATTTATGGTGAGGGGAAGACTGTCATCAGCGGAAGAAACTTCTCCTTTGATCATCTCTACTAAAATTTCAAGCCAGAAAGTTTTGCAAGAGGAGAAAGGAACAGTTTCGGCATCAGAAAGGCCAGCTGTTGGCCATTTTCCTCCAGCTTTTGATGATGTCATTCATGTCATACGCCATAGCAGTTATCGTGTGGGGAGTGAGCAGCCAGTAAAGGAATCCGTGGAGATGGGAGTTCAAAATGTAGATGTTGGTAAGTTTATCAACATTGTAAGGGATGATATAGAAATGAGAAACGTGAGCACTCCTTTGACCCTAAAATCTTCTAATTGCTCAGAAGCTATTGGTTTGAAGGCAAATATTTCTGAAAATATGGAAATTAGAAACTTGAACAATCCTCCCAACTTAAAATCTTCAAGTTTCACCGACTCGTTGAGCATGAAATCAAGTCTTTCTGACAATCCTGGTGTCAGGGAACAAGATGTGGAAAATCCTGATTCTCTTGTTGCAAAATCTGATTCCCCTAAGTATATCGGATACACTCCTGCAGCTGAAGAAGAACCACCAGCAAAGGAAGTTTTGGATGTTAAATCTTCCAGGCAGAGAGCTGAGGCCCTTGAAGGACTGTTAGAATTATCTGCAGATTTGCTGCAGCAAAATAGATTGGAGGAACTTGCAGTTGTTCTGAAGCCTTTTGGAAAAGATAAAGTTTCCCCAAGGGAGACAGCTATTTGGTTAGCCAAGAGTTTAAAAGGATTGATGCTTGACGAAAGTGGAGGACGCAGTTAATGGGGTGTTTTAATCCATGGTAAGTTTGCTTGTGTTTGATATTTTCAATTACTTTTCCACTTTATAGCTTTTCAAGTGCCACTTGAATTGAGAGAACAAACAGGCTTTATCTCTTCTTTCACTTATTTTGTAATTCTTTTTATGCTATTGTAAATAGTTACCATACGAATGAATAACATCAACTTACGATCAATTGTGTGGACATGCTCTTGCCAGGCCATATTGACAATTGATGTGCTCTTTCAGTGTTCTACGTATGTGGTGCACTTCTCCAATTATGATGTAATAAGAAGCCAATAGAGAAATTTAGCTAATGCAACATATTATTAGTTTAAATGCATAAAATTCGTTTTATACTTATTTTGAGTAAATGAAAGCGTCAGGTAAAATATACTATATTTTTCTTGATCATTCCTCTGTATAACCTGTAACAAATACTCATTTTATCAAGAAAGAAAAAAAAAAATACTACTTCCTAGCCCTATTTATAATACCTTTTCAACTAATTCACGTCATTTAAGAATATTTTGTTTGAATTAGAGAAACGTACTTTGATAAACCAGAAGTTGTTAATAAGTTAATGAAAATCATGTTAGTAATGCAATCTTAGCTTCTGTTTAGTTTGAGGAAAAATATTGTTTTTGTTTTATCTCTAATTACAAAACTATGGTTTGTTTTCAAAAGTTTGTATAAAAAACAATAAATCTGGAAAATAAGGATAGAAAACAAATAAAAACGAGGCGATAACTTTCAATTAAAAAACAGAAAACAATAAAACCAAAGTTCTTTAAAAGCTGGCACCGATAAATCCGCACCAACAACAACAACAACAACACCGTCATTAAAAAAAGAAAATATAGTTTTATTATTATTTTTACCAATAAAAAATACAATGGAAAACAACATTATAGAAAGTGTTACATAAAAATATCACTCCTTAAACTACCTTAAAAAATATATAATTCTTTAATAAACGAGCATTGCTTTTTACGATGATGATGAGTTAATGTAGGTCTCTCTTTACGAGCAAGTAACCCTCATGCTTCGTTTTCAAGATGCTTCATGGAACCTAGTCAAACCTTAATCTAAATCACTAACTTGTTTCCATCAAAATTACCACTATTTTTTTTTTCATATCTCCAATGTTCTTCACCTTCTTGGTTTAAAATGAGTTAAACAGCGGCACCTCACTTTCTGTGTCCCATATCCAACTCAGCACAACAAATCCAAACAACAATATCTAAGTGACAAACGTTTGAACGTCAATTGGTGTCTTATGAAACATGGTTGCGTCCCTTGTCTTGTGCCCACGTTGACCACGTTCTTAGACGCATTTCTCTTTCACCTCAATCTATTAATTTAGCTTAAAGTCAAAATCATAGACTCAAATTAGGTATGAATAATAAAAGAAGATAAATTATTTATCATAAAAAAAGATAAAATAATATTAACATACTTTTAGAGGATGGAGGAAAGGGAATCTTATCTTTCAAAAAAAGATAAATTATTTATCATAATGAAAATCTTTTTAATCCTTAAGTATGGTTTGAAAACGATATTAGAATGAACGAATTTGAGAGAATCTCTCCAACAGAGAGAAAAAGGAAAGGTATTAATATTCTTTATAAAAAGCCAAAATTGAAGAGTAGTAAAAGCGACACGCACAAATCCCAACAACGTATCCAAACATCAACCTTTCCTCTCTCACACACTCCACACACTCCACACACACACCGCTTTACGTTACTTGCTCTTCCGTTCCGTTATGCAAGATCCTTCTCGCCCCGCCACCGGCTACCCAGCTCCGCCCTTCCGCCACCCCAACGGCGCTCAACCTCCGCCGCCCGCCACCGCATATCCATATGCCGCCGCTCCCCCGCCCTACCCTCAGCCCCAATACTACAACCCCAATTACCCTCCTCAACGCTCCTACGCCTCCCGCTCCTTCTTCCGCGCCTTCTTCGCCACCATGATTTGCCTGGCCGTCATCTTCGGCGTGATCCTCATCGTCACTTGGCTGGTCCTCCGCCCCTCCCTCCCGAACTTCACCCTCCACACCGTCTCCCTCACCAACCTCTCCACCACTTCCCAATCCCTTTCCGCCACGTGGCACCTCTCCTTCCTCGTTCGCAACGGCAACAAGAAGATGACCATCACGTACAACGCCCTCCGCTCCTTCGTCTTCTACCGCACTGTCGACGTCGCCGACTCCCAGCTCGCTCCCTTCAAACAGGACACCAAGTCTGAGACCACTCTCAATGCCACCCTCGTCGCTGCCGGCACCTACCTCCAGCCCTCCCTCATCAACGGTCTCAACGCCGAACGAGCCGACAAGTCCGTCCTCTTTGACGTCCAGGTTGTCGCCTCCACCTCCTTCCGCTCCGGCTCCTGGAGGTTCCGGACGCGCGTCCTCAAGGTTCTCTGCCGGAAAGTTCCCGTCAGTGTTTCCTCGAATTCCAGTTCCGGCGAATTGGTCGGCGGAGACCGGGAATGTCAGGTTTGGACGTGAATTCTTTGTGCAGGGTGATGTTTTGTAAAAACCCTAGGTTCGATTGGAGATTCGTTTTCTGATTGTGTCCGGGTAATTGATAGTTTTAATGGTTTATGTTTATGCGATATGGTTTAGGTTTTGAATGGAATTTTTTGTTGGTAGTGTATGAATATGACTGTAGATAGTTATCATCACATCGCATCACACCTTGTGTTATTTGCCTAGCCTTCTAGAACACCTGACTTCAATTCAGTGGAGATTTGAAGGAGATTTGAAGTTCATTGATGCTGGAAGTTTGCAACTTTATGATTATTGGAGGCATCAAATAGGGCAGATAGTAATATTATTTATTTTGGATATCACTGACTTACTGTTTCACTGATCTTTGTTCTACTGAATATATATGTGTAGCATGAATGATATTGTCTAGGAAAAGAAAAGATGTTTCAAATTAATTAATAATGTTGATTTTTAAAAACATCTCCGAAGCTTTGGTCTTTGATCGGGGGTAAACAAGGTAAATGTTTATTGTTTTTATTTAAAAAAAAATTAATAGAAACGAATGGTGGTTTTTTTATACACAGGACAAATATAGAACTAACTACTACCGGATGCTTTTGTCGCATTTTTCTGTTGATGAGTTGATTCAGATTGTGACAAAGGCATTCATTGGCTTCTTACTCAATCATTCATTTTCAAACCCTTACTCAACTCTAGTCTTGTGAAGATACTGATTCCAAGTAAATTACGTGTGTGTCAGTCGGTTGTCTTACTGAAGCATTGTTTTTAAGATGTTTCACTTTGATGGTGTTTGAAATATCTAACTCGATGACATAGGCTCTTCAATTCAAACTGACAACACAAAAGCTTTAGAGTTTTATTCATCTTCGAGCATTCAAACTTGGTTAATGTTGTTCAATTCAAAACGCGTGCATCATCCAGTATTTTCTCCGAATAGGTGCTATATTGGGCATTTTGAGTTGTGGAGTCTACAGAATGCTTAACAGCTTGTCTATGTGGTCACTGGTGTATGACTAGCAATAGAAACATGTCTTTTCTAGTTCTGGTTTGGCTGTTTCTTTATATTGTTTCATAGATGGTTGTTGATGATATTATGATGACTACCGCAATTCGCCATGCTAATATATTCTGAAAGAAACAAAACTTTGTGTGTGTTTTTAATCTTTTTGTTATATTTTCACACCTAGTATATTTGTGATCAAATAATAATTAATCTAACACCATGGCATTTCCACCTTTTATATCTTGGATAAACTATGTTGTGTTAGGGGTTTACAAGTGTTTCTGAGTATCCAAAGTCCATACCTAAGACCTTTTCTTCATTGAGTACTTGTTTATTTAAGAAATTTATGACTCTAAATGAGGCAAATTTAAGAAATTTATTGATAAACTATCACAGAGAAAAGATCATATTCATTAAAAAAATCCTAGAAAACATTAATCATGACGACACTAGTTCCAAGTTACAAGCTAGCTCGTCATATACTTAAAGTCTAGAAACTGCTTGAATTGGCAGTGCATGGAGGACTGGGGTTGTCATTTCACTTTGTTGGATCCGGGTTGCAACTGGTACAGGCTGGTGTCAATTGGGGAGGGGGGAGGGGGTTAAAAATGGAGTTTTTTGTTTTTGGATCTGTGTTGGGTTAATTTAGTACTATAGAGTTGATTGATTAAACTGTTGGCATTGACATTTATCTAATCTAATGGGGATGACTGTCAATTGTGTCTTGTTTAGTTGTAATTGGATCTGTGGACTGATAGAGTAAAAAATGGACATCAATCTCCGGTTGGTACATATCAAACTATACTGAAACAAACTAAAATACATACAAATACAATTTGTTTATGTAATCTAACTAACCTGTCACAAACTATATTTGCTCTTCTGTCACAAAAGTACTTACACTACATTATAGCGTGAACTGGGCCCTTATATTATTTATTTAGTTTGCTCCCTTTCTTGTTGTATATGAGTAGACCTAATCTGTCCTCTTGAACCATTGGAGCCTTGACAGCAGCCAGTTTCATAATTGATGTACGTGTCTTGTTTGAAAGAGCAGAAATTGATGGTATTTGTTTTGGTCATATTCACTTCCTCAAGAATTGCGTTGTCATTACCAATATTTGTCCATTTAGTTTAGTTGAAAACCAAGCAGTTTTTATGTACTGAGACACACACTCTGAATATTCTGTGTACCGTTGTGCACAATCTACGTGGCACAAACAAAAAATTGTTTATGGTTTTACTTGTTTGGAAGTGGGGATTAGAAGATGCAAGTGAAGTGAAATGTTAAACCAGCCAATAGTTGGTTTCTTCTTTCATTTTTAAAAAATAATATCGAAGGTTAGCTAGCAAAAATATTTTTGAAGGTTAGCTAGCAGGTTTGGCCACGGTCTGGCTGGTCCTGATGCAATTATTGATTGCCTTTGAAAACTTGCAATTTTGGTAGTGATTGGCTTCCCCATACTTCATTTTTGTTGAGATGAGATGTGTTTGACCCATTTATTTATGAATTGTTATGGATGCTTGCTGCACATGCATTTGTGTCCACATTAATAGGTAATCTGGAATAGTACAAACAGGGTTGGCCTCTTAGTTCATGCATACGCACGCAGGTTTTGGTTTGTTCCTAAGGTGCCGCTGCTCTTCAATACAAGTTCTGTAACATTGCCATATGCTTTTCCTCTGAATTTTATAGCAGAGAATCAGAATCTTTCATCCATAAAGGAATATCATGCGATTGCATTTACTTTATTCCGATATTGCTTCTACATTTTGTTTGTTCCGACTAACTTTGGTCCATTTTTATCTGGCATTGTTTCTATAACAATACCAGCTTACACACTTTTCTTGAGGCTCTTTCATCACGGAGAGATTATTTTGAAATCTAAAGCTTTCTTTTTTATATAACTACTTAATTCAGAATTTACGAAAGGGAGTGCTTTCTTTCTCTACAGAAATGTTAAGCTAGGGTGAAGGTTTTGTATACAAAATTTTTGAAGGGCTTGGAGAGGACAGGACATTCCTACTTGGGCCAGGCCAGGTGACTATAATAGTGAAAGATTAGTGGTCATGCTATTATGGGCCTAAGTAGGACCGAGGTTTGCAACTCTTCCAAGTTATTTCTTTTACATGTCTGCAGTTTAACTTATATAAAAATGTCATTTTTGAAAAAACAATTATTTCAAAAGCAAATGAAAAAACAAAATCGTTTCGACTTGTCTTAGGTTTGGGTAGCACACGAATTAAGAATTCCGATAGTAATACAAAAATATAAAAGTAGGAACGTGGGCCCTTCTGTGGATCTAAATTTGGTGAGTTGTGTTTTTAAATGTGGATTTAGGTACCTAGGCCTAGCCCCTACTAGAGTGGGCCTCATGTAGCCCATCTTGATATAGGCCTTTTGCATCTCTCAACCTTTTTTTTTATTATTTATAAAAATCTAAACACCTTCCTCGTTTCATCTTTCTTCTTCCTTCTCTCGTTTCATCTTTCTTCTTCCTTCTCTCTCACTATGCATAACAACCTTTTTGTAAACTATTTTTTCTTCGAAAGTGCCAAAAAGTGGTGGGACTACAAAGATAGAAATGGAGATACAACAGAATCTTCCTTTCGTATAATTGATATTCAAACCAAAGTTTCAATGAAAATTCTACTCCCACTTTATCACCTTCTTAAGATTCCTCAGTTGAAGACCACTTGTTAAAAAGACCTCATGCTTGTAACTCGTGAGACCAAACTGCCTCAATGATGTTGTTCCTTTAACCAAATAACATAACAGGCTAAATTAATATTAGTTTTACTTTGATAATTTCATAAACTAATACGAAAAATTACAATTTGAAAGTCGGTGCATACTACTGATGAAAATCTCATATTATATGTTCGTGACGTGGCACATAGGATGAATGAAGATCAAGAGAGTAATCGAAACAAAACAAAAATGTTATGTATATTACACTTCTCAAAGTCTTCTTCAAACATCGAGTAATTTATGCAATGCAACTGTGTTGAAAAGCAGAGGTTTCATTGTGAATGTGATTGATTGGTGAAGATAAGAAATAAAAATAAAACAAGTTCATCTCTAGTATGAATATTAAAATTATGAATTTGAATATATTTTAACAAGATTTGTTGTTTGTTGAGATTATTGTATCATCTACTATCTAAAGATTTTTTGTTTGTAAAGTTTAGTTCTATCTACTAATATAAAATTATTATCGAACTATTTGTTAATATTTAGTCTCGTGTTTTAATCTCACACTTGAGATATATACTTTTCTAAGGGTTGAAGATCGACAAAAACTAAGTTAAAGAAAAGAAGGAGTAATGAAGCGAGTGAGGAGAAAGTGGGTATGCATTAGGAGGAGATGATTTTTTTCGTACAGAAATTTGAAAAGCCCTACATGTGTACCTTGAAAGATAAGGCAAATCTCAAATCTGGGACCAAACTTATCCATCACCCACCTCCAACCACCTTCTAATACTTTCATCATCATATCACAATAATAGTAATAATCACAAAAACACTAAAACATCACAAATCTAATCTAAGGACAACATCTTATATGGTTGTCAAGGTCCCACAGGTTCGTTTTCCTGTCTACCTCTATCTAATCAAAGTTTGTTAGTGACTAAATATGAGAGATTAATAAATATTAGACGGAAAATAATTTTTTAAATAAATAAATTTTGACAATTTTCTCTTATAATTTAAGGTAATATTTTTTAAGTTATTTTTATTTTTTTATTTTTTTAATTTTTTTTATTTCAAAATTACTTACCAAATATCACTTCAAATTATAAGAAAAAATTGTGAAAATATCATTATGCGTATATTTAGTCCCATCTTAAAAAGCAAAACAGTTTGAGTTTCACACTTTCATTGATCATGTGTTGGAAGAAGGCACCACTTTAAGGCTACAACATTCCTAGCATCCATTGAAAAGGTTGCACCATTCTATCTCTATCTCCATGTCCTCCAATGGCTACCCTTCCAAATAACCCTGACATTGAATGTGACTTCTAATTTCAATCAACTTCCATTATTCATTTCACCTTGTCTTAACCCTTTTGTTATTTTTTTTTTCTTTCGATGTGAAAACCAAAACTGGATAATTAAAGTAAAAAAAAGGAGGAGAAAAAGAAGCATCTTCAATAACAGTGAATGTGAATATGTATAATACTGTGGTACCAGTGGAGACATCGCTGATTGCAAAGTAATTTTATGAAAGCACTTTTCTACAAAAGTGGTTTCATTATTCTTTCTGCATTTCAAAGATTATAACAATCACAAAAACGAAAAGAAATAAGGATAAGAGATAACCTTATGAATGCTTCTTTGGAAAAGACCTTACATGATTAGACTCTTCACTTACATTTAGTGAGGGCCCTTCCAAATTAGTGTTTTAGTGATTGAGTGTATATTATAAGGAAAAATATTTTACACAAGACATAACCATTTGACAATTCACTCTAAAGGTAAAATGGCTATTAAAAAAGGAAGAGTAAAGTTTTGTATTTATACCAAAAAAAAAATAAAAGATATTGAAAAGTAATATTAGAATAGTGTAAAAACTTTTTGGATGTCTTTTATAAAACTACACTATAAAACTACACTTCAATGTTTATATAATAAGTTTAAGGTGGCGAATTAACCTTTAAATTTAAAGAAAACTTTTCGTACATTGATAGTGATAGTAATTTTTACATCATTAATAATGTATTAATATATAATATATATATATATATTGTTTTTTACTTTTATCATTATTATTTAATAAACATATCACTTACCATCAATTACTCATTGAAGTTCAGTGGGTCTTTTTCACAATACACACCTTACTTTTTTGGAACAATCTTATTAAAGTAGTTGGATTTTTTTATAATTAAATTCTGTTGACAAAGATAAATAGAACAATTAATTTAAAGACAGAGTATGAAAAAAAATTCAATAAAATATAAAAATATCAGTCAATTAAGATTTTTGTAGAAAGACTAAAATAAGAATACAAGGGAGTAGATAATAGTAAAATGACATTTACACATATAAATATATAAAAAGTAAGCCTTTTCTTTTATTTTAACATAGGCATGATCGAGAAATTATAAGAGACATATATAAAGGTCGTTTGGTGATTCAGAAGAAAATGTGAATTTAACTTTTTTCACAAATAAATACTGACTGATAAAAAATATTGAAAATTAATAAATGAAATTATATTAAACATTAAGTTTTTTACCTAAACAAAATATTTGTAAAAATATTTATTTACTGTGTTATCACAATATACATCATTAATATAGATAAAGAAATGTCTTAAATTTAATAAAAAAATATTCTAAAAATGTGAGGGCCAGAACAAAATAAAAGATGTTAAATAATTAAAAATACTTTTATTTTTCATGAATAGTGTGACAAGATTAAAAAATGAAAAAGAAAAAAAAGAGATGAACCTTGACATGAGATATCCTTGTGACAGTAATGCCCCCACTATAACTCTTCTCTAGATCCGATGCTAATACCTTTATAAAAATTATTAGTGGGGTGTGGGAATGTGTTGCTTCTATTCCCTACCAAACAACCTTCTTAATATATTTTTTTTCTCCTTTTTCCCATGAAAACGTACTATAAAAATTCTCTTCAACCCATTTCATTTGATTTTTTCTAAAATCTAGAGATTCTAGCTACACCCTAGTCCTCAAAACTTTTCAGTCTTATGCTATGCTTTTAGCTTATTTTATAAAACCTAATATGTAATATATATATATATATATATATATATATATATATATATATATATATATATATATATATATATTTTAAAGTGAAGACAAAATTGTTATGAATATCAAGATCATGTTGGGATTTTCACATACACTATAAACTACTGAAAAATTTTATGAGTATTGCTTACTTTGGGATCCATAATTATCATTCTTTACTCAATTTGATTGACATGATTGCATTTGAGTTTTGTAGTTTAGTTATGCATGAACTCACTTTCTTGTTTCAAATAATGTTTACTTCAAAAATTGACATAAGTTTATCAAAATTCAAATCAGAATCAATTGTTTAAGGAAAAGAAACTGTCATTACAAGAAAAAAATAAAACAGAAAATATATTTCTTGTACATATTCATTGCACTCAGACTTGTGTCCGAGATTTTCCAAGTCAATAAAGAATAATTTTCATATGTAACACTTTACGAACGTAGAAAACAGAGACTTCGAGAAAACACTTAGTTAAGTAAGAGACTTGTTTCACATTCGAAGTCTTATAAATCTTGGCGACAATAACAGTTTCAAGAAAAAATATATATCTTTACTCAAAAATATATATATATATATATATATATATATATATTATACTTTTTAATTTTGTTTTGAAATTTTTTTCATAAAAAATATATAAAAATTTTGTTATGAAAATTAATTTCTAAAAAATTACTTCTAACTTTTTGAAAAATTATTTTGTAAAAAATATTTATAAACTTTATAATTTTATTTGAAATAATTATTGACGAAGAAATTACGTATCAATTAAAGTTTTTGAAAAAAATGATAAAGAAAATGTTCATCGCAAGAAAAATTTTATGGAATATGAAAAATTCTTCTAATGAGAATTATTATTTTTTTAAAGAATTTATCATTTAATAAAAAGAAAAAAAATACATATTTTTTAAATTTAAAAACTGAATGTTTTGATGTCAACATTTAAAACTTTAACACAAAAAAAGCATGATAGAAATCTTGTTCACATTTTTATTAATTTTGTACTTATGTTTTTAATTTTTTACAACATAAAAAATTAACTTTTTACAAAAAATATTGTACTTTATTATTAAGATCCACTGATAGTTTTTGTTTAATATATACAAAACTTTATTCTTAAATTTAACAACCTTCTTAATGCCTCAAGAATAAAGATGTACTCAGAAATTTGTTTATAGGGTAAGAAGAAAATGTGAAGAAGAAAATAAAAACATTATAAACTAGAAGATTAGTTTTGTTTGGGATCATCACAAACAACCTTATGGACTAAAAAATATACATTAATGGACACCAATATAAAAATATAAATTAATGATAATTCATTATGATATGTGTAGTTCACTTGTTATAATAAGTTGATTTGTGATGATTTTGTAATAAAAGGTTAAATTTATTATGATGAGTGTACATGTATTTGTTATAATAAATTGATCGGTGACATTTTTGTAATAAAAGTTAAATTTATTGAACATTGTAAGTAATAATGTCATAATAAGTGAGTATGGTGGCACAAATTTATTATGTCAGTTTATTGAGTGACCTATCATAATATATGTTTACTCCTTATAGTATGTTTGAATCTTTACTCACATTTTCTTTTAAATATTTCACTTTTTTTTCTTCATGTTATCTTTTAAGCAGTTCATAATTCAAGTTTCTTCTCTCAACTTGCATTCTTATACCAACTCTATTGTCGCGTCTTGCATTCTCGCAACTCCCATTGTGGTTGTCTTCATCCGTTATTGCATTCTTGTGAAGAGGTTATAAGTTATTGAATCCTAAAATGTTATATTCAAATTCACTACAAATTTATTTATTGTTGGGGTTGCTCATACGATTGTTTTGATTGCTGTCACAAGTTGTCATTGTCATCAGAGAATAAAGTTGCAGGTCAGATCGAGGATGAGGTGAAAGGTTGACCATATGAAGGCTACCAGGCGATTGATTCATCATGGTAGATTCGCTAGTGAGAGCCACTTACTAGTGATGTACACAAAGATGAAGAATGATAGAAATTCTAGCAAACATTCCAAAAGAATCTCTTTTTTAGTATTGTTGGAGAGTTAGGTAAAGTCGTGGTGGATTTGGCATAGTAAGATCTACTTAACTTACTATGTCAAATCTTTTGCAGTATCACAAAAAATATATACACTATATCATCCACAACTATGACACCAAAATAATCATCATAGAAATATTGTACACCGGACATAAAAAGTAGTGTGAAATTTTTATTTTAAAACTGTCATCAGATGTTATATTTTCAGAAAAATGAAAATAATTTGGGCTTGAAGTATCCATAATGGCATTTTTTTTATCCTTAGTATCCATGTTTATAAGAAGAAAAAAAGAACACTAACAAAATGAATTAACATGAAAGAAATCATAGTGGAACAGAATCCTAGGAGAAGTACCACAATCGTATAGAGAAAAAGAAACATGATTTTTTAGAGAAGAAAAATGTTACTCATGTGAAAAAAATATTATAGCAATCAAAAGAAGTAAAAAAAAAAAAAAGAAACACTCTCTTTATGTAGCTTCTCACTTTTGATTGCAAAAATAGTAAGTTATCCTTTAGGAAAGCAAAGTACCTGGCAGAACCTTATAAGGTTTGGTCGGCGGTGGGTATGTCATAATTGCCATTTCTAAACTCTATGCTATACTTTTTTACTTATTAATCATCACAACCATTCTAATACAACATTAACCATTTCTTGTTTAATCAAAATTATTTTTTCTCTAATAATCAATATCACTTCAACTTAATTCTAAATTAAAAATTGATCAACTTTCCGTATACTACAAGGTTTGAACCCAACACCAAAGTCATCATGTCTCTGTCGAAAATAGATCATTCTCTCTATAATCTCAAATTCTTTTTTCTTTTCCGTGCCATCTCATTTTCTTCAAAATGTCTTTCTTTTTCACTTTTCTTTTTCATTACATTTATCTCTTTATGATAAAAAACTATTCTTCATATTCTTTAAATTATTGTGGTGCCTATATAATGCACCACCCTTTATGAAACATTCTCAACATGCTGAATCCAACACACACCTCTCTGCATATTCACATTTAGTTATACCAACCAACGCCACCATGACCAAGGACTGCGGCCACCACAACGAGGAGCGGCAGAAGCTCCTCCGCCGAGTATTCGCCGCCGTCCTCGGCTTCATCTTCCTCATCCTCCTCGTAATCTTCCTCATCTGGATCATCCTCCGCCCAACCAAACCCCGTTTCATCCTCCAAGACGCCACCGTCTACGCATTCAACCTCTCCTCCAGCGGCGCCATCCCCTCCCCCACCGCCCCCACCCCCAACACTCTAACCCTCACCATGCAGGTCACTCTCTCCGCCTTCAACCCCAACCACCGCATCGGCGTCTACTACACCAAACTCGACGCCTACGCCTCCTACCGCGGCCAGCAAGTCTCCCTCGCCACCGCCCTCCCCCCCACCTACCAGGGCCACCGCGACACCGCCGTCTGGTCCCCCTTCCTCTACGGCACCGCCGTCCCCGTCTCCCCCTTCATGCTCCAGATTCTCCAGCAGGACAAAACCTCCGGAGGAGTGCTGGTCAACGTCAAAGTCAACGGCAGAGTGAAGTGGAAAGTGGGGACTTGGGTCTCCGGAAGGTACCATATTAACGTGAACTGCCCCGCGTATATCAGACTCGCCGGCGACGATGATGACGCCATCGGGGTAGCCGCTCCGGCGGTGAAGTTTCAGCTTTTCCAAAGTTGCATTGTTGATGTTTAGTTTATTAATTATTTACCAGTTAGTAGTGATATGAAAGCAAAGTAATTTGCTTTCATTGCTGTAGTTGTTAAATTTTCTTTCTTTCTCTGAGTTAGTCTCAACCACCTCTCCATAACTATGTTCTCTTTTTTTCTTTGTTTATTTTCTTTAAGTAATATATTGGATAAAGTCTTCTAAAGTTTTACATACACGAAAAGGTTTACGTGAATTTGTACGAGAATTTTTGTTTCGACTCCTTGCATGCTTATTATTATGATTTAATTCTGAGCATACGATGGTTTCTTTTTCATTCTTACAACAAAAAAACAGTAACAGTGTTCATTTCATTTAGTTACGAATTTTTCTTTTTCAAATAAATGGATAACGACAAGGAGTTTTTCGTGGAAGATGTAACTGTGAATCTGAAGAAGAAAGGAAAGGAGAAAAATAATGGTTGAAAATGATAGTTTTGGTTGTTCACTGCTCTTGTTGATGCATGTGTTACGACTGTGTTTAATTTTAACGCGACTTTGATTTTTGACGAAAGATGTGTAGCATACTAAGAAAAGGTTAAAAATATTACTAATATTTTTAAATAATATTCTAAGGACAATGTTGGTATTCAATTTAAACTTCTTTTTGAAGTCTTCTTTTCTTTCTTCCTTCTTAGTCTTTGACACGCACTTGAATATAGAAGAAACATGTGTATCGTAAATTGACTAGGATTTGATGGAATTGGTGTAGTCGTCTATGTACTTGACCAAGGTCTCCTTGGACTCTGTTCCTTTTGGTATTTAGGTCTACCTTCTTGTTCTAAGTGAAAATAACTTCACAATAAATAATATCTAATTAATAAGATATTCATTTCTTTTTAACTAAAAAAATTATGCAAAATTTCACGTAGACTAATAATAAAAATAAATTATAATTTATAAATAAGATTAAATAATAACTTATTTTGTAAAGAAAAGCATAAGGTGGCAAGAGTAACTAAATTGTAGGCATAATAGAGTGGATATTGTGGTGTAGGGTGTTGAACTATGTGGACCACATGACACACAGATATGATAGAGCATAGGTCACTTTTGAGTGATGATTTTTGAAGTCATTCGTGGTGATAGACATAACTAAAATGCATATTCGTGGTGCTTTCTTTTACTTGAAGCTTTACAAAAAGTTACTTCTGCAGATTCTAAAAGGAGAGATGGATCAACTTCTTCCACCAACTTCCTCTTACTTTTTTCTATATACAAATATGTTCGGTATTTCAAGATTACAACTCTTCTTATTGCTCCAGATTTTCTCCCATTTACCTACTCTGCCTTGTTTAAACCACAATTACATGACTAATAAAGTCAATATGTATGTATATTACTCATGACACTAAAAAGATATAATTATGATAATTACTCAGAAAAAAAAAACATTATTACTCAACAAATAACATGTAACTACCTAAAATATAACTTATCTGTTGAGTTAAGACGACAACTCCAAAAACAACTTTTTATTCTATAATGTTTGTCTATTACTCTTTTTTTTATATTACTCGATACGAGATTTGGGTGAATATTTATCTGTGAAGCAACTTGAGGAGATAGAGTGAATTTGGACAGATTTTGCAAAGAATTGAACAGGGAGCATATGAATTGGCTTGTTGCCTCATGTTCAATGCCTATTGAGAAAAACCACACTCTTCTTTTTTGTTTTGGTGTCATTACAGATTCAGAGCCTTCATTTATTTGGCATTCATGTATTTGTCTCCGCTGTTAAATCCACAACAACAGTTGAGACAGAAGAGAAAAAAGTGGGCCAAAGAAAACAAAACTTGGACACCATATATGCTCCTTTTCTTCTTTGGGAAATGAAAGAGAAGGCCTAATCTGTTCACCAAAAAGATAAGAAACTGATGAGTTGGAAGAAATTAAAGAAAAAAAAAAGTTAATCCACGAGTTTTGAACACAAAAAGATTGAAGTAACAACTATGTTATTTCGTTAATGATATAAAGTACTTTGACAAAAAAGAAAGAATTTTAAATATTTAATAAAACAAAAACTTGTAATTTAATTAAATGTATCCAAGTTATGAAATAATTAAAACTTGGTTAGAGTGAAAATTATTTTCTACCTATGTTTTTCATATCCCGTTTTATTCCATTATTTTGTTTTAGTTAACTATTCCTTTCGGAATATAGTGCTGCTTTGGTGTATGGGCCTGAACGTAATGAGTTTCTTCTGCATAAGCCCGTTTCAATGAACTTTCGTATGCTCTCTTAATTCACATCAATATTTCCGTGAACAACACTTTCAAAACACACTGTTCTTTCGTTTAATATGTTGAAAGAGATAATGCTTTTAAATGTTATTGGTGTCACACCAAAGAAATATTTTAATTTTCTTTTAATTTATTTCATTTAATATTATTCAAAGGGTTTTCTTATTATGTTTGAAATCTTGTGTATGTTAAACATTAATTGTAACCCATTTTAGTTATATGGTATTTTTGAAAAAAAAAAAACCAAAAGTTATGCTTAATGATATTGAAAGTTACTTTGAGTAAACTTACGGAATGCACCTTATCTATACTAGGGTACACACACGCGCGAGGCGCGATCCTCGCGCCTGTGTGTACACATTTTTTGAATTATATTAATAATTGATAATATTGTAATGTTATTAAGTTAATGAACAAAATAAAAGTATATTTATAAAAATTAAAGTGAAATGTATGGAGAAAATATGAAAAAAATAACTGGTGATGAATAGTAGGAGAAAAAGAAGAAGGAGATAAGTAAATAGTTTTATAAAAACTTGTAAAAGTAACCATTATTTTTTTTAAAATTTAATAAATAATTAAATTGTAAAGGGTAAAGTTGAAATTATGAAATGTGGACACAAAAGAGGGAATCCCTTTTATATATAGTTGTCGCAACCGGAATCGCGACGGGAAGGCGAATCGAAAAAGAAAATGGGTTTGGAAAGAGATTTGGGAGTCGCCACCATAGTTATTCTGGAAAACTATGGAAAACCATAAAGATAAGACAAGTCTGCGAAAAACCATATTTTGGATTCGGGAGTCGGTTACGCGTAGGGAAGGTGTTAGCACCCTACCGCGCCGGCCCGAGGGCGGTACCTTTAATTAAAAATGCAAAGTTGATGTGGTTTTCAAAATGTTAATTTTCCCCAAAAATAATAAGACAACGATGCTAAAAAGAAACAAAAATATTTTTTTTATTTTTTTGGGCCCGACAAGGATTTGACCTTGGTCCTACGTATTCTCATTAAAAATGAGAAATCAGGGTTACGTAGTTCTTTGAAAAATATTTGAAAAAAAATGAGTAAAAAAGATTTGATTTTTTAGAGGTGAATCTGACAAGGACTGACCTTGCTCCTACGTATCTCACGGTGGAGAATCAAGGGTCACGTAGTTCTTAAAAAGACTTTGTTTGAAAATGTTGATGTTTTTATATTTTTTGGTATTTTTGAATTAATTGAAAATATGTGTCACACGACGCGAGCGGTCGGACAGACACTAAAAGAAAAAAAAGAAAACTATTTTTAAGAAATTAAAATTATGATATTTAAATTATTTATACTTTTTAATTTTTAAATATTTTTTTTAAAATTGTTATATTTTATATTTTAAATTTTTAGATAAAGTATTCATTCGCGAAATAAACACATGACGCGAGCGGTCGGACAAACACAATAAAAAAAAGAAAGAGAACCTTTTTTATTTTTCTATATTTTAATTTTTATGATTTTCAAATATGTTTGTTTTCCTCTTTTTTTAAAAAATAAAAATAAATAAATAAATTTATAAAAGGATGAAATTATTTAAGAAGGATAAAAGTCGGAAACAAGAAAGTAAGGGTGCGTGAGTAATTGGTGGGGTGCACAAAGCAAATACAACAACAAGCCCAAAAACAATAGACAAAGACATGGGGTGCAGGAGTGTCACATGTGGGAGGTGCATGAAGTAACAGGTGGGGTGCGTGCAGTAAATAAAGGGGTGCGCTAAGGAAACAAAAAAAGGAGGTGCAGGAATTAAAATTGGGGGTGTGCGAAAAGAAAGGAGGAGGGTGTGGTTGAGGTAAAAGAGGGGGTGTGCGTGGTAAAAGGGTTCTGCCCCTTTTTATCTTTTCAGAAAAACCCTAACAGAAGCCAAAGCTTCTTCCCCTCACATGGCAGCCTCTTCTTCTCGACACCACCACAACTCCAACCTCTGTCACTGTTCGCCTCTGTTTCTGCTTCACCGCACCACCACAACACCGAGCAGCTAGCTCGCCGGCGACAACGCCGATCATCACCCACCGGCGACACATCTCTTTCTTCCTCTTTCTCCAACGCGCACGAGATAGGTGAGATCTCCAGAGCCCCGTCGTCGCTCACCGCACCGCTCTAGCCACCAGAGCCTCACCGTCGACGCCGGAAGCCACTCCTTCTCTCCTTCTCTCTCGCGAGATCGACGCCCGCGCTAGGAGCCGCCGTCATGTGTATGCTCCTCAAGAACTGCCGCACCCGTGGCCACCGCACCGCGTCCCTGCCGTCGGAAACATCACCGGCGACATCCTGTTCTTAGGGGTGTCGTCGCCGGGAACGCTCGGCCTTTGCTTTCTCTTCGCATATCGTTTCGAACCGCCTCTGCGTGATATCCAAGGTCGCTGCCGTCGGCGCGTCTTTCGTTTAAAGCTCCGAATCGCCGGCGGCGAGGGTTTTTATTCTTTGATTTTTTTTTTATTTGTACTGGGTTGTTATGGTGAATTTGAGTGTGTGACAGTGATGATGACGAATGAATGTGATTCTGGTTGTTTGTGGTGTTGTGTTTGGGTTCTGTCTTGGCAGTCTTGAAGGTGATGAGGGAAAGATGATGGTGGCGAGAAAGATTGAGATTGAGGGTGAGGTTATTTTCCAGCACTCACTCGGACAACAGTAACATTCAAACAAGAACATATCTTAACAGATAAAATAAAAAAAAAAAACATTGTGCTCTGTTCCAAACAAGAACATATCTTAACAGAAAATAAAAAACATTGTGCCCTGTTCTTTACATGGGAATAAACAAAAGGAATAACAGATGTAACTATGCTCATCTCAAACCATCTATACAATATAAGTTTTAATTCATACACCCATGAACATCAACAGCAACATCAAGTCACGGTAACATAAACATAAGCTAAGGAGGAGTTAAGAACACTTACCGTGAAAATAAAACTTAATGTACTTCCGTTTTCCAATTTTACTCCTTCTCTCCCTCCTTCTGATTTCTGGTGCCCAAACCCCTCTCTGTCGTAATTCAAAAAAAAGACCCATCCTCTCATGAATCTTCCCCTTTTTATTATGTAACCCTCTGCACCTTCCAATTTTGAAATTTGGGACCAGACTGAGAGCAGATGTTGTTTCCTGCTCCTTCAGCCATCATGACCATGCCACAGACCTTTCCCAATACAAAACCATGATAGCATAGCATGCTTGGGTTTGACAAAAGAGAGGCTTTACGTTACCTTTTTCTTTCCCCTTTCCCTTCTCTCTTTTTTTTCTTTTTTTTTTCTTTTTTTATTTTTTTTTATTAAACTAGAATGAGAGACGTAAAACAAAAAAGGAGCTGTAATAATAGAAAGAAAAATAATGTAATAATCAAAATAATAAGCCCAAATAAACTAAAATAAAATATATAAAAAATAATAATAATAATAATAATAAAATAAATAGATAATTATTTTTCTCAAACCAAAACATATTTTTTCTTTTCTTTTCTTAATTATTTATTTATTTATTCTTCTCAATTGAACTTTAATTAATTAATTAATTAATTAATTATTTTATTTTATCATTGTTACCCGGACGAAATTGGGTGTTGACAATAGTTATAGATTATAGATGAGGAAGACAACAAAAATAATTATGATAATAAATAAATAAATATTATATGATTTGATGCGAGAAATATAAAAAAGTAAAATCCTTATTTGTTTCACAATTGAAATAAAATAAAGTTTAAATATTGAATAAATTTTTCATTCACAATTAACATAAAATAAACTAAATATTGCATAAACATTTATTGCCAACAAGGTGAAATTTACTTTAACAAAAATGCTCCGTGACTATATGATATGGGTCACATTATCAAAATCTTTAATTAGTTGTGAATTGATATTCTATCTTTTTGTGAAATCGTATTTCACACACAACAAATTAGTTAAAAAAAAATCTTTAACAAACTCAAATCACTCTAATTTCATCTTTTATCTATATATTTTAATTTAATTATCTTAACTTTCTATCTTTTGAAAAATATCTTTATATCTCTGCATCGTTAAATTTCATTATATAATAATAAGAAGAAAAATATTTACGAGATTAGCAACCTCTTATTTTAAGATTAAAATAGAAAACCAGAATCAGCGAGTAATTTCCCACTGCATCGTCAAATATCACAACGAAATCACAATGTGTTCCAAAAAGAGAAAAAGGTTTATGAGAGCTCTGTTCAAAACAAATGGAGGCTGTGGATGTAGGAACCCTAAATCCTACGAAGTACTCCAACCCTCAATTCACCAAAACACAACAAACCCTACCACTTCCGGCGACAACGACAACAACGTCTTCTCCGAAGTTCACACAAATCATGAAAACCCTAACAACGACAACATGAGAAAACCAAATTCAAAACTCATTGACACTGTTGCGGTTGAGAAGGATTCAAAGGACCCGCACAAGGATTTTCGAGAATCCATGCTTCAAATGATCTTTCAGAGACAAATCTTCACCAAAACCGATCTTCAAGACCTTCTCGAGTGCTTCCTCCGCTTGAACGCCGCCGATAACTACCAAGTTATCGTTCAAGCTTTCATGGAGATTTGTCACGAAACGTTCCCCAAGAAGAATATCAACGATGCAGACGCCAACGCTGCTTCTTTCAATAACAAAATTTGATGCATTTTTTTGTTTATAGTGTAAACCTATCATTCATCTGTCTCATGCCACAGTTCATTTAATTCGTTATTCATAAATGTTACAGTTTTTTCATATATCATGTAACTCCCGAAAATACCATAAACAGATCTCAAATTTTGATCCGCAAACAAAATTTAAATTAGATTAAGATCTTTTTAGATATTTTAATTGAATTTTTCTGTTTAAATTAATTTACAAAAATAAAAATTTAAAATAATTCATTTTACTTTGAATTTATTTATTTTTTCTAATTTTCCTACGAGTTAGTATCTCATTCCATTTCTAGTTGCATTGATCAAAAGATTTAGCCTGTTAATTTACAGAACAACCAAATTTGAATTAAGTTAGTTTTATCATATATATTCAGTTTTTTTTTAATGGAAGTTATATAATTTAAGGTACACAGATAATTTTAAGAAACAAAATTGAAGAATCATATATAATGATATAGGTGTCGTAATAGAAGAGAAACATCAAATTTGACCAGTCATACCATATGCTCCTATATATTCCTGGACCACATTTTTCGTAGATCATTTCTGCGATACCAATATTAATCGTCAGCTTTAGATTGGTAGAATACTACATCATTTTTCTAATTTTAAGAAATTAAAATTATGATATTAAAATTATTTATATTTTTTAATTTTTAAATATTTTTTTTAAAATTGTTATATTTTATATTTTAAATTTTTAGATAAAGTATTCATTCGCGAAATAAACACATGACGCGAGCGGTCGGACAAACACAATAAAAAAAAAGAAAGAGAACCTTTTTTATTTTTCTATATTTTAATTTTTATGATTTTCAAATATGTTTGTTTTCCTCTTTTTTTAAAAAATAAAAATAAATAAATAAATTTATAAAAGGATGAAATTATTTAAGAAGGATAAAAGTCGGAAACAAGAAAGTAAGGGTGCGTGAGTAATTGGTGGGGTGCACAAAGCAAATACAACAACAAGCCCAAAAACAATAGACAAAGACATGGGGTGCAGGAGTGTCACATGTGGGAGGTGCATGAAGTAACAGGTGGGGTGCGTGCAGTAAATAAAGGGGTGCGCTAAGGAAACAAAAAAAGGAGGTGCAGGAATTAAAATTGGGGGTGTGCGAAAAGAAAGGAGGAGGGTGTGGTTTAGGTAAAAGAGGGGGTGTGCGTGGTAAAAGGGTTCTGCCCCTTTTTATCTTTTCAGAAAAACCCTAACAGAAGCCAAAGCTTCTTCCCCTCACATGGCAGCCTCTTCTTCTCGACACCACCACAACTCCAACCTCTGTCACTGTTCGCCTCTGTTTCTGCTTCACCGCACCACCACAACACCGAGCAGCTAGCTCGCCGGCGACAACGCCGATCATCACCCACCGGCGACACATCTCTTTCTTCCTCTTTCTCCAACGCGCACGAGATAGGTGAGATCTCCAGAGCCCCGTCGTCGCTCACCGCACCGCTCTAGCCACCAGAGCCTCACCGTCGACGCCGGAAGCCACTCCTTCTCTCCTTCTCTCTCGCGAGATCGACGCCCGCGCTAGGAGCCGCCGTCATGTGTATGCTCCTCAAGAACTGCCGCACCCGTGGCCACCGCACCGCGTCCCTGCCGTCGGAAACATCACCGGCGACATCCTGTTCTTAGGGGTGTCGTCGCCGGGAACGCTCGGCCTTTGCTTTCTCTTCGCATATCGTTTCGAACCGCCTCTGCGTGATATCCAAGGTCGCTGCCGTCGGCGCGTCTTTCGTTTAAAGCTCCGAATCGCCGGCGGCGAGGGTTTTTATTCTTTGATTTTTTTTTTATTTGTACTGGGTTGTTATGGTGAATTTGAGTGTGTGACAGTGATGATGACGAATGAATGTGATTCTGGTTGTTTGTGGTGTTGTGTTTGGGTTCTGTCTTGGCAGTCTTGAAGGTGATGAGGGAAAGATGATGGTGGCGAGAAAGATTGAGATTGAGGGTGAGGTTATTTTCCAGCACTCACTCGGACAACAGTAACATTCAAACAAGAACATATCTTAACAGATAAAATAAAAAAAAAAAACATTGTGCTCTGTTCCAAACAAGAACATATCTTAACAGAAAATAAAAAACATTGTGCCCTGTTCTTTACATGGGAATAAACAAAAGGAATAACAGATGTAACTATGCTCATCTCAAACCATCTATACAATATAAGTTTTAATTCATACACCCATGAACATCAACAGCAACATCAAGTCACGGTAACATAAACATAAGCTAAGGAGGAGTTAAGAACACTTACCGTGAAAATAAAACTTAATGTACTTCCGTTTTCCAATTTTACTCCTTCTCTCCCTCCTTCTGATTTCTGGTGCCCAAACCCCTCTCTGTCGTAATTCAAAAAAAAGACCCATCCTCTCATGAATCTTCCCCTTTTTATTATGTAACCCTCTGCACCTTCCAATTTTGAAATTTGGGACCAGACTGAGAGCAGATGTTGTTTCCTGCTCCTTCAGCCATCATGACCATGCCACAGACCTTTCCCAATACAAAACCATGATAGCATAGCATGCTTGGGTTTGACAAAAGAGAGGCTTTACGTTACCTTTTTCTTTCCCCTTTCCCTTCTCTCTTTTTTTTCTTTTTTTTTTCTTTTTTTATTTTTTTTTATTAAACTAGAATGAGAGACGTAAAACAAAAAAGGAGCTGTAATAATAGAAAGAAAAATAATGTAATAATCAAAATAATAAGCCCAAATAAACTAAAATAAAATATATAAAAAATAATAATAATAATAATAATAAAATAAATAGATAATTATTTTTCTCAAACCAAAACATATTTTTTCTTTTCTTTTCTTAATTATTTATTTATTTATTCTTCTCAATTGAACTTTAATTAATTAATTAATTAATTAATTATTTTATTTTATCATTGTTACCCGGACGAAATTGGGTGTTGACAATAGTTATAGATTATAGATGAGGAAGACAACAAAAATAATTATGATAATAAATAAATAAATATTATATGATTTGATGCGAGAAATATAAAAAAGTAAAATCCTTATTTGTTTCACAATTGAAATAAAATAAAGTTTAAATATTGAATAAATTTTTCATTCACAATTAACATAAAATAAACTAAATATTGCATAAACATTTATTGCCAACAAGGTGAAATTTACTTTAACAAAAATGCTCCGTGACTATATGATATGGGTCACATTATCAAAATCTTTAATTAGTTGTGAATTGATATTCTATCTTTTTGTGAAATCGTATTTCACACACAACAAATTAGTTAAAAAAAAATCTTTTATCCATCTCAAATCACTCTAATTTCATCTTTTATCTATATATTTTAATTTAATTATCTTAACTTTCTATCTTTTGAAAAATATCTTTATATCTCTGCATCGTTAAATTTCATTATATAATAATAAGAAGAAAAATATTTACGAGATTAGCAACCTCTTATTTTAAGATTAAAATAGAAAACCAGAATCAGCGAGTAATTTCCCACTGCATCGTCAAATATCACAACGAAATCACAATGTGTTCCAAAAAGAGAAAAAGGTTTATGAGAGCTCTGTTCAAAACAAATGGAGGCTGTGGATGTAGGAACCCTAAATCCTACGAAGTACTCCAACCCTCAATTCACCAAAACACAACAAACCCTACCACTTCCGGCGACAACGACAACAACGTCTTCTCCGAAGTTCACACAAATCATGAAAACCCTAACAACGACAACATGAGAAAACCAAATTCAAAACTCATTGACACTGTTGCGGTTGAGAAGGATTCAAAGGACCCGCACAAGGATTTTCGAGAATCCATGCTTCAAATGATCTTTCAGAGACAAATCTTCACCAAAACCGATCTTCAAGACCTTCTCGAGTGCTTCCTCCGCTTGAACGCCGCCGATAACTACCAAGTTATCGTTCAAGCTTTCATGGAGATTTGTCACGAAACGTTCCCCAAGAAGAATATCAACGATGCAGACGCCAACGCTGCTTCTTTCAATAACAAAATTTGATGCATTTTTTTGTTTATAGTGTAAACCTATCATTCATCTGTCTCATGCCACAGTTCATTTAATTCGTTATTCATAAATGTTACAGTTTTTTCATATATCATGTAACTCCCGAAAATACCATAAACAGATCTCAAATTTTGATCCGCAAACAAAATTTAAATTAGATTAAGATCTTTTTAGATATTTTAATTGAATTTTTCTGTTTAAATTAATTTACAAAAATAAAAATTTAAAATAATTCATTTTACTTTGAATTTATTTATTTTTTCTAATTTTCCTACGAGTTAGTATCTCATTCCATTTCTAGTTGCATTGATCAAAAGATTTAGCCTGTTAATTTACAGAACAACCAAATTTGAATTAAGTTAGTTTTATCATATATATTCAGTTTTTTTTTAATGGAAGTTATATAATTTAAGGTACACAGATAATTTTAAGAAACAAAATTGAAGAATCATATATAATGATATAGGTGTCGTAATAGAAGAGAAACATCAAATTTGACCAGTCATACCATATGCTCCTATATATTCCTGGACCACATTTTTCGTAGATCATTTCTGCGATACCAATATTAATCGTCAGCTTTAGATTGGTAGAATACTACATCATTTTTCTAATTTTAAGAAATTAAAATTATGATATTAAAATTATTTATATTTTTTAATTTTTAAATATTTTTTTTAAAATTGTTATATTTTATATTTTAAATTTTTAGATAAAGTATTCATTCGCGAAATAAACACATGACGCGAGCGGTCGGACAAACACAATAAAAAAAAAGAAAGAGAACCTTTTTTATTTTTCTATATTTTAATTTTTATGATTTTCAAATATGTTTGTTTTCCTCTTTTTTTAAAAAATAAAAATAAATAAATAAATTTATAAAAGGATGAAATTATTTAAGAAGGATAAAAGTCGGAAACAAGAAAGTAAGGGTGCGTGAGTAATTGGTGGGGTGCACAAAGCAAATACAACAACAAGCCCAAAAACAATAGACAAAGACATGGGGTGCAGGAGTGTCACATGTGGGAGGTGCATGAAGTAACAGGTGGGGTGCGTGCAGTAAATAAAGGGGTGCGCTAAGGAAACAAAAAAAGGAGGTGCAGGAATTAAAATTGGGGGTGTGCGAAAAGAAAGGAGGAGGGTGTGGTTTAGGTAAAAGAGGGGGTGTGCGTGGTAAAAGGGTTCTGCCCCTTTTTATCTTTTCAGAAAAACCCTAACAGAAGCCAAAGCTTCTTCCCCTCACATGGCAGCCTCTTCTTCTCGACACCACCACAACTCCAACCTCTGTCACTGTTCGCCTCTGTTTCTGCTTCACCGCACCACCACAACACCGAGCAGCTAGCTCGCCGGCGACAACGCCGATCATCACCCACCGGCGACACATCTCTTTCTTCCTCTTTCTCCAACGCGCACGAGATAGGTGAGATCTCCAGAGCCCCGTCGTCGCTCACCGCACCGCTCTAGCCACCAGAGCCTCACCGTCGACGCCGGAAGCCACTCCTTCTCTCCTTCTCTCTCGCGAGATCGACGCCCGCGCTAGGAGCCGCCGTCATGTGTATGCTCCTCAAGAACTGCCGCACCCGTGGCCACCGCACCGCGTCCCTGCCGTCGGAAACATCACCGGCGACATCCTGTTCTTAGGGGTGTCGTCGCCGGGAACGCTCGGCCTTTGCTTTCTCTTCGCATATCGTTTCGAACCGCCTCTGCGTGATATCCAAGGTCGCTGCCGTCGGCGCGTCTTTCGTTTAAAGCTCCGAATCGCCGGCGGCGAGGGTTTTTATTCTTTGATTTTTTTTTTATTTGTACTGGGTTGTTATGGTGAATTTGAGTGTGTGACAGTGATGATGACGAATGAATGTGATTCTGGTTGTTTGTGGTGTTGTGTTTGGGTTCTGTCTTGGCAGTCTTGAAGGTGATGAGGGAAAGATGATGGTGGCGAGAAAGATTGAGATTGAGGGTGAGGTTATTTTCCAGCACTCACTCGGACAACAGTAACATTCAAACAAGAACATATCTTAACAGATAAAATAAAAAAAAAAAACATTGTGCTCTGTTCCAAACAAGAACATATCTTAACAGAAAATAAAAAACATTGTGCCCTGTTCTTTACATGGGAATAAACAAAAGGAATAACAGATGTAACTATGCTCATCTCAAACCATCTATACAATATAAGTTTTAATTCATACACCCATGAACATCAACAGCAACATCAAGTCACGGTAACATAAACATAAGCTAAGGAGGAGTTAAGAACACTTACCGTGAAAATAAAACTTAATGTACTTCCGTTTTCCAATTTTACTCCTTCTCTCCCTCCTTCTGATTTCTGGTGCCCAAACCCCTCTCTGTCGTAATTCAAAAAAAAGACCCATCCTCTCATGAATCTTCCCCTTTTTATTATGTAACCCTCTGCACCTTCCAATTTTGAAATTTGGGACCAGACTGAGAGCAGATGTTGTTTCCTGCTCCTTCAGCCATCATGACCATGCCACAGACCTTTCCCAATACAAAACCATGATAGCATAGCATGCTTGGGTTTGACAAAAGAGAGGCTTTACGTTACCTTTTTCTTTCCCCTTTCCCTTCTCTCTTTTTTTTCTTTTTTTTTTCTTTTTTTATTTTTTTTTATTAAACTAGAATGAGAGACGTAAAACAAAAAAGGAGCTGTAATAATAGAAAGAAAAATAATGTAATAATCAAAATAATAAGCCCAAATAAACTAAAATAAAATATATAAAAAATAATAATAATAATAATAATAAAATAAATAGATAATTATTTTTCTCAAACCAAAACATATTTTTTCTTTTCTTTTCTTAATTATTTATTTATTTATTCTTCTCAATTGAACTTTAATTAATTAATTAATTAATTAATTATTTTATTTTATCATTGTTACCCGGACGAAATTGGGTGTTGACAATAGTTATAGATTATAGATGAGGAAGACAACAAAAATAATTATGATAATAAATAAATAAATATTATATGATTTGATGCGAGAAATATAAAAAAGTAAAATCCTTATTTGTTTCACAATTGAAATAAAATAAAGTTTAAATATTGAATAAATTTTTCATTCACAATTAACATAAAATAAACTAAATATTGCATAAACATTTATTGCCAACAAGGTGAAATTTACTTTAACAAAAATGCTCCGTGACTATATGATATGGGTCACATTATCAAAATCTTTAATTAGTTGTGAATTGATATTCTATCTTTTTGTGAAATCGTATTTCACACACAACAAATTAGTTAAAAAAAAATCTTTTATCCATCTCAAATCACTCTAATTTCATCTTTTATCTATATATTTTAATTTAATTATCTTAACTTTCTATCTTTTGAAAAATATCTTTATATCTCTGCATCGTTAAATTTCATTATATAATAATAAGAAGAAAAATATTTACGAGATTAGCAACCTCTTATTTTAAGATTAAAATAGAAAACCAGAATCAGCGAGTAATTTCCCACTGCATCGTCAAATATCACAACGAAATCACAATGTGTTCCAAAAAGAGAAAAAGGTTTATGAGAGCTCTGTTCAAAACAAATGGAGGCTGTGGATGTAGGAACCCTAAATCCTACGAAGTACTCCAACCCTCAATTCACCAAAACACAACAAACCCTACCACTTCCGGCGACAACGACAACAACGTCTTCTCCGAAGTTCACACAAATCATGAAAACCCTAACAACGACAACATGAGAAAACCAAATTCAAAACTCATTGACACTGTTGCGGTTGAGAAGGATTCAAAGGACCCGCACAAGGATTTTCGAGAATCCATGCTTCAAATGATCTTTCAGAGACAAATCTTCACCAAAACCGATCTTCAAGACCTTCTCGAGTGCTTCCTCCGCTTGAACGCCGCCGATAACTACCAAGTTATCGTTCAAGCTTTCATGGAGATTTGTCACGAAACGTTCCCCAAGAAGAATATCAACGATGCAGACGCCAACGCTGCTTCTTTCAATAACAAAATTTGATGCATTTTTTTGTTTATAGTGTAAACCTATCATTCATCTGTCTCATGCCACAGTTCATTTAATTCGTTATTCATAAATGTTACAGTTTTTTCATATATCATGTAACTCCCGAAAATACCATAAACAGATCTCAAATTTTGATCCGCAAACAAAATTTAAATTAGATTAAGATCTTTTTAGATATTTTAATTGAATTTTTCTGTTTAAATTAATTTACAAAAATAAAAATTTAAAATAATTCATTTTACTTTGAATTTATTTATTTTTTCTAATTTTCCTACGAGTTAGTATCTCATTCCATTTCTAGTTGCATTGATCAAAAGATTTAGCCTGTTAATTTACAGAACAACCAAATTTGAATTAAGTTAGTTTTATCATATATATTCAGTTTTTTTTTAATGGAAGTTATATAATTTAAGGTACACAGATAATTTTAAGAAACAAAATTGAAGAATCATATATAATGATATAGGTGTCGTAATAGAAGAGAAACATCAAATTTGACCAGTCATACCATATGCTCCTATATATTCCTGGACCACATTTTTCGTAGATCATTTCTGCGATACCAATATTAATCGTCAGCTTTAGATTGGTAGAATACTACATCATTTTTCTAATTTTAAGAAATTAAAATTATGATATTAAAATTATTTATATTTTTTAATTTTTAAATATTTTTTTTAAAATTGTTATATTTTATATTTTAAATTTTTAGATAAAGTATTCATTCGCGAAATAAACACATGACGCGAGCGGTCGGACAAACACAATAAAAAAAAAGAAAGAGAACCTTTTTTATTTTTCTATATTTTAATTTTTATGATTTTCAAATATGTTTGTTTTCCTCTTTTTTTAAAAAATAAAAATAAATAAATAAATTTATAAAAGGATGAAATTATTTAAGAAGGATAAAAGTCGGAAACAAGAAAGTAAGGGTGCGTGAGTAATTGGTGGGGTGCACAAAGCAAATACAACAACAAGCCCAAAAACAATAGACAAAGACATGGGGTGCAGGAGTGTCACATGTGGGAGGTGCATGAAGTAACAGGTGGGGTGCGTGCAGTAAATAAAGGGGTGCGCTAAGGAAACAAAAAAAGGAGGTGCAGGAATTAAAATTGGGGGTGTGCGAAAAGAAAGGAGGAGGGTGTGGTTTAGGTAAAAGAGGGGGTGTGCGTGGTAAAAGGGTTCTGCCCCTTTTTATCTTTTCAGAAAAACCCTAACAGAAGCCAAAGCTTCTTCCCCTCACATGGCAGCCTCTTCTTCTCGACACCACCACAACTCCAACCTCTGTCACTGTTCGCCTCTGTTTCTGCTTCACCGCACCACCACAACACCGAGCAGCTAGCTCGCCGGCGACAACGCCGATCATCACCCACCGGCGACACATCTCTTTCTTCCTCTTTCTCCAACGCGCACGAGATAGGTGAGATCTCCAGAGCCCCGTCGTCGCTCACCGCACCGCTCTAGCCACCAGAGCCTCACCGTCGACGCCGGAAGCCACTCCTTCTCTCCTTCTCTCTCGCGAGATCGACGCCCGCGCTAGGAGCCGCCGTCATGTGTATGCTCCTCAAGAACTGCCGCACCCGTGGCCACCGCACCGCGTCCCTGCCGTCGGAAACATCACCGGCGACATCCTGTTCTTAGGGGTGTCGTCGCCGGGAACGCTCGGCCTTTGCTTTCTCTTCGCATATCGTTTCGAACCGCCTCTGCGTGATATCCAAGGTCGCTGCCGTCGGCGCGTCTTTCGTTTAAAGCTCCGAATCGCCGGCGGCGAGGGTTTTTATTCTTTGATTTTTTTTTTATTTGTATTGGGTTGTTATGGTGAATTTGAGTGTGTGACAGTGATGATGACGAATGAATGTGATTCTGGTTGTTTGTGGTGTTGTGTTTGGGTTCTGTCTTGGCAGTCTTGAAGGTGATGAGGGAAAGATGATGGTGGCGAGAAAGATTGAGATTGAGGGTGAGGTTATTTTCCAGCACTCACTCGGACAACAGTAACATTCAAACAAGAACATATCTTAACAGATAAAATAAAAAAAAAAAAAACATTGTGCTCTGTTCCAAACAAGAACATATCTTAACAGATAAAATAAAATAAAATAAAAATAAAAAACATTGTGCCCTGTTCTTTAGATGGGAATAAACAAAAGGAATAACAGATGTAACTATGCTCATCTCAAACCATCTATACAATATAAGTTTTAATTCATACACCCATAAACATCAACAGCAACATCAAGTCACGGTAACATAAACATAAGCTAAGGAGGAGTTAAGAACACTTACCGTGAAAATAAAACTTAATGCACTTCCGTTTTCCAATTTTACTCCTTCTCTCCCTCCTTCTGATTTCTGGTGCCCAAACCCCTCTCTGTCGTAATTCAAAAAAAAGACCCATCCTCTCATGAATCTTCCCCTTTTTATTATGTAACCCTCTGCACCTTCCAATTTTGAAATTTGGGACCAGACTGAGAGCAGATGTTGTTTCCTGCTCCTTCAGCCATCATGACCATGCCACAGACCTTTCCCAATACAAAACCATGATAGCATAGCATGCTTGGGTTTAACAAAAGAGAGGCTTTACGTTACCTTTTTCTTTCCCCTTTCCCTTCTCTCTTTTTTTTTCTTTTTTTTTTTCTTTTTTTATTTTTTTTTATTAAACTAGAATGAGAGACGTAAAACAAAAAAGGAGCTGTAATAATAGAAAGAAAAATAATGTAATAATCAAAATAATAAGCCCAAATAAACTAAAATAAAATATATAAAAAATAATAATAATAATAATAATAAAATAAATAGATAATTATTTTTCTCAAACCAAAACATATTTTTTCTTTTCTTTTCTTAATTATTTATTTATTTATTCTTCTCAATTGAACTTTAATTAATTAATTAATTAATTAATTATTTTATTTTATCATTGTTACCCGGACGAAATTGGGTGTTGACAATAGTTATAGATTATAGATGAGGAAGACAACAAAAATAATTATGATAATAAATAAATAAATATTATATGATTTGATGCGAGAAATATAAAAAAGTAAAATCCTTATTTGTTTCACAATTGAAATAAAATAAAGTTTAAATATTGAATAAATTTTTCATTCACAATTAACATAAAATAAACTAAATATTGCATAAACATTTATTGCCAACAAGGTGAAATTTACTTTAACAAAAATGCTCCGTGACTATATGATATGGGTCACATTATCAAGATCTTTAATTAGTTGTGAATTGATATTCTATCTTTTTGTGAAATCGTATTTCACACACAACAAATTAGTTAAAAAAAATCTTTTATCCATCTCAAATCACTCTAATTTCATCTTTTATCTATATATTTTAATTTAATTATCTTAACTTTCTATCTTTTGAAAAATATCTTTATATCTCTGCATCGTTAAATTTCATTATATAATAATAAGAAGAAAAATATTTACGAGATTAGCAACCTCTTATTTTAAGATTAAAATAGAAAACCAGAATCAGCGAGTAATTTCCCACTGCATCGTCAAATATCACAACGAAATCACAATGTGTTCCAAAAAGAGAAAAAGGTTTATGAGAGCTCTGTTCAAAACAAATGGAGGTTGTGGATGTAGGAACCCTAAATCCTACGAAGTACTCCAACCCTCAATTCACCAAAACACAACAAACCCTACCACTTCCGGCGACAACGACAACAACGTCTTCTCCGAAGTTCACACAAATCATGAAAACCCTAACAACGACAACATGAGAAAACCAAATTCAAAACTCATTGACACTGTTGCGGTTGAGAAGGATTCAAAGGACCCGCACAAGGATTTTCGAGAATCCATGCTTCAAATGATCTTTCAGAGACAAATCTTCACCAAAACCGATCTTCAAGACCTTCTCGAGTGCTTCCTCCGCTTGAACGCCGCCGATAACTACCAAGTTATCGTTCAAGCTTTCATGGAGATTTGTCACGAAACGTTCCCCAAGAAGAATATCAACGATGCAGACGCCAACGCTGCTTCTTTCAATAACAAAATTTGATGCATTTTTTTGTTTATAGTGTAAACCTATCATTCATCTGTCTCATGCCACAGTTCATTTAATTCGTTATTCATAAATGTTACAGTTTTTTCATATATCATGTAACTCCCGAAAATACCATAAACAGATCTCAAATTTTGATCCACAAACAAAATTTAAATTAGATTAAGATCTTTTTAGATATTTTAATTGAATTTTTCTGTTTAAATTAATTTACAAAAATAAAAATTTAAAATAATTCATTTTACTTTGAATTTATTTATTTTTTCTAATTTTCCTACGAGTTAGTATCTCATTCCATTTCTAGTTGCATTGATCAAAAGATTTAGCCTGTTAATTTACAGAACAACCAAATTTGAATTAAGTTAGTTTTATCATATATATTCAGTTTTTTTTTAATGGAAGTTATATAATTTAAGGTACACAGATAATTTTAAGAAACAAAATTGAAGAATCATATATAATGATATAGGTGTCGTAATAGAAGAGAAACATCAAATTTGACCAGTCATACCATATGCTCCTATATATTCCTGGACCACATTTTTCGTAGATCATTTCTGCGATACCAATATTAATCGTCAGCTTTAGATTGGTAGAATACTACATCATTTTTCTAATTTTAAGAAATTAAAATTATGATATTTAAATTATTTATACTTTTTAATTTTTAAATATTTTTTTTAAAATTGTTATATTTTATATTTTAAATTTTTAGATAAAGTATTCATTCGCGAAATAAACACATGACGCGAGCGGTCGGACAAACACAATAAAAAAAAAGAAAGAGAACCTTTTTTATTTTTCTATATTTTAATTTTTATGATTTTCAAATATGTTTGTTTTCCTCTTTTTTTAAAAAATAAAAATAAATAAATAAATTTATAAAAGGATGAAATTATTTAAGAAGGATAAAAGTCGGAAACAAGAAAGTAAGGGTGCGTGAGTAATTGGTGGGGTGCACAAAGCAAATACAACAACAAGCCCAAAAACAATAGACAAAGACATGGGGTGCAGGAGTGTCACATGTGGGAGGTGCATGAAGTAACAGGTGGGGTGCGTGCAGTAAATAAAGGGGTGCGCTAAGGAAACAAAAAAAGGAGGTGCAGGAATTAAAATTGGGGGTGTGCGAAAAGAAAGGAGGAGGGTGTGGTTTAGGTAAAAGAGGGGGTGTGCGTGGTAAAAGGGTTCTGCCCCTTTTTATCTTTTCAGAAAAACCCTAACAGAAGCCAAAGCTTCTTCCCCTCACATGGCAGCCTCTTCTTCTCGACACCACCACAACTCCAACCTCTGTCACTGTTCGCCTCTGTTTCTGCTTCACCGCACCACCACAACACCGTCGTAATTCAAAAAAAAGACCCATCCTCTCATGAATCTTCCCCTTTTTATTATGTAACCCTCTGCACCTTCCAATTTTGAAATTTGGGACCAGACTGAGAGCAGATGTTGTTTCCTGCTCCTTCAGCCATCATGACCATGCCACAGACCTTTCCCAATACAAAACCATGATAGCATAGCATGCTTGGGTTTAACAAAAGAGAGGCTTTACGTTACCTTTTTCTTTCCCCTTTCCCTTCTCTCTTTTTTTTTTCTTTTTTTTTTTTCTTTTTTTATTTTTTTTTATTAAACTAGAATGAGAGACGTAAAACAAAAAAGGAGCTGTAATAATAGAAAGAAAAATAATGTAATAATCAAAATAATAAGCCCAAATAAACTAAAATAAAATATATAAATAATAATAATAATAATAATAATAAAATAAATAGATAATTATTTTTCTCAAACCAAAACATATTTTTTCTTTTCTTTTCTTAATTATTTATTTATTTATTCTTCTCAATTGAACTTTAATTAATTAATTAATTAATTAATTATTTTATTTTATCATTGTTACCCGGACGAAATTGGGTGTTGACAATAGTTATAGATTATAGATGAGGAAGACAACAAAAATAATTATGATAATAAATAAATAAATATTATATGATTTGATGCGAGAAATATAAAAAAGTAAAATCCTTATTTGTTTCACAATTGAAATAAAATAAAGTTTAAATATTGAATAAATTTTTCATTCACAATTAACATAAAATAAACTAAATATTGCATAAACATTTATTGCCAACAAGGTGAAATTTACTTTAACAAAAATGCTCCGTGACTATATGATATGGGTCACATTATCAAGATCTTTAATTAGTTGTGAATTGATATTCTATCTTTTTGTGAAATCGTATTTCACACACAACAAATTAGTTAAAAAAAAATCTTTTATCCATCTCAAATCACTCTAATTTCATCTTTTATCTATATATTTTAATTTAATTATCTTAACTTTCTATCTTTTGAAAAATATCTTTATATCTCTGCATCGTTAAATTTCATTATATAATAATAAGAAGAAAAATATTTACGAGATTAGCAACCTCTTATTTTAAGATTAAAATAGAAAACCAGAATCAGCGAGTAATTTCCCACTGCATCGTCAAATATCACAACGAAATCACAATGTGTTCCAAAAAGAGAAAAAGGTTTATGAGAGCTCTGTTCAAAACAAATGGAGGTTGTGGATGTAGGAACCCTAAATCCTACGAAGTACTCCAACCCTCAATTCACCAAAACACAACAAACCCTACCACTTCCGGCGACAACGACAACAACGTCTTCTCCGAAGTTCACACAAATCATGAAAACCCTAACAACGACAACATGAGAAAACCAAATTCAAAACTCATTGACACTGTTGCGGTTGAGAAGGATTCAAAGGACCCGCACAAGGATTTTCGAGAATCCATGCTTCAAATGATCTTTCAGAGACAAATCTTCACCAAAACCGATCTTCAAGACCTTCTCGAGTGCTTCCTCCGCTTGAACGCCGCCGATAACTACCAAGTTATCGTTCAAGCTTTCATGGAGATTTGTCACGAAACGTTCCCCAAGAAGAATATCAACGATGCAGACGCCAACGCTGCTTCTTTCAATAACAAAATTTGATGCATTTTTTTGTTTATAGTGTAAACCTATCATTCATCTGTCTCATGCCACAGTTCATTTAATTCGTTATTCATAAATGTTACAGTTTTTTCATATATCATGTAACTCCCGAAAATACCATAAACAGATCTCAAATTTTGATCCACAAACAAAATTTAAATTAGATTAAGATCTTTTTAGATATTTTAATTGAATTTTTCTGTTTAAATTAATTTACAAAAATAAAAATTTAAAATAATTCATTTTACTTTGAATTTATTTATTTTTTCTAATTTTCCTACGAGTTAGTATCTCATTCCATTTCTAGTTGCATTGATCAAAAGATTTAGCCTGTTAATTTACAGAACAACCAAATTTGAATTAAGTTAGTTTTATCATATATATTCAGTTTTTTTTTAATGGAAGTTATATAATTTAAGGTACACAGATAATTTTAAGAAACAAAATTGAAGAATCATATATAATGATATAGGTGTCGTAATAGAAGAGAAACATCAAATTTGACCAGTCATACCATATGCTCCTATATATTCCTGGACCACATTTTTCGTAGATCATTTCTGCGATACCAATATTAATCGTCAGCTTTAGATTGGTAGAATACTACATCATTTTTCTAATTTTAAGAAATTAAAATTATGATATTTAAATTATTTATACTTTTTAATTTTTAAATATTTTTTTTAAAATTGTTATATTTTATATTTTAAATTTTTAGATAAAGTATTCATTCGCGAAATAAACACATGACGCGAGCGGTCGGACAAACACAATAAAAAAAAAGAAAGAGAACCTTTTTTATTTTTCTATATTTTAATTTTTATGATTTTCAAATATGTTTGTTTTCCTCTTTTTTTAAAAAATAAAAATAAATAAATAAATTTATAAAAGGATGAAATTATTTAAGAAGGATAAAAGTCGGAAACAAGAAAGTAAGGGTGCGTGAGTAATTGGTGGGGTGCACAAAGCAAATACAACAACAAGCCCAAAAACAATAGACAAAGACATGGGGTGCAGGAGTGTCACATGTGGGAGGTGCATGAAGTAACAGGTGGGGTGCGTGCAGTAAATAAAGGGGTGCGCTAAGGAAACAAAAAAAGGAGGTGCAGGAATTAAAATTGGGGGTGTGCGAAAAGAAAGGAGGAGGGTGTGGTTTAGGTAAAAGAGGGGGTGTGCGTGGTAAAAGGGTTCTGCCCCTTTTTATCTTTTCAGAAAAACCCTAACAGAAGCCAAAGCTTCTTCCCCTCACATGGCAGCCTCTTCTTCTCGACACCACCACAACTCCAACCTCTGTCACTGTTCGCCTCTGTTTCTGCTTCACCGCACCACCACAACACCGTCGTAATTCAAAAAAAAGACCCATCCTCTCATGAATCTTCCCCTTTTTATTATGTAACCCTCTGCACCTTCCAATTTTGAAATTTGGGACCAGACTGAGAGCAGATGTTGTTTCCTGCTCCTTCAGCCATCATGACCATGCCACAGACCTTTCCCAATACAAAACCATGATAGCATAGCATGCTTGGGTTTAACAAAAGAGAGGCTTTACGTTACCTTTTTCTTTCCCCTTTCCCTTCTCTCTTTTTTTTTCTTTTTTTTTTCTTTTTTTATTTTTTTTTATTAAACTAGAATGAGAGACGTAAAACAAAAAAGGAGCTGTAATAATAGAAAGAAAAATAATGTAATAATCAAAATAATAAGCCCAAATAAACTAAAATAAAATATATAAAAAAAAAAAATAATAATAATAATAAAATAAATAGATAATTATTTTTCTCAAACCAAAACATATTTTTTCTTTTCTTTTCTTAATTATTTATTTATTTATTCTTCTCAATTGAACTTTAATTAATTAATTAATTAATTAATTATTTTATTTTATCATTGTTACCCGGACGAAATTGGGTGTTGACAATAGTTATAGATTATAGATGAGGAAGACAACAAAAATAATTATGATAATAAATAAATAAATATTATATGATTTGATGCGAGAAATATAAAAAAGTAAAATCCTTATTTGTTTCACAATTGAAATAAAATAAAGTTTAAATATTGAATAAATTTTTCATTCACAATTAACATAAAATAAACTAAATATTGCATAAACATTTATTGCCAACAAGGTGAAATTTACTTTAACAAAAATGCTCCGTGACTATATGATATGGGTCACATTATCAAGATCTTTAATTAGTTGTGAATTGATATTCTATCTTTTTGTGAAATCGTATTTCACACACAACAAATTAGTTAAAAAAAAATCTTTTATCCATCTCAAATCACTCTAATTTCATCTTTTATCTATATATTTTAATTTAATTATCTTAACTTTCTATCTTTTGAAAAATATCTTTATATCTCTGCATCGTTAAATTTCATTATATAATAATAAGAAGAAAAATATTTACGAGATTAGCAACCTCTTATTTTAAGATTAAAATAGAAAACCAGAATCAGCGAGTAATTTCCCACTGCATCGTCAAATATCACAACGAAATCACAATGTGTTCCAAAAAGAGAAAAAGGTTTATGAGAGCTCTGTTCAAAACAAATGGAGGCTGTGGATGTAGGAACCCTAAATCCTACGAAGTACTCCAACCCTCAATTCACCAAAACACAACAAACCCTACCACTTCCGGCGACAACGACAACAACGTCTTCTCCGAAGTTCACACAAATCATGAAAACCCTAACAACGACAACATGAGAAAACCAAATTCAAAACTCATTGACACTGTTGCGGTTGAGAAGGATTCAAAGGACCCGCACAAGGATTTTCGAGAATCCATGCTTCAAATGATCTTTCAGAGACAAATCTTCACCAAAACCGATCTTCAAGACCTTCTCGAGTGCTTCCTCCGCTTGAACGCCGCCGATAACTACCAAGTTATCGTTCAAGCTTTCATGGAGATTTGTCACGAAACGTTCCCCAAGAAGAATATCAACGATGCAGACGCCAACGCTGCTTCTTTCAATAACAAAATTTGATGCATTTTTTTGTTTATAGTGTAAACCTATCATTCATCTGTCTCATGCCACAGTTCATTTAATTCGTTATTCATAAATGTTACAGTTTTTTCATATATCATGTAACTCCCGAAAATACCATAAACAGATCTCAAATTTTGATCCACAAACAAAATTTAAATTAGATTAAGATCTTTTTAGATATTTTAATTGAATTTTTCTGTTTAAATTAATTTACAAAAATAAAAATTTAAAATAATTCATTTTACTTTGAATTTATTTATTTTTTCTAATTTTCCTACGAGTTAGTATCTCATTCCATTTCTAGTTGCATTGATCAAAAGATTTAGCCTGTTAATTTACAGAACAACCAAATTTGAATTAAGTTAGTTTTATCATATATATTCAGTTTTTTTTTTAATGGAAGTTATATAATTTAAGGTACACAGATAATTTTAAGAAACAAAATTGAAGAATCATATATAATGATATAGGTGTCGTAATAGAAGAGAAACATCAAATTTGACCAGTCATACCATATGCTCCTATATATTCCTGGACCACATTTTTCGTAGATCATTTCTGCGATACCAATATTAATCGTCAGCTTTAGATTGGTAGAATACTACATCATTTTTCTAATTTTAAGAAATTAAAATTATGATATTTAAATTATTTATACTTTTTAATTTTTAAATATTTTTTTTAAAATTGTTATATTTTATATTTTAAATTTTTAGATAAAGTATTGATTTTTTAAAATACTGTGTCTGAATATATAATTTAACAATTTTTAACATATTTAAATATATTAAAGTTGAATTTATTTCATTTTAAATTGTTTTATTTTTAAATGTTTTGTTTGGATAAAATAATTTAAATATAATCAATTTTAATAATTACTAAATATAAAAATTGTGCATATATAAATGAATTGTTAAAAAATTAAAAATACCAAAATTACTTATTTTTTATAGTCGATATTTATTAATGTTATTTTAATTTCTTTTTGCAAAATGCTCCACGTACAATAAATAAATATAGAGCATACAAAAGATTGTATTTTTATTGATAGTGAAGGTAGTTATTTTAATATTTGATACACTCATTGGTTCTTACTATTTTTTTTTACTTAATTATGAGTTAATTAAATTTTAAGTTTGTAGTAAATATAAGCGATTTTAAATTTATTTTTATTAAAAAATTATTTTATTGAGTATTCAAAATCATTATATCTTTCAATTATATATATATATATATATATATATATATATATATATATATATATATATATATATATATATATATAATATTTGATTCTATTATCATTAAGTGAAGTTAACATGAATATTTGATTTTTAGTTTCAAACACAATATCACAATAACACGAACCCTTATTATTTTTATATAAAATGTCATTGTTTCATTTTTTAATTAAATACTGAAATAAAGATACAAAATAATGTCATTTGATAAAATTAATTAAGATTCCAAAGTTTTTTTTCTCTAATTTCATGGTAATATGCTTAAAATTGCAAAATCAAACTATCACATTACTACCTCTGTTAGTTTATTAAAAGGATTCGATTAAAAAATATAAACATTTTAGATACTTAATATAACAATTTTTTTAATGAAAAATTCAATTAAATGTTATTTCAGTTGATCAATTAAAAAATATGAAACATTTACATAATTAATATAATAAATTTGAATTTGAAGGTGGAGCGAGAAAAAAAACAAAAGAAAAAAAAATAGAAGGATACAAAATAGAAGATGAATAAGATGTTGAGACATGACACTTTTAAAGGACATTATAATAAGGCTTAAATATAAATTTGGTTTCTATTTTTGTTATTTTTATTCAATTTTGTTCCTATTTTCGTTTTGTGTTCAATTAGGTCTTTATTTTTGTCAAATTGTGGTCAATTTTGTTGTTTTCACTAACGGTGTTTAAATAGTTAAAATTTCTAACAGTACATGCCACGTGTCAGTTCCTGCTTTTTTTAATTTCTTTTTATATTTTTTTAAATTTTTTAATTTCAAAAAATTGTCCACATGTCAAGTCACAATTGTGCGACGTGTCAGTTTGTGGTTGTATTATTTCTTTTTGTTCAATTTAGTCTCGATATTCGTTATTTTTGTTCAATTCAGTTCCTATATTCGTTATTTTTGTTCAATTTAGTCCCAAATTTTGTTAAAATATAACCATTTAATTTTTAAAATTGACATTATTAATATTATTTATTTTTTAAATTCAATTTTAAATTATAATATTTAATTATAAATTGAATATAATTCTTAGATTCAATTGTTAAATAGAATATAATTATTTAAATATTATTAAAATATAATTATTAAAATTTTAAAAATATATATTAACATTTGTAAAATTCACATTTAAATTTAAAATATTTAATATTATTATTGCATTTTAGATATAAAAATCTAAAATATTTTATATTTAAATGTTAATTTTATAAATATTAGTTTACTTTTCTAAAATATTTTGAATATTTAAAATATTTTTATATATCAATTTTAAAAATATTTTAGAATATAAATATTAGAAAAAAAATTTAATAACTATATTCTTATAATATTTTAAATAATTATATTCTATTTAGCAATTAAATATAAGATTTCTATTCAATTTATAATTAAATTTAATAATTTATAATTGAATTTAAAAAATAATAATTCAAATGTCAATTTTAAAAAAATATTAATATAATTTGTATAAAATATATTAAATTTAGTGTCAATTTGAAAAAGACAAAATTGATTTATTTTAATAAAAATTGAGACTAAATTGAACAAAAATAACGAATATAAGAACTAAATTAAACAAAAAAATATACTATCACAAACTCACACGTGAAACTAGCATTGACACGTGGCACAATTGTAACTTGACACTGGACAAATTTTTTGAAAAAAAAAAATAAAACAAAAAAAAACAGGAGCTGACACGTGGCATGTACTGTTAAAAAACGTTAACTATTTATACGTGAATAGAATCAAATTGACTACAATTTAACAAAAATGAGAACTTAATTGAACATAAAACGAAAATAGAGACCAAATTGAATAAAAACAACAAAAATAGGTACCAAATGTATATTTAAGCCTTATAATAATTGAAAATGAGTAGAATAAAATGGTTGTATTTAATAAATATTGAAACTTTGACTAAAATGAATATAAAATAAAAATGAGCTTAAATATATAAGTGAAAATCAAAGTGTTAATATATATAATTAATTCTCAAAAAAGAAAAAAAAAAAAAAACAATGGAGGTTCACAACTGCCTTGAGATGAAAGAGAAAAACGAAAGAGGGACATATAATTGTTTAGGGTTTTTATTGTTTAATTTTACAAGGCTTAATAGAGTCATTTGAGTGTGTCTAGGGGTGTTTAAAAATAATGGGTTACAAGAAGAAAACATGTATCGGACTCATTTCGCCATAAATAAAAATTGTAAGACAAAAGAAAAATTAAAAATATACAAATTAATTTGTTAAGTTTATTTTATTACATATTTTCATTTAAATTGTTTATATGATTTGAAATATTTTCGTTATAATATTAATTCAAATATATTATGATAAAATATATTTAAAATTTTAAATAAATTTAATAAAATTTGATTAAAAAATTAAATTTATATATTTTTAAAATTGAAAACTAAATTAAATCAAAATTATAAAAAAAAAAATAATTTTCCTCCAGAATTAAGACATATTTAATCCTAAAAGTATGCATCATCATAATAAAACAACCCCTGTAAATGTAATGTAGGAGCTTACCTTCTTGTGCTCAGTTACGGGGCTTCACTTTTCTAGGACTCAAATACAAACAGAAAAGAATCGGAGACTAATTTTTCAAAGAATCAAATACAAACAAAAAATTATTCAGAGACTTATAACGTTCATCACTTAATTTTTTATCATATATACACTAAATAATGAATAAAAAGTTAAAGTATTAATTAAATCACAGGTTCAGAAACTGAAGTGAATTATCCTAATTTATTAAAAAAGGAAAACAAAAGTGAACCAATTCCACCCCATACTTGTTTCAAGTTCCAAGAGCCAACGCATGGCATGGAGTGCGTTTCAAGTTTCAAATTTCAATCTCTTCATCAACCCCCACGACGTAAGAGAAGATTGTTGAGTTTGGCAGTTTCCGAATCTATAATTAATTTATCCAGTAAATAAAATAAAGAATAAAATATTTATTTATATATATGGTTTTTCTTTTTCATTTTGAGTTCCTCAACTAGAGGAATACGCAAGCTCCAATCCAAACAAAACACCGGCATGTTTCTGGGGCCCACCCTCCGCGAAATAAATATCCCACATTCTCTTAAACGCATGCCACGTCAGCAAGCTATCGGACCCGGCCTGGTGACACTTTCCAACGGCCCGGTCCACGTTCAGGGTTAGTGCCAGCCGGTCCAAACCGCCATACAGGCCGTCACAGAACCGCATCATGTGCTTGATGTCATAAACATTTCCTCCGAAAAACGCTTTCAAGATTTTCAAGAAATCCTTCAACCCATGGGGCAGGCTCCGTCGGGTCAGAATCTTAACCAAATACCCGAAATCATACGCGCTATGAAACGTCACCCAACTCACCGCCTCGTTACACACCAACCCCGACGACATCATCAGTTCTGCGAAAAGACACGAGTCGATGCCTTCCGCCGCGTTGCGCCCGAAGTCGATCCCTTGACGGCGGAGGAGATCGATTGAGTCCGGCGCGTGGGAGTCACGCTCCACGTTGAAATCGCGGAAGTTAAATTCCCAGATGAAACGGTTGCTGGTCCCGAGGTGGGGCAGGTTACCGTCTGCATCGGAAAGCGTGAGACCCACCTGGATAAGGTTGAGGACATCAACGTTGGATTTGAGGAAGGCGTAGTGCTCGGAGGGTTTAAGGTGGCGGCGGGTGGTTTCTGTCGGAACCACCACTTGGGGGAGGTAAATAACTCCGGGGAATTCAGTATCCATGGAAACAAAAGGGTAATCGTCGATTACGCCGCGAAGGATCTGAAACTCCGCTTCAAGGTTGGAGGCCCAGACCGCACGGATCAGGATCCGATTGGGTTGGGAATGGGAAGAGTCTTGGTCGACCACACCCATCTGGAATCGCTTCTGCAACAAGACGAGGAAAAGAAGGAAGAACCAACACAAGGGTTTTTTTGTTTGCGGTGAAATCATGAAGAGGAAGTTTTATATCCAAGAAAAAGTGGATGGTGATGGTGGCTGGCCGATGTTGCTTCAGAAGTGGGGAACGTGACAGTGAGTGTGTGTGTGTGAAACGGTGAACGATGAACTGTGGGGAAGTGGTGAATGTGGTGGTGTGTGTATATATATATATACATACAATATATAGATATAGATTGGTGTTATGTGAAGAACTGTTACATTGAAGTTCAAAGCGTTCAGAAAATTTGAGTCATCCACCTAATACTATGTGCCATTGCTGGCACCATTGAACCACCTGGTCCATATACTCCATATTCTAATCCTATTCCTGTTCCACTTTTTTTTCTTTTTTTTTTCCTAAAACATTATATGTGTCACTTACAGTGATTCTCCTTCAACTTTTTTGGTAAATCTCATCAACTGCTTTCAGATCATGGTGAAAGTTCTGACATGGATGGAATGATTTTTTAGAAATTGCATGATATTGTTATGTATTTTTAGAAATTCAAATGGTGTTACCTTAAATGCCTTTTAAGTGATTAAAAGTAAAAGAACTTTTATAGAAAAATAATATTGATACGTCTGAATCTTAATTGCTAAGGTTTTATGATTATGTTACAAATATAATTTGTAATAAATAAAACTTTTAAGTATACAAGTTATTTTTTATATTTATAATATAAAATTATTTTACATCATTTATATTTTTCATAAATTACTAAAATGTAATTTAGAGATGGGAATTGTACCCTCCAATGACTAAGTGATTGTGTATTTTTGTGATTCCAATGGCAAACCATAAATTGTTTCCTAGAAAAGAAGAACCAGTTGCTTTAATGGATTTTTTTCTTTATCACTTTGAGATACACGACAATATATATAACACACTGATACTTTAATACTTTAATTTAAGTGATGTTTTTGTGTCTTATACTTTAAAATATTTTATCGATATTTATCAATGAAATATCTAATTTATGAAATTGTAATAAATTATAAGAAAATATTTGAATAATCACAAATTTTAGTGACAAAAAAAAAATAGTCATTATAATAATTAATTTAGGTACCAATTTATAAAGCAAACACTATTGGCAACCGAAATAGTTCAAAAAATTATAATTGATCTCTAAATTAATAACTAAAATAGTTTATATTCTAAATTGGTCACTAACATCAACTACTAATATTTTGGCTGCTAAAATAATTGGTCTCTAATTAAGAAACTGGTCCCTAACATTTTTTTTTTACTTTTACTAAAATTAGTCAATATTTAAGAGTTTTCTTGTAGTGATACTTTTGTGATGACAATAATTTATATTTTTTATGTTGAAGACTTTAGTACATATGATCTTAATTTAGATTCACACAAATAATCATATATTTATTAATTTATTATGTTTTTAAGAATTGTTGTATACTTTAAATATTCATATATCACGTATCGTATCTTATTATTTACAAAATAAATGTATTTACAACACCAATGAGACTGAGCCTAACCATATAAGGCACTAACACTACTCTCAACCCAAAACCTTAAGGCAATGGATTTATGGGTCATTATTCTTATATAGTGCTCTACTTTCTCATTTCTGGTCAATGTGGGACTTTAGACTCACTTGGATTCCTAACAATCTCCCTCTCAAGGGTGAGTCCCTTCAACCACATTGGTACACTCCTCCTCCAGCGGAAGCATTCCCAACCACGAGTACTCCTTTTCTGCCCTTTTTTGTACCGTCGTTCTTTCTTAACAGGACACGCTTTACTTAAGACTCTTGCCAGGAAGATTTTCGATACTAGGACCATACTGCACTCGTTTGAGCCGATTTTAATCATCGACTCTGATACCACTTGTTAGGTTTACAAAGGGGTTTCACTGGGGAGATACAACACCAATGAGACCTGAGCCCAACCATATAGGGCACTGACACCACTCTCAACCCAAAACCTTAAGGCAATGGGTTTATGGGTCTTTATTCTTATATAGTGCTATACTTTCTCATTTTTAGCCAATGTGGGACTTTAGACTCACACTTAGATTCCTAACAATCTCTCCCTTAAGGGTGAGTCCCTTCAACCACATTGGTACACTCCTCCTCCAACGGAAGCATTCCCAACCACGAGTACTACTTTTCTGCCCTTTTATGTACCACCGTTCTTTCTTAACGGGACACGTTTTACTTGAGACCCTTGCTAGGAAGGCTTTCGATACTAGGACCATATTGCACTCGTCTAATTCGATTTTAACAATCGGCTCTGATACCACTTGTTAGGTTTATAAGGAGGGGTTTCACTAGGGAGATACAACACCAATGAGACCTGAGCCCAACCATATAGGGCACTGACACCACTCTCAACCATGAGTACTCATTTTCTTGTCAATGTGGGACTTAGACTCACACTTGAAATCTTTGTGCCACAACCAAAAGGTTTTAAAGTACAAGGCAAAGAGAATCTTGTATGCAAGCTTCAAAAAAGTTTGTATGGATTGAAACAAGCACCGAGACAATGGTACGGGAAGTTTAATGAGTTTATGAGAAACTCAGGATTTCACAAATGTGAAGAAAATCATTGTTGTTACGTGAAGAAATATATTAACAGCTATATCATTCTTGCCTTGTATGTTGACGACATGTTGATTGTTGGTGCTAATATAGCAGAAATCGACAGGTTGATGAAACAATTGTCAAAAAATTTTGAAATGAAGGATCTTGGTTCAGCCAAGCAAATTCTTGGTATGAGAATCTCCAGGGATAGATTGAAGGTATTCTGAACTTATCTCAGGAAAAATATATAGAAAAATTGCTTAGCAGGTTCAATGTTAGAAATGCTAAAACTAGGAACACACCTTTGGGAACTCACTTAAGGTTCTCAAAAAGGCAATCTTCTCAAACAGAGGAAGAAGAAAGTCACATGTCTAAAGTGCCATATGCATCTGCAGTAGGGAGCTTGATGTATGCTATGGTTTGCACCAGACCTGACATAGCACATGCAATGGAAGTTGTGAGCAGGTTTATATCCAATCCCGAAAAAAAGCATTGGGAAGGCGTGAAGTGGATATTGAGATATTTGAAGGACACTTCAAAGATGCATTTATCTTTTAGAAGAATTAATCTCACTTTACAGGGGTTTTCTGATGCAGATTTGGGAGGTGATTTGGATGGTAGAAAGAGCACATGTTACATTTTTACGTTGGGTGGCACAACTATCAGTTGGAAGTCCAAATTTCAAGGAAGAGTCTCCCTTTCAACCACTGAAGCTGAGTATGTAGCTATCTCAGAAGCAGCAAAAGAGATGATATGGTTGAAGAATCTTCTAAAAGAATTAGGAAAAGGGCAAGATGAATCTCCATTGTTCAATGACAGTCAAAGTGCCATTTGTCTTGCTAAAGATCCAATTCTTCACTCTAGATGCAAACACATTGAATTGAAGTATCATTTTATCAGAAATTTGATAAATGATGGAGACTTGTTTTTGTTGAAGATTCCAGGTGCAGAGAATCCAACTGATATGTTGACCAAGACTGTCACAACAACTAAGTTGAGGTTTTGCATTGCCTCAACTGACGTTTGAGAAAATTGATGATGAAGGCACTACACTAGGTGGTAATGTAAATCAAACCCCAAGTGAGAGAATTGTTAGTATTATGGTGCTTCATTTACTCTCACATTACTTAGAATTGTGAGATGTGATTCTCTATTTTACTATATAAGAGACCCTATGTAAAGCTTTGAGATATACCATAAATAAACATACTTCCTATGTAGTCGTGGACGTAGACATACACATTGTATGCCGAACCACGTTAAATTATTTGTGTCTATTTTTTTTTCTCCTTTATTCTTTCTTTTATTGTCTTGTTCCTAACATCGGATACATGTTGTATCTGATATACATACCGTATTCACAGGGGCGGAACTAGCATAGGACAGGGGGAGCCACGGCTCCCCCATTTTTTTTTGAATTTTTTTTATATATATTTATATATTTTTTAAAATAATATTATATATTATTTATATTAAAATTATATTATGGAAAATTATAATAAAAGATAAAATAAAATAAATTAATAGAGACATTAATTTATAAAAGAGATTAGGATTTTTTTTCTGACTATAAGATCTTTCCACCGTGTAAATTATCATAAAAGTGTATGAAGAGAGATAAATACAAATAGATAGGTTGGAAACACATAGATTGAGATTCATGTATACATTCTTGCATGATCTCTCACAAATCAATGTTAGTATCTTATTATGATGTATGTATGTTAGTTTATGATTCTTGTTAGGATGTTTCTTCCAAATTAAGTTTATCCCAAATTAATATAAACCCTAATTATAATTTTAGGGATTCTTTTATGAAATTGGTATGAACCCTAATTATAATTTTTCTTAAATTATTATAATCCTTAATTATGAAATTTAGGAATTTTGTATTTTTCGCTACCTATGATAATTTTTTTTTTAAGTTTTGAATTTATACAATATAGCTTATTTAATTAAAGTAGTATGAGTTTTGTTATGTTTTGCATTGTGATAATTGTGATTTGTGAATATAAAATTTATTTTTTTTAAATAGGTAAGAGGTGATAAATTTATATTAGAAAGATTATGATAAAAAGTAAAAAAAATTGATTCCTTTTTTTCAAAGAGAAAGGTTTGTGATGAAGATGAAAAAGAAATGCATTTACCTTAACTAAACTTGAGAAATTTAATAAGAACCAAGAATTTAAGACAATATAAAACAAATATCTAAAGTTCTTAGACTTACATATAATGAATTTAACAATTCATTATAACGTGATCTGGAAAAACGACATCAAATTTGACAATACCACCAAATCAAATTGATGAGATAAGAATGACTTGTCTAAAATGGTATTCATGAATTGGTATCATGATATAATAGCGAATGATAGTAATATTTTTTTTGAATTCTACTATTAAGTGTGTTTGTTTTAAGAAGAGGAAATGAAGAGAAAAAATGAATAGTTTTTCTTCTAAAGAAAAATTATATATAACAAATCTAATTTGGCCCCCTACAATTTTAGTCCAAGTTCCGCCACTGCGTATTCATACATCATAAACAACAATCAATTCAAAATATTAAAAAAAATAGCATATTTGAAAACACAACAAAAATAATAAAAGAAATTCAAAAGATCTGATCTCAGTGTTTCAATATCATCACAGTTATAGTTTTTTTTTTTCAAAATAATATTATATGTGATATCGGGAAATGAGGATTCTTTTGGTTCTGTACTTTTAGCATCGATCTTTCCACATTCACACTATTTTCGCACATCCTTTCTTTCCATTCCTAGAAATAGGAACTAAAATTCATTAAGTGTGAGGTTTTTTTATGTCACTCAATTTTTTTATTATTTTTCAATGTAAGATTTTTAATTTAATAGTTTTTTTAAATTATCTTTTTTTTCCTTATTTCATTTAGAAAAATATAACCTTTTAAACAAATACCACATCACAAACTATAAATATTTTAAGGAATTACTAAGACCAATAAATTCGTTTACTAAAAATTGAAAAAGATAAGCAACATAAAATATTACAATACTCAGTATAGTGAGTATTACATTCTAACAATAAATTATATCAATATCTTCTTTGTAAATATCTCTTGTGAAATAAAATTTCACATCAATATGTTTATTTCTTTCATATCAAACTGAATTGTTATTTTAACAATTTGATTGTTGAGTTATTGTCACAAAATTTTATGGTAGCCTTGATTTGTTTGAATTGGAGCTCTTTAAGAATTTTCTTTGACAATATGACTCGGTGAATATCAATTGTAACTACAACAATTTAAAGTTTAGTTTTGAATGGATTAGTAATAAGTTGCTTTATAGAAGATCATAAAATAATGCTGGTTACCAAAAAAATAAAAATAAAAAACTAACTATTATTCTTTTCTATCATATATATATATCGGTGAGTAATAATTATTTGTAAGATCAAATCATTTTTTTCCTACTTGTAAAAGACTTGAAAGTAATAGATTTCTTGTAAATAATAAATAATTCTTTTGAAAAATAACAATTATAAATCCTTGTGATTTTTTATGTACATGTAAATCAAATAAACGGTATATATTATATCTTACCTAACTGTAGTAAAATACATTAGACCATCAATAATTTATTTGAAATATGTTAATGTTCCGGTATACTTCTCATTTCACTTACGAGTGAAAGTTAATTGCAGTTTAAACATTTTTTTTCTTTCTCAATTCTTTTAAGTATTTTTTAAATATAAAATTGTGACAAATTTCACGCTCTACGTTGCATTAAAGTATATAATATCTCGAAAACACCTTTTTAAAACACCTTTTTTAAAGATTATTTATCTTAACAACATTAATTTACTTTTTTTAGTTACTATTAATGTTATTTTTTATCATAGTAGTTATTTATCAACGTGAATGAAATTATTTTGTTTTAACATATGGAAGTCATTTTATATCTATATAAACGATGCCTATATCTTGATTTACATTAAACTTATGACAAAAGTATAAGTATTTAAATTAAATGCTTAAAGTAAGAGGATTAGAAAATTAGAAAGATGCATGGAATATACATTGGTGATTATATAGCCACAATATTAAAAAGTTTATAAAAATAATAATTAAACATTAAGAAAAAGTAAACCAAAACGAAATAAGAAACTTCAATTATAATTATCACACTTGTATTCCCTTTAATTTATTAGACAATATAATAGCTTGTTTTCCAAAAGTTAACAACTTTATAAAAAAAAAAACCATTAAGCAATAAAATAAGACAATAACTAAATTAATTTAAATTAAATTAAATTTAGTTATAAAATTTAATAGTATTAAGGACATTTTTTTTTTCAGTTTATAAACAAAAATAATCTTTTAACATCTCATCAGTCATATGAGAACTCACTTTTAAAAATAAAATAGTCATTGGAAAACTAAAATTTTGTATTTATAAATTGAATGAAAGACAAAATAATATATATAAGATGAGTATAAACACTACACGACAATATTTCATTAACAATAAATTTTACTGACAAAAAATTGACCAATTTAAATATTAATGTACAAAATAAAAAATTATTACTTACTAAAATATCAATATTATAAATAAAAAATATAATTAGTGATTAAACTCAAAAGACACATTATTCGAAGAAAATGTTAAAATCCTTTTGAGGGAGGGAATGTTTGTTTAAAGAGAAGAATGACAAGTTAAATACAAAATTGTATTAATTTCAATGAATTAATAGTATAAATGGAAAAGAAATTTTCAAAATTACACCTTCAAATTCAATAAAATTTCCAACTATATAAACATTATAATTTTTAGATTTCGTTTAATATTTTAGATGAATTTTGTATATAAGGTGAAAAAGTAGAAATTGAACTAACTTATGCTTCGTTCCTATACTTATTTTCCACGTTTTACTCATTCAAATGATATGAAATTTGATTTTATTGAAAAAAAATATACACCAATTTTCAAATTAGGTTCTGAAATCACTAAAATTTTGAAATGAAGAAATTATAAATTTTCCAAGTTAAAAAATCTATTATGTTAAAGCTTTAAACGAAATCACTCAATTTTATTAAGCTCTTATTTTGTATAAATTGACAAAAGGTTTTCTAAAAATAATTAAATGTTAAAAAATATATCTAGTTAGCTTTCTAGCTAGCCATGTATAAGTTATAATAACTTTTCGATTTCATTTTACATTTCAAATGAATATTTTTAAGATAATAATAACAATACTAATTTAAAAATCACAAGTTAATAATAAAGCAAAATATTAAACGAAAATAAGGAAGACATTGAAAATAAACAACTTCACCTTTTCCCCTGAATCTTTCAACAAGAAAAAAACTTATTAATCCAATAACGTTTAATGGAGTATCAGCAGTAAGGTATTCTTTCTCTTCTATCAATGTTTGAACAATTTAACATTATGTGATATACTTATAAAAAAAAGTTAAATATATTTTTCATCGATCTCTTAACTTTAAGTGAAAATTGGAATTAGTTCTTTTTTGAAATTTAATTTAGTTTAGTCCTCCAACAAACACGTTTCAAGACCGTTTATGGGCTAACATTGAAGCGGAGATGTGTAAAACGGTATGAACAACTCAAATACTACGATGAAACACATTTAAAATATTAAATAAATTTAACAAAATTTGGTTAAAATAACTAAATCCAAACATTTCTAAAATTGGAGGACTATATTGGGTCAAAGTTTCAAAAAGAGACTAATTTCAATTTTCACTAAAAGTTAAAGCACCAAAAACATATTTAACCCAATAATTTAGTTATGATAATTGTTTTTTACATATTTATTTTTTCTGCATTTTTTCTTTAAACTAACGAAAACATTAGATTCTATTTACTTATTGAAAAGAGTTGGAGGAAATTTGTTAACACTAGTTTTCTCCATGCCTAAAATTAGAATCGAATGATATGAAAATACAGTGAACCCATCCCATGATAAATACATTGAACCAGGCTCGTAAAAAAACCCATAACAACCGACAAATATTTGGCTGCTAAAAGAAAACAAATTTAGAAAAAACCAAAAACTAACCAATGTGCTAAACTATGAAATGTGTTAGGTTGTTTTATAAACAGACTACAGTTGTTCGTTTTCTTCATATTTTTTAAATTAAAATGTATCTATATATTGTATTAGGAAGATAAGTGCATTACATAATTTATTATTATTATTATTATTATTATTATTATTATTATACAATATTAAATTTTCAGGAAAAAAAATAGAGAATTCAAATTAAAACTTACTTATTTTAAAAATATTAAAAAGATATTCAAACCTTAAAAATAATTAATGATAAAAAGCCTTTTAGAAATTAAAGGTAACAATAATTTACCAATATTATCTTATTTTATAATAGTTTTTATTAAAAAAAAAAACTATTATTACAAAGTTATTAGAATTAAATCAAACAAATACGTATCGATGTCAATAGAAAACATTCATTATTCTTGCTTTTGGCTTGTGAAGTAATTGTTGTAGGTCCGAAGATTCACATCGATAAGAACAATTTACAAGTTATTTTTAAAATTTAAAATTTATTTTTTAATATAATATTAAAGTTTATTCTAACAAATTATTATTTGTTAAATTTACTGTTTTACCTATTATTAGTATTAACTATTTATTAATATCTAATATTGTAATCGAGATATATTTATTTTGTTGTTGTAAAGGTATGTGTAGAGATGTCTTGAAATGTTACATTGACTTATATTAAACAAACTTACATTAAAAGTGGATGTAAGTTTGATGAGGACTTAAAATTTATTTTTTAACAAATATTTTTGAAATTTTACATATGATTTAAGAGTAAAAGTGAAAATAATTTAAAAAGCACATTTATTATTTAATTCTCCAAAACTTATTTTCAAAATAAACTGAAATTATAAATCGAATGCAAATTTCATTTTACTCTCTAAAATTTAAGTGTTTATTTGGGGAACTTAATAGAAGTGGTGATAGTCTCGGTTTCCAAACTTTATCGTTAAATCTACTATTTTCTAATGAAAAAAAAAAGTTTATTGATAATTAAGAAATATATAATTATTTTATATAATTTATTTACCTAAAAAGTAAAACAGAAAAAGATCGTCCACTCTTTTTTTTTTTATGGACGAAAGTGAACTTGAAATTGTATCTGAGAGTAAAGAAAAAGAGATATAAAATTTATTGATGAAACGACAAGGATTGCATGAGGTTGTTTGTAAATCACACAAAGTAGTTGAGAGAATTAAAATGTGGGATTAAATTGGAATCTAACAGTAGCAGTTATATAGTTATTTCTACATTGTACGGAACAAAGATGAGGCATGCGCATGCTGTGCTGTCGCAAGGATAAGTGGGCCGTTTCTTCATAAATACCCCAAACAGCTTCCGCAGCCCATATATGGTCAATAAATATATACAACCATACTTTCCCACTCAATTTTTATTTTTGCTTTTTTAATCATTTATATGTTCTAACAATACATAAATGGACGACCTTTTTTTTACTAGTAGTAAAAAATATATTTTATTTATTTTGTATGATCTAAATTGATTTCTTCTATCCATTTTCATACTCTTAACATAGTTTGTTTCGCATAATTTAGTGTGTGATGAGTTATATTTTATGCCATATGAGTTATGGTCACAAACATACTGAGATTGTAGTTTTATATGGTTATATAACATTAGTCTTACACATATAACACATTTGACACCACTTTTACCCCAAAACCTTACAACGATGTTATGAGTCTTTATTCTTATATAGTGTTTAACTTTGTCTATTCTATCCAATGTGAGATTTTGACTCACACTTCGACTATTCTCAACCGTGTGAAAAGATAAAAGGGATATTATACTATAGTTTAACCACCACTTTGCTTCTAAGGATGTGCAGAAATGAGAGCATGTGTGTCATGGTTTCCTTCTTCATCCTCATACATTGAAAAGAGAAGAAGGCCTCAAGAAGAAGAAAAAGAAGAAAGAAAAGTTGGTATGAAAATCCACGTTTTTACTCTTTAGAATTTCAGGTGTTGTCTCTACTCAAATATTATAATTAAGATGAATATGGATAATCGATTATTTAGCTTCAAATATAATATGATATTATTACAATAATCTCGATAATTAATTATTTATAATTTATAATTTATAATTATTAAATGCACACTTATTATATACTGTATGTTTGAAAGATATATAGTTTATTTGAAAGATCTGTGAGAAAAGTTGTAAGTTTAACTATTTTACTAATAAGTACTGCAGATTAATATTTGTCGATTAAAAATATAAGATATTATTACGTTCACATAAGAAATTATGTTGAAAACACAAACACCAACTATGAACAATTCAAAAGTTTGCTATATTTTTAGATTTTTCAAATTGATTTAAACAAGGTTTGGTCTATAGAGGAAATCATTTCCATCCATTTAAATATTAACAATTGTGTTAACGAAATAAACTTCAGCTAGAAAATGAGGAGTGATTTTTTAAAGTATAATTATTTGTGTTAACCGAGACAAATTTCAGCTAAAAAACGAGGATTAATTTTTTACAGTATTATAAAATGTAACTAAAAAATAATCTCAATAGATATATATTCACCCAAATAAATTACACTACAAGATAATTATTAATAACAAATAATTTAGAGATAAAAGTAATTATTTATTATATTAATTAAGTTAGATACTATTTTTATAAACTAAAAATTACTTATATATTAAATAATTTTTATTATTAATAAAAAATTATTATTGATTTGAGCATCAAAGTTTAACTTAATTTCTAGTCGGCAATCAAAATTTTAGCTATTAATTATTGTTAGTCTCTATTATTAATTAGAAATTAATTAAGAATATAAAAGAGTAAATAATTAAAATTAATTATAAATTTTTATTAATAATAAAAATTATTTTATAGACTAAGAATTTTTAATTTGTAAAATATTATCTAACTTAATCAATATAATATCTAATTATTTTTCATATTTAAATTATTTTTTATTTAATAATTTCCTTATAGTTAAAAAAAGGACTAATCAAATATTTAAATACAAAATTATGAACTAGTTATGTCAGCAATTAATTTCACCGACAACTCTCACTCCTTGTGACCTTTGGAAGCTACCATGACCAAATCTTTTAATATGAACAACGATCCCTATGATAAACCAGAACCGGTGATGAACGGAGCACAATAACGGTGAGTGGAGCAACACCAATAAGAGGATTTGGGGCTTCAAAAGTGGGAGAAAAAAGAGTTGAATAAGAAAGAAGTGAGGGCTATGTAGGTGTGGGAGAGTCTTTTGAGATTTTTAATTCACTACCACATCGGTCCTAATATCGACCAATGTAATATATGTTTCTTTTATTTTTTATTACATCACTTTTAACTAAATCGATGTAAAACATGGTTGTAAAAAAGGTCATTTTGCACTAATGTAATATATGATAAAAAAAATTTGTACCCTTAATATTGTTTTATTTGAAAAACATTTTTGTTAAGAAGTAGATTTTAAATTTAACTCTACCTCACAAAATCAACTTAATTAAGGTGATAAGAAGGTGTTTAATCAAGTACCATATGAGTAAATGATAAAATGAGAGTGAGAGAAAACTTGCAGAAAAATATTTTATGGAAAGTATGAGAATTGAATTATCTAACATAAATGAAATGTGCCTGAATATAAAAGGAAAATACAAGAAAAAAATATATATAAAAAGAAACCTAAAAAAAAACATAACAGAACATCTAACAAAAAATCATAACAGAAAATTGAAAGAAGATATATGTAAGGCCCACTTACACTGTTGCCTTAATTTTAGAGGACTACCCCAAAATTAGTTGGGTTAGGCGCTAGCCCAAAAGGGAAACCAGACCCTAAGTCTACCATAACACACTCTTCTCTTTTCATTTTCAGAAAAGATAGTTGTTTTGCTCTTCTATTCCAAGAACTGTGCTCTGCTAGGGTTTGCTCCTCCGTCCCGTTCAAGTCAGTTCAACTCCGTTTTTCCTACACGTAACTTAGTACTCTAACCATGAACCCTTTCTAAGTCATTTTCATGGTTTATGTTGGGACTCGCTGTAGTAAACTCAATCTTCCTTTTGTGCCACTATCTCCAGCTCTTAAATATGCTCTTGGAGCTGCTATGGTGGTGGGCTTAGGTGTCGTAGTAGTTTGCTAGCTCATTCTAAGTAAGGGAAGCTAGAACCCTTTTATTTGATGTGATTGTTGGTTGCTTTGCCTTTGTTTCATGATTCTTGAGCTTGTATGCTACTGTGGATGCATGGGATGGTTGGTATTATTGTTTGAGTATGAAAATATAGTTTTTGCAAGGAGAAACAGTGGCGAAGTCTGATACCCCCGCTCAAGTGAGTTTGTCTCGCCTAGGTGAGACTTGCAGAAGCAGACTAGGTTCGCACTCGAGCTCTCGCTTAGGCAGAGAGCTCTCGTTTGAGCGAAGTGACATCTCACACAGGCGAGAGGGGCTCGCCTAAGCGATATCGCGTGGGAGCCTTGCATGTCACTGCACTTTTAGTCCAGGCGAGGAACCTCACCCTTGGGCGAAGGGTGGTCTCGCTAAGGCGAGGGAGGGCTCGCCTAAGCGAGCGTGCGAAAACCTCCCAGAGCCCCTGTCGCAATCTCGCCTAAGCGAGAGTCTGCAGCTTGAGCGAGGGGACTCATCTCGCCTGAGCGAGGGCTTCTGGCTTGAGCGAGATCCACTGCAGGCCACACTGTCTGCTTCATTTGGTTGTTGTGGGTTGCTTGATTTATGATATACTCTATTTAATGCATGAGGCCTGTGAAATGCATGGTATAATTTGTGGTCATGAATTGGATTGATGTGAGTGTGTGATCTTGGCATGTGAAACAAATGAGATGGTTGGTAATCAAGTGGTGTGGTATTGGTATGAGATGAAGCCCTATACTCATGGATTGGAAATAACGAGTTGGTATGGACTCAACATGTGATGTGAATGAGGATTGGTTACGGATGTTGGTATGAGGTTCCTATGCATGATATATATATTACTTGGTTGTTTGAATACGATTGGTATGTGGTCAGTACGTAATTCCATGAGCCTCTAGGTGAGACCTCGTGGTAGTGCTTCAGTGGTTGGGACGTAGTTCCATGACCCCTGTTAGTGGAAGTTCATGATGGTGCCCCATCTATATAATTTAGTAAGGATTCAAGGTAAGGTTGCATCCTGACGCTCTAAGGAGTCGGTCAGTCTCACATAGAGCGGACTGACTCTTGTGGTGAGAGTAGCAGGAGACCCGAAACTCATTAAGAGCTAACCTTGTGCGTGGGGGATTTAAGACATTGTAACACTTGTAATACTTCACTCGGGGGTGAGCAGGATAATCCACCACAAGTGCAAACATCTGCTAAATCCGACTAGATTATATGTAATTCGGATGAGTCGTGTCGAGTCTTAGTGTATTGTTTGGAAGGTCATAACATGCTTGGATGATGTATGTATAATTGACTGTGAAAATGTATTTGATTGCATGATAAAACTACTTTTGGCTCTAGCTTACCCTTCTGTTGTTTGTTGTATGTCATATTTGTGTGGTTTTCCCCTTTTGCAATGATCATCAATTTATTGGTGTGAGCATATGCGAGAAACACCCATGATCAACAGAGAGGTGATGGTTACGCTGCGTAGCCCACCTGGGCTGGATTCTACTATTTTGGGCCTTATTTTAGGGCTATGGCCCATGTATTTGGTTTAGTGTGACATCGTTGTGTGCCTTGGATAATTGTAAGGAGTTATGTTTAAACTCCAAGATTGTGCTACTATATTATTTTGATGTGACGACGCTTCCTTTAATTACGTTTATTAATTAAATGGGGTGTTACAATATCAAAAATTTCTCTATCACCCTTTTCAAGGTGGACATGAAGATTATGTCACCGAAAAATTTGAGAGATCTGGAACTTGAGAAATCAAATTTTTTGTGTGCTTTTTTTAAATGTTCCAATCATATGAAAGGTAGTAATTTGAAAGTTGTACAATACATTAATTAACGATAGTAGTAGAAGAAGGAGAAACATTTTTTGATTATTGTAACAAGGCAAAAATAACTTCATATTACTCTTTAGAGAAACCAAAGAAGACATCACTTTTGTCATTCTTCAAAACAGAAAGATGAATGACAATAGATTAATCGGTGTCAATCATACCAGTAGAACTTAATTCTACAAAACGATTTGATTTCTAAGGTGATAAAAAAGAGGAGTAGAACTTGCATGATGAAACTACGAAGAGAAATTAAAGGCAAAAAGTGTTTAATGCAAGTGAGAGAAAACTTGCAAATAATTATTTTATTGAAAAGACGAGAATTGAGTTATCTACAAAAGTGAAATGTGTTTGAATGTAAAAGAAAAATACAAACAACATACTGTCATAACATAGAACAAAAATATTAAAGATACTCTATTAGTTTCTTTCATTATATATATATATATATATATATATATATATATATATATATATATATAAACTGTTATTCTCTTTTTTAACCAGTCAAATAGTTGAACATTTATCAAGTTGACTTACATTTTGAAAATACTTTTTCCCTTAACATTTATAAAAGTAATAAATATTTAGTTGTTATAATTTTTGTTTAATAATATATTTTTGAATTATTTTAAACTTTTGCATAAAAACTATTTAATTAATATTGAAAGAATTTGTACAAGTGTGATAGGTATAAGTGTGGGAAAGAATATATGGTATATCCATCAGACGTGAATAAATATAAATTTTTTGCTCATAGAAGAAGTAGTATAATGAAAGATCTTTTACCATAAGGAAGATCATGATGATACATCCATTTTGATTGTATGAGTGGTGGAAAAAAGGGAAACGAATAAAAATTGAGGGTTAAAGTAAGAATATATTTAGAAAAAAATGACGTCCGAGAATTTCTCACAGTACACTGCACCCCACTTTCTGCGCAGAGTAAATTAGACATTTATAAGGGCAATAAATATTGTGGGCAATAAGTTCTGGTTTATCTTCATGCATTGAACACCTCAAAAGCTCTACATATAGTGTCACCTTCTAATGCTTCACTCAACACAAACCAGATTGGTACAATATTATGCTGCCGTTTCTCTGCCTCATGATACGGTTGTGATGCATCCATCCGCCTCATAATTCTGGTTCTTCCCGCCACCAACTGCTTCTATTCTTTTCTTACTTATTCTCATATTTACTTCTACACCTTTTGCATACATGCCAATCTTTTTCATCGTTTTCTGCAATGTACTCATTTCTCAAATCGATAAAGCTCACACTAAACACACAAAAAACCCTTGTTGGTTTTACCCAGAACAGATTTTTACAGTTTGCTTTTACCAGCTTAATTCCCTCTTTTCAAATCTTAAGGAACATGACATCTCTTTGTGACTTTGTATGTTAATTCTAGGTTTTAAACGTCTTTCTGGGACCGCAGTTTTGACTGTAACAGTTTCTTGTTTTACCGAACCTGCAACTGCAATTGCAATTATGACCGTATTCACCGTGTTTTGTCTTCAAAAACGTAACAAAAAAATAAACTTTGAACACAATTTAGAACCTTTCTGGAGTTATATATATATATATATATATATATATATATATATATATATATATATATATATATATATATATATATGAAAGGACTTGCTAATTGCTGTCTACCTTTCTCGTTTTTGCTCTTTATAATTAGTCCGTTTAGTGCGTAATTGAGTTCACTTAGGTTGTGAAAATGATGTTTTCTTTATTTCTTCTTGAAAATGAACAGATTTAGAGGAGAGTTAGTGTTTGAGAAGATGCGCAAAAGAAAGAGTCGAGGGTCGGAATTGAAGGTGGCGAACAGGCCAACATCGCCGGTGTTTTCTTCGTCATCATCAGGTGAATGGCCGGAGTTTTCTTCCTCGTCGTCTTGTTCTTCGGTATCATACTCACCAAAGTTTGCGACCGAGGAAGAAGAGAAAGTGCATGGTGAAAATGGTGAAGAAACAAAGGCCATGGATCTGGTTGGTTGTCCTCGGTGCTTCATGTTCGTGATGCTATCAGAGGAGGATCCAAAGTGCCCTAAGTGCAAGAGCACAGTTTTTCTTGAGTTTTTCAAACATGAAAGCATCAAGACAGACAACTGAGTCGTGATGAGGACAATTTTTAGGAATTAAATAAAACCCTCATATGCTTCAGGATCTTTCCATGTTTATTTGTTTTGCCTATGTTGTTTAGTTGTAAATCTGAGTTTTATCTTCTTACCTGAAGACTAAATAAAGTTTATATCATGCTCTACTTTTCATCTTCTTCATACATTTTGTTTTTTGTTTCTAAAATTTCAAGAAGTAGAGTAGCATTAGGTATATCTCTACTATTTTTAATCCTTTCAAATACCAATGCAGTATTTTCCTAAACTTAGTTTAGTTAATAGGCTATTAACGCGGTATCTTTTTTTTCCTTTCCTTTAAATCACACTTAAGTTAGGCCAAGTTATAATATAAATAAAGAATGCTGAGAGTTTCATGTAGCAGTGCTCGAATTTGACTATATAATTTCATTGTTTGGCTAACAATTCATTTATTTTAAATAATTCAATAATTATCAAATCAATAAATATATTTTTTGCGGTTGTTGAAGATTTTTTTCTTCTTCTACATTGATTCAAAGTGAAATAAAATGAAATGACAAAAATATTATTCTTTGTTTGAATATTCATCATTTTTCTTTTATTTTTTTAATATAAAGAGAATTTTATTGATTGTGTATAAAATAATACTAAATATTTTAATTATGTGAGTTTACTTCTTCAGAAAAGTCTATTGATTTTGAATCACACTATGTCTAGTTGTAACATATGAAAAAATAATTTCTAAATTGTTTTACTCAATTTTTCTTTATTCATATCTTTGATAATTTATTAGGAAATTGTCAATTTTGAATTGTATCTTTTAAGTAGGATTTTTTATCTTCTTTTATCTTTAAAAATATAAATTAAGGAAAGTGCTATATATATATATATATATATATATATATATATATATATATATATATAATAAACGCGCATATTTTCTTTAGTTAGCATCCATGGCCGAATGGTTAAAGAGTGTGACTCCAATGGGACACTCTCTCCAAAACTCTACCATTTTTTTTTTCAAAAATGAAATTTTACTCTTTAAAACCATATCACATTTTTGATAAAATGAAATGAGATGAATTGAGACGATATTTTGTAGTACATAATTATCTTTAATAAATTTTTTATTTTTTTATTTTTTATCATTTGACAAATACAAAATATTTCTTTTATTTTTGTTTTAACAATTTCTGATCTCTAATAAACTTATTTTTTGGATTCTCAAACTTGCGTGTTCTCATATATTATTTTCACTTTAAAGATATTAAATAAGTAAAAGCCGTCCATCAAAATTTAAATTAATAATCTAAAGTTATATATATATATATATATATATATATATATATATATATATATATATTAAAACAACTGTAGTTAAAAAATATGAAAAAGATTTATTTTATTTCTGTCAGTAAATAAGAATATTAGTGTGGCTTTACTTTGTTATAACTAATGGATTATCACGTGTTAGGGATTTAGTTTACATGAGGTGTTTTGGGATGGTGAGGTAGAAATAACCTTTTAAGGGTGGAAACCCTTGGATCATATTCTCTTTTTTATATTTACTTAGATCACTTTTTTTACTGATAAAAAAAATGTAAATATCTTAGATGATGTATGTAAATAAAAATGGTCACGTAGAAATTTGTATGAGCAGACTAAATTTAAACTCAAATTTAAGGATATGATATATTTTAAAAAGTAGAAGTTAACATGTTCATGCTTTTTTTTTTCTTAACCGATTATTTGATGCGATTAATGTTAGCTATAACCTTTTTCGTTTTTTTTTTGTGAGGTTGTTGCCAATTAAAGAAAAAATTAAATTAAATGGAGAAGATTTTGAATGAAGTAAAGAAAAAAAAAAATGGAAAGGCAATGATATCTGGTTTGATGGTAACCCATTCGCAATAATTGATGTTCTGGAAGCCCTGCACAACGATAATTGACTTGACTTGCATATTTGAAAGAAGGACTATACTTTAAGTCCAGAGAGAGACAAAGATTGCTCCTGCTCGTTACTCATAAATACCACCCACCTTAAAAAAACTCCATATATTTTATTTCATTGCTATCAAATTTAACATAATATATATTATATATATAATTATGTGATTTTAAACTATACATATACAATAATAATCTTCACATCGTATTATAGATACTATTTCAGATTTATAAATATTAAGAGTTTAATTTCTTTGTAGAAAAGAGTATTATACACAATCATGGCAAGATTAATTTGACTAGTTAATAGGTTGGTTCATTGAACAATACGCAACTTATTAAAAATTGTAAATTGGATTAGACACTTGGATAAAATGGAGAAGTATATGCAAACCAAAATAATTAAGAGTTTTGCGTTATAATTAAGAGATTTGTGGAGTTTTAAAGTCGACTTAATTGAATTTAAATCATGATTTATAGTTGACGAATAAGAAGATGAAGATTTTTTTTAATTTTTCCTTAACATTATGGATATTGATTTAAAATTATGGTTATAAAATGATGAATTTTTAGCGAGGCAGGGGACAAAAAATAGCGTATATGTTGAGCAGTAGATGTTGAATTTATAATGTAATTAATAAGGAATAACTAAAATAATATTACGATCTTGGTAGCCTTGTAAGAGGGGCAGTTGATAAGTCCTTTTCATTTTTTACCTATGATAAAGCCCTAAACAGATAAAAACTGTTTTAAACCTATTTTCCATATATATATATATATATATATATATATATATATATATATATTATATTTTTTTTATGCTGCTAATTGGCCACTGTCTGTAAATTGTCCTTTCCATGCAGTGATCTGGGCAATTTGTACATCGCTCCTCTCTACATAATTTATTACCACATGATTTCCTTTTTGTATTGCAGTCGTAAGATTAAACATACTTATTTTATATTTTTTTTATAATGTTTGATATCTCTCAAATGTTATATTTCAAATCCTAATTGTATTATTCAAATCTTTCAAATATAACAAATAAATGATTTTAATATTTCAAACAAGTGATTATTTTATTAATTAGTTTAACTTTTAGTACTATTACTATAGAGTTTGATTATATTGTTAATTACTTAAAATTCATCGTAATATAATTTTTAAGGTGATACTAATACTAGTTTTAGTTATAGGTATGAAAAAGAAAGGTTTTGAAGAAATTTTTAAGAATCTGGTACATATATTAATATTGCTTTTGTGAACTAGCTTTGATGATAAATTTCTAATTTGGGTGTTCTTTTATATACCAACAAAGTTGAGATAGATCTACATGTTTTGTAAACGTCAATTTGGTAAATTTGAGCTTTTATAGTAGTCAAATTTAGATAAGATATTTTTCATTTCCTTTCAATAAATATGAGAAAGCACTTCCTACACAACTGGTTATTAGTGAATGGGGAAGATGATTACAAATTTGACTATCTCATTTCATTCCGAAGTAAAATTTATTGTCATTCTTATATATAATCTGAGTATGCAACTTTTGTTCATTGGATAATGGTATCCATACCATTAAATAATTTATTTTATAAAAATTAAAAATTACATAAAGAAAATATATGATATTATCAATTATTCAAAGTCAAAATAACATACATTATAAACTTTACATAATTGAACACCTAAAATTAAGATATACTCGCACGAAAAAATGAAAGATAAATAAAAATATTAAAAATCAGTAAAAATAATTAAATGTGTGCTCTAAAACTATTTGATATCAAATTGGGATATGTAATTCCTTAAATATAATAAATCATTTGAACAAAATTTGCATATAAAAATAATGTAATCAAGGTTGTAGGTTGTAGTAAGAGGGAAAGTAATTAACTTAAGAGAGCGAACTTTGTAAATATTGAACAAGTCCAACAATAATTGAGAGAGAAGACAAAATTAGGTAGCAAAAGAAAAAAGTAAAGTTTTCCATATGAAATAGAAATAAGGACATGAGAAACAATGAAAAAAGTTAAGTTAGGTTACCTAATAAGATATAATTATTCTAATAATTTAAAACGAAAACAAATATGAGGACAATGATGACTATAAGAACATGTACACTACACTGCTGCAAAATCTTGTTTTTAACTCGTCTTATATGTCTCGGTTGTTTAGGAACCGAAACATATAATGGCGCGATAACATTTTTGCAATTTCTGCAAACTTTTATGCCTTGGTTCACTTTTCACCCGAATCCAAAAATAGTTTTATGCTTCGGTTTGCAAAAAAACTGTGCCAAAAAGCATAATATGCTTCAGTTCCAGAGACCCGAAACCAAAACTTGGCCAAAATTTCAAAAATGTCACTAGCCGTTCGATGTTTGGCCTCAGGTGTCAAGGAAATCGGTGCCAAAAGAGTTTTATGCCTCGGTTAAAAATAAAATCGATGTTATATCCTTTACTTAGGGCACAAAATCTTGAACCATTTCACTGTTCTTCTTCTTCCCCGTGCGCCTGCACTCTGTTTTCTCTTCTCTCTCTCTCTCTCTCTCTCTCTCTCTCTCTCTCTCTCTCGAACGACGACCACTGTTCTGTGGTGGAGGATCACGCTTCTTTGTCGTAGTTGGTTTAAGAGGCGTGACTTCTTCCTTGTCATGGTTCGCGTCTGTAGGTGGCTATGTTTCGTGTAACAGCGTTCGAGACCTCCCTCTTCTGCGTTCATAGAAACGACTTCAGCGAGGACGGTGAACGGCAACGTTTGCTTTGCAACATGGTGGCTCGTCGTTCGTGGCGGCCTGGTTTCACAACGCAAACAACCTTTGGATTGGGTTTTATAGGTCTCGCTTCGCGCTATAGCTTTTGGTTCTGGTTTCATCTGCAAGTAAAGGTTTCGTTGCGGTGGCTGCATCTTCTCGTGACGGTGGAGGCGACAATGGCTCAAGCGCGACATGTAGTGTTCTTCACACAAGGGTTTCGCACCTACCTTTCGTTGGTTTTGGTTTTCTGCAAGTGGTTCGCACTGTTCCTGGCGGTTTTGGATGTGTGTTTACGACGGTCGCCAATATGGTCGTTGCTGATGTCGACGGTGGTGTCACAGTGACGAAACAAGTGTGGCTAGGTGCAGTCTAGTTGTTTCCCTTGTTTTTCGTTATAGTACAGGCCACTAATATAAAAGTTGCTCTATGGCTTCGGTTTACAGAGAACCGAGACAAAAAAGTGAATCTATGGTTTCGATTTGCACCCGAGACCAAAAGCCACCCCTTTTGGCCTCACCCCAATATGTCTCGGTTCTGGAACCAGGTCAAAATATCAAAAACAGCCGGGTCCAAAAGTCCTTACTACATTGGTACTAACACAAAACATGGTTATTACGTCAACCCATTTACGTTTGACCAGAAGATATCATACTTGAAAAATGCGTGGTGACATTTTTTATAAATAATTTGTCAAATTTTACGTCTAACCCTTTCCCATTAGATGTAAATTTCGTTTTTTAAGTCTGATCCATTTAGGTTTGGTGGAGAAGGATCAAACGTAAATGGCTTAAAAAAAACCTAGCGTCTATTCGATTATCACTTTCTCTTTCAAAGTGCGCGAACAAAAAACATAGCGCGAATAATGTTATCGATGTCAGCATTATTTTCGTCATTTGAAGCTCGCATTTTATTCTTCCATAGTGTGCGATTTAGTGAGAAACCTTCTTCTTCCCGATTATTTTCAACATTAAAGCTTATTTTCCTCATCCTCTCCGTTTATGTTGGCCTATGTATGATGAAGCATGAACATATGTTTTTCATATTTTCACCCTTTGCAGTTTGTCTGATGACGGCGATGCAATGGTGTTGTGTGGTTGTTACATTTTGGTAGAGTACTTGTGGTCTCAGATCTAGTTGTGGATGTCCTTGCAACGACCAAGTGCATGGTAGCTAGAGATCTATGCTTACTCCTCACGTTCGTGGTGGTTTGCATTGTGGCTTGCGGTGGGAGTTGGTGGTGCAAAGGTTGTGCATGGATGATGGTAGCTACATGAAGACGGGGAGGAGGAAGATGATGGTGGCTACGGTGGATGTGCAATTATTATTATTTTTAATTATGTGAAGAATTTACGTTTGTTGGTCAACACCAGACGTAAATTTATGTTTGTTAAAATAACATACGTAAATTTATGTCTCCTAAATCTACATCTAAACTAGAATGTCTGTAAAAAGGCAAAAATAATAGACATAAAAACTCCTTTTGTTTTAGTGGTATGAGTATAAAGAAATGGAACATATGTATATATTCATCATAACCAATTTTAAAAAAATTGGATGTTATCTATACGTGGTGTTGTTTCAATATGTGCAATAGTCCCACATCATATAGGGGTTCACACCAAGGACAATTTAAAGCTTTCTCTTTATCTCTCTAAGACACCTTTAAAGTACAAAACTGTGTTGGAACTCCAAACTCCAAAACAGACAATATCTCAGATATATAATGATAACAACTTGGGGTTGAAACTTACAATAGTCCTATATTGCTTAGGAGTCAAGGTTAAAGAAAATTGAAATATGCTTTCTTCCTTAAACCCTTCAAAATTCCTTTTAATTAGGACAAAAATGTGGTCTCATATCATTTAGGATTCGGAGTTAGATATAATTTAAATACAATTTTTTTTGTACCAAAATACTTTTTAAGAAAAACAATTATAATGAAGCTTTGAATTCTAAACCAGACAATATCTCAAACAAAGTAATTGTTCCTAACAATATTATTTTAATGTACTTAGAGTTGGGACACTTGGTGAATGAAGGTATTCCTTGTTAAAATTCTTTTGGGTTGTTGGAGATCCCAAAATAAGGTGATTTCATAGTATATAAATAGGTGCAAACATCAAATTGCAAACTGATTTTGTGAGATTGAGTTTGTCTTAAAGTTCATTTCTTAACATGGTATCAGAGTTACGAGTTAAAGTTTATCCTAACAATATTTGTTGTTTATTCGGTCTATTGTGCTACCCGCTATCCAAAAATTTGTTGTTCGGGCCTATTATGTCACCCACTATCATGCCGCTATTGGAACCATTAATGTGTAGTTTCATGCTTAAGATTTATATGTCTCGGCGTGAAGAGAGTGTATTAGAAATCTCACATCAACTATAAATATGATGATTTTATAGTATATAAGTGAATACAAATCTTATTTTACAAACTGGTTTTATAAGGCTGAATTAGACTTAAAGTCTATTTCTTAACATAGATTTAAGTTACAAATTGTCAAAGAAATCACAATGTAAAAAGAAGAGAATTAGAATACGGATTAATTAAGTTTCCCCCTTTTAACGACAAATTTTCTGTCTTCTACATTTTACACTTTTGAACTTCTTCGTTTGTAATGAGCATGGATGGCTAAATGTTTCATCAATATAAAAAAAAAAGTAAGAACCATAATTAAGTTTGAGTGTAAGGCTAAAGACCTTTCCGAAGGCATAGATGGTACTATTGCTAGTAGTGGAGGAGAGACAAAAAAAAAAGATACGACTTTTAAAGATAATATTATATATAGGAATTGCTTGAATAATATTTTCTTTTCCAAAATCGTTTTTAAATTATAAAAAATTTATTGACCAAAATTAGCTTAGGTATAGAGATGGCAAATAAACTCGTTCCCGTGGGTATTGTCCGAACCTGTCCCAGTTTTGATGGGGAATCCCCGCATTAACTGGGTATGGATATGGGTATGGAGAATCTCCGATTTTTTCGTTTGGGTATGGGATGGGGATGGGATGAATATATCCCCACCATAATACCCGTCCCCGCCATATCTTCATCCTCCTTTCAATTATTAAAATATTCACAATTAATGAAGTAACCCTATATATATATATATATATATATATATATTCTTTCTATTTTTTATTTCTTCTAAATATTTGGTTTGTCATGAAACTCATTCATATCTCCAATATATTTTTTTATCTTATCATAACCTTTATGTAATTATGTTAAAATGATATATGTCAATTAAAAAAAATTTATGTCTAACATTTGAATATTTCTAGTATTTTTTAATATTTTTATTTATTGTATATTTTCCTTTCACATGAGAATGTTTAATACTCTCAATTTAAGTGTTTAATAGGATAAACATTTCATTTACTAGGTAATATAAAAAAAAATCTTTACTTATTATTATTAATTTTTGTTTCATTTGAAGAACTCTTTTATTTCATTAAAACAATTTTTGTTATTTCTCAATCATTGAGTATATATGTTGATATTTGAAAAGTTTTCTTAGATCTCTAAGATATTTTTCGTCTTATCATACCCTTAATTATACATTTGTTTTTCTTTGTGCAATTCCTTCCAATAGTCTCCAAATTGTTTATAAGACACACATTTGTTAATTTTTTTATATTTTTATTTTTGTTTATTTTCATCATGTAGAATATTATTTCGATAAATTTTATCTAATTATTTTTTATTTTCTAACTCATTACAATCATACTTTAATTTTTTTCACTATAATTGTATAAATAGTTTTTATTTACTACAATATAAAAATTTAATGTAATTGTCATGAATATTTTTTTATCACCATCCAACATATATTGGAGTTTAAAAGATACAAGATTTATGATAAAATTGTATTATGCTTATTATTTATTTTTTGTGTCATTTTTTTTATCAACCATTGAGTATATATGTTGATATTTGAAAAGTTTTCTTAGATCTCTAAGATATTTTTCATCTTATCATACCATTAATTATATATTTGTTTTCCTTTGTGTGATTCTTTCCAATAGTCTCCAAATTGTTTATAAGACACGCATTTGTTGATTTTTTAATATTTTTATTTTTTGTTTATTTTCATCATGAAGAATACTATTTCGATAAATTTTATCTAATTATTTTTTATTTTCTTACTCATTACAATCATACTTTAATTTTTTCACTATAGTTGTATAAATAATTTTTATTTACTACAATATAAAAATTTAATGTAATTGCCATGAATATTTTTTTACCACCATCCAACATATATTGTGGTTCAAAAGATACAAGATCTATGTTAACATTTTATTATTATGTTTATTATTTGTTCTTTGGGTCATTTTGATCAAGTGATATATTATAACTTTTATTAGTGTATAAAAAATAGATTCATTATAATTTAAAAAATTGAAGTAAACAAACATTTAAAATATATTTTAATTTAAATATTTTTTTTCTTTTATATTTAAAAAAAATATTTTTTTCCTTTTATATTTTTTAAAAAATATTTTTAAAATTTATCAACTAGGTTTCATTAATGTTTGCAAATTTAATAAATGTTTTAGTTCTCATCAAATTTTATTTGGTATTATAATCTAAAATGTAAATATTATAATTTATTTCAAAGTATTTGATATTGAAGAAACAACCATACTCCTAATATTGAATATTTAATAATATTATGTTTCCTTTACTGTAATTTTTTATAAAAATTAATTAAAATTAATATTAAAGTAGTAAGAAAACGGGTATGGGTATGGGTACGAGATTACACCCGGATGGGGATGGGACAAAAATTTGATACCCGTTGAATTTGGGTATAGGATTGAATTTTTTTTTACGAAAATGGATATGAGATAGTGAAACCCGTCCCCGCCCCGTCCCATTGCCATCCCTACTTAGGTAGCCATAACTTTTCTATATTATACTAAAATTAATTTTTAACTTATAAATAAGTTTCTACATATTTCGTATTCTATTTTTTATTTATTTTTATCAGTATATATATATATATATATATATATATATAATTATTTGAAATACTCTGACCTTTATACAAAATATATTTACATTATTCTTTCTTTTAAATTTATATAAATATGATTAAAATCTGTATGATATGAAAATATCCTTATCTTATATCTCTAATTTATTCTTGAGACACGTATAAAAACAGAGGATGAAAAAATAAAATATTAAGTTATATGATTGATGTGCAGCCTTGAAGGTGTAACCGGTGCTTCATACTGTATATACTAACTTATTAAAAACTGGCCACACTTAAAAAAGGAGTGTGGCAGCTTTAAACGATCTGAATTCAATTAAAGAAGCTCAATTATACAATGCAGGAGCCTATTGTTTGTTGTAGTTAAAGTTTGTTAGAACATTAAGACTTAAAATACTTCCTGTTTTATGTCAGACAGATAAAAACTTTATTTCACTGTATATTGTATATTTTACTGGAGCGAGCCACCTTTATTGCATAGCAACCAACAAAACAAATCATTCAAACACACACACAGAGCCGCAAAACCCAGTTTTTGTTTTTATTATTTTCCACAAAAACAAGCCGTTTTGAAGTACTAAACATGACAAAGTAAATACATTAAGCAAAACAAAACATGAGTTCGAAAACTTGTACAGCCTAAAAAACCTAACCTGCGACTCTGCGAGTAGTTGAATGGTAGGAAATGGCCCTGTGTTGGCAGAGGTCGTGTGAGCTTAGTGGGGTTGCAGATGGGTGGCCATAGAAAAGGAGTTGTCAGATTGTGGATATTGATTCATGAGTGTGAGATGGTTGTGTAGTTTTTGGTGAAGGTTTTTCTATGTTGTTGTGATGGTGGCTATGAAGCTATGGAAGGTGGAAACTCATCAGGTGCTACCTAGTCTCTGTTGGATTCATCATCTTTTTCTCTTCCCTTTTATTGATGAAATAACCTCAGTCTCTGATGCACGGAATGAAAAACTTAAATGGTGACCTGTGCCTGCAGAAAAGTGTCTGCTGCATCTGCGACTCGGCATGCTTGGAGAACAGAAGAACATGGCCGCAGTAAGCACGTAAATGCAGTGTTTTTCTTCTCTTTTCTCTTTTACCCCTAAAAAAACACCTTACACATGATCATACTGAACTTCCTCTGTTAGTCTTTTTAACTCCTACATTTTTCAAAGATTTTTTATTTTAGTTAAGTGGTATTTTCTAAAACTGTAAGACAATGTTAGTTGTTTTTTTCTCTATTATACTCCTAATCTTTATCCAATACCCTTCTCCATCTTTTTAAATTACTAATATTCGTAATCTATTAGATTGTGTTAAAGACTTATTTGTGTATATATATCATTATTTTATTATTTAGTTTTATAACTCTCTTTTTTTTTCTACACATTCTTGTTACTTCTCTCTTCTAATTATTTGACTCCTTTTATATCTAAAAAATTCATTCACATTTCTAATTTATTTTCCCTCTCATTATAATCTTTAGATTACTCATTTTTTTTGTAGTTACACTTAAATGATGTATTATATTTTTAGTGAAGCAAATGGTTTTTATTTTATATTTTACATTCGATTATTCATATTCTTTTCTAGTATTTTTATTTAATTTTTTTTTACATAATGATGTTTGGCTCTCTTAATTTTAAGGATTTAATTGTGTAAAATATTTATTTACTAGATAATATTAAAAAACTTCTATTCTTTATACTTTTTTATCCTTAATTTTTGTTTTAATGAGAATGTTTGTCTATCTCAATTTTTCATTATCTCTAAATAATTCACATAGTTTGATTTAAGAAGTTTTGACAAATCTATAAGGTAATTCACCCTTTTAAATATATATATATATATATATATATATATATATATATATATATATATATATATATATATATATATATATATATATATATTGAACAATTTCATTTAATGACATGTCAAATCATTTTTAGAACATACATTAAATTTTATTATTTTTATTTATTTTTATTTTTTTCTAATATTTTTATTTGTTGTTCTTTTATCATGTAGAATATTATTTTAATGATTTTTTATGTAATTATTTTTATTTTCCCAACTCATTCTCATTATTTTAATTTCATCGTTATTGTATACAAATGTTTCATTTACTATAATATAATAATTTAATGTATTTTCATGAAATTCAAAAAATAAAATATTTATGTTTAAATTTGAATTATTATTAGTTTACTTTTTTTTATGTGTGGTTTCATCTAAATAGTATATTATATTATTTATTAATGTATAATAAAAGAGGTTTAATTATTATTTTTTATCAGTATTAATAATTAAGAGAAAGGAAGTAAATAGACATTTAAAATACTTTTAAACTTCAATATTTTATTTGTTATTTTTTTTAAATAATTTTTAATTTTATCAACGTTTTTAAATGTATGGAGGTTTTGGTATACTTGGGTATGTATAGGTGCACCCCCTTATGCTAAAATTATTACTAAGTATTTGAAAAAAAAAATATTTTATCCCCTAATATTATATATTTGAATATGTTAAATTAACTACTGTTTTATAATACATAGTTGAGAGTGTACAAATATACCATTTAAATTGTTTTTACTGACTTAAAATCTTAATGCATCGCTGTGTAAATAATCAACTTTATTCAAAATCTCATTTTTTTTATTTTTTTATTGAAATAAGATATGTAAAAATACCTGTAAAGATTTGATTTGGTTATTGGATATTTCGAGTTTATCATAAACTTTACCTGGGCTTGATCAACAATATACATAATTGTTTACCGGCATTCATTCAGTTTAATTTTTTATGTGATTCAATTTGAATATTAGGTAAATTAAATTGACAAAATTATACTATTACTAACAAAGTTTGTAAAAAAAAAAAACTTTAAAGTTAAAGTTATAGGAGAAAGTAATTATTGATGGGAAAAAAAAAAAAGATGGAGTGAAAAGTAGGTGTTTGCTTGTATTGAGGGAAAGTCATTTATAAGGGAAATTGTGGGCCACAGGTGCCTTCGGAAGGAAAGTCAATTTGATGAACACTTGAAGTTACTGGTTTGGTAGTGGCAACTACTACCACGTGGAAAGGAAATGATTCTTTTACTATGCCTTTACTTAATCATACATTGATGAGAGCATTGGTTAATTACTTCATAAGTTTACATTTATATACTCATCAAACAGACTTATTGGGGTTCACGTTTATAATTTTTCCTTTCTACATGCTCTCAACTTTATACTCAAAACGCTTTTGATATCTTCAGCATATGTTTCAGAATTTTAATTTCATTCATAGAAATATCATATATTTTATTCTTGTATTACTATTAAATATTTATATATTATGATGATATAGTATGTTTTATTTTTCTTTTATATATTATGAGATATTATATTCTATATAAGACAAGTTTCTAAAGTTATATTTTAGTTATTTTTCATTCAATATCTTTTGTGCATATTTTTCCTTCTCATAACTTATACATATCTAATATAGTATTAGAGCACAAACACATTTTGCTATTATGCCGTTTCATTTATGGCGAGTTTTGCTTCTTCTCACCTTTTATTTCTTCATCTTGGAGAAAACGATCAATTTATTTTTGTGTATCTCTTTCTTATTGATAACAATTATCAACAATAAAAAAAAAGTTCTCAAAGTTCTCAATTTTTTCTTAAAGTTCTCGACTTTCTCAAGTTCTTGACTTTATCAAGTTCTCGATTTTCTCAAGTTCTCGATTTTTCTCAAGTTCTCGGTTTTCTCAGTTCTCGACTTTCTCAAATTCTCAAATTTCTCAAGTTCTCAGTTTTGTCAAGTTCTCAAATTTCTCATTCTCGACTTTCTCAAGTTCTCGGAGTTACCAATTCTCAAACCAATCTCTCAAGGTTCTCACATTCTTCAAGGTTCTCGTGTTCTCAAGGTTTTCACATTCTCAAGATTCTCTTCATCCGACTGCACTCCAAAAACTGCTTTTTTCAAGTTAGGCCTTCATAAGCTTCATGTCCATCTTGAAAAGGGATATTAGAGATATCATATATCTCCTAATTTTAATTATTGATGAAGATATCACATCTTTTATTATTCTCTTGTATTATTATCAGATATTTATGTATTATTATGATATATTATGTTTTATTTTTTTTTTCTTATATTATAGAATGTTATACTCAATATATTGAATAATTTTTTAATAAATCAATATGAAAATTATATTTTAGTTACTTTTTATCAATTGTACAATTTTTTCTTCTCATAATTTATTCATATCTAACAAAACATGCAATAATTCAATGTTGTTGATTGTATTTTCAAAACCTTTTATAAGGTTGGTTGTGCACACTTGTCTTTTAATTTATTGCTTCAACTTGTCTGAAATGTGTCTGCATATGAAAAACAATTTAGCTTTGCAACCTAATTAATGCCACTGGGAGGAAATTCTAATAAACCGTGACATTTTTACCGGTGCAGACAATTTTTGTGATATGTAGACCTCCACCTCATAATTTTAAACATTGCCATTGATGGCATTGATGAGTAAATTTAATAACAGAAGTTATTTTTGCTATTTCATATAAGAAGATGAGTAAAAGAATTGAGATTCCATTGATCGATGGTATTTATTGGCATTAGTTAAGGAGCCCACAACGATGCTTGCAGAAATAAGTGTGATCAAGTGATTGCAATGGAATTCTGATCGGACAGTGACCACCCCATTAATTGCAGACACTGCATAGTAAGAAATTCACGCAACAATCTCTTCGTTTGATTATGCGATGTGATGCAACAGAAGAGGATTTCTTTTGGATTACGGAGAGTTTGCGAAAATTAACACTAAATTTTTATTACGTAACAAAAATTAATTCATTATACTAATTAAAATAATTTATAAATAAAAAATTTACTGATGTGACATCTCATTTAATAAAAATTCAAATAAATAAAACATCATATCATATAATATAATATAATATAATATAATATAATATAATATAATATAATATAATATAATATAATATAATTTAATATAATATAATATAATATAATAGAGCAAAAGGAAAGAAAATATTAGAATCATCAATTACAGTTATCCAAAATCTATAACTATATATAAAGGAGATTTCATCTTTTGTGTTCACATTTCATAATTCCAACTTTATCCTTTACAATTTAATTATTTATTAAATTTTTAAAAATTAACGGTTACTTTTACAAGTTTTTATAAAACTATTTACTTATCTCTTTCTTCTTTTTTCTCGTACTATTTATCAATAGTTATTTTTCTCATAATTTCTCCATATATCACTTTATTTTTTATAAATATACTTTTATTTTGTTTATTAACTTATTCAAAAAATACGTATACACAGGCGCTATCGCGCCTGTGTTTACGCTAGTATACTTTTCCATGAGTTTTGCCCTACCACACACAAGATTAGTCCATGATCATCTAAGGTCATTATCCTGACAGAGATTATAGAACCTGCTACTACTCTCACCACATTCTACCCTATGTGAGTCTGGCCGATCCATTAGAGTGTCATGATGTAGCCTTACTTGAATCCATAAGTCATTACATACACTACTTTATCACCAAAGAAATTTCTCCATGAAATCCTCACATACCCCACATGTTATCTCATAATAATTACCATCCCAGAATAAAGACATAAATTACAGTTCAAAATATCTCCTAATACTTGCATAGTCTTATTCTTCATGCTTTTAAAAGTAATTCAACCAACCACAGATGCAATCAAAGGATTAAAACCAATCTGCCACATTCTCGCTTAGGCTAGAATGTCTGACTTAAGCGACAAGGTCCTCTCACTCACGCTAGAACCTTTTCGTCTGAGCGAGAACTCAAACACTACGCACAATGCACATCTGCAAGTTCTCGCTTAAGCTAGACTTTCTTGCTTTGGCAAAACTATACTTGTTTGGGCAAGATTTCTCACTTGAGCGACAACTCGTGTTGAAGCAAAGGAGAGTTTTCTGCTATTCTCACTTAGGTTAGAGGTTTCTCGCCTGGGCGAGAACAACAGATTCCCACCTGCTTTCACATGCAACACTAGAAATCCAAACCAACCCACATTCAGTTCATTTCCAAACAATCACACACATCAATCAACATTTCAAAACACGATTCTAAAAAAAAAGGCAAAACGCTTCAAAAGCTTTAAAAATCTTAACTTCCCTTACCTCGAAACTATTATTACCCTTGACGGGAAGAAAGCCCTAGGTTGAGATGAGCATCACAACCCTAAGTAGCCTATGAAGCTCAAAATACCAAAGTATAGAAAGACGAAAATGAGGCTCCAAACAAGATCCCAAGACATAACCAAAGCTTCAGAACAGAAATACAGAAATAGAACAAATGTTGGAGATCAACTTATGTGGAGGAGAGGAATGTTCGATTTGTTCTGAAGAGTACTTCGCAAAGATCTCAGTTCTAGCCTTTGTTTCAAGAAGTGGTATAAACTGAATTAGAAAGAAAGAACAATGCCTGGGGAAAAAAGAGACAAGTTGAGGGAAAAGGTAAAGAGGAGCTGAAAGAGTTATAGAGGGAACAAGTGGACTGCTCTTTTATTTTACTAAAGCACATATATAAAAAGAGAAAGTGGGTTTTACAATTGACAACTAAAATAGTTTTAAATTAATCATTATAGTAGATTGGTTTCTAAATTGATCATTATCAAGATTTTATCTATTAAAAAAATTAATATCAAAATTAGTATTTAAATTGGTTATTCTTGGTACAAATTTAGAGACCAATTTTTTTGGTAGCTAAAATCTTGTGACAAATTTAGAAACCAATATACTATAATGATGAATTTTGAAAATTATTTTAGCTACTAATAATTTTTAATTTATATATTTAAAAATCATTTTAGTTACTAATAACTTTTAATTTATATATTGATATTTAAATTAATATGATTAATTATTTTTTGTCTCTGAACTTAATAATTAATAAAAAAAAATTCTTCTAGAGTAAGAAGGAAAATTGAAGATGATTCGATTCACAAAAATTATATTTAAGTTTATTATGTTTATGAAGTGATACGTCATTTTAATATATAATTGATTATAAGTTTTTTTTTGTGTTATAACAATAACAATAAACAGTTAGTAATATTAAAAATAATAAATAAAGTAATTTTATTTTCTATTATTGTTTCAACTAAATCATGATTTTTTTCCTTTTAATATTTTTTTCTTCTTCATCAAAATCCAGCGTTTAAGATGTTTACTTAACGACTTTTAAAAAATAGTTGTTTTCATTTTGTGTTGTTAAGAATGAGAAATATATAAATTACCAGAAAAAAAATTGAAACAATACTCTAACTCCGATATATAGCCTATAGGTGTGTGTACAAAGGATCTGAGGTAGTGTTAGTTAAATGATGTAAATTATAGTTTAAAAAAAAATAGCATCTAATGAAAAGTTTTTAAATTACTTAATTCTCACTCGTTCTTTAATGAGTTTCCATCTTACAGTTTCCAATAACTTTAAAAATAACAGAATACTTTTAAAATAATGAATATGTTTATTTTACTTAAATAATATTACAATTTTCTTTACCAATTTTATATTTTTTTATATAGGTTGGAGCAATTTTATTATTTATTAAATATATTTATTTTTATTAATAAAAAATAGTTAAATATGTTTGTAATCTTTAAATTTTTATATAAAATTAAGATGTGTTATTGTCTTAAATTTTGATACAGTTTCATCCTCAAATTTTAAAGAATTAAATATGTTTTTAGTCTTTTAATTTTTGGTGAAAATTGGAATTAGTTTCTCTTGGAAACTTTAAAACAATTTAGTTCCTCATCTTTAGACATCCGTGAATTTAGTCATTTAAACCAAATTTTTTTAAGTTTATTATTTGATATTTCAAACGCGTTTCATAACTAACATTAAAACAAAAATGTGTCAAACAATGTAAACAAACTAAAATACTATAATAAAATGTGTATGTGTTTGAAACGTTAAAAGATTAAATTCATGCATTTACATAATTGAGGGACTAATTTAAATTTTTACTAAGTTGAAGGATGAAAATCATATTTAAACCAATTTTAAAAATCAATATGTAGTCCTTCTAACTTCGTGTGATTTTTTTTTTTTTGGTTTACGGGTAAAATGCAATTCAGATTACGTTTGAACTTCTTAAAATTAACCTTATACTTTAAAACAGATAAAACCAAAGCCTGGAGTGCTAAATTAACCTTATACTTTAATTTCATAATCATGATGAATGGTGCTGTTTATGTTTTACTTTTTGTGGCTTGACTAATATACTTAGGACTGCTAGAAAACAACACCTGATACACGACGGAGGTACTCAAGAGATGGTAATTCCACGATCTTTATTTTCTTTTTATTAGGACTGAGAAAACTCTATTTTTCCTTTTCAATATGCATTTATTATTGTTAATAAAAAATCAGTGATAGAAAAAAAATAGAATACTGACCCAAATGATTGGTATTCAAAATACGAGAATGTTAATATATCTAACAGATTTTATAAAGAACAGAATACCATGTCAAACTTTTAGACAGTAACTTTCTCGTATAAAATAAGGATTTTAAAATTTTTATTAAAAAGTAAAATAGAAAATATTTCTATTTTTTTTTGGTTTTTATGTTAATTTAAATTTTCTTATATTTAATTATTTTAATTTTTACTAACATTAAAATATAATTTTATTTCATTATTTAATTATTTTTAAATTTTTATTTGTGAATATTAAATAAACTATTAAATATAATGTATAACATTTATGAGATTTTTATTTTTTAAATGAAATAAAAATTGTTATTGATTAATAAGTAAGATTTTATTTAATATTATATTTAATTATAACTTTTATAAAATTTAATATATATTAATTATTTTTAATCAGTAATGACACCGGTTAACTGTACCTTCCAAATATAAGCGACAGATGAGTTAATTAATTCCAGAGAAAAAATGTGATAAAGACTCCGAAATATTGTCATTAGTGTATAAGACATTGAACATTTATTAATACCGTGGGTTAATGTCATGGCAATTTTGTTTAAAAAAAGGCATTTTTACATCCGAGAACTTCACCAGACAAGCCCACTTTCTGGCCAAAGTAAAATTAACATTTATAAGATAATAAATTGAGTCCAAATTCTTTACTTCTTTTAATAATGTCGTCTTATATAGAATACTAAAAATATATTATATTGATATTTTTAATATATTTTAATATATTAAAATTAGTGCGGTGTATTATAAAAGTACAACGGAAGAAAAATAAAAAAAATCACCCAAATTCTAATAAATTTTCAATTTTTTACACTGCATTCCACTTTTGAAAACTTCTACAAATAGGTGATGACCCTCTGTTAGTTCACTCCACGCCATTTATCTTGGTACGAAAATGCTGCTGTTTCTCTGTTGGTGACACAGTTGTGAGTGCGATCCTTTCACCCACTCACTCAACCATCACCTTCAATAATTCTACCTCTTCCCCGTCTAAAGGTATTCTTATACTTTCTGCTACAACTCCCTCATCTGCAAAATTTTTATTACTCAAACTGGAAAGGTTGACATAAACACAGACACACACCAAACCTTCTTCCTTTGGATAACTTCATGAAAATAAATTGTTTTCTAGGACTGACATAGAGCAAGAATTACTTTGGTAGGAAAAGGTTCAACATCATGTGCAAAAGAAAGAACCGAGGGTCGGAATTGAGGCATCAGAGTAGGTCAACATCGCCGGAGTTTTCTTCCTCGTCGTCTTGTTCTTCGGTATCATACTCACCAAAGTTTGCAACCGAGGAAGAAGAGAAAGTGCATGGTGAAAATGGTGAAGAAACAAAGGCCATGGATCTGGTTGGTTGTCCTCGGTGCTTCATGTTCGTGATGCTATCAGAGGAGGATCCAAAGTGCCCTAAATGCAAGAGCACAGTGTTTCTTGAGTTTTTCAAACATGAAAACTTCAAGACAGACAACTAAGTTCTTCCACATGCATGGGTTTTAGCTGATTCTGGTAAAATAAGGAAACAAAAAATCGTGGTTCTAGGATGTTTAGTTATTTATGCTTATTTAAAATCTTATGGACCATATCCTCATATCCTGGTGAGTTATGTACATAGAGTATGGAGAAGATGGTGACAGAGAAGGGTGGAAAGTTCTTCTTCCCGAGGGGAATGTAATTTGGGTTCATGTACTTCTTTGGTTTAATTAAGTTGCAGATTGTAATTATATGTTAAATATGGATTCTCTTGTTAAGCCATTGTCCTGTTCTTTCACTACATATGTTAAGTCGGTATCTTGTATTTTACCATATATGGTCATGATTTGTTTTGTCGTTTCTTGAAGGTGATCGTGGTTTTTATTAGTTTTTTAATATGGTTTTAGTATAATGATATTTTGAATTATTATTTTTATTTATTTTTAATTGGTCATTTTAATTATTTTTCAATTATTTATTTTGATTTTATTTTGATTTTTGTTAGATGTGTGATCTGATGATCTAACATTACTAAAAAAAATTATATTTCTTGCTAATTTTGTTTTGAAATTTTTTTTTCTAGAAAATATTTATAAATTTTGTTGTGAAAAAAATTGCAATAAATTGTTATCAATTTTTTTCTCAAATATTTTGTATAAAACACTTTTCACAACAAATTTTGTAGGAAATACTTGTAAATTTTATAATTTTGTAAAAAATAATTACCTACAGAGGAATTACCTGTCAATTAAGATTCTTAGAAAAAATGATAGAAAAAAGTCTATTCTTATAAATTTTTTAAACAAATTTACAAGAAAAATTTTATATAATATGAAAATTTTTAGTAGTGTAAGGATGATTGAAATGATAAATTAAAAGTTGAGAAGAAATAATAGGTCAAAATATCATTATTTATGTTTTTAGGGAGTTTTAAAATTTTGATTCTTTACTGATTTTTGTTGTTGTTCCCCTGTTATGCCTTAAAATATCTTGATGACCACTAATTTCAAACTTTTAAAATATATTAAAATTATTTTTAAATTATCAACATAATATATTTTTAATAATATATTTTTAATGTTTAACAAATAATAACCCTAAAAATACAAAAACTCATAGAAAATTTAAACTCGAGTTTTTGTTTGTATTAATCATTACCTAGAAAGATGGGTTTGAATTTTCGTTATGCATTCATATTTATATATCTTCAACTAACAATCCAAAATTTACCATTGATATTATAATTTAAAAGCAATAACAATATAATAGGTTTCCACAAACTTTCTTATCGATTTCTAAATTATATTAAAAAATTATTAATGTATTGAAAATAGAGAAACATTTGAAAAGTGATCCGATTACGAGTTTCATTCAAAAGATAATAGTTCCACCAAAATTTAAATGCATTATATATTTAACAAATACATGTAACACTATAGTATAACATGAACTTTTTTATATTAATTATTTTAAACATTTTATATGTAGTATAAAGTGGAAAGTTTCAAGTATCATCTCATATCAAATTTAAAAAATAAACACAACACAATAGTTTATATTGAAAATTAATATAGTGTCTTTAGTTTACTCAAAATGATAAAAAAAAAAAGGTGGCCCATTTTATAAATATTTTGTCCACAATTAATATATACAATAGACAAGCTACATTATTTGTGACTATATAATTGATGTAATGATTATATACTACTTTGTTTCTTAGTAACTATAGTATAATCTTGTTTTACAAACGATCTTATATTACGTTTTTGACATGATAGTAAACGCAAAACTGTCCCATAAATTTGTCAGAGAAAATAAGCTTAATTTTTCACACCAAATTAGGGTAAAGACTTTATATACAGTGATTTAATCTGAAATATAACTTTTAAATTAGTTATTATATAATATATTGTTGTAATATAGCTCACAAATTCACTCATCACACAAATGAAATCGAAAAACAGATATCAAACTCTCGTGATGATATAATCTACTGAATCTATAATTTACTCAGTTTTCTTACCTATATCAGTCATCTAGGAATTTTTTGGGTAAGATTATACTGAACCAATCTTCAAACACATATTAATAATATCAATATCAAATATCAATATGCTGATAAAAAAAAACTAATAATATCAATATTTAATATAAACCAACACAAAAATAGCTAATTTATATCTAACAATTAAGAAATCCATGTAAAAGATATCATTAATATATTATCATATTATTTAAATGAGTTGTAAAATGATTGGTTTATTTATTTTAAGACGGTCAAACTATTATTATTTTTGTTTTACTTTTTAATATGTTAGTCAAACAAGAAATCATTAATTAAGCAATAGTGGAAAGAAAAAGGACAAGAGTTATGGTGGTCTCACGTGTTCTACCGGCAAAATTGTTACCGGACTTGCATGCAATTCAATAGACAAAAGAAAAACTACAGTTCTACTCTGTGAGAAGAGACAACATTGTGATTCTCATTCACTTACGATCTTGTTTGTTATAAATAAATTGGACGAAAATAAATTAATAAAAATACATAACTAGAAAATAAAGTAGTACTTATAATTTTTTTAATTAAAAAAACAGGATGAAAAATAAAAGAATACAAAATGTAAAAGATAAATACACAGATTTTAACATTTTTTCTATTTCCACCAATATATTACATTATGGAAGGGAAAAAAATTATACCATTAATAAAGGAGATTTTTTTTTTGTAAACATCTTTTTTTTAATTTTATCCTCTCAGTAATTATTTTTTTATTCAAATAATTATTCAAAGTAAAAACTATTTATATAATAAAAAATTAGCTATAATGAAATAATAATAAAGACATTTAAACAAGAATAGAATTATTTATAATACTTTTTTGAAAGTTATTTATTTTTATAACTACTTTTTTCTGAAAATTATTTTATAATGTAATAAAAAAATTATATAATAAAAGAAAGTAAATATACATAAGCATATGTATTTCCTTTAATATAAAGAAAGAAAATAAGCAGACGAAAAGAAATAAAAATAATTTATTAATTATATGAAAAAATAATATAAAGGCAAAATTAACTTTTAAGATTATTTAATTTTAAAACTAAATATAATTTTCATTGGATTTTTTCATTTCTAATATATTTTTATTATGTATTATTAGCATATGTTTTATTATTAGTATTATTTATTATTTCAAAAAGAATACAGGGATGGGGTAGGTCAGTGTTAGAGAAGGAGTTTAATACAAACAGAAGAGAACATGAAGCTGTCTAATTTATTGAGCTTTATTCATATTCAATGATGACAGAACTTCTCCACACTTCCATGCTTAATATTTATATAATAATACCTCTCCTTTCTTTCTTTTTCTTTATTTATTCTCTGTGAAATAAATAATAAATATGTGTTTCCATGATAGTAAACAAAAATTATAAAATTACATTTATTTTTATACATTACTAAAACTTTTCATGATTTTTCTTTTTTAAAATCTACTAAAACAATTTGCAAAAAATTATTTTTTTGTGCTATTTTCTCTAAGAATCTTAGTTAACAGATAATTTCTTCATAAATAATTATTTCTTACAAAATTATAGAATGTTTAAATATTTTTTATAAAATTTGTTGTGAGAAGTGTTTTATACAGAATATTTTACAAAAATATTTACAACAATTTTTTATTTTTTTATATAACAAAGTTTATAAGTATTTTTTTAAAAAAATTAAAGTAAAATTGATATGAAATATGTAATTTTTTTAGTAATAATAGTTTATTGATTTAAGTATTAATAAATGAATTAGAATAAAGTTTTGTCTGAACGAGGTGAAAACTGAAAAATGAATGATAAAAGATATATAATAGTTTGAAGGAGGTAAAAGAAAGTGAAATGCTAAAAAAAGAAAAGAAAAATATTTACGGTGGAAAATGATGTTATTTAAAATAATATATTATTGGATTAGATAATAGAAAGTGATGAAAGAGAAAAAGAAAAGAAAAAATATAATAAAAATTTGTTTAATCGAAAGAAAATAAAATTGAACAAAAAATAAAATATTTGTTATTATTAATTATTAATTATTTTATTTTATTCATTATTATAATTTGTTTTATCATTTATTATCATTATTATAAACATAAACATAAAAAAAATACTTATGATATAATGAATTATATTAAGAAATTTAATTATGTGGACTTTTAATATATTTATTCCTAAAAGCTTGGGTTACGGATAGGTTGAGAAAGACAACTACTACAATACTGACTTGCAAATTTTTTTCTTCATTAGGGAATCTAACATTACTATTACTCTTTCTTTTTATTTTTGGTACTATGCAGACAGAAATGACAGAGAAAATCATGTTTTCATTTTACTTCATTTTCTACTTTTGTTTCTTTAATGCAAAAAAAAAATATTAATTTTCTATTGCATTCACTCGTTTCTAACATTTTTTTCACTGCTCCTATGCATTCCTGGAAACAAAACAAATGATAATAATCTCTGCAAAACTATCCATGTAAGATATCAAAGTGTGTACAAAACTTTCCTTATAAATATCTGTTACAGTATGTGATGAAAGTATGAAATTATAACCTTCTCTAATATTTCAAAAAAAGGAAAAAAGCATATCATGATAGAATATACAGTATTCACATGTACGTACATGGTGCTGTTCATCGCAGCACTGCCTTTGTTTTTTTCACCTGGCCAATCATCTATCTTTATATATTTTTTTAATTACATATTTTTTAATTTTTGAACTCAAAATTTAAAATTTAATTACATTTTAAATATATATCTTTTAATTTAATAGTATTTTCATATAACAGTTAAATAAAGGACAATGATATTTGACTACTAAATTTTGACAACTTTTTTTTATAATATAAAATGTTATTTTATAATAATTTTTAAATATTAAAAATAAAATAAAAATCATTTAAAAGATGAAGCCTAAAATTATAAAAAAAATTTAAAATTTAATAACAAAAAATTATTTCCATAAATAATATACACAGCTCAGCTTATGTTATTTAATATTAAAAATATTTTTAACTTTTTTTTTTCATTATATGTTATGTGTGTGGCTGTAAGGTGCTTCGGATTCAGGGCTTGCTGCCGCTTGTCCATCACCGTCACTTCAACTTAATTATGGTCATTAATATCACACTTCAACTTCGTACATCATGTCAAATAAATTACTCAAATACTGTTTGTTAGCTATTAATACACATAAATTTTAAATAGTAATTCAACAACTACCTCCATTTTTATTTTAAGTACTACATGCAATTGAAAACATTCACGTAAAAGGTTTATATTTTATGTCCTTATTTCTCTAAAAGTTATTCTAAATTACACTCATTTTTTTAATTTAATTTTTTTAATAGATTCATTCATTATTAAAAGATGAATTTTAAATTTCACACGATACCAAAGAATCAATTTATATAATGAAGTTTACATCACATATATAATCTAAATCGTTTATAATATAATATTTAAATTAATTTAATATTTAATCAATGTAAGATTTTTAACATATTTTTCCTCACGTGCACGATATATATATATATATATATATATATATATATTATATTATATTATGCGTGAGATAAGATATTAATAGATAATTTGATAATTACTCGATAACAAGTAAAATAATAACAAATTTTGTTTGAATAAGCTTTGATCATGACTCATATATTATGTTAAGAAATGAACTTTAAATTTAACTCAATCTTATAAAAATTGAAATTTATACCCACTTATATATTACAACAAATACTAAATTTTATTAAGATAAAATATAACTCATGATTATAATATTATATTCAAAATAAAATTTAAATCTAATTTAATCTTTATAAAATCGTGATATAAAATAAGATAAGATAAAATAAAATTAGCCCCAAATGTATATAAAAATTTTAACAATGTTTCTTCGGTTTTTATAATTCCCTTGGGAAATGGTCTATTTTTTTACTTTTTTAAAAAAAAAACAATTCTTATCGTCCGTACTTTCTTGTATATACTTTTGTATCGCTGGTTGGACATTGGTGATTTGGCTGTAAGTTTGTCCTTCATATTCACGAGTCATCACACCGAAACTTATGTTTTGACGTGTATGAGTAGTCCTAACAGTCTGTCCAATCTATTATTGGTTTTAACACCAGTACGGATTATTTGTTTTTGTTTACTTTTTTAATAATTTTTTTCGTATTTTTCTTCATTTAAGAATGTGATCGGTATTTGACATGTGTTTATAAATTTTAAATTAAATTTTCATCATTAAAATAATTCATTTAATTTTAAATTTTAAAAAAATATTTGTATTTATTATTATAGTCACTTTATTAATTAATGTAATGATACTTTTATGTAATTTGAGAAATAAAAGTTAAGAAATGTACCAATAACTTGAATAAAAAATAATAAGGAGATTCCATATATAAATAAACACGACTTGAAACTAAAATTGCTTATTGTTTTTTATGGGCATTTTTTCTTCTATATTATTCTCTCTTATAATAAGAACACATTTTTTATTTATTTTGAAGAATGAAATCGACTTTTGTAAACCTCTTGTAAAATATACAATCTTAAATTTCATTTTTAACCCTCACATATACACTAGATGAACAATAAAGATTACTAAAGATTACTTGTCTCCATAACGAAACGGGGATAGTTCAAAATAAGCTAAAACATTGTCCATTAAGATAATAAACAATTATAATTTCAAATTTTCATATGTTGTGCTGGATCTTCTTCTTATTATTTATTGAATGTATGGTTCTTAATCATCGTTATTTCTCAAATTATTCAAGTATCATCACTGTTAATAAAGTAATTATAATAACGAATCATCTTCAACTGCACAGTTTGAACATACATGGTCCACAGTTGTCTTTTTCTTTTTTAATTATGTTTGGATTAATTTTGAAGCGAAGTAAAGTAATATAGAGAAAGTGAAAGATAGATTTTGCTGAGAAGAAAAGTTGTTGAAGTGAGTATAAGCAGAGAAGTGGCATAAGCAGAGAAGAAAAAGAAAGACATGCATGCAGAAGAGTGGTGGTGATGGTTTCGAATACGACAAAGACCGCTTAGTTGACTTGACTGTTCCAAAAAGCCATATTTGGTACTACGTGGTCCCTCAAAATGTTGGCAGAGGTCATGTGAGCTTGGTGGGGGCGGTGGTAATTCAGTGCCACAGTGGTTTGGTTTGATATATCATTCATGAATTCAAACGACTCAGTAATGTGGGTCATTAGGGTTCTTAGTGAAGCTTCAAAACTTGCTCTTTCTCTTCTTCTTTTTATGGATGAATCACTTCACCCTCTCATCCTACAACAAGGGTAACCAAAAGTTAAAAAACCACTCAAATTGTGTACAATACCTGCTGCAAAATTGCAAAAACACTTCTTCAGTATGCACCAGAAATTGGAGCAGTAAACACAGGCCTGGGAATTGGACAATTTCTTTTTCAAACATGTCTATCCTCCAACAAAGATTATCTGTTTTAGTTCTATCACATCATTTATATATATTATGACAACTATTAAACTTCGTCCATGATTCAAACTTCGTTACATTTCGATCTTTTTTTATCTCTGTTATTTTTTTTTTCGACGAGTCAAATGCATGAATATAAGAAGGATCTGAAAACCAGATTAATCCAAATCTAAATCGTGATAGACTCTAAATAGCTTCAATACAATTTTAGGATAGTGAAAATTAATACTCATTCAACCATACTTACATAACTTGTTTCATAAAGTAATGTGAGATTTGTTCCACACCACCTCACGCCGCCTTATCTCTAGTCAAGATCTAGTTCGTTAGGATAAGTTCTAATTTGACTTTAATATTATGTTAAAAGTGAACTTTAAGTCTAATTCAATCTCACAAAATCGGTTTGTAAAGTGAGATTTACACCTCACTTATATATTATAAAATTATTTTATCTCTGGTCGATGTGAGATTTCCGACACACTTACATATTATTTTTTGGCCTAATATGTGACAACCCTCTAAGATTTGTTTCCCATGTATATTTGGTTTTTTCAACTTCACTTCTCCTAAAATAAGGTAACAGCTTGTTTTACAGTTTGATCCACATAATGTAGCTTCTTCTACAAATATATCTATTTCAGCAGACATTCAAGTACCCTTTGCTACATTTTTCTACTAAACCCTTCTGGGTCAAAAACAAAACTTCATTTCACAGTACATTCGTACAAATCAACACAATTGTCGTTAACAAACATATTCGTATGGTGATGAAGAACATACGAGGAACATATGGATCATGGACCAAAGTTATATATATATATATATATATATATATATATATATATATATATATATATATATATATATTTGAGTCAAATATTAATCAATTTTCAAGTCAGTGATGAAGTTTTTATTTAGAATTGAGGGAGACCTTGACCCAATGTCTTTATTTAAATTAAAATTAGTATATAAATAAAACGAAATATTTATAATTATAGTATATTTGGTTTTTTAAATTTATATGTACTTATAAATAAAAAAAAATTTCATCCGTGACTATTTCAAGTTATAAATTACAATGACATATTTTAAGAAAGAAATCAAATTGACAATCTTTTCAAATATCTAAAGTTTAAAACCGTTTACAAATAAAAGTAATTTTAGAATTCAAATAATTTTTATTTGTTCATGATGTGTGCTATTTTCTTGCATGAAATTACTCTTGTTATTTCATTTATTGCGCATGAATAGCTACGTAGTGTATTTGGTAAAAAGAGTCAAGTAGTATATTCATCGCAAATGTGTTTATATACTACATTATATAGATTTATTTAAATATTCACAATTTATTACGAAATCATAGAAAAATAAATGAAGATATGAATTGAAATTCGTGCCAAAAATATACGTTGAATAAATTGGCGTTGTCAGTAACGTAATATTTTGTGCAGCTTTTGCAAAGTTAATTATTTGGTTGAAAGTCAGTATTTGGTGGTTTTTGAGGTGTACTGTTCCTCAATTGAATTGCAAGAAAAGATAGACGGTTTGATAGCATTTATGTGTATGGGGTCCTTTCTTTGTCTTTGGTATCAGTTGTCCATATTCTATAATGCAATTGATGCCGTTTGGTGTCTTTACGTTTCTGTATTTAATACATGCGAGGAGAGCTTTGTGTTTTCACCAATGTTCCTCTCACAATTCTACAGCTTTTATGGAAGAAAAACAAATAAAATTTTATATTACAAGGAAAAAAATCTGTTTCTTATAAGTTTTTTTTATTTATATATTTGTCTATCTTATTCTTTTATTTCTATTAAATGTGAAATTTTTTACTTATCTTGGATTTCTAATATTATATTCAATAATATAAATAATATAATAAATGTTGATTTTAATTAGTTACTTTGAGATCTATAAAACACTTATATTTCAATTTGAGTCATGCATTTGTATCTAACATGTATTTGTGTTTTGATACATTACCGATATTTACCAATGAAGTATATAATCTATAAAATAATAATACTTATGATGATAATAATTTATAATTTTTTATTGTTAAAAATGTATAAGCCATGAGAGAAAGAAGAAAGAATGTGTACAAAAAACGCACAAGAAAAGTTTGGTTAAAAATCAACTCAAGAGAGTTTGCTTGCTCACTGATTTATTAGGACCTTTTGTTCAATATATAGAGTACAATGTCCCATCATATAGAGGGAAAAGTAAAAAAAAAATAAAATAAAAAAGAATATTTGATAATAATAAAAGAGAATCAAATATATGATATCTCTATCAATATAAATAAATCAGGAGATATATAATACCTTTTGTTCAATATATGAAGATTGTAAAGGCCTAACTTGGAAGTAGCAACCCGGAAAGTAGAAGGATGTAAGGACTTAGTAAACATATCAGCAAGTTCACTTCTAGAAGGAACATGGAGAAGGTGAATAAGACCATCAACAAGCTTTTGTCGAATAATGTGGCAATCAAGTTCTATGTGCTTGGTTCTCTCATGAAAAGTGGAATTCTTGGCAATGTGAATAGCAGAATTGTTGTCACAAAAGGCGATGTAGGGAGTGGGAACAGAAAAATGCAAATCCTGAAAAAGGTATTGAATCCATTGCAGTTCACATGCCAGGGATGCCAAGGCGCGATACTCAGCCTCAGAAGAAGACCGTGAAAGAATGGTTTGTTTCTTAGACTTCCAAGCAACCAAAGAGGTGCCTAAGAAAACACAATATCCAGAAACAGAGCGTCGGGTAGTGACACATGTTACCCAATCAGAATCAGAAAACGCCTGAATTTTAAAAGAGGTGTTGGATTTATACAAAAGGTCATATCCAGGAGCATTGTTCAAGTACCGAATGATCCGTAAAGCCTGCTACATATGTGGTTCACGCGGAGAAGAAACAAACTGACTGAGTTGTTGGACAGCAAAACTAATATCAGGCCTGGTATTAGTCAAGTAAAGTAATCGTCCAATCAGATGCCGAAAGGAAGAAGGATCTGGTAGAAGAGCTCCCTCGTCGGCATGAAGTTTGATAGAAGGATCAGATGGTGTTAGTGCAGATTTACATCCAAGCATCCTTGTCTCTGAAATGAGGTCCAAACAGTATTTTCTTTGATTCAAAACTAATCCATCAAGAGAACGAGAGACTTCAAGACCCAAAATATACTTGATAGGGCCAAGATCTTTAATATGAAATCTTGAATGAAGATGAGCTTTTACAACATTAATTTCAGCAATGTTATTGCCAGTGAGAACCACATCATCGACATAAACCAATAAAGTAGTAATATCAGAGGCAAATTCTTCACAAAGAGAGTGATCAACAGAGCTTTGTGTGTAACCAAGAAGAAGTAGCTCTGAAGTTAATTTTTGATTCTAATTACGACTGGCTTGTTTCAAACCATATAGAGACTTGTTAAGCTTACAAACAAGATTTGGTTGGGGATGTGAAAGACCAGGTGGAGGCATCATATAGATCTCTTCATGTAAGTCTCCATGGAGGAAAGCATTGTCAACATCCAATTGATGAATAAACCAATCACTAGCAGAGGCCAAGACTAAAAGGATGCGGATAATAATAAGTTTAACAACAGGAGAGAAAGTTTCGAAATAATCAATCCCCTCGGTTTGAGTAAAACCCTTAGCCACCAATCGTGCTTTAAACCTATCGATTGTGCCATCTGGTTTATGTTTGAGTTTGTAAACCCAGCGGCAACCAATAAGCTTGATGTTAGAAGGAGGAGGAACTAAAGTCCAAGTCTGGTTTCTGTCAAGAGCATGTAACTCAGCATCCATAGCCTGTTTCCAACAGTCATGTTGAGCAGCTTCTTTAAAGGAGAAAGGTTCAGCTTGGGCATAAATATTATGACAGAAAGCAGTATGGTCAGAAGAACAATTATCATAAGAAACAAAAGAATGCATTGGATAAGGTGTGGAAAAAGTAGAGCATGAAGTGGAAGCAACACCACAATAATATTGATCTAAGTATCGAGGCCTGTTTTGCACTCTATGAGATGTTCTAAGATCAAGACCAGTAACTTCAGCATTATCAGAAACAATACTAGTAACATGGTCCGTAGTAAGGTCATTGGCATGTGAAACAGGTAAAGCTAGAAAATCATACATGCTAATATTACAATTAGGAGAATCATCAATTGAAGCAATAGAGTTATCAGAAGGCAAAAAGAATGAGTAAGGAAAAATATTTTCATGAAAGATAACATTCCTAGTCACAAAAATAGACTTGGAGTGAAGATCATACAAAACATATCCCTTTGTTCCACATTTATAACCAAGGAAAACACATTTTAAGCTTCGAGAATCCAATTTAGTTCTTCTAGTATTAGCAGAACTAGCGTAAGCCAGACAACCAAAAACTTTTAAATTAGAAAAATCGGGTTTAGTAGAATAGACCAATTCATAAGGAGATTGATTACTGAGAAAAGGAGTGGGTAACCTATTAATTAGATGAACAACCAATTTAAGGGAATATGACCAGAAAATGTTGGGTATTTTTTCTTGAAAAAGAAGAGCACGACACACATTAAGAAGATGTTGATGCTTCCTCTCAACAATCCCGTTTTGTTGAGTAGTTGCAACACAAGAAGTTTCATGAAAAATACCCTTGCTATTATAAAAATCATTAAGAAGAAACTCTTTGCCATTATCGGAACATATAATAAAGTCTTGAAGAAGAGATATGACTTCTGTTTTATTTTTAAGAAAAAGAATCTAAGTAAATCTGCTATAATCATCAACTATAGTCAAAAAATACTTGTGTCCATCAATGGAAGAGACGGAAATCGGGCCCCAAATATTAACATGGATAAGTTCAAAAAATTGAAGAGATTTACTCGTGTTGGAAGAATATTTCAGACGTTTTTGTTTCACAAAAGCACAAGCATCACAAGCAATAATAGAAGGAGAACAAACATCAGAATGATCAGAAACAAGAAGCTGTAAAATTTTATCAGATGGATGACCAAGTTTCATATGCCACAAGTTACAAGGACTAGCATTATTAATAAGAGTAGAATGTGGTAAAGAAATATTTGTGTTAGATATACTCAAGTTACGTCTGTCTTGATAAATATCTAAGAGATAAAACAGGCCTTGATGTTTCCTAGCTGCTCCAATTGTTTGGAAGGTATTTGTCTGCATAATAAGACAAGTATCTTGGGAGAAAACCTTAAGACAAATAGTAGAATTAAGCAATTTTGGAATAGAGATGAGTTAAACAGAAAATTCAGGGACAAAAAGAGTGTTATGAAGGATAAGATTGCCCAAGACAATGGTACCCGAGAATTTAGCAATGAGAGAGTTTTGGTTGGGTAATTGTATAGAACTAGGAGAAATTGGTTTGAGATTTTGAAATAAAGATTTAAAAGGACAAATATGGTCAGTAGCACCACTATCTAAAATCCAAGAAGAAGAGGAAAAAACAAAACATGTGGGTTTGGTAGTACATTGATGAACAACAATAGCTGTGGAAGAAGAATCACTGGGAGACTGCTGAATCAAGGCGAGAAGAGCTTCAGACTGCTCTCTAGAGAAACCAAACTGAGCTTCAGCTTTGTCATCCTTCCCAGCACGAAGATCAGCAGTAGAGGAGACGATATCAACCATACTAGCATGAGCAGAGGGCTTCGAAGGAGGAGGTTGGACTTTAGTGTGTAGGTTAGAGCCTTGAGGCACACCATGCTTAATCCAACAAGAATCAGATAAATGTATGATTGGTTCAGTGACAATGGTCACAATATCTAGGATTGTGACCACCAGACCAAGGAAAGCGGCCTCGTCCACGATTGCTAGAGCTGGAAATCAACAATAAAGGAAAAAAATGCGGAAGGCGATTTAAATCTGATACCATGTTAGAAATGTATATGCCATGGGAGAAAGAAGAAAGGATGCGTACAAAAAACGCACAAGAAAAGTTTGGGTAAAAATCAACTCAAGAGAGTTTGCTTGCTCACTAATTTATTAGAATATATAGAGTACAATGTCCCATCATATAGAGGGAAAAGTAAAAAAAATAAAAAAATAAAAAAGAATATTTGATAATAATAAAAGAGAATCAAATATATGATATCTCTATCAATATAAATAAAATCAGGAGATATATAATATCTTTATTATTTATGTTGATAAATTTAATACATATGATTTTAATTTAGATTTACATGATAACAATTAGAGATGGCAAATAAACCCGTCTCCATAGGTATTGCCTGAACTTGTCCCCGTTTTGACAGGGAATCCCCACATTGACTGAGTATAGATATGGGTATGGGGAATCCCCGACTTGTTCAATTGGGCATGGGGATGGGTATGGGGATGTACATATCCCCGCCATAATACCCATCCCCACCATATCTCCGTTCTCATTTAAATTTTTAAAATATTCACAATTAATTAAGTAATCATATATATATATATATATATATATATATATATATATATATTATTTCTTCTAATCATTTGGTTTGTCATGAAACTCATTCGCATCTCCAATATATTTTTCATCTTATCAATACGTTTATGTAATTATGATGTATGCCAATTAAAATTTTATTATTATGTTTATTATGTGTTCTTTGTGTCATTTTAATCAAGTAATATATTATAACTTTTATTCGTATATAAAAAAAGAGATTCATTAGAATTTAAAAAATTGAAGTAAACACATTTAAAATATATTTTAATTTGAATATTTTTTTCCTTTTATATTTTTTAAAATATTTTTTAATTTTATCAACTAAGTTTCATTAATGTTTGTAGTTTGCAAATTTAATAAATATTTTGGTTCTCATGAAATTTTATTTAGTATTCTAATCTAAACAATTATAATTTATTTCAAAGTATTTGATATGGAAGAAACAATCATCCTCCTAATATTGAATATTTGATAATATTATGTTTCCTTTACCGTATTTTTTTTTATAAAAATTAATATTGAAGTAGTTAGAAAATGGGTACGGGTATGGGTACGAGATTATACCCGTTAACAATCATGTATTTATCATGTTTTCAAGAATTATTGTACATTTTTTAATATGCATATATCACATATCGTATCCTATTTTCAAAATAAACATAAACATATTTAGGGTATCAGATACAACGTATTGTATCGGTGCATCATAGCTTAAGATAAATAATGTAATAAACAATAACAAAAAAATATTTATTTTGTCACTTAATTTACATCATACTCATAACAACAAACATAAAAAGGTGTAGTAATATTTTTGTAGAAAAGGGTAAAGAAATTTATAGTGGACTTATCATAGTTAGATATAAAACAATTCTTTCATGTCAAGACCCACACTAGTTCGACATAAAATAGCTTCTTTCTTTTTACATCCGACCATGATAGGTTCCACGTAACTTTTTTTTTACTTTCAAAACCACCCTTATCATATTTCTACCTAGTCGAAAAAACTTGTGTTGTATGTCTTCTTCTTTTGCAACAAAGTTGTGTGAGGTGAGGGTTGCATTGTTGACCAAAATAAGGGTTTCTTCCATCTTTTGTGGTCAGTTTCCCCTGGAGCAACTTTTTGTCTGATTGGTTTTTGCATTAAAGTTAATTGTTAAACCTTTCATTCCCATTGTGACTGAGACTATTTTTGAGAAACTTAGTCATGATTATACACGAATGTAATTTTCACACATGCTCAAGGTACTTATGCTATGTTATCAGGTTGGACTACAAGTAAAAAATTGGCATGTCTTGTATGTAACTACCGCACATGCTTAAGGTACATAACAATAGTAAGAAGATATGTTAAATGTGTCAATGATGATGACTAGACTCAAAACATAGGTGGCGAAAGGATAGGAAATGTTTTGATGGTATCCAAGAATTGAGAGGAGCTCCTACTCCATTAACATGTACTAACATATTGGATATATTAGGTGATAGAAAACATTGCTTTGCAATGCTAAAAAAAGAAAAGAAAGAAGGGTGATTCTTGGTCGAAATTAAGTATATTCTTTAAGATGGATATAAGGAAAGACCTTCATCCTATAAATATAGGACCAAATAAAGTATTTCTTCCACATGCAGGATTTTCACTTTCATTAAAAGAAAAAGATATCTTCTATCATGTTTTAAAAGAAGTGAAAGTTCCAAAAAGTTATGGTTCCAATGTTTGTTGGACTAAAAAGTCATGATTTTCATATATTGATGCAAGACTTGCTAAAAGTAGCTATTCGAAAAGTGTTGCCAAAGGAAGTTACAAGAGTTCTATTGAAGTTAAGTTCTTTCTTCAAAATGTTATGTTCTAAAGTCATCATAATCGAAGATTTTGAATCATTGGACATACAAATTACATTAATTATGTGTGAATTAGAGATGATTTTTCCTCCATCTTTTTTGTCATAATGGTTCATCTATCCATATATCTAGCATATGAGCCTAGAATTTGTCGAGCCTGTACATAACCGGTGGATATATCCAATTGAAAAGTAATTATTTTTCTAAATAAATCTTTTTTTGTAAATTTATTTCCTCCACTTGTATTCCTAATCATAGTTTTATATTATTATAGATTTCTTAATAGGTTAAAGTCTTATGTGCATAATAGAAATTATCCAATAGGTTCAATTGCAGAGGGATATTTAAAGGATGACTCAAGATATTTGAACGATAATGTACAAACAAAGTTCAACACCCCACCAAGGAATTTAGATGGTCCAATAGGGAATGGAGTGATTACTACTTTGAAACCTTTTAAGTAGGAGCAAACTCATCATTTTGTCTTGTTTAATTATGAGCTCACCAAGTCATTTGTCATGTAAGACAATATTCATATTTTCGTCTTTTGTGTGAGATTTTAAATTCTATGAGCTTATATATTCAATTTTTTTTTTGTAGATAACATGAGGAATTTCTCTCTAGTAATGCTTAAGAAAAATCAACAAGAAATTGGAATATGGAAAAAGATCAATGTCTTATATTTCACAAGTGGTTTAAATACCATGTCAAAAATTTGGTTGAGTGAAGAGGTTCAATGGTTGGTTAAAAGGCCTAATACTATTGCTAGAAGATTTTCAACTATGTGATAAATGGTTACAGGTTTATTATTGAGAGTTGTAGACAAGAAGAAAATGTTACCTACCATGGAGTTTCAAAAGATATAATACAATTAGATTATTATTGACACTATGAATTTGTGTTATTTAAATGTGATTGGTTTGAAAGTAAGCAAGATTATTTTAGGTTAACATTTGTAAATTTTGGGAAGTTGATTTACAAAAGTGACCATTTCATACGTGGAACTTAAGTAAAGCAAGTATATTATATAGAAGATCCAGTTGATAATTAGTAAGTTATTACTAAAACCATCCCTAGAGATTTGTTTGATGTATATGAAGATTTAGAGAATAATGATTTGGAAAACTACTTGGGAAATGAATTATTAAAGAGTCCATTTTTGTATCAATCTATGATTGATGAAGATGAATGTGAGGATGTTAGTTGGTTTAGGGATGATGTGCCTGGAACAACAATTGATACAGGTACCGGATAATCATTGAACATAATATTAATGTTTCTATGTGCATAATTTTTGTTGTGTTGTTTTTAATGTACCAATTTCTATGTATATTCTTCTTTGTTTGTTGGTTATTTGAACATAAAATTTCAAAGTCAAGTAGATTTATGGCTAGTGGTGAGAAAGAAAAACCACTCTTGTTGGCCAAGAATGTTAAAGTGTCATTTTCAAGTGGTTCTACCATTGAAATCCTTGATGAGTTGGAAGAAATTGCATCAAGACCTAGTCAAACTCCACCACATTGGTTAATTTATATTTGTTCAATAATAAATGTAGTAATTTATTATATATGTAATAAGATATTATTTCCTAATTTTATACTTAATTAATAGGTTCTACTAGTAAGAGAAGAAGAGGTCCTACCAAAATTCTCAAGACTCATGGCTTGAGGTATGAAGAACGTTTACTGGCTCCTTGGCCTACCTGTTAAGCACTTATCAAGTACATTGAACAATTATTTGGGGACATAAGCTAGGAATGCACATTTAACTCCTCTAACTTTTACTAATTGGAACAAATTGAAAGAACATTGGGATGACATGAGGAAAACAATCTTGGTAATTCATTTCACTAACCTTTATCTTTGATTATATATATTACCTAAATTTTAATACTTATTAATTAATTATGATATGCAGTCAAAATTTGATATTGAAGAACATGTTAAAAGGTGGGATTTATGAAGCATATGCTAAAGTTGGAAGAACCATAAATGTCGATTAAAGATAAAATATTTTTTTCCAAATATGCCAGATGATTACAACTTCAAAAATTGACCCCAAGTGTTCCACTTGAGCAATGGAAATTTCTTGTTAAATTTTGGAAATCTGACATAGCTAAGGTCATTTGATTATTTAAATTTTATTATATGTGTACTTGTACTCGTATACCTTTGTTGCTTATAACTTCTGTCATTTCATATTTTTATTATAAAGGTTCGTTGTGAGAAGAACAAAACAAGTAGATCAAAATTTACTAATGTACATACCACAGGAACAAAAACCTTTGTTGAAATACAATACGAAGAGGTTAGACTAATTGCATAACTAATGTATTAAGGGTTGTACTTTTTTTACACAAATAATTTTTTCTTTTATATGGTAGGTGATGAAAAATATTGATGGAAAAGAGCCATCTCGTGCAGAAATGTTCATCATGATACATAAGCCTTGATCTCATTCATTATATGTATTTTTATAATTAATAGTTTTGTTTGAATAATAAGTTTAACTTTGATTCTTTTTCCTTTTTTAGTCGAAGCTTGAGGATGTAATTTCTTCTCATTCAACATGGCCAAAGAAAAACTCAACCCTAGATGATGTATTTTCTCAATTCTTTGGAAAAGATCGACATGACTATGTGTGCACATATGAAAAAGGGATTGCACTTTCAGATCTTTGGGGATCTAACTCTCAAGTTAGAATACAAAAATTAATTGATGAAGTTTGAATAAATGTTTAAGTTGAACTACAAAGCATGAAAAATAGAATGTAAGAGAAAATAGAACTAAAGCTAAAAGATCGAGTGAAGGAACAACTAAAAACCAAGCTGAAAGAGTTGGAACTAATGAAAATTGAGCTTCTAAACAACTTCAAACTCGCTTTTACTTAAATACCAAGCTATCCTCCAGAAGTAATGGTTTCAAATCAAATTTGAGAATGATTCGAGATCTAGAAGAGAGGAGGTGGTTGTTTAGGTAGTACATTTCTCTCTATCTAATTTTCTGTCAGTTGTACGGAATTGATGATCTAATTATTGATGCTTACATTGATTTTTACTATTCATTGGACATTTTAATGGATTGAGGACCACCCTTACACCTTGATTTGCCTCTATTATGTTATATGAATAAGTTAAACACAAACTTCTAAGAAATCAAATATCCTTTTTGCTGTGTCACACTCTAAGTGGCATGATTGGAAGAGAATGTGATAAATTTGATAATTGTATTATGCTAGTTATGGAGGGTTTTCTTTTTATCCTTTTGATAGTTCTTGATAGAGATATTATATTTTTTATTCTCTTTTATTATTTTTAAATATTATATTTTTATGATGATACATATTAGATTTTCCTTTTCCCCTTATATCAAGGGATTTTGTACTCTATATATTGGAGAAGTTTCTAATAAATCAGGAGACAAACTCTTTGAGTTATTTTTCACCAAACACCTCTTGTGCGTATTTGTACGCATTATTCCTTCTCGTGGCTTATACATATCTAACAATTCTTTTAAGATTACTATCAAAGTATAATGCTAATATCAAATGGGTTATGAAAAGGTTGAAGCATGTATAAAAAGTTATAAAAAATTGACTTATTCCCTAACTTAGGAATAAGAATACATTGTAAAACTAAAATGTGTATGTGTTAGAATGAGTACGATTGAATTTTCCAGGAACAAGTTTCAGATCATGTAGTGAGGTCATCTCACTTAATTGCCTTATGTTTCGTTATATGATTCGACATTGAAAATGATGGACAACGATGACAACATCTTTCATAACATGTTTATTTTCTTCATAACAATAATTATTGATGTAGCAGTAAATGTTTTTATTTTTTATCTTTGCATTGTTACTTTGCTTTTGTAGCTATTCTAAGTGAACTTTTTGAGAAAAATGCACATGCCTTGAATAACATCTCTTCTAATCTTGTTTCTCTTTACGTGAGTTTTATAAATAGACAACTTTAAATTATATTTTTATGTAAGAATTTAGTGGTTACAATGATTATTTTATTTCTTGTATTTATTGTAAGAAAAATATTTATTGTATTTGGGAAAATTTTCTTGTTTTTCCTAACACTTGGAAACCTTTTTGTTTTTTCTAACACTTAGAAAATCTCCATTTACTCATGCTAGTCCTAGGAGAAAAAAAAAGAGAAATGGAGAAAACTAACACAAAGTTAACTAAGATGTAATTAGCAAATTTTTCTTTATTTTTTTTATTTTATCTATCAATTGATTTTGTTAATAATATTTTGGAATATTTTTTTCTATTTCTTTTATCCAGGAAATTAGAAGATAATGTTGAAGTGGTCACCTTTGAAAAAAATCTTAACATTCTCAAATATCCATCCAATCTCTTTGAGCCTTTCTTGTAAGTCTTAATTCTCTAAAGTATGCTTATAATTATGTTCTTTTGGTTTATTGAGTTATAAACAGGAAAGGATTTGCAAACAATTATAAAGATATAAAAATTAATTCAGATAATTTTGAAAGGGTATATGAAGTTCAATACATTAATAAAGCTTAATCATTTAAATCGTTTATTAATTAACATTTCTTTTAAAAAATAGGTCCAGGAAAAAGTTGTTAAAGCATGGAACTCTACGACAAATAATGTAAGTCGCTTTTTATTCATTCTTAAAAAATTTAATATTAATTGAGCTTCTTATTTATGACATTTGAATCAGGAATTAGAGTCTTAGTTCCATACATTAACTAAACTCAAAAGAAAACTATATTTGAGTACATTAAAAGAAAGGTTATTGGTGTAATTTCTCATTTTATTTATATTTTTGTTGGTTCTATATAAGTATTTTTTTTTTGTTTCGTTATATTGATTGTTTGTTGATGAACTTTATCTAAGTGTTGTTGTTCAAGGAAATTGAAATAGGAGAAAGAGAACGTAAACCCAAAGTTCATTTTGACGGACTGACTTGAATATGGTGTGAATGTTTATGTATTTGTTAGACCAATTTATCAATGTTAACTATCTTTATTTACACTTGTTAGATAGTGCACATATATTGTTACATGCAAATGAGTGAAAAAAAATGACTTAAATAAGGTGTGAATGTTTTCTATTAGATACAACAAATTATCATAGCATTATATTTCAAAAGACGTTTTGCAAAACAATTTGATTTTGAGTATACAAGAAGAAAAAAAAAAGAGATTTAAAGTCAGTTATATGAATTTCTTCATACTTCATTTTTACATTCTGATAAACACATTGCATTTTTTGGTTGTAAGAAAGAACTAGATTGTATTATACTAACTGAATTTTTAGATATCTTATATGGTTGGTTGTTTTGAAAATAGGAAAATGATATGTTAACAAATTTTTTCTTAAAACTTTTTGACAAACTACTAATTTGGATAAAAAAGATGAGTTATCATCAAGTTTGAGGAATAAATATGTATATTTGTTTAGTCTGAGATAATTTGTAAGAAACATGGTATACTATTTAATTTTTACTCCTTTTGTTCTTTTGAATTATCATTAAGTAACATAGTATATTATAATAAGGTGAAATATTTTTCTGATGTTTCTTATGGTTCAGAAAATGAGTTCTTGTTTGCTAACACTAATGAAGATAATCCACCAACCCATCCATACAGTTTTCTTTGATTATTTGCAAGAACAACTAAAAATAACGAGATAAGTGATACAAATAGTTGTAGAGATTCAAAAGAATTGATCTATAAAAACTAAAATCAATTTTTTTATGATTTTAAAAGATCAATTGGTCACAAAAAAATGTTGGTGTGACTATTTATATTAGTGGCATTTTTATAATGTTGCCTTAATAAAAAAAACTATCACTCAATTTTTTTAGTAACAATTTTAAAATGTCCCTTTATTTCAAAAAAAAATATGTTACCAAAGGTTTATAGTAACATTTTTGTAATGTTACTTATTTATAAAATAAATTATTATACTAAAAGAGTTTGGTAACATTTTTTAAAATGATACATTTTCATTAAATAAATGTTACTAAAGGTATCTTGTAACATTTTTATAAATGTCTCAATTGATATCTAAAAATGTCACTGATGGTTATTAGTAACATAAGATATACATAACACGTGGTATATTGTTATTAAATCATATTAGTAACATTTTTTAAATGTTACTAATATATTTTTGTTTGTGTGTGTGCATACGTTTGTGTGTGTGTGGATTCTTCGTCAAAACGAGAATGGATTCCAACAATACACACGGAGACATGTTTATTTCGTCAAAACAAGAATGGATTCCAACAATACCCAGGGAGACATGTTTATTGTGTCATCCCTAAATACAATGAAGGACTAAAATTTTAGTTTTAGTAACCTAACAATATTTTTACGTAGACTTTTCGGTCCACTAGTGCAAAATTATGTTTTACAACAACGTTAGATAATTAACTAACCTTGCGAATTTAATGTATTTATTTTACAAAGTGATTGTTTCTATCTACTTTATATGAAACCAGATACAAAAAATTCATTTGTTAAAAGTTTTGTGTGTCAATATGGGGATTCTTCGTCAAAATGGGAATGGATTCCAACAATACCCACGAAGACATAGTTATTGTGTCATCCCTAAATGCAGTGAAGGACTAAAATTTTAGTAACCCAACAATATTTTTATGTAGGTTTTTCAGTCCACTAGTGAAAAAATATATTTTTACAACAACATTAGATAATCAATGAACCTTGCGAATTTAATGTATTTATTTTACAAAGTGATTGCTTCTATCTACTTTATATGAAACCAGATACAAAAAATTCATTTGTTAAAAGCTTTGTATGTGTGTCAATGTGGGAATTCTTCGTCAAAATGGGAATGGATTCAAACAATATCCACGGAAACATATTTATTGTGTCATCCCTAGATGCAATGAAGGACTAAAATTTTATAATAACCCAACAATATTTTTATGTAGGCTTTTCGATCCACTAGTGCAAAAATACATTTTTAAAACATTTAGATCATTAATGAACCTTGCGAATGTAATGTATTTATTTTACAAAGTGATTGTTTCTATCTACTTTATATGAAACCAGATACAAAAAATTCATTTGTTAAAAACTTTGTGTGAGTGTCAATATGTGAATTCTTCGTCAAAACGGTAATGGATTCCAACAATATCCACGGAGACATGTTGATTGTGTCATCTCAAAATGCAATGAAGGACTAAAATTTTAGTAACCCAACAATATTTTTATGTAGGCTTTTCAGTCCACTAGTGCAAAAATATATTTTTACAACATTAGATAATAAATGAACCTTGCGAATTTAATGTATTTATTTTACGAAGTGACTGTTTCTATCTACTCTATATGAAATCAGATACAGAAAATTCATTTGTTAATAGCTTTCAAGAAATATAGTTGAATATTTAGAGAAACAGAAAACAACCATTTGAAAGTTAAAAATGATAGTAACTATAATGTCCCTTAAATTTCATTTAGACATCTATACAAAACTCTGAAACTTATTTAATACGCTACCCTACAAAGAAAATTACATGGAACCATGTAAACAAGCAGTATTATTGAAATCCTAAACATGCGTAAGGAATTTTATTTTTACATGTAATTTTCTTCTATAACAGAACAAAACAAATCTTATATGTATGTTGTATGTATTTAACCACCCTCACTAGCTAGAACTTGGTGGTTGTTTGGTTGGTGTTTTGGTTGTTATTAAGAAAATGAAGCAACACAGTACTCTTGCACCTGGGGCATTTGGGGTTGGGGTCATCCTTTGAGAACAAAACATACATGAGGCATCGAAGACAACCTACAAGGAGCATCGATCTTATCTCTTCATTAGTCTCTGAAGACACGCATGACTCAGGATCCGATGAATACAAACACAATGGTGACGATGATGACGGGTTCGCTAATGATGAGTTTGCAGTTGTTGGTGGGGACAAGCTCAGCTCAAATTCCAGCTTAGCACTCCTTCCTCTTTCATTACTCATCTCTGTCCTTTCTTAACAAACAAATCTCCAAATAGATCTATAACAACATAGAAGTGTAAGAGATGAAAGTTTTATTCATATGAAAGTACAATATAGAAGTTCTAGATTCACTTACAATAAGATAATTAAAATAAATTGGTATGATGATGATGAGTCTGAAATAATGATTGAAAAGAAGCACAGGACAAGCCCAGAAGAATCAGACAGCTAGGTTTATTGTGTTTGATATAACATGTCCAAAACAGCCATGCATATATATATATATTGCAGCAAGCAGCAAAAGGGTTGGTTTTTCTAGAGGATGTGTTTGACCTGAAATGTCAAATTTAATTATTGTGGTTAGTGAAGGAGCCAACCGTAAGATAGAAAATTATAACAACGAAGGTTGCAGGAACATGAACAGGATTAAAAACAGGTCTGGTATATCATGTGAATTCAATGGAATTTGGCTGCGAAAGATACTGTTCCATCGATGTGAAAGCTGCATGTTTATCCTCTTACTATTCCTCTTCTTTGATCCAATTAACACACGAGAAAAAAAGGGATTTCTTACACGCCTGTTTGTTTAATTATGAGGATAGATTGAAAAGTCTCCGATTCGTATTTATTCATTTCATTGAATAAAGATTGGTTTGGGCACATTGAATCAGAAAAGCTGTTTGGTCCATACAATCCACAGGATATTTTCGTTTGGTGAAGCCGATTGGATCCATAAATTGCCAAATTTGACTATTCCTTGCGTATAGTTGAACAGTTGAACAAACTATAAACATCGTCAGATCCAAATTTAATATTACATTTTAATTCAATCATGTGTGGGAGCTGTCAGGTTACAAACACTTACAGTAACGTCCAGGTCTCATTTGCAGTTCATATTCCCTACTGAGTTTTTAGTCTAATGCTTATTTATTGGTTCAACAATCATTTTTTTTTACTTACCGTTCAAATTTCTATCTATCATTGTATTCTTACTTTTCAAAAAACAAAACTTGTATTAATCTCTGCAGAGGTTAAGTTTTTGTTTTGTGTTGTTTCCATATGAATGTTTTAATGATCAACTACTGCTACGTACAGAACATAAATATTGGTGTCAGTTTTCGATTACTCCATCTGTCCGAATCGTAGACCATTTATAGATTGGGTTGGTGTGGCACTTGATGCCTCTTATCTTGCTCTTTCTCTTTGTCTTACCTTTGTTAGGGTTTTCCCTGTCTCTCTTCTTAAATGCATTTTCTTTCACTGTCAAAACAGCAAATGAATCCCCAAGCTTGTAAGCACATATATTTACCACAACTACTGTTTATTTGATTAAGTATTTGCAAATTTCATTTAGTTATCATTTGAATTGTGTTAGAAAATGCTGCAGTTTATGACTTTTTTTCAATATTAAAAGCAAGTTAATGTCAATGAATACAAGATTTTGTGGCAAACATTGTATCTTTGACCAAAGAAACACAGACATAGATGGATATAAAGAATCTAATCACGGGATATTTCTATCTTTCGGCGCAGATTAATTTCCTTCATGTGATTAAGCGTTTTCCTAATTTTTAATCAATAAAATGAAACCATAGTTATTTTCCGTGGGAAAACTCTCATACCATTAAAAACTGTTGATACCAAGAATCATTAAAAATCTCAAAGCAAATTATGGTTTGAAACTTGAATTGGTCGATATAACAGCTTGGAGGAAGTAGAAAGCATAAAGTCTAAAGAAACCAGACTCAGTTGTTATATATAAATAGAAAAATAATTTTTTGACTACTAAATTTTAATAACTTTTTCTTATAACTTTTGAATAATATTTTTTAAGTAATTTTTCATTTTTTTATTTTTTTATTCTCGATATTTTAAAATCACTTAAAATATGATATCTCATATTGTAAAAAAAAAAAATTATCAACATTTAATAGTCAAAATATCATTGTGAATGTAAATAACATGTCAGATACGTCTCTTTGTCAAACTAATAGAAATCGTTGAGTTTTATTTACTTTGTTTGTTCACACTGTTCTCTGTATTTCAACTAATGCTTGTGTGATTATAACTGGTCGAAAGGTGGTTGAATGTTTGACTTTTAGTATTTTTCAAGTAGAAATCTGATTTGAAAAAAACAACTTTGTTCTGGTTTTCATGACACTGTTATGCATTGCGATTTCTCACTGTTTCCCTTAAAACTTTGATTTATGTTATCTTAATAGGTTTGAAGATTCAAGCTTGGAAGAAAATCTCTCAGTATTCAATGCAGTCACTGTCATCATTATCATATTTTATGTTTTGTACAATATTTTGCTCGAGGATGCCCAATTGGGCTTTCCTAGCCCAACCTAGCCCGTTTAGAAGTAACAGAAAACCATTAGACCAAATAGATGTAATTATATTTGGGCCTACATTTTCTGGAATTAATCTAACCCATCATGGTAGACTAATACTTCTTAATACATAAATTTCTTAATGGGAATTAAGCGAATTAAGAATTAATACATAAGTCATTATTAATGGGAAACTAAATAAACTCAAAGTTTAGCTAGTTTGACGACTTAGATATTTATGATACATTTATTTCATATTGTGCTTACAAATGTCAATAGCTATTAACTATACATAGCTTTCTCAATAATTTCAGGCCATAAATAATTGACATATTTGCTTTATGAATATACAATCATATGTAAGCAATAAATAATAATTATTTGGTCATAAAACCATTTCTATTTTGTTGATATTTAAGAATAATTAAAACTTCACACGTCAGGTTAAAAAGGAGATTTGGAATCCAAAAGCACATACTGATTCTTTCCTTTCCCTTTGGATAACATACTTTTTCCAATTATATTATTATACCAAACTTTCAGACTCCGCACATGAACTTGTAATACAAAATCAATTAAATGACCAAAGTACAAGAACTTTTGATGGTCCATGTTCAGTGAAAAAAAAAAAAATATGCATACATTTATGGTCCAATATATGATGACGTGAGTTTCAAGATAACTTTCGCAATTCGAAATCAATTCTTTTTCATACACGAAATACAGAACATTAATAATGGCAACAAAATATAAAATCTATACATTTCATAATTAATTAAACATATTCAGTGCAAAATATCATATAATAAAGGATATTTAATTTACAGCGAGAACAGTACAAACTTAACAATACCGAGAATAGAAATGGTCTCCAACATATCAGTTTGGGAAAGTGAGTGAATCGATCTGAAAATATTTAAATATGAAGTTTGGGTTATTTGTTCTAAAAGATGAAAATAGAGAATTGTAAAAATAAAATTTCTGAATGATTTAATTGATAAAAAAATATTTTAATAGATTAAAAGTGTAATTTATATTTTTATTCTTATGGTTAAATTTAATATAAAATAAAATACATTTTCTTAAAACCAATTGAAAATTAAATCTGAATGATAAATTTATAAAATATATATTTAATAAGTGTAATTAATTTAAAATATATTTAATTGATTGAAAATAATTTTAATTAAATATTACATGGTAAAGAAACGAACCACCACGCCATGGTCAAAAGCACACACGAGCCACAATAAAAAAAGGTCAATGTTGTAAAACGAAAATTTGAGCTGGCTTCTTCACTCTCTAATCTTCTCCCTCAGAGGATGGACGGTGGATAAACTTTCGCAAATCATTGCTCTAACATCCTCTATTAGATCTCTTTCGAGTTTAAATATCGTAGATAAAATACTACTACACTCAAATTTGCTAAAGAAATATGAATTTAAATCTTATACATGAAACAAACATGTTGAAAATGATATCCCGTTTAAGACAGTCATTAAATTTATCAGTAAGCAGGAGGAACCAGTCATCACATCTAAAATATCACAAAAAAAGATTGACAAACCAACAATTTTGATTTCATTTTTTGGATGGGTTAAATGGGTCAAATAAGTCCGTCTGATTGATTTAACCGGTATTTCCACCCATACTTGTTAATAAGAAACGAGCAAACCAGTATACGATGATCATATTTCTATACCATTCAACAACTTTTAGAACAATATTCGAACACTACACTTTTCATTTATATAGAGTTAAAAATCGTTATTCAAACGAGGACCAAATCTTCTACAACGTTCCCTTCAAATGAATTCGGGAACAACTTCACAGGTTGAGCATAATGAAGAACATCATTGCCGCACTTGCTGCGTTTGCTTAATCCTCTAAAATTTGCTGTCGCTCAAGCTCCAGAATCCGATCAGCTAGAGGGCTTACAGTGCCATTTATAGTTCCATTGCGTCCTCTACACTGTTGCAGTTGTTCCTGGAGATGCCGCACTAGCTCATTCAATCTTTGAATATTCTTCTCTTGAACTAAAATAATCTGCGGCCAAGAACACCAAATTCAAGAAAAACATCAGTAAATATCCTATTAAAATAGTATAAGACAATTCTGTCGTGATTTTTGGGAGCTCGGGATAGGCACGTAATTCATGTTATAAATGGTAATATTGGTTCAGAGGTAGACTTGGGGAATGTGGAAGATGAAGAGGATAACAGAAACGAGAAAATGGGAACACAATTAGTACAAACAGGGAGGAATTGAATCACAACTGAATGGGACAGGTGACATTCAGGATAAAAGAAGACTGAGATTGGATGGGGAAGTAGAATATTTTTGTGCAAGGGTAAGACGGGTGGAGTGCACCGCTGAGTGGCAAGACAATAGCTGAAATTTGTTCTTTCCTGGTTTCTAGTTGATTTTCACCTGTGTAAGGAATTTGGCTCCGTTTATGAAAATACATAATGCTGATCACTTCTTAATCTCTATTGAGTTTGATGTCAGAGCTCCTAGTCCTAAGAGCTGAATGGTATCTATAAGGATGAGAGGTCAAGTTTGAAGCTTTGAAACGAATGATGACATGTACAAGGTAAGTGGCAGGGCTTGAGGTACCTTATTTCACCCATAAGATCCACATTGATATACTAGGCTGAGTGATACAGAGATTAATCAAATTTCAATCGATGACTAAGAGGTGCTTACTGACGTCCAGGTTGTCTGGATGACAAACAACTATATGAATCTGAAACGTAGTTCAGCAGACCGGGGGACACTGATGAAGCTGTATCAACTGGGGCAAGATTGAAGTTGGGTATCGGGGAGGTTTTTTCAGTGCGAAGAACAGATTTTCCAGTACATGTGTCAGAGTAAGCAACTACGTATACCATTGTTGGAATTTATTCTTTCCTAGTTTCTAGTTTATTTTCTATGCTGTGAGGAGCTTAGCTCCGTTTATCTCAGTAAATAATACTCATCACTTCTTAATCTCAATTATAGAGAAATTATAACATCATAAATGGGGTAAGACAAAGGTATGTGAATATAATACTAGTTACGCACAATGAAGATAAGCCACAATAAAACTACCTAATTTTGTGTCTCGTTAAATGTTACAGTTTCAAATTTACTATATAATAATCTTTCACATAACAATTGATCAACATACATTGGAATACCCAATGGAATGGTTGCAACATTATAACGAATGGATGCTCCATAAGCCAATAACAACTAATAAATCTCCTAAATGTGCACCAGTGAGTTTTAAAAATGAGACATTCAAAACTATGCCCATACATGTATCGCCGTACCACTCTTCCCCCAGTGAGTTTTTAATTGGCATATTGTTTCCAGTTATAATTGTATGAAGTACAAACATGAAGTCTTTAACACAGAATGATAACTTTGGAAGTTGGGAACCTCCAACAAACCACAGAAAGGGCATAAAACTTTCTGTCACACAAAGATGACTTGTATTTTTTTGAAAAAAAATTATATGGAACAGAAGCTGAGCACTCCAGATGAATCCAAACCAAACATATGCAGGAATTTACCAAAACTTCCTTAGCCATATGCAGAAGATGACAGATGCCACAACAAAGCACATCAACAATCAGGGGTGGTTAGAAAGGAAAAACCGGTGATTCATGGCTGCAGATCCAAGATTGAAAAAGAGCTAACAAAGGAAAGCAACTAACACTAGCTTGAGGGATTTTGAGTGAAGCAATAAGGGTTAAATCACTATATGAATGGAAGTGAGAGAGTGCCCATAGAAAGTATTCCACTATCCCTTCTTCCTTCCCGCCAATTCCTTTCTGCATCTTCTTTATACACACTTAGCTTCCAAATCTCTACAACTGGAAAGCACTCCTTCATTGATATTTTATCAGTAATATAAGTGCAGATAAGAATTGTACATATTTATGTTTTTTTATTTACAGGTTCCTTACATGCTGCTAAGCTCAGATCACTCATCTTGATTTCATGAAATTTATAAAATTCTGGAAACATACAGTCTCAACTGATTTTGCAGGGTGTTATTTTATTCTTCTTCCTAAATGGCCACAAGACTACATAAAACGATTCTTGAAAAGTCAACACTAAACTCCCCTTCATCCCTCGCAAAAAACCACCAAAATATTCTATAAAAAAAATGAGTGAACCAAAAATGGAACATGGTTGAGCACCTTGAACCCACCCACAATGCCAAATTCATGTACAGCATAATGACACGAATAGATCCAACCTAACACAACGAAGTACACAAACACTCATCCAAACAAATATATTACCGTAGCAACAGTAACCATCTGTGTTACAATCTCAACACCTCTCAGTGGGAAAATTTTCCTCACTCGACTTTTATAATTGAAATGTACCTCATGCAACTTCAGCGCAAAAAGAGCACAAATCAAAAAACTGTAGGCAGATGAGTAAAATAAGCACACCACACGAAACAGATGCTACATCAAACAACACAAGTTACTAGTTATATCAACATAGAAATGCAATTTAAAGCATAAGACCTTCTCCTTGACGGTTTCCTCAGCCTTAGAAATTTGATGCTGCTTCTGAGACACGTTGGGGTTGGAGTCAACATCGGCCACAAGCTGCTGCTTCCACTCGAACTGCGAGGTGATTATGAGTATAATCAGCAAGAAGACAAGCAACATGGGCCTCGACATGGTTCCTGATTACAGACCTAGCACCTGGTCAACATTCAAAGTCAATTACCCACAAAATATACTCAATTAGTTGAATTCGTGCTTCCAAAAGCTAGCATCGAAATTAGGGTTACTGGGATCGAGGAATCGCACAGAAATCATGATCAGCAAAGAAGAGGAAGAAGAAGAAGTGGAAGACTTACAGATGGATGTGAGGGAAGAAACCCTAAATTCATTATCGGTTGGTAACGGTTGGGAGTGCAGGGTTAGGGGAAATGGAAAAAGCAATTTGTCGAGTGAATTGGGAACAGAGGGAGTGATGCAGTAAGCAAATCAAATTTGGAAGTTAAGAGATTCTTTACCGGCAACGGCAAGAGGGTACCATAAACTGCACTGCACCTCGATCTTTCTCTCTCTTTCAACTTTCCACTTTTCTTCTTTCTCTCAACCATTTACGGAAGTAATTTCCAAGATAAAAGCCCTGATTCGTTGCGGTTGGGAACACCTAATTCTACCCTATACCGCACTTCTCAATATTCATTATGTATGTTCACACGTAACAAATCATTGAAGTTGAAAGAGGTGTGTCGATTATAATTTTAAGATATCAAGGAGTTGGATAAAAATGTGATTTTTGTTGGTGTGATTATAGAAAAAAAAAATGTTTATGTCAAGAATAAATTTAGTGTTTTTTATTTTTGGATTATCTTTTGAAAGAAGATAATTACAATTACAATCAATAAGAGTTAAAGAGACAAGAGTTAGACTTTTATTTGTTATATTTATTATTGACATATGGTCAAGAGTATGATATTGTTTTTTCAGTCAAAATAAAGAAAGTACTGAAAATTATAATTCTGGATGAAAATGAAAATGTTAATACCACAATTGAAAATATTGTGTATAAAAAAATCTTCAAAATTATTTTAAAAAAAAAACATAAAACATTTTACAATAAATAGATTTAAGGTATATATATCTTCTTATTTTGTTGCTTTATTTCAATTATAAGGTATTTTTATTAAAGTTACATTTTAAGTTCCTTAATGAATTAATAACAGATAAAAGATTTCGATAAAAGCTCTCGTTACTAATAAAAGCCTTCTTAACATTCAGATTTATAACCAATTATGTGTATTTTAATTTGGACATATAATATGAATGATTGTATAATTATGTTATTAAAATATAATATTGCATATTTATCATGTACTTACAAAATATTATAATTTAAGTTATCCCGACATTCACGCGGGTAAAAAAGAAGTAAAAAAAGAGTTTATATTTCATGGTATTCTCTTTTCTATCAAGAATTCGATGCAATGAAAGTATATAATTTTACTTTTCTGAAAAATCTCATCCGCTAAGTTTCTTGCCACGTGTGTAATATTTTTATGTACTGAAAAAAAGTCCTTATCTTTTCCAAATTCCCAATCCTCATCCACTACAAACCCCATCATTCATTTGTACACGAAATCTACAAGACTACGCTAATGCAACATGCTATTACGAAATAAGCGGTTTAACAAATTGCCTAAACTTGCGTAGCACTAATCATAGCTTACAACCCCTTAACATTTCGCTTGTCTGACTCCACCCAACAAACACCAAAAATATGAGAGTGAAAACCAAGAAAAGAAGCGCCACCAAACTGTTGCTTATTCCGGCGAAGAAGCTACTCTTTGACGACTGCATTATTGTGCTTCGGAAACCAACCACTGCAGGAGAAGAACGCTTTGAATTCCCAACCCTTAATCTTATTCTCCGTTGTGCTGTGCCTTGCGCAGGATGCATTTGTGCAGCTTCATTTGCTCCTGTGTGACCCTCTGCTGAGATTGATGATTCGTCTAGTTTTATGATATCATCCTTCAGTATCTCTGCATAACAATCCTCTTCATACACCTCCTGCAACATAACAGGTCAAAAAAATGGATAAATTTCTCCATGAATGTAAAACCAATTAAGTTTTCTATTAATATGTGTATACCTTTGCTTGATCTGAAGATTCTGTCAGCGTAGCTTCGTTAACTGGTCGAGGATTGGATTCTGAGACAGAATCAATTTGCTCATTGGAAGGAGAACCGTAACTGCTACTGCTCCTCTTGGAGCTACATCCTACCTCTTTGTCCTGCTCACAAACATCCCTTTGATCTATACCACCACCTTCTGAAATGGCACAACCACTTTCGTGTGAATTCACGGGATGCCTTTGACTTGAAGAAGCTCTATTCGAATGATCACTCAAACGGAACTCTGTGTTCCTCTTCAGCCGACAAATAACCAAAGAATCCTGCAGATACATAGTACAACAAACATACAACTAAGAATCCATGAATCTGAGTCATGTCATGTGACTTTTTCTGTCTTCACAGCTAGTTTTCTATAAATTCCAATCCTTAAAGGAATACGTTACTAACATTTCTCTTGGAATATTGCAACAATTATTCACCTGAGACTTGTCATTGATGCAGTACTCGTGCATAATCCATTCAGTCCTCTCCCCTTTAGGTGCACGCCCCAAGTGAAACACCAATGTCCTCTTTGTTCCTATAACGTTGGAACCTGACTTTACATTACGCTCTTTGCCGGTGGCCTTCCAATATCCACATTCAGTTGCCCTTTTACTTTGTGAACCATTTGGGTACTTTCTTCCACGGGGAGAGAAGAAGAACCATTCGTTATCTGATTGAATGAACGATTTGGCTGGTTTCAAACCAGTACTATATCAGCAAGTCAAATCCATTGGTGGCAGATTTAAACATGCTTAACAATTTTAAACTTTTACATGCTGTTTTTTAAATTTACTTAGAACATGAATATTGATTGCAAACAGACAAACTCAATCTACATATCTTGGTTTCTTTCTGGTTGTTCTGTTTTCACTTCAGCATGAAAGTAGACAATGACGGAGGAGACACATGTTTTTCATTGTTCAACCAAACACACGACATTATGCATCAAACACTATCAAAACCAAATCAAATTCTACAATGAGGCCAAAGTGCAGAAAATTAACAGTTGGTAGAATAACTAGGACTTTACAACAGAATATCGTTGTTGTTTTAACTATTTATACAAAAGAAAAAACGCGTTGCTGAATAACTTTTACATAGGGGTTTTTAACAATTTCAACACAGCAAGCAAATTAATTCATGTCGAATATGTGTGGGTTTTACATAGGGGTTCAACACAATGTATGACTTCAATTCCAATTCACGCAATGCAAAAATTAGGTGGAATGCCCCTCCTTGCATAAGAAAGATGTTTGTATTAGTATATAAAGTTGACAAATTTCGATGTACTTGCCACTGTCCTACTTACACACAACATAAACTACAAGTTTCACCCACCCCACATGGATCATTTTGATTTTCTATTTTTCAGCATCACCTGTGATTAGTCAACAATTGAAAAACTCAGCTTTCAATTATACCAAAACTAACTTACTCGCACGGAAATCTCCAACCTTATAACTCAGTTTTTCAAAACGAGACATGTTTAAAATCTAAAACGGTATCAAATCATCTACCAACTAAACCTAACAGGGTTGTCTTGTCTTGGACCCCATACGTCCATAACTATGACCAATACGCGTATGGAACTATATCCGACTTGTTACATGTGACATGGATATAGACATTAGTTAATTAGTTAAGACTAAAATTACACAACTAATTCTCCACCTAAGAAGAAGAAGTATTGAAAAAACAAGACAATAATCTAAGACACATGCAATCAGACAAAAAGCTTTGATTCAGAGAGAGAGAAAAAGTATTAACCTGGTAAATCCCAAGGCTCGTATTTACAGAGCTCAACCTCAGAAATGACTTGAACACTCTCTTCATGGCCATCCAACTTCTTCCTAAGGTAGTAAGAAATCAACTCCTCATCGGTGGGGCAGAATCTGAAGCCAGGAAACATGGAAGAAGCAGCGATGGACATCTGGGCTTCCCTGGAAACCCCTTCCATGATCCAGTGCTCTGTTTGTGGTGAAGCAATCGGCGAGAAAAGAACAAAGAAAGGGAAGCTAGGGTTTAAGGTGAAGGTTGTGCATGGTTATAAAGGAACAGGGTTGGTGGTGGAGGAGTTATTCCTTGGGGGGAGGAGTGGCTCTGTTTGGGAGGTTGAATGCTTTGCTTGGTTGTGTGTGGCACGCAAACTGCCACGGGTTCTGGCGTGGTCGTAGAGCTTTTGAGAGAGTCGGCCAAGAATGTATGAAATGGAGAGGTGAGGTAACCAAGGTTCGCTTCCATTTCCTTCTTGTCACGTGGCCTCACATCATCATCTCCTTCTTTCTCTCTTCAAACTCTTCCACCGTTTCTTGCAATCAACACACTCACTTCTTGTTGCTTCTAGCACTCCTCTTTCAGACACTTCTTTTTATATTTTATTCTTTCTTCTCTCCTTCCTTTTCTTTACCCTTCATGTGTATTCAAACCTTCGCATTCCAAAACTTACTTTTCATACAAAAAAGTTAACCTCAAACAAAGGTTACTCTTTGCTTGCGTACCAGGTTTAAAATGAACAATTTCAACTTGGTAAATATGTCTCTCTCTTTTTCTGTGTCTGTCTTCAGAAAATACTGAATACACGTAACGTGACTCGTGAAGCCAAAAGTTATCAGCTTCTGTACTCATGCAGTGAATGACCGTACACTAGATAAATCCTAACCAAAATATGTATGGAACAGTTTTATGTTGTAGAAGAGGGACATTTTTTTGAGAGATTACGAAAATGTTTGGGCGGTGAGAACAACAAACATGGAGTGTGAATAGCAGGCCCAAATCCAGAGTAAAGCTCTGTTTTTTAGTTGGACACGTGATGTAGGTCCAGAACATATATAAAGAAATGTTGAAGGAGACTAAAGAGAAAAGAAAGAGAACAAATATAAAGTCAAACAAAAAAGGGTCAAATCTGATTCAGAAAAAAAAAAAGTGAATACTTAGAAGAGAAAGGAGACACGTAATACAAAAAGCAGAAGAGAAAAAAGAGACACGTAATAGAAAAAAAATAAGAGAAAATTGTGATTCATTTTATGCTGTACGTACAGTTGTATGTCAGAAGTGCGTACGGAATGTTTTGACGAAGCCAAAGCGCGGGACCACAAGGTATGGGAGAACAAAATTTTTATCATTCTCTTCTTTTTTATTTTCTATTTCAAGTAATATTTAATTTCTAAAGATGCTTTAAAACATTTAGTTTATAAAAATTAATACGTGGATTTGTGTAGTGGATTCGCCAAAATTGAGATTCCTGAAGTATAATGATATTTTTAAAACCTTACAATTCAATCTTTTTCATCCTTTCTATGTTTATGATGTCCAACCCAACACATAACATAAAATATCTTTAAGAATTTCTCTCTTTTCTGTATGCACATCAATTGAATTTTTTTCTTCATACCTTAATTATTGACACTCTTCATCCTTCCCAAATCTTAATATTATAGGTATATGTATCTTCATTTAAGGCTTGACTTTTTCCCCTCACAAAACACATTTTTTTCTTCTCTCAATTTATTTCTTATTTTTGTTTTCCAAGTCAATAGTACTGTGAACAAGATGATTTAAATCTATCTCAGAAACTTATATCACTTTCGCATGTGACATTTATTTTTCCATTATAAACTCCTTTTTTTATAAAAGTTATTATTTTTGAATCACATAGCAATAACTTGATACAATATTATACATATTGTATCGAATGGGTCGGTTGTGTCCTAGTCAACTTGTCAACCATCGTGATGGTAAGATTAATTCAAAAAAGATTTGCAAGTTACGTGTAATGTCAATTAGTCAACCAGATGAAATTATTTCAAAAAAGATACACAATTATGCATTTTACAACGAGTGTGTGCCAATTGGATTCTTACTTAGTGTCAACAATTGAATTGTCCTCATAATTCCACCCTAAACTCCATTTATGTAAGTTATGTGTAACAAGTAATAGCCGAGCGATCCCCTTACAGGATCAGCAGTTGGATTATCCTCAAGATTTTATAAATAATTTGAATTGTGTTAAGACAAAATATATTGTTTAGAAAGGGGATTTTAAAAGAAATTGAAATTCTAAGAATTTACAAAAGTAACGTAAAAATTCTTCGTACTTTTTCCTCTTTCAAATTTATGTCTTTTCTTTTGTTCCTATTATCTCTATGAATTCATCTCAATTAGGATATTATTGGCCCGACTTTGGTTGAAACATCATCAACTTGGCTAAAGTGAAGACATTATTGATTCAACATCGTTTTTTCACCTAATGTCAACAAATGTTTCTTGTAGTTTAAAGTCAACTTGAATTATTTTTCGGCTGTAATTGTTAAAGTATATTTCTGTTGTTATATGCTAGTGTTATTTCTCAACTTATGTTAACAATTTTTTTTTACTAATATCAAATATGATTTCTTCTATTAATTTGATGTCATGTTGGGTTGTTTTTGAACAATGTTGATTACAACATAACTCAATGTTAGATCTCGACTAACATTGACAAACTATATTTTATTAATTCAAGCAGAAAAATAGTTAACATTGATATAAACACTAGTGCAGATTTGACATTTTACTTCGTCTTATAGGTCTCGGTTATAGCGGAACCAAAGCCTATAAGGAGGCGGTGGCATTTTTGCAATTTCGTCCAACTATATTGTTTCGGGTGTGTGCAAAACCGGTGCAGTAAGAGGTTTTAGGCCTCGGTTGCAAAAGAACCGAAGCTTATAAGGCAACCCAGTAACCAAAATTTCAAAAATGCCATCAGCGTCAACACTTTTGGCTTCGGGTGTTTCTGGACCGATGCAATATGAAGAGGTTTTTGGCCTCGGTTAAAAAAGAACCGAGGCCTATAAGTCAGCCAGTAACCCTAATTTCAAAAATGTCACCAGTGCCGTCACAATTGGCTTTGGGTCTTTATTGACCGAGGCCATAAAGGGACTTTAGGCCTCGGTTATTAATTGAGCCGAGGCCATATGCCCTATTTAGGTTTCCAAATTCGCTACTTCGCATTGTTCACCTTTGTCCCTGAGCGAACACTTTGCGCGCGGTGGAGGCATTCTCGTCTTCGTTTTCTCGTGCGGTGGTGTTTGGTTCGTCATTGGCGAAGGAGGCGTGCTCGCGGCTCACGACAAAGGCGTGATTTGGTGGTCACTCTCTTCCTTTGTCTACGATGGTGATGGCGGCACAGTGGTAGGGTTGCCCGCAACAGTGGCTTGAAGTTCAAGAGGTGTTGAATCTCTAGATCTCTTAGTTCTACTGGTTCGTGGTGGTTTGTCATTGTCGCATTCAGACCGTGCAGTGGTAGCATGGGTTGCTCGTTCAGTGTTGTTGAAGGTCTGGCCGCGACAGCGTTTGCCGACGATCTCGGTGGTGAGGACGAGCGCAACAGTGCTAATGGTGGTGTGAGCAAAGTACCCCTATGACTTCGGGTCCTCAGAGAACCGAGGCAGAAAAGTATCCCCTATGGCTTCGATTGACACCCGAGGCCAAAAACCACCATTTTTTGCCTTACCCCAATATGTCTCAGTTCTGGAACCGGGACAGAATATTAAAAACAACCGGGGTCAAAAGCCCTTACTGCACTAGTGAAATTAATTTCTAGTTGGTATTCTTGATTTATTTCTCTGTGAATTGCAAGATTGAAAATAGTAACTTTGTATATTGTCATAATTAAAGTGTTTTATTAAAAAAATTTAAAATTAAACCATTTGAACAAAAAAATAATTCAAATGCACATATTTAAATTTTTTACAATAGTAATTCCTTTTGTCCAAATACAAAATCATTGTCGAACCTAAAGTGAGACATATAAAAGTGTGACAGAAATGACATAGTCTATATTGTTGTTGTGATCCACCACTCAATAATATATATGTTTCACGTTCTAGTTTTCCCATATTTTTTCAAACTTCACACCCCATAGACAATACAATTTATTCATCACCAACTTGTAGAGAGTCTAAAAGTCAGAGCTTCAACCATAAATATCGTGATCAGCATAAAGTACAGGAAAAAATTTCTTAGTTACTGGCACATCAGTTCACGACTTGTCAACAGGCCCAATCCTAGTTGATCGAGTTGATCGAGGAGAAATTTTGCTCAACAGTCAAGAGTGACGCGTAACACGACAACATCATAATTTTGACCAATCCAACACACACTTACATGTGTTTTATCTGAATCATGAAATCATCATTTAGGAATATGCATAGGTTATTATATTGTTAACCGACATAAAAATACTAATCGATAAACATGAAAACCGTTAACTAGCCAGGATACATGGAAGGTAAAAAAATATGTATAAATTTATTTATAAAACGAATTAGGTGACATGGTATTGGTCAAAAGAAAAAATGAATTAACTAACCGGAATAAAATACACACGTTGTTATGTCGTATATGCTGTATATCTTCTCCCTATAACGTTTCTATTCAACTGTCTCTTTTTTCTTTTCCTTTTCCGTCCAAGCTTGCGTAGGTGGAACCGACCAAACTCAAAGAACAAACTCAAGAACTGTTTTTTTTTTTTTTTTGGGTCAAAAACCAAAGACCATGAACCAAAAGAGGGAAACGAAAATGGTGAAAGAGACCAACATGGCAACCATGTCCATTGCACTGTCTCTCCGTAGTTTTCTCTCTCTGATCTCTCTCTTCAAGCGGCAGAATTTATCGAACCTTGCTTTGGCTTCTTCGGGATCGGGTTTTCGTCGCGCGCCGTTCTCCATGGCGTCTTGCAAAATCACGAAGCTGTCCCTGCCGGTCACGTGTCTCCCCTCCGTGTCCTCCATCGTCAGACTCGCCTCCCTCACGTGCACAGCGCCCCCGGCCTTCCCGCAGCACGTGACCCTGATAACCCACTGGACCGTATCCATGGTCACCGCGAACAAAACCTCCAGATCCCCCGTCAGCCAGTGCCGCCGGGCCGCCACCGGCCGCCGGCTCGAGACGTTCGCCGCGCGCTTCCGGGTCGGGTCGATGACGATCCAGCTCATCCCCAGATTCTCCTCCAGGTGGGCCAGCCACGAAGATTCCTCATCGCACTTCGCGAATATCAAGGGAGTGGGGACCACCTCGTTGGGGTCGAGGAGGTCCACCCAGAGCGGGGAGGAGAGGAACCATCCCTTGTGGGTTTCGGTTGTGATGACGCGCGAAAAGACGGGTCTGCCCTTGTAGTAAAGGTCCACGGCGGATACAAACTCCGGCGGCAACCGCGTTGGGGTGGGGTGGGGAGGAGGGGAGTATTGGATGGAGGGAAAGGAGTCGGAAAAGACAGAGCGGTGGGCGGCGGGGAAGGTTTCGATGAGGGCAGCCGCGTGGGGTTGGTTGAGAGAGGGCCATGTGGCGGCGCAGATGCTCCGCCAGAGGCTGTGATCGGTGCAGAGACGGCGGAGGTGGTGGGTGGCGGAGGATGCGGAGGCGAGAGTGGGACCGTCGAGGCGATTAAGGATGTGGGATTGAATGATGTCGGGGTGGAGGATGGTGATGTCGGAAGAAGAAGAAGAAGTGGCGTCCATGGGTGGCATGAGAAGAGACTAAGAATAGTGAGTTTGAAATACTTAGTTGGTTGGTTGTAGTGAGAAGGATAAGGATGATGGATACGATGGTTTTGTTATATAGGTTGATGATTGATGATTCAATAAAGCGTGTTTGCAATGTGTGCATGTGAAGGATTAGGATTGGGATAGGTCATATATAGACTTGTTTTTAAGACTTTTTTTAGCAAAACAACAAGTTGAGATGAGAGTAGGGTCAAGCACTCTCATTAAACAAACTATCTCCATATTTCGCTTCTAGATTTCTTATTTTTTATAATTTACATACTCTTCAAATTCCAACTAAGGGGTCTCCACTCTCTAACACTTCCCTTATTAACATCTAGTTTACAATAAATTATACATTTTATCAACCAATTCCATTCGACTTATTCGTATAAACAATTACTTTATGCTTTACAGCGTGCCTGTTCTTTCTCTCTATATATATTTTAATTAAGTTGCGTGTTTTCTTTGTGCAGAGTAATTATGTTTGACTCATACCCAAAATATAAATATGAGATTATTTGCTTTATTGCGTATATTTTTATTAAAAATTGGAATTGTTTGAGTTAATTTTACGCCTCCCGTGCACAGAGTTAGCGCATAATCTGTAACGAATAACTTTTTAGCAGATTAGGTTCACAACTTGACAGAAATGAGATGGAACAAAAATATCCTGTTAATGATACAAATGTTTGTTTGTTCCTGCAACACATGCATCATGGTCCATCCAACAACCTGCTCCATCATTTCCCAAAAAAAAAAAAAAACCAACCTTATCCAATCTCACTTTCCGCCATCCAACTTTTTCCATTCTTTTTCAATTATATATATATATATATATATATATATATATATACTTCATTTTATTTGTATTGTTTGTAGTATTTCGTTTTCGCTAATAATAATATATTTGAAAAAATATATATTTAGTTTATGTTCATAATGATAATATTTTAAAAACAACAAAAGTAAACAGTAGAGTTATTTGTCAATTTTTTTAACTAGAAAAATAAATATGTTAACAAATTTATCATTACTATTTTCTAGCGATTGACTATTTATTAGGGTAACTGAATTACTAATTGGCAACATAATATCACTGACTGTAAAATTGTTGGATATTAGTAACTGATTTGATTTCAGCGACCCGAAAATGGTAACTGATTTAAAATGCGGTAACATTTTGATGCGGATGGGATTTTAGGTGTTAAATAAATGAATCAGCAACTGAATTGGTGTGGTGTATATAACGAGTGCCATTTTTTAGTCTTTATTCGTAATTTGTGTGTAGTATGTATCTTAGTCAATTTTGTGACCATTAGTATTCATCGAGTTACTTGAAGACTCAATCGGTGTATAGTACATACAATTAACAAATTTAATCCATATTAATTATGCTAGAAGATAGAAGTTTTAAACCTTCTTAATTATCATACAAATTCCACTACTTTTCCATTTACACTTCTTTAACGACGGGGTCATTATAGGTTTAAATTATAATTATATTGTTTTAGATATGAGTAACTTATATTTAATCTATTTAATTAATGAAACCGTATTTTTCATAAATATATATATATATATATATATATATATATATATATATATATATATATATATATTATTCTTCTTTTTATTCAATGTATACAAACATCATAACACAAATTTCTTTGAGATTTACTTACTATATTTACTAAAAGAGCACTTACTAGTTTATTGTCTCATTATCAACATTTGTAGCATTTTTTGGAAAATTTGTCAATAGCATATACTTCAAATAAAACTTAATAGTTTCTTGATCAATGTATATTTCGATCACGGACGGAACTAAAAGAAAAAATTGAGGGGTGCCAAATTAAATTTTATACAAAAGTGTAACATAAAGTTTATCATCAAAATAATATAGAAAAAAAAAGTCACTCTTAGTCAAAGTGATACTCTAAACTCTTTCGGTGACTTGAAATTTTCAATCATTCAATAATTATCGTACTACTTGCTAAATATTTTTAGATCACGCTCTAAAGAATTTTTAAATTCATTACATATAACTCTAGAAATTTTATAGAGATCTTTGTTTTTTATTTTATTCAATTCTTGGACTCATGTAATTTCTCAAATTTAGTTGACGTAAATGCATTTTTTTCATTTTTATCACAAGTCTTTCCCTTGAAAAAAGATTAATATTTTTATTCTTTATCATAACTTTTCTATTATAAATTTATCACTCCTCACCTATTTACAAAAATATAAATTTATCATTTAATATAGATTTATTATCTTTCACCTATTTATAAAAATATAAGTTTATCATCGTAGTATACAATAGACAATTTTATCACAAGAATAAAACAAATTGCTTAAATAAGAAAGAAATAAAAAATGAACTTACTCAAAAGAAAAAATTGATATCCAAAATGTTTCATAACTCTTCAATTTTACGGTATTCTAATTTAATTTTGAAAAGGATGAGAGATTAATGATAAAATTTGGGATAGAAATAAAGTGTAAAAAAAAAGATAAAGGTACATGGAAAGGGAAAGAAAGAAAAAAAAATAGGGAAAGAAAGAGAAATTAAGAAAGAGGGAGAGAGAGATAAACTAAATAAAGAAGAAAAAAAGGGGAAAACGTTTAGAGAAATAAAACAAGTTTTGAAAAATATTTTCTAAAATTTATATAAATAATATATATATATATATATATATATATATATATATATATATATATATATATATATAAACTACACGACAAAACAATAGTAGGAAATTTGTACTTCAAGTTCTTGATCAATGTATCTTTCAATAACATGTTTTTTACTATGATCTTACTTTTGAAAATCAATAATATTAAATTAAAAATGAACATAATTGAATACAATATTACACTTTTTCACAAGATTATACGAATGACTACAAATAATATTTGTTGTATAAAGACGTAACAATTATGATACTTTAGACCATTAATGTTGAATAAACACAAAACTATTAACATTTGAAAAGCTAATAACTTTAAGACAAAAACTTGTTTTCTCTTTTTAGACCAAGTATCCCAAATTGGAGGAAAATATATATGCTTATCCATTTCCCTTTTTCGTCTCAATTAAATCCATACTAGCATTCACACCATTCTTTACCTTGTTTATGAAGTTGGTAAATGTTCTAATTAAGTTGCAACACATCCCGTGAACAATAATTTTTCAATCAACAAACCAAGATAAATGTTTAATTTTAAAATCTAAAAAGTAAGGAGTGGAGGCCCAAAATAATCTCATTGTTTCCTGATATGATCTTTAAAAAATGGATTTAGTACTATACTGTATACGTGGACCACATGATTTGGCCGTAATGGAAGAAAGTGAAAGCAATATGATTTTATAGAATATTGTAATGAAAAAGAAAATAAATCACATGTCAAACTTCACTTCGTACACGCTCTATCACTAAGATGTTTTAAAAAAATTACATAAATAAAATATATGGTATGGTACCTCAAAAAATTAAAAAGTTGCACATAAAAAGTTAATATATTGAATTTAATATCAGTGTCCAAGTTTCATCTTAGAAACTAGTTAATCATGTTCATGAAAATGATAAACTGCATCACTAAAACCAGTTTCATTTAAAAAGGATCGCAAAGTCAAGTATTCCTTTATACTCTTTCGTCCTTTCACTTTAGTTTAGTTTGGTCTACACGATTTTTTTGAAGTATAACACTTCGACGGTCAAATTAATTTCTGTTTCAATTAATGTTATAGTAAATGTTTATGAAAAAAATTCCAACTATTTTATCTAGGGCATCTATTTATACTATCTATAATAATGGACTTTTTCCTTTTCACTAGGAGCTTAATCATTCAATAATTAACATAGTATAAATTAATCGAGATTAATAATTTAATTAAGATATTTGTTAATTTGTTGACTATGGTAGTCAGTTCCGGTTAATACACTGTCTAAATGAATGTTAGAGACAGTATATAAAAAAATTATATTAAGATTTTGAATCATAATTTTCATGTCTCATGTAATTTTGGTTAACGTTTCATTATTGCTGAATCTATCTGGTCAGTTCAAATTTTATTATTTTTAATTCTCTCGAAAGAACCATCGTATTTTAATTTATTTTTTAGTGTTTTTGTTTTGAAATATAGGATTTTGTTCACTGAGAGAATTATTGTTTGAGGAGACTGATCGACGGGTAAGCACCTCGTTAGGAATTTGTGTGTGAATGTGAGCACGAATATGTATGATATCGAAAATCCATAATCCAGTTACTCACCAAGAGATTTGCAGGTAAATAATATAGTATTTTTGTAATTTTACAAGAATAACACTATCATATGTGGTGGGGAATGACGTGAGTGAAGGATTCTATCCTAGCAAAGTTGGAACGGATCCACGACATGGCTTAAGAGAAGGGATTTGATTCCACATCACTTGGATCCAATCCCACATTATTTGTTTTTTTTTTCAATTTTAGTGGTTAAAAAATAATAACAAAATAAATTTACTCATACAAATATCAAATTATATTACTTTTTTTACATAAAAGACAAAATAGTAATATAATCAATATTTATATTAAAATATATTTTTAATTTATCACATCAATTAAATTTTTCATTAATTTTTATAAAATTTATTTTTAAATCTACTCATAACCACCTCTAAATTCTTTAAAAAAAAATAACATATAATCAACTCTCGAATTCACTGAAACTCGTTTACTTTCTTACTTTCAAATCCTCTTTCAAGTGAACACGGGTAAGTGAATAAAGTTGACGAATAACGATAAGATGAGAAACAGTTAAATGTGTGGTTGCAGTGTTTGTGAAGTTTGGTAAATGTGAATGTTAGCAGTCACAGGCTGAGGCCGGAGGTTAAGGTTTGTTTGGACCAATCAAAAGTCAAAAACGTAAGATAAGTAAATTTGTGTGGGTCGGCCAAACTGATTCCATTAGTAGTAATTAATGAAGAATCACCATTTTCAAAATCTAATTAACCAATACTAAGCCGTCCCTCACAACATTACATTTACATATTTCCAACATAATCTCAACTAACAAACTTACTTAACCAGTTTGGTTTTTGGATCATAAATCAAATCAATCAGAATTATCCCTTAATCACTCACTACGCTAGTATAGGTTTTTTTTTTTTTTCTTAAACACTGGTTCTGATACCATGTTAGGAGTGTACTTTAAGTCTAACTCAATTTCATAAAAATCGATTTTTAAGATGAAAATTGCACCCACTTATATACTATGAATTGTCATTATCTCTAGTCGATGTGAAACTTTCAACAACAACACCACCCAATAAATTGAACCTGTCTCTTTCAACATTTAAGATTTGAATATGTGTTCAAGATTTTCGATAGCTGTTCTGATAAAAGCTTTAATATTTTTTTGTCAATTACACCATTGTTGATGCAACTAGCTGTTGTGCTGTGTCACTGCAAAAGGTTAGAAGGAGTTAGAACAAAATAGGAACAACTAGGAATGCAAATTGGTGATGGTGGTTCATTTGTAGTTGACACCATTTTTTCCCTTGTCAACTGTTTGCAATTTGCATACCATTTTTTCTTCCACCAAACACATACTAAACCTTTGAACTGTGCATTTTGGTGCTGAAAAATTTGCAGTTACCAATACTGTCTCAACTCAAATTTGAATTTTTTAGCAACATGTGCATTTTGTGCTGAAAAGTCTTGGCACTAATGAATGAATGAATTTTGAGCAGGGGTGAGTTTCAACTCAAGACTTTTGAAATGTGAGGGCAAATTAATGCATTGTGGTATTTTATGGACTAAACTCTGTTTTTTCTTTTCTTTTAAATATTAAATTAAGTAATTGCCGGCTCAAACTGGTCCAGCTTTTTATACATGGATAATCATTTGACCAACTGAGTCATTCTTTGAATTAATTGAAAAAGTGTTCATTTAGTATTGAAAAAGAGCTTTTTGGTTGGGAGATGGTTTAATATAAATGATTATAGTTACGTTTTTATTTTTCATATCTTTACTTTAGAATAGATTGATAAATTAGAATTTTAGAAATTAATTAGACGATCACGGTAACATCAAATTAAAAAAACATATGGGTAAATTAAATTTCCATCTGGTGATGAGAGTTTTGGGTTGGTTTATAAGAGTGATTCTTGGAAAAATTTTCAAAAGTAACTGAAAAATTTATGTTTAAAAAAGTTAATTGTTCAAGAATTTATATTTAAGACTCATTTGATTATGTGTCAAACTTAAGAGGGAGTCTCGTAGGAGTGAGAGATGTGTCATTATAGTATTTTAACGTAAACGTAGACTTCTGTTAAAGAGTTTCAGAGAAAAATGAAAAAGAGAAAAAATAAACCTTGCCAAAATGGAAATTATTCAAGAACCTATCAATCAACATCTAATATTTATAGGACCAATTTGAGTATTTATTAATTAAGAGACAAGCACCAAAAATACCTTTCAATTTAAATGGTTATCAAAATATCATTTAATATGCGATTATGTGTATCCTAATATCTTACATTTGTTAATGAATTCAATGAAAGTTTAAACACAAATTTTAGTTACAATATATATGTGAATAGAATAATGTCTATAATAACTTGGACAGTCAATTTCTAATATAATATTTGTCACTGTCTAATTTATAAAAATTAATAACTAGTATTTACTTATAAATAAATTATAATCAAATCAATATAAATGGAATGCTAATAAATTCTTTTATTAGAAAACCAATCATTGATATTGTTGATGGGTGGACCAGCCCACCAGCCCACCAAGGACAGGCCCACTTATATCGGACTATAGGGGCACGCTTTGCCAGTTTTCTCTGCAAGATAAAATAGCAATTGCTAACTGCATTTCTCACTGAAAATGCTAAAAGGGAAAAGGGAATATCAATGGCAGATCAAGAAAACTTCTTTAACTGGTACAAATTCAGATTAACAACAAAATCACGAACTAAAAGCATAGCAAAAGTACCCTGGATTTCAGAAGCAGAAAATAGCTGAGATGCAATGAGAAATCTGACAGCAGAGTCAAACTAAAAAATAGTCTTCAACTTCTTGAGGACAAGTTTTCATGCATCAACATATTTCCACATGTTATCATCACTCATCACCCCATGTTGATGGCCCTCCATTTCCAAAATCTACTACTGGAAATGAAAATGAAAGAGACTCCATATTCTGCATTTTAGCATTCTTAGGTTTGGTAAATGAAGTTACTGTGATTCCTGCAAATTTCACATCCTTAGACACTTTCTCCTGTGTTTTCATTTCATCACCATGATTCTGATTTTGAACATCATTGATTTTAAAAAGCTCTGCAAATGAAGCCTCTGCATCGTCAATTATGTCAAGTTCACTTTGTTCCTCATTCTTACGTTTCTTCTTCAGCTTCTTTCCAACCTTGGAAACATTCTCCTCAGAAGCAAAACCCTTGTTGTCCAAGGGCTTGTCATCCTTTTTCACCTTTTTCTTGGTTGATTTGTTCTCCATGTCAGGATCAACAGTAACTATAAGATTGTCTTTCTTTCTATCTGCCTTATCCTTTTTCCGAGCTTTACTTCCCTCAGCAATCACCACCATGTCTTCCTTCTTGGATACATCATCAGTTTTCTTCCTTTTCTTACTTGATTTTCTCTCCGAGTCAAGATCATCTGTGGCTTCAAGGTGATCATACTTCTTTTTATCTTTTGTATGAAATCTTGCACTCTTTTCTTCGCTGCTGTCTTTCAAATTTTGACCTGTCTGGTCTACTGAAAAATCAGGAGTTCCATCAACTACGCCACCTTGCTTATTCTCAGTATCTTTATCTACTGGTCTAGCATTGAATATCTGTAGTTTTGGCAGTGCCTTCTTAATCTGTACCATTACACATAGTAAGAACGAAATTCAATAATCATGTGCGACTTCACATAGAATAAGAAGCACAATGAGATCACCTTTCTCGTAATTTTATCAACTGTGGCAACAGGATTTCCTTGAAGATTAAGATTTCTCAAATTTGTGAGCAATTTGACCACCTATAAATGTAACATGATGAATGAACATGGTAAAGGGAGTTCTAGGAAATTGTAGAATATGCCAGAAAACGTGAAAACTCTAGATATGAATATCAAACCTTTACTTCTGACCACCTCGTGATCACATTATTCCCCACATCTAAATTCCGGAGCTTTGAATTGAGCTTTAACTCATCCGGAAGAGACTGAAATCCAAATTAAAGAATATTAAAAAAATCTTAAGCAATGACTTCATGAAATAAATATGAATTCTGCATCATGTATTATTGATACATGATATTGATCCAAAGTCACATAAAAAACACACCTTGATCTCATTGTGAGCAAGGCGGAGCTCGCTCAACTCAACACAAGACTTGAGTGAGGTGTCAATACCCTGAAGCTCGCAATGAGAGAGGGAAAGCTGGAACCAAGAGAGATATCATGAGCAATAGGAATACAGTGGTGAAATAGGCATCAAAGGAGTTCAACATATTGGGGCACTTCTTACCTTCGTGATAGATTTCACCTTCAGCAGAGCATCACCAATATTACGGATAGGATTTTTTGATAGAACTGCAGAAGTAGATATTTGAAGATTATTCAAGGTTTTTGGTTACAATTATGCACACCTTTTGTACATATTCCAGTTCTAACCATTGTGAGTTGATGAGATATTATCTGGCGAAAAATAATCATGCATTTCAAACATACACAAACATCTGTAAAAGAAAAAGTAAAATGGTATTGGTTTCCAAGTATCCATATCAAACAAGATTGAAAGCTAAAAGATTAACTTCTTAATACGTAATATGCCCCATTTACATAAAATTATCAATGACCTTTTACAACTTGAAAATGTGCTGCTAAACCTCCTAAAAAATAGAGCAAAAATTACACTGACATCCCTCTTTCTTTAAAATCATACACAAACGTCCTCTTTGTGTTAAAAAATATTACATTATCACCTCTTTCTACATTACACGTGCACTCTCTAATGTAGAAAGGGATGTGAGTGTAATTTAAGAAAATCTTGGGAGGTATCATTGTGATTTAGTCAAAAATATATTTAATATATCGGTATCTATCAAGAAAGTACTTTCAAATTTGCAATTCATTTCATCCTCATTGGTACGGGTTCTTTATTACTCGTTTCCATGTAAACTTTGCTTCAAGAATATAGAATAAAATAACTAAGAAACTAAATAAAAAAATAATACAGCCTATTGTGCATTTGTGAAAGAACCATAACATTATCCAAGACATATCAGACAATAAAATGATAAAGAACAACCAAATCTTATCCCACTATGTAGGTGCTGAAAGCATCAGACTGAAGGTACAATTAATCATACCAAGAGTGTTCAATTCTTTCAACTGATCCAATTTGCAAATGGAGGAAATGTTATTTTCTGCCAAAGCCAAAAAGAAAAGTAAGAGTAAAGAAAAGGGAAATATAAATAATAGAAATTATCACTGCTAATATTCTTCACATTGTTCTAAAATAGATGTGGTTAGCAGGTGATCATGTAAAAATTCTCACCATTCAAAATAAGAGCTCGGAGACTAACAACTGAAGCGATCTGATCAATTGATTTAAGCTTATTTTTCCCTGCATTTAGCACCTGGTTCACATATTCATATATTACGCAGGTCATTTGACCAGATTCAAGAAATTGTTGAAAGGAAAAAATATGTACCACCTTCTAACAACTAACACACCAGTAAGTTTAAGTTGTCACTAAATTTACTACTTACTAAACCACTTGAAAAAACAAAGCACACATGCATAAGATTGACAGTTAAAACAAAAATGTAACGAAACAAAACCTAAAGCAGCTTACAGTGAGCTTAGTTAGTCCTTGAATCCCTTCCAAGCTTTCTAATTTGTTTTCTACAACGGATAGCCACTTCAAATTAGCACATGATCTCAACCCCTGGTGTAGCATGCAGAACACATCACTCAAACGCGCCAATAATTTAAAACAGATACAAAATGCCTTTTCTTTTCTTCAATAAAGAAGATGAAGGAAATAAAGTACCTCAAGTGAAGTGAGGTTGTTGAACTTAAGGTCAAGCTTTTCCAAGTTTATGAAGTTGGCCAAGCATGTTATCTGGGTAAATTCCAAAGTAAAAAAAGTCAATAACTTTGGTCGTTATAACCACAAAAACGCACATAAAACAAAAGGGTATCGAATCTAACATCGGAAAGAGCTTTGTAAGTGAGATGCAGAGTTGTGACGGAAGTTGGGTCGGAGACATTGTTGTCCTTCAAGACTTGTTCGGAGCTGAGGCGAGTCATTGCCTCTTCTCTTTCACGGCACAAACAGTCATTCAACGAAGTTGCCACTAACCTGCAAAGGGTAATCGAACTTCTAAACCTATATTCACATAAAACCCTATATTTTTGTTCTGGTAATAAAAAAAATATATCAATGATAATTATGCCTTTGTCCTATTTTTTAAAAAATATCGGTATGGTCCTCCATATATTTTTATTTTAATTTGGTTCTTGTTTTGAAAGATGTAATGCAATTAAGTTATTTTTGTTACTGAAACAATAATAATGTTAAAGAGATGCTACGCGTAAAATTCTGAATTTTTTAAATTTTTTGAATTTTTTTGAATTTTCTTTTTATTTATTTTAAAAAAATTTTAAAAATATAAAAATTTGTAACGTGCTACGTTGACATTGTACCACGTGACAATGATAATGTCACATGTCATTTTCTCATTCTTAATTTGGTTCGTGTGTTTCAAACAATTGGATAGAAATTATTGAACTTTACACATTTTAAAAATATACAATTATTTGAAATATAAATTCAAATAAAAAACAATATTAAAGTATGATGTAATAAAATATCAATATAATTTATGAATTTTTTTTCTTAACATTATTTTCTATTAACAACTTTAAAATAATTTTAAATAAAGTTCAATGTAAAATATAAATTTAAATAAACTTAATTTTGTTAAAAATATTTACTTGAAATATCAATTTTGGGTAGAAATATTTTTGTACATTTATATAAACATTAAATTTGGTTTCAATTTGGAGAAAGACAAAATTGCTTAATTTTTAAAAAAATTAGGACTAAATTGAGACAAAAATTAAAATACATGACCAAATTGAGAATGAAAAAATGACACCTAACATAATAGTGACATGTGGCACTATCACTACTACATCACGTTGTCATTGACACGTGGCACGATGTCAGCATGACACATGGATAATTTTTAAATTAAAAAAAATAATTCAAAAAATAAAAATCAAAAAATCCTGACATGTGGCATCCCCTTTAATGCTGCTACTATACCACTAACGAAAATGACTTGATTGCATCATATTTTCCAAAACAGGGACCAAATTGAGATAAGAAAAAAATAGAGGGACCAAATCGATATTTTGCTACAAAAATGGGCCAAAGACATAATTAAACCTAATTTTAATAAATTTATGGGTTTGATATTTTTCGTCCCTATGTATAAGACATTGTATTGAATTTATTTATTTCATTTTACAAGATTATTTAAAAACTATTCCGTACATTAATTTTTTTCCAACAAAAAACTTAAATAATTTTAATCGTGAATAACAAAAGTTATGGATAGAGATGTCAACTTAATTATCTATAGGTTAGTCCTTATTCACCTTTCCTTAAATCCTCTTTTAAAGGTCCCAAATTAGGGGGCCAAAGAAAAAGCCCTAACCCTCAAAATCCTCTCAAGTGGGTTTGTCTCAAGAGTAAAGTGACTTGGCTCCTTAAAAAGAATATTTTGAGTCTCACTCAAATACCAAGCCGAGCCCTCTTGGATCGATTCAAATTGAAATTCAAGACTGACCGACTGGGTCGGGCAAAGGACGGACACGAGTCGCCCCGAGCATACATTCGAGACAAGCCTCCACTGGTCGTCCCAGGTCGACTATCAAGATGGGCCATCTGAGTCGACTGTCGAGATGAGCCATTCCGAGTCGAAGACCACAACAGACCACCCGAAACGACAGTCAAGACAAGTTGATCCGGACTGACGGTCGAAACGGGATGCTCAAGGCCAACAACCGAGATGGACCTGTTGGCAGGGGGAGCCTTTCTTCCATAAACGAAGAACAATTTTGATGATGTCTACTGATCTAGGATAAAACATAGCTTGGTCCAGTTAGGTTATGCATTAGGAAATTAGCTTCTCTTTATCATTTGTATTTCAGGCTTGCTGTGTAACTCTGTATATGATTAGTTCTTTAACTAATGGATTAGCTGTGAGTATTGTACTAAGTGAAAATATACTCACGATAATCGATTAGGTAAATAGCTAATTGAATTAGTGACAGCAAAAACCTTTGTATAAAAGCTGTTTTGTAATCTGTTTTGGGTCTGGAATTTTTTGAGATAGATCACGCAGTCTGCATCTGGAAAAGAGCAATCTGAGAGACACAAGAGCTTCAGAAGATTCTGCAATAACCCAAGCACAGATCCAAGAATGATTGATGGTTGACTCTACCATGATGGATCTTGCTTGATTCAAGGAGCATCAAGTCAAATCTGCACAATTTAGGTGTTTTCGTTTCTTGTTCTGTTTTCTGTATCTTTGATTACAGTAGCTTCAGTGGTTGAAGTGTGGACCTAGGTGCAATTGTGTGGATGCATTGCTCCTAGGGGGAGTTCTTGATTGTTGAATCAAGTTCTTGGGTTTTGGGGGTTAGAATTACATAGGTGTGCTTGTAATTCTTGGAACCTTTCTGTTTAGTGGAATCCTCCTAAGTGTGTTACTTAGGAGAAGACTGGATGTAGATTCTTTTTGAATCGAACCAGTATAAATTGTGTGTCTTGCTTCCTTCTTCCCTCTCATAATCTTTCTTGATTGATTTAAACAGTCCATTAACCCAGAACTGCAAAATTGATTAATTGAGTTTTAAACCTTAAAGACTCCTTCAAGATTCACATTAAGTAAGTGAAAAACTCATTAATCAATTCAGATCCCTTTGTGGTTAAGAGTATTAGACAGAACTGTTTTTAACAGGACCAACTCAAGCTGACAACCGAGACGAGCGGAGTCAGGCCGACCTGAGCCGACAACAAACATGGGTCGGCTCAGATTGGCTGAGGTTGATAATCGAGACTTGTCAACCCAGGCCCACGACCAACACTGGTTGGCTCAGGCCGATGGCCAAGACAGGTCACCCTAGGATGACGACTAAGATAGGCTAGCCCGGATTGACGGTCGAGATGAGCCAATACAAGTTGACCCGAGATACAGGCTAACTCATTTCGATCGAAGTTGACAACCGAGATGGGCCAACCCGAGCTGACTGTCGACACAGGCTAGCTTGGACCAATGAATGAGACAGATTGGCCCGAGTCAACAACTAAGACAAGCCAACCAGAACCGAGAAAGTTGACCCAGGTCGACAACCAATGAAAGGGTGTTAGATTTTACACTAACTAAAAATAAAATAAATTTATAATATATATAATTAAACATAAAATCCAGCTTAATAATCAATTTTGTAATATTGAATTAAGCTAATAATTCTTTTATATTTTGTTATTGTAGTGCAAGATGTGTTGGTAATGGAGTGGCTTGTTGCAGTAGATGTTGTTTGATAACATTGTCAATGGAGGTAGGCTTTCCCTTTCCCTTCATTGCTTTGCAGAATGCTTTGAAAAACAATGTCTCACTAACTTGGTATTATAGTTTATAACTGGATCAACCACAACTCCTTCTAATCGTTCAATCTTTTTCTATCTTTGTCATAGTAAAACCAACTTTGGAGGCTTCCCAAGGTTACTGCAATGATTTAGCCTTCATCCTTACCATATGTGGAACTTTCAAATAGTCCCATTATGTCAAAACAACAGCTAAAACTCAAGTGCATGTTTCATAATCAATCAATAGACGGTTTGGGTATTGTTTTATGAATCCATGAATGAGAAGACCAGAGTACAAGAGAATAGCGACTACTGCTATTGATCTTTAACAGTGACCCTACCCGATTCACCGGATAAAACTTTTCAAATATCAATGCCAAGGAGTTTGTTAATATTTTACAAAATGTTTAAATATGGTGTGTATTCCGAGAAGCAAAGTGAAATGTTTTAGGTGTTCCTTCATATCCTACTTCTGGGGATTCAGTCCAATCCTCTCCCCATCCTTCTCCAACAGTGTACCAAAGACCAAGATGGAAAAAAAGAAAGGAAATTTAAATGTTCCGACTCAAATGAATGTTAGGGCGGTTTCCGCTCCTGTATATCATATACTGAAATTATTCCTCGAATATTCACAACAAGAAAGTCTTCATTATTACGAAACATATGAATACTTTTTAAAATAATGAAAAAATGTTTCCTTTCTCAAAATCAATATGAAAATGTGAAAAGTATTGTGTCCTTCATTAAGTCTTCCAATAATAAGTAAATCAGAAATTGATACTTATGTTATCATAAAAATTACACCTTAATTCAAAATAGAGCCCAGAAGTTGTGTTTTGCAGGCAATTCTGTTGGTGAGTTCGGTTTTATTATATAATCATTTTTAAAAAAACAAGAATTGGCATAGGTGAGGAAGGAGGACCTTCAAGATTTGTTTTCGTGGTGGATCATGATAGGTTTGCGATTCCAGCTACAATTTTTGGACCTCCAGTTGTCTCATCAGTAGCATTTTAACAACAATTTCATTGACTTTCTGATAGCCCTTGAAGCAGTGTGCTAGCTATGTTTGTCAACTCTAACGAATCAAATGTGCCTCTTCACCACGGCTTTTTCCAGGCATGTTTGGGATCTTCATCGACAATGAAGAGTTAAAACTCGTATTTCAAGGTAGAATGTATTACTCAAGTGAATACAAAAATATAAACGTGCCGCACCAAATGCGAATTTGTGGTCGCAGCTTAAGGTTGGATTTAATTTCAGTATCAGTCAAGAGTTTTCTACCTAAACGAAGTGATCAGTCAGTATTCATTTTGAAGCGAGTCTACGAGTACCGGCTGGTTGATTAACACCGCCAGATATTACAATACGGTGAGGAAAAAGGAGCTGATTTGTCATCAAAAGAATGGTTCTCAGCTACTCTCGTCATCCATCAAAAAAATTGGGCTGATTATATATACTTGCATTATGCAGCAGTCCATTTTCTTTGAAACACTGACCAATGGTGCTTGCTATACAAAGTTTTCTCGATATAACAATTTATAAAATACACAATAAACAAGGCTCAATAACAACCTATGCACCCCCTACACAATTTGGTGATTTGTTTCAATCTATCAACATAATTTGTGAAATCGGTTCCGAATCGCTAACATCTGGACCCCACCATTTCCTGTCACGTCACGCCACTACAATTGATATGCCAGTTAAATTGCAACGCCTTCTCTAAAAAACTGTGACATATAGGAAACTAGCTAGACCAAAATGGTAACCACAAAGCACAACCAATTTTACAAATTGAAAATGACTGAAACATTTCAAAGTTCAGGACATAATATAGCCTGGCCTAAAAATTATAGCAAATGTAATTCAGCCCAAAAAAAAAACAATTCATCCAGTGAGATGCTAATTTAAAACCTCTTGAAAGTCATGATTGATGAGCATTCAGCAGCGCTCTATAGACCATATCAATGAATTGATTGTCCTACCACACAGCCAAAAACAACAAATTATTAGTATAATAATAATTTACCTTGGTAGGAGATAAAATGACTGGATCATACAAAATTATCCACCACAGACAGCCATTTAAGATCACTAGCACAGAATATTAATTACACAAGCACCAAGCAAGTAGACTAACCTGAACAAGCACCAGAAGAGCATCTCGAACCTTTTCTCTAGAAATAACAGGACTGTAGTTTGGAGAGGGAGCAGGAGCAAGTGATGGTGGTGGATTTGGTGGTGGAAATGGCTGTAGCAGTGGAGCACCGTATGGACGTTGTACATTAACAGCAGGATGAAGTGGAGGGGCAGTAGGTGTGGATGAAGACGCTGGGGGTATCATCATTGCTGAAGAAGGGGGAGGGGCGAAAAAAGAAGGCTTCACAAGTTTTGTGGTTCGATTACTGCTGATGGATTCAGAAACATCATGATGGGGTATTGGAGGAGTAGATGCTGAAAGCGGGGGTATCTGTAAGGTTGGCACAGTAGGTGTAGCAGCATGAGTTTGCACTGAAGATGAAGAAATTGTAGCAGAGGACTGATAAGGCTGGCCAGTAATTGGAACATTTGAAGTATTCCCAATAGCCATGGCTGCCTGCAATAATAATGTGTCAGGACAAACCATTCTCTCTTTGCAAAGTTACAGTTCAGCAAGGAATAGGCTGAAAATTTGAAAGCTAATTGACGATCTAATTGTCTATAATAGTGTAGCAAAGAAAACGCTGAAAAGTTGAGAATCGCTCAGGATTTCACAGTTAGTTTGCAGGGGCTACTCTTTTGTCAATTGAGCAGCTTTTCAAAAGATAAATGTAAAACTGGATATCTTGTAACACTAGACATACTAAAATTGAACCATGTAGTGAAAGAAGAATTCAAAACTATAGATGGAATAAGCCAAAGTTGTATAGTTTTATGTCAATGGAATCCCTTTGTTCTCCAACATAAATTAGCAGGAAAAGACTATTGGGATATAGCTGAAACTGCTATACATCAATAAATGATTAAAAAAGAAGCACACAGGTACCAGTAACCAAAGGACAAAATCATGCTAAGCACACATGCAATTATCCACCTCCACTGAGCGAATGTTGTGACATTTATTTGTCAAGAAAGTTTAAAAATAAATGAATGGATTGAGAGATCAGAATAACATATATTAGAAACAAATAACATTGCTAACAGTGGCCCATACACTGAAGAAATTTACAAAGGACGGATCATCAGGAACATCAACCACATTGGAAGTAGTTGATGATGGTGGCTCAAGAGGACCATCCATAACTGCCATAGTTGGTACTGCTTCTAGCTCCTCAAACTCACTGCAACAAGTAAAAGCATAACCTCATTTACTCAGATTCAAAGTATACTGCGTGCAAAAATATATGGCTAATGAGTAATGTCTACGGAGTGCAAGCTAAATCTGTCAACAAGATAGTAATCACCTATTGTTCACGCAAAAGAAAAAAGAATCCCTCTTTCTAGAGAGAAAATGACTACAGTACAATGAAGTTAAAAATTTTCTCCAAAGCATAAAAATAGAAACCAACGAAACTGAGGAAGCAACAATGCTGCCCAGTATGTCTACATCAAAGGCAGGATCAATGCAAATGCCCTTGAAACAGGCATGGGTAGGGCACCAGAGTATAGGCAAAACCATAATCCTGTGCAATAGCAATGTGATAATGTGACTAGGTGTAAGTTGCATTCATTATTTATCAACATGTATGCTCATCATAATCCATTCATTATTATGTCGTACTAAGTGAATTTATGTCGCATGCTCTTTCTTGTCACTATCTCATGGGCTTCGTCTTCCATGGTTTCTCTCCAAATAACTGACATGCAACAAAATGCTCGAGAGGTAAAACATATCCATCTAGATCAGTTCCATCCATGGAATTTGAAAGGAACGTGGATATGATTAAATTTTCAAAAAAAAAAAAAAAGATAAATGAACTAGAATTAAAAAAAAAAAAAGATAAATGAACTAGAATTAAAAAAAAAAAATATCATGGGGGACCAGGCAGATGCTGGCAGAGTCATTTAACCAGTTGGGAGCACATTATTACCTCTTTGTAGAAGAAACCTTTGACTTTGGTGGAACCTTGGCATATGCATTAAGTATCCTGAAAATTATGCAAATACATATGAATCAAATGGAGACATGACTTTTACCAATTCCAACCAATCTATATGCTAAACATCAACAACTAAAACCACTGGATGGGGCTGCTAGTTAAATCTTTGTTTTCCAGTTCTTTGTATATGTTCAACATTTCGAAAATTTTCTTGCAGTTTTTATGATGAAAATCATCTACATAATAGAGTAGTACTATTGTTTAATCAAAGTTTTACTACTTTTAGCAAGTGACATCATATTTCAAAAGTCTAAGTACATAGGAACATGTCAAAAAGCTATATAAAGTCAAGTACAACTAAAATTCATGGTAATGTGCAAAAGAAATGACAAGCAACGCAAAAGAAGAACTAAAGCTAATTGTTGCACTTAGCTTATATGTTATCTGCAATATCATTACTAGTTTCAGGATTCTTTCAAGGATTCAACGGATGCAAGAAAAATTGAACTTTGACTGTCATACTAAACATCACATTTTGGTTAGGAACCCCTGCGTTGAATTAATCATCCATTAGGAACTGAACTGGCATGGGGAGAGTTGACCAATTCCATACCTAATAGGTACCACGACAAATATGAGAAATATGTCATGATATTACCTACCTTAGAATATTTTAGAGTATTCTAGATGATCTCTTAGGCTTTTTTATTCTTTTAAATTTTATGATTACATCCCTCAATTAACTAGGATTTTGGCATACCATATCATGCATATATGATTAAAATCTCCTACAATTATTTGCATTAAATTGGAATAAGTTTTATATAAAATGGATTCCATTGTGTAGTTTAGACAGATACATCAGTGTCATAAGTTTCAGCCCAGTATGTTCTTTTTTTCTCCCCTTTACCAAGTGTTCTCCCAAATCAACCAAAACTTTACATTCCATCAAGTTTAGAAGCAATACACATGTACGAGGAATTTGCTCAATCTATTGGGGAAAAAAATTCTCTTTTCCTCTTTCAAAAACTCTCATAAAGATTATGCATTTTTATCACAAAATGAAGTAATCCAAACATGCAAAACACTCCCTTGATTGATCAGAATCACTAAAAATGACAAAATTTGACAATTTAACATGAAAAAAATCACAGGAGAAATAGCGATTTCATAATTAAATACATACTAAGAGCAATACCTGCTAAAAAGATTAGCAACCTCTTCACATTCACGGGAATTATAGAACCAGATACCATTCACTTCTTGAGCAGCGTTTCTATAGAGTAGATATGGCACCTGAACTTCATACTCGAAATCCCCCAAGAGATTCTCCACTAAATTTTCTGCTTATGCCATCATGGAAAAGAGCGAAGTGCAAGTTACATGCAATGACATTAGGCAGTTCTCTAACACAAAGTCTAGTATCAACAGTCAGCACAGTATCTATACCACATTTTCCCATCCTTAAAAACAGGTCAGAAGACATTTACAGTTTACACAATTACTAATTCGTAATAGTCACAAGATTGAGTGGAAGATGATGTACGCAATGTCTATCGATAACCAATACCCCAGCCCCAATTATAATTTTAAGGTTAAAACCACACCCACATACTGGAACCATGTTACTATATTGCCTTCATGAAATAAAGAGGAATAAAATAACTAGCACTTAATATATAAATTTTCAAAACCAAACCCAAAAACCGTACAATCAATTGCCACAGATTCATATTATGAACGAAGATCAATTGCACAATACGCCAGCTTCAAAAAACACCTTTTACTTTCCAGTTTTTTTAAACAAAATGACAACAAAAAAGGCAGATTGGGTCACTAACCAGTATTGCGACGGTTCATCACAATAAACTGAAATCGAGGTTGTGTGTTCCTGAAATTAAACAAAGCCATTAACACGAGATAAACCTCGAATCGAAACACCAGGATCGTCGAAGCGATGAATCGCGAGATATCAATAATATTCAAAGGAGGAAAAGTAAACGAACCTCTTGACAACGAAGAGAGATCCTTCGACGTCCTTGCGACTCTGCAAAGCAATCAGAGCGATGAGAATGGAATGAAAAAGTAAAAAAAAAAAAAATGAAGGGAAAAGAGATAGAGCGAGCGAACGAACCCATTGGCTGAGGTCGATGTTGAACTCGTAGAAGGTGACATGTGCTGCGGTGATGAGAATTTCTTCGACGAAGGGGTCGATTCGTTGGAGAACAGTGAGATTGAGAAGCTTGGTGCTGTGCTGGTCTAGATTCGGCATCAGCTTCCCATTCTGAGACATTTTCGGTTGTTGTGTCTGTACCAAACCCTAGAAATTTGGGGTTAGAGTCTCTGCGTCTCTGAAACCGTGAGAGAGAGCACAACAAAACGCAGGAGAAGAAGGTTGAGGTTGAGTCGATCAGACTCAGCTTCTTCCCAAAGAAAATCCTTGCTAAATGACAAAATAAACCTTCTAACTAATCCATACGCATGAATTTTAGTTTCTTATATAAATTTCAGAAGAGAAAAAAAAAATCATCTTCTGATATAATGGAAATTTACGTGAAATAAATAATTTTGAACTTATTTATATTATATATATATATATATATATATATATATATATATATTTATTATACTATAATAGTAAAGGATGTGATAAAAATAAAAATATCAAAACTTCACTTTTCAAAATAAATAAAAATATGTGATAAAATATATGACGCGAAGGAATCCTCTGTGAGTGTTCTTAAAACGCTTATTAATTATGACTTTTTATAATAAAATTAATATTTTTTCTATTTATGAGAGAAATTAATTTTTCAGAATATCAATCTTCTAGTTTCTTTTCTTAAACTATACTTGTTTTCTTTTTAAATTGATATTATAGTTTAATGATACTTTATTAAGTATTCATATTTTTATTTAACACTAAATTAAATGTTTATTTAATGATTCTTTATTACCTTGGGATTTATTTCAGATCTCAGACAAAAAAATTTATCGACATAAACTAAAAAAATAAATTTTCACGTCATACCAAGAAATTTACATTAAATAAACTAAAACATAGCTTATATGATTAATTCTTCTAAACCTTCTATGAATTTAATTATTCACATGAATGAAAGTGTTTTCAGGGGTTGAGTTATCATAATCCTTATTATTAAGTCACACGATGGCTCTTATTAAGTATTTCGTTTCCTATATTTAGTTATTCTTATTAAGTGTTAAATTTAGTTAACTTGAGTAAAAGAATTGTCAATTTTAGGTTTTAATTCAATTTCAAATCATAGGGTATATTTCTAAAGAAAACTGAAATTTGAAATTGCTCTAATATTAATCAATTTCAATTTTAACCTATTTTCACATTGTTAATTTAACACCGTATGTCAATTTAATAGACGAAAAAAAATCCATTCAAGAAATTGATATTATTAAAATGTATTATTCTTTAAAATATGTAACTTTCAGCAAAGTTACTTTATTATTATTATTATTATTATTATTATTATTATTATAATATATATATATATATATATATATATATATATATATTGTAAAATATTAAAATTTATAATCACCCGTATAAATATATCAATTATACATATATATTTTTTTAACTTTAGTTCTTAAGAACATAATAAACTCATCATGTAATTATTTAATATAAGAAAAAAATGACAAGTTAAATTTATGATGATCTTAAAAGAATAAATACAAGATAAAATATCATTGATTGTTAATAAGTTTTGTGTGATAAAGTGATTTTTTTTTTTATTAACAATGGAATAATCTCTTATTAAAATTTATTCTTCTTTAAATTATGTAATTTTCAATGAAGTTACTTTTTTTATTATTATTATTACTATTATTATTATTACTGTTATTATTATTACTATTGTTATTATTATATTATGTATGCGTGTATAGTAAAAATATTAAAATTTATAATTATCTCTATAAATATATTAATTATGGGTACGTTAGCTAAGTTTTAGTTCTTAGGAATGTAATGAACTCGACATGTAATTATTTAATGCAAGAAAAAAAATGACAAGTTAAATTTATTATGATCTTAAAAGAATAAATATAAGAAAAAATATCATTGATTTTTAATTATAAGGTTCAATAATATCTTAAAAAATTAAAAATGACAACCAATTTTTAGTTGTTATTATTATTATTATTTTCTAATTGTGGGGGTGTTTTGATATTATGTAGGTTGATAATTATTGAAAGCATTAAATTCAAATTATTATTAACTCAACAGAATTTGGTAGTAATGCAGTTTTAAAAATTAGGTAAATTTTTTAAAAAATGTTGAAGGGTAAAATTTTGAGAAAATCAAGAGTAAATAATAAATAAAGACGTTCTTACTTCGTGTATACAATTTATAATTATCCTTATAAATATATTAATTATTCATATGTTTTCTAAATTTCAGTTATTAAGATTATAATGAACCCCGCATGTAACTATTCAATGAACAAAAAAAATGACAAGTTAAATTATAATTATTGATAACATTAAATTCTAATGATTATTGAATATTCATTAAACTGATTATTTATTAAATTGTAACTATCATAACTTAAAATAATTTAGTATTATTAACTTAAAATCAATGGTTTCATCTTAAGATTTTTACATCACATAATATTATAAATATGTATTTAAATTATTTTTAAGCTTGATTTTTAAATAATATGAAAATTAAAAATTAAAACTTAAGTTGAGAAGGAGGGTTTTTAAGCTTGTTCTCAGATTCGCAATGTAGAATGTGTTGGAAAGATAAACTGGAACATGGTTTTTCACTTTAATGTAACACGCACATTCACACATCAGTTTACACCTCAAACTATTGCAACTTTACAATAATATATTATATATAAGAGAAGCTTCTATGAAGCACCACCAGATGGGGTAGCTTTTGTGGAAACTATTCAATCGTTAGTTCCAGCTATTGGTAAGATAGTTCATTCTTAAAATTATCATAAATTTATAACATTTGCGTGTGAAAGACTACATAAGTTTTAGCATTACATTTATTCAAAAGAAAAATCCCAGCTATTGGTAATGTCAGTTCATTAAATTGTACCGTATGTTATCAGTAAACCCACGTCTCGAAACTAAAAGGATCAGATAAAAGTGGAAGAATAAAAGGTGCAATTTGTTAACAGCACAAAAAAAATTTTTATTCACCGCATTTATTAAAATGAGTCAATCGCCATAAAAATGTCAAAGTTTTCTCCCAGTTTACAAGCTGCTATCGTACGACCTCAATATTACATTACACCCTTAAAAATTGCTGTGGTGGAAAGAATGACGAACACCAAAATTGGTATTTTCTATTTGTGCTATCAGAGAACCATATATTTTGGAAATTATCTTCCAAACAACAAATGGTACCGCCTTTACAAAAATAAAATAAAAAATCGAGTACTTTGTGAACTAAGAATTGTGTTCTATATCTTCAGTTTCCATCCTCGGGCAGCAAGTGCTTCATGAACCCGTTTAGCTGCATCTGCAGTGTCTTCAAGAGGTGGATAACTCCAATTTTCTGATATCTGAATTTAAGAGAATATATACTGATTAAAACATGGATACTTGACAATACAATATGTAAAATTACAAGACAACATTTTAATCTATGCGCTTCATGAATAAGTAGAACTCCAACTTACATCCTCGGACCCTGTAAAAGGCCTAACAACTCCTCGTTCTCTCAATGATTTATGGAATTCTGTGAATTTCCATTTGCAACGCTCAGCTCCCATGATATACACAGGCTTCCTGTGGGAGAAACAAAACTTATTTATTAAAAACAAATAGCAGAGATGAAAATACATGTATCAATCTGGAACAATAACAACTACAAAGTCTTCTGGGATAAACTACAAATAGATACTAGTGAACTCTAAAAAATAAATTTTCAGTAAACTCATTTAGAGTCAAAGTGGAGAAAATCTATCATGGAGATACTTTTGACAGACATACCCAGTACTGCAAGCTTCACTTATCATGCTAATTGAATCTGCAGTGACAACAAATGCATCCGCCCAAGCCAGATGCCCCATATGCGGGTTTGGTTCTGAAATTTGTGTTAGTGTCAGGGATTAACCACATTTTATCTCTTAAATTTTTTTAAAAGAATCTGATTTAGCAATCTAAACCTGAATACATATTTACCTTGTCCATCCCAAACATAAACTTTTGGATTATTTCCAAGTTCTTTCACTATAATATTGGATACCTGTTTAAAAGACCAAAAAAAGAAACAAAAAGTGTCAGAGATGAAAACATTGCTCAACGATATCTGCATAAGAAACTTCATGGTATACCTTTTGTGGAGTTCTCTCTGAAAAGGATATTCTTACACTCCCACAACTACCAAGAACACTGAGTAAAGACGTTGCTAACTGCTTTGCAAGATCGACACCATATGGACAATTTTCTGTATATATAGCCGAAATTAGGCATGTAACCCATTGAAATTCTAAACAACTTGAAACTTTTATTCAGCTTCCCCAACGCATGATCACTAACATTTCTAATTTTTAAATTCATGAGAAAGTTTATTGTTAAAAGAAAATAACGAGTACAGAAATTCTGACACAGAGCCGGTACTCTACATAAAGTCCAGTCATTTTTAAACAATTATTACAGTACAGTAAAATGTATTTCAATGTGATCCACTGTCTTCAAAGTCCCCATATGGTTTTTAGTGATGTACTCTGTCTTCCCTCTGCAGATTCCCCTTATTTCCTAGGATTTTTTATAAGAACTTTGGATGAAACACAACAAAAACTAGACGTAGTTAGTTGGAGAGCCCAAGGCCTTGTGTTATAAACACTTCATAGAATCCCATATTTCTAATGGGAGATTTAAGTCCCACACCTTGTAATTGGATTCTAAAAATTTTCCATTTTTCCTCGAGGTATACTTGTAGTCCTTTTTTCACTAACATTACAATTATAACGCAACCCAGCATTTCACAAACAATGACATAAACACTTTTAGACCAAACAAGAGCATATTGGAATTTAACCATAGGAAAACTGCAAGGAATAATCACGCATGACTAGGACAAGTATAATAGGGAATTACTTGTCGGTCCTCCAATGTTGACCACGAGCAATGGCTTTGGAACATGAGCAAACACATCTTGCCATGTAATGGCAGCACTGCGAAGTGAAGCAAAATCTATTCGATGTAAGGCTCCCAATGTCAGAACCTAATGTAAATTATAACATGTACAATCCTCAGCAATGTACAGTAGCTAACATCAGAGTAAATTCGCATTTTCTCTAGCGTAGTAAAATCTAATAGCACACAACATATGCCGCACATTACACATACCACATGACTATCAGGGGGCTCGCATGGAGTTATCCAGCTTCTAAGAAACCTAGGAACCTGGTTCTGTCCTTCTGGAGTCAGAGGATAATAATCATGATGAGGTGTAATCACCATGTCAAACCTATTCAAATGAGACCTTGGGTGTTGTATCTGTCCAGAAGGAAAAAGAAATAATCAAAGTTACAAATCAAACAATACTTAATCGAAGCAATAAGCACCACCAGAAACGTAGAAGTGCAACGAATCACTACACCGCTTACAATGAAAATTGAGACTGATTAGTATATGGATAATCGAATGTTCTTAGGAAGAAGAACATATTACTTATTTTCATTGGATTAAAAAGAATAAAAAACATCTGGCTCAGCTTAGTATCTAAAAAAGTATTTGCCCAAAAAGATTGGAAAGACACTATAAAACAAATAGTAACATGCAAAGAAAATAAAGAAAAAAATAGTTGTGTCTGTCTCGGAAGGATACTTGCAGAAGATGGTTGAGAGGTTTAGGATGCATGATTTTAAACATGTGGAAACACCTTTGAGATATGTAATGTGGAAGGCTCTTGGTTACCCAAGCTCCTAATTGAGAAAGAAAGGAGGAAGATAAAGACTACTCCATATGTTCATAGAGTAAGGAGCATAATGTATGGGATGGTTTGTAGTAGACCAGATCTGATTCTATTATTGTGGTTAGTAGGTTCATGGCAGATCATCGTCATGCTCACTGGGAGGTTTTGAAGTGGATCTTGAGATGTTTGAATGAAACAATATTGTTTGGTATAGTGTATAAACAATCTACGCATAGCGAAGATGCCATAAAGGGGTTTGTAGACCTTGATTATTCAAGGAATGTTGATACTAGTAAATCACTTTTTTGGTATGTTTTTACATTATTTGGAACTGTGGTATGCTAGAAATCCAGTTTGCAATCAATGGTGGCTTTTAGCTACTACTCAGACATAGTATATTGCACCCACAAAAGGGGTGAAGGAGACATAGTGGTTGAAGGGGATGATTTGAGAGTGGGGAGTTGTGTAGGACTATGTGACTATTCATTGTGATAGTCAAAGTACCATATGATCATTAGATCCATCACAAGAGGACGAAATACATATACCTTAGACTACACTTCGTGAGAGATGTTATTGATTTTGGGAAGGTCTTAATCGAGAAGATAGCCTTGGAGGTGAATCCGCATGTGTTTATGAAGTCCTTGCCAACATTGAGGTTCAACCGTACTTGGACCAGATTAATTTGATTAATTTTCATTTGAAGGCAAAGAAAGATGATGCTGAGAGTTCTTCCATGATTTGAAGTCAAGGTGGAGAATTATGATAGTTGGCTCTAAATGACATTCAATCGACAATATGTTGGAGAGCTTAGTCAAACGGTTAGACCATATGATAGAAAAGAGTAGAAGGCCATCTTCTAGAAACCATCTAGTAGTGATGTACAGACCATGTAGTTCATGCATTTATTAGACATTGTTATCTAAACGGTTTTTTCTGTTATTCCCTTAACTTAGATTGTGTATACAGATACAGCTGTGGACTTAGATAGTACATTGTAAATGTGATAGACTCTCTGCATAAATCCTTCCCCTTTTAATAAAAATGTTTTTTTTTTCAATCTTGTTATTCTTGATAACACAACACATCAAAAAACAAAATCATTCAGATCATTAAACACGAGAGCAGACCTGAACAACAAAAACAAGGTCAGGAGCTAAACGTTTTATGGAACTCGCAACAGAAATCGTGTCTCGTCCAGATGCAACCACCAATAACGGCCCCTCCCTGTAGAATTAAAAAAATATCAATCACAGTATTATTTCCAATACATCAAATTACAGTTAAAAGAAGTGGAATAGAAATTCACTTTTCGTAAGTTTCGCGAACCAAATTGACTATATGTTTCGCATCAGCTTCGAGAATAGAAGACAACCCGTTAGGGTGCGAAGTGATAGGAAGGTACTGAGATTTGGAGGAGAAGGCACGGAACAAGGAAAATAGATAATGGAATTTTTGATGGAGAGAGAGGGGAAGCCATTGGAGCCAATCGTCGATTCCACCTTTCGGCCTCGTAACGCGCTGCAATAAAAAGATGAATCAGTGGAGAGAGAAAAGTTAGTTGGAAGATTGCAACGGAAAATAAATACAGTACGTATAGGAGATGGTTTCGGGAGAATCCGAGAGCGCGGAGCAAACCGATGCTGTTATTCTCGGAGGAGGGGAAGCCGTTGCTGATGACGACGGCGCGGCGGACAATAGTATGGACGCCGGATTCGAAGATGTCCGGAGTGCCACGCGCCGCCGTGGGACTGGGCGGCTCCGGAAGCCGGATTGGCTTCATTCTGATGGCTTGGAAGTTGGAAGGAAAGAATTGAGTTGAATGAATCAATGATACATCGCGAGATGAAAAAAGGAATAAGGAAGTTCAATTTTCCTGCAAATAAATCTCTGGTCACTCCTCAGTTTTCACTTTTCTCTTCTCACTTTCACCCAGTTATATAAAAGAAATCTGATTCTGTGTCCACATTTTTCATAATTTCAATTTTATTATTTATAATTTAATTATTTATTAAATTTTTAAAAATTAATAATTACTTTTATAAGTTTTTATAAAATTATTTATTTATCTTCTTTTTCTTTCTTCTCCTACTACTCATCAACAATTAACTTTTTTATATTTTTTTCATGCATTTCACTTTAATTTTTATAAATATATTTTTATTTTGTTTATTAACTTAATAACATAACAATATCATCAATTATTAATATAATTTAAAAAATGCGTACACACAAATGCTATCACGCATGTGTCTACGCTAGTAATATACTAAGGTAAATACAGTCACAATACACATTTTTTAAATGTATAAAATAAAATTATATTTATTAAAAATAAAGTGAAATATATCATAAAAGATGAAAAAATAATGATTAATAAATAAAAAAATAGAGATAGACAGTTTTATAAAAAAATTGTAAAAATAACGGTCAATTTTTAAAATTTAATAAATAATTATATTTTAAAGGATAAAATTTAAAATGTGAACATAAAATAGAGAATCATCTTTTTATATATATATATATTATCTTAGAAAATATCATTAATATTTATTGTGAATTAATTTCAAATAATAATTAATTAGAATTCTTTTTTAAGTTTATATATAGAAATGTTAACGGGTAAGTAAGTTAGAAGTAGTAGCTCTCTGATACATTCTGGAATTATTGTTTTGCTGCAGAATTATAGCCCATTAGTGTTTTACTGCATAAATTGCTGAATAATACATACTATCTTTTTCAGTTTTCCCTAGTTTCTATCACCCACCATCTAATGATTAATGTTCTATTTGGATTGTTTCATGTATTAATTCATTTATTTATTTTACAAGGTTTTGACTTGATTGAGTTCAGATTTATCTTCATTTATGTTCTATTCAGTTTTAAACGACTATTTTACTGTTACAACGTGTCTCAGAGAAATGTAATTTATGTTAAAGGATCATTTCTCTTTGGAAAACAAAAGTGCATAAGGAGTGAATGCTTATTTCATTCAATTGAACTGATTAAGTTTTCTAAGCAGCCTCAATTTAGACTCCAGAAATCTGGTGCAAACACTTATCAATGCAAACTCAGCTTGAAAATTCTGCTATGATGACAGATAAAAACTTACACATGGATTTCACAACCTTCCACATAGATCATCCTATGTAATCCAAAGCAATATTTCCCATCATCTTAGCCAATGGCAGAGGACACTTTGTGGCAATATCAAGCTTAGAAGGGTTTGAGGCATGTCCAAAGAGTGACATGCTTAACCAAAGAAGCTCCTGTAAAGTCAACTTAGAAGAGAGAAACCCTTGCCAGTAGTAAGGTTTCAAGTCAAAAAAGGCATTGAAGAAACTCCTGCTTCCATTCAAGTCAAGCTTCAACAAAGTCTCCATTCCAAAAGAGTAAAATTCCCTCGCCATTCTGCTCTCAATTGGCCACATGCTATTCCAAACTCTAGCATAAAGCGCTTTCCCCCTAATCATTCTGGTGGAGCCAAGACACTCTGCTATAGCAAAAGCCACAACAGGTGCCACAGCCATTGTTCTAGCCACCATGTACCCTGTGGAAGGGTGTACTACCCCAGAAGTGCCTCCGATAGCCATCACATTTTGAGGGATCCTTGGGAGAGGTCCTCCCATTGGGATCAAACACTTTTCATCCTCCAACACCCTCTTCACTCTAATGCCTAAGTGCCTTAACCTTGCAACCATCCTCTTCTTCACTTCCATGTAACTCAACACTGGACGGCTAACTAGTGAAGTCTCTTCAAGAAACACCAAATTGGAGCTAAATGGCATTGCATAGAGGAAAGTTGGAAACTTTGAATTACTCACTCTCAAAGAAGGCTCATTCCCTAAATGAGAATCCCTCCAATCCATCAACACCATCTTATCCAAATCAAAAGGGTGTTCTTCAACTTCAGCCAAAACACCATGAGCAATCTGATAACCTTGGTTTCTCACCTTATCATATTCTATAAAACGACTACCAAATCCACTGGCATCAACCACTAAACTCCCCTTCAACTCTACCCCATCATCACACAAAACACAAGACTCAAACTCTTGGTGCTCCACCTCCCATGCCTTTGCCTTGTGAAATCTAACCCCATTTGAGACACACCCTTCGATCAACCTCTCTTTCAGCTTCCTCCTACCAACCCTCCCATAAGAACGATCCAAATACTTGGTCTTGGAATCATTGACATGAACGCAAGCCATAGGCCATGTTTTGTCCAAGCAATCCTCCAGACCGAGACTCTCAAACTCATCAACCCACACACCATAGTTATTAGGCCACACAGAAAGAGGGTCAGGATCAACACAACAAACCTTAACTCCGTAGAGGGACACTTGCTCCGCGAGCCTTATGCCTGCAGGGCCAGCACCAATGATTATCACATCAAAATGAGCGCGATCAGAAGGGTGGCACCATGGAAGATCAAAATCTAAGGTTTCAGGTTGGTGCTCCGGCCTCAAACCAAGGAAGTTCCCATACTTGCTTGTGCTGTGGACCCTCTTGCCTCTGATCAAATTTCTTGGTGCTGTGTAATGGATTTTGGTGAGAGGGAATGGAGGGGTGTTTTGGAGGGGTTGGTGAGGCTTAAGCGGAAAAGATTGAGAAGATAACATGAAACGAGTTGCCATGTTTTCTTGCAGTGATTCTGATTTGAGTGATGAGAAAAGTAGAAGGAGAGTGTGCAGAAAGAAGGATGGGGTAGGTGTTGTTGTCTATGGTGAAGGGTGTTTGGCCATTGAGATATGCATGCAGACAAACAGGAATCAAAATCTGACACACCAATAGGATGCTCCCCACCCCCCTCTAGGAAACATTAATTTCTCATTTATTCAATAAATTATATTAATTACTAGGTCATTTAGTGTAAAGAAAATATTTAATTGATGTGTTTTACGATATTTTATTTTAATTTTTCATTTAATACTTGTTATGTCATTATTAAACAAGGTAACGTTTGATGAAGAACAAATATTCATCCATAGACACTTTCTTCCTACAACTTTTATAAAAAAATGTCAGTATTTGACTTTTTAAATTACATAATTTAAAAGTTATTTTTGTTTTCAAATGCTGTAATCTGAAATTTTAAATTATAAGATTATAAATTTTTAGATTATATAATTTAAAACTATTTTTTATTTTTAAATTACACAATTCAAAAAAGATAAAAGTAAAAATTATTTTATATTAAATATGGAAAAATTAATGGAAATTAGTCAAAAACATGCGTATGTGTGTTTATTTTTTATTTTTATTTTATTTTATTAAATTATATTTTTTTTATTAAAAATAATTATAAAAATAAATAATTTGTATAATTCTTTTGTTATTAAATGACTTTTAATAATAAATAATTATTATAAAATTATAAAATTATAAAATGCGTCATAAAATAATAATAGAAAAACATTTAAAATCTGATTAATAAGATAATTACATTAATATTTAAATAAAATACATTATAATGTCATAAATAAAGTCATAAATAATAATAAATATTTATATGAAACAGTTTATATTTAATTAATACATATATATTAAAGGTTTAAGTTCCTTATTTCCAAATAATAACCACATACGAACTTTTAAACTTTTATATATAATTTACGTTGAATACTTATTTTTTCATATTTTCAGTCACCTTTGTTTAATTTTATTTTCATTTAGTTTTAAAATTAAATTAGATCTTAATTTATAAAAATATATAAAGAAATACTCTATTTTATGTCTACATTTCGATATTTCAATTTTACCCTTAATTATTATTTTTAAAATTAATTATTTTATAAATAATTTATTTTTAATCATTATTTTAAAAACTTTTTTTGTTTTTAACTGTTATTTTCAAAAAAAAAATCAAATTTTAAATTTAACAACTATTTTAAAATTAGTTATATATTTTTTATTCAACTTAACTCAAATTTCTATGAAAATTAAGAAAATACGAACACATAGACGCGATGGCGCATGTATTGTCACTAATCCCACAAAGCTCCTTATCTCTGTGGCTGACTTAGGACTTTCCCACTTTACCACTGCATCGACCTTTGCCGGGTCCACTGCAATCCCCTGGGTGGATATCACATGCCCCAAAAATTGAACTTCATCCATCCAGAACTCACACTTGGACAACTTGGCATACAACTGTTTCTCTCTCAAAACGCCAAGCACCAACCTCAGGTGTTCTGCATGTTCTTCCTGCATCTTGGAGTAGATAAGGATGTCGTCTATGAAGACCACGACAAACTTATCTAAAAAGGGTCGGAAGATCCTGTTCATATAGTCCATGAACACTGTTGGGGCGTTGGTCACGCCAAAAGGCATGACCACATACTCGTAGTGGCCATACCTAGATCTGAAGGCTGTTTTCTGTACATCATCAGCCTTTACCAAAATCTGGTGGTAACTTGATCGCAGATCTATCTTCGAAAACACTGATGACCCATGCAACTGATCCATCAAATCGTCTATCCTCGGAAGCGGATACTTGTTCTTGACAGTCATCTTGTTCAGTTGCCTGTAATCCACACACAGGCGTGAACTTCCGTCCTTCTTCTTCACCAACAGGACTGGTGCTCCCCAAGGTGAAGTGTTGGGTCGAATGAACTGTTTCTCCATTAGCTCTTCTATCTGTTTCTTGAGCTCCACCAACTCTGCCGGAGCCATGCGATATGGGGCCATCGAGACCGGGCCTGTTCCTGGGACTAGATCAATAGAGAACTCCACCTCCCTACTGGGAGGCAACCCTGGTACCTCCTCCGGAAACACATCCCCAAAATCCTGGACGAATGGTATCACCGACGTCGCCTCTCCTCCCTCCACCTCCATATGTGTGAAGATCATGTAGCACTGCGCACCGTCCTGTAATTCCCTCATAACACCCTGAGACGACACCAACTCAGGCTCCTCCGCATCGAGAAAAAGTAGCTTCTTCTCCCGACAATCTATCAGGATGCGATTGGCAGAGAGCCAATCCATCCCTAAGATCACCTCCAACTCCTGTAGGGGTAGACAGATTAAGTTCATCCTGTACCTGCGTCCCTCTACCTCTATTGGAAGCCTAGCACATAAGGACGACGTCCTGACCAAACCCGATGCCGGGGTAGATACTGCAAGTTCACAACCCAGACGCTCCACACAAGCAATTGACACAAAGGAGTGTGTCGCTCCAGAATCATACAACACACACAAAGATTCACCCGCTATCATGCATCGACCTATAACAAGATTACCTGAGCCTGCAGCCTCTGCTCCGGTCATGGCATATACCCTGCCTGTCGCCTGAGGCCGGTTGCCTCTATCTCTCCGCTGGTGCTGGTGAGGAGTCTGAACTGGATGGTGTGCTGCTGTCCTAGCAAGGGTAGGACAATCCTTCCCAAAGTGGCCTTCCTTGCCACAGTTGTTGCACCGACGGTAACCCTCCATACGCGGGCAAGCACTCCTCAGATGAGGTCCCCCACATATATAGCACTGCACTCGACCCTGCTGATGAGGAAGACCCCTAGACCCCTGAGACTGATGGTGGGGCCTATCATACGGTCTCCTCCACTCCTCATGCCTGGGCTTGGACCTAGATGGTCCGCCGATCCTCTGAGGTGGCTGTGGCTGCTGTGGGCGCTGGCCTTCCACCTCGCGCTTCATCTTCTCCATCACCCTGGCCTTCTCTACCAGAGCGGCAAAGTCCTTGATGGACAAAGGAGCCACCATCAAGCGGATGTCACCGCGGAGCCCGTTCTCGAACTTCCTGCATCGCCACTCCTCATCGAGTGGCAGGGTGTAGAAACGACTGAGGTGTTTGAACCTTTCAGCATACTCTGTAATAGTCTTCCCTCCCTGGGTCAACTAGAGGAACTCCACCTCCTTGGCGTACCGGATGCTGTCGGGAAAGTACTCGGATAGGAATCTCTCCCTGAAAGTCTCCCACGATACTGGCTCATCCCTCTCCTCTAAGATGGATCTGGTGCTGCTCCACCAATGCTCCGCCTCCCCCGTGAGCATATAAACTGAGAACGCCAACCTGTTCTCCGCAGGGCACATCTTGGCGTCATAGATGCGCTTTAGGTCCTTCAGCCATTGGTCTGCGGCGTCAGGACTGGTCTTCCCGTCAAACTTCGTCGGGTGGTGTTTCAGAAAGTCCTCCAGGCTCCACTCCCTGACTGTAGGTCGTGGTTCAGGACCAAACACAGGGGCAACCGCCCTGTTCTCCTCCAACTGGCGGAGGGCCTCCATGTGCTGTCGATGAGCATCCTCAGCAGCTACCCTTGCAGCCTCCATCTGCTGCATCACTGCCTGTTGCTGCTCAAGCGATGCTGCTTGTCACTGCATGGATGCCTCATGCTGCTGCATCATCGCAGCACTCTGCTGCGCCATAGCTGCCACCATCGCCTTTATGGCTCTGGCGATATATGGTGCGTCCCCCTGGGATGATTGAGAAGCTCGATGACGAGGTGCCATAGTCCACTGGCACACAGAAAATCACTTGGTTAGGCTCGATAAAGGCAAGAATTTTAACTAAACACTTAGAGACACACAGAGAAAGCTAAGCGGACAACCCAAGTCCACAGACCTAAGGAATGACCGCTCTGATACCATAAATGTAACGTCCCATTTAATTTATAAACGCAATTAAAGGAAACGCCACACATAAGATAGTATAATCGCGCAGTCCTGGAGTTCTCAACACAACCCCGACAAAACCCAGGCACACCACGAGGCCAAAGGAAAGCTGAAAACGAAAAAAAAAACATGGAGTGTAGAGTAGAAATACATAAAGAGATACATGGGCCATAGCCCTAAGGAAAACATAAAGAAAACTCCAAGCCCGGATGGCTAAGCGGCGGAATCACCATTCCCTTGTTGACCACGAGGACCTCGCCCATCTGCTCCCATCAGCCAAGTTGATGATCATCGCAAGGAAAAACAGCCACATACAATACAACCATACAACAAAACGGGTAAGCTAGAGCCAAAAACATAATCATCATACAGTCAATTATATTTTCTTCATCTCATACCCACACAACAACCAAACATATCATGACCCTTCATGCAATACACTACGACTCGACTCGACTCATCCGGATACGTATAACCTGGTTGGATTCAGCGGATGCCCGCACTTGTGGTGGATACCTCTGCTCACCCCCGAGCTGCTCACCCCCGAGCAAAGTGTTGCAAGTGTTACGATGAATCAATTTTCCCTCACCACAAGGTTAGCCCTTAATGAATTTCAGGCCTCCTGCTACTCTCACCACATGAGTCAGTCCGCTCTAAGTGAGACTAACTGGCTCCTTAGAGTGTCAGGATGCAACCTTAACTTGAATCCTTACCTATTTATACAGATGGGGCACCACCATGAACACCCACTAACAGGGGCCATGGGATTACGTCCCGACCACTGAAGCGCAACCCTGGAAGTCTCACCTAGAGACCCCAAGGAATTATGCACTGACACATATCGACCTCATACACATAACCAAATAATAATTACCAAGCATAGATGTACATCACTCGTACCAACCTTTGAAGCCAACGCCTTTCGTGATCCAGGCCCCACTCCTTTCCAACATCTCAAAGTTTATCCATGTAAATAAGGTCCAACTCATCATGTTATCATGCCACTTTAATATTATCCGTCTCATTTAATTCACATGCCGATTCTCATACCAACCTATCATCTACAATTCATGAATCATGCCAAACATACTTCATACTCCATTATATACATATCACTCACATACAATCATACTCAACCAAAACAGACCATCCAGGAATCAACAAACATTCAAACACAGCACTGTCTCGCCCAGCGCCTCGCTCAGGCTGAGGGGTCTCGCTCAGGCGAGTTCTCCCTTCGCCTAGGCGAGGGCACAAGATCAGGGGCGTGAGCAACGCGGGATCTCGCTTAGGCGAGACCCCTCTCGCCTGGGCAAGTTACCTGCTCGCTCAAATTTTTGAGCGGGTCACCTGAGCGACCTCTCGCGCAAGCTAGCCTGGGCAAATCCCTGTTTGTCTCGCCTAGGCGAGACTGGCTCGCTTGGGCGAGATTAACAGGTCTTGCCATTGTTTCACCCTGCAACAGCCATATCTATCGAACCACCAAGCATACAAAGCATTCAATCACACCAAACCGAAGGATTTATTCATACAATCAGTAACTAACTCAAGAACAGCCAAAACAACACCAAAAAGACTAGAACCCTAACTTCCCGTACCTGGGAAAAGCTAACCGAACTTCAACGCAGAACCTCGGAGCACAGCAGCTCGAGTGATGGACTTGAAGAAGTGGAAGAAGAATCACTACTAGAGCTTCTAGGCGAACTGGTTCGAGGTGGGATTCAAAACCCTAGCAGAACTCTAGCGGTACGGTGGAGAGGAACGGCTTAATGTTTTGTGAATGCAAAGAAAGTGAAGCGTTAGGACAACTGAAACGGGTTTTATCAGTTGGGCCAACTCTAGGCCTAAGCACAAGGGGCAGCCCTTTACTCTAGGATAGAAAATAGTAAGCCAAAATTAATGGGCCTTACAATATTTATATATATATATATATATATATTTAATTTAATTTAATATCAAATTAAAATGTACAAAATTATTCTATTTTAATAAATATCGAGAGTAAAATTCGCAAATATATCAAATATAAAGATTAAATTAAAAAAAAATTGAGTAATCGATTGTGCAAATAATGTAATCGATAATGTGAGACTTTTAAACGTTTTATTATTAATTACATTGTCAATATAATCGAAAATAAGTATGATCAATGTTTTACAAATGCAAATGACGAAAGTCGTAATTTATTAGATTAAATTATTATATGATGTATATTTTATTGTTATTAAGTTTTTAATTTTCATGATTAAGTGTAAAATGTGTATGTTAATTAATTCTAACTCAAAATACAGGCAAAGATTTGGGTTCTCCAACTTTAAAAGGAAGAGATGTCTTCTCCAACTTTGTTGATTGAGCTTCTGAAATCTATCAAAACAAGTAAAGATTTTGAGTTATCCTATTAAAAAGAAAAGGATGTCTTTTTCAAATCCTGAGTATTGAGCCTCCAAAAGCTATTAAAACAAGCAAAGATTTGAGTTGTCCTATTAACAAGAAAAGGATTTTTTTCTCCAACTCCTAGTATTGAGCCTTTGTTGTTGCTATCAAATTAATCTTAACCGCGTGCGCCTCTTAATCAGTTTAGGAAGGTGTCAGTTAATCCTCAATCACTGTAGGTGTGAACTTCTCAACAGGTGTCAATTAACGAAGATACAATGATAATCCTATGCGGACGAACATATGCAAGATTTTTTAAAGAATAATATTCCTGAATTTACAACCTTTCAAGGTCTTATTAAAAGAAATGATCAAAAGAGAATGGTAGAAGTTGAGGAGCTTAGGAAGTTAAGAGATGAAAATAAACAAATGAAATAATAATGACTTAGATAGAAGGAATAAGAGAGATGAATGAAGGATATACTTTGAGAAGTAAAAGTTGAACTTAACAATGATCTCTCACATGTGAGAGCGTTAAATAATATTAATAATGATGCATAATAGGGGTGGCAAAATGGGTCCAACCCGTCAGCCCGTGTTAAAAAGAACAGGTTGAGTTGAATATTTCAACCCGTCAGCCCGTTCTGACCCGTCCCGTCCAGTCTGTCAACTTGATGGGCCAAAGTATGGATCAGCTCGTTCTAACCCGTTGGGTTGTTTTTAAAAAATAAAATAAAGTAAAAATAATTAAAAAGATTAATTTTTATATTATATATTTTAAATGTATAAATATATAATAGTATTGTAATTTAAATCATTAACACCTACAGATTAAGTTTGAATTATTAGTTATAATTGAATAATTTAATATGTAAATTTAATAATTATTTTAACTTGTCTAATTAAAAATATTATATAATCAATTAAAAGTTTAAAAAATATTTTATTTGATTAAATATGACTTTAATAATAATTTATATGTAAATATAAACAAATTTAAAAAATAAAATTAAAAAAAATTGAAAACAAATTAAAAAACTTTTAAAAAGTTAAAAAAAAAGAAAAAAAAATTGGACGGACCAGCTCGGTCCGGCTCATTTTTGACGGGCCACATACGGGCCAGGCCAAAACGGGCTGGACAGGCCCGTTTTGCCACCCCTATTGCATAATTTTTGTTTTTTTTTTCTTCTTCTCCTGTTTTTTTTTTTTTTTTGTCTTCTGCAATAATAATGGTTGTGTGAGTCTTTTTCTCTTTCTTAATTAAGAAGATCACGCTTCATTCTATAAAAAAATGTCAATTTTTGGTGACAGAAAAAAATTTATTTTCAAAATTCTCAATTCATTTACACTTTTATTTTTCTTAAATAATCATAAGGCCATTAATTTATGTACATAATCCACTAACACGCTATTGGAAAAAGAAACAAAATTTATGGCTTAGTATACAATTTTTTATCCCATCCTTTTCCTAGTTGTAGGAAAGGTAGTGGCAATTTGACCAAATTTTCAATACAAGATATTAAGAGGTTAGGTCAGTTGATTGTTCCATTCCTTTGAAATATGAACTTGCTCAAACATGTCATTGGAAGTTTTAATGATTTGAATCCAATGAAGAGACATCACTGTGTTTCTTTTTCTTGCTTTCCAAATCAAGACTTAGAAACATGAAACCATATATCGAAGGGGTCTCATTTTTAGACATGGATTCGAAAAAAAAAAAGTTATACACGTCAAAATCTATGTCTAATTCTCAAATTGAGTATTCTATATATTTTTACATATAATTTATATTGATAACTTATTTACAAAACTAGTTTATTAGGTAATATTTGCACTCATTTTATATAATATAAATTAATTTTATTATTAGTTGATGTGATATTTTTAATATATTCATTTTATATATAGGAATATACATCCTGGACGTATTATTGAGTCGGTGAAATAATAAAAATATACAATAAATTTTGTTAGAATAGACTTTAATTCATGACTAAGATACCATATTAAGAAATGAATTTTAAATCTAATTCAACTTTAAAAAATCAATTTTTAAAGTGAGTTTGCATTCATTTTATATATTATAAATTAATTTTATCAATTATGAGACTTGCAACACTATCAATTCAATATTATCTAGATCATAACATATATCTTATTACGAATTGATAAATAAAAAAATTGAAATTAAAAACAATCTCAAATTGGTGGGTAAAATTGGTAGATGAATAGTCTTTTTTCCTCATCAACGAATATTGTCCGGAGGCAACTAGTCTGTATGCAATTCTAAAGGTATTTTTTTCTTAGTAATGGAATTTGAATGAAAGAAACATTTATGGAGACATCATTGAATACTATGTTGCCACATATCAATTAATTTCATTTGATCTACCAAGTAAGAAAGTTTAAAGAGTGTAAAACAAACAACAAACTATTAGCAAAGACACCAAAACAAAAGGACATATCCGTCACTTTCCCTTTTTTATATATGTTGGGATCTTATTCCCTGGACAAATCAATAACAAATAGTAACATTAATTTTACACATAAATTTTTTTTAGACACTTCCCTACGATAAATTCTATATTTTTAACCAAAAAAAAAAAAAAAATCTTCCAAACAAGTCTAACCTGCACCTATCCTATAATACACGTTCCTTGAGATGAAGGAAGTTTAATTAACCCAACTGCATCTAAATTTAGATGATTAATTTCTCATCCTTAGCAACTTAATCTAAACATATGCTACTGAATTAAGTGTTCCCATTCCCAAAGTGGTTCCTCAACTCTATTACTTGTATTCCAATGTGTTCCACTTGACCCTGCTCCAGCTTCAGCTTCATGGATATGAGCATCACCAGAGTGAGAAGTATCAGAAGAGCTTGATCCATCCACCAATGGTGCTCTCTCTTGAGCACTGGTTGAAGCAGCACCTCTATCCCCATCAACTCGTAACTCAGCTCTTGCAACCTCCAGTGGTCGTCGATCAAACGATCTAAAGCTTCCCGATATAACATAAACACGACACAAGCTGAATTCGTGCCTCAACTGCCAAAACAAAAACTATAAGAACATCGTACTTTGTGTTAAATATGAAACCAACAACAATATAACTACCTTAACACGTTCATGTATTAAAATATACAAGGTTTTATAATAGTAATGATGATGAAGATACCTTGGGAGGGGTTGTGTTGGATTGGTGAGAGTGTTGAATGGCTTTGTACTCATGCATCTTCCATTTGGTTTTCCTTCCAGATGGAGCCTTCCCTTCGTAAAACACCATGGTTTTCTTCATCCCAATGACTTTGTTGTCGGAAGAGTAAACGTGGCAAGGAGAACCGGTGGCTTTCCAGTACCCACTTGCGGTGGTTCTGTTGGGTCTACCTCCTCTCGTCTCTCTCTCTTGTCTGGGCGAAAAGAAGAACCATTGCTCCGTGTCTCCACGACAACGCTCCCCTGCAAGTGCTGATGAAAAAAAAAGAAAAAAAGAACAGACATTTTAGGTTTGAAACGTACTAATTAAACAAAAGAGCTGAAAACGTTGAAGGTAAATTACATGGGAGATTCCAAGGCTCTACGCCATTGATGTCAATGACTGGAATAACCCTGCTGGTGTCTTGTCTTTGTCCCTCGAGCTGGTTGTGCAGATAGAAGGCAACAAGCTCTTCCTCTGTCGGGTAGAATCGAAAACCAGGTGGGAGATCTGCCATGTTTGGTTTTTTTTTTTTGCTCTGTGAAGTTACCGTTTGAATATTTTTGGAGCAACGAAGAATTATAATATATGGAGAGAAAAAACATAAATGGCGTGGCTATAGATGAGTGGGGCAGAAAGGTTCACCGAGTGAAAATAAAAAAGTTATTGAGTAGAGATTGGTTGGAAACTTCCACGCGGTTGCAGGGATCAAGAAAACGTCTTTGTGCCCCCCAAAACCTGTTCTTTCCTTTTCATGTGTATATTTTATATATTTATGTTATGATGTTTTTGTGCTGTAAACATCAACTTTGAATCAGTCATCTCTTCTTCTTGTTCTTGTTCTTGATTTTGCTGTGTGAGCCCAACCCAATTAAACTTTTTTGGTGTATCTTCATTTCGTCCATGATGAATAATGGTTTTTTTTTTTTGGTTATGAGCTGGGCCAGGGAATCTTGTGGGTGGAACAAGTCTAAATTTTGGAGTCTGTGGTAATGTCTTTGTCTTCTTGCGTTACTGTGTTTTGTTTTTTAGCAAGATGATGTCAGCAGATAACTTTCCAGCTGCACTCACTCTGCCACATATCCAGATCAAGTATAGCATAGCAATCATATCTTGCTCAACTGTTTTTGGTCGTTGGTCGCCTCCGACACATTACAATAATTATTTACGAATATTTTAACTATTAAATTTTAACCATTTTTTTTATAATATATTTGTCATTTTTTAAGTAATTTGGAAATATTGAGAATGAGAAATAAAAAAATAGAAAATTATTTAAAAAATGTCACTAAGATTGTAAGAAAAAAATGTCAAAATTTCATAATCAAAAAATTATTTTTTATTACTTAAATAATAATAATAATAGTATAGATTTATAAGATAAATAATGTAATAGGAAGAAAAATATAAAAAAGAGAAAAAATTGTATAAAAAGATAGGTATTTGTGTAAGGCCCATTAAATTTATTTCTCTTTTCTGCCCTAAAGTAAAAGGCTGTCCATTGTAATTGGACCTAGAGTTGGTCCAAGTGATATAGCCGAACTCCAAGTCTGTCCTAACCCACTTTGCTTGCTCATTCTCAGAAAAACCTTAGAGCCGCAACCGTCTCCCGCTCCGTTAGGGTTTGGTGTTACTGTGGTCAAGCAAGTTCGAACCGGTGTTTCCCTCCTCACGTAAGTATTATCTCCATCGTGCTTGAAACTCCTGATACTGTTACTCTGAGTAGCTCATGCCTCAACTATCATTCTTTTTTTTTTCAGTTTATTAAGTCATCCCTGAGCTAGCATCGGACTTGTTGTGCTTATCAAGTTTGGTCTAGGAGTCTTCTGTTAAACCCTTTCAGGTAAGGGAAGCTAGAAACCTTCTTTTTGGCATGTTTAGTGTTCATTTTGCCTTGTTCTATGTTTGTCTGAGTTCGTATGTTAGTGTGGATGTATGTGCTGGTTAGAGTTATTGTTTGGGTATGAAAATATGGCTGTTGCAGGATGACCAGTGGGCGAGACCTGTTATTCTCGCCCAAGCGACTCTATCTCGCCTAGGCGAGAATTGCAGAGGACAAACCCCAGCTCGTGCTCGAGCTCTCGCTCAAGCGGAGGGTCTTGGTTTGAGCGAAATACCATCTTGCTCAAGCGACAGATGCTCGCCTAAGCGAGAACGCGTGAGAGCTCGAGGTGTGTCGCTGCAGTGCAGCTTAAGCGAGGGACCTCACTTTTGGGCGAAGGGTGGGCTCGCTCAAGCGAGGGAGGACTCGCCTAAGAGAGTGCGCGAGAAACCTCCCATTGTCTCTGTCGTGATCTCGCCTAAGCAAGAGCTTGTCGCTTAAGCGAAAGAACTCCTTCGCCTAAGCGAGGGCTTCTGGCTTGAGCGAGATGCGTTGAGGTCTTGCTGTTTCTACGCTGGAATGCTATATATATGATGGTTGATTGATTGATTGGTATGTTTATGTATGCAGTATGAGAAATAGCATGGAATATATGTGGTATGGATTGAATGGATATAATGATGTGGTCTTAGCATGTAAAGTGAATGAGATGGATGTTGTGGAAATGACAGTTGTATTGGTATGAGATGAGACTCTATACTCATGAGATTGGTGAATGAGATGGTATGGTACAACATGGAAAATGAATGGGAATTTGGTCACAAATGTGGACACGAGGTTCGAATGCATGATTATTACTACTTGATTGTATGAATGTGTCTATTATGAGTCAGCGTATAATGCCTTGGAGCCTTTAGGTGAGACTCTCAAGGTCGTGCTTCAGTAGTCGGGACGTAATTCCTTGGTCCTGTTAGTGGGTGTCCATGGTGGTGCCCCATCTGTATAACTGGGTAAGGATTCAAGGTCAGGTTGCATCCTGAAACTCTAAGGAGTCAGTTAGTCTCATCTAGAGCAGATTGACTCCTGTGGTGAGAGTAGCAGGAGGCCTGAAATTCATTAAGGGCTAACCTTGTGGTGAGGGAAATTGATTCATTGTAACGCTTGTAACACATGGCTCGGGGGTGAGTAGCTCGGGGGTGAGCAGAGGTATCCACCACAAGTGCAAACATCCGCTCAATCCGACTAGGTTATATGTATCCGGATGAGTCGAGTTGTGTCTTAGTGTATTGATTGAAAGCTCATGACATGCTTGAGTGGTATATGTACATTGGACTATGAAAATATATTTGATTGCTTGATCACTATTTTTGTTGGCTCTAGCTTACCCTTTCCATGTTGGTTGCTTTGTATGTTGCTCTTTTACCTTTGCGATGATCATCAATTTATTGATGAGAGCAAATGTGAGAGGTACCCGTGGTCAACAGGGGAGAGACGATTCCGCTGCTTAATCTTCTCGAGCTGGACTTCCTATTCTTCTTGGGTTTTCTTTAGGGCTACGACCCATGTACTTGACTGTCTTTAAGTTCCTTTATGATTCCAGTAAATTGTTTTGACTTGTTTCCTGTTTGGGCATTTTTGGCATGCCCTGGATTTTAAGGAGTTATGATTAAAACTCCAGGATTGCGCTGTTATATTATAATTGTGTGACGCTTTTTTTAATTATGTTTACTAATTAAATGGGACGTTACAATTTGAATATTATTATTTTTTATCTAAATTATTAAGGTCAACTATTGAATTCTTGACTTTTTTTGTATTTATTTTTGAAGTAGGTTGATATCTATGAACCTATGTTTGTTTTTAGGCATGTAATGTACATCTCAAAGAAGCAACAAGTGACTAACGTGCTTCACTCAAACAACTAAAGATAATTTGTGAGTGTGGAAATGTGGAAGGAAGATTTAGCTCTCTCATTTTTTTTTTCTCATTTTTATAATTTTTCTCTTAATTCAAATAACTTTACTTTTACTTTTTTTTTTCACTTAAATTTACTCAATCTTTTGAAATTGCAAAGGCTTTTGAATTATATTTTTAAACTGATTTAGAACATATTTTATGATTGTTTTTGTCATATTGTAATTATGAATATTTTAAAAATAATAATAGTACTTGAAACAAAATTCACTCGAAATGATGAAAAATAAGTGTCTAAAATTAAGATAAGAAATATTAAAGCCATGTGATACATAAAAGTAGAAAAAAAAAGAGAAAATAAGTAAAGTAAATTATTAAAAATAAAATTGTGAAAACAAATAAAGTACATAGAAGTAAAGGAAGAACTGTTTAAAATAAATTGTGAAACAAAGTAAAAGAGAAGATGAAATATTGGAATATAAATTATTGAAATGAAATGGTTAAAAACATGCATATCATTAAGTAGACTTATTATTTTTACTACTCATAACTTTCCACTTTCTCATCATTGATCGTTTTGATATTCAATTTTTACCATTAATTACATTATTATATTTTTTTTCCTTAAAATTTTTAACGTCTAAGTATTTTTTTCATAACACTTTCAATTATATAGAAATTATGTAATTATTAACATCATCGCACCACAATGGTTATACTTTAATATATGCGACACAAACAGGATTATATATACGAATACTATGAAAAGATGTGTAAAATGTGTTAATGAAATATTGTGATGTTACATGAATCGTCATGGATTTCTACAAAATATCGTGATAAATACCATTTTTTCCCGGTTTTCTGAAACAAAACGGAAACAAGACAAGGAATACATTTATTATGAAAAAAAAAAAGTAGTAAATGAATTTATGTGCAACTATTTAAATAATATGATAAATTTAAATTTTGTCAAATTTTAATATTATTTTAATAAATAAGTTTATGATTTAGATAAATTAAAAAATAATAATTCGTAATCATCTTATAATTTATTCAGCATATTAAAAAATGGATTATCAATGAGTTAACATATTGTGTACATTTAATAAAAGGTAAATTAAATCAATAAGGTAACATGTGTACATTTAATTAACGGTGAATTAAAGAAATAATATTTTATATTTATCGCGTTCAAAGAATTCAGTTATCATCAATCATGTTAGACTTTTGATCTTTTGACTCTTTATGTTTGCTTGAAGCTAACATTAATTTCAAAATTATATATATATATATATATATATATATATATATATATATATATATATATATATATATATATATATATATATATATATATATATATATATAATAAAACAAGTCAACAATAGAAAACTCTAAAATTAGAGACTAAGTCGACTTTAACACTCTCACTTTCACCGCACACGACACACATATGGTTTTATGTGGAAAATAATTTCTTTAATAATAATTAGCAGTTAAAACACTTTCAATTGTGAAAATAACATAAATATTTGGATTTAAATAAATAATTATTATATCTATATTAATATAAGTAATTTGTGAAGTTCTTAAATAAAAAGTCAATCTATATTGTTTTTGTTATCTGTATGATATCTTCATTAATATAATCACGTTCTAAAAAACAATCTAGAGTGTTTAGAAAATTTTTAGAGGGAGTACTCTATGTTTCCATTAGACAAAATTTAATAACTCACCGTCTTACTTGTAGATTTTTGTATATCCTTTCTTAGTTCAACAGGTTATGGTAAACCTTATAAATGACTTCTAATTAAGTTTTTCATAAAAGATATTAAACATGACTATCACATTGTAAGAGATAAGGTTAATGATTGTTTGATTAAACTGTTTTCACCATATTTGCTCTACTCTCTATTCTCAACTTTCTTTCAAGACCTTTATTCCAAGCTAGGAATACTTATATTTATTTAAAGCTTGAGGGACTCTCCACTATAGCGCGTTTTGTTACCCTATATTTTTTCATTCACATTTTCTGTTTTCATTTATGTTATTATGTATTGTATATATACATCATTCTCAAAGTAAAAACAATTAAAATTGTAGGTTTGATCCCTCCTAGTAACAATTTGGAGAGATAAAATTGATTTGGTGAGATTAGAAAGGGAGAGTGTGAGATGTTGTGGGTTCAACTCTTATATTTGAAATAATATGAAAATCAATTAAAGTTCGGTCGTCAAATCTATTATGTCACTCGTATTAGACAATTTACAAATATCTAATTTCACACTTGAAACATACATGTCTTGACTTGAGAAAATGTTCTGAAGAAACATATCATTTAAAGATAGACCAAATCATATCATATAAATGAATAAAAATCTTAATTTATTAATTAATTTTGTGTATTAAGTTAAACTTAAAAGTTATTTTTTTAAATAGTAGATGCTCGTCAAAAAAACAAACTTTCTCCCCCCTTTATACATAACCTGTCAAATTAATACGTAAAGTATATAAGAAATTAACAATGGTAAAACAATATGCATATCTTAATGTTAAGTAGATGAATGCAAACCATAGATAAATCATATATCACTTAGAAAGCTACTTGTATAAAGTCCAAAAGAGAAAATGACATGATAGAGTAAACGTTACATTAGATGAGTATAGACGTAAATTGTAGAGTTGATTACTCATTAACGTGGAATCGAGGCGCAATGTGAATAGTAAGGGAATGAAAGGGAAATATTTGGATTTTGGTTATGAAAAATCATTGACCCTGTCACCACGGCATCAAAGGTTCAACAATGCATTGAAATCGATTGAGGAAAGAGAGATACGAGAACAATGAAAGGTCTAAATGGAATGTGAGTTATTTAAGGCAAAGATAGTAGGAACATGGTTGACTTGAGTTGAAGTGATGAGTGAAAAATGTTTGATGATATTACTCAGAGAAGTGTGAGAATGGGTAAAAGGTGTTGCGTGTTGGTTTATTTGGTGACATGTCTTTGTCTCAATTTTCTCTTGGTGTTCACACCTCACTTGGTGTGACAACTAAACAAGGAAAACTTATTTTTCAAATTTTCTGTTTTCTAAGAAAATACTAAAAATTTATTTTATCCACACTATAAATTGTTAATATTATTAGTATTAGAGTTTTATATAATCAATAAAATGTAAAGCATAAGAAATATATTCCTTTCTCCATGCTCTAAATAAATATGTAAGATGGATAACTTATTAAGTAATAATAATTTTTACTAATGTCAATTTGGATTTTAATTGGGGTTGATATAATTCCATGAATGTATCCGCATAACTAAAAAAATGGTTTAGACTCGTTAATATATACATTTTTTTTCTCTATTATTTTAAATAATAATAAAATTTATAATTATATTATTTTTAAAATTATTTTGATATTATTATATTTATATTTAGTTAATTTGAGTATATTTGAGTATTTGAATATACTTTTTTTATCGGTTTACAAAGTATAATTTGAGTATATTAATTTATTATGAATTTTGTAAAATGTGAGAGTAAGAAGTTATAGTTTATGAATTAAAAATTCTCAAATAATGATATCAATTTTCAAGAATATTTTTCCTTTTTTCTATATTTTATTTTCTTTTATATGTGACAAACTTAATTATGGTTACGATATCAATACATTATTAGAAAGGGGTTCTTTTCTACACCTCCAAACACTTTTCCTATATTTCCATTTTTTATTTTAAATTCTCACTTTATCTCCCAATTAAAGTGATTACTTTTTCTTCTCTCTAATTGGTTCATTCCCAAGTTTCTCTTTCCAACGAATGTCGATATCCAATATTTTTTGTTCTACGTAAGTCATATATGATATTTTTTCAAGTTTATTTCCTATATACTAGACGTTAACATTCAATATTATTGTTTTTTTATTTATAGAAATCGATATTTGATGTTTAATTTTGTTCTACGAATGTCGAGATTCGAAACTTTAATTTTTCTTAGTTACCAGATATCGACTTCTAGTATATATATATAAAAACGAATGTCAAAATCATTATATATATATATATATATATATATATATATATATATATATATATATATATATATTTACACACTTTTTTTTATATTTTTTTTATTTTCTTTCATTTATTTTTTTTAATTTTAATTTTCTTCAAAATTTATTTTTATCTGAACATTTTCATTTATTTAATATATTTGTTTATTTTATTTTTATATAATTTATGAAAAAGAAATAATATTCTGAAATAAATTAAATTAAAAAAATAATTTTTTCAACAAAAGAAATTATATATATTCATTTATTTACTTTATTTTTTATTTACTTTCAATTTTTTGCTGTTAAATTTTTTAAAATTTATTATATTTTAATATTTTAATTTGTTTATTATATTTTAGAAATAAAATAAATATTAATACATTTCATATAAAAAATAAAAAAATTTTAAAAACAAAACACAAAATATATATATATATATATATATATATATTATCAGCATAGAATTTTTTTTAATATACGTTAATCGGATGTTGATATCTACAAATAAAAAAAAAATCAAATGTCGACATTTATAAAAGAAAATTTCTTTTAAAAAGTAAAGTACCGATGATGACATCGTAAAATAAAACAATGTCGACATCCATTAGAAAAATTTGTTGGAAGTGTGTGAGCTACAAAGAATAAAAATATATTTACTTTTATTTTAACTAAAAGACAAAGTGAAAATTTAAAATTTTTTGGGATACTGGATAAGTGTTTGTAGGTGCAGGGAGAAACTCCCTATCAGAAAAGGAGAATGGAGGACGTGAGCCCATAAAGCCCAAACTAAAAATTATATTATATTGGGCTGCGTTTTCAACTTTCCTCAACCTATGTTTTTTTTTTTTCACTCTCTTTCGTTCCAAATAGGTGTATTTAATTAAAATTTCACAAGTTTTTAAAATGATTTTTTAAAACAGTCTATTCAATCTAAGATTCTAAAAAATATAAGTAAGAGTTATAGTATTTTATTAAGATAATTAGGATTCTTAAAGTGGGACAAAATTTTTGTGTGTTACTCATTCATTTTGTTTTACCACTTATTCGGAAGTATATAATTTTGATGAAATATTACTTAAGGCGAATTTTGATATATTTCACACAATTTCTTAACAGGATTACACACCTCTTCATCAAACATTTTTGTTTAACTCTTTGAGACTTTATTTTTTGGAGTTAGAACTAATTAAATAATAAAAAAATTAAAAACTGTGTTGACTTGGATTCATAATTTTCTTGTGTCTTCTGTAGCTTAATTAAACTATTTCAAATATTTTAAATATATAAACTTCTTTCTGCTGTTTTTAATTATTGCGACTTATATTTATTAAAAACTCAAACTACAACATCCTAATTTTAATATTTTCTAAATAAAATCTTATAAGCACTCGCTATTTTATTTTATTGTACAATATATCGAGATATAGATGAGTTGGAATATTTCAAGTGTTTCTATATTTATGCTCTTATTTTGTACAAAATTTATTGTAAATATTAATTAAATAACGTTTTTTACAAAGAAAATACCATGTTATCAAGTATTAAATGTAATTTTTTTTTATAATTTCAAATATCATAGAATAAATTATAATGATATAAATGTTAAATAAAAGTATTAAATTAGTTAAATAATTATACAAAAGAGTAAAAATGATAAAATGTATATTTTAAAAATAGGTTACGAAACTAAAAATAAATTTTAGATTACTTGATAAATTAGAGGAGTTAGTAATTTAAAAGGAGAGACAAAGATATGTCCTCATATTCAATTTAAAGATCGAGTATTACGTATCCTATTTTTGATCAATGTATTTTTTTTTTTCAAATCGGGATGTGTTTAGATAATAATCATAAAAATAAGTTCATATGTCATCTCCAAAATAAATATTATAGTATAAGAAATCCAATGCACAAATTATTCTCTTCAATGGTCAGATATGCAAATTGTAAAAAATAAGCATCTGAGCACTATTTTAAAATTTCTACCTTAATTGTAGGATTACAAAGATGATATATAAACATAGATTTATGTTTGATTTTTTTATCGGTAGTATTCAGCAACCGTAAATGAGGTAAAATTTATGGAAAGAAAAATGTTTTTATGTAAACGCTTGTTTATGGATTTATACACTCAAGTGTTCCAATTTTTATCTTTTCTTTCATTCTAACCAAAATAAAATTAGAAACTCAAATTAATTTACTTCTATTTCTCTGGGTCAAATTAAAACGAAATTTTATTTCTGTGGCTGAAATCAACTTCCTTCAAGACATAATTGATATTTATGACATTTTTCATGTTACACACATGATATGCATATATATGAACACTGTTTTCTTTTTCTTCCCAGATATTACCTGTTAAATGGACACACTAAGGTATTCCAATGATGGGAAGAAAAGGAAGATAGTAGCTGGTGGGTGCCAAACCCCACTCTGGAGGCAAAGGAAGATCCAAAGTTTTGGATGAACTGAACTGGTTCTCAGTAACCTTGCATTCTCTGTTTTGGGGACACGATCTCAAAAAACTAAGAGGAGTAGAGATTGTGTAAGTGTTTTTCTCTTTTCCCTTCACAATTTCAGAGATCTGGTTCTTCTCTGTAGCATACAGATGATTTGGCCCCCCAAGAAGTTTCACAAGACACTTCTCTGAGAGAGCTTTTGCATGGTCTCTGGGAAGATCAACCTTAAAGAAACCCTTGTCTTCTGTTGTCGCCATGGCAATCTTTTTCACACCTTCACACTTCACTGAGACCATAATGCCTGAAAACATCAAGAGTTGTAAAATCTAGGTGCACAAAATGTGTTTTTAGTTATATATAATACGTTTTGCATTATTAGAATTCATTTGAAAATAATATTGAGAGTGGATACAAACCAGAGAAATCGTAGCTGTGAGTGCAGTCAGTGCAAGAGACTTTGCCTTGTACTGTTTGGCATGCCGAGGGTCTAATTCTGACCATAGTGACTGCAAGAATAAGCGCTGTGATAACCTTAGCAAACGCCATGCTGTGGGATGAGAAAGAGAAAGAGGTTGGAAGAGAAGATGATAATTTGAAGATTATATATAGTGACAGTTTGAGACATAAACCTATTAAATGTAGGGAGCTAAAGCTGATGTAGTGGTTGGTGTCAACTGTCAGTAGTTATGTTTACCTAGGTAGGGTTTGTTCCAACAGACAAGATGTCGATACATTTCAAAGTGGTATAAGGTCCCTTTCAACAAGTTTTTTTTTTTTTTTCCCATATAACTTCTCTAAATTTTTACATTTTATTAATAACTTATACATATGTTAGTTTTAAATTATGGAAAGTTTTATTTTATTTGTTTCTTATTATTTTTCTTTTACAATGTTTGTTGAAACAAATCCTTAATCTTTTAAAATTTACTTACAAAATATGATTTTTGGATGCACTTTATAAAAGGAAGAAAAGGAAAAAAAAATTATAAATACGATGACAGTATAATGTGATGAAAATATACATGTAACTGTGTCACTGTATCACATACCAACAAATATTTAGTATTACATTATTGATGTCTTTTCTTAAGCTTATGAAAGACTTTATATAAACTATAAATAAGATGAAATTATAATATATATATATATATATATATATATATATATATATATATATATAAATAAAAGTCGATGAAAGTTAAGAAGCATTAATATATGGAGCATCCATTCAAACACATGCTAAAATAAAATCACGATGCAGAAATATAACTCAATTCATTCAGTGCAATGGAGTGTTAATTAATTAGGGGGCAATGTTTAATGAGCATGTTTAAAGATGTTTGCAATTAATGCAGTAATGGGTGGTACAAGAGCACCGATTGTGCTACATTATTAAGCAGGATAAAGTAGCTTTTTGTTGTGGGTAGGAATCCATAACAAGCACCGATTAAACCAGAAGAACATGCATTTCAATATGGCCATGGTATATAAGGGAAACCCTAGAATTACAATGGCAGATGGCACCAACTTGATATTATATTAATGAACCGTTGGTGGTTGTTCATGAACAAACATCATCATCGTCTCTTTCGTGTACCAAATAAACATCCCAAATGTAACTTTTTTTTTTTTCTTTTTCTCATTAAATAACTCACAAGCTGTTCTCGAAGGGAAATGGTAAAACCAGAAAGAGGAACTACATCGAAGTTTCTCTGTGAAGAACAACTCAACGCCTTGGAAGATTTTAATTGAATGCTTTCACATGGAAAAGGAAAAATTGGTACCAATGGAATGCTTTACCACCACAAGCACTTACAAAAGTAGTTTTCCTAGTTATTTTTGCCTTTTCTTCCTGTCTGCTGTTTCTTTCAACTGCACGGAACTCCAACAATTATACTCACAAATTCTTGTGCATAGAATTATTAAAACAACAATTTAGTACGGATATATATATATATATATATATATATATATATATATATATATATATATATATATATATATATATATATATATATATATATATATATATATATATATATATATATATATATATATATATATATATATATATATATATATATATATATATATATATATATATATATATATATATATAAAAGGAGAGAATAACAAGTACACAAACACATCAAAGGATAAGCTAATTGCAAAAAGAAGAAGAAATATACATATATACATATATATATATATATATATATATATATATATATATATATAACACTTAAAAGAATTGTAAAACAATACACTAATTACATCAAGCTAAGCAATATCAATTAATCCATCACACATGATGACACGCTAGATTCAATTATCCGGATCTAAACATTGATGTATAATTCTTGGTGATTTTTACATTTGTGGTGACCTCTACTACCTGCAGAGAGTCATTGTCAATGAATTTTACCCTATCACACACAAGGTTATTCCTTTTAGCCTTGGGGTCGTTCTTAAAGACAGGACCTATTGCTTCTCTCATCACATGACTCATTTTACTTTACATGAGTCTTGAATGAGCATTAGAGTATTAGGATAAACCTCCAGTACTGACTTCTTACATCAATGAACACACTACTAATTAAATCAAATAGGATTTCTCCCATGGAATCTCTTATGTTCTCACACAAGCATTTGAAAACACATATTAGAAACCATACAACATATGCCTCTCTTGGAAAAAAACTAATTCTTATCATTTTATCTAATTCAACTTAACAATGCATTGTACAAACAATTTGGGATCTTAGAAATAAAACTGCAGGTTGTATAAAGATCCAAAAACATTGTATTTACATTCAAATTAAAGATGATTGAATCAAGAACCAAATGCAAAAAAAATAAAAATCAACCTAATTGAATAACTATAGAGAAAGTTATGCACCAAACAAGCAACAAGCAACAAATTGTTGCACAATTGATTTGTTTACTTTTCCAGCTCAAAGTATGTGATCAAGCATGTTTGGTATGCTTTAATGGGACTGAGATTTTATTATATTTGGTGTGAAACGATAAATGGATTGGTTGGCTGGTTAGTCTTTGGTATGATATTATAATGTTTAAAATGAAATGAGGGTTTGGTGTGAGAAACATGGACATGGCATGAGTAGACGTAATTCCATGAATCTCTTGGTGAGATTTCATGGTGGTGTTGTAATGTATATAATTAGATAGGGATTCAAGCAAGGTTGCATCCTGAAACTCTAAAGAATCAGTTAGTCGCACATAGAGCGTACTAATTCAAAGGGGTGAGAGTAGTAGAAGGTCCTAGTCTTTGACAGAATAATGGTCCTAGATGATTGAAGGCTACGTACCTTGTGCGTGGTAGGGTGAAACCCATTGACAATGGCTCTGCAGAGCAGTAGAGACCACCACAAGTGCAAGCATCTAGTAAATCTGATCTTTTTATATGTATCCGGATAATTGAGTTACAGAGTTATGTTTGTTTGCTATCACATGATTGAATGCCTACTATTTTGCCTATTTACAATCTGTTTTAATTATTTGCTTGCCATAACATGTTCAAATTTTCTTTTTACTCCGTAGCTTACCCTTTCTTGTTGTGTTTGTTTCCTGCTTGATTTTCCTTTTTGCGATGATTACCAAATCCTTGGTTGAGCAGATATGGAGATCGTTCAAACGGTGGTGATGCTGCTATCCAGTTTAGGGGTGTCAGTTATGGCTCTTTTGAGCAACTTTTGAGGTGCTAATGTCTAGGTAGTTTCTTGCTCTGTGAGCAAATTTTCAGTTTAATCAAATTTGTGTTTAATTTTTGTTCGAGATATTTTGTTGTGCCTTTGGGTATTCCTTTCAGTATACTATGAATAACTATAATGGTCGATTCTTATATGTTTTTTGTTAGTGTTCTATTTTATACTATAAACATGTGAATTTGTAATGGTTGATTCTTACGTTACACTATTGGAGTGAATACGATATAGTATGTTTAATACGTTTAATATACTAAAAGAAAATAATGAATTCCAAGATAATATGTTCTCAGACATCTTTAATTAAAATATAGACAAATTAGTCTTTATTTTTAAAATTCTTAATCTCACATCTTATATGATTCTTGAAATTTTATGAAACATGTTTACTTCATTTCTAGTGTCACTACTAAAAAAACTTATATTTCCTGCAAATTTTGTTTTGAATTTTGTTTTTTAGGAAATATTTATAAATTTTGTTATGAAAAAAAAAATTGTAGGAAATTGCTGCCAATATTTTTGCAAAATATTTTGTATAAAACATTTTTCGCAACAAATTTTGTAGGAAATACTTGAGAATTTTATAATTTTGTAGAAAATAATTACCCACGAAAGAATTACCTACCAATTAAAATTCTTAGAAAAAATAACAGAAAAAAATCTTTTCTTGTAAATATTTTTAACAAATTTGTAAAAAAAATATCATATAATATGAGAATTTTTAATAATGCGTTGAACTCTTTGGTTGGTGGTACTTAAACTTAATCCCTGATTCCCTCTGTCTTATATTTAAATGAGAAGATTTTCATAAAACCAGTTTATATATGTGTTGTAATAATTATAGTAAAAATGGAATGAAATAAGGATTGATATAACAAATGGTATATTATTTTTTTTATCAAATTGATGGCAAACATTATTTATTGAATATGTTTGTTAATAATAAAATTATCTTTCATAAATAACTATTAATCCCAATATTATAGAAATTTAAGACTGGATTCATATTTTCTTTTAACTTTTCCTCTAATTTAAAATAAAATAATAAAATTTATATTATTACAATGTACTGTTAACTTTTTAACATATGCTTTTAAATTTCTGACAATAGAAAATAAATACACTTTAAAATTTAAATATATAAGAATTAATAATTCACTCCTAAAAAAATTCATATTTCCTGTCAATTTTGTTTTGAAATTTTTTTTGTAGGAAATAATTATAAATTTTGTTATGAAAAAAAAAATTGCAGGAAATTGTTGCCAAATTTTTTTGCAAAATATTTTGTATAAAACACTTTTCGCAACAAATTTTGTAAGAAATATTTGCGAATTTTATAATTTTGTAGAAAATAATTACCCACGAAGGAATTACCTGCCAATTAAAATTCTTAGAAAAAATAGCAGGAAAAAGCCTTTTCTTGCAATTTTTTTTAACAAATTTGCAAGAAAATTTCCATGTAATATGAGAATTTGTAGTAGTGATTGTATACGTGTTTTATCAGGAAATAATATAAAGTTTTTTTCTTACAAATTTTAACAGTAAAAATATTGTATTAACTTTTCTCATTCTAATTATTATCTTAGTATTATTTTTTTAATGAAAAAACATATTTAATATAACAGAAAAAAATAATAATAAGGAAAGAACATCATTTTTAATTAAAAAATTAATATGTTAATTTTTTTTAGTTTGTCTCTTCTTTATAACATTTATAATAATTAATTATTTAATTAATATAAAAATCACTGTTAAACATTTTTTAATTATTACTTCTAATTTTATTAAATAGTTTCTTCATGTTAAAGAATATCTTAATTTAAATTAATATTTATTTTTATGAAATGCGGCCATGAGTATAAGATTAATAGATTAGTAAAAGGACCTTAATGGTTCTTAGCAGAAGCCAAATCAAAATTTTGAACAGAAAAGTAGCAAGGATTTACCTTCGCACTGTCCCTTTCCCTAACTGCACCTCGTCCAATACTGCAGGAGACTCAAATCATTCATCTACATAAATTCTCACTCCTTTAATTTAGAACCAAACTCTTCATAATTTCTACTAGCACCAAGTTAAATATTACCATCAACTTCAAAAGTGTGTCTCTTTATGCTCCTCACCCCTCTGTTATCTTCATTTTTATTTTTATTTTTGAAGAAAATGATCAATCAAAATCATAACACTTACCAAAGTATTGCAATTCACGTCAATTATTATGTTATGATTCTAATAAGAAGAAGTTGGGACCGGTTCTTTATCCCTTCAATCATTCTCAGATAACAATCTTTAACCTTTTGCGGAATAATTCTGGTAATTATCTGTCATTGATTTGAAGTTAATAATTTTTTTTTCAGCACATGTATGTGTAGTTCTCTTTGATGCAACGAAGTAACACACATATCTCACTTGAAATAACTTCATTATTTCTTGTTAATTGTCTACTGTTAATCATCTGTTGTTAAGATGTCTAATGAAATAATGTACTTTATATAATTCATTGATTTTTTTTGCCTATAGAAAATTAATTATATGGTTTATATTATACTAGGTTTTGTTCTACTAGGTACATTGGAACAAAACTACATCTTACCTATAAATTGAGGTAATGTATGACATAATTTTTTTTATATGTAATTTAAATTGTTTAGCTTATAAATGTTTAACCTATAGATCGAGATAATATATGACATATTTTTTTTATATGTAATTTAAATTATTTATCTCTTATTTCTATATTCACTTAATGATTATAAATATTTATATCTAGAGAGATAAATTTTGGATTAAGTTATCATGCAACACACGTAATACACCTGGGTATTTAATGGAATCGAATAACTTTTTGAATTTTGGCTTTGAATATGGTGCCGGTGGGAATACGATAAGAATGTTGTCCATGATTATACAGTGGCGGATCTTGACCAATATTGTTGGGGGAGTCAAAAAAATACATTTAAAATTTATACATTTAATTATTAACATTAATACCGTAAAAATGAATACATAAATTAGTATAACAATAAGCTACATCATTACGGGAAATCAAACCACACTTAAAATCTAAAAGAAAAAATCAATCGATGATAATCAAACCACAATTAAAATCCAATTATAAAAAACAATACAATCCATTTATTTCTATATTCATAAAATAAAAAATTAATATACAATAAATTCATTAAATAAATTATTAAACTAATATTTCACTATCAAGTGAGACAAAAGATAAAAACTTCTTTTTTATTTCTTCGAAAATAAAAGAGAACAATTAAGATATGAGAGCAAAAATAATAGATATTTTTCTCTTGAGAAACAAAAGAAAATAGACATATAATGGAACCACAATTAAAATTTGATTATAAAAAACACACAGTACAATACTTTTTCTTCTATATTCATAAAATAAAAAAATAATATAAAAGAGGTTCATTAAATAAATGATTAAACTAATATTTCACCATCAAGTGAGACGATTCTTTTTTTCTTCCTCGAGAATGGAAGAGAACAAAGGAGAAATAAGAGCAAAAATAAAATATTTTTTTTTCTTTTCAAATACAAAAGAAAACGAAAACACATAAGAATGAAAGATGAGACACTAGTGCAGGGAAGGGAAATGACAACGGTTATTTCCAGCTTTTGGCTTCGGGTCCGCACCCGCTGCATATACGATCGAGGTAAAAAGCTAGTATTTTATGTCTCGGTTACAACCCGAGGCATATTTAACTTTTACTGCCTCGGTTCTCGCACAACCGAGGCCTAATGAGCATCAGAAATTCAAAAAAAAACACGCAGAGCTGCGCTGGTCGTCGGAGAAGGGCGGTGCGGTGCAGGCGTAATTGTGTTCCACCGCACCAACCAACTCAGTTTTGTTACACACTGAAACCTTCCACTGTCCGCGGCCATGGCTGCGCTGTCCTCCGCCATTGCTTCCGCCGCCAAACCCTTCCCTCGCCCTCTGCAACACCGATCGCGTCGTCATGTCTGTGGCCATCGGAGGCGTGTTTGCGCGAACGGGATTTTCGTAGGTCGTCGCGGTTGAAGAGATCGGAAGGGAGCTGCGGAGACGAACCTCACAGGAGCGACGGCGGGGGTCGGCAACAGCGGTGACGAAATGCTGCCCTAGAGCGTCGGAGGTGTGCGGGATGGTGGGAGCTGTGCGTCGGAGGTGTGCTGGACGGTGGGAGCTATGCGGGACGGTGGCGCTGGTCGTTGGAGAAGATGAAGGCTGGCCGGAGATGGTGAAGCTCACAGAGAAATCGGAGAAGATGTCGCTGCACAATGAAGAAATTGGGGTTTTTTAACCCTACGAAGGGATACTGCCTCGGTTATTCGAAACTGAGGCATATTGTACCCTTACTGCCTCGGTGGGCGCTTGACCGAGGCCTATTGTCTCGCTACTGCCTCGGTTATTAGAGAACCGAGGCATATTGCTTCAGTAAAAAAAAAAATTCAAATTATGGGTCAACGCGTGAGTCAAAATTTTTTTTTAGCCATATGCCTCGGTTAGTATGATAACCGAGGCATAAAAGATGAATTTAATTACGAAACTGCCACCGCGTGCTTATATGCAGCGGGTCCGCAGGAACCGAGGCATATACTGCGATGTAAATGCTCCAAAATGCACTAGTAAGAACAATTTGTGAGAAACTCAAACTATAATAAAAAAAATAATAAAAATATCTTGATAAATCTTTTTATTCTTTATTATATATGATTTTATATTTTATTATTTATTACCATTAATTATTATTTTTATAAAAGAAAAGAATATTTAATTTAATATTTATAATAAAAAAAATTAAAATACATAATATCTATATAAAAAAATTCAAATACCTATCATAAAAAAATCAAAATTTTTGGGGGGCCATGGCCCTCCCTGCCACCATTATGGTCCGCCACTGTGATTATAGAATTATTTTTTTTGTAATTGTATTTGCAGAAAATATACAAAAAGAATTCTGAAAATAAATCCAAACTCAAGATTAATGAGGTGATTTAAAATTTCTAGGATTACAAAGATGATAAACATATATTTATGTTTCATTTTGTGATCGGTGGTATTGAGCAACCGTCAATGAGGTGAAATTTATGGAAAGAAAATGCTTTAACTTTTAACATATATATATATATATATATATATATATATATATATATATAAACAATTTTAATATCTTCTTTCATTCTAATTAAAAAAAATAAAATAGAAACCCACTGGGTCAAATTAAAACGAAATTTTATTTCTGTGGCCGAAATAAACTCCCTTGAAGACACACATTGAGATTTATATGAAATTCTTCCATGTTACACACATGATATGCATATATATGAACACTGTTTTTTTTTCTTCCCAGATTTGACCTGTTAAATGGGCGAATCAAAGAGGGGGAAAAAAGGAAGATGGAAGCTATTGGGTGGCAAACCCCACCCTGGAGGCAGAGGAAGATCCAATTTGGATGAACTGAACTGCTTATCAGTAACCTTGCATTCTGTATTCTTAGGACACGATCTCAAGAAACTAAGAGGAGTGGAAATTGTGTAAGTGTTTTTCTCTTTTTCCTTCACAATTTCAGAGACCTGGTTCTTCTCTGTAGCATACAGCTGATTTGGCCCCCCAAGAAGTCTCGCAAGACACTTCTCTGAGAGAGCTTTTTCATGGTCTCTGGGAAGATCAACCTTAAAGAAACCCTTCTCTTCTGTTGTCGCCGCAGCAACCTTTTTCACACCTTCACACTTCACTGCGACCATAATGCCTGAAAACATCAAGAGTTCTAGAATGTATGTGCACAAAATGTGTTTCTGATGGAGTACTACATCAGCTTCAAAATAACTACTATAGTTTAAGCTTTTAAGTTTTTGGTCATTTTATGAACACTGTCCATTTATACTAATGTTACCTGATTACAAGTTGTAATATGTATAATAAGATATATTTTTTTTTTGTCTCTGGACATAAAATTAAAATTTATTTTCATTCGATATCTTTTATAATTTAATTTTTAAACTTTAAAAATAAATGAATATAATCTTTTTAATCTAAATATATTAGTTTTTTTATGCATTAAAATAGTCTTTGAAATTGACATTTGAATTAAAATGTATTAAACGGTATAAATAACTTAAGTATTGATCCAAAACATTAATTGACACGTTACAAAAAATTAACACAATTGGGTTAGAAAGATTATATTGATTCATTTTTCAAGTTGAAAATCCAAATATATATAAATTTTAAAGAGAACGAATTCCAATTTCGTGTTTAAATTTAGGGATTAAAAAGTTATTTATCCTTATACAGTATATATAATACATTTGCATTGTCAGAATTTGTTTGAAAATAATATTGAGAGTGGATACAAACCAGAGAAATTGTAGTTGTGAGTGCAGTCAGAGCATGAGACTTTGCCTTCTACTGTTTGGCATGCCGAGGGTCTAATTCCGACCATAGTGAGTGCAAGAAGAATTGCTATGATAACCTTAGCAAACGCCATAATGTGAAATCTATAGGTATGGGATGAGAGAGAGAGAGAAAGAAGTTGGAAGAGAAGAAGATAATTTGAAGGTTATATATAGTCACAGTTTGAGACATAAACCTATTAAATGTAGGGAGCTAAAACTAATGTACTAGTTGGTGTCTATGGTCAGGAATTATTATCTCCGGCTAATTCTATATTTTTTCTCTGGTTAATGTTATTAGGTTCTATTCAAATAATTTATGGATCTTCAACATCTTTTAGTCAATGCAATATAAAAAAAATAGTTTATTCCTCAATCTCTCATATGAGTTTCTTAAAATAATCTCACAGATTTATTGGTCTTGCCTTTTTTTTCTTGACAGAAACTAGTTATGATAAATTATGTCTTCTTTATCTCGACAAAATAGGTGGAATGACTATTCCAATACCAAAAATATTCACGATTTTCACTACCCTATCAATATTTGTTTAGGTAGGGTTTGTTACAATAGACAAAATGTCGATACCTATCAAAGTGGTATAAAGTCCCTTTCAACAAGTTATTTTTTTCATATAATTTCTCTAAAATTTTACATTTTATTTTATTTATTTCTTCTTACTTTTCTTTTACAATGTTTGTTGAAACAAATCCTTAATCCTTTAAAATTTATTTAGAAAATATGATTTTTGGATGCACTTTATAAAAGGGAGAAAAGGAAAAAAAGAATATTATAAATACGATGACGGTATTATGTGATGAAAAGATACATGTAACTCTGTCATTGTATGACCACCTACAAATATTTAGTATTACATTATTGATGACTTTTATTAAGCTTATGAAAGATGTAAGTTAAGAAGCGATGGGTTATATATTTTTCATATGGCTTATAGGCATTAAGAGATTATGTATATATGGCATTGGTCTTACATATATAAGGTATTTGACATCACTTTTATTCAAAAACCTTAAGGCAATGTGATTATGGGTCTTGTATCTTATATAGTATTTAATTTTGTCTTTTCTATCCAATGTGAAACTTTTATTCACATTTGAACTATTCCCAACGAACATTAGTATATTGAGCATCCATTCAAACACATGCTACAATAAAATCACCATGCAGATATATAACTCAATTCATTCAGTGCAATGGAGTGTTAATTAATTAGGGGGCAATGTTTAATGAGCATGTTTAAAGATGCTTGCAATTAATGCAGTAATGGGTGGTACAAGAGCACCGATTGTAGGTAGGAAAACTTTTGCTAGAAGGAATCCATAACAACCCCGATTAACTAAGAACTTCAACGTGGAAGAAGAACATGCATTTCAATGTCGCCATGGTATATAAGGGAAACCCTAGAATTACAATGGCAGATGGCACCAACTTGCTGTCATGTTAATGAACCGTTGGTGGTTGTTCATGAACAATCATCATCGTCTCTTTCGTGCAGCTAATAAACATCCCAAATGTAACTTTTTTTTTCTTTTTCTCATTAAATAAGTCACAAGTTCTTCTCTGAGGGAAATGGTAAAACCAGAAAGAGGAACTACATCGAAATTTCTGTGTGAAGAACAATTCAACGCTTTCACATGGAAAAGGAAAAATTGGTAGCAATGGAATGCTTTACCACCAGCACTTACAAAAGTAGTTTGCTTAATTATTTTCGCCTTTTTCTTCCTGTTGCTGTTTCTTTCAACTGCACGGACCTCCAACAATTATACTCGCAAATTGAAGTCACAAACTAGGTCTAACTATAATAATTCAAATTTATAATATTTTAAATTCATTTAAATAGATTTATCATAAATTCATATCCATATATTTTTGGACTTTAAATTCATATTCATATATTTGTGGACCTTAAGTCCATTAAAATAGATTTATCATAAATCCATTTTTGGACATATACCAGAAGTGGATAATTTAAGTTGACATATAATTAAAGTGAGACATTTTTCACTTGCGTGTAAAAAGGCCAATAAACCATGCAACACAGAAGAGCTTCTATTACTAAGAATTTCACAGTTCTAGTATCCTAGTTTATGTGGATTCCTAAACAAATAATGTGATAGAACAGAATGGAGTTATTAATTTCTCTAGGCGGATTCCTTGCCCACCATGTGGCAATGGCATTCAAAGATAAAGCAAAACTCAAGTTACCAACTTGAATTTTGCATAAAAGCCAGCATAAATTCATGTAAATCAAAGGTCATAAAAGAAATAAAATTAAAAAAAAAATGACTCAATTGAATATTTGGTTTCCGACCTTAATAAAGTAATGTTACAGTAAGGTTACTTATATAAATATCCAACGATTGCGGCCAAGGGTCCAAGTGTTCATATTTTCATTCCAAATATGGTTATTTACATCAAGAAGGGCAAGAAAGGACAATAAAAATCTTACTACGGAAAGGTTCTCCAATTAAATGCTGTCATGGCTAATTTGTACTGTTAGCTATAGTAGCTTCTCGTTGCTGGCGACGCCTTTCCCTCTGTAACATTAGATCGTGTAAAGAATTAGCCACATAGACAATTAACACATACTATTTCAAAGTCAGCCCCAACCAAAACATTACCAATACATCCATAAGTCATTAAAGTGACAGAGCTATCTTCTCTGCCAGTTCATCTGCTCTGTTTTTTGCACGTACTAAGCATAGCAATGGCTATCACTATTCACTACATACCACTAGATGGCAATATTTAAGATTTCCTATGAACTAAGATATGATTCCAAAACAGATACATTTGCAGGTTCTAATGTACATCTTCAAAACAGTGGGCAATTAAAAAGAGAAATCTGAGTTGATCCAACATCCAACATAGTAAGAATTAAAAAGGTTCTAATGTACTTATGTTCCACTACTAGTAAAATAGGTCATGAACAAACATCCAACATATCATTAACGTTAATTCAGGATCAAAAGCCGCTGAAAAGAGGAATTAGGGAGGGTTTGAATTTGTGATGTTATGTTAGGTCACAAGGCAACAACCTTATGGTTCACATTAAGGACCACCTTCAAGATCAGAAGCCATTAAGAACAATTTTTTCTACATGATTACAAACGCCAAAAATACCCAATCACGCTAATAATTTCCTCACGTTGCACCATAAGGGGGTACTGTGAGTCATCATATTCTATAACCAAGTTCAAAAATTAATGAAAGTGAGATCTGATCTACAGAATACCAGGGCAATAACAACAGTGCTCCAACTTAACTAGGGTAATTTCACATAATTTCATTGACATATAGAACCACATGATTTTTTTCGGTTACATAAGGAACCAGATGATGGAATGCAACAAAGAAACAAAAAAGAAAAAGAAATAGCAAAAATCTCACCCTTCTTTCCCAGTACGGAAGAAAGCAAACAAAATCATAGACTGGAGTAATGCTTGCACACAAAACTGTATTTAGTGCAGTGAACAACAAGAGTGCTGTCATGGGTCGTGTTCTGTGCGGCATACTGCTTTCTTATGGAGAGACAAAGCCCTGCAATCATATTAATTCAGTTCAAGGTAAAGAGCATTTAACTAGAGATAAATACATATATTCATATTAATATTAATGTTGGATCAGACAAATTAAACAAATCATGCTTACAAAACCCATAAATATAAAAGCCCAAATACAACTTTCTTAGGGTCAGTCTACTGAAAAGATAAAACACTTTAACCCTTTTTGTTAAACAAAGATATTTAAAATTTTAAGAATTCAGTCTTCGAGATAACATATGGCACAATATAGACATGAAATCAAGTATAAATTACCTTGCACACAAAAAATACAATTCTACCTAGTACAGTTGGAAGGCCATAATCATTACCAATTTACCTTACAAACAGAACCAAATATTGGTATACATTAATCACCATAAGTCCATAAACACACATTTTATGTTCACAAAATAATCATGAATGAATCCGAAAAAAGCAATCTATCTAATCAATGAGTACACCATAATAGCAACGAGAAGCATATGAACTTAAAAATTCCAAAAGCACATGTTAGAACAAGTTTTCAGAGTTCAAAATGAAAAGTATTAGGAAAATGATGTGGTCAGAAAAAGATGTGAGTCTTATCTTCATACAGGCTGTTATGAGAAGAGAACAAAACCGAAGAACCTACCTCTTTCAGCACTAAACCGGGATGAAAATTGCAACCCTGTTCCTCGGCTCTTCAAACCCAATTGCTGAAGAATATAGCAGTGGATTTAACATATAAAAAAAAAACAAAAAAAAACAGAAGGATTTAATGAATAAGTGCTCCAAACTTCAACAAATCCTCCCCTAAAACTCTCAGCAGCAACCAAAAATCAACTCACTAGCAAATCAGAAAGAATACATATTTAATAAATGTTAAATAGGACCATCAACTTAGATGGTCTAAATTTTAACGAAACAATATGCACTTAAGTTGTGATCGAATGACAACCCCTAAATGGTTTGTTTAACAAGCTAGATTGACTAGTGTTGTCCAGCATGATTTCAGATTTCAACCTTAAAAATAAATAGAAGTATTAAAATACATATATTTAAAACTTTTAGTTTAAAATATAAAAAATCATTTCAAACACATTTCCCAAATTCTTCCACACTTCGCAGATTGTAAAGCCGTACGCAGAAATTTCCGATCACAGTGGCCCCTTACCTGAACTCGCTCCGAGCTACAAAAAAAGCGTGACCCTTTTGCAATACCCTCAAGCACTCTGGCTAAAAAACAGGGAATAAGAATATGTTTTCACAACACATCCCACCCCCAAATCGAAAAAAAAAAGAGTGAAAAAATGACCTCACTAGATGCAGGGAAGGGTAGGCGTGCACAATGCTCACTCCAAAAGTGGATTCACGGACAGGTTTTTCTCCTACAGTGGGGATTGCAGAGATGAAGATGAAAGGGTGAGAAGCTGTGGCTAGAGAAGGAAGTAAGAAGGGTAATTAGGTTTTCAGGGTTGTTACTTTTTAGGGTTTTATTAAATTTTGAAAGGTGCAGGAAGAAGGAGGATGAAAGAGCTCTTCTGGAAACTAAGCCCCCACACTTATGCCTCAAAAAAATCACTTTGCTTGAACCTACTTTTAGGAGCATATGTTACCTGTTTCTGATTCTTAATTTTTATTTTTATTTACTAAGATTGTGATTCGGTGACAAGGTACCAAATATACAAAAATACCAATTATAAAATATTTTAATAAATATTTATTTTAGTTACTAATAAATACAAAAATACCAAATATGAAAATTAATACTTCAATTAAAAAATTTGGTCGACTTCCATAGAAAAATTGTATTAGTAGTTAAATAATCTCAACAATAAGAAATAATGTTTTGATATTGACTAAAATATTAAGTTATTTCAACGAATAAGAAATTCCATTGGTGTCAATAAAAATACCCACAATTGATATAGGTAAAAAAATAACCCCATTAGAAAAAACCTTATTTATATTAGTTAATATATATATATATATATATATATATATATATATTTTAATTGTTCCTATTAGACATTAACTAACTAAAAATGATATTTGTTTAGCTAAATAATAATATTGATGTTAGACAAAAAATGCTCTAAATTATTGTTTTTCAGTTGGCATTTTTTTTATTATTATGGTTCTTATGGAGAGGAATATTGTTATGAATTATTATTTGACGTGGTAAGTAGGGGTGGTAATGCGGGCCGGCCCGCCCCGCATAAGGCTCGCACACCGCGGGTCGGCCTGCCCTGTCCCACACATTTTATGCGAGTCGCATACTCTGGCCCGCCCCGCGTATATGTTGGCCCGTAGGTCCGTGGGCTGGTCCACTTTTTTTTTTTATGATAAAACTTTCAATGTTTAAAAATTGGGAAACTTTAAGAAGTTCACAAAATTAAGTAAAGACTTTGGGGAATTAGATGATAAATTGATAATTCAACATTTTCATCATATTCATACTATGACATACATAATGTATTCTTTAGATTTTAGCACATTAAAAATTGCATAATACTTGTCTTTTCCAGTTATACAAGAATTTGAAAAGTTAATGCAAGAGTCCATAAAAGAAGTAATTAATATACACAAGTGCAAGTTTTTTTTTTTTTTTAATTTTATGCGGGCTTGCGGGCCTATGCTAGCCGAGCCCGCGCGGGCCTGCAGGCTCACTACCCTGGCCCGCAGCCAAGCCCTAATTGCCATCCCTAGTGGTAAGTAAATAAGGAATCAACTTGAAAAAAGGATATAGTAAGGATATTATTATTTTAAAATTGACCATAATTTTAATTTGTTGAAGATTAAACAAATAGTTTTAGAATAAAAATAGAAATTGATCTATTGATTTATCTTATTCAATTTTTTTTATCCAAATAGGTTGTTGATTTTTTTTTTATATATAAGTTCTTTATAAATATTTGATATATACATAGATACATTCTTTTTTGGGTTAAATATGTTTTTTGTCCCTTAACTTTTAGTGAATTTTGAAATTAGTCAATTTCAAAACTTTGGATCAATTTAGTCAATCATCTATCAAAATAAGTGTATTTAGTCTTTTTAATCAAATTTTGTTAGATTTTTTTGATATTTCAAGCGCATTTCATAATAGTATTAAACTTAACATTAAAGCAAAAATGTGTCAAACAGTACAGTATAAACAATTCAAATACAATCTTGAAATACGTATGAAACGTCAAATAAACTTAACAAAATTTTATTAAAATGACTAAATCCACGTATTTCAAAAAATGAATCACTAGATTGATCTAAAGTTTTAAAATAAACTAATTTCAAAATTCAGTCAAAGTTAAGGGACGAAAACAATATTTATTTTTTTTTAATTAATATCAGTGGACTTATATGTTAGTAGATTTTTTTTTTCAATAATTCGTTTACACATGAAAATTTGAATGAATTATCTATTTGATAATACCAATTTAAATATTCATTGAATGATTTTATTTAAACATTTCAAGGAAGCTATAAATTTCGGGATTTCGATACTTTGATAAAGTTATTGTTAATTTTTACAAAGTATTCACACAACCTTTATCTTCTATTTTTAAACCATAATAAATTATTTTTAAAAAAATATTTAGCTAATTGAGTGATGACATGTTGACATTGTTAAAACTTTATAAAAAAAGTTTGTCAAAATTATTTTTCCTAAATTTCGAGATGCACTCAAAATATCTAAGAGTCTAAACTATTTTTTCAGAGTAAATATACTTATTTTAATTTCAAAACTATTTATTATAAATTTTTATTTGTTTGTTTAAACATAAAAAATAATAATAAAAGAGGTAAAAACAATTTATTTGGATAAGTCACTCACCATAGTAACAAAAAAAAAAGGTTCTTTATTGCATTTGGGGAGATTACAATTACAGCAATAATTGGATCAAGCATTCTGCATCTCACACCCCTTTATAGAACTGCTCATTATTGAACTGCAAAATACACTGCTGTTAACAAAACAAGCAAAATGTCACACTGTGGAAGCTGTTGATTCCATCCATCATCACTCTCTTAGGGAGCAAAGCCTTTCTTCAAAGTTTGAATGGTGGAAACATCAGTCTTGAAGGACAAAGCCAAGATATTGTCATCAATGGAGGTGTTAAAGAGGGTGCTTGGAATCGACACAGTCCCAGCACTGGCACTTCCAAAGGCAGATATGGCCACTGCAGGCTTCTGAGAATCCGAATTGTACTGGAAGTGCACCAGACCCTTTGGGAAAACAAACACATCTCCAGTTTTTAGTGTCTGAGTGAAGAGTTTATTGGTTGTGTCCACAAACCCCACTTGAAGAGAACCCTGAACGTTGAAGAGTAACTCTGCAGAACGAGGGTGTGTGTGTGGAGGGTTCACACTCCCACCGGGGAATTCAAGCACTGCATATGAAACACTTTGTCCATCAACAGCAGGAAATTCTGCTCTGCTTGCTTTCTGCACTTTGAAAGCTGAGAGAGTGTTGGGTGAAAACAAGGAACGGAAGCCTGTGAAGGTGAAGAAGTTGCCATCAAGAGTGGTGTTGGGAGGAACTATGAAGTCTGTGAGAATGTCAGGGTCACCACCACAAGATATCTGCATGATGCTGAAAACTGATATGATCAGTGTGACTACTTTAAAGGTGGTGGAAGACATGATTAAGGTTATGATTAAAATCAATATTACTATTACTGTCTTGAGTGTGGTGTTTCAAATTTCATGAATGTTTATTTATAGGGATTTCTGCTGTGTGTTGGAGTTTTGTATTATAGCAACTATGGAGATTTCAAAGTGGTTAACCTCTGTTGTGGTCTGCAATTATTAGAGACTGCAACAAGAATGTTCTGCATGGGTAACTCTTCATGCCGATTCCAACCAAATAGAGACAAGTTATACTTGTAGCTTTTCTTTTGTTTTAACCTATTAGAATGGATAATTGCTTTTTATGTAGAGTGTCTCTGATATCCTTGAGAAACAAAAATGTTCTTCGAACTTACAAATGATATAAATCATACTTCACAAAGGAAAAAAACAAGGATACAAAGTGTGAAAGGTGTGTGAATGAAGAATCTTTATAAGATATAATTTATTTTATTTAGAATTTGAAACACTGTTATAATATATGTTAAAAAAATTGAAATAATAAGAATTTACCGTAGTGATTTGGTTATTTAAAATTTAAAATTTTATTTAAAGAAAAAAAAGAGTAAGAATTTGAAACTATGTATATTCTTCTTTTTTTCTTTCAGGTCTAGGTAATTTATCTTTATATTTTCTTTATGCTTATTTTGATTATAACATTATGAGTTCCGTAAACTGAAATGGGTAATGCATGAAGACATTATGGTGTCCACATGTATTGTCAACATCTCATTCATCCTTTCTTCATTAAAAATAACAGAATGATACAAAAGAAGGACTCCAAGTTCATCGCACAATACTATTTCGGTAGAATAATTAAAAGAATATTATACTCTTTATCAAAAAAAGAAGAAGAAGATGAGAGAATATTCTAGTTGTTTTTAGGCGTTTAAGTTGTTAAATTTTGCGGACTGCCAAAATGAAAACAAGAATGAGCATAGTAAACATCAGTTCCAGCTGCGTAATAGGTGTCACATATTGGAGCAACTAATACTTACAAATTACTAAATTCGGTCACTTTTTTTAATGCAAATTGTCAATAACTTCATAAAAGATGAATCAGTGTCCCTGATGAGAAAACCAAATGTAACTTGTGAAAATCGTTGAAATCAGAAGGTTACATGTTACATCACAAGCATTGACAGTTTCTCTCATGTCGAGCTCATCACAGATTTTGTTATTCTGGTTCTTCAAATATCACTATTTTCTCAATTTGGTTTTCAAACAAAAAAACTCAAGAATTTGACATTTATACAGTAAATGTCATCAATTTGGATTCTGTCATTCTAAGTTAACTTAATTTCCTCTTCTATGTTAAGGGGGAATACAAACTAAACATGAGCTGAATTCATATAAAAAAGATTGATATAAACTCTAATCCAAAATCATAGTGGACATGCAAGTCTTCTTTTGTATATGAGCCTTTTGAGTATTCCAAAAAGACACAATACCAACGATATATGAAACGATATATGAGTTCAACCTATGAAATCATCTTTTAACTCAAATCTTTCAGATGAATTTATAGATCTAATTCTTTAATATTCAATTTCCTGTAGAGCCGAAACTCAAACTTGAATTCTTATGATTTCTTCGTTCATATACATATAACAAATTTAATATATAGTGTAAAATTTTGTTAAGAGTATACTGCAATATAATTTATTAAGAATCACTGGTTGTTATTATTATTATTTTCTAATTGTAGGGGTGTTTTGATATTTTGTAGGTTGATAGTAATTGAAAGCATTAAATTCTAATTATTATTAACTTAACAGAAAATAAGTTAAAATATTTTACATCACATTATAAATATATATTTAAACTATTTTTAAGCTTGATTTTTAAATAATATGAGAATTAAAAATTAAAGCTGGAGTTGAGAAGAAGGGCTTTTAACTTTGTTCTCAGATTTGCAATCTAGAATGTGTTGGAAAGACAAACTGGAACGTGATTTTTGACTTTAATGTAACACGCACACTCACACACATCAGTTACACCTCAAACTCTTGCAACTTTACAATAGTATTATATAAGAGAAGCTTCTATGAAGCACCGCCATTACCATCCAAATTCTCTTTTCAACCCCTTTTGAGAGCCACAGAGGAGAGCACAATCAAGCAAATTAAGAAAACCGCAGCAACGAAAGAAGCCACCACAGCTTGGCTAGTAACCTGACAGAAGTCAGTGTACTGCTGACAAATGGCGATCCAATTGGCATCTTGGCTCCCATTGTGCGCTAAGTACACAACAGCTGCAGCAGCTGAAGCAGCTGCGATCACCAATGCCATTGCAAACTGCAACAGTTTTAAGTGTTATTGAGTGAGATGATTGTTGGAACAAAACATGTTGGTGAATGCATTATCTCAATTCAGACTTACTATGTCTACGATCACTAGTAGAAGCCTTGGCCCTACTGCAAAAGGTCGAACAATGCATACAATTGAAAATGGCAACGAGAGGATGAGGAATACAACTGCTGCTCCATTCGCAAATACAAAAAACCTGCATGCCACCAAAATAAATGGTTGGTATTTCCATCTAATTAGTGTAACTATTTGTGATCTACTTTTAGTGTGTATACTTTTATGGAACATAAACTTACTGAAACATTGGAAAATCATCCCACTGAACATGAAACTGAAAGAACTGGGTGAAGAATGGAAGTATCTGCTCATTGTTCCCCATGACGGCAGCAGCACCTATAGCAGAACTAATGGCTCCGAGCCTAAGGATGAAATCTAGGATTGCGGCACCCTTTCTCCATCCCCCCCTTGGGGATGGGGTAACTTTTGTGGAAACTACTGTTACAGAAGGGGGAGCAGCCTCAGCAATGGTTTTTCCTTTGCCATTGCTCCTCGTCCTCCTTGATTCTGGGCTTGTAGGTGCAGATGCCACACCCTCTTTCTTTGACTCCATCACAATAGGATATGGAAGGTACCCTTTTAAAAGGTCTGAAGAAGGAGTAAGATTTTATTTATTTTTTTCTGGTATGTAATGTGGAAACTGGTACCTGTGTATATATAGAAGATGCATAAAGAAAGTTGAGACATTCAATTAACGGAGTTGGTTAGTGAAGATGCTCTATGTTGCTTTGTTAAGTCTAATTCTGTAAGGTGTAATGAAGGAGTTGTTCAGAACGTACTTGCTCCACCTCGTACCAAAAGCATTTTTCCTCTATTCTTTAACGTTCCTATACTGGGACCATGTTACTATATTGCCTTGATAAAAATACAGAGGAATAAAATAACTGGCACTTGATACATAAATTTTCAAAACCAAACCCAAAAACCGTACAATCAACCGTCACAGATTCATATTATGAACGAAGATCAATTGCACAATACGCCAGCTTCCAAAAACACCATTTGCTTTCCCAAAGCATTATAGTTCATACTGAATTTTGGTTTTTTATATACATTGCTAAATGACCAAATTTACCTTCTAACTAATCCATACGCATGAATTTTGGTTTCTTATATAAAATTCAGAAGAGAAAAAAAATCCTCTTCTGATATATAATGGACATTTACTATAAATAAACAATTTTGAACTTATTTATATTATATATATATATATATATATATATATATATATATAAATTAAGAATGTTTGACATATATAAATATTAAACTAAAAATTCCACATGTTTATTAAATTGCATGAAATTAACAGTTTTTATCCCTTGTTCTTGCCTTGTTGGTGAGTGATAAATCCTCTAGAAGTTTGGAAAGGCTTAAACCATTCCAGGTATCATTCTAACAGTTGCAAAATAAGATGTTTTATCTATCACTGAACAGGATTGGTGCCATCTAAGGTTAAAAGCGCCTTATATAGATCGGGACGCCTATCACGGAATACCCCCCAACTATGTCTCGTGGATTTGATCTTGTCCAAATCAAATTGTGCAATAAGAACTGCTTCCTCCTTATCGTCAGCAATTGAAACAATTTCTCCATTAGGCCCTGTATGATAGTAGAACAGAGTCAAAAGACAGACAGAAAAAGAGAACTTGTGGCAGCAGCTAAATCTTCCCAAGTATATGAAAAATGAAGTAAGAGAATTATTACAGTATAAAGAGGAAAGGGGCAATGGAGCACAGCAAGATAAGATTAGTTAAAGGTTTATATGAATGCTGAAAAAGTATATCATATTTTCAATGAAAAGCTTTTTATGACTGCACTGGACAACGAGTAAAGTGTATTTCTGTGCCAGCAAGAAATCCGTTCAGTCAAATTACCTGCTATGAAGGAGTTTCCATAAAATGTTATCTCGCTTTTTCCATGCTCAGTCTCAATTATCTCCTTTCCAATCCTATTTGAAGCCACAAGAGGTACCTGCATTTTCCAAAATTATTTGATAACATATGTTGGAAAGTTTAAGTATTAATGTTTACACAAATGGTTCAACCCTCCACATTTTCTTGAAAATATTATCAAACAGTAAATTTTCTTTTCTCTGATGCATAGTTTAGCATTGTATCTTCTGTTTTTTATCCAACAAATAATGCTTAAGGAGTTATAGAATCTAGACATGGAAATAGAAAGAGCTGCAAGCAGATTATATATAAGGAGCCAAGATATGCACCTAACAGAAACACATCATAAATGAAAAAAATTATGTGGGTGAGTAACCATTGACTTGCATACAAAACCTACCAAATTGGCCCCAGCATGTCCTTGCATAACTCGTTTCCAGTGGTCACGCGAATCAATGTTTGCATCATGTGGTTCAGTCCCAATAGCCGTAGGATAAAATAAAATCTCAGCACCTTGAAGCACCATTGAACGGGCTGCCTCAGGAAACCACTGATCCCAACATATAGCTGACATGAAAATTAGGTAAAATAGTAACAGAAAATAAGAATGTTAACTTCAGCTGCTATCTCACACGAAGACAAAAAATGCATGTTCCAAAATGTGTTGGGTTGCTTTTGCAAAGATAAAGTCAACATTGGGGACATATCTTTTACAGATTCAGCATTTTTCTGTCAGTCAAAATCTTATACATAACACGTTTAATAGATGTTTCAGTATAGGAAAGGAAAATAGAATGCATACAATTACAGTAATTATAAATTAATACCAACTCCAATTTTTGCAAATTTGGTCTTGAAAACCTGTTCAGCAAAAGCCTCAATGTTACATGGCGTTCAATAGTCATAAAAAAGGACCATAAAACCAAATTCATTCAAATCAGTGCATATCAATTAAGGCTATCTTAGGTACCCACCTTAAATCCAGTATCCCCTGGATTAAAGTAGAACTTTTCCTCGTAACCTGTAGGAGAGATTGTTTGATGGGTTAGGATGTAAACATTCTAACTGACACATAAGTGGCCAGAATATTGCATACCTGGTCCATCCGGAATATGGGACTTTCTATAAATCCCAAGATCAGTGCCATCAGCATCAATTATGGCTATTGAATTATAGTGTGCATTATTTGCCTCCTCAAAGAAGCTAACTGGTATAACTACGCCTAACTCTTTTGCAAGTTTCTGCATCCTACGTTATGAACATTGAAACAAGAATAAGGATTCACTATAGGACGATGAGCATAAAAGGCTATGCCAATGTTTGTTCCTCTGCCCCAAAAGTACTATGTTCAGTGGCATGCACGTAGTGACTAACAAGCAGATCACAGAAGCTAATTTATATTATTTTACCTGAGGATTGTGGGATGGTCCTTATGTGGCTTAGCTCTTTGAATATAATCCTCTCTTTGCGCTTGACAGAAGTAATAACCTTCAAAGAGTTCCTGAAATTAGTCAAACATTATTAATGTGATTCAAACACACAGCCAACCAGGGTTTTCCATCAGATTAATGAACATTAAAATTACTATCCCTACAATGATAGGATATGGAATCTGTTTTGTCAGTATCAACATCAAAAGTCATAATAATCCGTTAGTCTGTCTGGCCAGTAGTTCCAAAGATAAATAAATTTACAGCAAAAATATTCTGACGATATCAGCAATTACTGTCAAGAATCATAAGCATTATTATGAAATCAACATTTTTTGTAACAAAACAATGCTAATTAAATTAATAAATAGTGAAGAAGTAGGGCTGTAATTTATTCAAATCTAACCCAAATTCCATTTCATACAGGCATATGGCAGAAAAAACAACTCTACTCACAGTCAAACAAATTCACCCATGTCTCACTAGGTTTATCATCTATAGTGTCCCATAGTTTGACCCATAAGTTCTGGACCATAACATAGCATTGTATTATTCATGGTAAAAAATAGTTTTATGAAAGAAATACCATCTTATAAAATGTCGGATACAATAGAGTAAATGATTTATAAATCAAGAAAATTATTTCCATGTAAATTGATAATGTAACCAGATCTATGCTTCTAGTCCACAATCTCAACATGTACTTTGTTATGTTGGAGCTTGCTGCTCTTAAATCTTCATTTTCCTTAAAACAAAGAATACTTTTAATTGATGTTGTGAACAAATAATCACATGGTTTTGACCCAGTGAATGAAGAATACACTTAGAATTCATTTATGCACATATCTACATGACCCTAACCTTATGAAGGAATTAAAGGAGTTAACAAAACTATTGGATGGAATTAAATAATCTATAATTGACATGTAACACAAGAAAGAAGCACTATTAGGAAGGGCATCCCAGGTTATAAACACACCTGAATGAGAATGATATTTGCACCCTGTTTATGTGCAGCTCTAACTAGCCTGCAGCAGAAGAGCCAAAGGTATCACATAACATGGATAGAAATTCATTTCTGACCAATCTACCAATTAACTCTTATATAATTAAACAATAGTTAGGGAAAAAAACTGAAGCTCAAAAAGTTCACAAGCTGCAAGCATTGAAGTAAGGACGGTCAGGGTTGTCTCTGTGAGCCAAAGCTAAAGAAAATATTATAATGTTTCCTTTTGAATGTGAGCGACATCCAGTGGAAGCATGGGCTAAAAATTAAATCTTTTAACCTGGGCAGCTTGTAAACCTCGTCACTAATTCAGGATTCAGGGCATGGAATTGAGATTGCAAGAATAAAGAATCTGAAATAAATTGAAATTGTAAGTAGGAAAATAAGGAAGGAAGCGAAATAGTCACCTCTCGGCGGTGGCGACATTTGTTGAGACATCATCGGTGCAAGAAAACTGCAGAGCAGAAACCACCACGGTTCTACGCTTCTCCATCCGCAGGAACAACGTAATTAGACTCAGATTTCTTTAACAGAAGATTAATGGCCCTTTATTCCCTTTATTTTGGAAGTGCACTGCATACAGTGAGAGATACCGTGAAATTATATTCGGCCAAGACCAACCAACTTTTCTAAAGGGAATAAGATTCTAAGTCCCATCGACAATTCTCAAACTTAGGGATTATTTGCCCTTTATTCCCTTTCTTTTGGAAGTGCACTGCATACAGTGAGATACAGTGAAATTATATTTAGTCTTCGAGATAGCATATGGCACAATATAGACATGAAATCAAGTATAAATTACCTTGCACACAAAAATATGTAGAGTTGGAAGGCCATAATGATTACCAATTTACCATACAAACAATCAAATATTATATTGGTATACATTAATTACCATAAGTCCATAACCGCACATTTTATGTTTACAAAATAATCATGAATGAATCCGAAAAAGCAATCTATATAATTAATGAATACCATAATAGGCACGAGAAGCATATGAACTTAAAAATTCCAGAAGCACGTGTTAGAACATTTTTTCAGAGTTCAACATGAAAAGTATTAGGAAAATGATGTGGTCAGAAAAAGATGTGAGTCATCTTCATACATGAAAAGTATTTATTTTTTGCAAGCTAGATTGACTAGTGTTACATTTCTCAAATCCTTCCCACATCTCGCAGACTGTGGAGCCGTGTGCAGAAATTTCCGATCACTGCGGCACCTTATCTGGACTCGCTCCAAGCAATTTCCGGTGAGGTTACAAACACACGTGACCCTTTTGCAATAACACTCTAAAAATCAAGGAACCCAAATCGGAAAAGAAAGAGTGAAAAAATGACCTCACCAGATGCAGGCAAGGGTAGGCGTGAACAATGCTCACTCCAGAAGTGGATTCACGGACAGGTTTTTCTCCTACAGTGGTGATTGCAGAGATGGAGGTGAAAGGGTGAGATTGAGGAATAGCTAGCTTTGCTGAACCCCTACTTTTAGGAGCACATGTTAAAGATGTTAAAGAGAAAATTAAAACATTTTGAATTTAAATTAGTTTTATTTTAAATTATTTACTTTTTAAAATGTTTGAGCTAGATAAAGTAATTTAAATTTATTAAATTTTAACTTTTATATTTGAATGCATTATTTTAATTATTAATAATAATAAATACAAAAATACCAAATATATAAATTAATACTTCAATTGAAAATTTTGGTCGACTTCCATAGAAAAATAGTATTCCCTTAATATTAGTTAAAAACATTGACAAATATTAATAAAAAAATAGCAAAAAATTATATTAACTGTTAAATAATCTCAACGTTAAGAAATAATGTTTTTATATTGACTAAAAAGTTAAGTTACTTCAATTGGCGTCAATAAAAAACCCTAATTCTCCAAATTATTTCTAGTTCTAGTTGTACTTTTATTCTTTTATGACCTTTTTTTTTTCTCAACTCTCCGTGTGAGTTAAATTATAATGAAATCCGTAATTTATATTGTATAGAAATTGAAAATCGTTGTTTCTTTTGAAATCTTAATCTAACTGTGCGAAAGTTGTTATAATTTACTTTACATATTTTTACTAAATTAAAATATACATGACAAGTTTTAATTTTCTTACCGCTCCTATTCTTAATTTGAATAAAGAAAATAAGCTAAATTTGAGGAATCATTTTAACCACAAATATCATGTTACTTTTAAAATATTGGTAATGGTAACAATAATAAGTTGTTCATATATAACAATTTCTTACTTCTTTTATCTTGTCTAGCAATTGGTAGAGGGAAGTAGAGGTTAATATGTAGAGATATGATATATGTTTTGTTATATTATGATTGCAATTTTAATATTTGTTTTATTTATTTATTTAGAGGAAAAATATATTTAGTATAGTTAGAACATTTCATTTATAAGATCGATTTATATTTATTAGGATGTCAAGATGGTTCAGATCTGACGGACTAGTCTGCTGACCCAAAAAAAAAGTGGATTGGATTATTTTTTGGACTCGCCAATCTAAGAAAGCTCAACACGTCTGACTCACTAACACGTTGGATCATACGAGTCAATCTCATATAACAATCAACCCATTTTAACCTTCCGAACGAACATATACAAGAAAAGAGGTAAAAGTTTATTAATAGTATATTCTACCAAACGAATAATTTTCTCACCTACTATGGATCCCATGTTACCTCACATAAACTTAAAATCCATAATATCAATAGTTACAAAAATTATCATTGACTTGATGTGTTCCTGAGTGAATAGTCTCAATTAATCTTGTTTTTCTTTGATAAAAATTAATACGATCTTATAAGCTTAGAGTTTCATCCCCATATATTTTCCTATCATTTTGATTCTATCTCTTAGAAATATTTTAAATAAAAATAATAATAAATCGGTATATCTTATAATAACTTTTTAAATAAATTTATTTAATAAATAATTATATATATAACTTGTTTATATTATAATAACTATTTTATATATCTTTTAAATAAAATAATTTTTTTCAATAATCAGTAATCTATAAATTCTTTTTAAAAATAAAAAATAATAACAAATCACCTTCCCAATCACTATAATTTTCTCAGTCTTAATATATTAAGATTTGTTTTAGTTCTATTCTTCCTAGCCATATTTTATGTCTTGTTTGCTTCCATTAAAACAATGCTTGAATATTGCATTATAGGAGTAGTCATTGAAGTAAACTGAGCAGTGAAATTATAATTCAAATTTTGGATCATACTGATATAATCATAAGTTTATATTGGCAGAGATTTGGTTGTGGCTTCTCCGGTGGAGGATTACTTTTTATACATTGATGATCTGACACATCCAAACAAGGTTTAGCTTTGTTTCTCCTTCTTTTACTACATCATCTAAAAAAGAATGTGTTGTTGGCAGAAAGATTACACTGTGTCTCTATCACAAGATTAAACAATGATTTCTTCACTGGCTTCTGCATTTACTTGCTGGCAGGGTCGAAGGGAATAAAATCGTAGTTTATAAAGTCAAAATTTAGAAAAATTCTATGAATAATTTTGGATATACTTATGTTAAAACGTGTGGCTACTATTTGTTGTGTTCTCAAAATAAAAAATATCTATACTTTACCCTATAGAACTTTCCATGAGTGGGATAGTTACTTCAATTTGAAAAATAAAAAACAACAGAAGGCAATGCATTCAACATATATGTTGTATTTTTTGTCTATAATTAAACAATGCTTCCTGATCTCTCCTTCTGTCCCTGTCTTCACCTTAATTCTTCCCATTTTCTCAATGGAGCTGGCAAACTCAGCAAACAAATTTTCAAGTGATCCTTCAAGCAATTCAATGTTCTTTGTGGTGTTCAACTTATCAATGTTCTTGTACTTTAAAGTTTTCAGATTTTCAGCATATTCACTGTCCAGTGTCCAGTGGAGGGTCTTGATCACCCAATAAAGTTGAACAAGCTATTTGATAATGATGAGCAATGAGCCACACCAATTGTGTGAGCACCTGAAACCTTAGCCATTAGTTACAAGCAACTTTCTGATATTTGCAACATAATTAGCAAATTCCTTAAAACTAAACAATCCATTCAGATATTTGACATACTTCAACAATAATGCTTAAGAAATTGTTTAATAAAAAGTACCAGAGAGCAGGACCAAGTCCTTCAAATCAAGTCCTTGGTTGGCAAAGAGTGTTTGCAGGATGGTGATGTTGTCCAATGGAGCAGGAATGTTATTTGGCTTACTCCAAAGTAGAAACTACTCCATCTCTTCAACCAAATGACAAACAACACAGATCGAGTCTGATCCTGTATAAGGGATCGACACCATTTTCAATTCATAATCTTAAATGATCTACATCATTTTCAACTCATAATCTTAAAGTGATGGATTTATGAATCTTTATTTTTATATAGTATTCAACATTTTCGTTTTTGTCTAAAGTGAGACATAGACTCAAACCTAGATTTTTAACAGATCTTTAGTGTAAATACATTTAACAATATATGATGGCGTAACATATATTATCAAGTATTTGCCGAATGTCTCGTAATAAACAATAAACTTACCTGCTACTGTGTACTATTGGTTCATTACTTTAGTTGTTCTGAGCCAGCCATTGTTCAGTTAAATTAACGATGGCTACCTGCTGCAACCTATGAGCCCTGCCGTGCATGTGAATTATATAGTAATTAGTAGGAAAAATAGTTGATTTGATCTAAATCTCATTATGATCATAAACATACTTTAAATACGTAATGATACAAAGATAGAGACAGAAATTTTTGGTAAATCCTTTGGTGTATAGGAAGGTCAGAATGGTTCCCACATGCTTCTTTTTTTGGGTAGAGTATAACAATAAAGAGAAATGATACAAAATCACAACAGTGCTTCAATTTCTTTTTTTTTGTCCATTATAGCATCCAAATTTTCTGCTCTTTATCAAGTGAGTGACTAGTCACTTAAGCATCAATCTCTTTTTGTTCATTTTCATGATCTGTCACACAACCATCATTTTCTTCACCCATGTTTTCTTCTTCTTCTTCTTCATCTATACTTCCTACATCAGCATCTTCTTCTTCTTCTTCTTCTTCTTCTGAAAGTTCATCATCAGGGTGAACAAAATTCAGCTTCAACCTTCCATCCTCTCTACAAGCATGGAGGAACTCGTGCGTGGGAATCCTTATCTCTTCGAGAACAAACCTCCCTTCACTCCTGTAGGACTTGAAACAAACCCAAGGCCTCCCACTCCTCCCTATGCTTGAAATGGGAGGAGGGTACTCACTCACCCTTGAACTCACATACCTTTTCACACCCTCTTTCTCCTTAAACCTTTCCCAACTCTCATTCGTTCCATCCTTTAAGTCTTCAACATCATCTGAACTCTCAAAGCCAAGACCCTCAGTGCAAAGCTGCAAACTCTCAGAACTCAAGGATGAGAAGCTATCACTGCTTTTGTGGCTGTTGGTGTTGTATGTTTTCTCACTTGATGATGAAGTAGAAACGTAGGGCTGGATGGAGGGTTCTGCAAATATCTCAGTGAAGGAAAGGGTTTTCTCTGCGGGTTTTACGGGCTTTATTTGGTTCCATGAGAGGGATTCAAGCAGTGTTGTGTTTTCTGGCAATAGGGTATCTAAGATGTGATGCAGGCTCCCACATGTTGCCATGCCTTTCTTGCTACCCAGTGTTGTATGAGTTGGTGCTTTGTGTAGAAAGGAAGAAAGAAAAGGGTGTTCTAAGTGCTAACTTTTGGTAGTTGAGGGATAGGGGAAAAGAGTAAAGAGGCACGTAAATAGCATGAGTTGAAAAATAATCAAGGGGAAGATGCTATTATATATGCAGTAGAAAGTTCTGATTTCAGTTGGTGTGGCTTATAAATGGCCAACGGGTGATTATGCTTACGTAGCTTAGCTTTGGATTTTCTGGCCATATAATAAAAGTCCTAGGTAACAAACTATAGGCTCAGATTTATCTTAATTCTTTTCTAAGACAAAAACATCAGATAATTCTCTTCAACTTGGTTGTAACTTCAACAACAAAATCATTTTTTAAGTATTTAATCACATATCTAATGCTCAAACTCAAATTTACATCTGCTACTTAGGTTGGACAATCCTACACTAGTTAATTGTGGTAAGATGATTTCTTGAGCATTCACCCTTAATTAGTATGCCATGTATTGCTAAAGTTTTCTAGGACCTCTCACTCTCACACCCTTATTAAAAGGGCTTCCAACCTGAAAGTAACTTTTATACACGGTCTTGGAAATGACTTGAAAACTTGGTATCTTCCAAAACATAGACCTAGTCTTGGGTGCAAATCCAATACACGGATTGCATCAGGCAACAAATATTATAGCCTTTTAGGTTTCTACCTAAATACATAAAACAATGTGTAGTCATTAATTTGTCTGTGAAGATGAATCCATAAAAGTGGTATAACCAAGAGCTTGCATGTGCAGATGGCACTCCAATTGGACGTTCCCGTTGAGGAAGGAAACAAGGGACAGGACCACAACTTTCTTGGTTTTGTGAGGGGCAAATTTTGAGCAATGATTCGATCCTTCCATGGTGCTGTCCAGAGTACAATGATGTGAACTTGCAAACACACACTTTCAGCCACACCCTTCTCTCCTATCTTTAAAATGTAACATTTCAATGTGTGTACACGTTCAATTAACCGTTTTCACTTGTAAGTTGTAACTGTCCAAGTGGCTCTGAAAGGTTTGAACATCGCAAGCAACGTGGCATGATTATACACAAGTGTCTCTTGACCACACCTGGTAGTAGTAGGCTAGCTGGTACCACACTAGCTACTTTGCACTGCTTAAAGTTATGCGATTTTAGGCCAAGACCACCTAAACATAGGTCACACACAGGGTATTATACTTCTTGCAATAATACACAGTGTGTCCTTAAGATGAATAATGGAATAAAATTAATTAATGGATTGTTCATTAAATTTGGAATACTTCCCTATCATTGAACACTGTACAGTCTCATTCAGCTTTCTGCACTTGCTAGCATAAGGCTAGTAGGATGCAGAACAGAATTGCCACAAACCAAGAACTTATGCATGCATGGCTTCTAGTTCCACCATTACCACTTGTGATCGTTGTTTATAATTGGTGGAAAGAGGGAGAGGAATATTCCATTCTGTCCTTTAAACTTGATGACTCCTTTCTAGGAAAATGGTTGGTTCTTAGTTAGCCCTCCCTTTCACTGCCTTGTCCCATTATGGAAATGTGCATACAATTAACCCATAGATGCGTTTTGGTGTGAAAGTAGCTTGCAATTTTTTTTCTTTAAAGTTTCGTAGTTTTGTGGTTTTCATTCCTCTTGATATTTCCCACCTCCATAAAACTTCTTACCATTGGTTTAACCTTTGTGGACGTGATGCCTCCCAAATCAATCATACGATATTTTTTCAATAAAAGTTTGTTGTGAAGTTGTACGGCCACTATTATGGTCCAAGAATAAAAGGTTCCACTTGTACCTAAACGCGTATCATGTCTTATTGCCAGTCTTAGTTATGTAAGTTTTATGCCAAACTTATTGGACCAGATATTTATGATTAAGGAATAATTATCAATACAAGGAATGAGATTTCATTACAATGCTAGTGTGTTCATGGTACTGTTGTTGAAAGTTGAAATCACAAAAGTTATACTGAAGCCACTTCACAAACTTCCGCTAGCAATTCCAACGTGAGGCAAACAAACTTACATTTACAAATAATCAATTTACATTTCAATGCTTCTTCACAGTCAAGCTTTGATATCAGCTCATATATGAATTGCAGAACTCAAAAATTATATTTTTTTTAAACACTGAAACTCCCAACTCCTTTTTTTCTCAACTGACCGTCTTTGATGGATTATGCATTGCTGCCTCCTGTTCGGTGATAGATACAACATCTGACCTTGTAACTGTTATAAAATAATACCTGGAATGGTTTAAGACTTTCCAAACTTCTAGAGCATTTATCACTCACCAACAAGGCAAGAAAAAGGGATAACACAACAATATCATCTGCCAATGCCATGCAATTTAATAAACCTGTGGAATTAATGATCAATCAGCTAAGTAATTTGATGTTTTGTTGTGTACTTTAGTCATAGACATTCATCTAAATCATTTGACCATGTATGAACATGATGTTTCATTTTATAACTAAATTTGTTGTTTATGTCGGTAAGTGATTTGTCCTATGTTTACAGAGAGCATTCATGTATTTATTTGTATAAAGCATATGTAGCATATGTGTATAGACTTATGTAGCTTTTGGTTCGTTAAAATATTATAGATAAATGGAGATCTGAATGTATTCTTTGTAGAGAAAGGAAAGACACCCCCTTGAAAACATTATGGAGACAATTTTTTCAATCGGACAACAACAAACTAAGCTCCGATTCCTGTAAAAACAAGTATCAAAATTCATTAACAGGGTATATTATCAGAATTACGGACAAAAATACATTCCTTGTTTCTTTACATAAATAGAAAAAAAAAAAGTGCTCTTGTACACTATATCTTTTATATAAAATTCTATAGATGGCTGAATCAAAATTTGCAGACAAAGGGAAGAAAAAAAGGGTCAAAGAGATACTTGGTGGAACTTTGTACATCCCCTTAAATTTTATACAAAAAATACCAAATACCACTTCAAAAGTGCAACAGAAGGTGTATTTATGATTAAGGAGTATTTATGAATACAAGTAAACACACAGGGAATGAGATTTCATTACAATGTTAGTGTGTTCATAGTACTATTGTTGAAATCAGATAAGTTAAACAAACAAGAAAAGAAATAAGAAAAAGAAACATACTGAAGCCACTTCACAAACTTCTGCTAGCAATTTCAACATGAGACAAACAAACATACAATGCCACGTTGTCAAATAATCAATTTACATTTTAATGCTTCTTCGCAGCCAAGCTTTGATATGCTCATATATGAATCAATGCTGCTTAAACTCCAATTCCTTTTTTTCTCAACTGAAGTGTTTGATGGATTATGGGAGGATGCTTCTAGTCTTTTTAGACTCTTTTCTACCATTTGATTTACTTGATTGACCACTTTTACCCTTTCCCATGTTTCCTACGGGTGGAAACTCACAATACAATTCCTCATTGCTAACAAGATTCTCACAAGAGTTTGTCAGAGTGACAGATTCTCCTTCAGTTGAGTTGTTTTGGACTGATTCTGGAGAACACTCTAAGCCAGTTTTCTCTAAAACAATGTTTCCCTGAGACACTTCATTTTCTGCATGAGTATCTTCCTGGAGGGACTCCAAAAGTCTTTGGCTTCCATTACCATCAGAAGGTTCTGCATAAAATCTAGGATTAGATTCTACAACAGAATCCTTTCTTTCCCGCAGTGTTCTTAATACGAGTGTCTTCAAGAAGTTCATTACTTGAACTGCATACATCAGTGCAGATATTGGGTCGGCCATCTGCAGTCAGAAACAGTTTCATTGCATCAAACCTACTAAACTACTATTTGATAGAACAGTAAGGGTAAAGTATTGTCAGAATGGCCATGACCAATATAAAAAAAATACAGCAGAAAAGATTTTCACTGATAAAAAAAACTTATTTGATTTTAGAAGATGTACACATGCAATTTAGTAATGTAGGAAGAAAAATCATAAAACCCTCATGTAGTTCATCTTGTCTTCCCTGCAATCAATTGAGAATGAAAAAAAAAATGCAAACACACCTGAGTCATGTTTGGTGCAAAAACCATAGCAATGTTACGTGCATTCATCTTATTAACATGTTCATGTTGAACAACATCAGTCATCAGATTGATGGCCCAGTCCAAGAGGGAAGCTTCAGTATGAGGTAGATGTCTCACTATTTCAGCACATTCCTCCTCTGTTTGGCATTGCATAACCTGCTCCGGTGATAATGAATCCAAAATGCCCGTAGGAAGTTCCCTAAACCAAGCCTTGAAAATTGAAAAAAAAATGTCACAGTAAACCAAAACAAAAGAACAAATAATAGATTGTAAGCATCAGCTGCAAAATAATGTTTTGTATCATTTACCTTGTATTTCATCATAAACAACCAAATAGTTCGTTATGTATGACAGTTTAATTAGATGGAATCATGGAAATGAGTTCTGGTTTTGATTGCTAGGACAACACCACACCTAACCACACCTATAGGTTACATATTCCAACTAAGTAGATGAATGGAAGGTTGCAGGTTGCTAGCAGTGAAAAAGTTGGAAGGTTAATGCATAAGCAGGATATGGATACAATTCATCAGCACAAGAAAGAAGAACAGAAAGCAGACAAACAAATTCTTTTAGGAATTATTTAAATGATTCACATCCATGTAAAACTTCAATTATAATTATAAAACTATAAAAATAATACCTAAGATATGAATTTAACTTTTCTCCCTCACACTAGACCCTCAATTCATTCAGGATACTAGTCATCTGATATGCAATGTGGTACTATTCAGTCAAATACACTTTGGACTTTGGAAATGATGCTTGTTTCTCATTTATTAGACACAGAAAGGTAACTGTTCTGAAATTGAGAAGTTCCTCTCTCTTAACTTTACATGTTGAATCAATTCTATTTGCACAGATGATTCCATTACATGCTAGATCTATAAGAAGAGAAAAGGAATTTTATACTTTTGTGCTTTATTAAGAATAGTGATGAAAATAATGATTATGTTATCTACAAGCAAAAGTAATCATCATATTACAAACAACAGAGACATTTTTTAGTCAATTAATGATTCAATTTTATTAACCAGACAATGCTATACCTTAATTAGCCCTGCCAAACAATGTACATCAATGCCTTCTGGAACCACTCCCATATTCAATTGATCTCTGACATGCTCCGCTTGACCATTGTCTGCGTTAATTCTGAAAATCCCCTCCACCTGAATGTGTAAAATGAACAAAAATGTCTCCATAAAACAGTTCCATTATAAAGCAAATCATTTTTGTTGGTTTCACACAAATTTAATGCTATAATCACCAACACAGAATGTGAATTTTACAAGTTACAACAAATCTCGAAGATCAACCTGCAACCCTCCTTGAGCATACAGATGCCTTTGCATCAACAGCAGAATAGTTGGCACACTGTTCCCTCTGGAGTCATACGACAACTGCATGGATTCTGTTGAAACTCCAAAAACAGATGCACTGCAGGTGAAAAATAAAACCAAAGAAATTAAATAAAACAAAAACACAACCTTGAAATTAGAGTCTCCAATTTAAACAGATCCAAAAGTATATAAAAAGTTCCAACATTCTCATCTAAGCATAAATTTTCATGTTAATTTGTATAACAGCTACCTTAAACCTCATATTGAACACGACTTCTGATCGATTGACATTAAACAATTACTTTACAAGTTATATCTAGTATGATTTCTGATTGATTAAAACTGTGAAAACTGATTGTGTATAGAAATAAAACTGATTATCAAACCATAATGTGCATCAAAAACACATAATATATTCCTCTTACATATTAAAACTAAGCAAACCAACATGCAGTTAGAAAGTGTGACTCTAGATAATTCAACAATGAAGAAAGAAGTGTCTTGATCTCTGGTAATATATATACATGCATGACACACTCACTCTCTCTCAGACACACACCTAGCACTAGGAGGTCTTCTGGGGACTTCAGGTTCAAACTCAACAGGCAAACCCAGGAAACCGTTGAACCTATCAAAGGTGACATGAGCAACATGGCGTACGTTAGTTGGTGAGCCTATGTCCATGACGGAGGAGATGGTTTTGCGGGGAAGGAAGGATTTCCGGAAAAGGGTCAAGAGAAGAGCCAAGAGAGAGAGGTGTGGTCGGAGAAAGGCATTGCGAGAGAATGAAGAGGAAGAAGAAGGAGAAGGAGATGAGTTTGTTGTGGTTGAGGTTGTCTTTGTTGTTGTTGGTGATGAAGAAGATGGAAAATGGGGTGGGGAGAGGAGGACCTCGGTCATGGCTGGCAATGAAAGAGGCCTTTACTTGGAATATAAAAAACGAAAGCACAAAGATTTTGTGATCTGATCCTTCAGAAAATGCCAAGGTTAACAGTTATGAGTTGGAGTTTGATTGAAGGAAAGTGTTGTAGTGTTTGTAGGGTGTGGGACGTGAGAATCATTAACTTGGTTTTTTTTATGTTGCGTGTTGTGGAGCGTTCAACATGTAGTCACGCTTGTGAATATTTCATGTGTGTGAGTGGAGAGAGAGAGAGAGAGAAAGAAAGACAGCAACAGGGACATGAAGAGTAGAACTAAAGACAGATCACAGACAACAACATAAACTCAACACATGAAGAGGGTGAAAACTTGTAAAAGAATATCATAATAATGAACTTTTACAGTTCAGTAATGTAACACTATATTATTCATTTTTCAGTTCCCATTCGTCACAAACTTATTTATATTGGGTTTAATATTTAATAAATATAGGAGCTTTGTACCTACCAATATTTAGTTGACATGAAATTAGACTTTAATTTCTTATGAATAAAAAAAGTTAATATTGTGATGACCTAGTTCTGTCCTTGAATTCTGCAGATTGTTTTATCAGTTTGGTGTGTGTATCTATTTATAGAATGACAGAGAGCACAATCTTTTTTTATGTTATAAGTATTTGTCATTATTGTATTAATTTGGTAGACCAGAGTTAATTATGTTTAGTTTCTATTTAAAGAATTTATTGAAATCCTTCTTTTAGATTATGAATGATGGAAGAGTATTTATTACTAAAGTCATAATTAATACGCATGGGATTGTATCCATAAAATAAATAAATCAAAAGTTGTAAGTTTTCAATCCTTCCCTTTTGAATGATAATATTTTTGGGCTAATTATAGTTAGTTTAACCCTAAAAAATACTAATAATATTTAATTAAAATAATCGAAAATTTTATACGTAATTTAGTTAAATAATATATATATATATATATATATTCTTTTTCTTTTTCATCCAATAAATTTCTTTTAACATTTAATTTTTATTAAAAAAATTAATTATTTTACAGCTAGTAATTTTTTATATATTAGTTTGAATATTATAATATTAAATAGCTTTAAAATAAATTTTATAATATATCATAAATTTTCTACAAAAATTCCTTTTTTGTCCCACCTAATTACACACATGCACAAGTTATTTATCATTTTGACTTTTTATTTCTTTAACACTCAAGTTACTGAATTACTTATGTTGTGTTTAGATCCATTCGAGTATTATTCATACAAATAAAAAGGAAGAGGTTGACTTCTGAACTGTGAGTGCTGAGTTGCAAATGACTTCTGAATTTTGACACTCTCTCATGAAGAGATATGTAAGAAAAGTCATTTCATTAATTTCATTAAATTTACGTGATTGTCACTCTGATTTAACTCATAGTTAACTTTTATTTACTTTTTGAAATGTGCATGAAAAAACTTAAATGATATAATAATAATAATGACAACTTTCTTTAATGAATAAAATAATAATAATAATATAATAAAAATAAAAGTAATATAATTAGAAATAAATTAAAATTTTATAATTTTAAATAATGACTTTAATTTTATTTTAATATTATTTCTTCTATCAAAAATTATTTATATTACATTTATGATGAAGAATACAGTTGTAATCATACAATTTTATATATTAAAAATAAAAATTAAATAAATGTTATCAAACCCAATGTTGTGGTTTTGGGCTTTGCATTAGGTTATGAAAGATGTCAATCACATCCATTAAACAAATTAAGCCCACCTTAGGCCCAATTCGAGTTATCAAGTTGTTACTTTTCCTAATTATTGTAAAGCTATATATAATATATATTAATTCTACTTTTGTTTTCTAAATATTTAAACTTGATTAACATTCTTTTCTGTATACATTTAATTGATAACATTAAAATTTTTAATTGATTTTACAAAAAAAAATAAATAAACGAAAAAACTGAATACTTTTCAAAGACACCACGGTTCACCGACAACGTACATGTTTCAGTCAAATCAAGAATTAAATGTATATAGACGTGAATTATTATTTTTATTTTTATGTTTTTATTTATCATGTATTTTGTTCCTAAATAAAATATTTTTTCTTTTAAGTCCTTTTGTCAATTTTCACAACATTTACCTTGAAGCTTTTCATTTTTCCCTAAGACATTATATCCTAATTTTCTTGTCTCTCAACAAATTATTTGAAAAAAGAATATGAAAGAAAGAAAAATCTCTATTTGGAAAGCCACACGTGAGATGATTTAAATACAAATGTACAATGTCTAAAAAACGTTTTAGTTGTCATTAGGTTTTACAAAATCAATTTGTATATTGAAATGTGTATTGCTTTAATTGATGTGAAGGAAGTATCAAAGTTATACAAGAATGCATTAAAAAGTATTATTTTGGTCGCTTGCTTAACGTTTAAAGCTTTACACTCAGATTAAAAAATAATAAACATGATTAAGACAACTTTTCTAACATAATCTGACCTATGCAGTAAACAAATTACTTCTACAACAACATAACATTAATATAATTTATTTAAAAATAGTTAATATTTATTGAAAAATGAAAACACTAATCAATAAAAGTTTCCGAAATTAACTACAACAATTTTAAAACTGAAAGAGTGTTTAAGAACTTAATTTTTTTTTCATATTTTAATAAATAAAAAATCTGTTACCATTAATCAAATTGTTAAAACTATGTTTGGTTAAGGATAATTATTGGTGACACGAAACACGGCATGGACTACCGATATTGACCACGTCTTTTCAAACAACGCTTTCGTGGCGTCTCTCGATTTCTCTCGTTACGTCAAATCCTATAACAACGTTACTTTTAAATCACAATGTGTTCCTCAAGTTTCAATTTTTCCAAATTACAAACTACCGTTATCTGAAACATCTCTCTCTTTTTCTCTACGTGTTCTGCAACTTGAACAACTTGAATCCACACACCAAGGTTGTATTGTAACTAGCCATGTCTTCTTCCTACGGTGGATACGGACATCAATCTCAGTATGCTCCATCTGCGCCTCAACAACCTCCATATTCTAGTTACTATCAGACTTCTACTTCCAATGTTCCTCCGCCTTCAAATTCTTCCTCCAGTTACAATTATGCCAACGTTTCTTCATCTGGGTCTTCAAGTTTTCCACCAGGGACACCCCAGGATGTGATTACCAGCTTTCAGATGGTGGACAGGGATCGGAGTGGCTTCATCGATGAGCGGGAACTGCAACAAGCTCTCTCTTCTGGATTTCACCGTTTTAATCTCAGCACCATTCGTCTCCTTATGTTCCTCTTCAAGAATCCACACCAACCCCTCGCAGTTGGTAGCTTACTAACTTCTCTTCCAATTTTTTTTTTCTATTGTTTTCCTTTTTTGGGGTTTTCATTGTTTTGATATCAATTGGCTATCGCTTGTGCCTTTTCGCAGGACCAAAGGAATTTGCAGCACTCTGGAGTTGCCTTGGTCAATGGCGAGTGAGTCTCTTTTTCATTTCTTCTTATACTCTTTTCTTTCTCTAGATAAGCACGGTTCGTGTTGAGCTAGGTTATGAATCGTCTTAAATTTGAAATTTGTGTATAATTCATGAGCTAATTGAGTAGTTTTAATTTAACTAGATAAAACTTGGGTGGATTTATGCTGACAAGTACTTCATCAAATTATGAGCTTTTATTATACTGAATAGTTTTGATGGTGTCTCTGCTTTCACTACCAAAAAAAGTTAAATAAATTATGTTTTATGATCGATCTTCATCTATGTAATTGCCTTAAATGAGCTATTTCAATTTTGTAGGGAATATTCGAGAGATATGATAAAGACAGGAGTGGGAAAATTGATCCATTAGAACTAAGAGATGCTCTGTATGGTATTGGTTATGCTGTACCTGGTTCAGTTCTGCAACTTCTGCTTTCCAAGTATGGTGATGGAAGTGGAAGAAGGGTTGAGCTTTGTTTTGACAGTTTTGTCGAGTAAGTTATTGTTATCTGGGTCATTGAAATTTTTTATCGTTTTGGTCACTGAAAGAACTTTGGATCGTTAATCTGGTCCAATAATTGGTATTACATCAATCTTGTCCTCGAATGATGTTTCTCTATTCTTGCACCAAAGTAGACAAGTTTTACTGTTGTAAACTTGTCATGCAATGATAAAACGATGATTTGAGGACAACATTGCTGTAGCTAATGTTTGGAGCACCAAATTAGTGACCTGAAATCTTTCAAATGAGGATTAGATTAGCTTTTGTTGTATTTGAAAATGTCAATGCCATTACATCAATCTAATGTTCTGTTTTTTTTTATGTATGCAGGTGTGGGATGATTATTAAGGTAAAACTCAACGAGATTTTGACTCTATTGACGTGCCTCTTATTTCTCATTTCTTCATCTGTGTTTCTGTTTCATCCCTTCCATTGATATAGACCAAGTTTCACATGTTCCATTGTTTTTTACATATAAACTTGGAGAAGAAAAAGATGTTCTTGTATATGTACTTGTGTTTGTTAAAGTGTTAATTACTTGTTTCACTTTCAGGGTCTCACTGATAAATTCAAGGAGAAGGACACACGTTATACTGGTTCTGCTACACTTTCATACGATGCCTTCATGACCATGGTTCTTCCTTTCCTTGTATCTTATGATTGATAAATCGCAGAGATTTCCAAGTTCTTTGGTGCTTCATTCAATTGATTGTTTTGTTGTGAAGAAACTTTTAATTCGTTATATTCATTTGAGTTCCGACAATTATACCTCATTCATTTACATTTATTGGACCAGCAAGGGGAGTTTGTGGCAAGAAAAGTTATTAGTAGAGAGTAGGTGGTGAGTGGTGGAAATGTGTGTATATATATAGAAGAATGTATGTGCTTAAACTTTTTTTTTTTTCTATTACTTTTGATTCTAAACATTATGTAAGAGTTGTACATGACTATGGGGTGAGATGTGCTATGTACCCATACTTTGTTTGAGTATTTATCAATAAGAAGAAAATGAAAAGTGGTAATGAATGAATATTACGACATTTTATGAATTTTGTGTACAATCAAAAGAAGCAAAAATCAAAGCGAAAACACTAACTTCTACGTTATTGCCATACATGCTGACATGAGATCATTGAGAAGAATCTTTGTATCACTTGTATATCAGAAAAGAAGACAAGGATAGAAATATAGTGAGGGGTCAAAACTATACATAATGCTTACATATACACGAATAAAATAGTGGGCAGATAAATTTTATAATAGAAAAGAGACAAATAACAAAACCATCATGTGTACTCTTTCGCCAAATATCATCATAATATTTTTCCAACTTGCGTGTAGTATTAAGATTTTCTATTATTTAAAAAAGGAAAAGAATGTCACTCAAAAAAGTATCAAAGATAATTTTTCGTTACCATATATTGACATTCTAGTGGACAACAACCAAAATTTCGAATTTGAATTATCTGTTATTCTCATTTATTGATGGATTTTCAGTACATAATCAAACTAAAGTGATACTTGAGGATATGAAAACAAAAAATACCTTTATTACACTATGGAAAACATTTTTTTTAAGATAATATCTTTTGGGCTTAAAAATACTGATGCGACTTATAAAAAATAATGGTGACTCTTTTTCAAGACATAATGCATAACAGAATTGAAGTTTATGTTAAATTTCGATCTTATTCTTTAAAAAATTTATACTTGTCTCATAAGAGATGCCATATAAACATACATAATAAATTATTAGATGAAAGAATGATGAAAGGATTAAAATCTTCCTTAGTAATCATGGAAAATAATTCGTGAAATCCAAAATTTAATCACTCAAATTATACTAAGAAACACAAAAATGAATTATTTTATTTATACTGAAATAAGTTCATACAAATGTAAAGAGCTTTAAAACAATAAAGAAGAAAAATACAAGTCTATCAGAAAAGATAAGTCAAACTATAAGTTGTTATATTACAATTAACTAAATAGTAAGTAAATATCTCTAATATGAACTGTTTTTTTATAATAAGGATTATTTTGTCTTAATCATTGTTTTTCAATTAACAATTGCAGTTAAAATCTGTCTTCCAAATAATGAATTCCTCGGTTCACATTGTTGAGGCCATTATTAGCTTTGTAGTCATTCATCATAATCTGTGCAACACAACTATAATCAAAGATCTTGTAATTATGTAATCTCCAATATATGAGTTTTCATTTTCATTTTTTTAATATATTATGATATGATAGCTTAAACTTCATATGTACGCCTCCACAAACTCCACCCATTCAATTTATTAGAGCAATCATTCAAATTGCTGGTAAACTTTCATTTTCTCAAGTGGGCCTAAAATTTCATATTCATATTCATACTATTTTTTTTTTCTAAACTCAAAGCCCAAAACATCTCAAGAAGGGGAGGCCCACCATTCAATCAATGCTTCAAAGTAAAGAATCTCAACAAAAGCAAAGCGTGCAAAACAAATTTAAACTAACTCTTTTCAGTTTTTTTAGTAAAGTTGTATCGTTTTTTTTTATGATATTAAAAACGTATAATATTGTTATATCTTAAGTATAAAAATTACAGAACTTTTTATAAATAAAATTACACGAATTTCATTTAATACAATTCACGTGTGATTTGTCAAATACAAAATGTAATTGTTCCTTCGAATCAAAATATATGTTATTTGTTATGTCTGCAGTTAAGAAGAAGACAACAAGAAAATAAATAAAACGATTCCGCGTTTTTCTTATAAATCTTTTCTTCGGAGATTCCCTTTCTGGTTTCTTACACGCCTAATCTTCTATCTCTTTTTCAGCTTTGTTGTTATTAAATAAATTTAAAACTATAAAAGAAAAATTAAATTAAAATCAACGTTATTAAACTTGCCAACTAATAAACAGAAGAAATTCATTCATAACGTGCATCTAAAAGATTACTTTATTCCGTCAAAAAACCAAGATATTTTATTCTGTATCAACTTTCTGTCAAAAAATCATGAATCCAATTCTGGCCTATACCTTTGACTATTGCATACTGTGAAAGAAAAAAAATCATATGAATGGATTAAGCTAAAAAAAAATTACACAAATTAGAACTCCTCCCATTGCTGTGCACAAAAAAAAAGTATAGAATTTGCCTTGAATCTGTCTTCCTGCAAAAACATGTATAAATATTAATTCAACAATATGAATCAACCATTCCATAAAAGACAGTATCAGTAAAAAAAATCAAAAGCAGAAACAGTTCTGGTTTGTTTTAGTTTTTTCATGAAAAAAATAGTGTTTTACTTTTTTTATCCGATATTTGTGGCACATGCTAGTGGATATACCTATTAAATGACGCACACATTATCCTTACGTTACTGTCCCAAGCTGTCTGAACTTGTATTAAATTATGTTTCTTATTCCATTCATTTCCTATCTGTGAAACTCATCCAAATTGAACTATGCTGATGTAAGAACCCTATTTGAACACTACTGGACCATCACTAACAGCCGCCTCCAGACCAATTTTTATGACTTTGTTGTTGAATCTTCAACATAATTTCATTCTAGTCCAACAAAGAGGCACAATTACACTCGCAAATAATGTTCCACAGTTGAAACTTTTCTCCATTCAGATTCTCACAACAACATACCATGTAATGTAACATAATTGACTTTGGAACAGTTCACACAAAGGAAATTCTATGAGCACAAGCTATAACTCACTGATAAAGGAAATCAATTTGTGGACAGTGTTTTACTTTGATAGTAGATAAAAATTAACGTGGCTGAAAGAGAAGACACATATGAGATAAGGTTGAAAAACAAGGACAAAATTCACGAGGTTTGATTATCTGTCAAGGGAGAACCTGAAGGCTTTCTTTCACGTTTGATATAACAGAAATTGGACTTTTGTATAGCTGAAGACAAGGAGAATTTTATTCACCAGAAGATTCACATGCATGATTGCAAGTGGGAGATAATGAAGGTGGAGACCCATCACCATTTTTTTAATGGACATGGTGAAGAAAATAAGGTTTTCTGAGGGTGGTTACAGGGGCACCAGACTCCACTTGGTGCATGCACTAGCACTAATTGGACAGCATTTGACAGCCTCTGCATAAAGAGATACCATTTAGGCACAGACTTTTACACGCTGTGGTTGGTTCCAAAACCTTCCCATCATATCATTTTTCGGATTACATATTTAGCAATAGTAGTACTGTCAAAAAGTCAAAGAATAACTTCATGGAATCAAATACACTTTTGAATTCTTTTTTCCAGATTTCACATCTAATTATGCCCGTCATCATTGCTAATTTGCTATCATAATATAAACATGAATCATCACAAGTTCACAAGCTGAACTAGTTTTCTTGCAACCAAAGGATAAAAAAGAGAATTTTGTTTCATTATTTACTGCAACTGTAAAGAAAAGATAGAATATAACACTTCAGAATAAAAAAGTATATGGACAATATTAAAATTTTCCTCACCTCTAACAAAAGAATGAATTCTAGAAAGTTATTTGTTTTGTTATATTCCTCATCAATGTCTTAAAAGCTCCCAAGTGAACAACAGAAATGAAAATATGCAGACAAAATTGATGGACAGCACCTGCATAACAATAGCAACGAGAGCATTATATACATCCACTTTAAAAAGTTTCAAAACCAAAAAGTGAAGAAACTTTTCACAGTTAAAGTGACTGAATTTCTCATGTGTATGTATACTTACTTTAGATTTGGAATAGAACTCCCCAGTCATTTCTGGGAGATAACCTTCTAATCCAATGTTATAAACTGGGTTGCCATCAGGATAATAGAGGCCAAAGTTTCTCTCCGATACAGGATCAGGCTTCAAATTCTCATTGAAGAGTGCAAAGACAAAAACATCAACTGGGATAGATGGCTTTGCAGGAGTACCCTGTTTCTGCTCTATCCTTTTTAACAGATTACTATTGTATATTTCTGCATTCTGTGGTGTGGCTCCAATTTCATCAGGGCCACCTTTAGAAGGCCAACCAGTCTCTGAAATCTTCACTTCAATATCAGTATGACCCAATCTCTTAATGGCAGCGTAAACAGCATCAATTTGAGCAAACAACATGTTATCATAATGTAAATTGGTAACTGGGTCAGTAGACCCTGAATTAGGCTGAAACAGCACATAGTTTAAGGAAATCTGATTTGGGTTTCCCTTGTATGCAAAAAAGGGATATGCATTAATGAGAAAGGGTGATTTGATCTGAGCATGAAAGTTAAGAATGGGTTGAAGATACTGTATCAGATCTTGCCTGAACGCCCCAGATGAAGGAGGGAATGAGGAGGCTATAACATTGTAAGAATGAGCAGAAGTAACAGTGACCTGTTGTGCAAGTCCTAGACTAACAAGGGCATTATACATACTTTGCATTGCAGGGAGAAGACTTGTCGTGAGCTGAGGATTATTGTAGTCGAAAACCTCGTTTCCAACAGCTATGCAAGTGATTTTGGTTCGGGAAATATAAGGTTGAACATGCTGCTGAATCCATTTCTGAGCATTAGAAGGGTCTCTCAAGCTCGGTAGATCCTCGTTCCTCGTTCCTATGATGAATTCCACTCCTGAATCGGCGAATGCGGATAGAATATCTGGATTAGAATCATAGAGTTTGATTTTGGAGACTTTCAGAGATTTTATCAGAGCAGCCACACTAGAGGGAGATGGAAGGTTGTCGCCAAGTTGCCCATAATTGATTCCAAAATTAAAGCTCTGGATTTGCACAAACAAATCTGAAAACCATAGTCATAAGAAAATCATCAAAATATACAGAAAAGAGATTAAAATAAAACCTTTAACAGAGTCAGGCGGTGCAGACAATTAAGAAACACTGACGAAGTAGTAATTCAGATTACCAAAAAAAACTTATAATATATAGAGGTAGGAGAATAGATACTCAAACCCAGTTGACAAAATACGAAAGCTAAATTAAGGAATAATATTCTGATCCCAGTTTAGAATGGTGGTCCATTGCCAAGAAAACCAGAAAAGAGATAACTCCACAGCCACAACAATTGATGTAATTGTACAATCTGTTCAGTTGACTAGTTTGTGAATGATAGCAAACCTGAGAAAGTAAGAGGAATCAATAGCAGAGCGAAGAAGAAGGAAGAAGTTGTCATTGCTAATCTGATACCGCGTATGACCTCTAACCAAGACAACTACGCTCCCAGGCTGAAGATTCAAGCTCTGCAAAATGCATTGTTACAGAACTATTGCATATTTATACAGAACGAACCTGTTCTGTTTTTATGTGAAAACTAGGAAATGCAATTTGCTTTTCTCTCTCAAATATTTTTTTTATGACAATATTTTATGTTTCTGCTATTAACTTTAGTAGCATAAACTCTTGCATCGGTAGCAGCAACCTTAGCAACTCCGCCGACATACTGAGATTTATTCAATATTTCGTGAGAATTTGCATGTTCCCATCTACAATGTAAAATATCTGAATTTTTCACCTGACTTTTTTTTTATCATTTGTCTCATTTTTTCTATTTCCGTTTTTTTTTTCAGAGACATACGGTATAACAAGTGTTTTTTTCTTCAAAATTTGGTACATCTTCTAACTAATAATATTTACAAGAAATCATAATAATCATGATTTTTAGCTAAATATCTCAAAACATTATTTTGAGGAGATGAAAATATATTTTTTTAATAAAAATTCTATCACTATATTAGACAACAAATTATAGTAAAAGTCATTTTATACATAATTTCTAAAAAATATTTTGTAGTATTTTTATTACCAATTGCACATATTATAATCATTCTTAGTATAAATTATAAATTTCAGAATAAATAACGATTACTTGTTCTGGTTCCTAATCATTTAGGTTCTCTTTTAGTTCCTTTGTTCCTCTCTTTTGAAAGGTGTGATTATTTCATTTGAGAAATGATAATTCACACACTCTTCTAAAACTACATTCATTTGATATTCCTTTTTATTAATAAAATATTAAATTAAGACAGAAATTTAGAATATAAATTAAATTATTGAAAATAATATTAATAAAAAAGTGTGTTTACGCAGTTTTAGAAAAGTGTAGCAAACTATCATTTTTCATTCTATTTATCTGGTCTAGCTGATCATTTATCAAGAGAAAGGCACACAGTAAGACGCAGTGAATCAAAGAATATCAATATCTGTGTTTATTTATTTATTTATATTTTAAAATATATTCATTTTGTTATATTATAAATTTTTAATATATTTTAAATCATTAAAATCAATGTAAATCATTGTACTTAAATATACTAACCAAAAGAATCAACATAAAATCTAAATTCCGTGATATTTTGTATTACATCCCCATGTCCTTTCTCATTAATGATTAAATAATATAAAGAAATTGTGTATATATAACAACAGTCTCCATCAACTGACTTTGTTCGTACGCGCTTTGTATAAACCTGATATGATTATCTAAAATAATCTTAAATGATGAAAACCATGTAAATTATTTAAGGTATATAAAGCACATTTAATTAAAGATCTAAAATATATTATATGTGAATCTTATTCGTATTAAATTTCACTAACTATTTCATGGTGATATGATTATTAATAATAAAATGGAAATTTTTAAATTAAATAACACTACAATTTAATCTTTTCTGCAAGAAAGCTTAATATATTTATTGCTTCTTGTTTCGTGATAATATATATATTTTTATTTTTAAATTAAATAATAATATAATCATATATTTCTCAAATAAAAAAATGTAAAATTGAAAGCAGGAGAGATATTAACTTTCTTTTAAGAAAATATAAGAGTTTAATATCATTTTATTTTTAAATATATTTTTAACATATAATATATATATATATATATATATATATATATATATATATATATATATAAAAGGATATATTAATCATGTAAAGAGGAAAGGTGTTGATTTTTCATAAAAAAACAAAATAACATTATGTTATTTTTCGTGAGAACTTAAAATATTATGTTTTAGGGAAGACTGTGTTTTAAAATAATAAAATTATATTATTTTATCAATAAAAGGTTTATGTATAATTATAAATTTCATATAAAGATCTTGTTACTTAGAAAACATGTTATTTTTTTAAAAATACCTTTCTAAGAACTCTTTTTCTTTTCTCTAAAATTTTTCATTGTTCGTCTATCCTTTTGAAGAACACAAACCATAGGATTATTCATTGCGGCGAATTGATCAAGATCAACTAATAAATTATAATGTGATGTTTTAGTCTTTTCCTTTGAGTCTCTATTAATCAGTGATCATGATGTTATGGTCTGATCATGTTTGTGATATTTTTGTGTATAGATAGAGTATCATGTGAGTTGAAGGAGGTCTATTGTTCAAAGATATTGGGTTTGAGCAGTCCAGGTAAGGGAAGCTATTGATTTTACTGTGATTGTAGGGATAATGATTTATAGTCATGATGGAAGAATAAAGAAGACAAAATAAGGAGCTCGTGAGAGAGTTGAAGACTTTTGTCCGCAACAGGGAGAGTTGAGATGTGATAATGAGGTGTTGAGGCCATTAGTGGAACCATCTATGCAAAATTAGAAACAATATAGGACTATAAATGAGGAATTTTCAGTCGAATTGTGCATATGGTCAATTTAGGATGACTTTTTTTTATAATGACTTATAAAATGCAAGCTTTTTTCCCCAATGTGACTTGTAAAATGTAAGTTTATTTTTTTATGATGACTTGTAAAATGTAACTTTTTTTCCAAGTGATGACTTGTAAAACGCAATCCTTTTTCATAATAATGCTTCGTAAAACACAAGCCTTTTTTCGATAATGACTTGTAAAATGTAAGTATTTTTCTCGATGATAACTTGTAAGATGTAAGTTTTTTTCCTGATGATAACTTGCAAAATGCAAGCCTTTTTTCCTGGTGATTACTTGCAAAATACAAGTGTTTTTTTTAATGATAATTTGTAAAATGCAAGCTTTTTTTCAATGATGACTTGTAAAATGTTCAAGTTTTTTTTGGATGATAACTGGTAAAATGCAAGTTTTTTTTTTTTTCTAATGATGACTTGTAAATCATAATTCCTTTCCTTATAATAATTGTTAAATGCAATTTTTTTTCCGATGATAGCTCGTAAAATGTAAACATTATTATTAGATAATTTGTAAAACACAAGTGTTATTGTGAGATGATTTGTAAGATGCAAGACATTCTTAAAAGCTAGAAAAAATTAAATGTTTTTCTTCCAAATTTGGCATAGATGTATGAAACCATGAATTTTAGATGTTAGAGAAAAAAAATCTTAAGATACAAAACTTGGTGGTTTATTGACAATGGTAAAGTTAGTATTATAACTTTATTACAAAACATTGATGAATGCTTAAAATAATGAGAATTCACAATTGATAAATGGGATAACGTTTTTGAAATATTTAAGTGAAAAGAGCCTATTTCAAACGAGGTTGAGTAACAATATGGAGGACAAAAGTTTTCTTCCAGTATTGGACCACCACGACAATTTTTTTTTTCCGATATTTCATTAATGCATGTTCAAAATTCAAAGTCCAGAGCACGAATTAAACTGGACAACTTACCTTAATTGATCCATATAATCGGTGACTATGTGTATATAATTTTAATATATTGTAGTAAATAAATTTAATATATTAATGTGGAAAATGAAAATAGCATCTTTTATGTTCATACAGTAAATAATTTAAATGATATACAAACGCCTAAAACGTGAAAGCTTGGTTTTAGAATGAAAATAAGAGTAGTACAGGAACAGCTTAGAGGTAATGTCGAAAAAAAGTTCAGAATTGTAAGAGGTTAACAAGTAATTAATTAATTATTTGTTCTGTTAGAGGCTTTTAATGTACGATTAATTTTTTTAAGATTAACTTTCACTACAATTTGGAATTAGTCTATTTCAAAACTTTGGACTAATTTAATTTTTCCTCTCTTAAAGATATGTAAATTTAGTTATTTTAATCAGATTTTATTAGATTTATTTGATATTTCGTAAGCATCTCAAGATTGTATTTGAGTTGTTTATAGTGTTTAACACATTTCTGTTTTAGTGTTAAGTCAAATATTATTGTAAAACAAATTTAAAATGTTAAATAAATTTAATAAAATTTAATTAAAAAATTAAATTTACGTATTTTAAAAGATAAAAAATTATCTTGATTCAAAATTTTGAAACAAATTAATTTCAAAATTTACTGAAAATAAAAAATAAAAAATAAATTTAATTGTTAATTTTACTACCTAATTTTTCCCTTTGTCTATGGAGATGTGACTAACTAATTAATTATTATTTGATAATGAATTAATATTGGGATTGGTAAAAAGAAAAAAAATGGCCCATGTGTTAAGCACCGTTTCTCTGAAAGCACGTTGACACCTCAGACGCCGCACGTCTTTCCGCGTCAATATTGTTTGGGTTTCGGACACTGCGCTGACCGCGTCTTTCAGCTTCAGATATGGTTTCACCTTTCTCTGTTATTACCACTTTTCAGCTATCAAAAGCAAAATATATTCATTCTTTAACTTTCGCCTCGATCTCAACCATACTGTCTCGAAGAGTATATTTAAATATTTTTATTTCATTTCTTTATTATTTTATAAAATTATTAAATGAAACTAAACATATTTCATACATGGTTGAAAATTTTAGTAACTTTTTGTATTAAAAGGTAACGTGTACAATCCCATTTTAAATTTTAATAGTATAAAATTAATAAAATAAAATATTTTATAATAATATTTACAGATAAATTAATCGAATAAAAAAATATATGAATACAGTCTTAAGAGAATTCAGACTATAAAAGTATACTATTTATACAACAACATCAAACCTGCAAAAATATTTCTATACAATATCACAATTTTAATTATGAACTTCTCATCCTTCATAAGTGTCTCTAAACATGCATTCATCTGTTCACACAAGAATGATGATCATCGCAAAAAAAAGAAAACAACACAAGATCACAAAGTACAAGAGTAAGATAATATACAAAAGAGTTATCCTAATAACATTTAACTCATATCAATTATAAGAGGTGGATGGAATAACTACAATAATTCATATAATTGTACACATGCATACAGCTAATACTAAACTCAATTATTCGTATATATGCATTTGGAATTGGATTCACTAGAGACTTGCATTTGTGGTGGCATCTATTGTTCCACAAAGCCATTTTCAATGGGTTTCACCCTACCACACACAAGGTTAATCCATCATTATCTAAATTCGTTATCCTACCATAAACTAGGACCTCCTCCTACTCCCACCACATGATTCATTCTACTCTATTTGAATGTGAATGATCATTAGAGTTTCAGGATGTCACCTTACTTGAATCCATAGTTCAATGCATATATTAAAATAACACCACCATAAAATCTACCTATGAGACCTATGTAATTACGTCAAACACATACAAAGCTCATATACATTAACAATCCCATTATCATCACAGTTTCACAACAATACTATCACCATAATTCATTACTTTCACACTTATACATCCTCAATCACATATTCATATTCACATATCAATAATTCTATCTCGATTAATGACAATTTACAATCTTAAACATATACATACATAAAGTATATCAAAACGATTAAAACCATTTCTCTAACCACAAACTTCAAAAAAATGATCATTGTTCAAAGTGAAGAATCACACGTCTAGGATTAATTGTCAAAATTTCAATTCGATTAGACGGTTAATAAAGTGAGAATCTTCATTTTACAAGAAGAATGCAAACTAGAAAAAACAGGGTGGCGCCTGACGCTGAGAAGTGGCGTCCAACGCTACAACTCTTGGAACCTACTGACTTGTGCACCTGAAGGTCCATAAGCGGTGCCCAGTGCCCCAAAGTCAATGGCCATTGTCTCAGTGGCGCCTGATGGTGCTATTACGGTATCTAACGGTGTATTAGAACAACAATTTGGGAAAAAATTAAACCTGAGCAATTGATTAATTTGGTACCTTTCCTTTAATGTTTTTTTTTATTACAAATGGTTTATAGAATTTATGATGATACCCAATTGCTCAAAACACAAATTTAAGTTTTTTTCCAAATCAAGACCAAGCACAATCAAATAATAAGTAAATAAATATAAATTTCATCAAATTCAACATACAACATCACATTCACTACCAAAATGATCAATTCACACTAAAATTTAACAGAAAACCTAGCTTTCCTTACCTTTAGTGTAGACCAATATTGAAATGAAGAAAACGTCAAGATGATACAATACCAAAACCCCAATTCAACCTAGAGAAGCCAAAACGAAAGAATATAAAAGGATAAGGCTCTGGTCAGAATCAAAGGCTCTAAGAACCACATGCATTAAAGGAACTTGATGCAACAACCCCTAAACTAAAAGAGAAGAAGAATGTTGAATTTTCAACTAATACAAATAGAGAAATTGCTCAAATGGATTCGAGGAGGACTCCACCACAATTCCAAAATCTGGTCTCTGATTCACAAGAAGACGAGGATTAGATGAGAAAGAGAAAGATGGGTTATTTAAGAGATGTGGAAAATTGAAAAAATGGGAAAAAAAGGAAGGAGAGTGTTTTTGGTCATGAAACTTTGCATCTTTTAAAAGAAAAAAAAGGGTTTCACATGACATTTATTGCCAAAAAAATATATATAATGCCTTATCAAATAAATTGATAGTAAGGGGAATTGAATTTCCGAGTTATTTTCCTAAAAGAATATAATTTGAGCATTGTAACCGCAAATAATATTTCTAAATTTTACAACATTTAATATGAACAAAATGTAAAATCGAAAGAAACAAGATGATTGACTTGTATATGAATTAGTAACTCCCGAAAATGGATTCGAAATTCGAAAGTAAAAACATTAGAAACTCAGCCTATTTTGTCACTGCTCATTTGTTAGCAGCATTTGCTTGGAAATCTGCAAACATGGCAGATTTTTCCAACACCTTAGTTTTGAGTTATCACTAAATATCCTCTTCTTCTTTTTTTTTACAAAAAGCACATATTAGTAATCCTCATAATTATTAAGATAATTTGATGTGATAGTTAAGTATGTAAAATCAACCATGTGTCAGGTAATATTGGTCCCAAGTAAAATCGGTCAAAGTTTAACATGTACAAGTCTTCACATTTTAAAATGAAACTTTTTGACCGTTGATGGAGTATGTGATTATAAAAAAATAGTGTCATACAATAAATGAGTCATTTAATGATTGAAATAAATAAGTCCAAATTATAACTGAAACAATTATTAAATGACGTCTATCAGTTTATAATCGAAATAGTAACTAAATAAATTTTCAGTAATATTAATTAGGGATTAAAATAGTAATCTGGTTAAATTTTCATTCCTAAATTTGTAGTTATATAAGTTGAAATGAAAGTGTTGTATTTGGTAAATGTTATCTTAGCGAGAAATTTAACTTCCGATCAATAAATGAAAGTGTTGGTTTCTACGACCGAACTAACAATCGAATTAAGTTCTTTTTTTTTAATCACAGAAAATGCATTGATCGTTACATATATGTTTAAGTTTTTTTTTCTTTCACTCATTTTCATTCATGAAACTCTTTATACTTACATGTTCTCTCACTCATGTAGTATATATCCTTCTTTAAAGTACACTTATTAAAAAAATTCATATTTTTTATTAATTTTTTTTTAAGAAATACTTATAAATTTTGTTATAAAAAAAAATTTGCAGAAAATTATTGTCAATTTTTTCGCAAAATATTTTGTATAAAACATTTTTCGTAACAAATTTTGTAAAAAATACTTACGAATTTTATAATTTTGTAAGAAATAATTATCTATGAAAGAATTATTTGTCAATTAAAATTTTTAGAAAAAAATAATAGAAAAAAAATTTTCTTGTAAATTTTTTTAACAAACTATAAAAATATTCTCGTATAATATGAGAATTTTTAGTAATTCTAAATCTGTGTGTGAGATTGGTCTTTCTCTTCACGTTAAACTAAAATGTCTATTTTTTTTTTCCTCTTTTCATGCAATAACTTACATTCGGATTGATCTTGCTGAATTTCATGGAATTCTAAAGTGTTGAAGAGAAACACTTAGATGTTTAGGTTAGGTCTTGAATATAAATTTAACTTTTGATGTTTAAACTTCTAATACCACAAGTCATTTTATGGATATGTGATATTATTCATCTGCGGACAAAGTTATTCTTGAAAGAAGGAAATAAAAGATCTTGATTGAAATTTAGCTTGTAAATATTTACAGGTTATTTAACTTTTAAAAGTATGCATAACATCATTTATTTTGACAAGAAATTGCATTATATGATAAAAACAACTAAGAATTGTTATTTACTAGAAGATTAGATGACTAACATCATACTCGTAAAAATGAAAATTTCATTGCAAAAGTTGTATTTTTAGTTACTCAGAATCGACTAAGATTTGATTCACAAGAAAATGAGATTTTCTGGAAAAAAAATGGCATATATTGTTAAAATTACAATTATTCATGATGGAGATCATAAAAACCAAAGGATCAAATAAATATAAAACAACACATGTTGAAAAGGAACACACATTCAAATGAAATGAAATCCAATATTAACGTAAAAAGTTTTAAATTAGTTAAAACATTATGAATACATGCTATACAATTTTAAATGTTAGGGGAATATTTTATTTCTATCCATTAATATATCACATCACCATTGATTATTGATTGCTTATAAATAAATGTTAATTCATTGTTTGTAAATAAATGTAAAGTCGTAGCTAGGAATGTGAATCTTAAGTCTATTTGTATTTTATAACAAGTTTTGAATAGAAATGTTAAATTGAAAAAATACAAAACATTCAAACTTTACTTAAAATTGAAACTTTATTTTATAAAATTCTCCATAAAAAATTTTGGAAGATGAATTTTAAATTTATTTCTTGCCACTTCTTTTTGGAAAGCTACTCTTTCATCGTGAATTCCTTCTATGGAAAACTTCTTCAAATCAAATTCGCAACTAATCTTTACATTTGGGTCAAAATATGTTGTCGTTTTATTGTTTTTTTTTTTCCATAAAACACTTCATAGGAGCTAACATCATGATCTCACCTTGTTCATTTTATCTTCTTATAGAGTTTTTCAAAATGTCATCTTGTGTAGTATCAAAACAATATGCAATTTTCTTTATGATGCAAATGTCAACATCTTTATCAACTTTAAGAGAATATTTGACTTTGTTCATTTTATCTTCTCACAAATTTATATCAATGTCAACTTGCAAACTATCAAAGAGTCTTTATATAAAGAAATAATAAATCCAATAATTATATGAATCAATTAATCCTTCTACCAATTTTGCGATGATATAAAACTATCACTAAATATTACATTTAACTAAAACAAATCAAATTACATATTTTCAAAAATTGCATTATTGAACTTATCAATTTGAAAGTGTAAGAAATAAAGACAACTTTAGCAAAAAAAAGAAGAAAAAGAATATTAACTCTTGTATCTAATACTTTACACTTTGTTCAATATTTTATATTTTTTTAATACTTTAACACTTTAGAAAGTAGTGGGAAGATTTGGAAGAGAATTTGAAGGAGAATCTAACATTACTCTATTTGGAAGGCATTGATTAAAGAGTTAAGAATAATTGTTAATGGAAAAAGCATTACTAAATAGTTCTTCTATTAAAGAACCTTTTTCTATTAACCTTTCAAATAATATAGTTAAAACCAACGCTCATAAAAAACACTCAAATCTTCTTCATTGCCAATCATAAGATTCCAATCGAAAAGTTACTTTTAAATTCTAAAACAGAGAAACACTGTATTAGTGTATTAGTATATATATGTAAATGATATAAGTTGGTGAGTGTTTCAAGCATTATCCCATTTAGTGCTTCTAGAAAAGAGTTTTTAACACATATTCTTCGCAATTATATATGTAATTTTTTATAATAACAAAAACAAGTCGTGAAAAGAAAGGAATATATGATAAGTTACTATATGATTCTATTCTATTCTATTTATTAATTATATCGTTTCATGAATATTCAACTATAAACAAAATATTCAAATCACCCTTCTTCATAAAGCAACCCTCCACTTTTCACATAAATAAGTGGATTCATTCTCCAACCCTACAAAAATTCAATCATTCTATTATGTTTTTGTATGCATTTTTAACTAAAAATTTTCAAAAACCAATCATTAGAAGGCAATTATTCCAACTTTCTGGACGGTTATAACCAACTATACAAAATTTCTTCTTGAAGATGATTTCAAAGTGTAAGATAAACAAATTATTTTTAGAATTTAGTTTTTTAAAAAAATGTTTTTAGTTTAAGAGTATTTTTAGTTTTAAAATAAATTAGTTTAAAGATTTCTGTCATGTCGAAATTAATTTAATGATGAATTTAAATTATCGTATATCTTTCTATTAGACCGTATATGATAATAGTAATATCAATAATAAAATACGTAATTAATCTGATAATAATAACACGATATAATAATAAATAACAAAATAAAAAGATTTGTAAGATGTGATTAATAAGATGATGTTACTAATTTAAAACATTAATGTTCACATCAATCTCTTAATACCCGTGATCATTACTAATTTGTTATCATAATATAAATTTTAATCATTAGAGATTTACAAGCAGAATTAGCTTTCTTGCAACCAAAGAATAAAAAAAACTACATCAAAACAATTTTAATTTCATTATTTATGGTAACTAACTTTTCAACTGAGAATTTGTAATCTAAATAATAGAAAGGATATCAACAATATTAAAATTTTAGTCACCTTTGTTAGAATGAATTCTAAAAAGTTATTGGTTTTGTTATATTCCTGATCAGTATCTTGAAAACTCCGAGGTGAACATAAAAAATGGTAATAGGAAGACAACAAAATTAATACACAACACCTGCATAACAATAACAACAGAGCATTAGATACATCAAATAGACACAGACATCTACTTTAAAAAGTTTCAAAATAAAAAAGCCAAGAAACTTTATACTTACGTTAGAATTTGACTTCCCAATCATTCCTGGAAGATAACCTTTTAATCCAATGTTATAAACTGGGTTGCCATTAGGATAATAGAGACCAAAGTTTCTCTCTGATAAAGGACCAGGCTTCAAATTCTCATTGAAGAGTGCAAAGACAAAAACATCAATTGGAACAGATGGTTTTGCAGGAGTAGCCTGATTCTGTTCTATCCTTTTCAGCAGATTACTATTATATGTTTCTGCATTCTGTGGTGTGGCTCCAATTTCACCGGGGTCACCTTTAGAAGGCCAACCAGTTTCTGAAATCTTGACTTCAATATCAGTATGGCCCAGTCTCTTAATGGCAGCGTAGACAGCATCAATTTGAGCAAACAACATGTTATCATAATGCAAATTGGTAACTGGATCAGTAGACCCTGAATTAGGTTGAAACAGCACATAGTTCAAGGAAATCTGGTTTGGGTTTCCCTTGTATGCAAAAAAGGGATATGCATTGATGAGAAAAGGTGATTTGGTCTGAGCATGAAAGCTAAGAATGGGTTGAATATACTGTATCAGATCTTGTCTGAAGGCCCCAGATGAAGGAGGGTATGAGGAGGCTATAACATTATAAGAATGTGCAGAAGTAACAGTAACCTTCTGTGCAAGTCCTTGACTAACAAGAGCATTGTACATACTTTGCATTGCAGGGAGAAGACTTGTTGTGAGCTGAGGGTTATTGGAGTCGAACACCTCGTTTCCGACAACTATACAAGTGATTTTGGTTCGGGAAATATAAGGTTGGACATGTTGCTGAATCCACCTCTGAGCATTAGAAGAGTCTTTCAAGCTCGGCAGATCCTCGTTTCTCGTTCCTATGATGAACTCCACTCCTGAATTGGCGAATGCGGATAGAATATCTGGATTAGAATCATAGAGTCTGATTTTGGAGACTTTCAGAGATTTTATCAGAGCAGCCACACTAGAGGGAGATGGAAGGTTGTCGCCAAGTTGTCCGTAGTTGATTCCAAAATTAAAGCCCCGGGTTTGCACAAACAAATCTGAAGAAAATTGTCATAGAAAATCATCAGAATATACAGAAAAGAGATAACTCTAGTTTGTGAATGATAATAAACCTGAAAAAGTGAGAGACAGCAACAGCAAAGCCACGAAGAATGAAGAAGTTTTCATTGTTAGTCTGATACTGCATATAAAGGTTAACCGTTAACCTAGGCCACTACGCTTTCGAGCTGAATATTCAAGCTTTGTAAATTGCAAAGTAGCAATGTTATTGCATATTTATACACAACAAACCTCTGCTGTTTTTATGTGGAAACTAGGAAATGCAATATGCTTTTCTCTCTGCAATTTTATTTTATTTTTTTTTTAATTTTTTTATGACATTATTTTATGTTTCGACTCGCATAAACTCTTACATGTGAGCTAAATTTCCCAATATAGTATTTTGAGGAGATAGGAATATGTTTTTTTTAAATAAAAATTATTATCGCTATATTAGACTACAAATTAAAAACTTTAGTAGAAATCATTCATACATTGATTTCTGAAAACTTTTCTGTAATATAGTTTTACCAATTACACTTATTTTAATCATTATTAATATGAATGATAAATTTCAGAATAAATCATGATTATTTTCTCTTGCTCCTAATTATTTAAACTCTTTTTTATTGTCCTTTGTTGATTGTTTTTTAACATTTTATTTACCGAATCTGAAGAGAGGACATAGTGAATAAAGAATAAAAAAGAATATCAGTGTTCGATGATCAAATTAGATTCTCTTCTATCTTTTCTTTCTTCATATTTTTAAAATATATTTATTTTTGTTATATATAAAAAAGTTAATATATTTTAAACCATCAAAATCAATATAAATCATTATACTTAAGGTCACAAATCAACAAAATCAATACAATCAATACAAAATCTAAATTCGTGATATTTTGTATTATATCCTCGTGTCCTTTTTCATTGATGATTAAATAATATAATGAAGTTGTGTATAGGATAGCAACTGCTTTCATTAATTAACTTTTTTTGTACGCACTTTATATAAACACTACTAAAACGTGCATTTGTGTTCATTTTGCTTATTGTAATGAAAAATAATAAAATTATTATTATTATTCTTATTGTTTTTTATTTTATTTTATTTTAAACAATTATAAGAGCATATTATCATTTAATTTTAAAATATATTTTTACTATTTAAATATATTGAGATATTAATGAATAAAGAGAAAAAGGTGTTGATCATTTAAAAAAAAAGAATGTATTGTTTTTTAATTTTAAAATTGAAATATTATTGCTTAATTTTGGAATATAAATATCTTTTACTTCTAATGCATAGATCAATCCATGTCAATCAGACTAACATAATTCTTATTTTTTCATTTATTGTTTTTTATATTTGATTTGGTGTGATGTGCCTTATTTAAACATTTATTTAGCACGATTTTCTTAATTTAGAATCATTATAATAAATAGTATATATGATTAACCATATCATAATTTAATCTAGTGTCATTGTCTTCAATGAAATAACTTGATCTCATTAAAATCAATTAATATTTGTGTAACGTTCTTAAATTTTAATTTAGATAACTAAATAAAAATACTTGCTGAGAAATATTCTTTGCACGCATTAGTAAAAAGTATATAATATTTTATACGACATTGAATCAAATTTAAATGTTTATTCTTGTCATGTTAATTGATAAAGTTTTCTATCAAAAAATTAATTGATAGTTTTATTTAAAAACTTAAAAAAAATTAATTATAATTTTCATATACTTATTTTTTATTTAATTGAAATAATAAAATCTAATTTCAAGTATTACTTTTTTAACTTTGACCTTCATGTTAAATTGTTTACGATCACATTTGATAATAAGATATCTGAAAAGAGCATTACATTATTTTTTAAATAAATTTATTTGATTGATTTTTCTGTAAATTTAATATTTTTTTAAAAGATAATCAATATTATATATATTTTTTATTTATTTACTGGAAAGGATCTTAATGAGGTTGAGTAGCATATCATTCTTGCATGTTTAAAATTCAAACTCCTAGAACTACTATATGAAAAGAGTTTTCCTCCACTTTTCACATAAATAAGTGGGTTCATTCTCCAACCCTTAAAAATATCAATCATTCTATTATGCTATGTGTGCAGTTTTTAACTAAAAGTTTTCCAAAATCAATTATTAGAAGGTAATTATTTTCTGACAGTTATAACAAATTATACCAAAATTCTTCTTGAAGATAATTTTAAGGTGTAAGTTAAACAAAATTATATCTATAATTTAGTTTTTGAAAATTGTTTTTAGCTCAGGATTAATTTTAGTTTTAAAATAAACTAGTTTAAGGATTTGTATCATGTCAAAATTAATTTTAAAATATATTTATACAATGATACGATGAATTTATATTCGGTGTTGAATTTTTATTCATTATTTTATATTTAAAATACACTGATAACAGCAATAACAGCAATAATAAAATCGATAATTATCAATAATAAAACAATATAATAATAATAATAGTTACATATATTTATCACAATGTCTGTAATCAGAGATCTTATATATTCTAATAAAATGACGTAGTTTAATTAAAAAATTTGATAATAAAAATTTAATTAAAAAATATTTTTTTTTTTGAGATATCATACAAATATATTGAAGACTCAGTTTAAAATTTCAAATTTATTATAAACTTATAAATAAATTAAATCTTCTTCAGATTAGAAATTAAATTTATGAATATATTTTTTTAAATCACAAAATTAATATAATAATGTTTCAAAATTGTGGAATAAGTTATTTAGTTGTTCTAAAGTGTTTTTGTTTTGAAAATTAATTTTGAAAACGAAAACTGTCTCCACCGAAAACATTACCATAATTTTTGGTAAATTGAAGTCATTCACCTAATTATAATCTAAACACAAACCTATGATGAGTTTGTCACGTAACTAACACTTTATACATGTAATGTTTCAAGTGGGAATCCTTAATGATTTTGATGGTCCATAACTTGAGGACTATAATATTAAGTTTTCAATTCTTAATTTTGTTCATAATGGTCTATAAATTGTGGCGCATACAATTAAGTTTTCAACTTTTATTTTTGTTCATACAAGACATAAAAGTCAACAAAATCCATGCTTTGATTGGTTAAGAGTAGTCTATCACCATCTTCCCAAATTAATTAAAAGAAAAAAGAAAAAAGTTAATATTTTAATTCCAAAAGCGTAGCCCCTGAATCTTTAGAAAACTGAAAAAGATTTTCAAAGATATATATTCCTCGTTCATTTTAACTTTTATATTTAATATATAGCTAAATATATATATATATATATATATATATATATAAAATTTTAAATTAATAAAAATACAAACATATCACACCTAGTTCATTCTTCTTTTTTTTAAACAATGCAGATACGGTTCTCCCGAATTAAATATACAAATTGCAGAATAAAAAAACTACAAATCATTCCTAAATTACAAAATATATGGCACTAGTGAACGAATACCACGGTACATGTTAAACAAGTTTGATTAAAAAAAAATAACACACGAAACATTTCTGTATGAATTTTTCAAAGTTGAAACAAAATTAGAAACGACTAACAAATTAGTTGCTTTGAACTCCATAGTCAAGCGAAAGCAACGTAAACATAAAAGTAATTTTGAAATGATCAAAGTTTATTATTCCTAAAAGTGATAGGAGGAATCAAACTTTTTAAATATGATCAGAAAAAAATTGTGTTATGGTTTATCTAAAGATCATGATTTTTTTTAGTAAAAATCGTATTGTTATTATAGGTGAAGCCAACTACAATCTTAATGATAGTTCTATGTATTCATGTCATGTTACTCTTGAACATGACGGGTTTTAATGCATTTTTATTTTTAAGTTAATTTTTGTATAATTGATTATCATGTCTTTTATTTTGATAGTCTTTATAATATCTTTAAATTGACATTATGTTTGATATGATGTTTTGTTTAGTTATATGTGTAATATTTAATTAAATCACCAAATGCATGTATTTAGTGGCTCATGCTTTCAACTTATCCATGCATTTTGGATATTAATGCATAAATAATAAAAGAAGGAAACAATTCATGATTTTGTTATCCTTATGTGAATGACGATGTTATTATTGCAAATGCATATCTTGATTATCGTAACGGTGAATCTCTCCAAGAACTAATAAATATATTTGTTCTATTATTATTTTATACTTTTTTTGTAGGTAATTGGTGTTTTTCATTACGTTGCCTTGTTGCATAATAAACTTTAAATTTCTAGATAAGTATTAGAAAATAATTGATGGAGTTTGTAGGTAGTGAGGATTGTAAGGAAACTCCTTTGAGTGTTGTAGAAAACACTTGACAAAAGATTGCAATACTAATTATAAGTTTATATAAGTTACATATGTCTTTGTGTGTTTAGGTGGATTGATCATGTTTTTCTATGGATGAAGGTTTTCATCCAAATAATAAAAGTGTTCTCATAATACCAACTTTTCGTATTGTGGACCATTACTGAGTAATGTTTAATGTGACTAAGCATTGAAAAAAAGCATTTTTAATTAAATGACAATTAAATTTATTTTTTGCTTATTTAATGCTCGATACGAGAAGAATCACTACAAGAAAATCGTTTAATATTGATGGACACAATCCATCGGTAATCTGAGTTAACCACAAATTACCAACGGTCATAAATATGTGAGTAAAATGTTCGTCAATAAATTTTACTAATGGATCCCAAAGGTAATTATTGACAAGCGCAAACCCATTAATAAATTCGTTGGTAAATATTCATCAATAATTACTATTGAATTCTAATTGTCGGTAAAATTTATTGTTAAAAATCACAGTTGTGTTTTTTTTCTTTCCCCTCTTTGTCCTCTTATTTTTCCTTTTTGTTTTCTTCTTTCTCTTCCTTCCACCGTCACCAACCGTCCTCTTGGTTCATCATCCTCTTCTTTCTCCTCCTCCTATTTTCTCTCTTTCTCCTCCCTCAACTCTTGTCACCATTACTTCTCCTCCTCTTTCTCTTCTTTCTTTTCTTCTTCTCTTCTTCTTCTCACCCATTTCTTCTTAATATATAAAAATATCATCATACTTGGTAGAAAAAGTTTTACTCAATTTATGAACGAAAAAGTTTGTCGGTAATAAGAGTTATAAGTTATCGATAAAATTTATAAACAAAAATGGTTGTCACACAAGTTATCGACAAAAAATCTATAAGTAATACAAATTCAAAATTATCAATAATTTTACTAATGAATTCATTATCGACAAAAATATTTGTCTATAACTTCAATTCTAAAATTTGTGGATAAAAACTCGACGATAATAACATAAATTATGATAATGAACAAATTTATGTTTATTGTTGACCTTAAATATTAGGATAAGGACTAATTTGATCTTGTTATCAATGGCCATCAGCTGAGAGTGTGCAAGGCCATGATTAGAAAATGGATTTTCCTTCTATATTTCTTTATCAACCAATTTTGGATCTTGACGTGTAGAGTTTTAAGTTTAATTTCATTTTCTTCTATATAGAACCATCATGTTTTTTTTTTTTTGTGTTATTTTGCATTGTCTCAATACATTCATTGGATTTTAGTGTCAATGTCTCGTTATGTTGTAATGATTTATTTACATGTTTCTCACTAAATCTCTTTCATTTGAGTTTTTCATACTTTTGATATAAGTCAACCATTTTATAAATTATTTCTCATAATATTTATAGTATATTAAGATAGGATAAAAATATTTTTACAAAACACAGTGACATATTAATACAATGTTAAAATATACATTTGATCCCCGTTTTCGTTTAGTTTTGTCATTTTAGTCCTAATATTTTTTTTTGTTTAATTAAGTTATAATTTTCGTCAATTTTGTTCAACTTGATTTTTTTTGCTAACACTGTTTAAATAATTAACAGTAATGAACATTGATTGTCATGTGTCACTTAATTTATTTTTTAAATATTTTTTAATTTAAAAAAAATGTCCACTTGTCAATCGAGCAACGTGTCATATGTCAGAGTCAATGTTTTATATTTAATTTGGTCCCTAAATTTTTTTCAATTTAGTCTTATTTTTTTAAATGGAGCAATTTTGTTCCTCTCCAAATTAACACCAAATTTATTTTTTATATAAATGTTATAATGATATTTTATTAATATGTTCATTTTTATTAAATATTTTGGTTTAGGATTAATTAGAACAAAAATTTAAATGATAAGGACTAATTTTAAATTTTATATCAATGGTGTTAGTTCTCATCCTTAAAATTCTCATTATAATTTTAAATTAATTGTAACCTTAAACAAAAAATATTTAATAAAAATGGGAATTTGAATAAAAACATCATTATAACTTTTATATAAAAATTAAATATGGTATCAATTTTGAGAGGGATAAAATTGCTCAATTTTAAACAAAATTAGGATTAAATTGAACAAACATAACGAAAATAAAAACCAAATTGAATATAAAATATTAACTTTGACACGTGATACGTTGTTGGATGAATATTTTTTCAAAAAATAAAAAATTAAACAAAAAATTCACGAAGTGATACATGGCAACAACTATTCATTACAGCTAATTTTTAACCCACACTAAAAAAAGATCAAATTTAACAAAATTGACAAAAAATTGAATGATTGAAAAAACAAAAAATATTATAAATAAAATAATAAAACTTGACGAAAATAAATACCATATATATAATTTAATCTTTTCTTTATAAGTTTGAGAATCACATATAAGTATCTTTAACGTATATAATGTATTTAAAAAAGGCTATGTTTTTCAAAAATAAACTAGACCCAAAATGGTAGAAGAAGAGTTAACCTATGATCAACTCCAGGACCACTAGGGCTTAACTAAACTTTGTCCTATCACAACAATTATTATGAATGTATGAACTACTGCAACAACAAAAGGGCCTACTCTTAGACAAAGAAAATAGAACAATTAACATCTTTCATCTTTTGTATGCATACTTTTTTCTTCAAATTAACGAATATCGTCGAAGCAGAAAAAAAAATACATTAATTACATCAATTAGTTACCTACATCCAAAGAACTTAAAACTTAAAAGGAGAATTATGTGTGTAAATTGTATGATTAGAGACATAATTATTATTGTAATGTAGGAAATGATTTTGGTGACTGAGATGAGGACGTCTCTGTCAACTAAAAGTTGGTTGTGATGTGAGAACGTGCGTTCCGTAAACTCACCACAGAACGCTGTTTTGAACTTGAGCTTGACATGTGTGCTTATGGAAAGTTTGACACTAACACGTTAATTCAATCCTTACACACTTTATTTTATTTGGCTAAAATGATAGACACTGTTTGGCATAAACAAATAATTAAAGACAGTTGCATGATGAAACTCCTTCTCACCCCAAACAGATAACTAATTTTGTTTAAAATGATTTGGTGACAATGATTATTGATTACTTCTCAAACTTTCAAATAACTGTAGGTGTCCGCCACCGTCTACCCAATCACCTATATCACCTATAACCATCATTTAACTTTCGGTTATTAGGTAGATATAACCATTGATTCAATGGTCTATTTATTAGGGGTTGAATTCAGCTTATGACAAACCATTTTTTTCTACCAATTATTTAAATCCCAAGTCTTTTGATAGGAAAACAGAGAAAAAGTACTATGCTATTATTCATAAACAAACACATTTTAGAGTCATAAAGAAACTAGTAAAAAAAGACAACAAAAACAATGGAAGTGATTGCTTAAATATATTCATTTAGTTATGGGCCGGTAGCACTCGATCATATACTTATACATTATATTATTGGGCTTGTAACGAACCTGAAGTCCTATGCCAGTGCTTCCTGCAAACCCATATTTGCTCCTTGCATCCCCAGAGATATGTGAAAAGACAAATTTATCCTTACTCAAAAAATAAACAAAACCTTACATTAACTCCTCCTCCTCCTTCCCGTTTACTCCTTCCTCTCCCTTCAGAGGGTTCTCTTTTCTCTTTCATAGCAGCAGCCACATTCTTCTTCCTCTCTCGTAGCACCCCTTACATCCCCAATTGGAGAAAGGGTAAAAGAGTCCTTTCACCAAACTATGAGACTACGTAAGAGAAAATATGAGGTGCAGCAGGCACTGGTTGGAATGCTAAAGGACAAAATCCCAAATTGTTTATGGGCCATCGAGATCGACCCACACTTTCTACTATAGGCATGGTCTTCTTTCTACATCGGTCTCGCTCCATATTATTATTATTATTATGACATATTTAATCAAGATTAGTGTTTCAATTATATAATTAAGGAACATTAGATTCAATTATAAAATAATAGCTAAAACACAAGAAAACTGTATCTACATAACGGCCTTTGTTCTGGGAATAAAGTTGCTAACAACTTCCGAAAAAATAGTGAGTTAACATCTCTTCGAAAGACCACGCCATAACTTCGGAAGGTAAAAACAATGACGATTAGGTAGAGCGCAAAGGAAAAGGGCTTTGTTTTGGATGATGTTGTTCAGGGATAAACAATATAGGAATACGAATACACGGTTCATTTACACATAAAAATTTTTAAAAAATTAAAGTGCAATGATGGATTTCGTCCTAATTGACCTCTTCTACATCAATAGATAACCTTGGCCATCAATATTACTCTAGCTTGAAACAGGTTTCACTGCTAGAGAGCATGTTATAGTTCCAAATCATTAACAATAATTTATTTATTAACTCTTAAAATTAGTGCAAAAATTAGACTAGCCTAAATCGGGCAACAAATTATAAATTACTGCTAATTTATTTAAAATCAAATGCACAGACTATCACGCTCAAAAAGCATTTAATACACGATTTGGAAAACTAGGGATCATTTTCACCTACCATTACTAAATTGATGTATATACATATCCAAAATAGCATTCAAAGGGGTTTAAAACTAATTCTTACTTCAAAAGTATCTAAAAGCTGATTCAAACCTTAATCAGGCAGCTGCTGCCGTCAGATATAATCATAGGATTCGGGTATCAACGGGCCAATGCGCATGTTGTATAAATAAAAAACACGGGTACCTTAAAATTAGCACCGCTTAAATTATCCGATCTTGCAAAGCACTTGAAACACACGTCAATAACACAGAATACTAACCAAAAAATACTCATCCAACAAAACTGTAGAACAATGAAAAATCCTGTCCAACCTATCACGACAATATATCAAGTGCGATCAGAAATTCACTGAATTTAAGAACAAACACTTAAAAGACACGGTATGATTTCCCCATGGTACTCTTCAGATACAAGCACCTAACCTGAAATCGAAAACAGATTACGTTCAGACGATTGAAAGTAATATAAAAGTCAACAATGCATCAGTTTTACTCAATTTAAGAGTGGACTACTCACATTCTGCCAGTTCTTTTTCAACAATGACACAAGGAAATTAACGCTCAGTTGTACATTTTGGAAGATTTGCTTTTCCTCCATGCTAACATTCCCCACGGCTACTCCCATGCAGAGCACCTTCTTAAGCTGGAATTTAACCATAGCCTTAGTCTCATTAACCTTTGACTCCAGAGATTCTTGGTGAGTCACAAGTGTGGGGAACTTCCCTGCAAAGCCAGTAAAAAAATCTAAATCAGCTAAAGCAACATTGGCATGAAAATAAAAATATAACAAAAAAGCAAAGCAACATAGAAAGGGAGTGTAAGAGCTTGCTTAAGAGGATGAACAGTCAATTCAATGATCTGTACACAGCTAATGACAAAAAACATTAAGAACAGAGCACAATGTGACAGGAAATTAACAAATAAGAAGCCAGTTCTGAAATAAAATGGTGAAAACATAAGCAAATCAAGAAGAACTCTCAAAAAAGAAGAAAACTTGCCTGCCTTGTTGAGACCAGGTCCCAAGAGACGAGGAATCTGCTTGATAACGGCTTCAGAGGCCAAAAACGCATGATACTTTTTAGCTAGCTTTTTCACCAATTTCTTGTTTTTGTTAAGCTTCTTCAAGGCTTCAACATCCATGTAGTCCAATCCTATCTTCTCTGCCTGCAGATTTGAATAACAGACATTAACGAAAGAGACCACGCAGCAGAAAAATTTAATTACAACTGTAGAACAAAGCACTATCAGAGCAAATAAAACAAAATTTCTCCTCTTGAGTTGCGATTAGGTAATTCGAGAAGAGCAATCAATACAGAGAATAATTATAAAAACTAGCCGCCAAATAAAAAAAAATGAAACCAACGGTTTGTAAAGCAATAAAATAAGCAGCACAATCAAAGTTTCTATAAACATGCAGCAAAAGTGACAACTAATGTAAAATATGTACTACTAAAATGAAGACGCGATTGAATCTCCGAAATTTCTAGAATATAAAGTATTGCATCTAATTGAAAATCTCACAAAAGTGTCGGTAGATTAGAACTACTAGTTACCTCCTCAACGTGTTGGGCATCTCCAAGCATGCAAATTTTCATCTTGGGTCGAGGAATATGAGGCAACTTAACAGAGCCACTGAAACGCTTGTCCTTTTGGGGATCATAGTTTTTCAGCCCAATTTGGAGTTCAATAGTCTCCACAAACTTTCGGTTCTTCTCTTTGGAATCACCCATGATTCCAGTGATAGCCTCCCTTAAAGCATCACTCTGAAGCTTACTACACAGACAACATCCAAACCAAATTAGAGACCACAAAGCATAGGTTATTCAAACGCCCGAATTTCATCAAACGATATCAACTAACAGTATCACCGCACACAGTACACATAAGTTATCAATGAAAAACGACCAGGGACTTTACATTGCCCATAAAACAGCTGAACGGCCACAAAATTATGAACATTGACAATTAGAAGACATGAAAATGAATACCTCATTGTGAGACTTGGTCTTTTTCCAACTCAACGGCTAGGCGGCTACAGATCTCAGAGCTGCCAAAAAAATTGCGGAGAAGAAGAAAGTGAGAATTGGAATAAATGAAGAAAGTAGAAGAAAATGCAGTAGTACTCTTCTGAATAGAGAAAGTACCGGAGGCGAAACCCTAGCTAGGGTTTGGAGCAGGCAGAGAAAGAAGTATATAGCAGCCATTGACGGATATGGATTGGGCTGGGCCTAATTTATAAAAATTTGAAATGGGCTCTATAAGACAGTGTTGGTAAATATTGGTAAATTATTGTTGTTTTGAAAAGATGTTTGTCCTGGACTTAAGGTCCTTTTCTTTTTTTGTTTTCTTGCTGGGTCTTTCTTCCTACATTTCCAAGCATTTTTTCTGTACCTCCAAAATTTTTTTAAATTTCCAAAATATGCTTTGATCATTTAAGGAAATTCACGTACATCACACCCCCAAAAATATTTGTGTAAGTCAAAAAATATCATCGGAAGTCGACTTCCGAAAATCAAAAATCATTACTGGAAGTCGATTTCCGGAAATCAAAAAACATTACCGGAAGTCGACTTCCGAAAATCAAAAAGCATTACCGAAAGTCGACTTCCGAAAATCAAAAAACATTACCGGAAGTCGACTTCCGAAAATAAAATTAAATTAATTTTAAACATTTTTAATATTTTTTAAAATTTATATTTTCTAACTTTTATTTTATTTTTTAAAAAACACGTATTAAAAATTATAAAACATATAAATTTTAAAAAAATTACTTTAAAAAATAAAAAAAAATATTAAATAAAAAATTGAAAAATTATTTAAACTAAAATAATAATATTTTAAAGTTAAAAAAATGAAAATATATATATATATATATATATGGAAGTGAAAATCCGTTTATATATACATTGGAAGTCGACTTCCGACTTCTGTGTGTATATATATATATTTTTTCATTCTTTTTAACTTTAAAGTTTTATTATTTTAAAAATTTTAAAATTTTTTCAATTATATATTTTTATATTTTTAAATTTAAATTTATTTTTATATAATTTATTAAAAATTTTATAAAAATAAAAACCAATTAAAAAATCATATTTAAAATAATATATATACATAATATATAAATAATGACATTTAAAGTTAAAAAAAACGAATATATATATATATATATATATTTATTTATTTTTGTATATATATTTTCTTTTTTATCTTTTTTTTAATTTAAAGTTTTATTATTTTAAAATGAATTTAAATACTAAATAAAATTAAATGAAGCATAATTTTTTTTTGTTTTTTTGTTTTTTTTTATTTAAAGTTTAATATTATTTTAATTTTACTTATTTTTATGTTTATATTTATTTTTCATTATATTAAATAAAAATAAAATTATATATATAGATATTAATATTTTTTATATTTTAAGAAATATGAAAACATAAAAAATAAATATAATAATAAATTAAAAAAATCATTAAAAGTTAAAAAATATAAATTTTAAAAAGAATTAAAAATATTGAAAAAAAAAATTTACCTTACGGAAGTTGGAGAATTTTTGTTTGACTTCCCGAAAGTCAAATATTTTTTGACTTCCGGAAGTCGACTTCCGGGAATTTCTTTTTACTTCCGGAAGTTGACTTCCGGTGATACATTTTGACTTCCGAAAGTTAATTTTCGGTGATATATTTTGACTTCCGAAAATCGACTTCCGGTGATATATTTTGACTTCCGGAAGTTATATATTTTGACTTCCAGAAGTCGACATAATTTTGGGGGTGTGGTGTCTAGGGATTTCCTTAAATGGTCAAAGGGTTTTTTGGAAATTTAAAGAAAGTTTGGAAGTGTAGAAGAAATTTTGGAGGTGCTGGAAGAAAGACCCTTCTTGCTATTGGATGAATTTTTTGCCTGTTACGAATATTCTCTTAAGATGCTAAAGAAAATAGTTAATTTTTGTTTATATTTAAGTATTTTATGCATTTATTTACTGAAATAAGTACTTGTCTGTCGAATATCAAATGCTGAAAAACTATATTTAGATGACTGTGTCCTTGAAACACTTAATAAAATAATTAATACGGACGTTATAAACTGATTGAGGATTAAATTTAGTTTTAATTTGTTATAATCTCACACAAATTGCTTAAGGTTTTTTCCACTGTTCCAATAAGCTTTACTGTCTTGATTTTCTAAGTATATATGTGACGCAAAGAAATGTAGTGAAATATTCTATGTAGTTTAACTATTTTTATTTTTTAAAAATATGAAATAAAAACTATGCCACCATTAAATCCACACATAATGCAACTTAACTATTGTATAAAATTCAAGTATAATTAAGAAGGAGGAAATTATATGACTATTATTTTTGAACATGATTGAAAAAAAAAATCTCATTTTTTATCTATCTAATGGATATACCCTGTCATTGCATTCTGCATGAAACGAGGAGATTTGAATTTCATAATCACAAATGAAGAAATTGTATACATAAGAACAAAATTTGGATTCTATGTTGGGTTTTTTGTATTGTCCCTCTATTATATCTTCATTTATCATTAATTTTGACATTTTAAAATATATTAAAAAAATATTTAAAACACCAACACAGTATATTTTTAATGCTGAACAAAAGATAAGACAAAAAAATTAATAAAAAATCTGAACTCGAATGAACATGTTGACTATTGAATATAAATGTGGAATTTTAAGGGAAATAGGTCAGAGAAACAGTCTATAAGAACATGAACCAGTTTGCTTGTTTTTAATATATGGTTCTAACTTTACTTTAAAAACTTGTGCCAAACTAATAAATTTTGTCATATGCATTGAATTAATAATTAATATTTCAGGTTTTTGAATCCTATAATAGATCCGAACAATATTATTTCAAGAAATTTAAGGCCGAAATTCTCACTTCTGAAATAGAAATGAGGTTTTAAAGATGAATTGTACTTCAATGAAGATAATTAAAATATACAGTTCTCTTTTAACATCCAAGCTTCTTTAAATAATTCAGATGATGAAACTTTAAATTCTAAAATAAACAATAGTTTAAATGTAGTAATTAATTTGAAAGATGTAATCTCAAAAAACCTAGAATAATAGACAATAATATTATGATATCCAGTAATCAAATCAAGAATGATATCACTGAGATCTAAGACATCTCTCCTTTGAATTTTTGAATACTTCATTATATTATATATGTTCTTCACAAATACATTATTGAAAGGAAAATGATATGCTGACCCCTTATTTTGACTCCATAAGTGACTCCATGACGTGGCATGCACAGGTGGAAATAATTTTTTAAATTAAAATTAATTTTTGTGAACCATTTTACTCCAGGCGTGGCTTGTAGCGGATAGTGGGGTTGGACGGGTCATAATCGGGTCAGAAGGCGTTTTGGATAGTGGGTTTGGGCGCGTCTTAATTGAAAGGGTAGGAAATTAGGGTTTCGTGTGGAGAGTGGGAGCAAAAACGAGATTTCAGGTCAGAAGCAGTTTTTGGAGAGTGGGCTTGGGCGTGAATATTCGGGTCAGAAGCAATTTTGAGAGAATGGGTTGAACGTTTGTATTTGCTCCTTCTCCCGCGCACTCCGTCTCCGAACAGTCTCCGCACAGTCGCCGCACAACAACTGTCTTCTCACTGACAGGGTGTGCATTGTAGATGGCGAAGGGTTTATTGGTAAAAATTTTGAACATTCTTTCGTTCTCCCCGCGCTCACTGGTATGAGTACTGACTTTCCCTTTTGTGGTGGCAGTTGTAGGTTGTGTTGTCACCGGCAACGCGAACGGATTTTGGAGTGGTTCGTCTGGCGAAGGAAGATAGCATAAGATAGCACAGTGTGGGTATGCGGAATCTCTGTGGCAGCTAAACCTTGAAAGGGTTAGGGTTTGCGGACAGGGAGGGCGTTTGCTGTGGAGGATTGAACCGTTTCTCTTTGGTGTTTCTCCGGCGCACTCAGTGGAAGATCCTCTTCTCTCCGCATAGTCGCCGTTTTTGTTCCCGCCGGCAAGGTGTTCAGTGTAGGTGGCGAATGGTTGTTTGGTCTTAGATTTCAACATTCTTTTCTTTCTCCCCCGTACTCACTGGTATCAGTTCTCATTTGACCCCCTTTTGTGGTCGCAGTTGTAGGTTGTATTGTCACCGTCAACTCCAGGGGTTTTTGGAGTGAAAGGGAGTTCTGACGAAGCATATCCTCCATTAGTCAACCACTGTTTTGAAAGGCCACAGTTCTACGAAGGACTGACTTTGTAGCAGATTGTAGGTATGCCAATTTTATTTGTATTTGTTGTCTTAGGGGTTGTTCAAGTGCATGAATATAATTTTTAGATGATAACTTGATGGATGTGGCGATGGAGAAGATGGTGACGGAGATGAGGAGTATTAGAATCTGGAATATCTGTCTGATATGGCTTCTTTATTTGATTTGAACTTTTTCGTTTTCTCTGGGATCAAACTGTGTGTGTGATTTTTGAATGTTTGGTTGTTATCGAATATCAATATATGTGTTATGTGTAGCACAGAATTTAGAAGTTTCCCTATGTCAAAAAACCCAGCCCCATGACTTTAAATCCAAAGAATTTGTTGAATCCCAAATACAAAATGTATACTTCCCAAAATGTATTTTCTTGTGTGTAACATATGAAAGAAATTTTACTCACAGTAGTTTAAAATTTTTCATCCAAAGAGCTCTTCGAAGGCGCTTCGACTGTTTCCTAAAGTGAAATGCATTGTCTTGCATTGTTGCTGTCTTATAAACAAGAAGCTCAATCCGGTCACCTCTCTCCAATATTTTTTCAATGTTGTCCACCATGATAGTGCGTATCTGTAATATAGATTGAAAGTTCGAATCTCACCAACTATGAGAAACTAAGGGGCTTAACAGACAAGACACATATCTCACCAATTAATACACTACAATTTCAGGGAAAAAGGTAGATAACTTTTCCAATAAGCGTTTTTTCCTATCACTCCTTAAGCACCTTATAAATGCACCGGAGCATTCCAAGTGAAGAGGTATACCACCTCTGTTTTTCTTTGATCATTTCCTTGTTCAGAATAAATCTGACAATTTGGACTTAGTTGATAAAGAGAGGAGAATTGTTGAGAACGTCTTGTAGTTCAAAAGTCAATGTAGCATTAAAGAAGAATGTTATATGTCGTTAAAAGGGTCATAATTTAACCCCGCCCCACCTCTTCCTTTGTGAGATAGCATTAAATGTATCCATTTAGGCATTGGCAGTAAGATTTTTCATGCAGAAAGACTAATGGTTAGTTTGAAGATCAATAAAACATAGAGTAGTCTAAAACGTAATAAAGCATTGAGGATGATATCCTATTATTAACACTTGAAAAACAGACCCTATCAGGATTGCCATAGAAGCACTATTATTAAAGCCTGAATTTTCTTAGTGATCTAAGAGCGCATTCGTACATACAAATTAGGAATTGTCAAGCTGGAGGAAGCTAAAAGGACACAAACTACGAAAGTTAAAGCCCTTGGTTTTCAAAAAAGTTCATTTGCTGCAGTAAAAGACTAGTACGTGAGATGGCACTTGGGCTAAGGTTCAATCTGCACTCTTTTGGAGTTCTTTATTTGTGTATATGATTATCCAGCAACGGGACTTCCTCTAATTTAACAAGCTAAAGTAATGCAATCTCGCTCATTTTCTTTAATTTCTTTCTTCAGTTCCTTAGCCATAAAAAACAGTCTAAATCATGTCTGGGTGGCAAGATATTTGACAACATGGCGTTTATTAAAAGTAGGGATTAGATGGTCTGTTTTGAATCAGATTAAGAAATTCACATGATTCCTCAATCAGCTTTGTGATAGCAGTTTAGATACAAGTTTGCATAAATCTATATTTTAGAACAAACATCATATAAAATATATTAACCTGTTTGAGGTAACTGGACAAAAACTTGATGGAAACCAATTTAGAAGGTAGTTGTCTGAAAGCATTGATGAGATATGATAAGATATATAGTCCTTTGTGTATATATTGATTTCGTCTGAAGTTTTGCATCGGTAATGGGTTATTGAACAAAGTGTGAAAATTGTCATATATAACTTGTAAAATATTCTTCATTTAGATTATAAATCTCATTGAATTAAAATTTTCAGCAATTTCTTGTTTTATATTCATTATATTATATCAGTAATGATTCATGTTTATTAAAAAAGTAATTACTCATCATCCTTTTAAGTACCTTTTCTACAAAATTCATATTCAAATTAAAATTTTCTTTTCAAATTTACAATATTACCTTTTTAATTACCTTTTATTAATAGATATTAAGTTTGTAAATTCTTAGGATTTGACTTCTGTAATGGAAAAAGTGCATGATACAGAGAGAGAAGGTGAACTTATAACCATTTATAGAAAAAAAAGACATTTTTGGTTTTAACTTTATAATTGTTATTCATGTAAATATATTCTGTCACAATATCAACAATTGATTTTCCAATAATGGCTATAATTGCATACTTTGGGAAACTAGGATTTTGAGCTGAATGAAGAAATATAGTGTTTTGAAGATTGATAGTCTTTTGAAGATTGATAAGATAACTTTAAAGGCCCCATTGGATCATTTGTTGCGTTGGACCCTCTTCAACATTGATTTGACTTTCTTATAAGCAGCATTTTTGTGTGTGATGACCTGTGTGCAAGTAAATGATGACATGTGCATCATTTGTTGCAACAATGTGGTTTTACTCAATTTTTTTGAACTGATACTATAGCAGTTAATTCGTGTGTTTGGGGTGACAAAATTTTGTTAATAATATGTGATTTGTAATTAGTGGGGTTAAAGACTTCTAATTTGTTGGTGATGACTTTTGTGCACCCAAGTGATGACCTGTGATACATTTTTTGCAATCAGTATTAATCGAATTTTTTATCTGTTTTGTTATGGCAGTCAATAATTGTTTATGATGTTATTTACTTTGGTCCATGTGATAAATTTTCAGTTATATTTGGTTTTATTTAGGAATTTTAAGTAAGATGTCTAGCAAACGTGAATGCAAATGTATTCCAGAAGCAGGCAATAAGGGAAAGAAGAAGAAGGTGGTGGAAAATGTTGATCAGGTATAATTAGAATCTTTAAGTTATTTAACTTTTTTTATTATTTCTAATAAATAATATTTTGTTCATGGTGCTATAGGTGCGAATTGTGCATAGGTGCGAAAGCAAGTGCATTGTTGAAGTAAACAATGTACTAAAAGTCACCCACCGTAAACGGATTCAGGCAACACCATTTAGATGGTGTTTGGAGGTGGACAACGCATTGGAAATAAATTGTCCTTTGTTGAGGGAAGTGTTGCGTAGATGGGTTCCACAAGGGGAATATATTCGTGTAGGTCAGCATTTGGTGGGGTTATCGGTTTATGATGTTTGTGTATGCTTAGGTCTTAGTATGATTGGTAAATGTGTTGAATTTGATGATGATGTAAGTGGGGTAGTAGGTTCACTTTTTGAGAAGAAACCAATCACCTTGCGAGACATAATTAAGAAGATTAAGAACCTAGTGGTTAGTGATGATGATGTAGAGAATGCGTGTAGGTTGTATCTGTTACTTTGTTTTACTGTATTTTATTTTCCTAGGACATCTAGGACAGTGACCAATATGCCTTTCAAAGTGTTAGACAACGTTGACAACTTAAGTGAATATAATTGGGCAGAGTCAGTGCATAGTTTTTTGATCTCTGCACTCAATCGTGGATGTAAGGTTGTACGAGAAAAGATAAATACTCGTAGCCTTAACTTAGCCGGATCTGTTGTAGTTGTTCAGGTAATTAATGTTTTAGCAACCTTTATTTTCCTTATGCATTTTTATAATTTATTGATTTGTGTAACATTTTTATAGGTTTGGGCTGCTCGTCGTCTTGGCTTAGAAGATGTAGAGGGGGAGGTTCAATTCCCAAGATTTCTGCGGTGGCCCTCCGTGAAGATTAGGACACCTAATATTGAGTCTGCTTTTGAAAAGAATAAGGTTTTATTTGAGTTGTATGTGTATATGTTTGGTTTTATTACGAAATGTGTTCCAAACAGATTTATTTTATTTGTAGATTGTGTTTGGTTGGGCCCTAACTGCAGAGGAGAGGAACAACCCAATAGTGCAAAATGTCGTTCACATTGATGAGCAATATAATGTGAATAATGATGGCATTCAGGGTGTTTCTCATTCCAAACAGCAAGTGGATTTGGAAGAAAAATTTGAAAAACATGAACGGATGATTCTTGACATGAAAGAACAGATAAAGAAGATGCGTGAAGAATTTTTTGATGCTCCTGAACCTGACTCCTGTGCAGGAAAAGGAAATGATGTTAATGAAGAAGATAGATGTCCTTCTGAGCAATGGAAGTCTGATGAAGGTCAGGCTTGTCCTTCACACCGGAAAGAGAGTCCGCAACCTCATCAGTGTGAGGAAGATGACCTCAATGACAAACCAAAAGCCAACCATAATGGAGACGACAAAGCTATTAAGCCTAACACTGAAGGTCAAAGTAATACACTATTTATAGATAAGGCTAAATTGTATAAGGATGTGACTGCTGTTGGTTGTCCCAGGTATGCTATTTTTATTAATAATGTATTCAACGTCAACACACACTAATAGTTAACACTTTGAGTTGTTTCTTTTTACTTTTCAGAACTATTTATGTTGATTTGAATGGTGAGATATTGAGGAGCGATGAATGTCAATATTTTCGTCCACGTGGTTGGATTGATAACATGGTAAAGTATGAAACTTAAGTTTATGACTATTTCTATTGTTACTACAACCATGTACTGATATAATTATTTTTTTTGTGTTCAGTCTATAATGTTTGCAGCCTACGAGTTCATGTATAAACAGAAAATGCTGACCGGGAAGATTAGCAGGGTTATATTCAATCCTTTCTATACAGTAAGTTTTTTTTTCGTTCCTTTACTATTTATGCTTAAATTAGTGTATAAGTATTGACTTTTGTTGTGATTCAGAATGCAGTTATCCTTGATTGTAACAAAAGAAAGGTGAATAGACGTGAGTTGTGTCTAGATGACTACAGGCATTACCTGACACGTGATTTGGTTTCAGTGCAGGATATATTAACAGCAGATTTTGTGAGTATCTTTACTTGTTAAATGCTGTTATATTTTGTTACAAAATGAAATGTGTTTGTTAATGTTACTTGTATTTAGTTGTTTGCCCCAGTCATTTATGCTGAACATTGATGGTGTTATGCTTTTAATTGTAAAACGAAAGAGTTCTTTGTCTTAGATTCACTTGCACACAAATGTCGAAGGCGAAAACAGATTGATACTCACGTGGTAGGTCCATGTGTGACATTATAAAATTTCAATTACTGATGTTCATTGTGTTCACATTATTTATGTTCGATTAATATCTGTTATAGGTACAAAATGTGGAAAATCTCTTTTGGCTATTCTTAAATGACAAAAATAAATTGAAGCCAACATTTGAAGTCCATATTGAAGACGTTCCTGAACAGCCTAATTTGTAAGCACAACTTTAATTGAGTAGCCTATTCATACAACTTGGTTACGTAATTAGGAAGTTTTCAATAATTGTTTTGTTAACCACTTCCAGGCATGATTGTGGTATTATGGTGTTGAAGTATCTTGAGATATGGGATGGCATAAAAAGATTTGATGGGAAAAGCATGCCAGCTTACACTGATGTGAGTATAATATCCTTGGAACTGTTTACATTTAACTTGCATAAAGTTATTTTGATATGAATATGTAATTAAGTAGTTGTTCTTTGGTGGCAGGAGGATCTACAACAATTCAGGCAGCAGTACATTTGTGACTGGATTCTTCACCCAGAAAATAAGCATAGGGAGGCTGTACTTGAAATATTTAAACCATCTTTAAAGAAATAGAAATGTTAATATTTTAGTGTTGATCAATAGTGTAACTTTAAGGTCTTTTTTGATATGGCTGACGTCCTTTATATATTAAAGTTGCACTCCTTTGTAAACTATGTTTTTAACAATCACTTATGTTATATATTAAAGTTGCCTGCTGTTTGTTCTGTGATGACCAAGTTCCAAATAAGTGATGACCAACTTCCATATAAGTGTATACCCACTTTATATTTTTGTGTTACCTGGTAACTGATGATAAGTACGTTGGTATCCCTAATTTTGTCGCATATTAATTAAATTAACTGCAAAACAGCATGATAATGCGAATTTTGTGAACAAAAGCTGGGGATAATATTAATGACTACTACTTAACGTAGTAAACAATAATTAGTACAAATACTTTGACTGTGTGAATAAATAAACATGTCATTCACAAACACAAACTCTAATAACAAAAGGTGTTTGGTAATGCCATGTTGATCATCTCAATTGATCCAAAAAATTTCGTTTTTGATAATACTAGTTCCTGAAAAAAAAAACAATTACTATATTAAGCTATCATGAATATAAGGCAAAATTAAACATGTTTGTACTGTGGCATACCTAATGAGCTGTTATGTATCAATAAGTTGTTGATTACTTTCTATTGATGTTAAAAGTGATAGAAAGCCTGTGCACTGGACATCATAAACCTGGGCATGGTATAAGGGTAATTAATTATTTCCATAAAATACCATAACAAGAAGTAGTTACGAAAAGAATACTAACCATGTTGGTTGTGGAACCACTTTGAGCATTCAAAATTTCATTAGCTGGTGCAATTGAAGTATGTAGTTCCCCATCCTAAAGTGCATGTCCACAAATGAAATTAAAAACTGGACAAACTATATATTAAAAAATGGTCCTCTAAATAAAGATAGTAAATACATACAGTGGCATTACGAGAAGCTTTATTCCTAGCTGCTGCATTTTTCTTTTTTTTGCATATCTTCTCTACCGTTGATTGCATCCTTGTACCTCGTGGTCGACCCTTTCTTTTAACATGAATTGGACTTCGGATCGTTGTTTGGTGAGGACCACTATTTATTGGAGAAGAAATTTGCACATTTGTTTGTTCACAGTTTCCTAATATTGTGGAACAATATAATAAAGGATTCCTTGATAATAAGTCTAATTGGGAACACAAGAATTCTGTACCCCTCTCGCTTTGGCATGCAAACTCAACAATGTCATAGAACTTTTTACACAATAAGTCATACCTATGAACAGTGGGTTCATCTTTCTTAGTGTAATATGATGCTCTTATCAAAGTATGCCTTCGCAATATGCGTTTGCTCCATCGACTTAAAATATACTTTTGTGAAACCAGTTTTACCTCCTCTTGGGCAAGGACCATCAAGCTGTGGCGGCAAATAACTCCTCTAAACTCAAAAAGGCGGCAAGTGCATTCAATGTCTTTTGTCTCAACATCCAATATAACTTCATTAAATTTGTCTGCACTTTGGTCTTTCCATATCAACGCCTCTTTAACAATATATTTTGCTTTACAACCATGAACTTCAACACTTTTGATATTACAATTCATCTTACACCTAAGCTCATTTTGCACTTCACTAAACTTCGCATGAGTGTATTCATCTTGAAATTGTCTCTCAATAAATGACTGAGACCCACATGGAAGGGTAGTATTAGTAGAAGCAAAATCTGCTTCACACTCTTTCTCCGCCTTAGAACGAAGGGCATTGTCATATTGGACAACAAACTGTTGGAGTGTTGTAGTAGAGTTGATGAACCCATCGAAGAAAGCATTCATTCCCTCACTTCTTTGAGTTGTGGACATGCCTGCCCAAAAATGACATTTCAAATAACAAGGAACCCATCGACGTCTTTCTTCGTAAAGAGTGTAAAGCCATTCATTAAGTTGAAGATCATACTTTTCAATGAACTTTGCCCACCCATTCTCAAAATCTTCAGCACTATCTGACTCATATACCAATTCTTTTACACCATGCTTGATTTCCTTGTATTGGCTGTATCCCACTAATTTTTCTGGTAGTTTTTTCATGATGTGCCAAAGGCACCAACGATGTCGGGTGTTGGGGAAGACAATTTCAATGGCATTTTGCATCGCCCTGCATTGATCAGTGACAATTCCTTCAGGGGCTTTATTTCTCATGCATCGCAACCAACTTCGAAATAGCCACACAAACATACCAGTATCTTCAGCACATAAAAGCCCACACCCTAATAAGATTGACTGACCATGGTGATTAACACCCACGAATGGTGCAAAAGGCATATCGTACTTATTAGTTAAGTATGTGGTGTCGAAGGACACAATGTCACCAAAATCTACACATGCAGCCCGACTCCTTCCGTCTGCCCAAAATATATTGCTTATGCGATTATCTGCATCAACATCAATTTCAAAAAAGAAGTCTTTGTTCAACTCCCTCATACTGGAAAAATGATTTAATCAAGCTTATCCGTCACCTTCCTTCCCTAATGCGCGACGTTGCTGACCAATATAGTTTCTTGCGTCTCTTTCGACAAAATCCAAGTTCTCAAACCCCCCTGCATCACACACCAATGAACGAAAGCTCTTGTGAATATGCACACCCGCTTCGTCATTAATGTCAAGGGTTCTTTTGGCTTGCATATTCAACTTCCTATTCCCACGAATTAGTCTAGACTTCGATGGACTTACGTCATGATTGCGTTCGTGGACCACACTGCTAATCATCCACTTATCTTCTCTTCTAACGACAGTAATGCGCGCAGGACATTGTTTTCTTTGTGTGGGCAGTGTCTTCATTTCAGGTGGTATGGACGAGACACATTTTCCCTCCCGCGAACACACTAATTTGAAGTAACATAGTTGATTGTCATTGTCTTTTCTCGAAGTTCTGATTCTTGTCCCGAAACCACTTCTAATACCGTATTCTTTGTAAAATTTCTTCACGTCATCAACACTGTCAAAATACATTCCAACACACGGAGAAATGACATCAACAGCCTGTTGTTCATTGGCTTCCTTATCAATACCTTCCTCGTCCAAGATAGTTCCACTATCACCATGTTCTTCTAATAAATTGATGTCCTCCAAACCTATTGCATTTTCTTCTGCGTAATCCATATGCATGTAATTCATAAATCTGTTTTAGGTTCGAAAAAATTTATGTCATAGTAATCTCATTTCTAATGTAGCAACACACATAGTAGGACAAAGTATCATTTATGTCTACTTTAGTAAGGGTACTTCGAAAACCATACAACATCACCTTACTATTGAAACCATTAAATGCATTCATTCCGTCGACGCAAAAAAAAATTGATTTTTAGGTTTTGTAGGTTTGTATTAACCTTCAAACAGCGTTGACCACAACATTACGTACCTGGATTTTTTGGACGGGTATATGCCAAACTTGTATGTGGAGGTGCGGAATGTTAGTTTCAACATTTATTGCTTTTTGCCATGGTTGGTTTCTCCCGCATTGAAAGCAAGCGCCTTCTGAAGATGGAGGTTGGAGGAAGTAAAGGCCATTTAATGATTATGTGTGCGGTGGGTGAGGAGCAATGTAACAAGGCACACTCTCTCACACATATCAAAATGAGAGAGCTTTAAATTTGCCGTGTTCAAAAAGCAATTGAAGGGCACATTGGTAATTTAGGGTTATGTTTTAAAGTATATAAAAGCACCCACATGTTATCCAAACAGAATCAACCAATAAAATAGTATGCAAGTTAAAAACATTGAGTCAACACACATGACTGCAAAAAATGCAACACAACTCATCACTTGGATGCACACAAGTCATCATCAATAAATCCTACAGCTTTATTCCACTTGGGTTTGAAACCACATCAAACAGATAACTACGTATGAATGCATATTACCCATACTTAATCACCTGCATATTACCCATGATTTAATCACCCCATAATCAGTGTTATCAAATGAAACATGAAAAAATTGATTCATACCACATGGTTCCAAAAAATAAAACACAGGTCATCATTTATGAGCACACAGGTCATCAGTCATACATCAAACAAGTGTACTCCAGTTGCCAATGAAACCACACATCTAAGGAATATTTACAAATTAACTCACATTATCCAAACAGAATCAACCAATAAAATAGTATGCAAGTTAAAAACATTGAGTCAACACACATGATTGCAAAAAATGCAACACAACTCATCACTTGGATGCACACAAGTCATCATCAATAAATCCTACAACTTTAATCCACTTGGGTTTGAAACCACAACTATTGACTGCTACGAATTTAAAAAACATTGATTAACACATTATTGCACAAAATGCATCACAGGTCATCACTTGTCAGCAAACAGGTCATCACAATAAAATAAGACAGATTTCATCAACCTAGTTACAAAACTAGTATTCATGCATCTATCAAAGCACCAAAATCACAGAAAAGGAAAAATAACACAAACATACCAACCACTGCCTGAATCGAACAACTGAAAGCACCACAAACCCTAACTTCGCAAGCTTCGTCGAGGATTACAGTGTTGTGGTCATTCACTTGTACAAGATAGATGTTAAATTTGTCTTTAAACAATAACTCACTTGACTATGCTGGCGAAAACCAAAAAAAAATCTCAGTTCCTTAACCAAAAAACCCATAACCACGACTTTGGAAAAAAAATACCACAAACCTGTTGCCGTAGTGGAGAAACCCAGATAAAAAAAACATACATACGAACTACGAAGTTGAATCCAACAATGGAGACGAAGAAAAACCCTAACATACCTATGAACGTCTTCTCCCTTCGTCTTTTCCCTTCGTCTTCTCTCTTCGTCTTCTCCCTTCGTCTTTTTCGACTCACTACAACACACATATTCTCCTTTCTTCCTTTCTCCTTTCGACTGGGTTTTCCCTTTCTTTCTTTCTTTTCCCTTTTCTCGTTTTTCACGAACAAGAATCCAACAATGGAGACGAAAAAAAACCATAAATCTGGCAGGAACGTCTTCTCCCTTCGTCTTCTCTCTTCGTCTTCTCTCTTCGTCTTCTCCTTTCTTCCTTTATCCTTTCTCCTTTCTCCTTTCTTCCTTTCTCCTTTCGAACGGGTTTTCCCTTTCTTTCTTTCTTCTCCCGAAAAGTCGTTTTTGCTCCCACTCTCCACACGAAACCCTAATTTCCTACCCTTTCAATTAAGACGCGCCCAAACCCACTATCCAAAACGCCTTCTGACCCGATTATGACCCGCCCAACCCCACTATCCGCTACAAGCCACGTCTGGAGTAAAATGGTTCACAAAAATTAATTTTAATTTAAAAAATTATTTCCATTTGTGCATGCCACGTCATGGAGTCACTTATGGAGTCAAAATAAAGGTCAGCATATCATTTCCCTTATTGAAATTGGACTTGTGAAAATCTATAAAAGTTTACCCTAAATTTCCACTTCTAAAAACCAGTTTCAACATTGAATGACAAGAAAGGGGAGCCTGTTTGCAATTTGCACATATATATAAATAGGTCATAAGCAACTCCTAAAAATGGACTAAATAAACATGCATATACATATATATATATATATATATATATATATATATATATATATATATATATATATATATAAAGAAAAACTAAAATACATATTATATTATATCTATTGTCATGTTTAAAAGTTCATATGCATTAGCTAATCTGAACATAAATGGTTGAACTAACAAGATCAAGAAAGAATATGAGAAAAAGATCCAAGCATATGTGAATCTTAAAAACACATTATTCCAGTCATAACATGGGAATATTAAGAACAACTATACTGATAGCTATAGTGAAAAAGGAAACATGAGGAAGAACTTCAGATCCTTAATCTTGGTGACTTTGCTTTGCATGCATTAGCAACAAGGGAATCACGAGCAGACACAATCAAGCTATGAGGAGCAAGGAATGCATTAAACACAGTATAGTCGATCCAATCCTTCAACTTCTGCTCTTGGCCCCAATCTTCTGGTATGTCAACCTTCTCCATCATCACCTCTTCCCGGAGTCTCTTCAGCTTCTCACGCCCCGTTTCTTCTGCATCAACCCTACCAATATTCTTCTCACTATGCTCCTTCACCTTATTATCATCTTCAGTGCTGTTCTTGAGCATCTCATTCGTAGATCTTTGGGAAGTGACGGGTTTTCTTGAACTCCTCCATGCAGGAATGTCGTGGGACAAATCGTTTCCTTCCATTGACAAGAGTGGTTGTTGCAGTTGTTGAGAAGCCAAGAGGGTTTATGAAATAATTGAAGAGAAAGAGGAAGGGTATACAGTGAGCAATGATTCAATGAATGACATTGGGTGGGTGTTTTATAGTACACGTCATGCCTTTGTGGTGGTCTCTCGCAAGTTCCGAAGAGAAGATGTGAGTCTAATTTTTTTATATCGGATAAAAATGAGAGAGTAAAGCATTATATAAAAATAAAGACCTATAAATTTATTGTCTTCAAATTTTAGGTTGAGAGTGGTATCAATGTCTTATACAGTTGAAGCTCAGGTCTCATGGATGTTATATCTCTTCGGTGTGAAACTCAGGTCTCATGGATGTTATATCTCTCCAGTGTATAAATCTAAAAAAATGGATCGTGTGGTTTTGTCCTAACGTACGTAGCTGAGAAACGAGAGAAGGATTTGGAGATTTTAGACTTGGTGGAGAGTGGTTTATTGCATAGAGTTATTATTGTGAGGTGGACATGCATCGTGAAAAGTATGAAGATTGGGGTGCTTTAATTTGCGTTGTCGTAGTTTTTTAATGGAATTGATTTGTTGAAAGAGAGATGTGGACATGGATGAGAAGAGGCCAACCACCCAGATATTTTTGGGGTTTTTTTCACAGGGTTGGCATTAGGTCCTCCTCAAAATTAATATTACACCATTTACCATGTACTTTCTTCTATTGTGTTGTTCTTTATGCTATGGAAGATGCACCACGTTTTTCAATCTCCATTTCCACATTTGTCACCTTTATGTGACTTCGCCCATCTCATTCAAACTTCTTAATTCTTCCTTTCATATTTGTCTTCTTCACAAATAAATATTATTTATCAACCTTCATTATTTTTGGGGGATTGATAAATAAATCAAAATTCTATTGTTATTCTAAAACAAAACAAAAAAATGGGAACAACTTGTACTTACATATCTACTTTAGAAAATTTGCGATATAAAGTTGGAGATTAAACATGTGCCTGTGTTTGCCTTTTAAATTGTCATACACAGGTGAAAATATATTAACAAGAATTAAACCTACAATGAATCTGAGAATGCAATTGTGAATTAAATCCCATATCAAATGAAATTAAAAATGTTGTGAGTTAAATTCCATACCAAATAAAATTAAAAATAAGAAAGTTAAATAACATATAAAAAAAATTATAAATTTATTATTTTAAATCTTAGATTAAAAATTGTGTAATTTATTGGAATTAAACTCAAATTTTATTAATATTATTTTTTTCAAGTAAATTACCTCTACTCATTATAGTCCATTGGTATTAATAGCATATAACTATAAAGCTTTTTTTTATAACTTCTAGTCAAAATATTGGAACATATTTTTATTACTATTTTACTCCTAATTAAAAGTGAATTGTCAGATAATTTTTTGAGTATCAATATATATATATATATATATATATATATATATATATATATATATATATATATATATATATATATATATATACTAGCGTAATACAGGTGCTATCGCACCTGTGTGTATGTATTTTTTAAATATACGTGATATTATATTAATAGGTGATAATATTATAATGTTATTAAGTTAATATATATATTAGAATTATATTTATTAAAAATAAAGTGAAATATATCAGAACAGATAAAAGAATAACCATTAATAAATAAAGAAAAAGCAAAGACATCTGATTTTATAAAATTTTTGTAAAAGTAACGGTCAATTTTAAAAAATTTAATAAACTGTTATATTTAAAGGGTAAAATCGGTATTTTGAAAAGTGGACACAAAAAAGGGAATCCCCTTTATATATTGTTATAGATATATATATATTAACAAGTATGAAATTAGTTCTTCCTTATTTCCTTGAGATTAGATGATCAAGATATATAGAAAAATTACACTACTAAAACACATTTCTTTTAACAAAATTAAAGTGTTTATAATATCAAGGTTATAATATTATATATAATACTTGCATAAAAATAAATAAATTTGAGCTTTTCTTGGTAGAAACTACTTTTATCTCAGTCTTGCAGATTTCTCTTTTACAAAACAATGCATCACACTTTCATCTTGATAAAAAATAAAAATAAAAATACACGCACTTGTTTGTATAAATTAATCGTGTTATATATTTAACAATAGTTAAACCAGACTTTGTTACATGCAAATTCGAAGATAAAAAAATTTAGTTGAAAAAATTCTGACAATTTGTTTTGTTGAAATTAATCAAAGAGTTGTTTGTTTCTTTTATAGTTGCAATAACTATAATATTTCGTGTGTGATTGTAATAACTGTCATCCTGACAGTTTATATAATTTGTGTATTGCTGTTGCAGTTAATAAGAAAATTTTTATCCTGTTTTTCTCTGCATATTGTGTGTGTGCGTGACCTGTAGTGTTAGACAGTTCCAACATAGTGGTATCATATAGATATTTATGATTCTAAGCAGAGACTGGTGATCAAGGCACCATTGTCCCGAAATAGAACGTTTAAAGTGCACCTCAATGCTACAGCAATTCAATGTTTGGCTGCCACTAATGTTGAGGAGGAGAGTTGGTTGTGGCATTATAGGTTTGGCCACCTTAATTTCAAAAGTCTGAACAAGTTAAGCAACAGTCAGATGGTGTGTGGTATGCCATCATTACGTTCTCCCACGAAACCGTGTGAGGGATGTTTAGTAGGTAAACAACCAAGGAAGAATTTTAAAACTGTTGCTCAACACCGATCACGACAACCACTTGAAGTGGTTTATTCTGATGTATGTGGGCCCTTGGATACACCTTCGTTCAGTGGTAGCAGATATTTTGTCACCTTTGTTGATGAATTCACAAGGAAGATCTGGTTATATGTGATAAGAGAAAAACGTGAAGTGTTCCAAATTTTTGTAAAATTTTGTTCACTGGTTGAAAGACAGGCAGAAAAGAAATTAAAGATCCTTAGGACAGACGGTGGAGGTGAATACAACTCCAAGGATTTTTGTGACTTTTGTACAGAAAAGGGAATAGTCCATGAGATAACTGCACCCTACACACCACAACATAATGGTCTGGCAGAGAGAAGAAATAGGACCCTACTAGACATGACTAGATGCATGCTAAAAGCAAAAAAACTCCCACACTGCTACTGGGGTGAGGCAGTAAGCACCGCTGCCTATCTCTTGAACAGGTGTCCCACGAAGAAAATGAAAACTATGACACCAGAGGGAGCATGGTCTGGAATCAAGCCATCTGTCCAACACTTGAAGGTCTTTGGGTCAATCTGTTACAGGCACATTCCGGATGAAAGGAGGAAGAAATTAGATGACAAGAGTGAGTCTCTTATCTTGATTGGCTATCACCCAACAGGAGCCTACAAGTTATATGACCCAAGGAAACAACAGGTAGTGATAAGCAGGGACGTAGTTGTGGACGAGGCAGCAGCTTGGAGTTGGGAAACTGATGCAGTCCTACACATTCCTTGTGTTCTGGAAGACAAAGTGGTGACTTTAGAACCTAATACTGCTGGTGATTTTATTAGTGGTGATATTGTAGCTGATGACACTAGAAGATCCCATCGAACACGATTTCCTTCATCCAGACTTTCTGATTATGAAGTCTACAATGATTCTGAGATAGCAGATAATGGAGAAATGGCCCATTTTGCTTTTATGGCGGGTGCTGAACCATTGGATTGGAAGCAGGCTATTAACATCAAAGAATGGAGGAGTGCGATGCTTGAAGAAATTGAAGCTATCGAGAGAAACAAAACCTGGGAGCTTTCAAACTTACCTCTCAACAAACATCCTATTGATGTTAAATGGGTGTTTAAAGTTAAATTTATGCCAGATGGATCTATAGCCAAACACAAGGCTAGACTTGTTGCAAAGGGGTTCCTTCAAAGGCCTGGTATTGACTACACTGATGTGTACGCACCAGTAGCTAGAATGGAGACTGTACGCTTGGTGATTGCTATGGCTAGCCTTAACAACTGGAGAGTATGTCAACTTGACGTGAAATCAGCCTTTCTTAATGGCCCTTTGGAGGAGGAAGTCTACATCAAGCAGCCACCTGGATTTGAAATAAAGGGTCATGAATCACAAGTTTACAGGCTAAGGAAAGCATTATACGGTCTTAAGCAAGCCCCTAGAGCTTGGAACAAACTAATTGATTCTTTTCTATTCAAGGAAGGTTTTACCAAGTGCACAGTGGAATTTGGAGTCTATGTGAAGGTAACGCAACTACAAAATCTTTTACTGGTTTGCCTCTATGTAGATGATTTGGTTGTTACTGGGAATTTGGTGGCAGACATTGAAAATTTCAAGAGAGACATGAAATCACAGTTTGAAATGACAGATCTAGGCACTCTGAATTATTTTCTCGGTCTTGAATTTGTACACTGTCGTGAAGGGATATTTTTGCACCAGAAGAGATACACTTGTGAGATTCTAAAAAGGTTTGGCATGGAGGATTGTAACCCTACATGCACACCAGTCATGGCAGGCTTGAAGCTGACTGAGGAGCGAGGTGCAAAACCAGTAGATGTAACTCTATTCAAGCAAATTGTGGGATCTCTTCGATTCCTATGCAACAGTAGACCGGATATCAATTATGGAGTTGGTCTTGTTAGCAGATTCATGCACAATCCGAGAGTGCCACATATGGCTGTAGCTAAACATATACTAAGGTATTTAAAGGGTACAATGGGATATGGTCTATTGTTTCCTAAAGGGGATAAAAGCACTTTAGTTAATCTGGAAGCTTTTTCTGACTCTGATTGGTGTGGAGATAAGGTTGAGAGAAAGAGCACCTATGGTTATTTGTTCAGATATGCAAATGCACCAATCTCTTGGTGCTCTAGGAAGCAAAACGTGGTGGCTTTGTCATCCTGTGAGGCTGAATATATAGCAGCTGCAGAGGCTGCTAGTCAGTGCTTGTGGTTGGAAAATTTACTGGATGAACTTAAGGTGAAGTGTGCAAGACCTGTGCAGTTGTTTGTAGATAACAAATCTGCAATATGTCTTTCCAAGAATCCAGTTTTCCATGGCAGAAGTAAACATATTGAGACCAAATTTCATTTTTTGAGAGATCAAGTCAGCAAAGGTAGAATTGAACTGGTGCATTGTGGTACTGAAGAACAGGTTGCTGATATTTTCACAAAATCTTTCAAACAGACGAGGTTTGAAAGATTGAGAGAGTTCTTGGGTGTAAGGTGTTTGGACTCTTTGATTAAGAGGGAGTGTTGAAATTAATCAAAGAGTTGTTTGTTTCTTTTATAGTTGCAATAACTATAATATTTCGTGTGTGATTGTAATAACTGTCATCCTGACAGTTTATATAATTTGTGTATTGCTGTTGCAGTTAATAAGAAAATTTTTATCCTGTTTTTCTCTGCATATTGTGTGTGTGCGTGACCTGTAGTGTTAGACAGTTCCAACATGTTTCAAGTATATAAGGAAACAAATGGAAGAAATAAAGTACTGAAGTGCATTCTTTAATATGAAGTTTTAGGTTAAAATGTCATTTTTTTTAATTGAGTTCAAAATTTGTCATATAAACTAAGTCTCTAGGTTATATATATATATATATATATATATATATATATATATATATATATATATATATATATATAATCAATTTATATGTTAAGGACCAAAATAATCGGAGGGCGAAGTTATTGTCAATATTGTTAACACCTAATTAACGTGCCAATATTCTAGGTATGTCCTCAATTAAATGTAATCGAGTTTCATGTGTATGGATTTTTTTTTTCAATAATAATAATAATAATAATAATAATAATAATAATAATAATAATAATAATAATAATAATAATAATAATAATAATAATAATAGCATAGCATTCACTGCAAACAAATACTTCTGACCATAAGATATGAAAAAAACATTATTTGACCCCAAACACTTGAAACTTGTGGGTTTTGGCCTATCGGTTGAATGAGTCAATTATTTCAGCTCTTTTCTACACCTTTCACTACATGCAGCTTCTTCCTGCATTGTTATAATTTTAATCTGTATTTTCATTTTTTTTTATTTCAGTACATAATTCAAAATATGGTTTTAGTCACCTTAACTTTTCACTGAAAATTAAAATTAGTCTCTATTCAAAATTTTGGTCCAATTTAATCTCCAACTCTTAAATATGGTGGAGTTATTCCTTTTAATCATTTTTTATTAAATTTTTTTAAAGTTTCAAACGCATTGTATAATAATATTTGACTTAATATTAAAGTGAAAATGTGTCAAAGGGTACAAGCAACTCAAATATTATCATGAAATGTATTTGAAACATCAAATAAACTTAACAAAATTTGATTAAAATGATTAAATTCATACGTTTCTAAAGATGAGAGACTAAATTGGTCTAAAATTTCGAAGAGAAACTATTTCCAATTTTTACTAAAAGTTAAGGGACCAAAAACATATTTAATCCTTCCAAATACATATATTTTTATTTGAAATTATACATTTCAGAATGTATAAAATAAAAAATATACTTTAAATTACACATTTTGAAACATAAAATAAAAAACACATTCTTGTATAATTTAAAATATAAATGCATTTTAAAATATACTATCTATTTTAGAGATCGTATATTTTAAAATATAAAAATTTATATTTTAAATTATATATTTCAAAATAAAAATGAAAAATATGTTCAAAATACAATCTAAAATATAAATTTTACATTCCACACTTCGTAAGAGAAAAAAATTGTGAGACAGGTTGAAATTATGGAGCTACTGAAGAAGTTGCCTTCACTGCATTCATGTCTTCTCTTCCATTTTTTCCTTCAGCTCACTAAGTGCGCTTCAACAAAAACAAAGAAATTGTGATAAAAAAATATTACTAAGGAAAATTTTGAGATACCAGGAATAGTTAAAAATTAATTTTGGATCATGTGAAATTACCATTCTAAAATTATTTTGAATAATTCATAAGTTTTTTAATATATTTGGCAAAATGTAAGAATGTTAAAAGTTTATTTTTGTGTTACGCCGCAACAGAGAGGTTCTCGAAATATTAATGCGGTTCAGGGTTAGATCTTGATTTTTTCATGTTGAACAGTTCAGAATTTAAAATAACCTAAGATCTATATGCATGCATCTGAGATTAACGCTATTTTCGAGAATAATGCATGTTACTAACTTCTTTGAATGCTGTTGAATTGTGAATAAAGCAGAACAAAACCGAATGTTGCTGGAACTATTACCTTCCTAATGATTGTTTACAAATTTGATCACTGGTCTTGTTCTTATTTCATTTCGCTAAAAATTACTTATCTATGGTGAAGGAAAGAGCAGCTGATATTGTATAGTAGTAACAATTAACAACATTGTTCCTACTGTTCTTCTTTTACGCTGATCAAATCTTGAAGAAGCATAACTGTATTTTTTTTTTCTTCTATCTTTTCAGCTCCAACTGAATCTATTCAAGTCCAGTTGTTTACAAGTGGTTGCAGCTTCATTGTCTCCGTGGTTGTTTAGGTCCAATCTTGCTGCTACAAAGTAAGAAGCTGGCATCCTATAATCTTGAGAAACTTTTTCATCCACTGGTTTCATTGTTTCTGTCTTGATTCTGTTCCGGTGCTGGAACTCACCTTCTGATTGGTTTTCTGTGATTAGGTTTTCAGGATACATGCTGCTTCTGTTTTCTGTTTCTCTTTCAAGTCCAATGGACATGGATAAGTTGCCAGGACCGGTTTCAGCGGCAAAGTTTCTTCTTTCTTCATTCCTGCTCAATGGGGCAAGGAAGGTGTTCTTTTTCCCATCATCACACCAATTGAGTTCACGGTTCCTAAGGTTGTTGGGAGCTTCTGTGGCTTCCCTTTGTTCCATGAACACATGGCTGCTGAAGTGTCTGAAGCCATTTTGAATCTCTTGCTCCTTCTGTGATCTGTCACAGGATGTGAGGCAACTGTCCACTGAGCAATCGTTTGGCTGGTTGGTGTGTGTTTGCTGAGGGCAAAATCCTTGCAATTCCTTCAGCTCTGAGAATGCTGAGTTAAGGCACTGAGATGACACTTTTGACACCAGCTCTGACAGTTGAACTTTTGCAGTTTCAAGTCCCACTATTCCCAAATTTTGTCTCCCAAGAGTCTCTTGTGCTTTCTCCAACACAGACTGAAGGTATTTTCCTTGTGCCTCAATCCTAAGCTGCAAGTGTCTTTGTACCTGATAAGATTTTTAAGGTAGTTATTGTAAAAGTTAATAAATTTAGGATATACAATAGTTTGTATTTGGATGACAAATTAAAACACTTTATACATTAGTGCATAGACTAATTTATTTATATGAATATGGAATGGAAAATGCATGCTTAGTAAGTTGCCACTTAGATTTCACCTCAAGTTGTTCATTGAGTCTTCTCTGCACCTCAATCTGCATCTGCAGTGCCTCGCTTATATGCAGATCTCTGGATAAAAAAGGCACTGAAAATTAGCATCACTACTACAAAATATTTAAGCAACTGAATGTCCATGTCATGTTAAACAAGATTACATGAAGCATGTGAAAAATGTTTAGTTTTTCTTACTTGTTAGCCTGCGGTCCAAGGCTTAATTTGTTCATGTGAGTCCCACTGGTTTCAGAAAGTCTCTCCCCAGTTGTTGCACTTGTTGCTGTTAAGGTAATTTTAACCATCAATAAGAGCTCTATGGCTCATTAGTAGATCAGAAAATGAAAGAGATTGGTATCTTACTCATTTTGTGTGTCACGTTGTTGCTTTGTCCATGCAGATTCTTGCTCAATCTATACTTCTGATGACAAAAAGGAAATATCAGTAATTGCACCAGACAAGTTTAAGAAGGAAAAATGAATTCTTGGTTTGTAGCTTTTTGAATGCAAAATTCAAAATGGTTTGCAAGTACTGATGTAACGATGCACGCACCTGAAGATGGCTCTTTAAATGGTATAAGGTAAGCCCTGGAATTCCCATGAGTTTCATTACTGTTTTTGGAGTTGCTTCTGCAATAGAAATATTATAATTGCATCAGTGAACTAAAATTCTATGATCCTCAAGATTTGATGATCCACAAGGTGACTTGTGTACTCACTGTCAGCTCCTCCTAACTGATTGACTGCTTCTATAAATCTGGCATGAAGATCTGCTGTCCATTTTAATCTTGGTTTAGCATCAGTTGAAAGCACAAGTCCAGAATCTCCAGACCCATTTCCTGTTTGAAGGAACATGTGCCTCTCAGAAGGGATTGGCATTCTGGAAGAAGAATGAATGTTTTTTCCTTGGTGTTGGTGATGATGGTACATTCCACCTACAAAAGCCACTTATAAGCACCCTGTAACATAAAAACTAACAACTTAGTTTCTAGAGCTGAACACCAGTTATGTAGTTACCTTGATGACTTGTGTATTCTCTTGATCACTTTCAACCTATGGAAGATGAAACTAGAAGAAGCTTTAGTTTCAAGATTAATTGTTACAAGCCCTGGTACTAACAATTAAGATACTTTCTGAATGCTTGATGTGCTTGTCTTGTTTTTCCTATCACACTTCTCTTCAGTGGAAAGCATGCTGAAACTGGTATTTATAAGAGAGCTGGAGGGAGCTGGTAATCCAATGGAATCTTGGATAGAACCAATAGAAAACCCAACTTAATCCTTGTGCGGTGACCTGAAAATTAGATATTATTCTTTCCTACTTTTGTTCACCAATGGACCCCATTTTCTAGTTCCATTTTCCATTCTCAGATATTGCTTTCCATTTGAGTTCCTCAGCAATAAAGCTTCGGAAATAGTCTATTTTTTTTTTCATGCACAACCTTTTTTCCACACACATTATGCAGGAATTGCATATAATTCAAAAACATTTTTAATATTTAGATATGTAAAAAAAGTTATCTGCAAATATCAATTTGTAAACTGCATTAGGTTCCAGAACTGATCCTTCAAATTTTAACCCAATATGCATTTTTATTCGTTTGCCAGGTAAAAAGTGGGAATCGTATGCTCACATTTGAAGGAGTATTTCCTTTTTCTTCTGACTTGGTTCTGGAGAATCTGATATCCCTCTGGACTTGGAACAGCCATTATTTTTGTTTTAGAGGAAGATTCTGAGAACTTAGAAGCCTAAATTTGTTGTTCCAAACCTTGATCTTGCTGCCATTTTACAAGTCCTTTCTTAATGTACATACATAGTTCTTTAGTAGCATGATATATGAGGTTGGGCAAGGTTTATCTTTGGCAAAGTTTTGAGACAAAGACACGAAGGAAGGCCTTAACTGCAGTTGAAGGATTCCATTGACTAGAGCACCATAGCATGCAAAGGAAGGTTAAAAATAATTGTGGAAGATGCTTGTTTCTCATGGAACTGTTTGGAGGTAAGGAATAGAATAAGAATACGTTCTGTTTTGTCTCCTTCAATAAGTTTGGTACTTATTCAGCCTGCACCGTTTAAAATATAAGGAAGATGGACCCTGAACTTTTCATTCTTTCTTTGGCACAAAACCTCTGGCCCCATCCTCTGGAATCCTAAGTAGGAGGGACCTGATAAAAAGGGAAAGATAGAAGAATTGTACTTGCTTTTATACTTGCATTTGGTTAAACACAGTACTACTGCATAGGACCACTTCCCTTGCCCTTGACTTGTACCATGGTTAATGTAGCTGATTCTTGTGTAAGAATAGGTACATTTGTCATTCCTTATGTTACCACACCCACTTTTAACTTTTTTCCTCTATAAACTTGTTCTTATCCATGGAGAACTTTCCTTTCATTAAATGGCATATACCATGTTAACCCACTACCAAAATCATTACAAAATGTATTAGAATCCGATTCAGTTTTAATTAAAGCCACGCTTTCCTCAGGCAATGCATGTGTCAAGTGCATGCAAATCTCCATTATTCAATTGGAAAAGAAACAACTAAGCTTAGTGTTGCACACTGTGCTCTAAGGGTAAGTGGTGTAGTACTCTCATTAAAAATCCACCAATAACAATTATATTATTAACAGCTAATACACAACAAATTACAGCATAATATATGTATATAAATACAAGAAACAGCCAGCTGGACGTAACACAAATGTGAGAGTAGACACACCCCTCAACAACAAATTTCACTTCCATAAATTCTAACACATAATTTTGATATTATGTTAAGAAGTGAAATTTAAACCTAATACACTCTTATAAAACCGTCTTATAAAGTGAAGCTTGCACATATAAATTAGTTTTATTTCTATTCGATTTAGAACTTCCAATAATTTGCAGACCTTATATGATTTGGTGATATCCATTTATCAGGTGTTGCATGTAAGATGGACATTTTATGGAGAACTTATAGAAACAATGAAATAAATAGGCTAAACCGCAAAGATTCCTTGAACAGTATCTTGATATCACTTCTCCTTGTTCTTGTTCTTGATTCTGATTTTTGAGAATATTTAATGCTGCCAGGAGAATCCCGAGAGACTTTAGACAAAGTTAAAGCTGAGTTCCTAAGTAGTTTTCTTGCATGTGGATTGGAATAATATGAGCAAGAGGATTGATTTGGTACTTTTTCCATCTTGATATCGAATTTGCTCCTTAGATGGACTTCCTATAACCACTTGGCAAGAGCATTATTTATTTGAAGTTGTTCTTGAGCACCAAAACAAGACTTAAAAACTCATCAGAAATAAAAAAAAAAAAAAAAAAAAAAAAAAAACACTCATAATTAACAAGTCTTCACGGTCTACTTTATCTTAGTCTAGAATGTATCCCATTGCAAAAATACGGAGATGTTTAACATTATACTCTCAGGTGACAGTGAAAAGAACATAAGCATAGAAAAATTCAAAATGAAGATGTTATTGGCAGAGAATAAAGGAAACTAACCTTTACGTTCATCTTTTTTAGTGTTGCTTCTATCTACCAATTAGTATATAGTTCTGCATAGCTTGATTAGTTTTATATCATTGTTGACCATGCAATTAGAGGTTCTGTACGTAGGAGTCAATGATGACTGGTTTTTCTTTATGCAATGAGATTTAACCATGTATAATTTGTTGGTACCACTTTCTTTGACTGTTTGAGTTTGTGTTTATATAATCACAGAAAGCAGCAAAGCCTTCAAAACCAAATCCATTTATGGCATAACTTTGTTTTTGCAGCTTTGATACCATGCTCATTCTTGTGTGGAACTGTTTTTCCCATAATGATATTCATCTTTACTTGGTGCTGCCAAACTGTCCTTGCTACTTTCAAGTCTTTCGAATCTTTAAAGAGTATGTGCTTGTACAGAACCGAGGAGTACTTATCTCTTTCTAGTAGTATCCCATTGGCTTTATCTTGCAATATGGAGATGCCCCACCTGTGACATGGGACATTAACTTTTATTCTTGGTTTATATACAGTTCCATTATGTTTTTACATGTTAAAGTTATCTTACCAAAATCTGTTAAATCTGTTATTTGTTTGATCTATTGTTCCATTCACTATCGAATTACTATAGAATCACTTATTAATATCTAGTTACATGTTTGAGATGTATATATTTGAATGTAAAAAATATGCGTTGAAAATTTCATATCGACTAGAAATAACGTCAATCTACGATATTGACCTCTCTGACAGGCATAGGACAGACACGGTGAGAATGAAGTTGTGGACTAATAAATGGTCAATCATGAGCAAACCAAAACCATTTCTTGAGAGTGGTTTGGTTGAGCACACATGATGGCATTGGTTGAAATGAAAAGCTAGAAATGACCACGGAATGCTATTCCCAGAAGGGAAAAGGGAGAGAAAAAAAAATAAAGAAGGGAAAAGGAAAGTTCAAAGATTCTTGAGAATGAGAATATGAGAATCTTAATTTAGATTAAAGCCCTTATATTATATTCTCAAGTAAAGAATTATGTTATTCTTCTTCTCCAGAAGCCACAAAAAATGGATTCTCACTTCCCTACCTATCTTTTTACTAATTGTAATCAGATGCTTTTCAGTAGCATACATTGTGACAACCAACACCTTAGTATTGATATCTATTATGGGAATTGCTATGTTTAGATGTTTTAACAAAATTTGAGGTTGCCTTTCACTTTTCATCTAAGAAGTGACCTTGTTGGTTGACATTGGACTGTTTCCCTGCTAATTAATTGGTGTTTCCCACTTCGATAATTCCAGAACCTTTTCCACTTTTTTTTTTTCCTTTTTTTACATTATTTTGTGTGATGGGATTGTCCTAGTTTCAATTCATATCATCAGCTTTATAATCAGATGATACTTGGTTTGATCATATAAATAGCTATATGAGAATATTATAATATATGATTAAATTAGATTTGACATGACAACAAATTTAACATAGATTGAGTATCAACATCCAAATTTGCCCTATAAATACGTTTGGTTTTAAAAAAAAGGTTTTTAGTTAATGGTAGGTAGTAAGAAAAAGGTGAAATATTCTTTCTTTATATTTTCAAATTTTAATTTTAGCAGAAAAAAAAAATTAAGTTACTTTAGTTATCAGACCATTTCTAATGATTTCAAAATTTTATTCATATCTTCGGTCTTGTTATTTACTCCTCACAAAGACCAAATGATATTTTAAAATATCCGATTTTCGAGGAGATATAAGTTTAATTATTAGAAACATTATTCTTCATAATAATTAAAATATTATGCTATGATTCAATTTATATGACGTGTCTCATTAGAATTTTTCAGTTAGAGAAATATATGATTTTAATAATTAAAAATAATATTTTTTATAATAATTATAATCAATATCTTGAATACTGGATTGCAATTTGATCGTAATATGTTGTCATCATGACTAATTCTTTTTTATATTGTTCATTTGTAATCAAGGTTAAGATTACAATTGTATTACCGTGTATGAATCTGAAGTGATGGAAGGAAAAGAAAGTTCTAAATTTCTTTGGAAAAAAAAGGAGAAAAACAAAAAAACTTAGAAAAGAAGGAAGAATTTGGATTCTGTGCTGAGTTTTTTTATGATGTCCTTCTACTATGCCTTCAAAATACTTTGATGACCATTGATTTTAAAAATTTTAAATATCACTACAACAAAAATGACTTTAGACAACACTAAACGAGATCACGAGTATAAAAATGTGGTCTAAATATAGTAAATGCAACACTTTTTTAGACTTGGCTTAAAAACTATCTTAAGCAACATAAAAACTTTAATTTATATAAATGTTGCTTGTAAAAAATGTGAGCTAATCCATAAAAATGTGGTCTAAAATATACTGAAAATTAAAGTTTTTATATTAGAAAATATTTCATCCATCTTTTTTTGACTGAAAACGCAAAACTTAGTTCCAAAAACGCAAAAATTTGAATTTCTTCCCTCCCTTTAATTTTAGACTGAAAATGTCAAGAACTCACAGTGTTAAAAATATGAAGTTTTGAAAAACACGTACACCAAAATCGTTGCCTTTTATGAGAATTTTAAACAACGATTTTAAAATTGTTGTCTTATTGAAAATCGTGGCCTATAACCTACAATTACGTTAACCTAAACTACGCCTAAAAACTTGTTGTCTAAACTTTAGCCCACGATTTTTGTGATTTAACTCATAATTTTGTGTTGTTGCCTAAGACGATTTTTGTTGTAGTGTATATTAAAAAGTTATTTCAAGTAACAACATATTGTACTTTTAGTACTCAGCAGAGGACAACACCAAAAAACTTAGTAGAGAATTTGGATTCAAGAAGGAAAGAGAACAAAGGAGTTGAAGTGTATGGAACCAAAAAGTGAGACATATAGAAAAAAGAGAACTAAAGTCTGCATTGGGAGATAATATTATTTACCAATTTATTATTTTTTGCGTTCTTCATTCACATTTGGGTTGCTACAAGGATATATGTTTTTTCATTCCTCACATGTAAAATGTTATTTATCTTTTGATTCATTCATTCCTAATTTTTGTTAGTGTTAATTTCTTTTATTACTATTATTATATATATATATATATATATATATATATAAACAAATATATTTTTCTTCATTTTTGTTGCTTGACACCCTTTAAATAATAATAAAAATATAAAAAATATATAAGAAAATAATTAAAAAAAGATTTAAAAAAATAATAAAGAGTGAAAAAAAATATATAATTATTTGCTTTTTATATTTTCAATTAGCTTATATCGTCTTTTTCGTGGGATTGGCCAAACATTTTTTTCTCAGATATCAACCCTCTATTTTGGGAATGGTTGAGTCAATAAATTATTAAAATACCAAAAAGAAAAAGAATGCATGTCATTATGACTTATGACTTGAGGGAGATATGTTAAGGCAATTATTTCTCCTTTATAGCTCTCGTTGTGCAAGCGACAAACGATTACTCAAGTGATAGAAAGTCATAGTTTTAAAAAAACTTGATGAAGTGTGCAACAAGTCACATTGCTCAAGCAACAAAGTAATGCTTGATTGAGGATGAGTGTTGATTATCTTTCTTCAATAACTAGTAGGACTTAAAGTGACAAAGTCAAGTTGCTTAAGTGATAAATTTTCCTCTATTGGTTGAATACTAGTTGCTTAAGCAACTTAAGCTAGCTCAAGTGACATATGTTTTATGCATGCATTGGAGTTAGTGTGTATACATATGTTTTTATGAAATGCATTGGAATATATGTGATGATGAAATATGTTGAGAAGTTATCACATGAATGGATACACATTGGTGTATGGTTAGGGTACCTAAAATGGTATTGTAATTTATTGTGATGGTGTAAATCACATATATTAAATATTAAGTGGTGACAAATTTAAAAGAGACTCATTCATTAGATGTTGTAAATAGGTGCAACGAACCACACTAACATAAAGCTCTAATATTATCTTATGAGTAGTGGACTTTAATCTTAACATCACAAAAAAAAAAATTAGGTTAGTAAGATGTGGTTTAGACCCACTTATATATTATAATTTGGTCATATATTTAAATTATGTAAAATCTCTAATATACTTCATCATGCTAAAGACATCCAACATGAAAATAAAGGAAAGTTTGATAACGAATGTCATGATAGACCTAACTAAACTTGCTAGAGTCAATAAGTTGTCATCATCTTATGAAAGTTGATTCCAAGTTTACCTCAACCTTGCAATTATACTTGGTAAAGTAATATTTTCATCTACCTGTAAATTATAATTTGGTCATGTCTCTAGTAGTATTGGACAATAAATCCAACATAATTTGTTATCATTGTTCTTTGAATTGATATCATATCATGTAAAAAAATATATGTACATGTAAATTGTATATCATTAATGTATAATTATTGCAATTAGCCTATCCTTACTTGATATATTCTGAATTTGTTATAATAGTAATTGATAGAAAGCAAATCATATTAGGAATAGAAGTATAATTACTAAATACAACTAGAATCATGATTATTCATTATTATATATATATATATATATATATATATATATATATATATATATATATTGGAATGTCAATGTTTCACAAAATAGTATATGAAATGGGTAGTTTTTGATAAAATCATAGAATTGCAAAACTAGTAAAATTTGTTGGGATTACAGTTTTAGAATCTACAAATAAATATTTTTTACTTGTTTTTTTAAAAAATGGTACTGTATAAGTAAGTTAAAGTAATATCTCAAAATTAATTAAAAATAGTAAATTCTATATTAAAAAAATGTGCAATTTAACTTGAAAATTATAAATTTAAGATAGTGATAAGGGTAGATATTTGAAGACACTAAATGATTAATTAAGTGTACCTCAAAATATGTTTTTGACTTTAAGGCTTTGCTAATTTGATATTTTAAAAGACAAAGGACTAGAATATGATTGTTGACTAGATTTTATTCTTTATTTTGTACGAAGAAAATGACAAAATTGGAGGTTTGAATTGGCAAAATTTATCAAAGTTGACAAGTTAATTGACTCTTTGATTAAAATTATTCTACTAAATTTAAATTATTTGTTAAATTTGTTGTAATGTTAATTAAAAGTATACCTTGAAAAAGAATATTAGTATGTACAGAGAGAAATAAAGAGAATAGTAATTAATTTAGGTGAGGTATTATTTGATTTTTTTGAACTCTTGCTTTTTTTACAAAAATCAAACATTTGTTTAAAACATAAAATGTAATTTAATTTAAATTTATTATACTTTCATTTTGTCATAAATAATTATGATAATATTATTGACTTTTACCGTGGCTATTATAGAGGTTATATTTAAAGAATTTCTTTTGTTGTCGGTATTTTCTTTTGAGACTATCCTAACTAAAACACATTTAAATGCACAAACAGAACAATTCCAGGTCATTTTCATACAATCACACATATTAATAAGTATTTTTAAAACACATCTCAAGACCAAAAACAGGAAAAACACTTCGAAAGCTTTAAAAAAATTTACTTACCTTGACAGATGCCGACTCAACAAAAACAAATTCAATCAAAAAAGTACCACAACACATTTAAGAAGTTGAGAAACAAGATCAAAGAAAAAAGACAATGAGATCTATGATCATAATCCAAATCGAAATTGAAAAGAAAAGAAAACGAAAATTTGAAGTTCAACTTACGTGAAGAAAGAAAATGTTCAGTTTGATAAATGGAATACGTCACAGAAATCTCAGTTTCAACCTCTATTTCATCAAATGGTTGCAGCTGAGTTAGAGGAGACGAAGAACAGTGGCCATGAAAAGTGAAAAAGGTTGAAAGGAAAAAATAGAATGTAGAGGTAAAAGAATTTAGGTTTAATTATGCTTTTGGTCTCGTTTTGGAGTTAAAATCTCAAAATAGTACCTAAATTTTTAAAAGTCTCAAATTGGTCCCTTTTTTGTTAAAACGTCTCACATTTGCCCTTTACGTTAAGTCAAGGTTGACGCAGTTAGAGGGAGTGCCACGTATTAGTTCCTCGATTTTTTGAATTTTTTTATTATTTTTTTTTTGAATTTTTTTTATTTTTAATTTTTTTTTGAATTTTTTTTTTAAAAAATCAAAAAAAATTGTCACGTGTCAAGCTGTCATCGTGCCACGTGGGAGTGACAGAGTGACGTGGCAGAGTATTATGCCAGGTGTCATTTCCTTAGTCTCAATTTAGTCCCAATTTTTATAAAAATGAGCAATTTTGTCCCTCTTCAAATTGAAACAAAAATTAATTTTATATAAATGTTATACAAATATTTTTATTAAATTTGATATTTTTATTCAAATTGATATTTTTATTAAATATTTTTAATATAGCTAAGTTTATTTAAAATTATGTTTCACATTCAACTTTACTTAAAATTGTTTTCAAATTTTAAATTTATATGTGTTTTATTGTTACATGAACTAGTTAATTTATGAATTTTTTTCTATTAACATTATTTTCTATTATCAACTTTTAAACCATTTTAAATAAAATTCAATGTAAAATATTAATTAAATGAACTTAATTTGGTTAAAAATATTTACTTGAAATATCAATTTTGATGGAAATATTTGTGTACATTTATATAGAAATTAAATTTGATTTCAATTTGGAGAGGGACAAAATTGCTAATTTTTACAAAAATTGAGACTAAATTAAGACAAATTAAAATAAAGGGACCAAATTGAGACTAAGGAAATGACACATAGCGTAATACTGACACGTGTCATTATTACTGTCACATCACTTTGTCACTGTCACGTGACGCGATAATAGCTTGACACGTGACAATTTTTTTGATTTTTTTTAAAAAATTTAAAAAAAAAAATTCAAAAATAATAAAGAAATTCAAAAAATTGAGGAACTGACACGTGACACTCCCTCTAACGGCGTCAACCTTGACTTAACGGAAATGGCAAACATGAGACGTTTTAACAAAAAAATGATCAATTTGATACTTTTAAAAATTTGGGTACCATTTTGAGATTTTGACTCCAAAATGAGGATCAAAGACATAATTAAACCAAGAATTGATGTAAAAAGACAAATGAAATGACTTTACCTTTTTAATTTAACCGAACACAAATAATTTTAAAAGGAAAAGAAAGAGAAAAAACCGAGTTTTACAAAATTGATAGTTTATCCGTTTTAAATCAAAACAAGTCTTCAGAATTTTTGTTATTAAAAATATAGTGAAGACTATATTTTGCAACTAGAAGGAAAATGATTTTGTTAATTTATATGAAGACAAAATACAATTACAAATCGATGAAGTATACTGCAAAGTTAGTTAGTTTTTTACTACTTAACAACTTTTTTTTTTCGTGGAAGATAGTATCGTTTAACCTTAATTAAGTGGCTTAACCTTAATTAAGTGGTTGAAAATTATATGTATAAAATATAACTTCTTTTTATTAAAAAAATTATAATTAAACTTGATTTTCGTTGTCCTGTAAAAAATAATATGAAAACAATTGTTGTTATACACGTCTTTAACTTCCAACTATCCTTTTGTTTTGACAGATACACGGAGATTTTGAAATATATTATATATTTCTTTTTGAAAAGAAAAAATATTATAAATTGTTATTATTACTATTATCATAAATCCTAAATAATAATAAAATTAAAAGTATATTTTTTATCAATTTTTTCCTTTTCACTTGTATAAGTAACATCTCTTCTAGCTCTGTTTACCTTTTTCTTTCTATTATCTGCATCTAATTTATGCATTTGATTTGTATAGTTTGTTTCTTAGCATAACCAAGATCACGTGTGCGTTCCTGGACTAGCACGAATCGGAGAGAGGGTTATTCTGTTCTGGTTAGGTTACGCTGTATGCAGCACAGTGATAATAACATGGAAGCCTCCAAACTCAGTAACAGTACTCAAAATATTCGATGCCATCACTGCGCAGGACCCCTTTCAAACCGCATGGTATATTTCTTTCCAATAATTGTTATTCTTTTCTCTCTTCATCTCTTACCAATTTCATTCTTTTGATTCAGGAAACTAGTCACTGGACCGTTTCGCCTCTCATCAGGGATAGCTTCTCCATGGTGAATTATTCTCACCCATTTCGGTTTTTTCTTCTATATGTATGTGGGTGTGCGAAATTTCTGATCTTTCTTTGTGGGGTTTGAACATTTCAGATTGGTTCTGCCGTTGGCGGCACGGCTAGTGCATTTTATGGATTTAATCTTGGTATACACTTTGCTCCCACTTTTTGATTATTTTTTAACAAGTTTGCTAAGATTCTCTGAAATTAAAGAAGTAATGAATGGTGAGCAGTTGCAGACTGTTATCGGGAAATAGGAACACTATGTATAGAAATGCTTTGTCCATCATGTTGTACAGAAACTTGAGTTATGTAGACATTATGAGAACGATTTAGTATGTGTTTGTTTGTATTGAAGTTAGGTTTAGTGTAATTGAAATTTGACACCACACTTTCTTGTACTTGTTCCCATTGAAAAAATGGTATGGTAAATATCCATTTAACGGTAAATGTGTTTCCATACAAAGCTGAAGTTTGAGTGGTTTGCAAGCTTTATTTCTTGCAACTGTTCACCTTCCAAACTGAAGAATTTAACTTTTCATAGGCTTAATTAATCATTTGTTCCTACATATACACTAATTTTTTATATTAGTTCTTATATCTAAAAGCTCTATATTTTAGTCTTACACAAGCATTTGTTTTTGTTTTAACCCTTGTTAGCTTTCTGATAGTATAAAACTGTCTAAAATTGAGGTATAAATAAAGACTATAATGTAAGAGAAGAATCGCCTGGTGTAGATATAGGGACTAAAACGATAACTTGGCACAAATGTAAGGATCAAATGATTAATTAGAACTTTTTAATATTTAGAAACTGAACTATTTTTTTTTTAGCATGAAACTCTATACGTATATATTTTTTCTTATTTTCTTAGATGATTGCAACATTACACTGAATCTTTTGTCCGTGAAGACTGCTTGGTTTTATGTATTTAACATATTCAGGTTTCCGAAGTAATTTTTTGTTGTCCAATGCAGTTATGCCAATTGTCCAGAGAAGAATAAAAGGACCCATGTGGTTGCATTTTTTCATTGGTGTAAGTTCATTATTGTTTTTTCTCTTTCTGTTGTTTTTAGCTTTTGTTCATTGTTTTTTTGCTAATTTTTTTATTTTCATAACACTAGTTCATGGTTTTTCCTCGTATTCAATACTTAGGAGATGTAAATCTTTGACTAGTTAACTCTGAGTATAACTTCAGCTCGTCATATTATGTTCTTTAAAATAGTTATGAACTTTGATATTTCCTTTCTTTAATAAGAAATCAGGGAAAGATTCTTAACCAAGAGACTGCACTTCTTTCTTGTTAACCTTCTAATAAACTGACGCTGTACTGTAGTTGGTAAAGTTATGAAAATTCTTAAATGTACAAAATAAAACCATTTGGCCCCTAACTAAGTTTCTCTAGCTATTGAAATTATTCTATATTTATGACATCATGAGAGAGTTAACTGATACTATAACCCTGTAACTTTCATACAGTGGTAAAGGTACAACCCTCGTGACCCAGACTCCTTTGTTTTCTCTGATGATCTAAACTCATTTTGTCATTTTAAATAGAAGTGAGATGAATCTGCAAAAAAATCATAAAATATAAACAGAACTTAAAGCAGGAGAATTCACTGATTATGTTGTGTTTTCTACATACAAAATTCTTTGATGGCTAAATTTTGCACTAGATAGATGGTTTATTTTCAGTTAACAAAAGGGGAAACAATATTGTTGGGAAGACTTGTTGGGTTTGTCTTTTGTTATGTTCTTGAAGTGGCCATTCTAAAAGTTACTTTTCTCCATCCACTTTGAACTTTTCTTTATGAAGAAATTTTGTTCACATTTTCTAAAACTGCTGATGTTGTTTGTCTGCACCATCTTGGATCATCATTGTTTTCCATTTTGTATCGGTCTTGTTTTGATGCATACATCATTGGTTGATTTCCAGGTAAACAATTTTAGTGTTTTTCATTACCTGTAAATTCAGCTGGAACCATTTCTTTTTCGTCTAATTGTATAATTTGTGCCATTGGGGGCAGTCATAATATATTTTGCAGTATCATTCGGAAAGAATTAAGCTTCTTAGATGATGAAGCATGTGAGAGTTTTTGACTCATAAATTGCACATTTGAATACTGTGTTCCTTGTTAATCAAGTGAAAATATTTTTACCATCTTATTGACATAACTTCTCTGCAATTCAGGCACCCCCTGTGATAGTATTCTCTTCAGCATGCGCGGGACTGGCAGGTGAGTTCTGAATTTGTTGTTTTTTGCTGGCATGTGTATATTTCTGTGTTCTGTTTTTTTGAATTTGTAACTTTCTATGGAAAGTTTTGTGAGAACAAAAAACACCTACAAGACTTTGTTGCGTTGAGAAGTGAAAAAACTTTTATGAGAACACATACTTACCAAATGTTTTCTGTTTCTATGGAGTGCTAGCGATTCTATCTGTACATTTGAACAGTCTAGATTCTTGATTGAAACCGTGAACTTATTATTTTTTATTGTGTTAATTATTGAAGAATAGTAACCTGGGTTTATCATGTCATCATCTGACAATTCAAGTATTGGAATTCGGAAGTCTTCATTTATAGCAGGACAAGGGGTGAAGTTTGTTTCATGCTGATAAAAGTTTCATTGGCATAATGCAGGTGGTGCTGTTCCAGCTGTGGCACAACTTTTTTCCTCCTCTTATCATGCAGCATACTCATCTCCGCCATCAAAGAATGAAAATATTCAAAAGTCAATAAAATGAGATAATTGCTGTCTTGATGTGACCATGCATTCATCACAATGTGTGCTGAAGAGAGTTTTGTTTTTTTACCTGTGTAAATACTGCTCTAGTTTGTTATGTTTGGATGGGAGGAAAGATAAGCACAAAGAAGAAAACACACAGAAAATGATGTACTTTATTATGCTTAATTGGAGAAAAAGTGAAAGAAAAATAGAGGTGAACGTTGACTTCTTAAAATTAAATTTATTTATACATTTTTTTCTATTTCCCCCATTCCTGTGATTTCTTAAAAACTTTACACTAGTATAATATACATCTATCCTGTAATATACATCTATCTCTTATATATATTACATCGGTCGGTTGTACAATCGTTCTAAAATATTTGACTATTAGATCGATTTTGGAGAAACAAATTTTATATCTTGAAAAGGTGGAAACATTAGTTTTTAAAGGACTATTAGAATGATTATGGTACTGGGTGATCTAATATCTACAAGTATTTTAAAAATAAAGCAGCAGATATTATATTTGGTTATGACATTAATCGATCTAATATTTTCAGTTTTTTTTTTTATGTTTACAATTGTAATAAATTCAAATCACTACGTTCAAAATAATACAATATTATTCCAAATAGATAAGATTGGACAGTAATTCAAATTCAACAATAGATCTTACCAAAAATTGTCCTAAATAATAAAGACAATATAATACTAAATAAAAATACTGTTCCAAATAGATAAGATTGGACAGTAATTCAAATCCAACAATAGATCTTACCAAAAATTGTCCTAAATAATAAAGACAATATAATACTAAATAAAAGCAAAAGGAAAGATAAATATGGATTAATTTTTGTGTTACAACTATTTGGCTCATTCGGTCTAAATTTCTTCAATCCATAATGGTTCAATATTATCAATAAGATGTAATAAAGGATGTATATTAGTTATTTCATAACAACGTATACCAAAGATGAATCTATTGATGTTGTTGTATCTCATCTCAAACATCTTTGAGATCAGCACGAGCTATGGTCCACATCCAGTACATAATATAGTATTCACGTTCAAAACTTGCTTATTTCTTATTACACTAATATATAAAATTTAAGTAATTAATATATGAAAAAATAATACAAGTTACACTCATTCACTTTGTGGTGATTAGGTGGAGGAGCTGTGATAAGTGTCAAGAATAAGTAAATTTTTCATTTGAAATTTACATTTATCATGTATCAAATGGTTTTAGTTATGTACAAAACAAACCTCCTTAAGCTTAAAATATAAAATGAGGTATTGAGAATTAGAGTTTTATGAATTATAATGATATTTTGTTGTTTTGTAGTAAAAATAAAAGAAAATATCTAGTATGCAGCTGAGCCTCATGAGCACAGTACTGGAGCTTAGCTATGGAAGTAGAAAAGACAAGACACCATATTTTGACTTTCTGGCTGAGCACAACAAATAGAGTTGAGCCTCATGAGGAAACCTTATTTGCAAGAAAATCTGGAGCACAAAACTATGAGGCTGAGCAGTCAAGAAAACCCTTCCAAAAGGAAAAAGTCACGTGCTAAGCACCAGGACAAGGGGTTGAGATGAGAAGGAAATCCACTTGTGAAGAAACCCTTATGGTTGAGCACCGCCAAAATTTCCTATAAATAAAGGTCTCATGTCTTCATTCTAAACATTTAATCGATGCTCCAAAATGTAGCAGTAGGATAAATTAGAGTTTGTGAGGCACAAAATATATGCTCTTAGTGTAAATCTTATGTGTAGATATTGCTGAAATTGCATTATAATATTCGATGAGTAGTTGAACTCCCTCGTGTCCAGGTTTGATGTAATCAATTCTGATTCTATATTTTTTTACTTCTTGGGTATTTATCTTTGCTTTCATTCAATTATTTGTGGTTTGATTTATGCTTAATGATGACTTGATCACACATTATTTCACCGGTTTGATTTGAGTTGGAAGAATGGTCTCAACTAGGGATGTCAACGAGGCGGGTAGGGTATGAGTAGTAGTCCCCCCGTACCCTACCTGCAGGATAAATATATGTTCCGTATCCATATCCGTCGGGTATTCGTTATGCGGGTATTTACAAAATTATTTAAAAAACAAATATTTAATCATAAATTCAAATAAAATAAAACAAAATATATCACTGTCATAAATTTTAAATAAAGTTCAACTAAACTCAAGTTCATACAAGTCCAAATAATTATGAAAATAAATATAAAATGACGTTCATTAGTGCTTTGATCAACAAATCCACTTTCTCCGATTGATTTCTGAAAAATAAACAAAATAAACAAATAATAAACCTCAACTCCCACGTGCCAAGTATTCTTATTTTGATTTCATCATTTGACAACAAGCATACCATAAACATCACTATCTATATAAGGTTTGATGTATAGGTCCAATTTCAAAAAAGGAAAGAGAAGAATGTCAAGGGTGTACTTGGAAGAAGACAACGTACTAATACTTGAAGTTGGAAGAATAAAGACAGAAGACAAGATAAGATGTATAACTTAAAAAAAATTAGGTCAGAATGTTTTTTACTACTATATATATATATATATATATATATATATATATATATATATATATATATATATATAAAAGGGTATTTTTGTAAATTAAAGTATAGCGGGTACGAATACTATGATATCTGTACCCGCCCCGTTAACATGCGAGTATCAAAAATACCCGTACCTACGGGTAGTGGGTATCCATTTTTAATATTTGTTTCCTACCTGTTGCGAGTTTTATCTGCGAGTACAGATTTTTTTGACATCCCTAGTCTCAACTTGTGTGGATGAATTGACGACTCATCCTATTTCACTAGTTTGGATTTGGTTGAAAGAATAATTTCAACTTGCGGTCCAATCAATCATCATACTTGTACTAGATGCTCCATTGCATGCTAAAGGGGATGTTGGAGGAAAAAGTTTTGCACATTAAAGCAAGAATTCATTCTACCAAGCCAGGAGATGAGGAATCACACTGGATTTTAAGTCCTTAGGTTCTAGTGATTTAGGGATGAACCTAGATCTACATAGTAAGAGTACTCTTAGGACATTGAATGATTTGCATACTAAGTAAATAAGATGGTAGTGGTATGGTAAAAGAAGATGAGATGAAATCAATTCATAGCCCCTACTCCATTCAATCTAATTACTAATATCTATTTTTACATGCACTCTTTATCACAAGCAATAAAATTCCAAAAGCTAACTATCAATATACTTACTAAATTCATGTGCATATGGCACTTGTTGATACTACTACGCACCAGTGCACTTGTTGGGAAATGATTGCTGGGAAATGGTTACTATGAAACAGTCATCAAGCTACTACGATGAAGAACGAACTAGACTTCCACTAAAGGTGTTGACAAGTGTGACAACAACGTTTTGGAGTGGTCGAGAAGAGAAGAAGAAAGTAAGTCTTGGGTGAAGGTGTGCGACAACCTGGAGTGGTGTTGCAACACGATGGAGAGACAACGAACCAATGGAGGAAGCCAAGTGGAGCTTCAACAATGCAAGAAGAAGAGATGAAAACGACGGTACCACACGACAACAATATCAAAAAGCTTCATAGTAAGAATACAACGATGGTGAAAAGGAGCGAAGGAAGAAGTTTGCGAAGTGTGTAAAGGTTTTGATAAAGATGACAAAGTGGGCTTGACCCAGCGGACCGACCCACCAAAAATACGCGAGGCAAGTCAAGATATTGAACCCGTAGGTTCGCCAAAGTCTGGCCTACATAACTCTTAGCCGGCACGAGTTAACCCGCGACCCGCATAACCTAACACCACTCATCCTAACTTAGTAACAAGTTCAGATTATCCTCACCACCACGCTCACATAACACAATTTTAATGCTCCAGGACTTGTTTTATTTGAATGTTTTGATACTCAAAATATTAAAATTATGTTATTCCAAACAACCAATATAGCATACTTCCTTTTATTTATAAAATTGTTATTTTCATATTAAATTAGTTCACTACAACTAATTTGATACTGATTTCTTGTACGTCTATTTTGCAATACTATTATAATAATGGGTAGTGTTTCACCGTGTAATTTTTGTTCATATGAACCAGTTGTTTAGATTAAAGGGAGGGAAAATTCATTTTGATAATAACTTATATTATAGAGAAGCATATAATGTAATAACGATGTTGTCTTACATTTCCAATGGATATATACCTTTTCGGATAAGTTTTTCAAAAATAATTATCTAGAAAAAAAATGATGTAAATTAAAATTAGTTAACCTTTAATTTGTAATTTGTAATTTTATTTTTTTATATTCTTCTACTTCTGTATAAACTAATTTTATAAATATGTGTTGCATATTTCATTAAAGTCGATGCGCAACAGAGTTATCTTAAGTGGCAGGAATTAGTGGCAGGAATTAGATATTTTATACAGTCTTAGATTTTAATTTTAGTTGTAGTGTTTACAAATCTTAAATTTTAATTTTGCGTTCGCTGCTAAAACAAATTATAAAGAAAAACAAAGAATGAAATATCATCTTTAATTGTTTGCAATAAAAAAGAAAACGACAATGATTTATTATAATTATCACCATCTATTGATTACACTTTGTGGTATTATTATCTACTTTATGTTTTAAGTTTAAGAAAAATAATTTTAGGATACATTTTTTTTAATTGATTATATTTAATTATTTACAAACAATAATAAATTACTTTTCTTCTAAATTTACATAGTTTTTGTATTTTTGAAGGACAAACTTGGGTGTTAAGCATCACATGAGTGTAGAATTTTTCCATTAAGATCAGTCTCATTTCTATAACCTACAGTAACTTTTAAAGTTAATATTACTCAAATTATACAACTAAATTTAAATATTGATAAGTAAATCTATAACAATATATAAAGGGGATTCTCCTTTTTGTGTCCACATTTCAAAATACCAAGTTTACCCTTTAAATATAATAATTTATTAAATTTTTTAAAATTGACCATTACTTTTACAAGTTTTTTATAAAATCGGCTATCTATGCTTCTTTTCTTCTTCTTTATTTATCAATGGTTATTTTTTCATCTGTTCTGATATACTTCACTTTATTTTTAATAAATATAATTTTAGTTTATATATTAACTTAATAACATTACAATATTATCATCTACTAATATTATAATTTTAGCTTATATATTAACTTAATAACATTTAAGTTTAAAAGATGCATACACACAGGCGCGATAGCGCCTGTGTTTACACTAGTAAATAGAATAATAATGAGTTGTATTTTTTTTTTCAATCTAGAACCAGAGAGGTTGATTATACAATAAGGGTATTTTGGTAATATGAAAAAGAGAAGTTGGTACTATTTAAACAGATAACAAACCCTAAACAAACCCTCAACACTACTTGATCTTATCTGAGCAGAGGAAGCCACTGCACGGCGGACGCATTTCCGATTCTTTCGCTCGAAGTGGTGACGGTGTCTGCGGAGCCTCCGTTCTTGGCGGCTCTGCCCCCGATCCGCCTCCACGAAAGATTGAATGCATTTCGCAGTTGGAACCCTGCAATGAAGACTGCCCGCGGTCGGAGCCCCCTCTCTGCACTGCTTAGCATTGCTTTGGGGCTGTGATGGCCACGCGGGCTCTCCAAATTCACTATTCCCCACTTTTTATTTTCTTTTATACCCGTTTCTTTTATTTGTCGGTGTATTTTTTTTTTGTTATGATGTTTTGTGCATTCCTACTGTTTGTTTATATTTCTACTGTATGTTTATGCTTATTTTTGCATATAACGATGCCTTAATTAAACTAATTTACTCTAACTCTAGATGTATAACCTTTGGAGTCTGAACTCTGATTCATTGAGATGCAATTTCTTTGCTAATTAATCGGTTTTTCATTTTGCTATGGCGTTGGATAGTGTAGGAAGGGAATGCAGACGAGTGCAGAAAGGTGACAGAGTACTGCGACGTTTCGTTTCGCAATCGTAAGCAAAGATTTTCTTGAGATGTTTTTTGAACTTCACAAATCATGTTATCTTCGTTTCTGCATTATACTCACGAAACTAGTGTGCAATTAAATTTCGTTTTGTATATTTGAGTGAAACCTGCACGATTTCACTTACCGGTGTATGAAAACATTTGTAATTCTTTTTTTTTTTTTCACTTGTTATGTTTTATTAGTCTCTTATGTGCATTATTTGTATGTTGTCAATTTTTAACCCTTACAATTAAATGGAAGTACTTGATGCTTATGAATTGGAGTCACACTAGGTGTGCAAGTTAGGGTAATCAACTGCAACTTAGTCTGGCAAGCCTAACGCAAATAACAGACTTTAATAATTTTTTGAATTTTCTCAGAAAATTGAGTAGCATTTATAATTTCTGTATTTCATCTTTTCGTGATATATCAAATCTGATATTACGACATTTAATTTCATTTATAATTGGTTGGATGAAACTGTCTTTATAGTTGCAGATTGTCACAATATTTGAAATAGTGTAAAGCGAACTGTTAAGCTTACCAATATACATATGAACTCGTGAAATATGCAGGTTAATGAGCCATTTCATATTTGATGTATTTGGATTATTGTATATTAAGTAATTAATTAGTATTTGAAAATATTCACAAAAGTTTCACGTAAAACTATAAAGCTTTTTTTTTAGTTTATTTGATGTTTGACATTAATTTTTTTTATGATTTATTTTATTCTAAGAAAATTGAACGACGTCGTGGGTGAGAATTTCCTTTAGATCTATACTTTCAGTATCTATGCATTATTTTTTTTATTAATCCAATCTCATTCATTTTAAAGCGAATCAACATAAACTGTTAAAATACGGAGTTTGTCCGTGTAATTATGACCACTATGAATTACATTAATTGTTTTTTAAAATGAAAATTTTAATTTCAAATTAATTAGGTAACATTATAATATCCACCACTCTACAATTGTAACTCCTTACCACTTTCAAAGGGCATTAGTACAAAACAGTTTCATTAATTGATTTAAGTTTTAAAGTCTTGTAACCTATAATTGTTTTCTATTTCCTACAAAAGATCAATTATGATAGGTTATGTAAAAAGATGATTTCATTTTATTGTGCCAAGCCAACTACTATGTCGGCTAGAGGATTATTAGTTACTGATCTTGTCAATTTAGTTGAACTGATGATAACATTGTGATGAAAAGATAAACATGTTAAACTCTACTCAGTTACTATTGGGTATGATGTTCAAAGTTCAATGAACAACTACAAGAATTGGGCATGTGTCAAAATTTTGACGCTTAGTTAAAACATTAACAAATTGATGATATTTTAAACTCATTTTAAACGTCACTATAGGTACAAACGAATAACATTATTTGGTCACAAAAAAAAAAAAACAAAATGCACACCCACTTTTTTACTCGCTAGCATAACACCGTGAATAAAGTCACTGAAGAAATATTGGTTGTTGATAATAATCCTCTAATTTTGTTAAACAGAAATGTCATGCTCACGTAACTACATGCATAATACCTTATATTGATTTGCCATTTATCTAGAAGAAATATTTCTTATTCTAGTTATCATTTATCTCCCTTTTATATTTCAATTTCATCTTATAAATTTATCGCCACTCGTAAATTTGTGTTGTATAAAGTCTGATTTGAGAATTAGTTGTTTTGTTTATAGAATAATTAGCCAGACGCTTATTAATGGACAAGAATTTGGATGCCAAGATGAAATAAACATTTTAAGACTAAAAAGAACAGTAATGGGCCTTGGGTTCAGCATTTTGGATTGACCAATAATATCCTACTTACCTTAAGAAAAATATTGATAGATATAGAGGTAAAATATAATATAATGTAACAAAAATTTAAAAAAAAAAATTAATTATCGATGATGAAGTGTATAATGTATGAAGATGCCACATACCATACTAATAAGCTTATGTGAGAAAAGAAATAGTAGAGAGATAAACCAAGTCAAAAGATTATGAATATTTTTAATTGGAATGAATTATTTTTAATTTTGATATAGTTAGGATAGTAATTTGAAAATTGTTGTTATATTAATGAGTTAATGAAATTCATAACTAATGGAAATATTGACATACTTACATAACAAACAAGCTTAAATGATTTAACCTGACTTTCATACTTACATTACCATATTGAAAATAATACAAATAATACCCAACTATAATTCAATCTAAATCCTTCTGAGCCACATACAATTTAGATGATTTTCCATTGAATGTGCTCTAAGAATCCAAAGCCAAAAGATGATGACATTGCTTTTTTAATATAGAAAATCAACTGTCACCATTGAGTTCATGAGTAAACTAGATGACTAATTGGACTAATAAACTAAAATTGAATCATTAACACTATCTTTTATGCATCTTTCCATGTTTGAGCAAGTGAATTTTGCAGGTACCATTAATGATAAAGTACAGTTCTCAATCCAAATTTCTATTCTTGACCTATGGGTCCATTGCTCATCATTGACCCCTAGATTTTTCTTGGCATATATGGTGGATTATTAGTCCCGTGTCAACTCGTACATAAGTTTGTTCTGCCAATGATCATTCACCTATAAAGAATGAAAAGCAATGGTAGACATGTTCAACGTTGGTATCGATGCAGATTTAGACTGAGAGACCGTAACCCCAAAAACACTATAAACAAAATATTACCAAAAGGAACTTTCAGTTGCAATTTGCTTAGCCGACAAATCATGACTCAACATAATAGTTGAAACATAATCAACAAAACAATAATTAAATTTTATGATTTGATCCAGACCAATCACCTTTCTTGACAGAAAAGCTCATAAAATTACGGCTCAAGGCAACTAAAGATTCATGTAATGATCTATTATCTTGAGAGATTTGTGGGAAGGAAGGTTTATATGCTTGAAATACCTAACCAGGAGAGTTTATATTTTGAGGCAAAGCACTTTTTTAAGACCAATCATTGGCAATTTGGCATCATAAAAGAATAATTGGTAGGAGACATATTATCTGCAAAAGGTGTTAGATGAGCACAATTTAAAAATATTGCTCTTACCTATTTTATGATATATATTATATAGATCATGGGTCCATTACCTAAAAGTCTCCTTCATCTCTCTCTTTCTGTCTGTCCTTTCTTTATCTCCACACATATATACATATTTATGTGTTCAATAATGTTGTTGGTCTCAAACTTTATAAGATATAGAATTAGAATTTGAGGAAATAACCCTCTTTTGCCTGGCTATGTGTACACCTTTTAGTTTATATCAGAAGTCTCTGTCATAACCCCTCTCTATGTCTCTAGGGTAGTTAGAATTTTGAAAGATTAGCAGTTAAACTTACCATACAAGGTCTGAGAGTTAGGAAGGATGGTCAAATACAAATTAGGTTGGAGTGATGGGTTTAATATTGTACTGATTAACAAATTATGATGAAATCAAGTAGTTAGTAATTTTGAGATTACCCTTTTGTACAATTTTGCTCTGGAAACAGATTTCTATAACTATAAGTAGAAAAGAATCTTAACGTGGCATGGTTTAGGTGATGACAGGGAATGGATGTTGACCCCTCAACAAAGGGGATAACACCAAACAAATCCATGACAGAGCTTGGATTAAATACACAAAGTGGTTAAGGTTGTGGACTATTATTCTAATCTTTTGGTTTGGTTGAATTGGTATGAGCACAGTTTTCTTGTTTATTTTATTTGTAGGACTAAATAAGCCACTCCAACAGTTAAAAAGAAAGTGAAAACACTTTTAATTTCAGAGAAATTTCAATAGGAAAGAAAACTTGATCTCATGCATGAGTTCAATGAATTTGCTGTGTTCAACTTGGTCTAAAACACATGAGTTCTTATTTGTTTTAAGTACACTGAGACAGAATTGAACCAATAAGAAAACACAGGCGGTTAGAAGAAAGAGAGAGAGAGAGAGAGTGGAGTAGGAGTCAGTGATCTAGTGGGTTCCTGCAGCAGACCCCACCTGTTCAAGTTTATTACTTTTTTTTGGTTTTATTCAAGTTTTTCTGGTTGAGCCACCTTTGAAGCCCCACAAGTCCAAACTCCAAAGAGAGCATGAGACAACATGTTGGGTTCCACAGAATGAGTTTCTCAATCTCAAATGTTTTCAACCCATAAAGCAACCCAAACAGACTAATCAATCAGGTTTCTTCATTGAGAAGGAGAAAAGAAAGAGATAGAGACACCCCATGAAAGATAAAAAGTTGCAAAGAGGATCATATCTGAGAAAAAGACTGGAACATATTACTTTGACAAGAAAGCCTTGATCTTTCCCTGCTCTATCACCTTCTCTATTTACACTCATATTTATCCAAAACACTAAACACAGCCACTTTCCAAAATTCTTGAGCTTTAGCAATTCAATTTGAATCACAGCAATGTTTCGGTTTCAGAGGAAGATGATATAATGGTATAAAACAAGTTTGCATGGCGAGCCACAGAATAGGAGAACTCGGTTTGTCTGAGTCGGGACCTTCAAGTCACCACATCCCTTATGGAGTGCTTCATGGAATTAACACTACTACTCCAGTATCAAGCTTAATGTATTCCTCAATAATATCGTCCTTTGACTTTTTCAGTTATAGCTGAATTCTTAAGGAATATGTTTATGGTGATTCATTGTTGAACAGATATGATTGGTTTGTTTGATTTGAAACTTTGTTTGTTCTGTTTTGGTTTGTTTCTTAGCAATCAAGGATCTGCTTTTGATTTTGGGGAGCTGGAGGAAGCAATTGTTCTGCATGGAGTTAAGGGTAGAAATGATGATGACAAAGCATGTATGTTTCCGTTTTCATCAGTGGTGCTTTTTTTCTGACGTTTGATAAGCATAACCAACTCTTTCCAAAAGCATGGAGAGAAAAAAGAGGTGGTGGGGGGTGAAGGATAAGAAGTTTGAATATGTCTAAAGAATGCGCAGTGGGGGGTTACCATTTCCGATACAATAATGATTCTGAGACAATAGACTTGGATGGCGTGGGGTTACAATCTTAGAAACTGACCTCTTTGCATGATTTACTGACTCCATAACTGATGAAAAGTTGGATTAGGTTCCTCTGCCTTTTTTTGTTGTTATAATTGAAATTGAAAGTCCTCTGGTCTTTATTTTGGTAATCTTCAACCCCTTCGGTTTGGTGATCCTCTTGAGATTTTGCTTTTGTGATTCTTGCAGCTTTATTCACAGCCAGACCTGCAGCTACACTGGAAATGTTCCCTTCATGGCCAATGAGATTCCAACAAACCCCAAGAGTACTAGTCTCCTACTACTTCTTCATCTTTGACCATTTATTTAAACATGCTTAATTGCTTATGCTTACAAGTTCAAGAAATCTCAATATTTTATATCCCTTTTTATTGTGAAAATGATATTCTCCAAATCCTGAGCCTTGTAATAATTTGATATTATTTCTTCTGCACCAAAGTTTGATCTTTTTATCTGAATCAAAAAAAATTGGTGGCTTTCCACATACAGGGTGGTTCAAAGTCAGGAGGGGAAAGCACTGATTCAGGTCTTTCCAGCAAGACTGAGCCCCCCCTTGAGGCAGAATCTCCCATGAGTAAAAAGGCATCTTCTTCAGATCACCAGGCTTTTGATCAGCAGCATCTGCAGCAAAGACAGCAACTTCAACAGGATATGGCAAGTGATGCCGCAAGAACACCCTCTTCACAGAATCAATCAGCAGCCAAATCACAAGAAAAGGTCTCTCTCTATCTCTCTCATTCAGAGTCTCTTTTCTTTTTTGTCTCAAAAAATTAATTTTTTCAAACCAATCTTGTTGAAAATACCATCATTTACTAAATATGAGCACTTTTATCTGAATCTTAATTCACCATGCTATAAAGTAGTCTTTCCAGGAGACTAAACTCCAGTTGGTCTCTCAATAGGGTCTACACCTCAAGAAAGGTCATTAAACCACTGTTTTTCACTGTTAATCTCTCAGTTCTCTCTTTCCATATCCCCAAAACTCGGGGAAAGTTGGCCTTTTAAATGCTATTTTTACTGTTTTGATCTGTCCCTCCTCTCTCTCTCTCTCTCTCTCTCTTGTATCTTCACAGAGAAGGCACAGATCCCAACAGCTTTCAGAAAATCAAAAGAACACAGAGTTTTCCTGATTCCTGAACGATTTTCTGATGAATGTCTGACATGAAATATGATAGAGATATACTGAGAGGGATGTGGACAAAGTACGAACAAAAAACAAATTGAGAATCTTTTCAGTACTTATCAACGTTTCTCATTAAAGTGACCCCCTCACTTCGCTCAATATAGAGAAAACTTGGGTTCTTATCTAGAGTCAAATTTGGTGTTCGAAATCTAAACCAAAGTATACACCAAAACAATGGATGGTAACGATGCTTTTTGCTACCCATATCATATTGATGATTGCATGACTCTAGAGAAATGGCCCAAGGGGCCTCAGGATTCAGAAATGCTTCCCAGAGTGAGCACTCTAATGTGTCATGTTTTGTTTTGGATTAATGTTTTTGCTAAAACTCAGATAGATGTGATGAAGTTGAGTGATATTTAACAGTTTCTTCTTTTCCTCCCTCATTTATTTAGTCACTAATATGATCACATTTTCTGGTTTGTATTGTAGTCCTAAGTTCTACACTGTGTTGAGCATATGAACATTTCTCTGCATCTCAGTGTCTTAATTTCTTCCCCTTCTGAAATCATCAATGTCTTTTGAATAATGTTTTCTGGATCTTTTCTCTTGCAGAGAAAGGGAGCTGGTTCAACATCAGAGAAACCACTTGATGCAAAGGTGATTAACTACTTTTCCGATGTCTTTCTTTTTTCTCTCTATTTTTTCATTATGAGGTTTTACATAGAATATAATGTAATATTTTGTTGCTGTCCTCAGACACTAAGACGTTTAGCTCAAAACAGAGAGGCTGCAAGGAAAAGCCGTCTCAGGAAAAAGGTGTGTCCTTCAAATTGTGTACAAACTCATTTGGTTGTTGATAAATGAACATATATAATATCTCAGAAAGTGGTAACTGCAAAAGAGATACATAGTTTACTGCATTTTTCTTCTGTGTGTGGAACAGGCTTATGTGCAGCAACTAGAATCAAGTAGATTAAAGCTTACCCAGATAGAACAAGAACTCCAAAGAGCACGTTCTCAGGTTCTCTAGTAATGTATTACATTTTATTTTGTATTTAACTTTTTTTCTATACTTTTAATGATTATTATTTGAGTTGTTATAATTTGTAGGGCTTGTTCGTGGATTGTGGTGGTGTTGGAAGCAATGTATGCTCTGGTGAGTTTATCTGGTTGATTTGAAATGAAGTACCATTTTCTAATTCCATCCACAAACTGAGAAAGATTAAAGTGCTTATTACCATAGTTTTTAAGTAGAACACATCTTTGGAATACCAAATAAAATTCAAAGTTCAATTTTTTGATATCCTCGTTCAAATTGTAATGAAGTCTCTGCATTTGACCAGAATCTGTGGCTAGATAATTCGTGTTTGAATAATAAAATCAAAAGGGCAATGTTTGAATTTGATAACGCTAACATATTTTATGTCTAGACGTACGACCTTTTCATAACATATTATATAAACTATAAAAGCCACTTTATGTGCTTCGGCTTTTCAGAGAAGAGAATTATTCCATTCTGATACTGCTCTTTTCGACTTATGGTAAAATAATACGATTTTGGAGTAAAAAGCTGATATCAGACAATATAATAGTTTTAAATCATTATAAATAGAATCACACTTTCTAATGAAAAGGAAATGCACTACATAATATGATTAATCAATTGATCTATGCAGGAAATAAAATAGTGCTGATTGTTTCATTAGTGGTCACATTCAACCGGTCACCAAATCAACCAACATTTCAACAGTAAAAAATATAGTATTAGCAAGTAAAATATGTATATAATATGAGAACAATATTTGAAGCAGCACCACACATATTTTATATTGCAGTTTAATATGTATACTACTGATATAATCAATGACAGCAATTATTGATCAAGTAATGATAAGTAACAAGAATGGTTTTGTTATGCAGCAGGAGCCGCAATGTTTGACATGGAATATGGAAGATGGTTAGAAGAAGATCACAGGCTAATGGGGGAGCTTCGTAACGGGTTGCAAGTACCCTTATCAGATAGTGATATGAGAGTGATGGTGGATGGATATCTCTCCCACTATGATGAGATTTTCAGGCTCAAGGGTGTGGCTGCAAAATCAGATGTGTTTCACCTTATCAATGGCATGTGGACTTCCCAAGCTGAACGTTGCTTCCTCTGGATTGGTGGTTTTAGACCCTCTGATCTCATCACGGTGAGTGTGCACTATGCATAAAGAAAAAAATCAGTAAAAACAATATTCATATCAGTGATGACAAAGAGTGCAAAGTTTGTGGAATCCATATATTGCTTAATGTGGTAAAGATAATTAATGGTATAGACAAGGAACATGGTCATTTATTTGGTCACTCCAAGTCTCAAGGGTGAGTCGTTTTCTTTGGATTTTGGAAATTGAGAATATCAGTTTTTTGGAGAACGAGATAAACAACTTTTTCGGTAACAGCATTGCTTTACTGTTATTAGTAATTTGTCCCATGTCAGTGGTTGTGGCAGTGAATAACTGTTCCAATGTCGTAGGGAAATTTTGCAGCCAACAATTACTAATCTTACTAATTAGTAATTACCATTACCATACCTCATCAAAGACTCATCAAATATTATAAATCTTAATTTCTTAAGCACTGTACTGTATCCAAGGATTATTATTATTATTGTTGTTGTTTTTTGTTTTGGTCAGATGCTGATACAACAATTGGAGCCACTGGCTGAGCAACAGATAATGGGAATGTATGGTCTGAGACATTCCTCACAGCAAGCAGAAGAAGCACTCTCTCAGGGCCTTGAACAGTTGCAGCAATCTCTGGTGGACACCATTGCTGGAGGCCCAGTTGTTGATGGTGTGCAACAAATGGTGGTTGCCATGAGCAAACTAGCCAATCTTGAAGGATTTGTTCGTCAGGTAAAACAAACTTCACACATTCTAATCAATAACACAGAATAAAGTAAAGAAATGTATTACACAATGACTTAAAAGTTTTCTTTTTTAACAGATTTGGTTGGTCAAGTTCTTCTTTTTTCTTCTGGGGTGAATTCAATATGTGTGACATGATGCAGTTTCTGTTTAACTAATGATTTTCTGTGGTTTTTGTCAAAATTTGATTTGAATGTGTGTGACTTGTCCATTCTAATTTTTATGGTTTAGATGCCTATTGGCTTATAAACTTGCTAGTTGAAAATGGAAACCATGTTAATTGCACTTGGGCTATGGCATCTTTTACCTTCTTTTGACTTTTGGAAAAGATTTATAGGATAGTTATGACACTTTATTACGCTTTTAACTGTTTCTGCATAAATAAAGAAACGAGTCCATGATTAGTTAGTAACAGTTGAAATGCTACTTTCTTTCTAGTCCATATATCTCTTTTTGCTTATTTTAGACCTCACATTTGTGCTGTTTATCATAGCTAATATTCTTTTGATGATCACTTCATTTGTTTGAACTTGAGAATAATAATTAATTCCTCCCCCATTTTCATCTATTTTTTGCATGTGTTGCTTTCATTCAATGTGATTTTTTTTTTGGCTTAATTATATATATACAGATAACTAGCTATGTTACTTAAATTATCTTAACTTCTCGGTCATCACGTCTCTCTTAAGTATATTGTTTCTTGCCAATTACTTTCGTTTTCTTGTAAGTTAGAACCTTCTTTTTTATCAAAATATTGGGTTTATATGCATCTGATGAAGTTTTTCCATTTTAAATGTCTCGGTCAGAAGTTGGTTTTAGAAAGCGATGGGCTACATTGAAAAAGAAAACTTGATAGAATTATCATCATTACCATTTTAAAAAGACAATGTCACCGTGTTTTCTAATTTATTAAATTGCAGGGTTGTAGCAGAAAACAAATTATACTTCTTTATTCAATGATTAGTGACTGTCAATGAAATTTATTGATTACCCAAACTCACCAATTTGAACCCTTCTTTGACTCTATCCAATATTTGAATTTAATTTAACTAGGTACATATATAGAATACCATTCCCCATTATTCTTAACAAAGTATTGTAGTACTTTTTTAGAAAATAACAAACACTTTCTCTTGTTAGAGACCAATAATTGCTTCAGCAAGTTTTTTTTTTTTTTTTGGTGACTGTTGTAACTTAACTTGCAAGAGATGTACATTTATTTCTAATACATGCACATGTAGATACATATTAATTCTTAATTAATTTCTTAATTGTACTTGGGTTATTTGGTGATTTATTAAGGGTTGATGTTTATTTATGAATTGAAGGCTGATAATTTGAGGCAACAAACTCTTCATCAGTTATGTCGATTACTCACAGTTCGTCAAGCAGCACGATGTTTCATTGTGATCGGAGAATACTATGGTCGTCTTCGAGCCCTTAGTTCTCTCTGGGCATCAAGACCACGAGAGTAAGTTATTAACAAAAATCATGGTAAAATTTGAAAGTCTTAAAAATGAAACATAACTTTTTTATTAATTTCAATGAGTACAATGTTGTTGTTTTTCTATAATGTTTTGATGTCTCTTTTATACTTGTCATTTGCTTTTGCCATTTTATTTTATGTATTTATTTTTTTTATTAGGAGGATTTAATCTTATCTTGTAAGTTTATATATATATCTCTTATTTATGCTTCGTAACAATTTTCTCTTGGAATACTGAAACAGGACCTTGATCGGTGATGACAACTCATGCCAAACAACCACAGAAATGCAAGTGGTCCAACATTCTCAGAATCATTTCTCAACTTTCTGAGAGATGTAATTATAAAAATCCATTAGCTTGAAAATTAAGAAGCTTGTTATATGTGATGGGGCTGCTTTTTACCATGATGAATGCCAGTGTCTTCTTGAAAAAAAAAATGTTTATTTATTTTTCTTTTCAGCCTTCTAGTGCTTTTATGTCTGTAAATGTAAAAATTTAGTTTTAATGTGCATGCAAGATGAGAAAGCTCCTACTTTAGCTAAAAAGGAAATAGAAAAAAAAATTGCATTTTATGAAAAGGTTCATGTTGTCATGTGTATTTTACATATGGCATTGATATATGTAGATAAAATATCCATAATATATTAACTCTATGTATGCCTAGTTAGGTATATATATCACTTCTTGTTTGCTAACATTTAATATATATATCAATATATATCTATATATAAATACCTGACATACCTTGATTAATGACTCTACAAAATCATAATTAAAGTGGACACAAATGAGAAAGAAAAAAGAGGTTGTTGAGTTGCATTTATGTTGGTAGTGGTTGTGTGGTTGCAAGTGGAGTGTGGAGTGAAAAATGAAAAGGAATAAAAAAACGAAGGTATGAGTAAAGAAGATATTGTCTTATTAAGGTGGTTCATTGCACAACTTGGTATCTAAAAAGGAAGGGTTGTTTTTATGTTCTTTAAGGTTGCAAATGGGAGAAGGAGTGCTTTATGTTGATTGGTATGAAGTGGTGGCAATTAGGTTTAGTTTATCAATGCAAAAGAAGGAAAAAGAAAGAAAGTGGAGGGAAAAAAAAGTTGAAAAAATGAAGAGGGGTTTTTTTTGTTTCTTTGCTTCTGTTCATAGGGATAGAATATAGAGGAAAAGATTTGGATTTTATGAAAAACTCAAAAGCATGGTTTCAGAATGATAGAGAGAATTGCATGTAACCCCTTCACTATCAGACAACAGATATACTCATATAATTTATTTTATACAGGTGTATTCATTGTTTCCATAACTTCTTCTTCCAAAAGATATCAATGTCAGATTTATCACAATACACTGACACCACACACTGTAAAACTAAAACCACAAACAAAAATTAAATGTCATTTGTGAATATTCGTTTTATAATTAATATTATTATTTAATTATAAATTAAGTTTTTCATAATAAGTTTAACTGACATGTGAAATTGTTTTATTAACTGACAAAAACATCACAATTATTGAATTTATATGAAAAGAATGAGTTGGGATTTTTATTGTTAATGAAATAATTTCATCTTAACACTATACATTGATTGCTCTGTGTTTTCTCAATACATAAATAATTTAATATATAATTAATTATTATAAATAAATATGATTAAAATATAAATTATATTTTTGTTTATTATATTTATTTATATTTATTAGAAATAAATATGATTAAAATATAAAAGTATTAGGTAACGTACGTTTTCAATCCTTATTAATTTATAGTTTGGGTTTATTCTATCATAATAATAATAATAATAATAAATTATTGTATATATAAGTTAAATAAAGTAATCTACCTTCGCTCAAATACATATACAGTACAACTCACGACATGCATAACAACGTAAGTGTCAATAAAAACTTTTACGCGTACATGCACATCCCGACAAAGAAAATAAATAAAGTACTATTTTCACTTCAATATGACATTTTTAATTGAACACGTGATAGATGTTTATATTATGGTTAAAAAAAAAAATATTATTGAGTTTACGTGTTAATTTTAATGCTATTTTAAAATTTTTAACATAAATTAAAATCTTCTTATGAAAATATAAGAAAACTCTTAAACATAACCAATTATAGTAACACCGTTAGTAACTATAGTTATTGATTATTAAAATAGTCATTATTATGAATTAAAAAAATATAATTTGATCATTAAATTAGTCTTCAAAATTAATTACTAAGATTTTGATTAAGAAAGAAGATTTGTCAATAGAAATTAGTTACCAAAGTTTTGGTTTCCAAATGAATTAGTTTCTAAATAGATTTCTAATTAATTAGTAACCAATTTAATGATAAATTATAATTTTTTAGTGACTATTGTATTAGTTTGGTAAACTAGTATCAAAGTGTAGTCACTGTAATAATTATCTGATTATAAATTTTCTTGTATTGTAATTTTTTGGATGAATAACAAAAATGCTCAAATAAGATATAAGTGTTTGATGAAACACAGGTAAGTTAAAACTTGAGAGAAATATTTTATTGAATTATTCTAAAATAAAAGAAATGTGCTTGAATATAAAGGGAAAATTCAAGCAACCGAAAATCATAAAATAAAAAACTGAAAGAAGATATTAAATATATCTCTAATATACTAAAGGTCAACTACAAAATAATAGAATATTAGACTTGATTGTAATTTTTTATTCCTCACTTTTCCTTTAAATTTAATCTCTAAATGTCTAAGTATTTGTAATTTCATTTAATATTTTATTTTGAGACATTTACCTATTGTGTTGGACTAAAAAAATAGTAAAATAAATTAAAAGGTAAATATAAAATAAATACATGTTTTCTTTATGATGGGAGTATTTTTTGTTTTCAAATTATTAAACTATAGCTTATAATTAAACTTATAAATAATGTATAAAGAACAACTAAAATTAAAAACTAATAGTCACTTAACAAATAAATAATATAAAGATGATCACCGATTTGTAATGTATGAACAAAGAACTTAAAGAAATTTAATAGAAATAAACATAATTTGTTTATTACTTGACAATATTAGATTGGTTAACAATATATTAGAATTAAAAATTATTTTCAATATAAAGTATGATAAATAAATAAAATTTGATAATTATAATTCAATTTTTTTTCATGGAAATCACTTATTCAAAGTATATATTAACAAAAAAAAAACATTAGTAAAATAAGATGAATTTATTATTATAATAATGATAATAATATCATTATTATTATTAATAAGTGTATGAATTACAAATGAATACTATGTAATCCAAAACTAAACCAAAACAATAAAATTGTCTAATATTACATCATACACTAAATAAAATAAAAAAATTAATTATCTAAAGCCATATTAAATCAAACTTCTAAGCACAATTCAAAATTGAACTAAAAAACATAACTCTTTAATGACATACAATTACCACTATAAAATCCAAAACTAAACCAAAATTCAAAATTGCTTAAAGTTACATCACACACTAAATAAAACAAAAACAAAAATAAATTTGTCTAATATTATGTCACATCTAATTTTTGAATTTTTGAACAATGACACACAATTCAAGATGACAAAAAAATATAATTATTTAATTGACACAAAATATTATTGGACAATCAAAGCTAAACAAAAATAATAATAATAATAAAATTGTCTAATGTTAGATCACATACTAAATCAAAAAATAAAATTATCTAATGTTATGTCACTTCTATCTTCTAAGCACAATTCAAGACTAAACAAATAAATAAAATTATTTAATGACACAAAATAATCGTTACAAAATCCAAAACTAAACAAAATAAAATAAAATTATTTAATGTTTCATCATGCACTAAATCAAAAAAACAAAATTATTTAATATTATGTCATATCTAACTTCTCAGAAGTGACACATAATTCAAGATGACCAAAAAATAAAATTATTTAATGATACAAAATGATCACAATAATATCCAAAACTAAATAATAAAATAAAATTGTCTAATGTCATGTAAGATATTGAACTAAAAAAAAATGTCTAATGTATATCATATCTAACTTTTAATCATAATAAAAACATGAATAAAAAAAAACACAATTTTTAATGACACAAAATGACTTTTGTGTTTAACATACTTATGTTAAACAAAATTGGTATGTTTTTTTATCTAACTTAAATGTATTTAAGATTGAATGATAATTTATCTATGTTGCATTTACTTATAATAAGAATTAATTAGTCATAAAAATAAATTTTTATTTCATTTTTAAAAATATTTCTTTAAAGTTAAATTATAATTTTGCTAGTCAAATAAGTTATAATATATATTTATATTTAGGCATTCAATTACACCTGTCTCTAAATACGTTTTGTCATTATTTACAGTGATTTCAACATGTAAAAAGTAGAATTCAGATGACAATTTTACTGAATTACATGAAAAGAATTAATTCAGATTTTGATTGTTAATGAAATAATTTCATCTGAACACTACATTGATTACTCTATTTCCTCAATACATATATACTTGAATATATATATATATATATATATATATATATATATATATATATATATATATATATATATATATAAAATTATTTATTATAAATAAATATAATTAAAATATAAGAGTATTAAGTAAGATAAATTTTCAATCTGTTCTATAAGATAATTGAATGCATAAATATATATATATATATATATATATATATATATATATATATATATATATTAAAATTCAAATACATAATACAGTTCATAACACGACATGCATGATAACGTAAGTGTAAATATAACTTTTACGCGCACATGCATATCCCGACAAAAAAATAAATAAAGCATTATTTTCACTTAAATATGACATATTTTTAATTGAACACGTGATAGATGTTTTTGTTATGGTTAAGATATTTCTTTATTGAGTTTTTATATTAATTTTTATATTAGATTTTATAGAAATCACTTTAAGTATATATCAACACAAAAAAAACATTATGAAATAAGATAAATTCATTAATAATAATAATAATAAATTATTATTATGTATATCAATTATACATAATATATTATTTTTATGATATATATATATATATATATATATATATATATTTAATATTTTTCAACTTTATTGCAGGTTTGTGTTATTTCAAATGTCAGAACTCTTTATTAAAAAGATTGTATTGTACAATGTTTGTTCAAGAGTGTACACTCAACAATTTCTCTTAAATACAATATATAGGTGTTATTCAACCACAATCCTTCCTTGCCCTTGTTATATAATATGAATACAAGTGGTATATAAACACAATCATTTATTTTATTTTTAAACATTTTTAATAAAAAAAAAATATACCTTTTGTTTAATTTTTATCCTTATAAGAAAAGAAGCTAATTAATTATATTTTTAATATATCTATCTTTTAAAATTTTCTGTTTAAATTTAGTAAGAATAAAATTTAAGAGAATAAGTTATAATACATGACAATGAGGAGAGTAGTTTTATGTAGTACCCTTGGTTAAGCAAGATTTTATAAACTTGATCAGAATTGAATTTAAAGAGAAAACAAAGAACATGTTAAAGAAACAGAGTTTATGTGACATGAATACCAGTTTTAATGGATAAAACAATATTTTAAAGATAAACACTTATCTCCAACTAGACATAACCCTTGTTCTAACGTCTTGCAACACTAAACACTCCTTGTTGAGGGATACAGAGCTATACCAATAACTTATATACAGAGAACATCAAAATTTGCTCTGCTCTGTTTAATCTCTACAATTAGTTTAATCAATCTAATTATAGATTAGTTTTTTGCAATTGGTAATGCAACTCCTAAACCATAAATCACAGTTTTCTTTTTTATTTATAGTGAACCCTTAATTCAAAATGAAGTGATTGAATAAAGAAAGGTTATGAAAACAAGTGAGATAATTTATCATATAATAAACTTAAATCTTAATTAATAGTTAAATGTTCAAAGATTGAAAAAAAATATTGTTTATTGTTTTATATTTTTATGGTCAAAATTCATTTCTCTAATCTCTCACCCTCTGCAGGAGCAAAAGTATTACTTCACACTCTCCCTGTAAATATATACATAAATAGAATAAAAATTATAAATTAAATAACATTTGAATGAAAAAAAAAATAGAGTATTACATCGAACGTAAAATTTGTACGTGCATGCATGCACGGTAATATCTCCGTGTGAATTGGGGCTGTGGGCGCATATCGCACGTGCATATTCGAATAAAAACAAATAATGGTTAACGTAAACGAACCGATTCATGCACAGTTCATGCAGAAGAGTTCCAAGTAAAAATAATGATTTTCTTTTTCTATTTAATTAACAATTCAATTCAATTTAGTATTTATCATAATTGTAAATCATTGCTCAAAGCTTTAAGTATACAAAATATTTTAGACTGCAAGTGAAATTAGTGAGTAAATAACAGTGTAGAATTACTGGACAATAAAATAATAAATTGTTGAATTTGATATTTTATATAGATATTTTTAGAATAATCTTCACAGTTCTTTCTTTAATACCAGGTGAATATAACATTTATGCGTTAATTTGTTATGTGAGATTTAATTCCTGAACAATGACACATAATTTAAAATGATCAAAAAATATAATTATTTAATGATACAAAATTGCATGATCTAAAATTAAACAATAAAATAAGATTGTCTAATATAATATTATACATCGAACTCAAAAACAAAATTGTCTATTGTATATTATATTTAACTTTTTAGCACAATCTAAGACTAAATCAAAAAACACAATTTTTTAATACAAAATATCGCTCCAAATCTATACCAAGAAAAAAAATTATATAATATTACATTACGTACTAAATCGAAAAGTAAAATTGTTTAATATTATGTCATATTTAACTTCTGAACAGTGATATACAATCCGAGATTGAATCAGATAACAAAATTATGTAATGACACGTTACATTTAACTTTTGAAATGATAAGGTTAAAAATTTCTAACACACATTTTATTATTAAAATATATTAAAAAAACTAAATTATTTAATATTACATCACATACTAAATCGAAAAGTAAAATTGTTTAATATTACGTCACATCTAATCTCTCAACAGTGACACACAATCCAAGACTAAATGAGAAAACAAAAATATATAATAACACGTTACATCTAACTTCGGAATAATGATAAGGTTAAGAAATTCTGACACACATTTTATTATTAAAATGTTGAAAAAAAAAACAAATTGTTTAATATTACATCACATACTAAATAAAAAAGTAAGATTATTTAATATTATGTCACATCTAACTTCTGAACAGTGACACACAATCCAAGACTGAATAAGAAAACAAAATTATGTAATAACACGTTTCATCTAACTTCTGAATAATGATAAGGTTAAAATTTCTAACACACATTTTATTAAAATATATTAAAAAAATAAAATTGTCTTATATTACATCACATACTATATCGAAGAACAAAATTATTTAATGTTATGTCACATCTAACTTCTGAACAGTGACACACAGTCCAAGAGTGAATGAGAAAACAAAATTATATAATTACAAGTTTCATCTAACTTTTGAATAATGATAAGGTTAAAAATTTCTTACATACATTTTATTAAAATATATTAAAAAAACAAAATTGTCTTATATTACATCATATACTAAATCGAAGAACAAAATTATTTAATGTTATGTCACATCTAACTTCTGAACAGGGACACACAGTCCAAGATATAATTTTGTTTTCTGATTCAGTCTTGGATTGTGTGTCACTCTTCAGAAGTTAAATGTGACATAACATTAAATAATTTTGCTTTTTGATTTATTATATGATGTAATATTTAAAAAAAATATTTTTTTAAAACATCTTAATAATAGTGTGTCAAAAAATTTTAGTCTTATCATTATTCAAAAATTAGACGTAACGTGTCATTATATAATTTTGTTTTCTAATTCCTGAATATTAATAAGGTTAAAAATTTCTGACACACATTTCATTATTATAATATATTAAAAAAAATTGTCTTATATTACGTTACATACTAGATTAAAGAACAAAATTATTTAATGTTATGTCACATCTAATTTCTGAACCGTAACACACAATTCAAGATTGAATCAGAAAATAAACATACAGTCCAAGATTGAATCAGAAGACAAAATTGTTATATAATGACAGGTCAGATCTAACTTCTAAATAATGATAAGGTTAAAATTTCTGACACAGAGTTTATTATTAAAATATATTATTTTTCTTTTAAGAAAATCAAATCATTTCCATGATACTGAAAATGAGAATTTGCAGGGTTAAGCTTTTACAATTGCATAGCCCTTTAATACATAGTTTATTATATTCCATAGTCTCATTTTAATGATAAAGAAATTACCAGAACAATTTAAACTTGTAAACATATCAAAAGGGTAATACAAATTAAGCAAAGTAAACCACACTTAACATAAAAACTCACAGATAGTTTTATTACAAACCAGGAAATTAAAAACTGAGACACCAGGTGCATATTTCAAAGAAACAAAAGCAACACTTATAACGATAATACTCATAACTCTTATTTTCTTCTACTCTCCATACTTCAAAATAAACCATCATTTTAGATCTTGATAAACGGTTCAGGTGCATCTCAGATAACGCATACACTTTATTTCCTTTTTCTCACAATGTGCATGTTCATCTTCTAATGTGCCTGCCGTTGAAGCTTCTTCACCACTCACCAGGATGCACTCAGAGGCCTCTTCAGTTTCTTCAGTTTTTCATTCCTCTTTTGAGCCATTGTTGAGGGTGGTGTCTTCATGAACTCAGTTAACTGCATCAAAATATTATAATTATACAGAGATCTTAATTCAGTAAACCTGCAATATGTATTCAGAAAAATAGACTAAACTCAAAAACTGTCATTCAATTTCAAGGTTATCAGATATAGCAAATTTTTTAATTTACAATAATTATCTTAAAAATCATATTAATGATTGTTAAAAGTGCTTGACAACATTAGCTTAGTTGTCAAATACAACACTAATTATATTTGAAACATAATCACTTACTATTTTCTTTCTCTTCTCTTCATCTTCAGCCTGTTGCAGATGTAAAAGAATATAAAATATGTTAAACACCAAAAAACATTTAGAAAGAAAAAAAATAATAAGAACCCTCAATTTCAATATTGTCTACCAGAATATTTTTCAGACTCTCATTCTCGGTTTTGAGATTTCCCAGCTCTGCTTCAAGCTCCACAGTATATGCCTGCATCAGAAGATTTTGCATGTTAACTAGTAAACCATATCTAAAAAGACACGGTGAAAATGAACCAAAAAATTGATTATGGAAGATGAGAAAGGTAACATACTCTTTATGTTAGGGGATTAATAATTATCAAACATATGAATCTGATGTATATAACAAAAGAGAAGGTTACGATGACTACAAAACCTGTCTTCTTGCACGAGATCGTGCTGCAGATTCTCGATTCTTCAGCATTCTGCGCTGCCTTCTCTCTACTACCACTTCAGGAGGACCAGACATGATCCTCTTCTTACCCTTGTTGCTACTTGATTCAGCTATGTTTTGAGGATTCTCCACAGCAACATTTGCAGGAGGGAGATTCCTCATAACAAAGTGGTTATTCTGTGGCAGCATTTGAGGTGGTTCAAATCTAGCACAGGGCACATTGACATTAGATCCAGTAGTGCCTATTAATATATAGCTTGTGTTAAATGGCACATGAGTTGGGATGGTAGGGAAATGATTCTGAGGTAATATAGTAGTGAACAGTGTTGATTCAGTAACAACCCCAGCTTTTACCAGGAAATCCTCCAAAGTCATTTCTCCAAATGTGGATTCATTTTGGAGGGTTTCATTCCTGGCAAGAGTGGTGTTGTTGTTGTTTTCAGGTTCAGTGTTTTGTGGTTGGCTTTTCTGGATCTGAGACCAAACTTCTTCCGAAGTTTTCTTGCAATTTGGGGGAGGGACAGAGGTTGAGGCTGAGGCTGAGTTTGGCTGAGGAATGGTGGGTTCCGGTGCAACGCCTTTGTTCTTTTCAGCTTCATCGTAGGGTAGAGGAGGGTTCACTTGGATTTCATCGGTGTTCCAAATGCTGGCTATGAATTCATCCATGTTCATCGTTCCTGAGCTCTTTCCGTTCTTGCCACTGGCCTCGTCACTGAATTTTGCTGGTTCAGCTGAAAATGCAGTGGCACCTCTTGCTCTGATTGTTGGAAATTCAAGAATGCAGATTAAAAAAATCAGTTTTTGCCTCAGAAATCACCAGTAAAAAAATGACAGAGAGCTTGAAATGAAATGCATTAAAAAAAAATGACAGAAAACTTGAAATGCATATCAGAATTAAAAACTCATGGAAAATTGAAACGCATCGGTAGCTAACTTGAAAACAGCACATCTGGGTGAACCTTGAACTAACCCCAAGATCCCCAAAAGATAAAAACCAAAATTCTCATCATTTATCAGAAAACTCAGATTATGCAATCGATGTGCTGAACTGGGAGTGTACCAGTTGCATGCAACATGCAATCATGCATCTGAGTATGATCGAAATGATAGAAGCCGATTAAGGGCAAGAACAGAAGCAAAATGATGCAATGCAGAAGAAAGAGAAAAAATTGAAGCAAAGGGTAGCTGAGTACCAAGAGAAGGAAGAGACTGAATTATGAAAAATGAGGAAGATGTGAGGAGTTAATATAGGCGATGAGTAAAGGAAGAAGAAGAACAAGGTGAAATAGAGGAAGAGATTAAAGAGAATGGTAGAAATGGTTTCACTGGATCGAGACAAGGCTTTAACTGCCATTGGTATCATTTTAACACAATATTTGTTTCACTCAGTTTCTGGCTTTACTTTATCATTGACACGTTCTGCGAAATCAACCGTTTTCACCTTACCACAACAAAATTATTTCGTTTATTTTCATTTTAAAGCATCTACCTCTTCGATGTTCCTTGTCCTGTTTCTTGTTCGGTGCGTAAAGATAATACTATTATTATTATTATTTAATAAATGAATGTTATTTCAAGATTTTTTTTTTCGATAAAATTTAAGAGTGTTGTTTTTAGAGAGAGAAAATTATTAATTGAGGTTTCACTTTTTCAATTGGTTAATACAGAAAAGTAAATTAAAGTCCGAGAAAAGTCATGGAACCACCAACCCTTTTTCCCTTCTTCTCACACAATTTGGTTGAAGTTTAAATATAATTTGTATAGATGATTATGATTTGATTTTACTTTTTACAAAAGAAATTATCTTTCTAGAATAGGGAATTTTATTTTTATTCTTTTGTAAAATAAATAAATTTTAATTTCAATTTCTAGACTTTTTTTAAATTTTAATTCTAGTATTCATTTGAAGAAGTATAAATGAAATTTATTTTAGATATTTTTTAAGTATTGTATTGCAAATTACGATACTAGTGGGTGTTATTTAAAAGTATGAGTTAACTTTTTATTCATTCATAAGAACTAATTATTGCTATGCAATGTTATTAATAGAAATAATTAATTTTCATTTTAGAAGAAAAGAATATTTTTTTTTACAAAATCAATGCAAATTTGATGGATAGTTTGCTGAAAGTTGTGGTATTGATCTTTGAAAATAATTGTGTGATGGGATCTTTCATTACAACAATTACCGTAAGTATAATAATTACCTAATTATGAAATCATAATTGTTTAACCGTGATAACTAGAAACAGGTTTCTTTTATATATATTACATTGTATCTTAAAAACTAAACAATATTCAAAATTAATATCTCTCATTATCAAGTTACTTTGCATCTATACAGTACCATCATATACAATCATAATAATTTAAAAATAAAATGATATACATAATTTTGTTTTAACTTTTTCTATTCACTTATTTGATTTGGATTATTTTTCTATTCATCTTTCAATAATTAAAATAATATAGCTGTAAAAATGAAAAGAGAATGGGGAAACCATGAAAAACAACAAACCTGTTTAAAAAGTAATAAAGACAAAAGAAGGGAAGAAAAATACAACATATTCTCATTATTATTTTTTTTTCCTTTTCTAACTTGTAATTAAAATAATACTTGAATTATTCCCAACAATCTCCTATCAATTTTAAGGGTTGAATTTCCAACAAACACTTAAAAATTACCCAAAATTAAAATATTTTATAAAAAAATTTAAGGGTTAAATAGTTTAGAATTCTTAAATTTAGACATAAAATTAAAATCCTTCTTTACTTTAAACTTTGATATATTTTGGTTTCAAATATTAAAAATGAATTGATAAAGTATTTTTACAACCTAATCTAACAACGTTAAATTTCTTTCACGCAATAGACAATATTTTATATTAATATTTGAGTATGAATATGTCAATCAATATAAACAGTTGTGTCATCAATATAAAATATGAAATATCCTTCTATACGTAAAAAAAAAGTAACTCAATTCAATTAAAAGAAATATCTTTATTCATTTTAAAGTTAGAGATCAAATTAAATTAATATCAAAGTTTGAATTAATATTAAAGTTTGAGACAAACAAAATTTTAGTTTAATACATTTTTTTTTTCAAAAAGTAGTCATGCATTCCTGATCATAAAATGAGTTCAATGTAAGAAATGGTAGGGATGGAGTTCGATCAGTAAAATAAGATTGTAAGTTAAACTAACAAAGATTATTATTTTTTTTTAAAAGTACATAATAAAAATTTTAATATATTTTTTACTTTTAGTTATTTAAAAAAAAATTATTACTGCGACTTGGACCATCAGTGGCTTCTCAATTATTATTTTTCTTCTTACTAATAAGTTTGATTTTTTTTAGAAAAAAAATAATTTAAAAAATTGTGTGATGTAACTTATCTCTAAGGAGAAGAAAAACTCAAAACAAACTCTGATTACTTTCCTGCTAACAATCACTACCACAGTGTCGAATTTGTGGTCACACTTCAGTGCTTCACTCTTCTCAATGAACTCTTATGTTTGTTAGTGCCTCACATATTACCCCCACCACACAATCAATCTTCCAATATCTACTTTTCACCACTTCGCTATTACAGTTTTACAATCTAAGTCTTTCAATTTTTCTTCATATCACAAACCCTAATATTCTTCTACATAAACTTTGTCTTTTCTATCTTTATATTATGTATATAAAATATAAAAAAAACAAAAAACCTTACTAGGATTACATCATGAAGAGAGTTGACTATATAATTGCCTGTTGAGGTTGTTTTATTTCCCTTAGATTTTGCAATCTAAATTAGATTTGTGAGCTGTAGAGCATTGATTTTGCAATCTGAAATAGATTTGTGAGCGGTAGAGGCTTGTTTGGATATTTATTTTTGGATTAAATATGTTTTTAATTTTTGAACTTTGACACAAAATTAAAATTCATTTTTGTCTAAAACTTTTATATATTTTGATTTTCATAAATTTATCTAAAACGGTGTAAATAACTTAAATTTGACATAAAATAAAACGTGTTTGACATGTTAAAAAATTTAACATAACTAAATTAAGGATTAAATATATTTTTGGTCCCTTAACTTTCAGTAAATTTTGAAATTAGTTAATTTCAAAATTTTGGACCAATTTAATACTTCATCTTTCGAAATACATGAATTTAGTCCTTTTAATCAATTTTTTTAAAGTTTAGTTGACATTTCAAACGCGTTTCATAATAATATTTGACTTAATATTAAAGTAAAAATATGTCATACAATATAAACAACTCAAATACAATCCTGACATGCGTACGAAATATCAAATAAACCTAAAAAAATTGATTAAAAGGACTAAATTCACGTATTTCAAAATATAAAGAACTAAATTGGTCCAAAGTTTCAAAATAGACTAATTTCAAGATTCACTGAAAGTTAAGAGACCAAAAACATATTTAACCCTTAAGTTAATAAGATTATATTTATTCACTTTTAAAATTTGGTAATGACTAATTTTAATTTCCGCATCAAAAATCAGAATTAAAAACATATTTAACTTTTTTGTATTTGTTGGCTTTATAGTATTAGGAGAGGAAATTTCTTTCCACACCCCCATAATAGGAGTGGGTGAGTGTCTTCTCAAAAATTGGGTTAGTATTTTCCGAAAAAGAATGTTTCCAGAATTGATGTAGTGTGTTTTGGAAAATAAATTTTGGAATGATGAGCTGCAGAGAGAAATCTGATAGGGTGCAGGATGAAACTTAGCAGGAGGGTTGTTGCAGTTAGGCCCATTTTTTTGTTAGTGGCCCGTGATTGTTCTTCCTGTGTTACATCAGTTCATGAAAAATTAGATTTGTGAGATGATATAAGAAATTATAATTTTTTGACTAATATTGTTCTAAAATAGCCCAGGAAACCTTGTAGGAAGTTAAAATATATTACATCATCTAATAGAATAGCATTTCAACTCCTAACCTCAAGCTTAATTATGTTTCACTTAATCATTAAGACATATTAATTAGACTAGTAATATTAGGATTATATTTTCCTTTTACATACTTTCAAGTGTAAGAAAATTAAATCACATAACAATGAATATACATAATATTTTATTTATTAATTGAATTGATTTTTTATTTGTTAAATCATTTGATCTCATAAAAAGTTTCTTAATTATTATTAATTATTATTATTTATAATTATATATGGCTTTCTATTTAATGTTAGTATTTTGTTTTTACTATCAATGTTTGTTGGGGTTTCATTATTCATGGCTTGATATTTGTTTTGTTGAGTAAGAAAAACTTTTGTGATCTAGAACCGAAACAAAATATATAGTGAAACTTCTATTTAGTAATAAATTTTTACTCATGTTGTGAAAGTAAATTTGCTTACTAAGTGCTCAAAGAATTGACAATTAATAAGAAAAATTAAGTTCATATAAAAGTGGTAAAATGGGACATCTTGATCCGGCCCACCACAACAAAATGGACTATAATTTGTGATCCATGCACCAAAGGATGGGCCGGCATATTGGCCTGCCAATTTTTTTCTTAATTTCTATTTTGATTTTTTTTAATCTTTAACTTTTAAAATTGTTTATATATATATATATATATATATATATATATATATAACATATTTAATCATATAATTATCTTTTATATTGATAATTAATTAATTAATATTTTTTTTAATTAGATAAATTAAAATAATCATTATATTGTGTTAAATTTTTATATTATAATTAATAATTGAAATTTAATTTATAAGTATTAGTGATTTAAGTTATAATATATTACATGTTTATAGTTTTCAAGAAACATAATATAGAAGAATTAATCTTTATTTTAGTTTTAATTAAAAAAAATGGTTAGTCTACTTGCCATGTTCAAATTGGTTTGACACATTGATACAAAACATATTAGTATATTGAAAATTTCAACATGGTATATCCTGTTTTTGACCTTCACCCAAGGTTGCATCCCACTTTGTCAACTCAAGATTCATACTACTAAAAAAATAGAATTTAGTTTTAGTAAAATTAAGGGTTTATTTAGCTTTAAATTAAAGAGAAATTAAGTAATAATATATATGAGAGTGAGGTTAAAAAAAATAATTCTAACAATAATATGGCATATAATTCATTATCTATTCTTCTATCTAAATGTGATAAAAATCAAAAAGTTTTTTTTTTCTTAACTTTTATTACTTTAAACATCAATACAATATCTAAATTAATTATCGATTTAATTATTATAATGTATTATACAATTTCTTTAAATAGCAATAACTATTTATTATTTAATACGGCAAAACTACAGGAATAAGATTCTCACCTAGCATAAACATTTATATTTTGTTTTTGTATTTCAGCTAGAAGAATTTGTGTTAACTTGAAATGATGTTTAAATATTTTCATTTGCTCCTTACCTATTTGAATTTAGATAAACTTTTCACGCACCTCCATGGAGTGTGAGCAAATTCTAAAAAACGGTTTTTTTACATGTATAGTGCAATTTCGTTTCAAAATTACTAAAATGATGCAAATTTTGAAACAATTTCAAGTAAGGGTAAATCATATGAAGTTATGATGGCTTTGTTATAAAGAAGTTGTGTTAGTCAAAGATAATTTTAATTAGAATAAACTGAAATCATGACAAATTTTATTTATAAAAAGTAAAGTCGTGTCATCGACATATGACTTTGATTAAGAAGTCGTTCTAAGATGAGAAGATTTTAGTATCAGATTACAAATAAAGAAGTCGTCCCTAAATGGAGAAAGTTCTATTGAATTCAGAAAATGAAGAAGTCATTCAAAAATGGAGAGACTTCAGAAAATGAAGAAGTTGTCCAACATGGATAGACTTCAATGTTAAAGAAGTCGTCCCACCATGAAGAGACTTCAGGGTTGAATTTGTAACACAAGTCGTCCCATTGTGGCATGACTTTAGTGTAATGTTTTATGTGTTTTTTTACAAAGGTGGTATCTTGCGCCATATCTAAGGCATCATACCCTTACAAAATTGTCGCTTTAATTGAAAAAACCCAGTACCAACTAAATCCTAGACAACTAAAATATTTCTATAGTTTGATTGGGTCATGCGACAATTTGGATTTCGCCAAACTATTCCTATCGACCCTTTAAATTTTGATCAACTACATAGAGAATGTATGAGAGGCAGAACAAAAAGATATTGGCCTTAATACCATGCGACATGAATAGTAATGTGGAACGATGTAAGTGACTTACCTAAAAAAATATTTAAATTTTATTCGTATTAACCTACACATCCTTTAACACAAAAGTCATTCCATTATTTTATTTGCACTAAAGTTGTGCCATTATAACAACTTCATTTCACAAATAACATTGAAGTTGTGTCAATATAATACGACTTCTTCATTTGCATTAGTGAAGTCGTTTTCATTTCAACTAAAGTCTTGCCATTGTGGTACAACTTCTTAATGTCTTCTTCAACACTACGGTCTCTCCATATTGGAACACTTCTTCATTTCGTGAAGTCTCTCCATTTTGGGATGACTTCTTCAGTTTTCAAATTTACAAAAGTCTTTCTATTTTGGAATGACATCTTTATTTGTAATTTGACATTGAAATCATGTGATGATGACACGACTTCACTTTTTATAGAGTAATCTTATCAATTTGTCACGATTTCATTTCATTTTAATTGAAGTTGTTATTAAGTGATATGACTTTTTGTAATGAAGTTGTCCTAGTTTCCCAAAATTTTCCCTTGCTTTTTTTTATTTTTTTTATTTTTGCACCACTTTAGTAATTTTGAAATGAAATTATTCAAAATTTGCCCCACTTTAGTAATTTTGAAATGAAATTACGCCACATATGTTAAAATAAATCCTTAAAAGCAGTTGTTTGAATGTATATTTGCGGGAATCGCTTACACATCTCAAGTATTTACAATGAGTATTCCTAAAATATAGTCATATCCATTCAATTAAGTATGCATTACTCACTGGGCATTTGTATGGAAATATCGAAAATAGTTTATAAAAATATATTAGTTAATCCAGTTTAGTCTAAGTTTTAAATATATATTAATTTTTGTAGTCCAACTTGGTCTGGTGTTGGACCAATAATCCATTTTAGTTTTTTTTTAAATCTTAAATTTAAATCACATTAATAAAATTAATTTTAATTTTTAAATTAAGTGATTTAATGTATATAACACATATTATTTATTTTTTTAATATAACTACTAATTAAAATCACATAATTATTTCCCTAAAAGCCATTCCATCCTAAGCCCAATGAGTTGTGTGTTAAACAACTTGATTCAATTTAAGTCATTAAGTCATATTTTTTCTGATCCAGCCCAGTTTGTGGACTTATTATATTTTCAACACCTCTATATGTATAAAGGTTGTTTCTTTCTGAACTCTATCAATTTCTTTTACCACATCAAAGTTTCCGAAAAAAAAAATATCAGAATAAGAGTGGGTGAGTACGTTTAGAAAAAATATTTCTGGAATTGATTTAGTGCGTGTCAAAAAATAAAATCTGAAATGATGGTGCAGGAAGATATTTGATGGGTGCAGGAAGAAAAAGTCATATATAAATACATTTTAAATAGTATTAGTTTTATAGTAAAGTACAATAAATAAAAATGTAGCGTTTTATTGAAAAGATTAAAAATTATACTTTTATAATAATTCTTCCTTATTCTCATTTCATATTCATGTCACACAATACTACTCCCTAAAGTTCAAATTGTAACGTTCCATTTAATTTATAAAAGCAATTAAAGGAAACGCTAGATAGTAAAATAACGCAATCCTGGGGTCTTAACGTCATCCATACAAAACTAGGCACACCACGATGCCAACGGGATACAGTTGAAAGGTCAACAGATGAAGTAGTTTACTAAGTATAAATAGTACATAGGCCCAAGCTCTAAAGAAAACCCATCAAGAAATAAAATCCAGTCAACGCGGACTATGCAGCAGACCTATCACCACCCTGTTGTCCGCGGGTGTTCCTCACATATGCTCACACCAACGAGTTGATGATCATCGCAAGAGAGAGTACCACACAGCAGAACACACAACAAAAGTAGGGTAAGCTAAAACACAAAAGATTTCATCCATTCAATCAGATATAATTTCACAATATCATGCACTCGATTCAACCAAGCATGTTATGACTTGTCAAGCAATACACTACGACTCGACTCGACTCATCTGGATACATATAACTTGGTCGGATTCAGTGGATGCTTGCACTTGTGGTGGATACCTCTGCTCACCCCCGAGCTATGTGTTACAAGTGTTACAATAAATCAATTTCCCTCACCACAAGGTTAGCCCTTAGTGAATTTTAGACTTCTTGCTACTCTCACCACAGGAGCCAGTCCGCTCTAGGTGAGACTAACTGACTCCTTAGAGTGTCAGGATGCAACCTTACCTTGAATCCTTACCTAGTTATACATATGGAGCACCACCATTGACACCCACTAACAGGGGCCATGGAATTACGTCCCGACCACTGAAGCGCAACCCCGGAGGTCTCACCTAGAGACCCCAAGGAATTACACGCTGACACAGACTAACAATCATAAATCAACAGTATGAGAACATTAAACCATGTTTGCAATTTCATACCAACCCTTGGAATTAATTCCTCATACGTATCACATTTTGAATCCATACCATTGGTCATCGCCACCCCATGAGTCTAGGTCCTCATCTCATATCAATAACATGTTACTTTAATTCCAATCCACTCATTCATTTCACATGCCAAGTTCCCACAATATCCATCATTCACCATTCATGAATCATGTCACGCATACATAACAATCCCCTAGGCATATATATATCCTCATATGTACATGTATCTCATCATAACAATCATACCCAAACAATTCCAATCATCCGAGAGTAATCACGCAATCAAACACAACATTGTCTCGCCCAACCCCTCGCTCAGGCGAGTCCCTTTCGCCTAGGCGTTGGCTCGACAAAGCACCAAGAGAGCAACGCGAGATCTCGCTTAGGCGAGACCCCTCTCGCCTGGGCGAGATGCTCGCTCGCTCAAAAATAATGAGCAGGTCGCCTGGGCGACCTCTCGCGTAAAAGGGCTTGGGCGAGCCCCTGCTCATCTCACCTAGGTGAGACTGGCTCGCTTGGGCGGGATTTGCAGGTCTCGCCACTGTTTTCCTGCAACAGTGACACCCACCACTCCAAACAACATATTTATGCGTTCCAAACCAACATAGCATCATACCACCCACACAAAACTGAAACAACAGCTAAACAACATGGAACAATAGAATATATGAGAAGGGCCTTAGCTTCCCTACCTGGAAAAAGGCCAACAGTTGGGTTCCTGGTGCGAACAGGAAACGCAGTAGCTCCCAAGGCAACTTAGTGAACTGGAAAACACAAGGATAAAGTGGCACGAAGTACTTAGTACGGCTCTAGACAGAACTCGAAGCAACTGAGCTAAGAACAAGAAGGTGTGGGAGGGGATACAACTTACATGGAACGAACTGGCTCGAACGGACGTGACGGGGCTTCAAGGCTGAACCCTAGCGGAGTGACTTCTGCGGCTCTAAGCACCAAGAGAGTGGGTTCTGAAAGTGCACAATGAAACAGTTAGGGCAAACTTAGGGTGATTTTATCCTTTGGGCCAGCCCCTAGGCCCAACAGCTTAAAAGCAACCCTTAGAACTTTAGGGCAGAAAATTGGGTTTTACACAAATAGTTTCATTGATACTCTCTTAACACATTCATTATGAAAAAAATTAGCTTGGTCCTAAAAGGTTAAAATTAAAAATTTGGTTTTTATACATGCAAATCTTTTCCTCCTCTTAAGATCTTTTCCTCCTCTTAAGAAATAACAATAGTCCCAAAAGAGGGAAAGCAAAATTTAAGATATCAGTGAAGATGAATGAAAATACTCGAAAGGGGTAAAAATTCTTGAAATTGCTAATTTGATAAACTAGATCTGAAGGAAATTATTTTCAGACATGACGAGAAGGTCATTATCATATTTAGAAATTTTATTTGTTTATTTTGTTAAAATCTTACACATTCTAATTTTTTATTACGATCCATCTTTCAGTCATATCAAAGAATTTCATTTCATTTTTGCATTATAAACTTATGCCTTTTTATGTCTTTATCATCGACAACAGAATCCTATTACAGGTTAGCCCTTTAACATGACCGAGGAAACAAAATAATTTTTGTACACTCCAATAAGCAGAATCATTTGTGCTCACTCATGTGTCTTTTAATGATGTTTAATCTATAATAGGGGTGTGGCAGAGGCAAAGCATTTTATGATTATGGTCAACGATGAACTTGGTACCAACCAGTCACACTGCTTTTATCCTATGCCTATAACATGTTCGACAATTGGTACACTGGCATGTTTGTGGGATAACAAACTCAAATATTCCTTCATCTGCTCATAAAATTTACTTGTATGGACCAGACCATGGTCTATACAATAGAGCCATGGTTTACTCCACACACTGCATCTTATTCTGAAATATCTGGTGAGAGTACAAGTGCTCTTATAATAGACTCACATTCATTTTTCTTGAAGAGAAACAAATGTCCTGCATGAGGAAGCTCATGATAAAGAATCCATGGTAATTTCTGAGAGATGTAACGGTTCAGTGTGTAGGGAATGATCCTATCTTCAAAGCCTTGCCATATGTGGACTGAACCATTGTTATCAGGGAAAGGATTTTCTATCTCTGTGGGGCCAAATTCCCACTCTCCAAAAGCACTCATTATGTCTCGGTGTAAAGATTCATATTCACCTTGCTGAGCTATCCTCTCCTGCATGTTAAGACACAAAACTGATAAACTAATTGTGTGCATCATGCATGAATGAATTTTTACATGTTGTCTTCTGTGAATATGAATGTGAAGATTAAGTGAGAGATGAAAAATGCAGGTACTACCTGAGCAGTGTTTGGGAGTTCTGACAAGGTCTTCACTATTTCTACATCATCAGGAGACAACATATTTGTCAAAGTTAATGAAGGGAACCATTTTTGTGTCATCCACCAATGGAACAACCAAGGGGCGTAATGTGCAACTCGAAAAGTCCATTGGTCTGACCGAGGTAGCATCTGAAATGCCTCTCTCAGAAGATTATCAGGAAAAGAAGGCCACCAATAGCTTATAAATGGAGCCACCAAAGCTGCTCCTGATAATCTGCCAAAGGAGTTCAAGATAACTCTATGAAGATCCTTTGTTACATCTTGATAGTGTAAAAATCATTGATCCTGTGCAAGAATGGAAAACATGAAAACCAAAATGAAGATACAAGTAAGTAATTAACATGCCTGTGTGGAATGTATTTTAGGCAGCTCCAAACAGAGTAACCTCCCATTGACATTCCAATTATGTAGAATTTATCACCAATCTCCAATTTATCAGCCAGTTCTTGAATATCATAAGCTTCACTCTTCACAGAACGTGATGAATATGGGTCACTTTCACCATAACCAGCCCTGTCGAAGTGGAGGAAATATATCCCAAGCTCTTCAATAAGTTCCTGCACACAACCAAACCCAACTAGTTTAACATTTATTAATCTATATTTATACACCTACCACTCCAGGAGTGTGACAGTATAAAAGAAGAGGAAGTAAGTAGCTGAAACATACTTGAGAAAATGGTAAAGTTGTGTCTTTGAAACTGTTATATCCATGAATGACAATGATCTTGTACCTAGCTTCTCCCTTAGGAACACCAAATTCTCTGTAGGCCAAATGCCTCCCATCACTGAGCTTCACTCTGGGTGAAGTAACTTGAGGACCACCAATGGATCCACAGGTTTTAGGAGCTGGGGGTTTTATGGCCTGATAAACCAACCCACTGAGAATCACCACCAGTGCCACTGCTATTGGAATCACCATTGCTCTGCAACATCAAACTTATTATCCACTACTTTCGTAACAATTTTAAAATGGGAAGAAACAAGAAGCAGAGTTGTGCCTCTTCTTTGCTTCCAATAACACAGTCAATCAGTTAATCAATAACATTCTCCAAGAACAGTAAAAGAATAGAAAACAGAACCAGAGCAGACTCTTCTTCATGAAACTTACCATCCACAAACAAAACTTCTCTGAAAATAATTAATCATTACTACCAAGTTTATTTCATAATAACCGGTTTAAAAGACAGAATGCAAATAATTTCTAATTGATTAAAAGTATATAAAATCTGATCTTATCAACTTTTCAAGCAACCAAATTGCTCTTACCTCTGATTACTAAAATATAATCCAGTCGGAAACAGAGAGAAGGGTAGTTATTATTATTAGAGGTGTGATAAGAATGCATGCAGTATTCTATAACTCAAATCTTTTCATCAATACAGTTTATTTCTTGGTTAAAATTTATTAAAAATTACCAAAAAAGTTGTGATTTTTAATATTTTTAAGAATTAACATGTATAAACGAACAACTCTTGCATCAATTTTTTGTTAAGAATATAAACATTGGGATTCCTTGATTCAGATATAATGACATATGTCATGTGCAGCAGAAGCAGAGCAGTGGGTAATGCATTGCAGAGTGATGGTCCCTCTCATATACGTCAAAAAAGAATTACGTGGAAAAAACACGTTATCTACACTCTCCAAACACACCCTAAGAAATATTTTCATATTCCAATTCTAATATTCCTCACCGTTTTATTACTATTTCTCTTATTCTACTAAATAAGAAATAAATAAATAAATAAATCTAAAATAACGTTTCCCAGAAATTCAGAAAACGTTAACTCACTTGGACAACTTCATGTTCTTAAAAGACACGAGTCCAAACTCCTAAACCCAAACGGTTCCTCTCTTCACAACATAAACACGTGAAGGAGTAACATTTACGCGGCCACGAGACTGCCACGTGGCAACCAATTAGACTTGTTTCAGAATATTATCTTTAATTAATTAACTAATTAATTAACACAGATTAAATCCGAGAACTGGAAATGGAAGCAGATGAACTGAGAGGGGTGTTCTTCCATTCCATATTTATAATTTGAACTGAAAAACGAAAATTTAACACAAAATTGATTTGACAGACGGTGGAACAAGGTTTGAAACAAGAGGGGAATAAGAAAGATAAAAAAAAAGGAAAGAAGAGTCTCACCTGCAGAGAATGAGGTGTCGATCTTATGAATCTGCAAAAGATGTCTGTTTCTTCTATTTCTTTACAGTGTCATGTCTTCTTCAACCAAAACTCACTCATATAAAGAGTTCAAAAGCTATGTCTGACCATGACGTCACTCTCACAAACTATAATCCTTTTTTTTCTTTTTCAATATTTGTTTCTCTTAATTACCTTCTCCATCTTGGGTCAGGTTTTCGCATCTGGTCTATATAAAATTGCAGCTTTTTTTCTTTAAAGTTTATTAAAAAAATAATAATAATAATTTGGTTCTTAACTTTTCCTTAAAAATTGAAATTAGTTATTTTTTAAAATTTTGATTCAATTTACTCTTTTAATTTTATGAATGTTTCAATTTAAATTTTTTAATAAAATTTTGTTAAATTTATTTAATGTTTCGAACGTGTTTCAATCCAGTTTCTTAGCTATTATTGAAACGAAGATGTGTCAAGCGAAGTAAACAACTCAAATATTCTCATGACAACGTTTAAAATATTAAATAAACTTAACAAAAATAGTTTAAAATGATTAAATTCAAATATTTCTAAAATGATTAGTTCTTTCATCATCATCATCATTTCATACATCAATATTCACATGCATATTTATCCATAAATTTATCAACCATTCCATAAACAACATTTACACATCAATTATATTGACTATTAAAGCCATAAACACAAATATACTAATCAATGAAGTTAAAAAGAATACAGAACTAACAGTGAAACTGGTGCTCAATGACATTATTTGAGCACTCAACGCCAAAGTCTTCACAAAAGTTGGTGCTCAGCGATACCATTAAGGTGCTCAACAACAAAGCATTCGCAAAAGATGGCACTCAATAGTTCAACCTGCCACTTAACATCCTAGAGCTAAAATGATCCTAAACCTGCACAACGAGACTGGCACTCAACGGTACATCTTGCCGCTCAACGTCCTAGAGCTAAAATGATCCTAAACCTGCACAACGAGGCTGGCGCTCAATGTTAGTCTGCCACTGCTCAACACTATATCAGATATCAGCAAATCCATTTTGTGATTTTGAAGGAACTTAGACCTGTTCAGTTGCTCAAATTGGTACTCCTCTCTCAGTACATTGGTTAAAAACAATTTTAAGACATGGGAGATTGTACCAATTTGCTCAATTTCTTAGATTTAAATTCTCCCAAATAACACAAAATCAAACAAAATCACTCAAGTATGAATCAATAATCCAAAACATACTACATTACATCAAACAAACACACTACACTAGATTCATTAGAAACAATCAATTTTGATCCCAAATGCATTAGAGTAACAACATGAAAAATATCAAATTGATAAAACTCACACAACACATATTCAAGACTAGCTTCCTTGACCTGACTAAGCAACTCATAAGATCCTAATCGGTGAAACTCCTCCCATCTCGCAAGGTACCCCTTTCTAAGTATAAAGACATTAGTAAGTAGAGATTCAAGAAAAGCCTCACAAGGTCGAATGCAAGCAGGAAAACCTCACATGTAATCAAGGTTAATCGAAGAAGACAAGAAAAGGGCAAAAAAATGACTTACCCTCAACGAAAAAATTGATCGGTCCAAATTGAAAAGTTCATCGCGAGGATCAATGCTAAGGTCTTGACTCTTTAATCAGATTAGCAAAGAGAAACAACTCTTGTAAAGAAGTCATAAAACTCTAGAAAAGTAATTTGTAGAAAGATAATATGTTTTAAAATAATGAAACTCTTTTATGACAATACTATTTATACTTAACCCTTTTAATATTAAAATAACTTAGTCTCTTTATTTTTAAACCATTAACAATTATAAAATGACATTTTCTAGATCTACATATATTCAATAAATAGTTCTAATTTAATATTTAAAACTAAATAAAATAAATATACTAAATTTGATTATTTTAATATTAAAATAACCGTCTCTCACTATTTTTAAACTATTATCAATAATAAAATGACATTTTCTAAATCTTTATATCTTCAGTAAATAGTTCTAATTTAATATTTAAAACTAAATAAATAAATTTATTAAATTGATTATTTAATAATAATGATTTATTCAATTGAAAATAGTTATAATTTTAAAAAAATAATAAAATTAAAGAGTAAAAAATAGAAGAAAAAGAACGGGATAATGTTATTTCAATTGTTTTTTGTGGCTACATTTATGAATTTGGATTCTCTGTTGGATTTTGTTTGTATTGTTCTTTTACTGTGCCTTCGTAATACACTGATTACCACTAATCTTGACATTTTAAAATATATTAAAAACATATTTAAAATATCAATATAGTGTATTTTTAATGCTCAACAAAAGACAACACAAAAAACCAATAAAAAATCTGGAGTCTACATTTATTGATTGGGTAATTGGCCAACCCAATCCAACTTACTTCATTGCATTGAGTTTTATTTATGATTAGATTAAATTAGGGTGGCAAAATGACTTGGTCCAATGGGTTAGCTCATCAGTCTGTATAAAAAGGATGGGTTAGGTTAAAAATTTCAACCCGACAGCCTGTTTTGGTCCATCCTGTCCAATCTGCCAATTTAATGGGCCAAAATTCGGATCAGTTTGTCTTAGTTCATTTTTAAAAAAACAAAATAAAAATAATTAAAAAGATTAATTTTTTATTTTAAAATGTGTAAATATATAATAATATTATAATATAAATCATTAATACCTATAAATTAAGTCTCAACTATTAGTTATAATTGAATAATTTAATACGTAAATAAATTTATCTATTTAAAAACATTACTAATTAATAAAAAGTTTAAAAATATTTTATTTGATCAAATATGTTTTTAATATTAATTTTATATGTATATATAAACAATTTTTTTAAAATAACAAAATTGAAAAAATTGAAAACAAGTTAAAAAAGTTAAAAAAAGAAAAAGAAAAAAACTGATGAATTAGCCCAACTCAAAAACCATAAACGAACTGGGTCAAAGCGGATCGAATTGCGAATTTCGCCACCCCTAAATTAAATTCAATCCAATTCAAATTAACTTTTATATAAGTCAGAGGATACGTTTAGCGTAAATGATATTATACTCATTTATAAATGTGTTATAAGCACATTAAGTATGTTTTTTTTTATCTCTTAAATTAGTTTGGTATAAACTTGTTATAATTTTACTTATTATTTACTTTAATTGTTTATATAATTTATTTTAAAGTTTGTATTATTTTTCAATTAGATTAATATTTTGAAAATACATAATTTTAGAAGAAATTCAAAATTAACTGAATTGATTAAGTATAAATTTGATTGACTTGAGTTTAACCTAAAAAGAAGTATAAAAAACCAAATTTGAATATACAACCCAATATTATTTGAATGTGTTGGATAATGGATTCGTCCCGATCTTATACGACCGTACTCAACCATCCAATAAACACCCTAGACAAGTTGATAAAATAAGAAATATTTAAAAAAATTTAATAGAAAAAAGTTAGCCACAAATTTTAGAAGTAGGTTTAAATAACTTTCTTTATATATTTGTTATAAATTAAAATCAATTTATTTATAGATTGAAAATGAGCTCTTAGAAAAAAAGTTTATTCAAGAAAACTTTTACATTAACCCATGTATAAATAAATTTTAACTTTTGAAAATGTTTAATTTTTTTATATTTTAAAATGTCCATGAAAAATCTATATTAAGGAGAACTTATAAATTATAACATTATTTTACTCTTTTAATTATTATCTTTTCTATTCTTTCAACAATTCACCTGTTTTCATGTCTCTGGTCCCTATGTTTTCAATAATATAAAATTAGTTTGAAGTTATTTATTAACCATTGATTTGTATTTAACGATGTATAACCATTTTTACTTGTACCCAGTCTGATTTTAAATATATTATCTCACGTCTTATTTTCAATAATAAACAAAAACCAGCGAAAAAAATAATCTAATTTGTGACATTGCAGAAGCAATGATGCTAAGTATGTATTATGTTCACTGGTAATTTGTGCAGGAAGATTAAATTCACCAACCAACCACCAATAATTTGACTGATATATTCAGATAATAAATTTTTATAATGTTTTTAATAACGTTATTTCGATCTCTTTTTATTTTTTATTTCTTTTGTAATTCCTTCAAATATTCTATTTCTTAAGTTTAAGTATCTAGTATCATTATTTCTTTATTACATTAACTACTATTCCACTGTTAACAAATTATTCAAATTTATCTTTTAATAATAAGTTGATGCAATTTGATTATTTGATTTTTTTAATAAGTAATATAATTTTGTACCCTCTGTCTAAATTAATTTGATTAATTAATTTTTTTAATAAGAAAATTGCTGTACACAAATAGCAACAATCTTTTAACTGGAGTTAAAATATTTCACCATTAATTAGCATAATCCTTTTAAGTCAGTTTGGATAGAAAAGAATAATTGGAATAATTAAAAAAAAATCAAATTAAACTGCTTATTAATTATGGAACAAAATAAATAATCATGATGTGTATATGAATAGTTTTACTTGAGATTAAATTTAAATAAAGTAAAAAATGTTTAATAAAAAGAATATGCCTATTATATCTTTATGTCATTTTCTTTTTCCTAATTAGATCAGTATGTTGATAAAAATAATGAAAATGATGAATTCTGTACTGGCATCATTGTGTGGTTGACAATTCTACAACATTACATAATCATCCTGTTAGATGTGGCAACTGAACAATATTTGATGTTTCGGTTGAGAAATTGTCCAAACTATATATACATTATGGTACCTATATATAACAAAATTACCAATAATTTCTGCAGGAACAACTACCTTTACTAAAATGATGAAAACGGTTTTGATCTCTGACTATAATTTGACGTTTGTAGATTTTCGAAACCAGTTGCATGAACGTGTGACAATCACAACAAATTCTTAAATTCTTCACTATATGAATGGGAACACCCTCTGGCACACTTGACAGTGCAAAAGCAAGAGCCAATTTTTCACTGTGAAGAATTAGTTGGCTCTCTTTTTCACACTCTTCAATGTCCAGAAAAACCTCATCAAGATCAGGTTCATATCCCTCTGATTTCAGCTTATACACAACCTCCTCTAACTTCAGCAAAACACTTTGGTTATATCCCTCATTCAAGGCCTTCCCCACAAGGAACTGATGCACTTTACCATCCACCAGAATTGAGCTACATCCAGGAATTTTTCTTACTCCCCTTTTTCTCATCATCAATCTAACTTCATTCACCTCATTCCACCTTCCCATTTTGGCAAAGATATTTGAGAGAAGAACATAGCAACTTGAATCTTGTGGAGCCAACTCTATGGCTCTCAATGCAGCAGTGTGCCCCAACACAACATCATTGTGCTTCATGCTGGCACTAAGAATGGCCTTCCAAATTAAGACATCAGGCTCAAAAGGCATATCATGTATAACCTCAAGTGCCTGTTCTAGGCAACCTGATCTACCAAGTAGGTCAACAATGCATCCGTAATGCTGAATTTTAGGGACTATCTTGTATTTCATTTGCATGGTTTCAAAATACAACTGACCCTCGTCCTTAAGACCTCCATGATTGCAAGCATTTAAAAGCCCCAAGAAAGTTATATCATCAGGCTTAAGTTTTTCCCTTTCCATCTCCTGAAAAAGTTCAATGGCTTCACGGGCAAGTCCATGTAAGGCTAAACCAGAGATCATAGAATTCCAATCGCCAACGTTTCGCCGGTGACAAATGCTTCTAAATACATCGTAGGCATTTTCTATTTGACCACATTTAGCATACATGTTTATGAGAGCCGATCCAATAAAACTATAACTGTGAAGCATCTTATTACAAACTATGTAATCGTGTATCCATTTTCCTTCCTCAACAAAACCAAGGTCAGCAATGGCTGAAAGGACACTAACAACAGCAGGAGCATCCGGTCTAACTCCTAAACTCAACATTTCTCTGAACAAACATAACCCTTTCTTTGGTTGATGATTAAGAACAAACGCTGAAATCATGCTCGTCCAAGTCACCACATCCCTGACACCCATGTCCATAAAAACCTCCTCAGCAAGCTCGCAGAACCCATGCTTCCCGTACCCATCAATCATGGTATTACACGAAACTAGGTCCCTTTGAGGCATTCTCTCAAACACCTCACGTGCCATGTCAATCTGACCGGCTTTTAAGTAACCCGAAAGCAACGAGTTCCAAGAAATCAAGTCCCTTGTAGGCATTTTATCGAACACCGACCTTGCAAGTTCAACCATGCCAAGCTCCAAACACATGCGAACCAGGGAGTTGGTGACAAACGGGTCGTTCCACAAATGAGTTTTCAAAATGAAACCCATTATCTGTTTCCCTTCCTCAAATGCACACGACTTCCCACAAGCTTTGAGTGTGGGAGGAACAAAAAACTCGACTCCCCTGATGCCATGGAAGCCAGAAAGTGCATGAACAAAAACGGAAATGGCGTCGTAGGGGACACTGCTCTGAGAAAGAACGTTGACAAGTTTGGCGACAGAAAGCGCGTGAGTGATGAGCTTTGTTTTGATGAAGTAGGCGTGAATTTGGCGCACTTGTGACAGTGTGGTGCGTTTATCCGACAACAACCTTGTTGGGCTCGCCCCAACTGAAACTGGAATACAGTTTAATATCATGCTAACAACAAACAACAAACGACAAACGTGAATTGCTACTTCATGCTTTAAAACCTCATTGATTTCGCTCTTATTTCTGCCTCATTTCAAGAACTAAATACAAAAATATAATCCCAGTTCCAAAAACAACATAATGCAAGAAGTTCCTTAACTGACCGAAAACTCTCTTTTAACCCAAATCCCATCAAATATAAATCATTATTTTAAGCTTAAACATAACTTGCTCAAAATAGTTAAAAATGTTTCTTTTTTTGACACTTCTAAGGCATCACAAGTTAAAAATTAATGCAAATTTCGAAGTCTGTCAAATTTAGTTTCAACAATAAAAGAAGGAGGAGAACGAAAAAGGAAGTTGATGGGTCTAATCCATAGATTTCACTTTCACATTATCATAACAAATTTTGTCTTAAAAATATTTCATCATGAAAAGGAAGAATATAGAATTCACATATATTTTAATTTATGTCTTAGGTAAAATCACCAAGGCTTATATTCAAAAGCATATATGTTCATACCATGGAGTTTTTTAACTTTATTACTCATAACACAATTAAGATCGACATGATTATCATTTACTTGTACATGTTATAATAGATCAAGCATATACATTCTAAATTGACACGTGACACTGATATATAACATTATTATTGTCACATGACATGATGCTCACTTAAAATATTAACTATTTTTTTTTAAATTAAGAAAAAATAAAAAAACAAAAAATTCACAAACTAACATGTGTCCTACACTGTTCATATTTGTTAATTTAAATAGTATTAATAAAAAAAGTTAAACAAAATTAATGTAAATTAAGACTTGATTGAAAAAAAAAACAAAAACTAGGATTGAATTAGTATTTAAAAAGAGACTATGTTAGAATATGAAGTAAGTTAAAGATGACTTGTTAAATTAAAATTATTTTAGTATAATTTTAATAAAAAAATATTTTAAAATATTAATTCAAAGAATAATCTTTTAACATTAAATAGACTAAATCATTATTCTAACATAAGAAATTGATTTTTACATTTTTGTAATATAATTCAATAATATTAATTAAATTAAATATACTAGCTATATACTTAAATTTAATATAAAAAAAACCATAATAAGCTTGTCTTTTAAAAGAAAGAAATATAATTTACTCCAAAGTGTTTAAATATTTAGTCTTGCAGGTTACAATAGCATTAGCAATTCTCATATTTCCACTTTAAAGTAGAATATCTTGTCAATTCATTGTGTAACTTTTCATCATCATTTTAAAACCAAGACTATGATACATACAACTTTCTTTTTCTTTTTCTTTTTTTTTTCCTTTTTGAAGAAGAGGACTAACATTCCTTAATGTTCTGTTCGTATTATAATCTCAAAATACATAATTCTTGCCCCATAATTTACAGAATAAGTTCCATCTTTTAAAAAGTACGTGTCATTATCCAATGCTTTTTGGTGTCGTTTATGAAGAAAAATATCAATACAAAACTCGAGTAAATGACAGTGGTTAAAAATACTCAAAATACAAAATAACCGTTGGAATTTACTTTTTTTAAGGGTAAGGTTTGTTTAGGCAACACACGAAAACGTTTACCATAAATCAAAGGTAAAATTTAGTGAAATAAACTACAAAAATTTATCTTGATAAACTGAACTAAGAAGCTTATTAAAGAAATTAAAGACAAAATTTTTAGTAATAGGCAAATTATTTTTCATCCCATTGAAGCAACTTTTTGTGCCATTTTCACTCTCACATACTCTTCAACATCATCTACTAATCATTCTTTCCACAACATAACAAATAATGCTTTAAAGTTTATTTTGAAATTATTTTCTCCCATACAATTATGTAATGTGTTTCTTTCTTCATATTTTTACTTTTAATTGACTTTCTAAACCATATTTTGCTCTTCAATTTTTTTTTTCCAATTTTGCCTTGATCTTTCCACAACCTTGTTGCATTTTTTTAAGACTTTGTTTCTTCTTTTACAGTCACCATTTACATATTTGGACTCATGAATTTTTTTTCTAATTAAAACCGCTATGTCCATTACTTATGTTAGAGCAACAATTCAAAATTTGTAATCTCTTAACTCTTAATTTTTCTTAACTTAAACACCCTCTTTCAATTTACACTCTCTGCAGCTCTATAAAGCCAAAAAAGAAAAAACACTTTAAAAGAAAAAAAAATAAGGATCCCAACAATCTTTCTCTCAAGTGTGAATTCCTTTACATAAGCATTTAACATTAATGAGACATGAGCTCAATCCACACATAAGAGATTGACATCACTCTTAGTCAAAAACTTTAAGCATTGAGTTTACGGATCTTCATTCTTATCTAATGCTCAACTTTCTTATTTTTACTCAATGTGGGAATTGAACTCACACTTGAATTCCCAATAAAAAAAAGTTTTTAAAATTTGTAATCTTGAAAACAGAAATGATTTTGGTTTTATATTTTAAATTAATGAATTAGTTTTCAAGATTTTAAAAATATATGCATTTAATCTATTTTTCAACTTTTTGGTCGCAAAAGATTACTACCAAATGTTAAATTTTAACAAAAAAAATGAACCAATTTCACATAAAATTAAGATGGGTCGAATTAATTATAGACTGATAAACACATATTTTAGCTTAATTTATTTATTATCAAAGTAAAACCTTTTACACGATCAGTCATTAAAAATTATTATTGAAAACTACAATAAAATTCAACATGTATATTATTTACTCATACCGTAAATTCTTTGTAAAAAAAAAAACAAAAAATATCTTATATCATGGACACAATACCGATCCTTACAATAATTAAGTATACGTTTCCACTAATATATAAACTTTAAATTAAACATGTTATATATATTCTTATTGTCAATTTTACATGTCTTTTCACTTTGATTAAGAGGGATAGTCCTGTCTTTATCATTGGTTATTCAATTTATAAGGTGACTGTTAGAGAATAATAACGAATTAATGAAACCTTATCTTTGCTCTTCAATATTAAATTAGATTCCTTAAAGCATATGTGGTGCCTCCATGATAATATTGTCTAATTACTCATGGAACTTAAAAAAAAAATGAAACTCCAAATAACATTATTATTTAATTTGCGTATTGAATGTTGACTTCATAGGAAAAGATAAAAAAGAAGTTGAAGCCAAGCACTAAATATGTGATGCCAATATGCATATGGGTGGCTACCAAACTTAATCAGGGGAATCCATAAAATGCACAGTTCTTGGAAAAGACTCAGTTTAATTTGTTATCTCAAAAATATTAAATGTATCATTGATTTGATGGAAAACCATATACATGAGATTCTACTATTAATCTAATTATCAATCATGTGAGAAGCTAGGTTATCTTCTATCTAGCTAATATATTGTTCTTACAATATTAAAGTGGCTATATTGAATCATTCATATATGCTTTCAGACATTGAGTCTTTCAAGTTAGTATTTTGGAATTTCATAGTCTTGTAAGTACTAAAGAAATTCACAAAAGTTAATCTTTATATTTGTCTTTTATATAGTTGAGTCTATGTAAAAAAGATAAAAAAAATCCAATGTAGAGACAGTGGTTTGGGCTTATCTGTTTTGAACGTGGATTTAGGAAAGATATTCTCGATCGTTGATTCGGACTGGCTTGTTTCGGTTGTTGGTTCAGGTGGGCTATCTCGGTTGTCGACCTTGGGTTAAGTTGTTTTGACCGTCGGCCCAGCGCAACCGTCTCAACCGTGGACCTGGAATTGCCCTTCTCGGTCATGGGCTAAGGCCAAGTCAGACCGACTATCGGCTCAGGCTGGCCCGTCTTGATCGTGGGTCTTACCTTTCTTGTCTCGCTTGTCGACCTGTTTGGTCCGACTTGTCGTGGTCATCGACCCATCCTGGCTCGTCTCAGTCATCTGCTCAAGTTGGTCTGTCTGAACTACACGCCTAAGCTGGCCCATCTCTTTCGTTACCCCACCAGGTCTTTCTTGGTTGTTTGTCCAAATTGGTTAGACTCGTCTCGGCCATTAGCCCGGGACATGCCATTTGGGCCTCAGCCCGAGGTGGTCCATCTCGGTCGTCTAGTCTTGACTTTCAGTTCGGGTCCGATCGAGACGGTTTGATTCCATCTTTGACTCAGACTCAAAATATTATTTTTAAAAATTAGTTAAAATATTCGTTTAATTATTCTTTTGGTTCCTCTTTTTGTCCAAAAATGTCAAATTAGTCCTTCAGTTTTTTTAAATTTCAATTTGATCCCAATTTTAAAAAATTGATGCAATTTGGTCATTTTTTTAAAATTTCTTAAAAAATTGAAATTGTTAATAATGATAATTTACTTTATATAATTAACATAATCGTAATATCTTCGATAACAACAATTAAGAGTGGAGGGAAGAGGAATAGTGTAATTAAGAAGGCAATAATTTGATGGTTCCTGAAAGAGCCATCCACTCCCCCGTAATGTCTAATTTGAATATGAAAAGCGGTGATTCCATCTGAATCTTCTTTTCTGTGAAATGACCATAGCCACTACCTTTCATCAATTTTCTTTATTTCTTACTGTGGAATACCTTTATACTCCAAACTCTGGTTCAATTATTGGCAATGTTACCACGAATGTTTAATTTGGGAAGGTTCTAATATGGGAATTTGAACTTTTGAATACCATCATTGGAAATGGTCCCATATATTTTTCCTCAGTTTAATGATGCCTTATAAACCTCAAATTCTCTATGTTTCCTAATATACAATTTGGGAATCACTCCTACGTTCTAGCTAACTTGACCCCTATAATAAATAATAAATAAATATTCTATATATTTATATATTTCATTTGTCTATTTTTGTTTCTTTTCGTTAGTCAATCATTTTGAACATAGTTAGAAGGTGAATTTTAACACATCCTTTCTCATAGGAAAATTTCATCATAGATACTTGATGAACTCTACTACTATTTTATGAAAATAGCTCAACTTCAGAAATTGGTTGAACCCAATCATAACTAATATTTTCGATCACTTCAAATTAATTTTTTGTAGCATATCTAGTTAAGATGGCTATATATAGGTTGAGATACAAGTTAAAAATACCTTATAGAATTTCTTTACCCAAAAAATATAGATTTTTTACTTAATTTTTACTCTTTTTTACCAACAAACTAATAAACAAATAATTATTAGTCTTATATTTAATGGACGTAAAATCTATTATGCCATAAATCTTTTTTACATATTGTGCAACAGGTGATAACGAGATAACGAACGATACGAAAGATCAAACACATCTAACAATATATTAGAAAGTAAATTTAAGTTTAATATATCTTCGTAGTATAAAAATAAGATTATTCTTATAATTTACATAATATCTCTTTTAAAATTAGTAAAATCTTTTATCATTCTAGACATCTCACACGACAAATTATTAAAATATGTCTTATTTATTATTTTTTTTAACAAATTTTGAATAAAAATTTGTAATAAAAATTTGTAAGTCTTTTCTTTCAATTTTGTAAAACTTAGAAATTATACACACAAAAAAGTTCACAAAATACTCTTGTGGTAAAATATATCAACAACATTGTAAAAAACAATTACTTATGAAAGATAATAAGCTAAATACTCTTTATTAAGAAATATATATAATTTACAGGAGTACAATTTGAGAACCTAGATCACATCGTATATTACCTCAGTCTAAACCCGAAGCACTGATTTAGTACTTACTTCAAAGGACTTTATAACATAACACAATTATAAGATATGGAATATTAACAATAGTATATAAAATAACCAAATTAATATATAGGTACATAGAAAGTCATTTTATATTTTAATTTCAAAATAAGATTTCCCCTTAGAGTAGTTATAGATTGTGTAGTGCTTGAGAATCATACTAAACTTAAACCAGGATAAAATTCTCCTACTTTCAATATCAATATAAAATTTGTTTGGTTTGAAAGGAATCCAATTGATCAATTCAAAATGCATTCAATTGTAAAACCAATTCACTGAAAACAATTCTTTTATCCAGTTCAGCTAAACAGTTCTCTAGTTTTGTTAAGTGTGAACTAACAATTTTTCTGATTCAGTTCTGCTTTTTCAAAACATTCCTCTCTCAAAAGAACAAAACCCAAACTATCACAGGAGGACTATCGAACTGAATACATAAGAAAGAATGGCAAGGTAAATATATATGCGTTAGCTTTTGTAGATGTTTCTACTCTTTTGCATCAATAGAAATCTAATTATTATAGGATAAAAAACATTCTTAATGGGCTAAAGATGTAGTTACTTTTCATAATAGACTCCTACTTATATCCGAATTTGGATTCTATGTTGATTTTTGTTGTGTTGTTCCTCTACTGTGTCTTTATAATACACTGATTACCACTTATTTTGACGTTTTTTTAAAATATATTAAAAAGATATTTAAAATATCAGTAGAGTATATTTTTAATGCTCAGCAGAAGACAACACAAAAAAACCAGTAGAGAATTTGGACTCCTTATATCCACATGTATTTGTATTTTCTAGAACATTTAAATAACATTATAATCCTAATAAAATATTCAATACATACATTATATTATTGTGATTTGTTGAGATTAAAGTTACCCTTAACTTATTAAGAAAACGATTTAGGTTTAGAAAATTACGGCAAAAAGTTATGTCAAGATATCACAACTTTGTTATGGAGAAGTTTTGTTAAGATGACATAATTTTAGTTTAAAATATTTTTAAAGTTGAAGTCATGTCAAGGTAACATGATTTTCCTTCAGAGTTTAAATTGAAGTCGTATCATTTTTTAATTGGCTTTCCATTTTTTCATTTTCAATATTTCAAAATCACTTTAGAGATGATATCTTGTTATCCTATTTTATATATAACATGTATCTAAAAATGACATTAATATTAAGATTTATTTAATATATGCTATTTTATATTTTTTTTCTAAGATATGTTACCAATATTTTTGTAAATGTGAAAAGCAACTTGAGCCTTTTTCACAATGTTCCACTTTTCTCCCTATTCTTGATTTCTGGCTTCCCACTATGACTTCTAATTATAAATATAGGGTTTCTACTCATATTCACACACAGCAAAGCAGCAACATTAACTATTTGGTTGCAAAAGCTTGAAAGTAAAGTGTAGCTAGCATTTTAACTAATCTTTCCATGGCCATGAACATGATATCAACAGATCCTCTTGTGATTGGGAGGGTGATCGGAGATGTTGTCGATCCTTTCACTCCAACCGTCAAAATCACCGTCTCCTACAACAATAAGCAGGTCTATAACGGTCATGAGTTTTTCCCTTCCTCAGTAACCACCAAGCCCAAGGTTCAGATTCGTGGAGGCGACATGAGATCCTTCTTCACCCTTGTAACCATCTTCTTTCCCTCCACTCTCCTTCATCACTTCAACCTTTTCATGCATCTCACTCACTCTTCCATTTCCATGCCTTTCTTTCAGCTCATGATAGATCCAGACGTTCCTGGCCCCAGTGATCCATATCTCAGGGAACACTTACACTGGTATCATACTAAACCATCACATGCAGAGTTTACTTGGTTTATGATTTCATCTGAAACAATGTGTCTGACCATATTTAACAACTCACAGGATAGTCACAGACATCCCTGGCACAACGGACACCACATTTGGTAAGTTATATAATCTTATTACAGACACATAACTTTCATAAAAATCTGTGTTTTTTTTGTTTTGAACATGCAATGGAACAGGAAATGAGGTGGTGAACTATGAAATCCCAAGGCCAAACATAGGCATCCATAGGTTTGTGTTCTTCCTTTTCAAGCAGAAGTGCAGGCAGGCAGTGATGAAAATACCAAGTTCTAGGGACCTCTTCAACACCAGGACCTTTGCAGAGGACAATGACCTTGGCCTTCCTGTGGCTGCTGTGTTTTTCAATGCTCAAAGGGAAACTGCTGCCAGAAGACGTTGAATAATGAACCAACCCACAAAAGTGCCACAATGTGCTTATCACTACTAAAGCCTACATACCTGTCCACTGCAGTAGTGCCCACCAAATAAGTCTAGGTTTCTAAGGGTTTGTGGGGCACTTTGTCTAGTTAAATTCCAACTTGCATGCTGAAACTCTCGTAGCATCTAACATTCTTGTTTCTAGTTTCGTGTTTTCAGTTTGTAACCATTTCAGTTTCTGTTTAACTTTCTCGTAATCTATGTCTATGTCCCAGTAACCATGCAAGTTATTATTACATTAACTAGTTTTAGTGCATGTTTTTGTTGATTAAGAAATAATCGTTTTCTTAGCTTTTTAAACTTCAAAAAATAAAAATAAAAATAAAAAACAACGCACTAGTTGTTAAAATTTGTTTGATTCCTACTACAATAAAAGTTGGTAGGCAATAAATAGTGTAATAGAAAAATGTTAACGAAATTAATGAGACGAGGTAGAAGTGGCGAAGTTTATAATATGAAAAAGAATCTTGTGATGTTCTGATGTTCTACTTTATTCAATATTTCTATTATTGATTCAGCAGAGAGGAGTGGTATTTGCTTTTTTCAATCTTTTCTTTCACTCTTCTCTTTCTTTATTATTTAACGTATAAATTTGATTTGAATCCATAATAACAAACAGCTTTATACATGAGAGTTGTTAATGTAGTATGCATCATGGTACAGTACGTGTACTGAGATGTCAACACCTCTTTATCTCTGATTCTGGGACGAAACGAAATCAAACGACATCCAAAAATGAGAGGTTATTGTTGTTACTCTAACTTCAAAAACATCAAAGAATGCGACCTGATTCATTGACTTTATCTCTTTCTCGAAAATGAAACTCCATGATTTATAAATCCCACTCTTCAAGGGAGAAGATTCTGAAGCTCACTACCCTCTGTGTAGAGCAATATTAACCGATAGATAAAAAATAAAAATAAAAAAACTTAGGCCTGCGTAGCAGACGCCATTTCGAATTTCTGACCCTAAAAAGCTTAGCCACAAATCTAAACAGTGTTTACCTATAACAAGTAACACTTTATTTTCTACTTTACTTTCGTCAAATTATTGAAAATATGGAAACTGGATTGAACAAATCTGGTATACAAGGTAAAACCAGAAAGGAAACATAACATATCCTTTTCGTGTTAGAACTGAGAAATTTACTTCTTGTCTTCGATCGTGCGAATCGGAAAATAGTATGTTTCTTTAAAAAGAAAGCCTTCATTTCTATTTGAGAAAAACCTTTTTTTTTCTCTGTAAAAATGTGTACGTTGTTAACATTTTTGTTGATACTAAACCGACTCTGTTAACATTGTCCTTGTTCATGCAAAGCTTTGCTTAAAAAATGAATGTGAAATTATAATTTTGTGATTGATATGTACTTTGATTCAACCCGTATTGAATGATCTCAATGTTCTGAACTTGCAAGGACATTTCCGTTAAAAGAGGACTACGACCTGCAGAAAGCAGTTCTGGTTGGTTGCATCGGAATCAAGCAAAAAGAACCGTTCGACTATTCACACACCATAGGGTTGAAAATGTGTCTTTTAAGGTTTGACATTGTGTTTATGATTCATAAGTAAATCCACCCATTTTAATCATGTATTCTAATCCCTGACTTTGAATCTCTGAAGAAAAAAAGATTGGACTAAAACTTGGTTTTAACATGATTTTGATGTCTAATCTTAAAACCATGTTGTTTATTTTGTCTAATGAAAAAATAGTTACATTTTTCATCTTTAAGAATTTTATTAAATTTTAAAATTCCGTATTCAATCCAACCTAAAAAAGAATGTTTAAGAATTTAAATGGATGTCTTTGACAAATTTAATCTTCAAACTCTTCGTGAACCTTTAAAAAAAGATTGTTGACAATATTAAGTAAATAATTCTCTAATATTACAATATTACTGGAAATTTGTTCTCTCTTCAAAAGTGTTTGTTTTCTGTTTTATCTTTTATTAATTTACTTCAAATCTATTTTCATTTTCATTTTTCTACTTTTTATTTTTTTAGTGTTGAACTATTTTTTGTGTACCGTCGTCTCCTCTCAATAATGTCATATGCTATGTATTTTCACATTTCTCTCTCTCTCTCTCTCTTTCTCACAGACTCACATGATTATTAAAAATAATAATTATTTTTATGTAAGAACTATTAAAACCTTCTTTCAAATATTAGAAATTAATTTTAAATAACATAATTTTATTTAATTAATTAGATTACAATTTAGTACAAATTTAAGTATTCCATATTAAAAGTAAAACAATTAGTGTCATCTTTCATAATCAAACATTCACCTTTATAACATAAATTTAAAAAATCATTATCTTGTTTTCTAAGTGATAATTAGAGGTATGTATAACTTAAAGCTAAGAGGTAAGCACATTAATTAAAATTAAGACTGTTATTAACATCCAAAAACTTACATGAAGATCAAATTCATTAAAAAATATTTAAAATAGCGAAATGTAATTGATTTAAATTTCAAAAGAACCAAAACTGCAAAAGTTAAGAGATATAAAAATAGTTTTAGCCAAATAAATATTGTGGTTTACCTGAAGGAAGGTGATGCCTTATATCAGTGACAGCCATGAATAATTGAGTCTTGTGATACTGTCATCTCCAACGTTATAATAGTTATAATCAATGCATGTATTTACTGTGGGCACATTTGAATACGACAAGACAATGATGTTGAAAGATACTATGAACCAACTAATATGTATATATATTATATATATTATTACTATTATCATATTCATGCTTCCTTCTGTCAAATCTAGGGGCTCTTCAACCACTCTCTTCTTCTGCACAAATTACTCACTCACCTAGTTTTTACATTCTGCCATTTCTTTTACAATCTATAAATTACCTCTGAAAAGTTGATCCGTTGTTCGTTTTCCAAACTATCCACGTTACCATAACGAATCCTTGTTTCAGTATAGTGTCAGAGAAACAAGGCAGGCAAAATCCTTCTTTCTCACTCTTTTCAAATTTGTTATTTACTATATACATGTGTGTAAATTTTCCAAAACTTAATTTAGTCCTTAGTTGAATCTTATGATGTCACATCAAGTTTATACCATTTAATAGGCTAAGGTTTTTCTGTTGTTAATGTGTATACATACCAGATATAATCCTCTTCATTGATATCAGCAATCTAAGACATTCTCCTTATGATTAAGTTAAGGAGGTAACTAAATATTTATCAGAAGAAAGTGTTTCAGAAGTAGAAACGATCATTCGAAACACAATATACACATATATATATATGTTTGAATGATGTGAGTAATTAATGGAGACATGTTGATTTTGTTTGTTGCATTGTATGATTTAGCAGGAGATAGGTGAGTGGTAGGTAAAATGAGAGGTAGGTTTTTGGATGTCTTGGAATTGGAGAAAGAGTGTGTTATGTATGTACTGTGGATGATGCAAAGGCTAATAATATAGGGTTAGGGGATGCATGTGATGTGCATAGCTACTTCTGAATAAATGCTTCTCACTCGGTATTCAATTCACTCTCTGTATCATCCACATTAACAACTGCTATTAAAGAATATGTTACCTCATTTAGTTCTATATATGAGAAATTAAATAGAATATCATTTGTCTTAGATGTATGTTCAGCTAATAAGATTTTCAAAATAAACTTTTCAGAACATATATAATATGTTCTGGAATAAACTTTTAATTAAATGACTATTTATACATTTTTTTTTTTAATTTAATGGTTGTCAATTGAAATTTAAGCTTTTGGTGTCACTTGATTCTTGTATCAAAGAGGCAACAACGAACGAGATACATATTTTGGGTTTTTTCTTCTTACACCCACTTAATTTCTATGCGCACCCCTCCCAAATTTTTGTAAAAGTGACTCTCTGATTACTTGATCTAGAAATTTTTTCAGAAGAAGTTTTATGAAATTAAACGCTTTATGGAATAAGATTTTCGAAATAAACTTTTCAGAACATATATAATATTTTCTGGAATAATTTTTTTAAAACAAGTTTTCCAAAAACACATAAACTATATTTCAGAAAAAGTTTTCTAAAATTAACTTTTTTCGCAATATCTATCTCTTCTTCCATTACTGCAATTTACCTCTCTTTTCCATTCTCTACGGCGGCAGAAATGATGGCAGCGGAAACAACAGTGGTGGTGGTGATGTGATACATTGAAAGCGAGTATTTTAATTTTTTTTCTATTAATATGAGCTGCATTTAGTAATGATAGGGTGCAGGAAGAATAAGTCAAAAATTTTATTCCAGCCCATTTTGGTGGCCCTTGATTCTACTACCAAATGGGTACTCTAGCCCACCCAAACTGTGAATTTCTACCAATAAATAATATAACTTTATATGATTCACATTAAACATTAGATCAATACTTCACTTCAAAATAATAGAACTTTTTTAAGGATTTAAAATTAAAATCTATAACAATTTTTCATATAAATGTTTGGTTTGGTATATTTAACGCAGTAAATTTGAAAATTTTAAATAAACTTTAATTAGGAATTAATTCAAGTAGATCCTCATGCTCCCATCCACCATAACTTTGATCTAACTTCATGTAGTTCCTATTCATAATTATCTTGTTCATTATCCACTTTCATCAAAATTATTTCATTTATAATTATACGATGTCCATTCACTTAGATAATTCATCATTACTTGAAATATCTATATTCTTGTTACACCATAATTTAATACCACTAACATAATTTATACAAATAATAATAATAATAATTTGTGTCGCATTAATATATTATGATCAACTGTCCATAAAACAGTAAGAATGTCAAAGCATGTTGGTCAAAAAATACACAACAACTATGAAGATAAAATTACCCATTCATAACCTTATTTAAGAATGTTTTTAAGAGAATAGAATGTGGAAACCATTTTCAATGGAGTTCCGAGAAAAATTCCATAGTTTTGGGTCTTCTCCATTGAAATTTGTGTTGTCTCAAAACTATTACCATGAAAAGAGGAGGTCAAGGTCAAATTTGTGTGGAGAAACTTCTAAATTTGATTCTGTGTTGTAATTTTAGAATGTGATTATCTCAATAATTAATTAAAAAGTTGCAGGTAATGTACGTCAATAAGGTGTTTAGTTTAATTTATGAACAATTACTCATATTAAAAATAAAATAAAATTAGACAATCATTATTTAAAATTTAACTTGAAATAGGCATATACTTAAGGGTTAAATATGTTTTTGGTCCCTCAAGTTTTAATGAATTTTGTAATTAGTCCATTTTTGAAACTCTACACCAATTTAGTTCTTCATCTTTAAAAATACATGAATTTAATCATTTTAACCAAATTTTGTCAAGTTTATGTGACGTTTCAAACGCGATTTATGATAATATTTGAGTTAATATTAAAAAAAAGAATGTGTCAAAAAGTGTAAACATTTCAAATACTAACATAAAATGCGCTTGAAACGTCAGATAGACTTAACAAAATTTGATTAAAATAATTAAATCCACGCATTTCTAAAAATTGAGGATTAAATTGATTTAAAGTTTCAAGGAGTGATTAATTTCAGATTTCACTTAAAACTTGAAGGACAAAAACGTATTTAACCCTATAATTAATACGGTGAATGCACTCTCCACCATGATTTTAAATAAAAAAAATCATTAATTTAATAAGTATTCTAGAATTCTTGTTAGAAGGGGTTAACCTTAATTAATTTTAGCCTGAGTTACCACCTTGACGTGAAGTTATGACGTTAACTTCCACTAACTTCCAAAACTTGTAGTTTTATTTTTCTCTTTATAAATGTAATGTTAGTTTGAATTAGTCAAGCCAAATGAAGCTAATTTTAATTCCATGAATTTGTTTAATCCCATTCTTTGTGGATTTGATGGGTTATGTTGAAAATAGACGATGAAGTTAATGATGAAAGTAAGAAGTTATAACATATTTATGTTGAATTTTAACGATCGTTATTATTATATATTAGTGCATATTATACATACATATTATTTTTCTATTCCTTTCCCATTCATAAGATCCACCAAGACTCGCTCCTCAAATTACGCACAACTTTTTTTTTTTAATCAACCAATTAAGAATTTGATGATATGGGTTAAGTCTTCACTTTTGCTAAACATATATACCTTAAACTTAAGAAAGGGACAACTTTAATGGGAAGCTTCATTTTTGGATCACACTTTAATTATTTGAAATTCTATAAAATGAGTGCTACATAAGTTTGAAAAAAAATGATAGCATACAATTGAATTTTGAGCATTTTCCAATCTAAATAAAACACTATGTTGTAATTTGAGAATTCAAATGAATTTTTGTTTGCTAAAAGAGTTAGGTAAATATGAAATCGAAATGACACTCTATGAGGTTCATGCATGCCTTCGTTAGTTGTCTCTCATCAATCAATTCTCTTCCTAGTATAATCAGTAATTGTGACAATTATATTTTATATTTGCAAGAATATATAAAAAAAATGAAAAAGGAGCAAATTTTAAAAACGAAGCAATACATTATCTTAAAAAATGTCATTTTGGAGATGAAACCAGATTGAATGCCATATATAACTTGCTTACCTTCGATACCAAATAATGATATAAAAAGAAGGCACATGTAATAATCCTTAATTTATGATTATTATAATTAAAAGTCTTTTTAGCATTGTTAATTAATTTTCAAAAAAAATTGAAGATATTACTTTAGTTATCTGGAATCATTTTTAATTGTTGCACATCTTTTAAAATACAATAAAACAAAATATTTAATACCTAATTATGATCAAGGATTTGTCCTCCACTCCCTTGTACATTTTTTATCTAGAGTTACTCTTCTTTGTAACATTTAATACCTATTTTTCTTTTTCTTTTTCTTTTTTCTTATTTCTTATAAATCATAATGATTGTCATCTTATTAATATTTGATAATAAATATATTATTTTAAAATAAGTGAAATTTTATTTTTAAAATATAGAAAAACATGGATAATCCATGATAAAATTACATTACAGACATAAGCAAAAATACTTATCATGAAAGAAAACTAAATAAGTATGATGTTAAAATGGGTCATTCAACTCGATCCCGTCCGATCCACTACGGGTTGACAACTTAGTGAGTTAACCCAATTTGACTCACTTATTAACGGGTCTAAAAATTTCAAACTCGATCCGGTCCATAACGGGATGTATTAAACTACTCACTTAATTAAAAACAATTTTTTTTATTCTAAAAAAATTATAATTTTGATTAAAATTTAAATAAAGTTAAAGACATATTATAGTAAAAAAATGAATCAGTTATACACTAGAGAATTAGAGAGAGAAGATTATTTAGGTTTTTTTTTTAATATAATTTGATATTTAAAATTTATGGGTCTTAAACGTCTTGTCCTTTCAAGTTTGAATAATATATTCAAAATTGTGATATTCTTAAACGAGTATTATTATAGATGAGTGTTTGTCTAGTAGTTCAATTGTAGAGTGTATAGAAAATTGGAAGAAAGAGATTATACTGTATCAATGTTTAGCATCACATCTCAATGAAAATAGAAATAATTTATATACAAGAATAAAGAAGAGCCCACTAATTGATCAAAGGCAGGACGAAAATTCAGTAAAGAGACAAGAATTTTGATAAGATTGATAAAGGCAAACTAAAAATACTCATAAATATGGAATCTACCTTGAAAAAGTCTAATTTATGATTTAGATATAACAGCACTTTATATAAGTTGCAAATAAACAGAAAATTTAATTAAATTTTAAACCAGTCAAAAACATTTGTATTTCTAAGAGACTTTTCATTAAATTGTTTGCTTCATTTATCAATCAAAGTTTTATATTTTTTTCAATTGAATTCCGGTTCCTTAACATTTTCCTTTGTGAGGGTTGTTATTTTCCCTATCATTTTCCTTACTTATATTCACATACTAATTAAGGGTGGCAAAATGGGCAAGTACGGTCCGTTTTGACCCGGCCCACCTGTGACCCGTCCAAAACAGGTCGGGTCGGGTTGGCCCGCCATCCAAAAACGAGTTGGATATTGTAACCCGTCTCGTTTTAGGACGGGTTGGCCCGCAGGCTGGTTTTTTTTTTTTTTTAACTTTTTATAACTTTTTGTTTATAAATCTATTATATATATATATATATATATATATATATATATATATATATATATATATATATATATATAATTTATTTATATAATATAAAAAAAATATTATTTTTTAATTAATTTTAATTTTAAAAATAAAAAAATTTAAAAAAAAATAAAAATAAAAATAAAAAAACGGGTTGGCGGGCTGGCCCGTTTTGGCCCGCTAAACTAGTGGGCTAGGTGGGCCGAGTTACAGTGGGATGATGGGCTGGAAATTTCAACCTGGCCCGCCCTTTTTTTGGCAGACTGGCGGGCCTGGCCCATTTTGATATCCCTAATACTAACGTATGTGAATTTGTTTGTTAATATTAATCGGGTTAAATAATATATTTTTTTATTTTTTATTTTTCAGTAAAAATTGAAATTAGTTCATCTCTTAAACTTTGGATCAATTTAATTTTTCTTTTGTAAAAATGTGTGAATTTAGTCATTTTAACCAAATTTTATTAAGTTTATTTGACATTTCAAATGCGTTTTTTTACTTAACATTGAAGTAGAAAGTTGTCAAACGGTATAAACAACTCAAGTCTTATTATAAAACACATTTGAAACGTCAAATAAACTTAAGAAAAGTTGGTTAAAATGATTAAATATACATATTTCTAAAGTTGAAGAACTAAATTAGACAAATATTTCGAAGAGAAACTAATTCTAATTTTTACTTTAAAATTAAGAATCAAAAGCTTATTTTAGTCGTATCAATATTGTGATTCATATAAAATGAAACATGACTTTCATTGTTTTTAATGAAAACATATTCAATAATGAGATTACCTACTCCTTATATATAGATTAAGGTAGTGTTATAATCAATGGAAATAATATATAGGATTTGTTAGTTTTCATTAATCACAAACAAAATCTCATAATACATGAACACAAGTAACACGTTGTGATTCAATTGATTCAATTATTTTCTATTGGTAGTAACCATGTGTTTTCTAATTTTTTTTTCTCTCTTTTTTTTTCTGTTTTATATAAGAGGTGGAATAACCTATTGTATTACTGTTAATAAAAAAAATAAGTAAAATAACATGACAAAATAACTGTCCCATCATTAAGTTAATCAAAAATTAAATAATAAACTCAATTAAAAAACATAAAAAGAAATTAATTACAATAAACAGACAAAAGTAAACAAAAAAATCAATTAAAAATACCTAAATTTGTAAAAAACTTGGAACTTACTTATACCTAAATCGAATGCCGCTATCCTCTTCAAAAAATTTAACACGCATTCTTAGTTCCCTACCACAAGATTTATTTATACAATATAATTGGATTCCTTCTCTATATGTACATTATGTAAAAAGTTTTGAAAAAATATGACATTACTTTAAAAAATGCTTAAGTAACTTTTAAATTACCCCAAAGAGTGAGCAAATTTTCTAAGGTGTGGTCACGGGAAGGTATGAGTGTGACATGCAGCCAAAAAGAAAAGGGGTCTCAAGGTAACCTACTATACATGTGTACAAATCCAACACTACCTTTCAATTGTCAAAATCCTCAATTAACATACCAACTCAGAATTTCTTTCAACATTACAACACCACCACAATTAGACAAGACCACTAATTCATTTATTGCCGCTAACTACTCACTAGCAGTTACATTGTCAATTAACAATAACCTCTTCAAACCATTCATCTTCTGCAAAGGACACTTTTGTGTATATCAATATCATCTCTCCTGGGACAATAATACAAACATACATATAAACAAGACAAACCACCCAGATTTTGATTGATGCAGGTTAATCTTTCTGATTCATCATTCATACCCAATTTCAAGGATTATTCAGTGAATGATTCATTGAATTTACCACCTAGCTACGATACATATAAACTTTCTTAAACTGTTGTAATCAATTGGTACGTGAATGTACTTCGAGTCAGATTTTGGACCCCTTCACTATCAAACACGGAGAAAGGTTACAAGAACTGAACAAAGGGTGTTACAATTTCAGTTAAAGGTGGTGATCAATCGAGACAGAATGATATAAAATGACTTACAATGATCACATACATCTCAGTGGTGTGAAGCTTGGTAATTAACCAAGTGTGGTTAACTTGTTACAAGAATGAACTGTTTTAGGGTTGTAGTATAATTTTCTGATCTCAACTAACTGGGTAAAGTTACCTCAGTTCAGATCAGAATTTTCTTCAGAGAAAGTTACATTTTCTATAAGGGAAGAAAATTAATAAAAAAACTTATAGAAGATGCATGGTCATATGATCATATAGATCGATGTATAGACAACATATGCATACATAGTAAATAAGTGAAAGTCAAAGAATGATAGTAACTGCTAGGAAAGCCTGTGAAAGCATTTGTCGTTTAAGAAAGAAGTGATGACAGTGTTTTGTCGGTGACAACCATTAAGCTCTTCAGACTTCATCACTGATCAGTTCAGCTTACGCTTCAAAATCCTCAGTACTATTCTGCTTAATTTGCAGAACAGCATCTCTCACTTTTTATATTCTTTCTTCATAGTTACATTTTTTCCATAATCATGTCAGTAAAATACTTCAGAATAAGGATAGTCATGCTGTGATCAACATAAATTATATGAAGAGAGTGATAAAGAAGTTGAAATTAGTTTATATATAAATATTTGAACGTGGCATTTGTCTGATAAAGATCTGTTGTTGGATAAGATTTGTGTAGCACAAGTTTAAGTTATTGAATACAATATTAGTATTATATATATAATTAGTTAATTATAAAATTAAAGTAATAAGTTATTATAATTGTACTTTCCAGAGGATTAGTGTCCGATTAATATAAGCAACAAAGCTTAGTTTTTTTAAGATGGGTTGTTTCTCTTGAATAAATTGAAGATTTGAAACGAACCTTCCCCAGCACTTTTCTTTTCATGTTCTTGAACAGAACTTAAGTATATAAGATAGAATAAATTAAGAATTATGAGGAAAATATAATTAATAAGAAAAAATTTGGATTAAATATGGTACTCATAGTTATTTAATCGGCATATATACTTGCAGCAGTCATGATCAACACCAACAATTAAGCCTGAATTATATTCGTTTTTAATCATAGATGTATGAAACTTAACCAACATGGCACGTACTATTGTTGCTGTTGTTGGTTTACACGGCACATATATTATAAAACACTACATAACATACTGTCTAGGTCCTCGTAACATTGTTCGTCATTTCTAATACTTTTTCTCAGTTTAGGTATTGACCTAATGCGTCCATATCTATTTTCATCCTCTTATTTGAAATCATTTGTTTAAGGTCAATGTGTGAGAAAATGTGGGCATGTGGGTCAAATTCCATTGTATGTTAGAAAGAGAATATAAAAGGATGAACTCGTTCGCTTCACATTGTACCAATTACCAAGTAGTAGTTCACCTCAGAGTTCATACTGTTCTAAGATTCTTTTCTACTAAATTGGTCATTCCTGTTTTGCATGTCATTTTCTATCCCCACCAATTAGTCTCCTTTTTTCTCTCACCAAAAAGAAACAAACAAAGGCCAACACAGGAGAAAGAGAAAAAGTAAGGGTGAAAAAAAAAAAGAAAGGAAGAGAAAAAAAGAAAAGAAAGCTTGATTTCTTTCATTCATCAATAAGTGCAGGCTTTCTTTCATATAGGCCTTTTTCTGAGTAGAGAAATTTCACAAATCCTTGGAGTCTCTTTGAGGAACATGAGTTTTAGGGAGTGCAATGTAGAAAACGAGAATCTGTGTGTTCAAACCCCAACTTTTATTGAGTGGCTGAAACCATCTTCTTCTTCTGTAATTAGTTCGATATCATCATCACCTTCTCCTTTGTCTCAGCATGATCAAGAAACGATCCAGTTTTTGCCCTTCAAGGAAAACCATGAAAAGGATGGTTTAGAAGTGAAAGAAGAGAAGGTGGAACAGGTCACTGTGGCTTTGCACATTGGATTGCCTCACACAGAAGAATATGACGCTGATAATCATGAAGCCACTGAGAAGAAGATTACCCATGTAAAGGAAGAAGAGCCCTTCAAGAAAAGCTTCCATGGTTGTTCTTTCAACCAGGAGAGAAGATTTTGGATACCAACTCCTGCACAGATCCTTGTTGGACCGATGCAGTTTGCTTGCTCCATCTGCAGCAAGACCTTCAATAGATATAACAATATGCAGGTTAGTTTGGTTCTCATCTTCTGGTGTAAACAACACACAAAGATTTTCTATTAATTCCACATAAACTAATTAACTTGTTTTTAAACAAACACCTAATATGCAAAAGGATCTAGCTTTCAAACTTAGAATTAAGTATCTCATTACTGCTTAACCTACCACATAGTTTACACTTCAATTTCGTCTCTATATACAAGTACCACAATAAAAAAGTAGAATCTAACACCAGTTCAACACAGTAAGTTGGGAAATGGAATGTTTTGTTTTTGTATTGTATCTGAAAGAACAGCTCTTTTGGAACGTTGTACCGTTTGAGATTTATAATACTAAAAAATTGAAAGTTGTGTATGTATCAGTTTTCTTCACAATAATCACAGCAGCAGAATAGACATTCTGGGGAAAGATATAGGTTTCAAAACAAAATAAATTCGTTGTTAGAAGCAGTTCTATATCATATAAATTCTATGATATCATTATTAGTATGTGAATGAATATGTTTGTCACTTGATTTCAATTTCAATCTGATATAGTATCCCTCTAAAAACTATATCTTGAGGACAAATATCAGTGCCAATAAATTAAGGGAAATTTGCAGTAATTTGCTGGTGTGAATCGATCTATACTCAGAATTTGAATACCCTATCCAAGCCTACTTGAAGTAGGAGTTTTTCATGATGATGATGAAGATGAAGAATAATCATCAAGGTTAAAACAATCATTTAAATGAACTTTTATGGCTATATAAACATGACTGTTAATGAGTGTCTTTTTCTTTTGCTTTCTTTTTCACTTTAACAAAATTGAGTTATGGCCTATTGCCCCGCCATCACCACCATCTTCAACTTTTAGCAAAAGGCTCCTTTTAAACCATAAGATTTCAAAGGGAAATTGAACTTCCATATCTTCATGCTTTTCTCCTTCTTTTTTTTCTTTTCTCTTTCCATATGTGCATGTTTGTCCTTTTGGGTTAAAACCTCATCACTATATACAGCTATCATAGGAACTATTCTTAGGTGTTTGAGGCATGCATGCAGTGTAGCACAATGTATATCTACCATAGCAAGTCCTTTTGAACAAGAACTATGCCTTTTAAAATAATTATATAGGCAAGAGAAGGTACATGATTTTCCAATCTTAAAGAGGCATTATTATATATGTATCTCTATTAATTAGATTACTAAAAATCACTTTTCTTTTTGTTTGATTTTTCCTTTAATTGAAAAATGAGTTAACAACTAATTAATGACAATGGCCACTGCTTGTCCATATAAAGGCCAACATTGGTAGGTTATATTAGTGGATGGAAATCATTTGTTCTCCATTCTTCTGTCTTTCAAATTAAAAAGCAAATTTTTTTTATCAGAAAGTATATTTTCTTTTTAATTTCTAGTTTGTTTATTTACATGCTAGCTTTTAATTACTCAAAAGAGCCAGAAAACAATATAAAGAAAAGGAGACACTTAATTTGGATCCCACATAAGCATGCTTAATTAAGGATTATAATTTGAAGCAAGTTTTTGGTATCAATTATACAAAATGAATATGTTAAACAAGCTCATGTATAAAGGACGGTTAAAGTAGTCTTGTCCTTTTTAATAATTTTTTTTTTGGACTTTTTATAAACAAAAAGAATTTATCAAAATGATAGATAAAATTTTAAATAAGTACACAAGGTGTGCCAGTTTAAGTCTCCTCCAGCACACTTGATATTAAACCAAGTGTGAAACAAAAAACCATACTTCACAGTTTAGAAGATATTCATTATATATTTACCTCACATTTCAATTCTACTAATTTCATTCATTTTTCGACTGATTTTTTTTGTCTCATCGTTTCTTCTTTTTTGTCTCATATATCTTAAAATTGAGTCATGATTGTTATCAGTGTAAATTACCTCTCACATATATAAATGAAAATTTTCAAACAAAAAGTTAATTAACTACTTTTAATAAGAAAAAAAAAAACGTGTTAATCACATTGTTTTCATTATTTAAAATGCACACAACTTATTTGGTTAATATATTTGTTAAAAGTGAGGATTGTGTGATCCGTTAGCAGTCCAATATCGGATGGAACGGAATATACAAAAAAATTCATTAGGATAGACTATAACTTTGCTCTTATCATGTTAGAAGTGAGTTTTAAATCTAAAAAGGTTTCACAAAATCAACTTATAAAATGAGGATTGCACCCAGTTATATATTATGAATTGATCTTATCTCTAGTCGATGTGGGGCTTCGTTCAATGTTATTAATTCTGTTAACCATAATGTAATGGAATTATCTAATAGTCATTACTCAATTTATTTTTCTTATGATGAACTTAACAAAAACCTTAACAATTTGCAGATGCATATGTGGGGGCACGGATCCGAATTCAGAAAAGGACCAGACTCACTGAAAGGAACACAACCAGCAGCAATGTTAAGGCTACCATGTTACTGTTGTGCCCAGGGTTGCAAGAACAACATCAATCATCCAAGAGCCAAGCCCTTGAAGGACTTCAGAACTCTCCAAACCCACTACAAAAGAAAGCATGGTGCAAAACCATTTATGTGCAGAAAGTGTTCAAAATCCTTTGCAGTTAAAGGGGATTGGAGGACTCACGAAAAGAACTGCGGAAAGTTGTGGTATTGCACTTGTGGTTCAGATTTTAAGCACAAAAGATCCCTAAAAGACCACATTAGATCCTTCGGAAATGGCCACTCCCCTCATCCCTCTCATGAAGGCTTCGTTGAAGATGAGAAAGAATGCGTTACTGCATCTGATGAAGATGAAGTTGCTCATACATGATATGTAATGTAACATGCTATATATATATATATATATATATATATATATATATATATATATATATATATATATATATATATATATATATATATATATATATATATATATTTTGTCTAAATTAACTCAAGCAAAATGAAACTAAACAATCTCATGGTTGGTGCAATTCATACATGTATACAAGAGAATTGCACCAATCATGGTTTAAGTTCATTTTCACTTGAAATAAGTTAGACAATTTCTGTATAAATAGGTTTATTCATATATATATATATATGAAAGAGTAGTGGAAGTAAGTGTAGCAGATGATGTTACTGCTGCATGATGCCCTTGTGCTCAGTAACAAAAAATTCTCGACAATTAGTGAGGGATATTAGGGAGCGGTTTGCTACCGAGCACTTGAAGGATGTGATGGTGTGCATGCATGAATTTGCTTTGTGGTTAATTAATTAATAAGATTATGGTTCTTCAAGTGATGAAGCATGTGTGATTTTTTTCTGATAGCTGCAGAAACAGAAACAGGAGCTACACCATGTTGAAGTTTTCATATATCTTTCCAATGGAGAAAAATTATCCGCTTCGCTACTATAATTAAGGTAATGTTATATCAAGAACTTTGATGAATATGTCGTTGAAATCTTTGAACAGTATTTTGATATATTACATCCTGTTAATTGTAACAATACTTTTGGTTTGAGTTTACTTATGGTGTGCTGATATAGAATCATTTATAATCATTAAGTAGGAGATATTAGCGTCTGCAAAGGATTTTCACAATCTTTACTACTTTTTACGAATATGATTACTGATTGACCCCTCGTGTGAGGAACAACGAAAACTGCACAACATATAGAAAGCTGTCATTTATTTATCCTTATAAAAGTTCAGAACGGAAAAGAGAATAAAAAAAAGACACTAAAAAGCTTATCAATGGTAACATAATTGACTCAATAGTGAATAATTATAAGATGGCTCGCCGCAAATTTACTTGCTCAATGCGAAAACTGTGTGATCAGATAGATACTCGGATACCAAGTGTATGCAACTAGGTTTTCTTTTTTCTTTTTGTCGTACTTGTTCTCATAAATTTTATGTGTAATTTAAATCTGATTTAGTATTAGTCTTACAAATATAAGATTTCTTCTTACTTAGATATTATAAATTTATTTTGGTGGTATATTTAGATTATCTATTACGAAAAAGTATCCAAATTTTTTATTGATTTTTTTGTGTTATTTTTTATTGAACATTAAAAATACATTAGTATTTTAAATATCTTTTTAATATATTTTAAAACATTAAAATTAGTGATAATCAGTGTATTATGAAGACACAGCAAAAAAATAGCACAGAAAAATCTAATAAAGAGTCCAAATTTGTGTTGAATTACGCAAGTAGTTTTGAAAAAGAGATGGGTATGGTGTTATAAGAGGGTGTCTTTTGTGACAGAAGACATGGTGATCCTTAATACACGTGAGGAAGAAAGAGAAAGAGAAAGAGAGTAAATTTATAAAAGGGTTTGGGATTTGGATTCTTTTGAGGAAAGCAAAAAAGTGGTAGGGAAAATGGGAGGTTGTGTTTGGTTTTTTTGAAGATAAGGGACCTCCACCATGATTTGTCGGGTAAAACGTTGGAGGTGTAGAAAGATGAAGAAACCACCGTCTTTAACTGCACCAATTTACGCTTTCACACTCAAAACTGCTTCTCTCTCTCAATGTCATACTCCCAACCAACACACTACATTTTAGATCAAATTAATATTCATGCAATATTCCACCCCAATTTATCCCTCATAAAGATCGAATAAATAAGAAAATATGTGGCTATTTAAACCCTTTTACAAAAACCAAATATTCATGTCACAGATAAGACTTATAAGATTGATTAAGCCGCAAAAGCTAAAAAAAATGGTAAAAAATGTAGTAGGTTCAACTCTCCTCTCTACTTAACATTTGGAAGTATAAATTTGGTTTGAAATAAAGGATAAAGAGATTTGTGAGTACTTTACCCATTAACAAAATATTAACGATTAACATCGATAAAAAATATCACAATATCCAATCTAAAAAATGTGAATATGTAACAATATAGTTTAAATTGAGAATTGAAAAAATTATAAGATAAATAAATTTCATTAATACTCATTAGATAAATTAGTGAGATAAAATTATTTGTCTAAGTAAGAAAAAAAAAACATATAAAAAATTTTTAGAATAAACATAAGGGATAAACATTTAGTTAAAAATTTAATTATATGGTATATTTTTGTCTAAAAACATACATTTTGTTTATATAATAAAATTTATGTATCTATGTCATGTAATATCATTTTATACTTATCAAACAATTAATGACTAACCTTACTAAAATTTTTCATATTTTATGAGATGTTTCTTAAAAATTTGATATAAAAATTTGCAAATAAAAAAGAAGTTATTATTTTTTCTACAAATTTAATTATTATTTACTACAAAATTATAAAATTTGAAAGTAATAAATTAATAAATTATATATGCACTATAAGTAATAAGTTAAGTTATTAACTCACAACTCTAAATAAAAAGACTATAAATTAATATATAAACACCTTATCACTTAAAAACTAACATGATTGATTTCCTAGTTAAACTAGTTTTGCCAACACTTCCTATTACTCTAAAAGGTGTCGGCTAGCAAAATAAAATAAGTTAATCAAACTCCTGTTTGTATAATCATCCCCTTATTGAGAAGATGTATAATATATACAACAAATTTATCACTCGTAACAATTTTAGGTCCAATAGACATAAACATTTAAGTCTAATTTAATTTTATAAAACTAGTTAGTAATAAATGAGGTGTGCACTTTACTTATATATTATAAAATTATCTTATTTTAGTCGATGTGGAATATTAAATTTTGAATAAATTTAAATAGGTGCTAACTAGAACCGTGTAAGATGATATTCTAAAAAAAATTACATTGACAAATAATATGACTAAAATTAATATTTAAAAATGTATATAAACTAACGACAATATTCCATCATAGTTAAGGTTTCAGAATATGTGCAACAAAAGAAGAAAAAAATTTGAGGGGTGGTTGAAAATGTGGATGCTGGTGCAAAATGTAAATAAACCCAGCGAGAGGGATAGATAACCAATATTCAAACTTGAATTGTACATGTAAATTTGGGAGATGAGGACCATAAGTTATTTTTTAACTTTTTGTACCAATAACTCTCAAAAAGTCCACAATCTGAACTTTATACATTATATATAGTAGTTGGCTTATGGAAATCAAGTTTGAAAATTATACTGAAAACTTGTTTGCATAAACAACTTTTGAAAGGGTCATGAGAGAGCATGGTCAAAGTACTCCTTATGGCTCATTCAAAATACAAACTTTAATGTGTTATAATATCAATTCAATGTCTTTCTTGTGCTTTAATATTGTAATAACTAGGTTTTGGGAACGTAAAATTTTAATATATTTGCTTTAAATTTATTGACAGAACACTGTTTATTTTTTTGAAAATAATATACTAGTTTATTTATTTTATTAAGGTTATTTGGATAATGTAACTTCTAATATAACCACACTTACTACTAAAAATAATTGCTTTAGAATAAAATTTATTGAGAGAAATGTAAATGTATAATTTAGCACTTCAATAATGCATTTATAAATTATATTAAAATAATTAATTTATTATAAATATGTTCATTTTATTTATGGAAGATTATTAACATTATTTATAAATTGCTGCTACTAAAAGATTTTTTTAATTAAAACTGTTTAAATTTTACCTAAAATCAACAAATTTTCTTGGCAAAATGGGTTAACTAGTCATGTTACAAGATAAATCTACAAGCTTTTTCAACATTAAAAATTTAGAACTCTATTGTAAAACGTTAATTAATGTTAGTCTAAATTAACATGAAAGCTCCAAAGAAATTTAGAATCGTGTTGCAGAGTTGTCCACAACCATGTCAGTCTAGAATTTGTAACATATAAATGGAGTTATTATACAACATGAACACTCATTTCACTTTTCATTTTAATATTTAGTCTAAAAATAATCTAAAGTATGCATATGTTGGAGATGTTAAGTATTTTTACATTAGGTTAGTTAAGATAATATCATTGGGATTAATTATGGTATATATGGAATTATCTATTTTAAACCCTAAACTCTAAACAGTTTTGATTTTAGAAAACATTTCGAAGATAAAAAGATAAAAATAAAAAGGGAAATAAACTGTACTTAAATTATCCTTGACATTAATTCATGAGCGAGGTAAAACTTTTGAACATAGAATTACATAATAATTTTTAAGATATAACTAAAATATTTTTAAGACAGAATAAGGAAAAATAAAATGAGTATGATTATTCCAAGATTAGATTAGGTTAGGTTATAGTGTTTGTGACTTCATGAGTCCAACCAACCAATGTATATGCAGTAAAAGACAGAAAGAAAGGAACAAAAGAGTAAGTAATGCAGGTTGAAGCAAAACAATATAAGCAACATTTATAATATTCATTCATCATAGGAATATGCAAGAAATTATTATGATTGTGTTGTGGGGACATGAAGGTGGGTTTTAAGGATGTTGTGAGCTTCAAGTTTGATCATGTTGATATGACTAAAAACAACTATACTGGTTTCATATATGTGGCTTTCTTAGTTTCTCAGAGACTGTGGAAAGTGTCTGTATAAACACTTCATCATGCTTTCAACAATCTATATTACTGTCACTGTTGCACTGCCTTTCCATTGAGACCAAAACAGATGAATCAGAATAATACTTGCCTAAACCTAATTAAATACAACTAATTACTGACATTTATAATAAGAATTAGTCTGGTATAGTGAGTTAGGAAAACATGACAGAAGAAAAGATACTTATTAATAAATAATAATTGATTTATTTTTTTTATTGTTTTAAATCTTATTATTTTATTTTTTAAAATAAAATAATTTTAAATGAAAATAGATAGTGTGATAGTCAAAAGAAAGTTTTGAGTCCGTAATATATTACTGTGTTATTTCATGTAAGTAGTTTGTAGATTTTTTTAGTCTTAACTACTTAACAAATTCAAAGTTTAGATATCAGTTTTTGTCATTACTTTTTTCTGATGGAATGATAATGTGTATGTTAGTATAACACATTAGCAATCCATCGAGTTGTTGGCTTATGGTATACGTCAAAACAGTATTTCAATTTGTTAAGTATTCAAGAAAAGGAAAAAGGTTTTATTTATATCTAAATTTGATTTGATATGAAGAAAAACTCATAATTACCAATTTAAAAAAAAAAACTAAAGATGAAAAACACCCTAATCCCATTTGTTGTCCAAAATAAACAATTGAGTTCTTTTGACGCAGTGAAAAAACATTCAATTGATTTAAAGCGAATTTTTAATAAACCATAACAACTTATTGTTAGCAATTTAAAAAGTAGTCTAAACCCTAATAATAGTAGCTTAGTAAAATAGTTGTAATATCATGAGAGGTCGAAATCAGTTGAATTTTTATAATATATATTTTTATTTCAATACTAAAACTTGTATCATATTTAACATGGCACTCTATCTACCGCAAAAACATTTCACAAAGAACAAAAAAAAAGTTTTCTTCCAGAATAGTTAAGAAAAAGCATTAATTGCGTTCAATTGGTCCAATTTGTTATGTTTTGTGCGCCACAGAAGAAGGGCGTGGCTAGCACTTACTTTCACTACACGTTAACCACAAAATAGGTATAACGTAGCATTTATTATTCTGTTATCTAAAAAATAAAATAAAGTATATATCATCCTATATTAAGACTGAGATTTAAAAAGAGGTATTAGGAAATGCTATTTATTACAACAATTTAGCTTAATCAAATGAAATAAAATGGGAAAAGTTATGTTCATTATACGTACAAAAACTAACATTTAAAACATAAAAAATGATTGATTACACCCCCAAAATTGATGCGAATTGAGTGGAGAGGATATAATGGGCTTCGAAAAATGTACAATAATGGGTATTTATTGGATACGATAAACTTTACTAATAATGAAAATATATTTTTGGTGAACCCCACCTAACATTGAACCGCTTACCACTTTTCTAGCGTGAAGGAAAAGCCACCGGCCCACGGGTTCGCAAAAGAATTATTAATTTTTATTCAATTATTGATGTAAAGGATTAAAATTAATTGTTTCGGAGGGTAAATAAAAAGAACTAGAAACTGCTTTCAAACCAGGTGAATGAAATTGAAATGTTTTTAAATTTAATTTACAATGACAACGCAACCACATAGCAATGACCCACTCACCCACCCCACCCACCACCCACCGAATAATACGGGCGCCCGTTCGTAACACCCACGTCACGGGTCAATCATCCGACCCGAATTCCACATCGGCAACCACCAACTTGATAAACACGAAATTACCATAACACCCTTCGTCGTTCGTTTCCGTTTCAGATCTTCTCGAGCTTCTCGCCCTTCACCACCGGATTCGCCTTCGCGATCTGGTCCCTCCCCATCCCCTTGAAGTCGAACTCGCACGCGTGCTGCTCCGGGTAACGGTGCGTCCCGCAAAGCATCATCCCGCACCGGCACTTGAACCCCGTCAACCCCACGCGCCGCCTGCACGTCATACACCGGTTCTGCTGCGGCGCCTTAGCCTCCTCCGCCGCGCGTGGCGCCTCCTCAACCACAGCAGAAGCCGGATCCGCCGCCTTCGAAGAAGACGGCTGAGAAACCGGCGCCGGAGCCGCCGGAACAACGAGAGACTGATTCAGAACCATCTTTGCGTTGGAAGATTGCTGCTCGTTGAGCTGCAAATCGCGGTAACACTTCGAGCACAGATTCTGCGTGGCAGGGCTGCCAAAGAAACCGCAATTGTTGACGCACAAGCGTGGTGCCTGGCATCGGTGTTCTTCGGCCATTTCTGTAGCAACCTGAAACACGACGAGATCCGATCCGTCAGAAACGTGAGATTTGATATCGAAACCCTAAAAAGAAACGCAGAAAGGGAAAAAAGAAAGCGATGGATTATTACCGTTAAGGAGAAAGGTTATTAGGTTAACGAATCTGCGGAGAATTGGAAAATGGAAGGAGAAATAAAAGGAGGAAAAGGAGAGGTTGGTTGTTATAAGAGAAAGAAAGGAAGGAATCTAGAATTTGAAGGAAAGTCCCAAAGAAAAGAACCTCCACACGCACACGACACACCAACGATCTGAAGAAAATTCCAGATACGCTTCTCCCCTTCTTCTTCTTCTCTGATTTTTTTTTTTTTTATCTTTCTACTTTTTCTCGGTTTGGGCCTTGTATTGAATTCCTTAAAACTAGTTTCCGTTTGTACCAAACAGAGCGTAACGAAACGCGTGCCTCTATTGTAACGCGTTAGCGAAACGGTCTTTTTAAGGAGTCTCCTTCTCTTCTCTCTCTCTAGGTTAGCCGTATGGGGTCATGATTCGGTATCTTCTCGAAGCCGTCTACGCCACGCTACTACTTTCCCTTATTGTTATTAATTCTCATAATGATGCCATTTACTATTTTTTTTATCAGACCCTTTTCTTAATTTAAAACGATAAAATATTTTACGAAAATAAAACGATTAAATTAAGAGCGCATTTACTAATTTGTCCCTTCATAAATTAAGCAAGAGGGCAATTTGAGGGTGAAACATACGGCGCCGCGGATAAGGCACGAGGCCAACAGATTTTGAGCGTACGCGTTCTGAGCCGTTGATTCATTCATTTTCTTTGGAAAAAAAAAATGGAAAAGAAAAAGGTTTGACATTACGATGCATTGTATAGTGTTTATGATGGTAGTCGTGTGAAATTGACAAGTCGAATGTTGTTTGCCTCGGAAAATGGTTATTTACATATCATTATCGTCAACTGGCTGATGTGACCTCCCGTTTAATTAACCCAATTTTGCATAAATAATTATCTTTTTTTTCTTCTTAACCATGTTTTTTTTTCTTAATGATTAATTAATCCCATTTTTTATGGCGTCAATTGAATATTCAAATTACATAAATAACATGAGAATTTGATAATTGTGTTACTTAGATTAGATTTCAAGTATATAATAATAATAAAGGGGTGATTTTAGTTCTTTCCTCTTCATCATGTTTATATTATTTTGAATTAAATATATTTTTAGTAGTTCAAAATTATAATTCTATTTGAAATTTGGACACATTTTTGCTATCAAAACTTTAAAAATAATGAATATATTATCTTTAATCTAATTATGTTAATTTTTGTTTGAGATGTCAAATGCATCTCATAAAAGATATTGAACTGACTCCAATACTAACATGAAACGCGCTCGACAGTTAAAAAAAATGGGTTAATTATGTTTTTCGTCCTTCAACTATTATCGTTTTTTGGAATTGGTCCCTCTCCCAAACGTTAAACCATTTTGGTCCTCGTGATTTTGGAACTACTGATTTTAGTCCCTAATTTGTGAACGGTGTAAGTCTGTGACTGCGTGGCAAACGACGTTCCACCTAGACTGGTCATCTGATGACACGTGTCTATTCAGATGCTGACACGTGTTAAATTAATATTTATAATTCATAAATTAAATTTTTTTTCTTCATTAAGTCGTTTAATTATTATTTTTTAATACTAATTTTAAAACCGTGAATTTGAGCACGTGCTTGGCGTTATGAATGAGCAGCGACATTCTCTGGTTCCTAAGTTAGGGAGAAAGATTTTCTCCGCGAAAGCTCATTTGCTGTGCCGGTGAGAGTGGAAAACCAAACGTCAGTGAGATTATGTTCTGGGCGAGGTTGTTTGAAGTTGTTGGCGTAGCTGGTGACTAGCTTTCTCGACGAGGTTGCAAGAGTAGAGCATTGGTTGGAAGCAGAGGTAAGTTCTTTCCTTTGTCACTCTGATTTAGGGTTTCAGTGGTTTTCATTTGGGGGGAAATCTATTGCGCATTTGGAGGTCCAATTTGCAGCGGTTGTGTTAGTGTGGGTTTGATTTGTGGTTGGGTTTGATGGGTTTAGGGTTCTGTTTTGGTTGTTATACAGATGGTTTTTTCAGTGGTTTTTCGGCACATGGGGAAGTTTGAAAGATTTAGGGGAAGGATGCTGCGTTACGAAGGTGGAGAGGAGCATGTAGTGTGTGGACTGGATCCAGATATGTGGTCCTACTTCGAAGCATTGGGTATTCTGAAGAAGGATTTTAAGTATGATGGAGAACTTTATATGTGGTGGAAGCCAAAGAAGGGGAGAATGGATAGAGATCTAAGGCCATTATGTGACGATAGACATGCTTTGGAGTTGGCCGAATATGCAGAAAATAAAAACGAGGAGGTTGAGATTTATGTGGAGCCTGTGGTTAGTTCTGCTCAAGTTATTGAACTTGTTGAAGGGGCTGTTGTTGGGACAAATGAGGAGGTTGGTGCTGCTGTTAATGTTGGTGTGATACTTGAAGAACAGGCTACTGGTGCTAGGGAAAATGAAGAGGTTGGTGCACCTGTTAATGCTGGTGTGATAAATGAAGAAGAGCCTGTTGCTGCTGGGGCAAATGAAGAGTTTGGTGTCGCTGTTAATGTTGGTGTGATAAATGAAGAAGAGGCTACTGCTGCTGGGCCAAATGAAGAAGAAGCAACTGCTGTTGAGAATGGTGGTGAGGTGAATGAAGAAGAGGCAAATGTTGCTGCTGCTGGGCCAAATGAAGAAGAAGCAAATGCTAGTGTTGAATCTGGTGATGAATTTGGCGTTGTTTCAGGTGATGATCAAGCTGATGAATTGGATGAGAGTGAGGAAGAAAGACATAGAGATGATGATGACTGTTTTGGGTTGGAAGATATTCCACGCAGGAATTTTTCTCAAGTTTTAGACAGGTGGAAAAAATTCAAACAAGAGTGGAAAAATAGGAAGAGGTCAAGAACAACTGTTATACCTACAGCTGAAGGAAACCAAAGTGAAGGTGTGGGTACATCTACCACACAACAAAGTATTGTTGATCATGAAATAGATGCGAACTACAGCATTGATGAGCTAGATAGTGATGTTGACATTGCTTATGGGGATGGTGGGAGGAAATACCCAATATTCAAGGGCGAAGACATGTGCAAGGAATTCAAATTCAAACTTGGGATGGAGTTTTCTTCCTTGAAAAAATTCAAGCAAGCTTTGATGGAGCATTCTGTGTTGAATGGCATAGAGGTTAAATTTGTGAAGAATGATGATGTCCGAGTGAGGGCTATCTGCAAAAGGAAGTGTGGATTTTTGAAGTGTGGATTTTTGATTTTATGCAACAAAGTTAGAGGAAGTCAAACTTTTAGGGTGAAGACCTTGATTGATAGTCATAATTGTGGCAGAGTTTTTGTTAACAAGAATGCAAACAAGGAATGGGTTTCCAAAATTGTAGTTGATAAGTTTAGAAATGTTGGGAGAATGACAGCCAATGAAATAATTGATGATGTCCGAAGGTCGTACAGTGTTGCAATAACCCCCTGGAGAGCTTGTAGAGCAAAAGAGATTGCAATGGACATTCTTGAAGGAGATGGGCAAAATCAATATAGTATGCTATATGATTATGTTGCAAAGCTAAGGAGAGTGTCTATTGAAACAACAGTTAAGATAAAAATTAATCAACCTCAGCCCACATTGCAGCCACAGTTTGGGTCTTTCTATTTGTGTCTAGATGGGTGCAAGAAAGGGTTCGTGAATGGCTGTAGACCATTCATAGGTGTAGATGGATGTCATTTGAAGACTAGCTATGGACGCCAACTTTTAGTTGCTGTGGCAAGGGATCCAAATGACCAGTACTTTCCACTGGCATTTGTTGTTGTAGAGAATGAGTGCAAGGAGACTTGGAGGTGGTTCCTAACATTATTGTTAGAGGACATTGGAGACATTCAAAGTAATCGATGGGTATTTATTTCGGACCAGCAGAAGGTAAATTCAGATTCATGTACTTAAGTATCACCAATTAAATTATATGTATTATTGACTTATTGTATATGTACATTTTACAGGGACTGATGCAAGTATTTGATGAATTATTGCATGGAATGGAGCATCGATTTTGTCTAAGGCATATGTACAGCAACTACTAGGTTACATGCAATTCCACGTAAGTCTTGGTGTAAACATGCATTTAGTGCATATTCTAGGTGGGATGTCCTCATGAACAACTTATCAGAGTCATTTAATAACACTATATTATTAGCTAGGGATAAACCAATTATAACAATGATGGAGTGGATTAGGACATATTTGATGAGTAGGTTTGCACATTTGCGGGAAAAATTAAGTGCATTTACGGGTGTTGTAATGCCTAAACCTAACAAAAGGCTAGATAGGGAAATAGAGAAAAGTGGAAACTGGTTTGTTGTTTGGACTGGAGATGGTAAGTTTGAAGTTACATAAGGATTCACCATGGATAAATTCATAGTTGACCTCACAAACCACACTTGCACCTGTTATTTTTGGGACTTAGTTGGCATACCATGTAGACATGCCATGGCTGTAATCAATTACAGAGTAGAACAACCCTCTGATTATGTGCACGCTTATTACAAAAGGGAGGCTTATGAAGCTTGTTATGGGTCACCAATTTCACCCATTAATGGCCAACAATTGTGGCCTAAAAGTAATGGACCACAAATCCTACCCCCAATATTTAAGACTCCTCCTGGGAGGCCACGAAAATTAAGAAGAAGAGAACCTGATGAAGATGTCAGCCACTCTAGGTTGGGGAAGAAACATCTTAGAATGAAGTGCAGTAACTGTGGCCAGTTTGATCACAACATCAGAAGCTGCAAGCAGGGAAAAACCAACAAGGTAAATCTGTTTATCATAATCAAATGAAGTACGGTATAATTAAGAAGTTGGAACTAATGACTGTGCGGTCTTTGCAGGGAAAACAGAAAAGGAAGAAGTCTGCAAAAACTGCAGCTGCTACTGAAGAAAAATCTGCCATTATTTTTTGTAGTAGTTGCTTTAAGAAGCAGTAATTGGTCGCCACAACCACAAACTTTTCTTCCAAAATGAGAAGATCCCACTTGCGCAGAAGAAGACGAAGACGATGGACAACCCTTCGACCCAACACTCATCTTCATTTACAAACCCTAAAACACAAAAAATTCCCAAATAATCAAATCAACCTACCTTATGTTGATCAACAAATGTTGAGCACTTCAATATTCTATGATGGCGTGGTAATGGCTTTCTATTTTCATTCCTTCAGATTTCAACATCCACATCTTTCTTCCAAACTCTTTCTCTTCGATGGATTCACAGACCTTCACAAACCTAACGGTTCCACACTTTAAAAGGCCAACTGCACGTGCTCAAAATGAAGAAAAAAAAATTAATTTATGAATTATAAATATTAATTTAACACGTGTCAGCATTTGAATAGACACGTGTCATCAGATGACCAGCCTAGGTGGAACGCCGTTTGCCACACAGTCACAGACTTAACGCCTTTCACAAATTAGGGACTAAAATCAGTAGTTCCAAAATCACGAGGATCAAAATGGTTTAACGTTTGGGGGAGGGACCAATTCCAAAAAACGATAATAGTTGAGGGACGAAAAACATAATTAACCCAAAAAAATTAACATAAAAAAGTAAAATCTAAACAAAATACCATGTGGCACAATCTCAACAACACATTCCAAAATCTTAAAAAAAACATAATTTTTTTAAGAAAAAAGATGTGCACACATAGAATTGTGACACATGATGTGGTGTAGTGTTGACACGTGTCCAAATTTAAATTCGAATATTTGTCATTTCCCTCCCAAACTATATATTGTCATTTATTTATTAAACATCTCATTTTATTCCTCTTAACCTCTCATTTTAGAAACTCGTATCTCTCTCAAAACCCATTTCTCTTTCACCGTGACTCGTCAGTGTGACTATCTCTCCATATCGCTATATCAGTGTTTGCACGGAGGTTTTGTTAGTTCCTTTTTATGTATATTTTCTTTTTATTTATGGTTAAACAACTCTTTAATTAACTTGCCTATAAAAAAAATACTAAATACTAAAGAGTATACAAAAACCAATCACACACCACGTGGCACAACTTAGCAACATGTTCCAAAATTCAAAAAAAAAATCCAATAAATAAAAAAGAGGTGCACACCTAGAATCGTGACACGTGGTGTAGGGTGGGCAAAATTAACTATACTGAATTGAACTGTCAAATAATTATACCATATTATACTAAAAATATTGAACTATTTAGAATGAAAATTGAACTAAATAATTTTATAGCTTAGTTTTTAAAAATTGAACCTCTAAAGTTGCAATTAATTGCTCATTAACTTAAACTACTTTGATTTATACTTTTTACTTGTATAAAGTGTCTTGTCCCTTAGGAAGTCAAAGACCAAGTCTTTAAGGACAATGTGTTTCTGATCTACGTCACATAGTTTGACTACTTCAAACTTTTAAGGAATGACATTGTACATTGAACATTTTATGACAGGTAAAAAGGGCTTGCTATGACAAGTATTCGAGTAACAATCATAGTAAGTCCAACTCAACTTCATTGCAGAATACACATAAACATGGCCCATCTCACACCAAATCATGTGACTCTATTTTGTTCATTTTACCTTCAAACTCTTTAAACTTTAATTAACACATGATTTATGTTCAAGACATTGAATACCTCTTCAAGAAGAAATGACATATGTAATCCAAAAAGGAGGCAAGTCTGCAAACTCTCTCAATCAACTTTGAGCGATGTTGGATGTGGAAGAAAACAAACCACAATCTCCATCACCATCCAATTAACACATTAAAACAATAAATATAAATATTTGAGGTTTGATGCAGAAAGAAGAAACCCATATAAGAGAAGTGGGTATTAGCGCGGATAATGCAGAAACTAAACTCAAGGATGAGAACACGACCAAGACCAGCCTTGTCAGAGCATGATAACGGAAGATGAGGACATGACAATACAAATTGAGAAGTGATAATGAAAAACGAGGTGCCACTATGTGAGATGAAGGGGACAATGGTGCAAATATGGTAGACGACAACACTACGAAGGGGAGAGGACGCCTCTATGTGAGAACAAACTAGATGATGACAATTGTGTGAGAAAACTTAAGAATGGAAGACCGAGAGGAATATTGAGCATGGGCGGATTGGGAAATGCGAGAGTGCCAAAAGTTATGGATTTAAAGATGTTATGACATGTGTGGAACTAATAGTCATGGTAAAGTCTATAACATGGTCCTAAAACTGAAATAATAAGTTTTCAACCTAATTACATATGTGTCATAATAAGTTTTTCCTCTTCACTTATTATGCCAAGTCCCCTTTAACCCGTCATAATAATTATTATTTTTGTTACGAAAATGTCACCGGTCAACTTATTATGATAGGTGAATTATGCTAGTCATTATAATTTGTCATTTATTCTTTTTTTTTTCTGCTAGTGATCGTAGAGAAGAAAATCATTGAGATTAGAAGCATTGTTGTTCTCACAATTTGATTTTAATGGTATCGTTTACAGTTTTTATTTTCCTTTTGTTAATGATATGTTTCATTTTTTTATGGACAGACATTATTGCTTAGAATTTGATATATAATGCTTCTTTCTAAATTAGACTAGTCAAAAATTGGGATTAAATCAAATTTTGGAATTTGGCGAGCACGTTTTCATTTGGATCTCTTCTCTATATATCTATTTAGCTATCCAATAATTTCATTTAAAGTTATTCGTCTCTTTCTATGAAAGAGCTATGTTTTCCTAATGAGAGCTTTTCAAATATTGGTCCTCCTTTGTTTGATAAATGAGATATTTGAGAGTTTTAGATAACTGGGTGTTTTTAGCGAGGGATGATAAATAGAATAATAAAAAGCATCATAAATTCATGTGTTGCAATTTGAAGAATGTTGATGTTTGAATATTAGAAACTCTAGAGTTTGAATCTATCAAACTTTATTATTTTTTTTGTTATCAGATGAATTTTACATTGCCAAAAATAGTAGAAACTCTCACACAAATACGGTTGGAATTCATCTTTTACCTCCTTGTATCGATACACCATCAACTGAGCATAGTAAAAGTCGGTCAGATGTATGGGGACATTAAGAAAATCCTAATACAGAAGCATTCAAAAAACAAAAACTCTCATCATTAAATACAAAAGGGGTTAGTGTTGGTCATTCACCAACTATTTCTAAATATTACCAAAATGCATCTCAAATGAAGTTGGTGAAGATGTTTGTGAAGTTCGAGCTTCCTTTTCGATTTGTGGAAGATGAGGACTTTCATGACTTTTTATGATCCTTACAGCCACGATTTGAATTCTCATCCTGCTCTACATTAAGGCATGAAATGTGGAAACTTTATGATATGGGAAAGGTAGAGTTGAAAAAAATTCTATTAAAACAGTGTCGGAGGGTTGCTTAGTTATAGACACATGAACTTCATTTCAAAACCCAAATTACATGAGTTTAACAACTCACTTTATTGACAATGATTGAAAGCTTTAAAAGAAATTTTCTCATAAATTTCTTAAAAAATAAAATATTCTCATGAATGTCTTGAATATGAGCGAATTTCTTATAAAAGTCTTGTTTGTCTTGATGTTGGAACTAGGTGGAATTCAACTTACTTAATGTTAGAGGAAAGCTTGAAGTATAAAGATGCCTTTGTCTTGCTAGATATGCATGATAAGAAATTTTGTGTTGAAATGACCAAAAGTAATGGTGGTGTGCCATTAGAAGAGGATTGGGAAAATGTAAGGTTTATTCTACCATTTTTAAAGATGTTTTATGACTCTACCATATAAATTTTTGACAATGAAATTAAAATTATTGTCATCTTTAAAAAATATTTATGAATAATATCAAAGTGTTGAGGAGGGTTCTCAAAGTAGCCAACAAGAACCTCAACGAGATGAGAAGATGATCTTCATGGCATGAGTTTCTACGTAAGAGCTACAAGATAAAAATTTGATTATATTTGAGAAAAGATCTTGAACCTTATACAAAGTCATATGAGCTTGATGTTTTACATTGGTGGAAAGTCAACTCAACTAGATTTTCTATCATTACGAGCACGGTTCGGGAAGGTTTTAGTCATTCTCATTTCTATCGTAGCGTCAAATTGTGCATTTAGTACAAAAGGAAGGGTGATTAGTCTTGATTGTTGTTGCCTAACGTCTAAATCTAAAGTAGTGAAGTACTTGTTTGCACACAAGATTGGTTGAAAGAAACACCTTTCTCCATACTTGTAGAAGAGAATCCTAAAGAATTTGATAAATTTAAACGAGGTGAGTTTATATAAAAAAAATTATATATTTTATAGTTTATATTTTAAGTTTTCAAAAATGATTTTTTTTTCTGGATATAACATTTTAAGGTGGGGTGAACCTTCAATTGCTATTAATTTGAATGATTGAATGTATTGGTTAGTTGTATTTGTATTTTATAATGCAACTTATATTTGGAGATGTATTAATTTTTTTATTTTGTTGTTTATAGGAGAACCTATGTTCTTGAGTAGAGACAAATCTTTCCCATGTATTTAGTTTTATGTCCTTTTTTTATAAGGAACCTATATTATAAATGAAGTAGGTAAATACTTCCTTTTTTTAGTTTTTTAATTGAAATGCAATGTTTAATTTAATTATTTAGTTAAACAATTCTAATGATGTTAATGTCAAATATCTATTTAATATGAAATGGAATGCTTTGTTTTTTAAATCATTTTTTGATAAAGTGACGAACATAGCCGAATTGACCATTGGGTGTTAATTTTTCTTCTTTTTCAACTTTTTTTTAAAACATCAACACAATTCAAAAATAGTTCACAGAGAGTTAAATTCAAAAATATTGCAGTTTGGTTAAAAAATAATGCAATTTAGTTTAAAAGAGGTGTAGTTCGAAAACATGATAAGGTACGTAAAAGTTCAATTCATATTATATTTAAATGCAGTTCAGTGCAATGTAGTTTGGTATAACAAAATATAGTTCAATTTAGTTTGTCTGAACTCATTTTCAGTTCACTGCGATTTTTAAAAGTTCTGTGTAGTTCATTTATCTCACCCTTAACGTGGTGTTGTTTAGTGTTGACATGTGTCGAAATTCAAATTTAAATACATTATTCTTATTCCCTCCCAAATTATATCTCTTCTTTTAATTATTAAAAACTCATCGATATCTTTCTCTCACTGTGGGTCGATCATTATGGCCCTCTCTACTTGTCGCTCTTGCGGTGTTTCCATGGAAGTTTCGTTATCGTTATTTTTTTCTCATTTTTACGTTTAGTTGAACTGCTCTTCATCTAACGCATCTATACAAAATATAAAAGAGTAGACACAAAAGAGTAGACACAAAAAACAATCAAATGTCATGTGGCACAATCTCAACAACACATTCAAAAATTCAAACAAGTCCAAAAGAATATAACCTATTTAAGTAAAGATGTGCTGACCTAGAATTGTGGCACATGGTGTTGTGTAGTGTTGACATGTGTCCATATTCAAATTCAAATACATTTTTTTGATTTTTCTCCCAAACCATATCTATTATTTTATTTGTTAAAAACTCTTCTCTCTTTTCCTTTCGGTTTTTTTCTCTCGAAACTCATATCTCTCTCGAAGCCCATGTCTACCTCTCTCGAAGCCTATGTCTCTCTCTCTTTCTCTCTCATTGTGGGTTGATTAGTGTGATTGTTTGTCCATGTCACTATGTTGGTGTTTCCATGGAGGTTTCGTTATTTTCTCTTCTTTTTATATTTTTCTTTTATTGTTTATGGATGAATTGGTTTTCATTTATTGTATCTATAAAAAATACAAAAGAGTAGACACAAAAATCAATCACACGTCACGTGGCACAATTTCAATAACATTCCAAAATAAAAAAAGAATCCAAAAAACAAAGGTGTAACCTCTTTAAATAAATAAGAGGTTCTAAGATTGTGACACACGGTGTTTTGTAGTTTTGACACGTCATATTCAAATTCAAATTCAATGTTGAACAATCAAAATTTATGGGAGAGTGGCGCACACGCGAATAGGTATTGGAGAGACTTTTTCAGATATCGAATTGAAGATTTGGATATTTGGAATTCATTATCTCTTAATGAAGTTAAAACCTAAGGAAGATTGATTTTTAGTGTTGGATATTTAGAATTAGTTTTGTAATGTTTTCTAATTTTACCCACGAATTTAACAAAATTATCCATGCCTTTTCTTTTCCCACCAATCTAGTTTGATAGGTAAACTTTTTTCTTAACCCACTTTTTCATGTTAATTTCTTTTTGGTAGGTAAAGATATTACATACGAATGTGTGTGTAGGTAATATAAATTTACTTACAAATATTATTCCCTTAGTAATTATTCACGAAAAATTGGAATTTTTCTTGAAATGTATATTCATTTATTCTTATATTTTGAAAGTAAAATATATGAATTATAATTTTACATTAAAGTTAAGAAATTAGAAACATATTTATTTTTTTATAATATTTTGTTCACAAAATTCTAAATTTTGAGACTGCTTCCACTACGTATAAACATGAACAATCATTCTAAAGTTTTTTATATGCATCATCTTGCGCGCTCTATAAATGGTTTATTTGTGTATTTATTTATTCATTTGTTATAACTGTTAATTTTATTTATGTTTTTGTTTATTTGCATATGTTGATATTTAATCTTTATTAATGGTTAAAGATTGGATCTGATTTAATGACATAGTGTGTTTTATGTATGTTATATATGTTCAGTTAGTAACTATAATTGTACAATTGTAAGTAAATAAAATGTAATGTTTTTTTGTCAAAACTATCATCGCATTGTGTTGGTAAGATTGATCTAACAATTAATGCTTGATAAATCATTAACAACAAATTTGACGAAAATGATTATAAATATAATGTTTCTGCTCAATCATTTAAAAAGTAAGAAATTTTATTGATTATGATGCAAAATTAATTTTATATTAAAAAAATGAAAGAATATGCGATACTCCATCATTTAAAAAGTAAGAAATTTTATTGATTATGATGCAAAATTAATTTTATATTAAAAAAATGAAAGAATATGCGATACTCCTCCGACCAATAGAATCATTGTTGATGACTTCAATAATACAGATATAGAAAGAGACATCAATTTATATTTTATAATTTTAATTATATATTTTGAAAATATCTTATAACAAAATATTTTAGAAAAGGTCAATTATTAAAATATTATTTGTAAATATAATATAAATAATTTTGTACTAATTATTAAAATTAGTTTGAATTTAGTTTCTTTATTTAAATTAATTTTGTGAAAAATAAAATTTTATTAAGAAGATATATTTATTATCGTGTGAAAAAGAATATTTTATAAAAAACATATAATTTATAACAATATATAAATAAGATTCTTTTTTTTTTAATATTTTTATAATATCAATTTTATTTTTAATTATTTTAAAAATTAATTATTATATAAATAATTTATTTTCAATCATTATTCTAATTTTTTTTTAATTTTAAATTATTATTTTAAAAATGTACTGTGTTCACTAAGTAGAAATAATTTAAATATATTTTTACATTAACAATAATAAAATATTATTATTTAATTTAATAAAATTAAAATATCAATATTAATTTTTGTTATATTTTAGTTAACTTAAACTTATTTAACAATTAATTTTTTTTAATGATAATGATATTTTAACCTACTTTTTTTATTCATTTTTAATTCAAAATTTCAATCACCCTTAAATCATCACATCACTACAAAAAATTAAAACATATAATCTAAGAGTGGTGGAAAGAATGAATTAAAAGTGGATAAAAAAAATCAATTAAAATATCATTATCTTATTTTTTTAAATAATCCTGTGCATTGCATAATAAAAAACTAGTAGATTTATATATACATGATATGATTTATATATATATATATATATATATATATTGAATAACTTATATTACTCACTTTTTAATAACGAGATTATTCCTTTGCCATCATATACGTGTTGATAAGAAGATTCTCGTACTTTTTTCGATCACTTTTATGTTATTATCAAAGTTTTTTTTTTCCATATTAGATGAAATTATATTTATTCTTCAACATCCTTTCAATAAAAATAATAAAAGTCTCTCTTATTCCTTTTACATTAATTATAAATTTTTTATATTAATGATATGACCCTTTATTTATTATTTTATGCAAAAAAATAAATAACAACATTTTAATAAAAAATATAAAAAGTTTCAAATATTGAATTATCAACATTTTTCAACGAGAAATTCAATTATAAATACGAATATAGTAAAACTGAATTAAAACTAAAAGGAATAAACATATTATTTATATTTAAGTCAAGATATAAGAATAATGAGTCTAATACAAATTTCATATTATAAAAGTACAGCGAAATGATTAATTTATTATAATATATAAAGAGATTATCTGTTTTTGTCCATATAATTTTATTTTTAATTATTATTTTAAAAATTAATTATTTTATAAATAATTTACTTTGATATTATCTTACAAATTTATTTTTTTAAACTATTATTTTATTTAATAATTATTTTAAAAATTAATTTACATATCAAAAATAAATATTATTCAACGTAACTTAAATCTTTATAAAAATTAAAAAATACGAAGACATAGTTGCAATTATGTGTTTTCAGGTATATAATAACATTCATACATGATCTATTATGAAATAGAAAGAAAGAAAAAAAATGGAAATTGGTATTACAAATAACAATATTTTTATATTAATATCGGTATGTATTTATTTCTCTTATTTTTATATTATGATTTGTTTGGTTGAACGAAAGTATGTTTTTCATCTCTTTTAACTTGTCCATGTTTCCTTACAAGTAGATGTAATTAAAAATGAAAATTAATATGACATGTAAATGTAATTTTTTTATTATTAATGGATTCAATATATTAAAAATATTTACTCTAAATTAATAAATTTATTATCATAAAATTTTACATGATAGAAAAATAATATGATTTCTTACAGTACATTAAATGTAAATTGTTTTTAGCCATTTGATTTTCTGATCCTGATACCTAATTGATCAGGATATTCGACAAGCACAAGATTAAAGATTTAGATTTGTGCCGAGATAAATACATCTTGTGGTACACGGTCTCTAGACTATTGGACTAAACACATATAAGATCACATAATTACGAGAAAGTGGTCTTTATAAGGTAATTAGCGTCTAAGCATGATTAAAACATATTTAGATTCAGACTAATGTGTAAACAATAAGTCAGGTCCGACCTATAAACATAGGTAAAACTAAACATATGAAATTATTTTAAGCAAATATTAACTTAAGATATCAAAGTATTTTTTCCAATACTAAATAACGAAAAGCCTACTAATAGAAAAAGATACATAAGAAACATAAAAATAAAAGTGATTGATCGACTTAATATATCTCTATTAATCAAGAATAATTTATAAATTATTTACATAAAATATTTTTATATAATGATTTAATGTATTGATTTAATTTTAAAATTTAATAAGATTAAATTAAAATACTCAGATGACTTAAAATTAAAAAAATTACGTTAAAGCGTATAAATACGGATTAAGTCGTATAGTTATAAAACTTGAATTACATTGTTAGTTTTGACTCGAGTCTCAAGAAAGTGAAAATTTAGAAATAATCTTATTTGAGAATTTAATTAAAAAGTATTATTACGTTTATTAGAATTCAATATTTTACATCAAAATATATTATTTATAAGAAAGGAGAAGTGTTTTCGTTTATGATCATAATTTAAAATATCATATTTAAAACATTTTTTAATTATTTAACTAATAATTAATTTTTAATAATACAGGAAAAATATTTCTTGGCTTGAATATTTTTGATCTCTCATATTTATGCCAAGATTGTTTTTGGACTTTCAACTTTAATGGTAATAATTATTTTAGCTATGTAATTAAAAATTGTGCGTTTTGTTTTCTAATTTATTTTTTTTCTAGTTCTAAATAAAGTTTAAAAATAATTATTTGCAGATTAGAAAGATTAAAAATAAACACAGATACTTATTTTTTGAATTACGTCTTAAATTTTAAAATAAAAAATGTAATTTTTCGCGTATCATGGCAGTATTAAAATTAAAATCTAAAACTTCATTCAAGTCATCTAAAGTCCCGACCGATGAACTTGATGAATTGTCATTTATATAAATTGATAAAGAAGAAAATGCATAAAATTACATTAAAAGCAAATTTATATTTTCTAAAAGTGAAATAATTATACATATACGACAGTTTGAAAGTAATGATTAAGTAAGGAAAGAAAATCATTAATTTTTATTTTTTTGATATTGTTTGGTATCACTCAAAATCCGAAAAACAAGCTTATGGATTTACTCTTATTTGCAATCCTTCCAATTGAAAAAACAAAATATTTTTTAACTGAAAGACCAAATTATCCTTGTGTATATATTCATTATATCTTTATTAATCATGTTTGTATCATTTTATATTTCATATTTGACTTTTTTTTAACTTTTCCCCCTTATTTCTTACGGACAATTTTCACAATTATTTAACTTTTTATTAATTTTATTTTCTCTTACCTTTTTCTTTTCTTCTTAAACCTCGCATACCAAAAGTGCCCGCTTTTTCCAGTATTTGGAATTATTTTTAAGTGATTATAATATAAAGTTTAAGTTCAATGATGAATGAAAAATATTTTAGATTAAATTAAATAATAGGATAATTTTCTTTTTAAATTTATAAAGAAAAAATGTATTTTAAAATATCACAACAAAACGCAACGCATTAGGTGGTAGTCTCTCGGCCACCCCATGGATGGAAAATTCACACAAAATAAGCGAAACGCGTATTTTTGGGTGAAAAATTACAAAACCAAACATTGCGTTTTTCTCTACTCTTTTTCCCCTTCTATCCTCGAATTTCCGATCAGTTCCGATTCTTACAACTAGGGTTTGGAAATCGACCACCACACTTTCTCCCTATTCGCTGAACGCGCGATCGCGATGCAGCTCTAGGGTACTTCCTTTCTTCCCACTCGCGAATCTGAAATCTCGTTATCGTACATGCCATCGGTGGTGACCGCAAGATGTATAGCAATTTCAAGGAGCAGGCGATAGAGTACGTGAAGCAGGCCGTGCAGGAAGACAATGCCGGAAACTACGCCAAAGCGTTCCCTCTCTACATGAACGCCTTGGAGTACTTCAAGACGCATCTCAAGTACGAGAAGAACCCTAAGATCAAGGAAGCAATCACGCAGAAATTCACCGAGTACCTGCGTCGGGCCGAAGAGATTCGAGCCGTCCTCGACGACGGAGGCCCAGGCCCGGCTTCTAACGGGGACGCCGCCGTAGCCGCCAGGCCCAAGACCAAACCCAAGGACGGTGAAGGTGGCGGCGACGGGGAGGACCCCGAGCAAGCCAAGCTCAGGGCTGGGCTCAACTCGGCCATCGTGAGGGAGAAGCCCAACGTGAAGTGGAACGACGTCGCAGGGTTGGAAAGCGCCAAGCAGGCCTTGCAGGAGGCTGTGATTTTGCCTGTGAAGTTCCCTCAGTTCTTTACTGGTGGGTTCACTAGGTTGTACGAATCCTGAGTTAGAATGAGTTGCATTTTGTCTGAGAAGTGTGAAGGGATTTTCTTGTGTGGAATTTGGTTGAATGTTTGATGTTTTTTCCCGTGGTTACTTTTTCAGGGAAAAGACGTCCGTGGAGAGCCTTTTTGTTGTATGGACCTCCTGGAACGGGAAAATCTTATTTAGCCAAGGCAGTTGCAACAGAAGCCGAGTCTACATTTTTCAGGTAAAATTGTTGATTTTACGGTTTAAGTGAAGGATGGAATTTATAGAACTAAATAACCTTTAGGTCTGGTGTATACCATATTACATGAAAAGCCATTGAAATGGATTCTGATTCCTAAGTTAAAGAATGCGCGTGTCTCAATTTCCGCACTGCATACCCTTTTATCGGCATTAAGATTTGAATCCAAGGTAGTTAAATTCTATTATTTATCTAAAATAGGAAGGGGGTCTTAGGAAGATTTTACAGAATTCATAATCCATATTTTCCATGTCATGCATAAAATTCATAAGTAATAACCCATAAGGTAGTATAAAACTTAATAACTCTACAACACAGGTACACAAAACATTGTACGGCATAATCTGACATGTGCTTGCATTATAATCATAAGGATCTACTGTTTGATCCTCACCTTCAACTCCATCTACTTCGCCAACCAAATTCTCCTAGTCGTGATGACCAACTATATCCGCTCCAACTTGTCTTAAGCCAAGTTGTCTTCTCCCTCATCTTGATTTGAGAAGCATTGAAATATATGGTGCCGTTGTCTAAACCTTCAATCTCGTCATCATTTTCTGCTCATCATTAGGCCAAACATCAGGAAGATCCAACTCCGGAGTTCTTCTAGCTTACTTCTTTTTAATTAATTTTAAACTTGCCATGATAAATACATCAGTTGTTGTCTTTTGCTTTAAGTGGGTTTTTCTCTAATGACTTTGGACAAATACAAATAATGCTAACATAGGCTGTTAGGTAAGGATTCTTAAGTAGACTTTAAGCCTATCTCAACCTCATGAAACTGGTTTGTAAGGTTTGCACCCACTTTCATACTATAGTTTAGTTACATCTCTAGTTGATTTGAGATCTTCAACACACTTCTTGACTCTGCTGACTCAAAGTCTCAAGTGTGGAACTAGTTATTTTCGGGTGGTTTGATAGTGGTCTAATACCAGGTGACACAATGGGCCTGGCAAACACTCATTAGGACAGGCTCTAATACTATCTTACAAAATGAACTTTAAGTTTAATTCATTCTCATAAAATCAACTTGTGAGGTTCTGTTTGCACCAACTTGTTACTGTAATTTGACCATATTGGTAGTTGACATGAGATCTCTAACACTAATAAATACATTACAATTCATATGCCACATTTTAAAAATATTACCGTGTCCCATTATATTCTTGCCCTGCTGAGCTGCATGTCATGCTTAATGTGATTGACAAATCTTTTGATCTATGTATGGCCATCAAACATCTCAAAGGCTTTGCTCTCTGTTTTAAACATGTGGTACACAGCAATGGACTTCAAAAACATTATTCCTTTAGGGGCTGCTAACTGGAAATTTAAAATTGTCAATCAACGATTATTGTGCAATCACTTTCCAAATGGTTTTACGTTCTTCATGTCAGTTAACGAAAATGTTTAGATTTGGCCCTCTCTTGTCAGTCCACGAACCAGTCATTATCGTGGAACCAATTGCTTCCAAACAGTTTTATCTTCTTAAGTAGCCTCCACTGTAAACTTCATTTATTGTTTCAAATGCTCTACTCCTCTAATGTTATGATAGGAAAGTGGTTTAAAACCTTTTGCTATGGTGCACAATGAATTAACATAATAGAAAAACCTTGCAATTATTTGACATGCATTCTCTGGTGTACCCTTCTTAAACATGGTGTTGATTGTGTCTTCAGAGCCAAATGCGTTTTCTCTGGAAAAGGTTTATGATTTCAACATTCTCAATGCCATCAACTTCATTGTTTTTTCTCTTTTCAGCCCTGGTACTCTTTTACCACCCTTGGTTTTGTTTAAAACCAGCCACAACTCCCAATGACTCCATTTTCACTTACTTTGGAGCAGCTTTGCAAGGTTCAACATTCTGAATTGTTTGAGCAAAGTGATGGTTAAACCTATATATTACTCCAGTATATACTTTTTGACAGAATATGCATTGAAACTTTGTAGTACCTGCATACTTTTATCCCACATCAGTTCCAGTGAACAAATCTGTAAACGTTAAGCTAGCAGTGGAGCATCCTGCACAGTATTATCACCAGCACTTTAGCTTTTACCAGCCCCACCGGGTTCATGGTCATCACCCCTTGTGAAGCCATCTTCACTTTAGTTAATAATAAAACACTGGAGCCCTAAATACGACTTCGTTTTGGGTTTAAAACTTTTTCTCGTCGAACTCACCAAATCGTTACAAACTTGTGAGTTCAAACGAGTTAACCGATCCTACATCTGATTTTACCTGAAAAATGAGTTTGCTTGAGAGTTGACTCGGAAGCCATGACTGGGCACGTAAATGCATCCAACTTAATGGGTTAACTTGTGAGTTTGATAACCGTTGTTGCATTTGTATGAAAAATAACATTAAAATCCTAAAAAACTGCAATATTCCTGTAGTGTTGTTTCCTGTCCTCTTTTGTTTTCGAATCTTATTTTTGTATGATAATTAAAGGAAGTAAAATAAATGTTATTTACCATTTGATTTAACACTTAAATTTCTAGCACCATGATAAATGGTGTTGTACTTTTTCCCATTTTTGTAAATTTAAGAAGATGACACGTCCATGATTGTAGTTTTCTTCTAATTCATCTTTCCATTTTCTCTATACTTTTTCTTGACAGCAGTTCTATTATGAATTTGAGATATGTTTGATATGATATCTATTCAAAAATGGTCTTTTGAATTGTTGTGAATGTAGGTCCATAAGTGGACATGTTCTTCTTGCAAGCATTTTTAACTTTTGAATTCTTCATCAGTGTTTCTTCATCAGACCTTGTTTCAAAGTGGATGGGTGAAAGTGAAAAGCTGGTTTCAAATCTTTTCCAAATGGCTCGGGAAAGTGCTCCATCCATCATATTCATTGATGAAATAGATTCCCTATGTGGTCAGCGTGGGGAAGGCAATGAGAGCGAAGCTTCAAGACGAATTAAAACAGAGCTTCTGGTTCAGATGCAGGTATTAGTTTTAATTGTTTGTAGGTTTACTTATGAATTGCAATATTGCATGTGCACAACAAGCTGGCAACTTGCCTTAGTCAGTGTTGTATAGCCATATATGTGGAACTATTGTTAATTTAGCTTCAAATCATGATGAAAAAACGTCAGTGATTTGATAAATTCTTTGATAAGTCCTTTTAAGCACAAACACGTGATTAATTTTTAAAAGTAGCTTCCTCCTTGGGTTATGTCCTCGCTTGGCTGGGTTCTAATGAACACATCATATATGCTTCCGTTCTTTTGGTTTGAAATTGGAAAGGCTAAACCAGTAATCTGTTTAAAACAATTCAGCTAAATTTTTCTTGTTTTTGCATGTGAGGTGGCTATATTAGTTGAATAGGAAGACTGAGCTAGTTCATGTTGGCCCTTGCTACTTGTTTTTGGGTTTCAATCATGTTTGAGTATATAACTGCAACATTTGGAACTAGCTCTAATTCTACGGTTTCATTAAACCTATAATCAGCATGTTGTTTTCTCTGGTGTTTTTCTTGTTCAAAGCAATTCTTCACAGTTGCTAATAATTACATTCACCTTGGATTTAAAGTTGTCCTTGTGGTGTACTTGGCGTGCCGTGTACTGTTCTTGTTTGGTGAAATGTTTGCACTTCACAAATAAAGTTGCATATTTTCAATTATTCTCTATCTTATATCTACGTCTCAAAGAAATGCTAGGTTCTGTTCTGTTTTACACTGGTTTATTAAGTTAAACCCAGCAGTTACTACTTTGTATAATATCGTCAGAATATATGGCTTGCGTATCTGTTTTTTATTCTCTCATTTTAATTCACTTTTTTGCTATTAACATCAGGGAAGTTTCCAACAAGAAATTCACTTTTTTATTCTCTCATTTTATATGTTTTCTCTGTTTTATTTAATATAGTTTATCCACTTACACTGTAGGGTGTAGGGCACAATGACCAGAAAGTTCTTGTTCTTGCAGCGACCAATACACCCTATGCCTTAGACCAGGTCAGAAAAATAATATTTGTTTATGCAATCCCATATAGAATTAATACTATGTTGTTTTCACTACTGCACTTCTAATTGCAGGCAATAAGGCGAAGATTTGATAAGCGCATATATATTCCACTACCAGATTTGAAGGCTCGCCAACACATGTTCAAGGCAAGTACAATGTACTTTGATTGTTGAATGATGGATTTTGTTGTGCTATACAAATATTATGGGTTTAATATGCTATTTTGCGGGCTTAATAAACGAGCAGGTGCATCTGGGAGATACTCCTAATAACTTGACTGAAAGTGATTTTGAGTACTTGGCGAGCAGGACAGAGGGGTTTTCTGGTTCAGATATCTCTGTCTGTGTAAGTTTGCTTTTATGTGAAATGATTGGTTTCATTAATCTAATACTTGATGAATCTCTAGTAAACAATTTTGGACTTGCTCTTCAGGTAAAAGATGTGTTATTTGAACCTGTTCGCAAAACCCAAGATGCAATGTTCTTCTTTAAAAATCCCGAGGGTATGTGGATCCCGTGTGGACCAAAGCAACAGGGTTCTGTACAAACCACAATGCAGGATCTTGCTACAAAAGGACTTGCTTCTAAGGTATTTAATGTGTATAGTCTTTTATGGTAGTAGGACTGTTCGAAGTGTCTTCATTTTCTTAATGATAACTGGAGAAGTAGAGTTGTCTTTGGACGAGCTTGTTATGTCTCTAATTGAAGCTGGGAAGTGCTTACTACTTTGAAACTTGTTGTAGATCCTGCCACCCCCTATTACGAGGACAGATTTTGAGAAGGTACTCGCTAGACAAAGGCCTACAGTAAGCAAAACCGACCTTGATGTTCACGAGAGATTCACGAAGGAGTTTGGAGAGGAAGGTTAATACTGATGGAATTTCACTCTGAAGGGTCCACACTGGCTTCAAATATATTGTTATAATCTGTAATTTATTTAGCTGCTGGATCAAATGAAATGCATCTTTTTCATTTTGTTCTGGGGAATGCAGAGGCCCCTTTTGTATTTTGTACCGAGGTGGATTTATAAAGGTCGATACTCATTTTACTTCTAAATTGTGTATAACAGAATCTGAAATGATTTGAAAAAATAACTTGTGTGATTCTGGTTCTTATGTTTGTCTGCTTTGGTGGATGTAGGATGGCCATAGATTTTAGTGCTTTTTAGTTTCGCGACGGATCAGATACTCAAGAAATATGTTGCAGTAAAAATTACTGCTGATGGGGACATACGAGAGACTCATAATAAAAGATGCCATGTTGACCAGGCTATTCTACTTAGCATAAACTGTTGACTAATTGTAATGATAGAATGTTTTTCTATTCAACTGGCCATTGTCGGTATACTATTGATATTACATTGTTATCTCACATCACAGCTCTTTTTTTTTTATACTTTTTTCCTGGACGTTATCAGTTTTTCTGTAAGACTAAATCAACCAACAAGAGTTATTAAATTTACATATTGTCATGCTGGCTGGAACTATATGATTCAGGGACATGGGCAAGTGAGTTTCACTCATTAAATGTTCGATGAAATTTATGCAATCAAATGGTTTAGACGAGACATGCTTGAATTTTGTTCAAAGCTTTAGAGAGTCTGGCTCCCTGATGTTTAACTTTTTTTTCCTACAAATTTTGGCATTTCGGGATATAATATGTTGTTGATAGAAATTAACAAATGGTTCGAAAGATTAAAGTGCATTGGGATCAGACTAAGGTTATGAACATGCATTTACAAAATTCGTTTTATGAGTATCAGAACTAATGATATGATTTATTTAGCATTTATTATTTATAATAGTTAGATGAATAGTCCCATTTTGTTTATATTTAGCATGTTTTTCAAACTAATTTAAATATTGAACTATAAACACTTGAAATGAATCTTGAAGAAGGTTTTAGCAAATATACAATTTTAAACATCTTTAAAATTAAATTCTAACTCATTTATGGTGTGATTTTTACATATGATTGTCTTTTATTGGTTCAGGAAGGAAACGCATGCATACCCTCTTAAACTTTAGGATATCTAAGCAATCGCATTTTAAACTTTGATTTCTGTAATGTTTAGAAAGTGATCATAAGAAATAGGTTTTCCCATAATAGTATCTGCAATGGGCGATCCAAGAGTGGAAAACCAATATCATCATACTCATTGCCATAATCTACCTCAAATGTATCCACAAAAATAGTCACGTGTGGATTTCAATTCCAACACTCTTTCCTTAAAGCTGCCATCAGAATTTATGCCTTAGAGAGGCTTCATGGATTCAAATTCTCTGGAAAACAAAGGTCTGATCAACCAAATCAACCAAAGAATCTTCGAAACAAATAAAACATATTAGCCCAAACATCACCAATAGTCCCCACATGAGCACAAACCCTCTTTAAAGTGGTGAAATCGGTTTGAATCTCTAACAACAATATATCTCTGTTCAATGAGTGACACTAACTTAATAAAGCTGTGGCAATCTCCACAAACTCTAAGATTCTTCACAATCTGAAGGGGAATTCCAGGAACTGTAGCTATTAAGCCAAAGGCAATGGCAAGCCTTTCACTATGATGAGAAAGAATCGTTTCTTTTTGTTCATCTTCAATATCATGAAACACATAATTTGTATCGGGCTGATAACCAGCATCCCTCAACCGGGTATTTAACTCCGAAAGTTTTGAGTAAATATGATCTGACAAAGGATGCGACAAATCACCGGCCAAGAATGAGTAAGTCTTGTTTTTCACCTCAATCCAACTGTACCCAGGTTCTTTTTTCACTTTTCTCTTATCCATTAGTTTTCTCACATTCACTTTCTCTTGCCAGTTTCCTGCTGCAGCATACATATTTGATAATAGGACATATGCAGCTGAGTCTTCTGGTTCGAGTGCAATAATTTTTTCAGCTGCAAGTTTCCCCAGCTCTATATTGTGGTGTACTCGAGAAGCTGCCAAAACAATGCGCCACACGGTTGCAGCTGGTGAAAATGGCATCCCATTTATGATATCCATGGCTTTTTCCATCATTCCTGCTCTGCTATATAGGTCAATCATGCAGGAGTAGTGCTCCATTGTTGGATTAACGTGATGATCATTGATCATTGCATTGAAGTAGTTTTGACCTTTTTCCACTAAGCCAGCATGAGTGCAGGCAGAAATGACACCAATGAATGTTATAGCATCCACTTGCAATTTTTGTTTTTGCATCTCCTCAAATACCTCTAATGCTTTCTTTGCCTGGCCATGCTGTGCATATCCAGAGATCATCGAGTTCCATGAAACCAAGTCCCTCTCCTTCTGCCTTTTGAAAACTTCATGTGCACTATCAATGTTGCCTCTCTTTGCATACATGGTAACAAGGGAACTACTTACACACAGAGCATTATGCAATCTCAGTTTAATTGCATATGCATGGAATTGTTTTCCTTGCTCTACTGATGCCGTTGGAGCTGTACAGGCGTTAATGATGCTGCAAAAGGTGAATTCATTTGGTTTAATCCCCTCCTTTGTTAATTGGTGGAAGATTTTAGCAGCTTCTTCAGTTTCTCCTCCTTGGGCATATCCCGCTAGCATTGCAGACCAAGCTATTACGTCCTTCACTTCAATTAGTTCAAAAACTTTAACAGCATCATCAATAATTCCTATCTTAACATAAGCATCTAAAAGTGCAGTTCCCACCGAAGACGACTTCTCATAGTTAGTTTTGATGACTTCCGCATGTATTTCAGAAATGAAAGCAACATGTTGCACGGTAAGGATGGCAGAATAAGTGAAATGATTTGGTTTAACACCTTCACCCCTCATTTGAGAAAACAAATTCACAGCTTGATCAGTGCCCCCATTCTGCAGGTAACCACTGATCATCGCAGTCCATGAAACCACACTTTGAACCCCGTCCATCAAGGAGAATAAACTGAAGGCATCATCCATTTCCTTGCACTTAGTTAACGCTACCATGAGTGTTGTTAGGATCTTTTGGTGAGCGGAAAACCCACTCTTAAGAGTCTTACAGTGCAGCACTCTTAACAAACCTAATTCTTTAAGGTTGGCACATGACTTGATAACAGATGCAAATGTCGCGCTTGTTGGTTTAGCCCCTGCAAGTTGCATTTTGTTAAATACTTCAAAAGCTTCCAAATCTTGTCCATTTATCACATGTCCAGCAATCATGCTATTCCAAGAAACTGAATCCTTGTTCTCCATGCCATAAAAAATAGCTCTGGCACCTCTTAACATCCCTGACTTTGAAAGCATACTGATTAGCGAGTTGCACACGAGTTTTTCTGCCTCAAAACCGAGCTTTACAACCATGGCATGAGTTTGCATTCCTACAGCAACCACGCTCAGCTTGGCCAAAGCTGGAATTACAGTAGAAACAGTATAATAGTTAGGCCTGTATCCCTCAACTTGCATCTGACAAAACAATTCCCACACCTGATCATTAAACCCATTCAATGAATAACCTGTGAGCAAGGAATTCCAAGACACCACATTCTTGTCACCCATTTCATCAAAAACCCTCCTCCCATCTCTAACATTTCCAGTTTTCATGTACATATCAACAACAGAGTTTCCAACGCTAACATGGTGCACAAATCCACATTTCACACACTGACAATGCACTAGTTCACCGACAGTCCCATCAGAGGAACCTGCACAATGATCCAAAACATAGCACATGCTTAACTCATCAGGGGATAAACCAGAACGGCAAATAGAGACAAAGTGGTGGAGGGCTTCTTGGGATTGTTCATTGCTAAAGGAACCAAAGGGCAGCCGGTTAGGTTGTTTGAGGTCTCTAATGGGACTTTGATCGAACAGTTGTTGTGCAATGGGAGGGTCAGTGTCCCTTAAAAGGGTCTTTGAATTTAAGGCAACAGCATGGGATTGCAGAAGAGGGTTGGAGTGGCAGTGAAATTGGTAACGTCCAAGTCTGAGAATTGGGTTGGTTGAAGTGTTCGAGAATGTCCTTAAAGTTGTATTCAAAGTCATTTCTGGTGGAAAATTTTTACTCTAAAGATGGTGACTTTTTAGAAGGGTTTTGTTTGTTTCATATTTTTAAGCAGTGTTAGGTACAATGATGCTACGAACACCATTATAATGGCTATGGTTTCTGTTGTTGTTGGGTTCTTTAGTAAGAAGCGAAACAGTGACATGTGAACTGATACTAAGAAGAAGCCCACGTGTGACTGTAATGTCATGTTCACAACTTCAAAATTTAAAACTATCTTCAATTGTAATATTTATTCAAATATTTAATTTGATAAATACAGCTAAATTCACATTTTTATATAATAACGTAGAAGTGGCTAAAATAAAAAAACATTTCAAAATAACATGTTTCCATAGTTTAAATTTTAAAAAATTATAATGGTAAAATAACTAATATTCAAAATAAGAATATAAATCCATAAATAAATATAAATTAACGAGACTGGGTCAATTCAGTAAAACAGATAATTAATTAAATACCGAAAGGCTTGAGTGTCTTTCCAAATTTTATGCTTGTTATAATGAATAAGTAAATAATGTTTATAAAAAATCAACAATAAAATAATAAATAAACATATTAATATTAGAAATAAAAATAATTAAAATGACGATGCTTAAAATTATAAATAAGTAATAGTACTATAATTTTAAAATTAAATAAACTAAAATAATATTATTTTATACTATTTTCCTTTTATTTCTCTCTCATGAAATATGATTTATTTTCAATATATTTTAGGAGTGCAGTTAGGGTCAGGCCCGTCGGACTGACCCGTAGACCCGCGAAAAAAAACGCGGGACGGGCTAGAGTAGTGAGCCCGTAGGTCTGCAATGGCCCGACTCGCATAAGCTTGCAGTTTGCGCGGATCGGTCCGCAAGCTCGCATAATTTTTTTTAAAAAAAATAAAAGAAATTGCACTTATGTATATATATATATTTTTTTTATGACTATTGTATTAACGTTTCAAATTCTTGTATAACTGGAAAAGACAAGTATTATGTATTTTTTAATGTGCTAAAATTTAAAGAATACATTGTGTATGTCATAATATGAATATGATAACAATGTTGAACTATCAATTTATCATCTAATTTCCCAAAGTCTTTACTTAATTTTGTAAACTTCTTAAAGTTTTACAATTTTTAAACATTGAAAGTTTATCATAAAAATAAAAAAAATAAAAAATAGTTAAAAAAAATGGACCAGCTCGCAAGCTCGTAGACCAAAGAATATGCAGAACAGATCAGTATTTACAGCCCGCATAAAATGTGCGAAACGGGATAAACCAACTCACACAACACGAATTTTATGCGGGTCAGACCAGCCTCCATTGGCACCCCTAATATATTTCAGTGCCATCAAATAACTTCTTATTCTATTAATTTATTGTTCTTACCAAATGTACCCTTGTACCAAACCTAAGTGGTCCTCCATTTTCTTTAATTTATTCTCAACTTGGTTATTATAAAAAAGACATTTTCTTTTAAAAAAATGCTATAAACCAATATATGTCACGGGACCCAAAGTATTATAGCTATATTTTAATTTATATAGAAACAAAAGGTCCTATTTTCTCATATTTTGAAACAGATTCTAATTTTGTATATTAGTTTTTTAATTTATTATTTATATATAAATTAATTTTAATATTTTGTAGTGACTAAACTTGTTTAGAAAAATTAAACTTAATGTGTATTGAAAGTGAATTTAAATTATATTTTAGATTATTCATTTTAATTTGACTTAATATTCATATTCTATTTTATACTTTCTTAACAACTAAAAATAAAAAATGATTTTAAATTTAATCAACATATCTACACTTCTATACTATTATATTCTTAATACGTAATTATTTTAAATTTAAATAATAATCTTGCAAATTTTATCTTTTATGTGATTGATTTTTAAAATTTAATCAGTTTTTATTTGATGTTTTTTAATTTAATAATTTTTTTAAACTAAAATAACTATTTATAATAAAACGTCTATAAAATAAAAAAAATATTTTTTTATTATAATAAATATTTATGCTGATATCAATTTAATGTTATATTATTTTATTATTGATAAATTTATATATCATTAACATATCAGAAAATTTTATTAACATATAACCTTATTTAGTGTATGGGTTTATCAATTTTAAATAGGTTAAATTCTTCCCCCAACAAGTAAATATTAAACTAAAACCCGACACTGCAAAGAAACATCACATCACACATATTTATTTTGAAAAAAACCAATGTTATACAATTTCTGTGTATTTGTTTCTGCTTGAATAATTGTATGTATACTTTCTTGCTTCTTAGTGCTACTAACCAGTGGGAATCTGCACATTGAAGGTTAGAGAATTTGAAAGCCTCACTCATAAAGTAAGTTAACCATTTATTTCCACCACTATACCATTTTCTCTTTCAATCTCTGTTATGCTGCTGCTTCTTTTTTATTATTATTATCCTTTAAAAAAATTATCTTTTTATTTTTTAGTCATTCGAATTTTAGCTAGATTTGACCGTTAAGGAGGAAGTTAACCTTCGATCTTCTCCACGACCAACATCTTCACCTTTTAGGGTTTTTGTCCATTTATCCCCAAGCTTAGGCCCTTGTTGTCCCTTTAGCTTTTTATTTTTATTTTTTAAATTCGAAAGAAGATTCTTTTTTTTTCTTCTTGGGTGCTCTTCAATTTAGGATTTTCACCCTTTGAGGAAAATTGCAAAACCCTTAAAGTCGGTACATGTTAAATTTTTTTTTTTTTTTTTTTTTTACTGTCTCGGTTTCACTGTACTTTGGGGGATTCAGAACCAGGAATTTGCGAGTTTTGGGCGTAGTGGGTGAAATTCTCTTCTCATTTCGCTGTCCCCAAATTCAAGCTTCTTTCTTCCTTTGAATTTCCAGCGAGCAGAGTGGAAGAAAGATCGTGTCTTTTTTGTGAAAGAAGAAAATTTATTTCTTGGGGAAGATGATAGCCGAGAAACCTAGTTGGGTTAGGCATGAAGGCATGCAAATTTTCTCCATTGATGTTCAACCCGGAGGGCTCAGGTTTGCTACTGGTGGTGGTGACCACAAGGTAAGGAATTTTTACTGTCTTTAAGGTTCAATTGTGGATAATTTTGAATTTTGGATGTTCAGTTACATGGTATTCTGGGAAATGACTTCCCATTTTTATTTTAAGATTTTAAACTTATCAATACCGTAATTTTGAATATGGGATTTTTTTATTGTTCTTTCTTTTCACTAGATACAGAGGAATATTGCCTTATTTATATTTTCCATTAATAGACATCACTGATCAAAATTTCTAATGAAGTATAGAAATTGTTAAATATTTTTCTTCATTCAAGGTAAATTGCACTTCTTGTTTACTTTCTGGTTAACGACTGGTTCTTAAGGAAGAGAGTATCTTTTGTCTCATATTTCAGACACAACTTTGCTCTTGAAACCAAGTTTTCTTGGTGCACTTTGGTGAACTCTTTTTTCGTTAAAAAAGTAAGAAATACTAAAGATCTAACATTAGTAAGGTGCCTAGTGTCAGGTTTAGGTACACATCTAAGTAGTATGTCATGTGCAGTAGTTGTGCTACAATTTATTGATTTTCTTCACTTGTTTTGTTTTCATAAGTTTCCTGTCTTCCTTAGTAATGATCTCACTTTATGTTGGAGAATACTAGTTGTATTCTGACCTTCAGGGCAGGACTACATTGGGTCCTTTTTGCAACTTTAATTTCTTAATCTGTTTTAAGCACCTGAATTAATTTTCACATAATTACATTCTCAACAATGTACTATGCAGGTTCGAATATGGAATATGAAGTCTGTTAGTACTGACATAGAAAATGATGCCTCTTCTCAAAGGCTTCTTGCAACCCTGCGGGATCACTTTGGATCTGTCAACTGTGTTAGGTGGGCAAAACATGGAAGGTTTGTTGCATCAGGGTCTGATGATCAGGTTATATTAATTCATGAGAGAAAACCTGGTTCAGGAACCACTGAATTTGGCAGTGGAGAGCCCCCAGATATTGAAAACTGGAAAGTTGCAATGACTTTGAGAGGGCACACTGCAGATGTGGTAATGCTATTGCTTTTATTATTCAATCTCATCCTTTGCAAAAAATAGTTTCTTGTTTGAACCATTTAATTCCATTCTGCCATTTGCTCTCATATTTGAATGAATCAATTATCATCTAAATGGATAACTAGCTGCTTGTTCAAAAGCTTTTTGCATTTTCAATGATCATCATTAACTTGGGATCTATTTCTCCGTGCTTAAAGTAGGTGGATCTTAATTGGTCTCCTGATGATTCTGCATTGGCTAGTGGGAGTTTGGACAACACTATCCACGTATGGAATATGAGCAATGGCATTTGCACTGCTGTTCTAAGGGGCCACTCTAGTCTAGTTAAGGGGGTTGCCTGGGATCCTATTGGCTCTTTTATAGCAAGTCAATCTGATGATAAAACTGTAATTATTTGGCGAACTAGTGATTGGAGTCTTGCCCATAGGACAGATGGTCACTGGGCAAAATCGGTAAGTTTCTTAATTTGAAAACTTTTCTTATGGAATAAGCAACTCTATTTCCTAATTAACATCTCTTCCTTTCAGCTTGGATCAACCTTTTTCAGGCGTCTTGGATGGTCACCTTGTGGTCATTTTATCACCACTACTCATGGTTTCCAGAAGCCAAGGCATTCTGCCCCAGTGCTGGAGAGAGGGGAATGGTCTGCAACGTTTGATTTTCTAGGACACAATGCTCCAATCATCGTGGTGAAGTTCAACCATTCTATGTTCCGAAGAAATTTGACCAATGCTCAGGAAATGAAATCTGTACCTGTTGGGTGGTCCAATGGCACTTCCAAGACTGGAAGCAAAGAGCCACAACCTTACAATGTTATTGCCATTGGAAGTCAGGACCGAACTATAACAGTTTGGACTACTGCAAGTCCTCGTCCTCTATTTGTGGCTAAGCATTTTTTTACTCAAAGTGTTGTGGATTTGTCCTGGTACTTCTCTTCATCTCTGGTTGTGGTTGACGTGATATGTGAATGTTGTATTTTTGCTTGATATTTATTTTGGTTTTATTTTATTTTTTGTGAGTAACTCCTCATTGCTGTTCTTTCTTTTCCCTTTTCAAATAGGAGCCCTGATGGATATTCACTTTTTGCATGTTCCTTGGATGGGTCCGTGGCTACATTTCATTTTGAGGTAAAGGAACTTGGTCAGAGATTAGGTGATGCTGAGCTAGACGAGTTGAAGAGAAGTCGTTATGGTGATGTGAAGGGTCGTAAAGCAAACTTAGCTGAAAGTCCAGCACAGTTACTGTTAGAAGCTGCTTCTGCCAAGCTAACAACTAGCAAAAAAGTGGTTTCAGATGTTCAGCAAAACCAAATTAAGGCAAAGGCTTATGCTGATGCGGGAGTTACTACAAAGAACGCTGAACCTCAAAATGATGATAGTAAGAAGAGCGTAGGTCCAGTTGGTGATGCATCAAACAAAGTTACAACCTCTGGCCGGATTTCTAGTCCTGTTAAGCAAAGAGAATATAGACGACCTGATGGGCGTAAAAGAATTATTCCAGAAGCAGTTGGAGTACCTGTTCAACAGGAAAACATTTCAGGTGCAGTTCAGCAATCACTTGATTTTCCTGCAGTGTCTTCGGATCACAGAAAGGATACTGACCGAATTGTTTCCAATGATGATGGTGTAAGAGTAAGTACATTGGGAGCAGCACATGGGAGAAATACTGATTTGAAAGAGCGCTCAGGGGTTACTTCTAAGACCACAATTTCTGAGAGCCTAGTGATTGAGAAGGTTCCAGCTTCTACTGGTGACGGAAGTGTCAATGTTGACCAGTCGGCCAATTTGATGACTTCCAGTTCTTCAGCTGCTTGTAGTGGTACACTTTCCATTAGAGTATTTGACAAGAAAAGCGGAGAAGATTCTTCACCTATTCTTTTGGAAGCACGGTCAAGAGAACATGCTGTAAATGACATCGTGGGGCTGGGAAATACATCTATGATGAAAGAAACAGAAATTGTGTGCTCGAAGGGGTCTCAGATACTATGGTCTGATTGGATATCAGAAAAAGTTACTGTTTTAGCTGGCAATGGAAATTTTTGGGCCGTTGGGTGTGAAGATGGATGTCTACTGGTAAATTGCTTTTCTGCATGTATATGCATGGTTTTCTTTAAATGCTAAATTTTTGTTAACATTTCTTATATGTTGCGATTTGGTTTATGACTGATGTCGAGCTCTGGTAGTCGTACCCCAGATCCTTTACAATAATTTCTCTTGGTATTATTGAACTTAGTTGTGTTTTCTTTATAATACCCTCATGTTTTAATATATTAAAGATTTGTCTCTTCTATGCCTTCGAGGGTTTTCATGACATGTTTTATAGTATCTTGGTAGCATCTCTTACGCATCAATTAAGTCCGTTCAAGTTGTTAATGTGTGTGTTCCTTGCATGCATACCACTGACATAAACTTAAATATTTTAGTTGTATGATTTAAATTGATTAGGAAAGTTGCTTACACCTATAATATCCCGTATTACAAGACATTGAGGTTGAAAACAATAAACTAGTTGAATGCAAGAGAGATATCTGTCAACATTTGACTGTAAATTTGTATCTCAAGTTGTGTGTTCCCTATCCCTTTACTCCCATTATCTTTTAGTATTCTGATTTCAGAAAAAGTATTGTCGAGTTACTATTCTGATAAGTGCTTAAGTACCTTGGGACTAGTGCTAATTTGTATGCAGTGAGATGTATTCTTAAGCTTGTAAAATTATGGGCTTAGTGTATTATTTTAGCGCTTGTGCAAGCTGTAATGCTGTAGAAATCTCTAATTTTTTTTTTCTTTGGCTTCCGAAAAGATTTACACAAAGGGTGGTAGACGAGCAATGCCTACCATGATGATGGGTTCTGCAGCAACATTTATAGACTGTGACGAACGCTGGACATTACTGCTGGTGACAAGGGATGGATCCTTGTACTTATGGGATTTATTCAACAGAACCTGTCTTCTTCAACATTCATTGGCTTCTCTGGTATCTTCAAGTCCTAACTCATCTGCTAAAGATGCAGGTACCATATACTATCTTCTTTTGTTTGATATTGGAGATGCTTGGTCTTTAACTACGGCCACTGTCTGACAGCTTATTTATATTTTCCTTGTACGAGGACAACTTGCCCCGGTTTTCCAACAATTTTTGTATTTTTTTCAGCGGCTCTATGTTGTCTTAAAATTTACCATTTCTTTTCAGGAACCATTAAAGTTATATCTGTTAAACTATCAAAATCGGGTTCCCCTCTGGTAGTGTTGGCCACTCGTCATGCTTTCTTATTTGATATGAATGTCAAGTGTTGGCTGAGGGTTGCAGATGATTGCTTTCCTGCATCAAATTTTTCCAGCTCTTGGAGTTTGGGTTCAATTCAAAGTGGCGAGCTGGCAGCATTGCAGGTTGATCTTAGAAAATATCTGGCCCGGAAGCCAGGTTGGACTAGGTATGTAGTCAAATATTTACCCCATAACGATCATTTGATGATGAACATTTTTCACATTCAAGCCTCTTTGTTCTTTTCTCCCATGGCCTAACCATCTTGGTCAAATTTTTGTCATCTTATCTTTTGAAGGTGTGACTTAAACTTTTTCTTGGATACATTTGTTTCACATCATCTTATATAATATGCATTTATAATGAAAGATGCCAGTGAGAAATACTGTGGCAGCATTTTCATTGCAGAATCCCCATCTGTCATATTCTACCCTGTCTTCAATGGACTGTTTTTCATTCTAACAGATCATAAAATTGAAAAACCCCTTTCCCCTTTTGTTAGAATTGTGATGTTTTTTAAAAGAGCACTTTCTGATGATGACTACCATGATACAGAATTACTGATGATGGAGTACAGACACGTGCTCATTTGGAAACTCAATTGGCTTCTTCCTTGGCTTTGGGGTCCCCCAATGAATATCGTCAATGCCTTTTAGCATACGTACGCTTTCTTGCAAGGTGCTATTCTTCTCCCTTTTCTTTGAGATATCCTTCAAATACAAGTTCATCACTTCATTGACCTTACATAAAACATGCACAATGCTTGTATACACTTTCAGCTTTTGCCGAACTATCTAGTTTGTATGACAACTATTCTTATGATGAACGGAATGCAACTCCTTTAACTATCTTCAAGATTTTTCTTTTATTAAGAAGGTGGCATATATATTATTTATACATGGAAATGTATGTCTTAAATCTTAATTTTAATTCTTGTGATTATATATGTTCATATATATTATTCTGTTGTCTTTGTCATTTTGGACAAGTTCAGACTAAATTATGAAACTATTGCAGAGAAGCAGACGAATCTCGTTTACGAGAAGTCTGTGAGAGTTTCCTTGGACCTCCAACAGGGATGTTTGGGGAAACATCTTCGGATTCAAAGAACTTAGCATGGGATCCTGTCGTGCTTGTAAGCTTTTCCTTATCTACATCTCTTTTTTCTTGAATTATTAAAAGTAAGTCAAGTTGGAAATGGTAAAACAGTACAGAAGGTAACATGAACATGATCTTCTCAGTTTCTCAAATGTTCTTGCTGAATCTTTGCAGGGAATGAGGAAGCACAAACTCCTTAGGGAAGACATTCTTCCATCCATGGCATCAAACAGAAAAGTCCAAAGATTGCTGAATGAGTTCATGGATCTTTTATCCGAATACGATATCAGTGATGCAAATCAAGAGCAAACAAACCGCACAGTGCCGAGTTCATCTCCACCAGCAACCAATCCAGTTGAGGTAAGTTCTGTAGCAACAACACTTCAGGAGCACACTGCTCTACCAAAATTGGATCACAGTACCCATCTGGAAAAGGAGCAATTAGGTTTCCCTCCTACACTCACAATTGATGGCACTGCAGATACCCCTATGGCAGATCAAGCTAACAAGGATGCATAAGGGAAAGTGCTCAACTTGTGCATATAGAACACAGCATTAAGGTTAGAAGTGTTTCAACTAAGGATGTTTTGGTGGCATGGATGAAGCCAATTTCATGTTCTACTTTTATGATGCGTGTAGCTCTCTTTTAAGGTTGATCACACTAACACACACTCACAGAGGTATCATGAGTTATATGTTGTAACTTCTCTCATCGACTTGGACCTTCCTTCCTTGTATAATGTCTCAATTAAAGGAAATTAGAATTTAATTCTTTCTGGTTTGAGTTAACAAAACAAGGCTCTTTTCTTTATTGAACTCCAACGATATATTACTTCACATAAGAAAGATGAATCCCAAATGAAAAAGTCTTCATTTTGATGTCTTAATTCCGAAATATGTAAAGGAATTTGTTTTTCGTTTTGAAATGGTTCATTCAGAACGAAGGTTCTTCTTTTTCAAAAACCCATCGACTGTTTCATTCACGTTTGGATTTTTGTTTGCAAGTCTATGATTTGCCTTCATTAAAAAAAGGTTGTTTTAAACGAATCTTTCTCAACATTAGTTTATAAACAAGTTATTTTTTAGAAAGAAAATTAATTTTTTATTTGTGCATAAAGTAATTTAAATTAATGGACAATTTTTTTCCTAACAGGTTTTATGAAATAATAAGTAGTTTGGTCTCATTCGGAATAATTAATTAAGGATCTAAAATCGAAACTTTAATTTATAGAATTATACTATTTTAAGAATAAAAGCATTCAACCATAATTTATATACATCCTTCAACTTCAAAATTTCAACTATAATCAAAATTATTATTTTAGATTTAGTTTTAAATTTTGACCGAAGCACATATTGGTCTTGCAAACACACCTTTGTGGCTTCTATCATTTCACACATGTTTAAGAAAGCAAAACTAAGTTGAGCTTTCTTGAAATTTAGTTCATTTATACTTAAACTCTATTGTTTTAAAAGATACACTTTTCATAATAAGATTCAATTATCATTACACTTCCCTTTTTAAAGAAAGAAATCATTAAATTACACTTTTACTAAAGAAAGGTGAGTTTGACTTAAAAAAAAGACACATCTTAAAGTCTACTTCAAATCTCTAAAAATGTTAGACAAACTCGTTAAAAATAATTAACTTCACTAAATTCATTGAAAAAAAAAATTAATGAAACTTTACTCATTGGGTCATTGTGGTATAAGTTAGAAAAATATATAACTTTTGTAAGTGTCAAAAGTTAATTAGTTATATTATTATGTTATGAACCCGTTGAAGAATTAGAAATAATTATTTTGATGATGTAATTAATATTTACTCAAATAAGTATTATTATTTTTATGTTTTAATGATTGTGTTACACATTAGATTATATCCTAAGTAAATTGCATTAACTTATGTTTATTTAATTTCTGAACACTTGTATTTTTTTAAGAAACATTTAATCAATAAAAGAAAAATACATTCTTGATAAGCTTAAGCTTAAAATTGAGAAAATACTAAGGTTCACAGGTGATCAATTGTCTATCATAAATAAATAATGGATTATGTTTAAGATAGAACTATTATTTGAATGTTTTTCAAGTATTTCTTATATGTGACATTTTCCGACACAAATTCACTGCAAATTTTCTTACAGAAGATGAATTTAGGTAATTGTGAAAATAGAAATTTAAATTTATTCTGCAATGGTTTCCAATACCTTCCAATTCAAGCAAAACTTATCCAAACTTATTTTGCACGTCATTCAAAAAAGTCTTTATGTTAAACACGCACATACATATAAATTTGTGTATTTTGTTTTCATTTTATTTTTTTTAAATTACTGATTTGAAAATAAAACACTATGTCTATAACAAAAGTACATGGACTTAATTAACTTCAGATACAAAAAAACAAACCTAACACTTACTAATTATTATTGTGGTGAACATAAGAGAGCGGAGAAATAATTAATAAGTGCTGTTAAAAGGTTAATAATTAACAAGCCTGTAAATAATTCTAAACTCATCTTACTCTCATCATTAAAAAGTACGCGCAATTGTGTCTTAATATCTATATTTATTTGTCATCATTAAATCCCAATTATACTTACTTATTTCAAAAAATAGTTGTTATTAAATAATTAATTTTCTTAGGAAACACAAATCAGAAGGATTCCGGAACAAATAGGAAGGAAGTATTGGATAAAAAGGAAAAGTAATGACATATCAAAATAGATAACTTTATAAAGTCAAAATAAATCTAAGCATACAAAAATAGTGTTAATTATAAATAGTAATGAATTATTTCTGATAAAAAGATATAGGTGTGTTTCAAAAGATATTAATTTTGGTTTAAAAATAAAAAGAGAAGATTTTAAAAGTAATTTCGTATAGTTGATATTAAAATACAATCCCAACAAGTTCATGATGAAGGTCGGTATTAAAATTTAACCCTGATTATTGATATAAAATGTAAGTAAAAAGTAGTGATATAGAAAAAACATATCTAAATTTTGTCTCACATGAGAACCTCCATATCTTGTGGTAGCCATACCACAAAGTTCTCTCACATGAGAACCTCTAACTCTACCTGGCTATATAGTATGAGCCTCTTCTGAAATTAAAGATTATCCAAATATCTTTAATGGTAAAAATATTTAAAAAAATTTTTAGATTAGTAAAAAATATTATTTTATAAATTTTAATAACAATTTAAAAAAAAATAAACTATATTATATTAAATTATTATTATTATTTTTATAATAATTACTATTATTTGAAAATTTTATTATTTATTATTATATTTAATTACTATATATATTATGTATAAATCATGTGACTTTTAATCGTATAAACACAATAATGCAAATTCTTTACTTTTCCCTTTCATGAAAAATTTCACCAACCATACATTTTCAGGAATTTCACACAGAATTGTAACTGAAAAAACAAAATGCAGTACATTCACATGTTTATAAAGAAAAAAAAAAAAAGAAAACTTTATTCATGGTGACGTGGGTATAGGCCCTTGATCTACATACATTATACCGTACCCCCTACACATTATACCGTACCCCCTACACATTATACCGTACCCCCTACACATTATACCGTACCCCCTACACTGCCCCTACACATTATACCCGTTGAATCCTAAATACTACTTTTGTTAACCATCAACCTTGCATCCTTCCAGTATTTAACTAAGCAAGCAAATCTTTTATCCTCAATCTGTCTAATATCTCTTTTAAGAGCTTCAATATTTGCATTTAACTTGTTAATCTGCTCTACAGACGCCATATCTTCTGTTTCAAAAGCATGCGCCATTAAACCCATAGACCGGACATTGTTTCTACTTACACTGATAGGGTTAGGGTTAGGAGGAACAACCGGAGGAACAACCGGAGGAACAACCGGAGGAACAACCGGAGGATCAACCGGAGGAACAACCGGAGGATCAACCGGAGGATCAACAGGAGGATTAACAGGAGGATTAACCGGAGGATTAGGATTACGGTTAAGGTTAATCGTATTAGGGTTACCCAAAGGGTTACCCACACCAGCCGTATTAGGGTTAGGAGGAACAGCAGAAGGAACAGCAGGAGCAGCAGGAGGATTAACAGGGTTACCTACGTTAACCACAACACGGGTACTACCGCCGCCGCTACCGCCGCTGCCGCTTCTGGTATTGCGCATAAGGATACGAGCACTTCTTCTCAAGTTGTCAGATCCTTGGTGACCATGACCTCTCCGACGGCTCCTGCTGGATTCTGAGTGACACGGACGGGAACTTCTCCTGCTGGATTCTGAGTGAACCGGTCTCATATCAGTTCCACGAACGCGGCCTGGAGACTTGTCGATCTTATAGCAAGGAGCTAAAAGACCTCGGTAAGGACGAACATGATGCCTCATCATTCCTATCCTCGCCGGAAAAGCATCATACCGATACATCACCATGATGAACTGTAAACAAAGACAAAAAAAAATTTAAAATAAAAATACAAAAAAAAAAATAAAAAAAATGCATATATATATATATATATATATATATAAACTTAAATAACTATAAATATTAAAAAAGTAAATAATAAATACAAATATAAAAAATACAAAAAATGAAATACTACATAAATATAAAAACGAATATCAAAGAAACATATATTACACATGCCTAAAATTTGAAAAAAAATTATTGCTAAGAACTTTGGTTATTACTACTAAGTACCCAAAGCTAATTAAACAACGGAAATTAAGCCTTATATAAAATAAGCAGAGTCAGCTTCATGGATTCAAATAAACGATGTGGGACTAGAAATCAAAATGAAGAAATGAATTAAGGGATTAACTTCAACAAGGTTCAGCAATAGTGCAATATGTTAACGAGATCATTGTTTTTAATATTAGATGTTTGTCTATTCCAGTCTTCTTTTATCTGAACGTTTTATGAGCTTTTTCAGGCTTGCAAATCAATGACATTGAACCGTTTTGTCAAGACCAAATTGCTTTATATAAGGAATGTGCTGAACGAAGGGTGAGACCATTGTTATCATATATCATTTATGAATATCCGTTTATTTCTCTTCCTCCTTACTCCATCTCTTCCATTTTACCACTAAATCATATGTAATCTTCTTTGAATGATCTTTAATATGTGACAATTCAGTTTGTTAGATTATCTTCACCTTTACTCTTTTTTTTTTGGAAAAAAAATAAATAAACCACAGGATAAGGAGATACGGAAGCGACTTCAAGATAGTGAATTGAAGTTGGGTTTATCAATGCCTCTAGATGAAGCCAAGGGGAGGGCCTCTCAGCTTGAGGCAGAAGTTACATCATTGGAGAGGTATGTTCAAGTAGTCCTATATTGTGGTTTATTGTCTAGAATGTTTCTTTGATTTAATATATCCTAAAGGAGCATAAAGCAAGCTTTTAATAAATCGTTGAAGAATGATTTTTCCCAAGATTTCAAACTACGGAAACTCCAGCTTCTGTAGGCATGATTATCTTTTATAACTAACATTTATTTTAAGGAAGGTGCTGCTGTATCTTACTCTTTTAAAGATATTACTGTACTTATCCCAAAATTTATGATGGTAGAGAAGAATATTTGTTCTTATTTGAACTTCTAATATCTATTTAAAAAATAAATCAAAATCTAGGACTAAAGTACATAATTTATTTTATTGAAGTTGGTAGTGAATTTGCATAATATAAACTCTCTTTAGGCTCTAATAACTAGAAACTAAATTCATAAGGGCTCTTGGATTGCCTTATATACTTCTATTGGTTGACCTTATTTCCTCACTTTGACACTCAAACTTTTGATAATATTTTTTTTGTGTATTGGATATCGTGTGACATTTGGGTGTGTGAATGTGATGTTTAGAATTTTCAATCTGTAGAAATCTTATGTACCTTGGTTTCATATGTATAGGCGCCTAATTCTTGCTAGTGGAGTTGAGGGCATTGAAGGTTTCCGCCAAAGATGGAGCCTACATGGCCGCCTTACTGATTCCAAGTAAGGTTTATAATCCATAATTGTGTTTTTGTGACACGTCACTTGATTGCCAATATTTTTATCTTGTGTCCATACATGAAAAGCCTTTGTCATTTTTATCTTGTCCTTGATTTCTGGTAATGTAAAATTTATGCAGAAATAGGTTGCAGTTCTTAAAGCAGGGCATAGATAGCAGAAAAAATAAGGATTAGTCCATTGGAGAATCAACTACCAAAAATTGACTCTTGATGTGAAGATTGAACCGGCATGAGGATTGCACCATGTTTTGTTTGTCCTCCCAATACTTTAAAGTTTCAACTTTTCTAATACTCCAAGTGATAAATCAACCAAGAGTTTGGGATTTTAAGTCTGTATTCTGCATTTACACAGAGATCGACTGATAAAATATTGGATTTGACCATTGTTGTGTTTGCTAGGAGTGTTAATTAGTTGGATCAATTCGACCAACCTATGAATGTAAAACACATGAATTGAATTGGTTCAAATGGTTTAGAGCATTTGCAATCTACAAATCCTTTATATTTGAATAAAACAAATGGTATATTTTTTATTAATTATTATGCATCATGTTTTTGCTGGTCTAAGTTAATTAAGATACAAAAATTTTATATCTTCAAATGATAAAACAATGAGCTGAGTTTTTTTTTTTTAAAAAAAACATGCATTTTTTTTCTTTTTCTTAAGTGATAATTTGATATATTTGCATACAATTGAATTTAATTGATTGAATATGATTTAGTTTAGATATTTTAAAATCTAATTCATTGAAAATTAATTTATTTGAATATTAATTAATATTATTCAATACTAGTGGAAATACATGAGACATGCGTATTTTTTTATTGTAGATAATTGTTTTAATTTTAAAAAAAGTAATTAAATTTAGATAAATATTAATTTAAAAGAATAAAATGATAAAATAATTAAATTAACAGTCATTAAAAAAAGTGAAAATATAATTATTTAAATTTTACTTAAGGATAAAATTAGAAAGAAAGAAAAAGTGTATAAAAGAATGATATTAGCACATGACATCTCTTCATATATAATATATGTATTGAAGGTATCTTAAAATTATTTTAAAGTTATAAATGATGGTTGAGTAAACCTTTAATACTCTTTACTGGAGTTGAAGATATTTAATTTCTCAAATCATACATAGGGAACAATGTTATGTGCAAAACTTGTGTTTATATTTGAAAGAAAGTTGTCAAGTTATCAAAGGAAACATGTAAAATATCTATTAAGTTCTTACTTTAACTCAGTCATTTTAATTACTTCTATATACATATTACAAAAGATAACAAATTACAAAATAATAAGAAAATAAAAATAAGGTCAAAGAATTCATTACACACTTGGGAAGGTCTCTCTAGACATTTCCTCCAAAATATCATTATTTCTTAAATGTTGTCTTATACAAGGTATTCAAATATTCTAAAAATGTGGCATAGTCATGTTCTATTATTGTTAACAACGGATCAACAATCACATGTGGAATGGGCTTCTCCAAGGTCCAATTACCTTTCTTAAATTGTTTTTTGTTTGAGTTGTTGACAGAATCATCCAAAGAGGAAAGACAGATCATGAACCCATGGTCTGTAAATAAATAATGAAAGAAAGTATTTGATACAATGAGAATTACATTTCAAAAGTTTTTTATAAAGCAATTTTATGTTTTAACTAAAAATATTAGTGTAAATAAAAAAATATCAAATAATAAGATTGTTAAAATACAAAAAAATATATAATTATTTATTTTATTAAAAATTAATTACATAATAATAATAATTAAAATGTCATAATATAATGTGAATAATATGTATCGTTGTTCTATTGGATATGTTTTTTAGGTAGATGGTCTGGAAAAAGGGTTATTAGTGACAAATAACTCTGAATCAATATGTAGGCTATTTAACAATTGAAGTTGATGATTTGGATTTTTGTCTACATAACTTAGTTATATTCATATGTTTTTCTATACTTTGATGTTTTTCATATGTTTAGCTTTCTTTCTTGACTTATATTTGGTAGATACATATTTCTCTAAGTTAATAACAAATAATGGCTCAAAATTTTTAGTTGAAAGTTGAAAATATGACACTTAATAATTTTAAAGACAACAAATTTAAAATGTCCTTAAAATGAGAAATATATCATAATGTCTAAGGAACAAAATAAAACATAAAAAAAAATAAAAATAAAACATCAAAGAAAAAATGTAAAACAAAAGAAGAAAAAGAATAAAAATAATTTTTAGAAATTAAAATACAATATCATACCTCGTTGGGTTAAAATAAATAATTTTAAATATTTAGAAGTTTAAGCAACTATTTCTAGAATAATGTTAATAAAAATTACTTGTTATCTAAATAGGCCATTGGAATGTTTGGAAAAACATAACCTAAACAAGAAAATAAGCCAATCAGAATTGGAATTAAAAGTATTAATTTTTATTTTCGATTCTTATTTTGAATTTTAATTTAATTTCGTTAACGGTTGGAATTTTATTTTGAATTTTAATTTCGTTTACGGGGTCTCCCTTTCAATAATGTTATTGTTAAATTTGAAATGTTTATATTAAATAGAATACAAAATTATTAAAATATAATATTCTTCTCCAATTCAAAAAAATCTTCAATTCTTATGATTTTGTTGAAATTAGAAACATAATTAAATAATTAAGTAAAAAAAATTATACGAAACAGAACTAAACTAACGTAGTTAATATAAAGATTGTTAATAAAATTAATCAGGAGAAATAAAAAATACAAACAGTAAAAAGGGCACAAATAAAAAAAAGTATAAAGTAAACAAAAACAAATAATAAAAAAATCATGAACCCTAATCTAATCGATTCGTCTCATAAATTAATTTTCGTAAATCATCCCATAAGTTTGCTAAATTGACGTTTCTCCTTTCTTCTATCTGTGCCACCTCTGCTAGTATCATCCTTTCTTCTATCTGTGTCATCTCTGCTCGTATCAGAATCTTCTCTTGTAACTCTTTAACCTGTCTTTCATCTGCCTCATCCATCAGGTTCCATTCATCCACCATTGTCTTTAACACTTTAATGTTGTTCCTTTTGATTTGAATCACATCAATACCGGAACGAGCAGTACTAGAGGTACTACCAGAGGTACTACCAGTACTAGAAACACTAAGATGAACACTAGAACTTCTGGGATGATTACCAGCACGACCAGCTCCGGAATTAGCTCCAACTCCGCCACCAAGAGACCGACCTCCAGATCTTTTTCGAGCCACCATGGTGAACTGCAAAAGAGGGACCATACTGACCGGTTACACCCATATACTAGACAAAAGTAATATACAAAAAAAAAATAAAAAAATATATATATACGAACATTTTAAAAAAGCATACCAATAATAAAAAAATTAAAAAATATACAAACATAAAAACTAAATATCAATATAAAAAAGAAAAAAAATATACAAACATTGAAGAAAAATATAAATATAATAAAAGAAATAAATATATATACATTAAAAAAACTTTACCACGTTAACAGGTTAATAGATCAAAATTAAAAAAATCTTTATTTCTGAATGTACTTGCGTTATTCTGTAGGTGTCCAAAGTTAATTAAATCATGCAGATTAAGTGTTATATAAAATAAGCGTCAGACATATGTGCAGAAACACTAAACGATGTGGGACTAAAAATGCATGTGCGGTACTGTTTGTTGGTTTGAATAAGTTAATTTAAGGAAGTAAAATAGATGTTATTTATCATTTGATTTAACACATAAATTTCTAGCATCATGATAAATGGTGTTGTACTTTTTCCCATTTTTATAACTTTTAGAAGATGACATGTGCATTATTGTAGTCATCTTTCCATTTTCTATATACTTCTGTAAAATAGTTATATTCTGAGTTTGAGATATGTTTGATATGATATATATTTAAAAATGATATTTTGAATTGTTGTGAATGTTGGTCCATAAGTGGACATGTTCTTCTTGCAATCATTTTTAACTTTTGAATCCTTCATCAGACCCTGTTTCAAATGGCTCGGGAAGGTGCTCCATCCATCATATTCATTGATGAAATAGATTCCTATGTGGTCAGCGTGGCGAAGGAAATGAAAGCGAAGCTTCAGACTAAAAGGTTCTGAATATGCATTTGCAAAAGGAAATTTCGTTTCATGAGTATCAGAACTAAGATATGATTTATTTAGCATTTATTATTTATAATAGTTAAATATTGAACTATAAACACTTGAAATGAATCTTGAAGAAGGTTTTAACAAATATACAATTTTAAACATCTTTAAAATTAAATTCTAACTCAATTATGGCGTGAAGTTTACATATTATTGTCTTTTATTGGTTCAGGAAGGAAACAAATGCATACCCTCTTAAACTTTAGGGTATCTAAGCAATCGCATTTTAAATTTTGATTTCTGTAATGTTTAGAAAGTGATAATCAGAAATAGTTTTCCCCATAATAGTATCTACAATGGGCGATCCAAGAGTGGAAAACCAATATCATCATACTCATCCACAAAAATAGCCACATGTGTATTTCAATTTCAATGACACTCTTTCCTTAAAAGCGGCCATCAGAATTTATGTCTTGGAGAGGCTTCATGGATTCAAATTCTCTCGAAAACAAAGGTCTAATCAACCAAAGAATCTTCAAAACAAATAAAGCATATTAGCCCAAACATCACCATTTGAAAGACGTGGTATAGTAAAATTAAGTTATTAGCTTTTTTTGGTTTTAATTTTATGTGATTTTCACTCTCAAATTGTGAAGGAAAGAAGTCCCACATTGGTGTGGGAACTTTCTATGGGAACCTTGGTTGGTTCTTATATAAGGAGACTACGCTCCATTCTTTTCTATAATTTTCTTCACTCATATATTTGAGAGAAAAACGGAAGAGAAAATTGTCTGAATCCTTTTAGGAATAAGAATATATTGTGAGACTACTTTTGGTATGTTTCACTTATTTATTTATTATTTATGATAAATTATCATTCTTCAGTTATGTGTGTAAAAAATTTAAAATTGAACTTTATATATATATATATATATATATATGTATGTGTGTTCAACACATTTACTAGCCCAATTGCTATGTGATTTTAAGAGCACAATTCTGTTCTATCCCCTAACTATCAAAATTGTTATATGTTGATAGTATGCTGATAATTTTAAGTTATGCAAAAAAGAAAAATATCGTTCACAAGTATAAAAAGTTTAACATAAACGTGAAGAATACAAAGAAATAAATTTGAAAATTAAAAATAAACTTAAAAGTCAAAAAAAAAATTGTGAATGCTTGAAATAAAATACTGTTAATTTTCTTAGTTTTAATTGTTATTATTATAACTATAATTAAAAGAGTGATTAATATAGTTAGTTTAATTGTAAGTGAAAATGACCTTTCTTGAGCATGCAATTAGAAAGTTATTATTTTAATTGTTATTTTTTTTTTTGTAATCGGTTCTTAGGTGGAACCATATCTTATTTATTAATTATAGTACGTAACTTATCTTTTATAACTACTTTTGCTACTGAGTTGGCAATTTTTTCTTAATTTAGTTATCAAATAATAATTACAAATCAATTTCATTCATATGATCAATAGTGTTCATATATTCAGATTTGTCATTTTGTTGTTAAGTTGTACTTTATAAATGATATTAATAATACGAAATTAACTTTATAAATTTCTTTAGCATAACTTGTCATTTTGATCTTAAATTATGTAAATTGATTGTCAAATAACTGCTCCTATATGAATTAATGATAAAAATGACTTTTATTTAGTTCATAACATCCATATTCAAAGATAACAATATCATATCTATGCAAATAAATAAAAAAACTCGAATATTATGTAGTATAGGGTTTGTTAACAAAAATACTCATTATGAGCATATTTATACCAATCTTGTTCTAACAGAAAAAACAATATCCTACACAAGAGTTCTTAATCAAAGACCAATATTCAAAATAACAAGCTCTTAATTGTGAAATAAGAACATCATTTTGCGCAACTTAATATAACCATTGAATTGCATAACTTAAAGGATCATCACTTTTTATAATAACCTTTTAAAATAATAAAGATATAGTTATTTTACAATACCTAATATTTATAATATTATATATAATTAATTTGTTAATGTATGTACATACATGTTTTCGCAACCATTATAAGATTAATATTCCTAATAGCAAATACTTTTTAGCTTTAAAGTAGTAGTTATTTTGTAACAGGACGTTAACGGTGTTAAAAGCACAAATAAAAAACTTTTTGAGACGTCATAGAATCTTGTCCTTAAGAACTTATCGAGAATAACCTCTCACATGATATAATAGGCTTACAAAACTAGTTAGAGCACAAATGCAAAAATTAAAAAAAAAAAATTGCAAGATGAAAGACTAAAAATAAATGAATATTTATTGTGGAGGAGAGATAACTCTAGAATTTATATAGAGAATCATATTTGACCAACACGATCATATATTTTCAAGATACACAAAAAGGATGAGTAACATCATATGAAGCAAAAAGTAATGTTATGAGTAGGAGGTAATGAGTATAACCATAATGTTTATATAAGACATAAGAATGTTTAATCAACAAAAAACGTATCAATCTTTTATGAACAATCACCACATTTAATATTACTAAGTAAAGAAACTAATCTCTTTTAATAGAGAAAAACTAATGTAAAAAAGTTTCAAAACAAGAAACTAATCTCTTTTAATAGAGAAAAACTAATGTAAAAAAGTTTCAAAATCTTATTTTGGGAAGTTTCAAAAAATTTGAAGTGCCGAATAAATTATTGGAGGTGTAGGGAGAAAAGGCGAAAAAAACAAAAATTGTTTTAAACAAATCTTTTTCAACATTAGTTTATAAACAAGTTATTTTATAGCAAAAAAATTAATTTTTGATTTGTGCATAAACTAATTTTAATGAATGGACAATTTTTTCCTAAATTTTTTTTTGAAATAATAAGTAGTTTGGTTTCATTCGGAATAATTAATTAAGGATCCCAAATCGAGACTTTAATTTATGTGTATAATCAACAATTATATTACTATTTTAAGAATAAAAGAATTCAATCATAATTTATACATCGTTGAACTTCAAAATTCAACTATAATCAAAATTATTTTCTTAGAATTAGTTTTAAATGTTGACCCAAGTTTTGCAAGCACACCTTTGTGACAAAAATAAATGTTGACCCAACAAAAATCATCTTTGGAAATAACTGTTACAGGAAATCTTTTTAACCAATTCACCTCTTGATTATTATCAATCTTTATTGTTAAAAGTCTTCAAACTTAGTTAATTATAGTTAGGGATTCACATTATTCTCAACTTAAAATCTTAAAGATAATGAATTTATGAATTTTTATTATTATATAGTACTTTACTTTCTTATTTCTAGTCAACGTGGAACTTATACTTACATTCCTAACACTTACTATATTCCACATAATTACTCTATCTTTCTTCTCAATGTTTTTATTGTACTAAAAATAAATATATTCAATGATTATGTGAATCATTAAATGTTAACAAAGAAATTAAATTAATACAATTTACAAAACAAATTGCTCTGTCAAACATTATATTTGGTAAACATTGAGGTGCAGTGCTTAACAAAAAAAAAAAAAACATACACACAACGATAGAGCAAGTAGATGAAAGCATCTTAAGTTATCATTGCTGAAGTCTGAGACAGAAATTAAATTTTGTTCAGGCACTAGCTTATAATTGTGTGGTCCTGTTCTTCTTTTTTCCTCCATTTTTGTCTTTTTCCTTATTGTTTTGTTAAATCATATACACCTTTTTTGACCACCATTTACACTTAGTTTTCCCAGTGAGATATTCAAAGTCTGCATCAGTATGACAAAGATGTATATGTGAATGATTAGGGTATGCATGTTCTTCCTTTAAAGGAAAACCACATCACATGCTTCTTCCTCTCACAGAGATTCACATTTTCCAGAAATTGCTACTTCTTCTCCATGCATTCACTTCTTCCCAAAATATTTTATATAATAATTCAAAATCTTCAATAATTGCTTATCTGCACAAACACCTTACGTTCACATGCACGACCAAACCACATTAATTAGCATGCTCAAACTCTTCCACTATTGGGTTTAATATGATAATCTCATTTCAATGCCATTACTTGTACCTGTCACCATCAAACAGTTTTTAATGTTTGTAACATTCAATGAATTCTTTACTGTTCATTTTTAATCTTCAATTATTTTTTGTGTTCTTCTCTATCTTTTGAGCATATGGCATGGTTATACATATGAGTATGAGATGGTATAAATGGTGAGATAAGATACACATATCTATTAATTTGTGAGTCGGCAAGTGAAGGTTGAAATCACAGAAGTCAAGAAGATAAAGGGTTTAGGAAAGAATTGATTTTGTGAATTAATTGTTTATGGGTGATTGTGGTCCAGGAGAAGATGCAACTATGTAAGTTGAGTTTCTATATAAGATACAATGGCTATAAACCAATCCTTTTAATACCCCATAATGGCCTATGCATTCTATTCAAACATTTGAATTTGGCACAAGAAACAAACTAAGGGTAGTTTACATGTACTTCTACTTTCATTTTTGCTTTTTTTTTATATATAAAATTATTATTTTGTTTTCAAAATATGTGTATGGATCATTGATAATGAATGGTCTTTTTGTCTTTGTATGATGAAATCTTTGAATACAAGAAACAAATTTAAAGTATGGGCATAGTTTTATAAACTAAAAGTGAAATAAATGGATAGATAAATAAATGGTAAGTTTCGTTAATAGATTTATAGATTAGTTTTCAGAATGTATTAAATAATTCTAAAAGCTAATTTTCTATAAATTAATTTATGAAAAAAATGTATTTTGAGAGAAAAAAAAACACTGAAACTAAAATTGAGAATATACATAAAGAAAAAAAGAAGTTCGGAAAGATTGACCTATTTAAACAATTTTTTGGTTATTGTTATTATATTATATTAAGTTTTTAGATTCAAGGCTAATCAAAAAATAAGCTCAAAATTTGATTTATGTCATTTAAATGATTTTGAATTCAACTTTATAAAAGTATAACTTTATCTGAATACAAAATATTGATAAGCAATTCAAATATATTATTGATCAAGTTTTTCTTTTATATATATATATATATATATATATATATATATATATATATATATCATATATCAGTTATTAATATGATATATTAATACCATTCGAATTTTGTTGGTATTTATTAATAATTTAGTTAGTAACAATTAGGAGTAATTAAAGATTGATCCTCTTTGTTTAAGTTGATCCTAGTCTTCTGGTATTTGAAAAGTCAAAGGTGACGTAAATTGTGAGACTGCTTTTAGTTTGTTTCACTTATTTATACATGTTTCAAAATTCTAAACAAATTAATTTCCTCTATATTTAAGGACTTATATACATAATTAAAATTTTAAATCAAAACATATAATATAAATTATCATTCTCCTCCATAATTTCATTTAGGTATAGTTATTTATATAACAACATTATTATTATTATAATCAAATAACACAATAAATCACACAAATAGGATAAAATTGCACTTTAAAATTATATATATATATATATATATATATATATATATATATATATATATATATATATATATATTAAAGTATATTTGTGTTAAACACATATTTACTAGCCTAATTGTTATGTGATTTTAACAGCACAGGTTGTTGTTCTATCCCCTAACTTACTTTGACATTACATTTTTCTTCTTATTTTCGTATATATGGTCACTTTTGAAAAATTTGATCAAATCTGAAAAACAGTTATAAATATTACATTAAATTTTGCATCTTGCATTAAGTTTGCATTGTTGGTATAGAAGACATGAAAATTTAATGAAGTGGAATATATATCTATCCAAATTGTCTTGTTTACATTTATATGTTGATAGTATGCGATGATTTTAAGTTATGAAAAAAAAAATATATCGTACACAAGTATAAAAAGTTGAATATAAACGTGAAGAATACAAAGAAATATATTTGTAAATTAAAAACAAACTTAAAAGTCAAGAAAAAAATTGTGAACGGTTGAAATAAAATACTGTAACTTTCTTAGTTTTAATTATAACTGTTATTATTATAACTATAATAAAAAGAGTGATTAATATAGTTAGCTTAATTGTAAGTGACAATGACCTTTGTTGAGCATGCTCTTAGAAGGTTCTTATTTTAATTGTGTTATTTTTTGGTAATCGGTGCCTAAGTGGAACCATATCTTATTTATTATTATAGTAAGTAGCTTATCTTTTATAACTACTTTTGCTATTGAGTTGTCAATTTTTTCTTAATTTAGTTATCAAATAATAATTGTAAATCAATTTCATTCGTATGATCACTTCACTAGAGTTCATACATTCAAATTTGTCATTTTGTTGTCAAGTTGTACTTTATAAATGATATTAATTATAGGAAATGCCCTTTATAAATTTTCTTAGCACAACTTGTCATTTTGATCTTAAATTATGTAAATTGATGTCAAATAACTGCTCCTATACGAATTAATGATAAAAATGACTTTTATTTAGTTCATAACATACATACTCAAAGACTCCACATCCAAGATAACAACATCATATCTATGCAAATAAATAAATAAATAACCTCGTATATTATGTAGTATAGTTAATAAAAATACTCATTATAAGTATATTTATACCAATCTTGTTATAATAGAAAACAACAATATCCCTACACAAGAGTTCCTAATCAAAGACCAATATTCAAAATAACAAGCTCTTATATTTGAAATAAGAACATCATTTTGCGCAACTTAATATAGCCATTGAATTGAACTTAAAAGGATCATCACTTTTTAGAATAACTTTTTAAAATAATAAAGATATAGTTATTTTAGAATACCTAATACTTATAATGTTATATATAATTAATTTGTTAGTGTATGTACATGCATGTTTTCGCAACCATTATTTGTTTCCTTCATTGTATTCCTATAAAAGTGGAATACTTAATGATGTTCTTTATATTTAAGTTTGTGATGATATGGTTTGTAACACATTTTTTCTTATTAAAGTCCTTTTACATCTTTTGAGTAATTTCTTTAAAGAATAGTTTTTTTTATTAATAAAAAAATTTAAATAAATATAATAGAACATTTGAGGTGTTCTAACCCCTTGTAAAGAGTAACGCATACATTACCTTATTAATTGCTATTATGATGTGATTTAGATCAATATCTGTAATAGCAAATACCTTTTAGTTTTAAAGTAGTAGTTACGTAGCAAAACATTAACATTGTTAAAAAACATAAATAAAAAACTTTTTGAAACGTGATTGTCTTTAAGAACTTATCGAGAATATCATGCAAGTATTATAAAATGTAATAGGAACCTCTCACAATACCAAACTAAATAGAACACAAATGAAAAGAATGCAAGATAAAAGACAAAGAATAAGTGAATATGTATTGTGGAGGAGAGATAACTCTTGAATTTATAGAGAATCCATACACGACCATGTGTTTTCAAGATACACAAAAAGGAGAGTAACATGAAGCAAAAAGTAATTTTATGAGATTCAAGGCAATGTGTATGCAAAATGGCCATAAAGTAGGAGGTAATGAGTATAACCATAATGTTCATGTAAGACATAAGAATGTGGGATACAAGGATCGACACTTTAAGACCTACATCCACAAACACTTAAAAGAAGTATTATCACCCAAATGCAATTTTTCAGGTAAAAATTGCAAATCTTTCTACAATTTTTTACAAACCTTCCAATGACATACAACTACCCAAGCCCTTCATACACCCAGAAGACCTATTGAGTTGTAGTGACAACTCTAAAACCAACTCTTTACTTTTATAATATTTTTCTGGTGCTCTTTTCTTCATATTACTTAATGTGAGACTTGGGTGAATACTCACTTAAGAACCAACATATATAATATATAGGAAAAGAGTTTTTGAATTGTAGATGTAAGATATTATCTTGTATAATGAGGACAATGAGGACAGTCTATTTGAAAGACATTGTACATAATTTTGTATATTTATATTTTGCTGATAAAAAAATATATAAAAAAGAAAATGAATAAAAGATAAAAGAAAAAATTAAATAAAACTTGTTAAAAAGAATGAAAATTCTTATAGAATAGGTAGAATAAGTAGAAATTTGAATTGAAACTTGTCCAAAAAAAATATAGAAGAAATTCAATCTCTCATGCCTCACTTTCCTGCACATGACCTTATAACTCATGCTATCCTCTTTCAAGGTACGAGGAATATATTGGTATATAAACCATTTAAAAGTGAACGAATTAGAAAATGTGAGACTATTGTCTTTTGGACTTTGATATTGATTGTGGATTTTTTTAGAGGAGCTAGTAAAGAAATTAATCATTCATGACTTGTGAATATATAAAAAAATTAAATAGTTTTTAACTCAACCTTAAAATAATAAATTTACATATTTTTTCTAATTTTTCTATTTTTATAGTATATATTTTATTCATTCTAATTCAATGTGGGACATCCAAACTCCTCTTAAATCTTAAATTCCTATGATAGCATAGTTAATATAACAATTATAGAAATCACAAAAACACTTTGAAAAAATTCATGTGAATTAAAAGCACTTCAAAAAAAAATCGTGTGAATAAAAAAGCACTTTTACAAATATAGCTTAATTCTCATACATTTTCTAAAAATTTACCATCAACATCCAAATAACAGACTAAAGTGTAGATAATAATGTAATTAACTTTCTTTCTATCACCACCAAATCAAAAGTTAAAAACTTGATCACATTCTTGTTTTATTTCATCTATGTTTTAAAAAAAAAAAGTTTGATTTATATTTATAGAAGCTAACAAGAGTAAAGAATCCAGGTGATTGATGAAAAAGAAGGAGATTTAATTAGGGTAGTTTTTAACATTAATATGTGTCGGCTAGCATATTTGAAAGTAAACATCTATCATTGTCCAAATACAGCTTGCTCAAGTCATTTCTATCCCTTTTAATAAGGCCACATGCATACACAGCTTGCTTATCCAATATATTTTTTAAATTTATTTTTCATCCAATTTTCCGTTATGTTTACACGACAGAGTATGTTTGATGTGTTTAAGGTGTTTGATTATTGCTGTTTAGTGAGAAACAAAAACTAGGGTTTTGTTTGGTGTTGTAAAGTGAGATTGGTGGTGATATTGATTTCCACCATTAAAGCACAAAATGAGTGGTGAGCAAGATGAGTATTTATGGCTTACAATAGAATAGTTTATGTGTTATGACAGTGGGCAAAGGGTAGGGTACAGTGCCAAGAAATCATCCTCAGCATCAAATGTAACTGCATCTTGCCAACTACCAACTGTCTTATTAATACCATCAAACAATTTCACCACTAACCCACCCACTGCTTTTCTTCATCATTCAAATAGTCAACTTCACTTTCATTTAACACATTTTTTTTTTTGTTTTATCATTCCGTTTGAGTTTAGGTATTCTTCCTTCTTACATATGCTATATAATTGAATATTAATAATCACACTCATTAAAAGTTGTATATTTTATAATTTATTTATTTTTTATAAAAAATTTATGGGAAATAAGTTTTCATAAAAAAAATATATTGATAGGAAGAATGTTACCAAATATAGTATTTTTTAATAATATATATATTATAATATCATATGTAGGTGATAGAGTATGTCACGTTTGACAATATATCTTCAACTTTAGAAATTTTCATATTATTAATGAAAAATGATATAATTATTGTAAGGGTAAATTTAAAGAGCTATTTCTTATCATTGCTCTTCTAAATTTAAGAATAAAGATGGGTAACTTATTATAATTAGTTAAATTAAAAAGAAAAGTGTGACAAAGAAGAATAATTATTTTTCAAAGTAATTTATGGTGTAACTTTGTAATTCTTTATATTTAATATAAACTTAAATATATAGTTCATATAAAATGAGTGGATGTTTTTTTTTTATATTCACTTGTTCAAAATTTAAAACCATTATCCTGATAAAATATTTTTATTTTCGGAAAAGTATTTTTATTTATTTAATAATTTTAAATTATTATTTATATGTCTAAAATTTATTTTAAATTATACAAATAAAATTTAATTTAGTGTATTTGGTTATAAAAAAATTTCTTCATTTTTCACTTGTCCATTATTTGGGACCATTATCTTTGTAAACTGACTAATTTTATTTTCGATATCTGTAAAATATTTTTCTTTCTATTTCTTTAATAATTTAAATTACTATTGAAATGCCAAACATTTATTTTAAAATATAAAAATAGCATTTAATTTAGGGATTTAAAATATTACAGGTGTTTCTAGAAAACAATACCAATTAATGAATATCCAATAATACTAAAGATAAGAAATTATTTTTAATTTTAAAAGATTGAAAATAATATGAGCCAAAATTAAAATTCATTAATTATTATATATATATATATATGTTAAAATTAAAATTATTTTATTTGTTTCATAAAAATAAAATTAATAATATTTACTAATCATAAGTTCAGTTCATTTACTCATAAGTTTAAATTTAAGAAGAAGAAGTTAATTGTTAAATCAAAAAGTATGCAATTATGATGAAGTTATTCGGTTTATTGTTGGCACTCGTGCTTCCATATTAATTTGAAGCATTTATTTTCACTTTATGTTTGTGGTTATCTATTTCCTAACATGGATGGCAATTATACACATTGATGCCTTTTACATGTTGTATGTGGTTATCTTTTATTAATAACTTTATAATAATTATTTTTAATTTTTCATTAAAATTTGTAAATTATTTAATTCTTTTTTATAATTTTAAGTGAGTTACACATGACAAGTGTTTCACCGAAAAATAAGTTGAATGACTAATTCTTGATTCTAATTTTTTATTTATTTTATATTAACTGTGCAAATTAATTAAATAATAGATACTGTTAATTATTATCTTCTGAAAAATCATAATACTTTTTTGTTAAATGTTTCACTATTGCAACATTTTATCTTTTCGTCATTATTTCAACATTAAAACCATATGATTTTTTTCTTATTATAAGTAAATTAATTTAAAATAAAATGATATATTAGGATACGAGTAAATCATTTTACTTATTTTTAGAGTAAGTGGATCCTTATCATATATATATATATATATATATATATATATATATATATATATTAACAAAAAACTAATTATTTTATTTTATTTTATATTTACCAAATAAACAATTAGTAAACCAATCACTTTCAATTCATTAACTGTCTTATAAGTTTTCAAATTTAGTACATACCTTCTAACTGATAAGTTCTCAACTAACTTATAAGTTAGTTATGTAAAACTTGCTTTCATTATTATTTTTGGGATTCTAGAACAATTGGTTAAAACATTTTATGTATTTTTGGTTAACATAGTGAAATGTTTACCTACGTTACACATGAGGTTCAAATTTTTTCTAATTTCATCTATTGAATTTTTTTTTTCTCTTAATTTTCTCATATTTAAAATTGAAAAATTTATTTGTATTAGTTATTTGTTGAAAGGACAACATTGATTACTATTATGATACTATGATATTGATGCTGATGTGACAGTAAACATATTAAATAAATTCGCAATGCAACATTGACATGACACTATGATGTATAATGAAAGAATAAAATGTGTGAAATTTTGAAAACATATAAAGGATATATGAGAAAAATAATAGGTTATAAAAACATGGCTCTGTAATGCACCCAAAATCACGAGTATAGTTTCATTCTAAATAAATAATGATCACTCGGCAAGTCCCGATTACTTATTAGTCAAATTCGACGTGAAAAAAACAAATACTTGAATTCTAGTTATAGAAAATCTAGAAAAATTAGTATTAGACTAAAATGTCTTCGGATAATCGGAAATTTGGTTCTTCACTGCACTGAAATCTAACCAAACAAGTTAGAAGATGAGGTAGAAGCAGGGTAAATAAATAATGTTAGGTCCATTAGTACTATAAATAGATGTAATGGGAAAGGCAATACAAATATTCACAGATGAAAAATGTGAATCAAATCAATTCGAAATCGAAAAAAAATGGAATATTTTTGAGGAAATTATTTACTTCATTATAATCAAATAAACTCTTGAAAAACTGATAAATTAGATGAGGATAAAGATAGAGTCATATTCTACATGTCAATACCAACACCAATGATCTGTTCATTATCTATTTATGATTGTTTTAAACACTAACTTAAGCGTTAGAGTATCTTTTACATGTATATTGTCATTCAGTGTCAGATACTTATAACACATTTTTACTATATAACTAACATTCATTTTACATTTTTTTTTTTGTACACAACTCTCTCCTTTCATATTCATTCATTTATTCAATCCACCCCAACAATTCAAGATCCACTTCTTATGGTTAACAAACATTACGTGTCATTTTATATATCATAACTCAATAGCAAATATAAACAAGGGTAGGGATGATTCTTGTATATGTTTGGTCCCTTATAGCTCAAACATCACTATTCCTACCATGATCACCCATCAACCAAATTTTATTAAATAGAGACATGCTAAAGTCATCATGGGAGTAGAATACTCACTTCACTATTACATCAATATTTTACATCTATTTTTCTAGTTCACAAAAAAAAAAGAAAAAAAAAACTTCATATACTTATGCGTGGATGTGAATGCGCATTGAAAAATTAGGTAGAAAGGCCAATCTTGTTATGTATCAAATATGAAAATTTATTGTTGAATAAGTTTTAATATTTAGTGTCCAATCATATTTTAATTTTTTTTAAAAGCTATACGAATAGTAAAATAAAGCATTATTGAACACGTACAATACTCTATACCATATAATATATACATTTTGTGATGTTATTTATGATGACAGAATTATCTCTCTATATAATACCACTTGTTAAATGTTAAATGTCCATTATTATAATTACTATTAAAGAAGCAAATGATAGCTCAAATAATTAAATGTCAAGTGTTTTATTTGAAAAATGTGTTTTGTTAACACAAAAATGCCAATGGTTAAGATTGTTTTAATCTGGTGGGGAGAAGAAAAAATTTTTTTTCATTAATATAATTTTTATTAATGAAACTTGAATTATCAATGTGAATATTATAATTATAATACAATAATAATATAGGTGTGAGGAGAATGCAGGTAAATTAAAAAGGAAAAAAAAAAAAACAATTGTTAGAAGTGAGAGAAGACTGGTAGATTTAAAAGGAAATACTGTTATAATACATTTATGATGTTTATTGTAAATTTCTCTCTCCCAAAAACAGATTGATCAATTATTTATTAGAGATGCCTTAGAAGGCAAACAAGTTAAAAGGAAGTAAATTACTTTCATAGACAATTGTTACTTTAGAAGTAGTAGAAAATACTCAAACTAGAAAATTTTAGTGTATTTCAAACCAGTACATAAAGTTTTATTAAGAGTAATATCTGAGTCTTAGGTTAAAAGACACAAAACAAAGTGGACCTTATATTTTAAAATAGAATATAAAAAAAATTAGCCTTATACTTGTAAAACGAGAAATGTGTTGGTTTATAATCCAACGGCTACTGTCAAAATATAACCCGATCCGATCCGGCTCGACCCATCACAGGTTCATGATTTAGTAAACCAATTGAACCCGGCTCACTTTTTAGCGAGCCAAAAAAATTCGAACCCGACCCGACCCATCACAGGTTGGCGGGTTAAACGGGTTGATTCACGGGTTCACTTAATTAAAAAAAATATTATTATTTTTTCAGATTAAACTAAATTGTAATTCTAATTAAAATCTAAATAAACTTTAATACAATCCAAATACAAACCAAAATAAATAAAAATTACAAATTATTTATGTGTTCGATGAAAAAATAACCTAACATGACCAAAATGTAAAATCCAACTTAATAAAAATAAAAATAAAAACACTTGTGTGATCCTTTTATCTGCGGGTTGGTGAGTCAACCCGGCTCACCACGGGTTCAATCCGGATGAGCCGGGTTCTAAATGAGTCGAAAAATCAACCCGTATTAAAATTTGTAAAAAAATTTCAATCCAATCTTGTCCGAATCCGTGATGAACTGGATTGACTCACGAATTCCAACATATTTTGACAGCTCTACCAACGGCATACAGTAAATTTAATAGACAAAATTTAAATCGTAAAACAACGTAGAAGATTAGTTCTTATTGTTACCATTTTCGATGTAGTAGTGAAAAACTAAAATTCTGAAATTAATATAAATTAAGATGATTTTTTTTCATCATTTTAACTGTGGTGAAAAATATGTACGTTTCATTTAATTATATATATAAATATAAATATAAATATATATATATATATATATATATATATATATATTATAAATTTAATATATTAGAAACATTTATCTCTTAATGGCTACTTGCATCACTGCAATTATAGATGACAAATGTATATGTGTATACAAAAGTTTTATTACAACCTTCTTTTTAATATGGAGAACCTTCCAAACTTCTTTTTACCACACACATTTAACCACTTTTACTTTTATTATAATTATTTGACATTTCAATTGTTTATTAACCCTCTTATTTAATAATTATAAAATTATAAATTCTTCTTTGATATTTGGCATTAGAGAAAAATGTCTATTTTTTATATTTAATCCTTGATGATATTATGTGCTTTTGTTGTAATTTTTTTAAATTATTTAATTACAATTTAGAACAGTAAAACCATATATAGATATTGCATGAAATCATAACCCATCACTTAGATATTGCTTGGGCAATGATTCACCTCTTAATTAAGCGTTTCAACTTAGAGACACATTTTTCATCAATCAATTCAAACAAAATATACATTATATATTGATACTATAAGTTGAGTGATCCAAAAATCACTTTACATAATTTTAAGAACCTCACCTTTCACCTAACTAAACAATTGTCTAATTGATTAGATGAATTTTCTTATCTCGAGGTAGGATGCATTGTAGTAAAACTTTCTTTATCCACTCTTAGAAATCTTACTAAACTTTTTTGTGAGTCATAAATATGAACCATGCATCAATAATATTTTTACTTTACAAAACATTCTGGATAGGACACTATTAGATTTTTTTAATATTTCATGAAATTTTTCTTCCAATTTTTTTATTAAATTTTGCAAGAAAATATTTTTTTATTATTTTTTCTACGAATTTTAATTAACGGATAATTATTTCTTACAAAATTTTCTGCAAAAAATATTTTGTGCAAAATATTTTTCATAAAATGTTGTAGCAAATTCTTGCAAACCATTATTTATAACAAAATTTGCAAATGGCAAAAAATATATATTTTTTTAGTAATAAAATAATAAAAGAAATTAAATACTTAATACTAAATAAACTACTTATCTCTGATCAAGAATTTGTTCATCTTAACTTGATTTTGACCTTACAAATTCCTTATAAGTGTATTTTAACAACATAATTGTAACTCGGTTTCCCTAATCTTAAAAGAACTAAACCTTTTAAAGAGATAAAATTTCTAATAAAATAAAAAATTCCCATAATTTTTTTATTTACTTTTTTTTTATGTATTTAAAATTTATCTATACTTAAAAAACTCAATTCTTACACTTATAATATTTTGTAAAGAACAAAAAAATAATCTAGAAAATTTGATATTAGAATCAAACAAACGATAAATAAACATACAAAATAAATGATAAATAAGTCCCATTTTAAGTTTATGTAATCATTGCTTTTGGTAAGTAGTAATCAATGTGAATGCAACAAGAAATACTCTGGTGTCTTGCCCCCAAGTTTTGAGATGCTTCAAAATAAACTTACCACACCTCCAACAAAAATATTGCTTTATCTATTCATCTTCCAAGAAGTGACATTCTTAAAAGTAAGGATATATATCAATTTTATAAATACGTGAATGTCTAAAATATAAATGCATAAAAGAAAAGATATAGAAAAAAATTTACATTTAAAAAGAATAGAATTTTAGAAAGCGAGAGAAAATAACCACCGATAAAGCATCAAAATAGTATACACTATGAATAAAAAATTTAAAGCAACTTTTAGATTAAAATAAAAAAAAAATGGTATTCGCACAATGTTTACAATTAAAAATAATGTATTTTTCACATAAAAATAAGAGAGACTCAGATTTGTTAGGAAAGTATCCTTATTTTCTGGTGGAATAAAAAAAATATCCATTAAATGAAAGAAACCTACTTGATTGTATATAGTTTATTTATGATTTTCGCTAGATAGGAAAATTAGGTTTTATGATTAATGTATGAATTATAAGATGGTTTCTTTCTCACGTCCTCTTACGACAAGACATAATGTTTTGTGCAAAAACTATGAATTGCATTATTATTAACAAAAATAGACAAACAAATTAAATGATAAACCAAATTTTGCTTTATTTAGATATGTGTTGCCGTTTTCCCTCAGCAAGTGTCTTGCGCCTCCTTCCTTCACTTTGGGATATTCTTCCACCACACTTACCCCATAACCATCCAAAAAAAATATATTAATCCTTTTAATTTTTTATTTTTATATAGTATTGTTTGTGTGTTAAATATTTTTTAAGGATCAAAAGAGGACTCATTAACGCGCATTGAGACCCTAAGTGTATTTTATTTTTGTTACGGTAAAGTTTTAATAAAGTTTAATACGACAAAAAAAACAATGTGGGGTGAGTTATTTTGAATCGAATCGTACGGTGACATTAATTTGTAAGGATGAAATGTTGAATTCATATATATGTATCTATGGTATTGGAGTTGGGCAGTTACTACACCAACTTTATAACTTTATGAGCTTAAGGCTGAGTCATTGTTTCTGAGTTCAAAATTTTGTAGGACACAACCACAGAGACAAACTTTTGTAGGACACAACCACAGAGATAGTTGAGCTGATTCATGATGTTCTTCATGTGCAACGACCAAATATCAACTCAGTTTGGTACTACAATTTATAGGCACATTTAAACATTACAAACAAATAACCTTTTCTCTCTATAACTAATTAATTAATTAATTAATGTCCATCTTACCAATTAATTCAATTGAGAGATATTTTTTTAGTTTAATTAGTCGAATGGTAACTATTTTCGTTCAAATGTGTCTCGCTTCTAAAAATGTATTAATCTAGTTTTAACTTTTGAAAAAGTGTCTTAATGAGGTTTTTTTCAGACAAAAATTACTAAAGTAGGTAACTTAATTCATAACTTTTACCACTAAATTTTGATATAAATATCAATTCTTAATTTTATAAGTCATTTTAAATATTAATACTGTTAATGGTGTTAATTTTTTTTGCTGAAAATGACCTAATTGAAGCATATTTTCAAAAGTTGGGACTCAATTGACATCTTTTTAAAAATAGATAACAAACTGATACATCTAAATAAAAGTGGGTATCCGACTAATTAAACCTTCTTGTTTTTTTTATAATTTTGAAATTGAAGTCTTGACTTCACTATCACCAACAGCTTACCCACAACCCATCTCATAAGCCATAATTGCTCCATGATTGTTTCTCTTCTTATATGAAATGAAATGCCTCGATTTACATTCACCTCACACACAATTCTTCTTCACAACCCACTTTCCTTTCTTTTTCTTTCTCAACACATTTTCTCCGATGGAGGTGGGAAGTGTTCTTGACTTTCTTCAAAACAAAACCATTTTAATCATTGGAGCAACAGGGTTTATTGCCAAAAGTATAATCTCTCTCTCTCTCTCTTTCACAGAGTTATGTGTGCACTTTTTTGCTATATTCGTGATGTCTTTGGTTTCTGCATGTTTTTCAGTTTTTCTGGAGAAGATATTGAGGGTTCAACCCAATGTAAAGAAGATTTTTCTTCTTTTGAGAGCCTCAGATGACAGTTCTGCTACTTATCGATTGCACAATGAGGTATATGAACAAATACTACACTTATCATTTCTTCTATCACTTTACATATCTTGTTATATTTATATCTCTCACTTTCTTTCGCATCACTATAATTAACTTCTTTGCATAAGATCATATTACTTAATAATATAACATTGGTTATTTTTATATTATCATAAGCAAATCACACTTTCTCATGCAGAAGGGTGTGTTATAGATAATAAATGCACTAATATTATATTATTATTATCATCATCATCACGAAGGTGGTGATGATAATTAATTTTCAGCACTGTGCCGTTCTCTGCACTTTCCATCAATCACTTTCTCATTACATATATATGTTACAGTTTTTATATTGTTAAAGTATATCTTTTGATGAGAAACATGTGCATAAGGGTATGAATTGGACTGTGATTGGCCCTCATAAACACCAGTAATCAAATCAAACACAGTTGTTAACATGCTCTTTATTATGGTTCATTGTCTAAAAACTGCTATGATTCTTTTCTTCCTAACATTTCATGTGACTTTCTTCGATCTAAAAAATGCTTGCTGCGAGCATTTATGAATTTATGACATACTTAAGCATGAAATTGATACATGGATTGCTTTTAATATATCATTTTCAAGTTTGTCCCAATCATTAATGAGTGAGCATGTGGGTGAATTTATAAACTCTCATTTAATTAAACTTGTGGCTAATTAGAGCTTAATATATATACTTGTGACAATTAGATCATAGCGAAGGACTTGTTCATTGTGCTAAAGGAAAAACTGGGTGCAAATTTTAAGTCCTTCATCTCTGAAAAACTGACTCTGGTGCCTGGGGACATTACCTATGAGGATTTGGGTTTGAAAGATTCAATTCTGAGGGAAGACATCTGCAATCAGACGGATGTTATAGTCAATTTGGCTGCAACTACAAACTTTGATGAAAGGTACAAGATTAAGTTTGATAAACTTTTTTTAATTTTGGGTTAGATTAATTAATTTTCTTCCTTAAAAATTAAATGCAGGTATGACATAGCTTTGGGTATAAACACCTTTGGGACGAAGCATGTCATGAACTTTGCTAAACAGTGCACTAAACTGAAAGTGCTTCTTCATGTATCAACAGGTTAGGATCAATTAGTGTCAGTTTCAATCCATCTGAATATATAAAAAGAGCATTATTCATTAATAAATAAATAAAAGAAAGCATTTATTGGTCTCACAAAGTGGTGTTACACCTCAATATTTCAGCCTATGTATGTGGTGAGAGAGGTGGCCTCATACTAGAGGACCCCTATCACTTTGGTGAAACACTAAATGGAGTGTCTGGCCTAGACATCGATGCAGAAAAGACCATTGTGTGTAAAAAATTGGATGAACTAAAAGAACAAGGAGCCACAGAACGTGATGTTAAAATAGCCATGAAGAATCTCGGTATTACCAGGTTTGTCTATAATTTTCAGAATCTGTATTCTGTGATTAACTATTAGCAGCATTTTTATCTCAGCAACTTTCACTTTAACACAAATGTTCATGGCATTGTATCCAACTTCCACTAAATGTTCTGCATAAACTAATAGAACATGATTAATCAGTTGTGTTTTTGTGTAACATAACTCATAAAAGTGTTTGGTAAAAAGAATAAAAACTTATAAAGAGTAAACCAGAGATATTAGTTAACCTTTCTCATTAATTCAGAATGGACACAAACAACAGTATATGGTCCAGACAAGTGATGTTCAAGTTCAACCACCTTTTCAAACTCATCTTAGCTTTAACAAGTGTCTCATTAGTTATGAACACAGTAGTGAGGGAAAAAAGAAGATTAAGAACATATTTTTTTTACTGTTACATTAATAATGAAGGTGTGGCGAATCACACAATTCAATGCAGAAGTTATTACAGGCCACACACAAACATGTGACACACTCTGAGGATACAAAATGATCTGCTACCATTTTGCATATAAATTATAACTATGAAAAAAGTACGTGTTGCATAATGTTGAACCTTTATTTCCCGATTCATGTATAATGTGCAATGACTTTGGTAGATGGATAATATGAAACAATCTGCAAAAATATGTGTGTACAGTTAAAAGAATAGTTGTTATTATCATGCATATGAGACCCACAGAGGTGAATCATCATGATGGAGACTGTAGTAGATATTGACTCGAGCGTGCTTCTTATTCTACCTCAAAATTTATGTTTCCATAGGCTAATAAAGGAAAAGTACTACTATTAGCTAGGATACTATACATGTACAAAATTGTCTTGTTTGCTTTCAAAAGAAACCTATATCATTAGGTAGGAATTACTTGAATTGTTTTGGATAGAAAAAAAAAATCTCTTAACAAATACAAGTATTTAATCATGAATGATTAAGATTAAAAAAGGTTAAATTAATTTTTTATGTGGTCATATAAGTTTAATATAAATTATTTAAATGTAATTTTATGGTTCAAATCAAATCCTCTCAGTATTACACAAACACTCTCAATTGTCCTCTTCTATTAGTTATATATGTACATATTATTACATCATGTTTAAAGGGTTAAGTTGAAAAGTGTTAGTTGATGCTAACCTATATAGTCTTTACCATCTTTTTAAAAGTGGTCTATTAATTGGTATTTACAAATATAAAGTTATAGTAACACCTCTTAAATAGTTTTTTGAGAATATTCTACATATATTTATATATTTTTTAATATTTACGATAATTTGTGTTAAAAAGACGATGAATAATTGAAATATGAATAACTAGTAACGTTTTTCTTAAATAATTAAAACAAAATGAAAGCAAGAACAACAATAAAATTGAAAAGATTTCAATAAATATTAATATCATTTATTCTTTACAACATTTAAATTGAATTGATCAACTGTTGCATGTGTATTGACTGACTTGTACCAGAGGGCTATGATATCAAAGATCTTTCTAGAGAAAGGGAGGGACAATGACTCTACCAAAAGGTGGGTCCATGTCCCCTAAAACATTAATTAAAATTAAAAATAAGCATTATTATAATTATAATAAAATAATTATAATAATGATGATAAATTATGATTTATTTTTCTGACTTAATATATATATGTATAATTCTTTATGCATATTTTCTGTAAACATATTATTTATTTAATAGGAAATTGTACTATATGATACTATAAAATAAAATAAAATAAACATAATTATGTTTGGTGTGTGTTATGATCAGAGCAAAGGCGTATGGATGGCCAAACACATACGTGTTCACAAAAGCAGTGGGAGAAATGCTTGTGGAGAAACTCAAAGGAAACCTATCTGTTGTTATTCTGCGACCAACCATTGTCACAAGCACAATGAAAGAACCTTTCCCTGGTTATGCCGAAGGTGTCAGGTAAATAAAAGTTTTTTACTTTTTCACCTTCCACATATTAAATATTCAATCTTTCTTTGAGGGTCACTTAAATTTTAGTAAACAACATTGTTCACATAATAATGTATCAATTAATGAAGATAAGTACCATGATTAACTACAGATTAGATAAAGGAGTTTATGGTGGTCCAATCACGTACACAGTTCTGATCTGTACCAATTACTGAAGCAACTACTTGCATTCAATTATGTATCACCAACTAATCAAGAAAAAAGTTTAAACAAGTAGTTAAAATAAACAGAACACTCATCGATAGCAAACAAACATCATGGATTTGGTTCGAAGAGAATGAATATGAGCTCAAAGTGAAAGATTTTTGCCTTTGTTTTTGCTACAGAACCATTGACAGTTTAGCTGTTACTTACGCGAAAGGAAAGCTAACATGTTTCCTTGGAGATATCAATGGAGTTGTGGATGTGGTGAGTTAATTACTGCACAAAACAAAAATACAATGTTGTCTTGTTTCTCTGATGAATTCTGCTATAAAATAAAATACTGTGAATTTAATGTGTAGGTCCCAGCAGACATGGTGGTGAATGCTATGCTAGTGGCCATGGTGGCTCATGCAAAGCAGCCAAGTGATATCATATACCACGTGGGTTCCTCTGTTAGAAACCCTGTCACATATTTGAATCTCCAAGACTTTGGATTAAAATATTTCACTGCAAAACCATGGATAAACAAAGATGGCACACCAGTCAAAGTTGGCAGAGTCACTGTTCTGACCAGCATGGATAGTTTTCAGAGATATATGTTCCTTCGTTACCTCCTTCCATTAAAGGTTCTGGTTCTTCTCTGCTTTATCTACCCTCCTTAATCATCATCAACGTACTTAAATATCAAAAGTTTTCAGAATGATTAGTTCATTACATGGTATTATAAACTTCACATGTTGTTTTCAGCCAAAAGCTTCAGCTTTTGGCATGATTGGTGCATGACAATAGTCACTGCTACCACTTATGTTCAAAAATTCTTGACAAGACTTTGACAAATTTTCCATGAAATAGGGACTTGAGCTGGCCAACACTGCACTTTGTCAGTATTTTCGGGGAACATATCTTGAGCTGCATAGGAAGATCCAAGTTGTGATGCGGATGGTTGAACTTTACAGACCCTACATGTTCTTTAAAGGAGTGTAAGTGTTTGTAAACTACAACAAAAACTTTACGTGCTTCAGATTTCATTTCATGCACATTTTTTAGGTCTAGCGAGTAACACATATAGTAACACAAACACACCACATTATAATAACATGTTTAGTTATTGAGTTTATGAGGTATATATATTATTAACTGAGGCTGAGAATGTTAATTATGCAGATTTGATGATATGAACACAGAGAAGTTGAGAATGGCAGCAAAAGAAAGTGGGACAGAGACAGATCTGTTTTACTTTGATACAAAAAACATTAATTGGGATGATTACTTTATGAAGACCCATCTTCCTGGCATTGTGAAGTACATTTTCAAGTGATGTTCCTGGTAATTGGTGAAAGTTGTAAACTTTATTATGTTTAGATAAGCTTCTCCATAAAACTTACAAAAATAATAAGATAAAATGAATTTGGGTTTTTCTGTAAACTGAATTTGATTTCGGTTTAATAGAAAGTTCATTAAATGTTACCTTTTTATTTTTGTTTTAAGTTTTTACGGAGAAGTTTATCCAAAAACATGTTTAAGTATAAAATTGTGCGAGAGGGACAGCATTATTGGTGCTATTTATTTCTGAAGATCAGTGTAATTGGTACTGGCTAAATGCTAATTAAGTTTGGAAAGTTTGATTAAGTGTAGTAAATATCATATATTTGCTCTCTTCTGCAATTAATTGTCTCCAATGGAGTTTGTGTTGTTTTGATCCCTTTACAACTTTCATGTTCACTAACATGTTAACATGGAAAAACAAAAATGCTAACCAAATGTCTGCTTCAAGACTGATTAAAAAATGTTATTCCCACCAAAATACTAATGTTCCTTCTTATAAGAGTTTTCAAAATGTGATTTGATTTGGATTTTGATTAAAAGTACGTTCGAGTCGAACGTATAAGTTTGATTCGATTCAGTTTAGATATAAAAGAAAAGAAATTCCAATGAAAATAAACATTTTTTAATGTTTGATTTGAATTATATTTGTTATTTTATTTATGATTTTTTATTAATATATATTGAATTATGTTTTTGTTTTAGGAGAATAATTTCATTATTTTTCCACTATAATTAAATATTTGGTATCTTTAATTTTGTGTAAAATATTAAATAATCTTTTATATAATATTTTTTTTTAGTTAAATATATTTTTAATCCTTAAATTATAATGTGAAATTAGATTTGTTATTATTTTAAATGTTTATGTAATTTCATCTTAAACTTTAAAATAAATGAATGTATTCATTATTATGAGTATATATTAAAAATCTTTTAAACATAATAAACAGTATTTTAAGTGTCGATAATATTAATAAGTATATTTTTATATGTTAACGTGATAAAAATCGCGTAACAGAAAATTGTCTTCTAAGCAAAAGTATATCTGTAAACAAAAATAAAATATAAATAAGAACACAAAAAATTTAATGTGATTTAACATATTTCAAAGTCAACGCCGAATACTTAAAAAAAAATATTATTATTTATCTTAACATATAATTGAATTGTGATGAACTCTGAAAATAATTCTTTATTTTTATAGTTTTTTTTTCATATCATTAATGAAAGTTTGGTGAATAACGGATCTAACAGCATATGATAAAGTTTTTATTTTACGATTTTGAACAACAAAATATGGTCGACGTGATCAAATGTTATGGTTCATTTCCAAAATTGTTGGTGCAGACAGATTGACCAAAGTACAGAAGATAATTTAGGAAAAGAAAAAGGTATTTTTCATGTTTTGCATTCCTTATTAGACAAATGAAGCATAAAGTGTGGTTGATTCACAAGCTTCCAAACTGTTACTGTTTGTGGAGATTGCATGAAATGATTAGGCCTCAACATTGCATGTGCCACAGTTTGGGTGTGTCTGTGGCATCCTCATGAATAATAAGACCCTACAGATAAACATAAATGTTCTGTTTCAACTGTGTTCTTAACAATCAAACCTAACCGATAACGAGGAGAAACAGAGCATATGCCTCAATCTCAGGCAATATTAATGATGTGATTTTATCTATCCAAATTAAATCATATTGAATATTATGATTAGGGATGGCAACGGGGCGGGGCGGGGACGGGTTTCGCTATCCCATATCCATCCCCGCATAAAAAATTCATCCACATCCCCATATCCAAACCCAACGGGTATCAAACTTTTTTCCCATCCCCATCCCCATCGGGTAACGGGTATAATCTCATACCCGTACCCGTATTCTAACTACTTTAATATTAATTTTTATAAAAGAAAAATAATTACGGTAAAGAAAACATAATATTATGAAATATTAATATTATGAGGATTTTCTTCGATGCCAAATACCTTAAAATAAATTATAATTGTTTACATTTTATATTAGAATACCAAATAAAATTTCATGTGAATCAAAACATTTATTAAATTTGCAAACTACAACATTGATGAACTTAGTTGATAAAATTAAAAAATATTTCAAAAAAATATAAAAGGAAAACAAATATTCAAATTAAAATATATTTTAAATGTTTGTTTACTTCAATTTTTTAAATTCTAATGAATCTCTTTTTTATACACTAATAAAAGTTATAATATATCACTTGATCAAAATGACACAAAGAACAAATAATAAACATAATAATAAAAGGAAAACAAATATTCAAATTAAAATATATTTTAAATGTTTGTTTACTTCAATTTTTTAAATTATAATGAATCTCTTTTTTATACACTAATAAAATTTATAATACATCACTTGATCAAAATGACACAAAGAACAAATAATAAACATAATAATAAAATTTTGACATAGATTTTGTATCTTTTGAACTTCAATATATGTTGGATAGTGACAAAAAAATATTCATAGCAATTACATTAAATTTTTATATTGTAGTAAATAAAAGTTATTTATACAATTAAAGTGAAAAAAATTACAGTATGATTAATAGTGAGTTATAAAATAACAAATAATTAGATAGAATATATCGAAATATTATTCTACATGATGAAAATAAAAAATAAATAAAAATATTAAAAAACTAACAAATGTGTGTTTTAGAAATAATTTGAGAGATTATCGAAAGAAATCGTACAAAGGAAATCAAATGTATAATTAAGGTATGATAAGATGAAAAATACCTTAGAGAACTAATTATTAAATTATGTTTGAAGTGGTTAAAATTAAATAGAAATATCATTAGTGACCAAAAAATTTGTCATTAAATTACAAATAAATTAGTAATTAAATTGGTCACTAAATTAAGTACCGATTCGATCATTGAATCGGTCACTAATTTAGTCATTGATTCAGACAATAAATCAACTACTACCACCAATGACGAAAAATCAGTCACCATTTTATGTTTTTCTTGTAGTGAATTATCATATACTATTCCTAAATATCATTATATATATATATATATATATATAATTTTAACCACTTCAAACAGAATTTAAAGTGAAAAAATTACATTATGATTAATAATGAGTTATAAAACAAAAAATAATTAGATAGAATATATCGAAATATTATTCTACATGATGAAAATAAAAACAATAAATAAAAATATTAAAAAACTAACAAATGTATGTTTTAGAAATAATTTGAGAGACTATCGAAAAAAAACAAATCAAATGCATAACTAAGGTATGATAAGACGAAAAATATCTTAGAGAATTAAGAAAACTTTTCAAATATCAACATATATACTTAATGGTTGAAAAATAACGAAAATTATTTTAATGAAAAAAAAGAGTTCTTCAAATTAAACAAAAATTAATAATAATAATAAGTAAATAATTTTTTTTATATTACCCTAAATTGAGAGTATAAACATTCTCATGTGAAAGAAAAATTTATAATAAATAAAAATATTAAAAAATAATATTAAATATTCAAATGTGAGGCATAATTTTTTTTAATTAACATACATCATTTTAACATAATTACATAAAGGTTATGATAAGATAAAAAATATATTGGAGATGAGAATGAGTTTCATGACAAATGAAATAATTAAAAGAAATAAAAAATAGAATATATATATATATATATAGGGGTTACTTGATTAATTGTGAATATTTTAATAATTTAAACGAGAATGGAGATATGGCGGGGACGGGTATTATGGCGGGTATATGTACATCCCCATACCCATCCCCATACCCAACTGAAAAAGTCGGGGATTCCCCATACCCGTACCCATACCCAGTCAATGCGGGGATTTCCCGTCAAAACGGGGACGGGTTCGGGCAATACCCACGGGGACGGGTTTATTTGCCATCTCTAATTATGATCATATTATTTTTGACATCTACAAAATAATAATATGGTTAAAACATTATTATTTTGAGTAATTTTGCGAGAATATTTTAGGGATGTCAAAAAAATATGTATCTGTGGGTATTCGCGGATAAAATCTGTAACGGATCGAAAATGGATATTGTAAATAGATACCCGCGGATAACGGGTACGGATATTTTTAATACCTGCATGTTAACGGTACGGGTACGGGTATCATAGTATGTGTACTCGTGAATATCCATACTCGCTATACTCTAATTTAAATTAAAAACATAAAAAAATATGATTAAAATATTAACATATTGATTTTGAATGAGTTATTTTTTTTATTAATTAGTTTTAAGAAAAATTTATTTTTTTGTAAATTTTCATTCAACACTATTTAAATGGATTATTTGAACTTTGTTTAAAATTTATGAATGTTATTGTAAGACCCACCTTTATCTGGTCCTTATTGTAAGAGGGACTGTCCTAAACTAGTTGGGCCTAGGTCTGGCCCATAGGGTGTCCAAAGCCCCTAAGGCAGCTTAACCCCTCTCATTCTGCCACACTTTGCAAAGACAATGCTCTTACCCTCTTTCCCTTCTAACAGAAGCTCTGCTAGGGTTTGAGTGAGCTCCCCTATTTTTCCTCTCCTTTGAATGATTCACTCCAAGTAAGTTGAGCTCTCTATGTTCCCTTCTTTTCTTCAAGCTTTAGTTCCATGCTAGTCTCTGTCATAGCTCATTTTCATTCATCCCTCACTGTTTTCAGTTCCGTTGATTGCTTCTGCTTTATGTGCTAGTTCGCTAAGGATCTCATTCGCTTGAGTTAGCATTTTCCAGGTAAGGGAAGCTAGGGTTTATGTATTTAAAGTTATTTTGCCGATTTTTGGTCTGTTTGTATGGCTGTGATGCTTGAATGAGGATGTTTGTCGAATAAAAATGCATGGTGTGCGAGTATGTTTGATTGATATGGCGCTACTCTTTTTCTGCATTGCACACTTTTCGTAAAATGAAGATTCCTACTGTGTTAACCGTTGGATCGAGCTGAAATTTTAACAGCTTATTCTTAACACAAAATTCTTGACTTTGATAGGTCGGATCTTTAATCGGAACTCTGTAGTGAGAGCAGTTTTTATCGCAAGGTCACTGTAGTTTGGTTGTTGACAACACTGCACACTTTTCGTAAAATAAATGTTATTACTTCGTTAACCGTTTGATCGTGCTGATATTTTAACAGCTGATCCTTAACACATAGTTTTTGACTTTGACCGGTCCGATCTTGAATCGGAGCTTTGTAATGAGAGCAGTTTTTATCGCAAGATCACTGTAGTTTAGTTGTTAACAACATTGACCTTGTTGCTTGTTTGGTTTACAACTTTCTTTATGGTTATTCAATTAAGTTGGTTCTTGTTTCATTTGGTTCTTGATTCAATCATATTTAATTTGAATATAAATACAAAAAATTTGTGAGCTTTACACAAGTTGCAGTTTTATTTCTAAAATCCCTAAATCGTTTGCATAATGTGATGTTAAGTTGGATTGCTATGTTAAAGCATGAGATGAGTGAATATGCATGAGTAAGAGGGTGTATGAGTTGTGAATGATGAGCTTGGATAAATCTTGGCATGTGATTTCAATGAAATGGTTGGTATCAAAATGGCATGGTATTGGTATGAGGTGAAATTCTATATTCATGGATTGGGAATGATGAGTTGGAATGGATTCAACATCGAATATGAATGAGGATTTGGTTATAAAGGTTGGCATGAGAGTTATGTGCATGATAAATCTTTCTTTATTGATTGAGTATGATTGGTCTGTGTCAGTGCGTAATTCCTTGGAATCTATAGGTGAGATTTCAGGGTCGTGCTTCAGTGGTCGGGACGTAATTTCATGGCCCCTGTTAGTGGGTGTCCATGGTGGTGCCCCATCTATATAGTCTGGTAAGGATTCAAGGTAAGGTTGCATCCTGACACTCTAAGGAGTCGGTTAGTCTCACTTAGAGCGGACTGACTCTTGTGGTGAGAGTAGTAGGAGGCCTGAAACTCATTAAGGGCTAACCTAGTGTGTGAGGGAATTGATTCATTGTAACACTTGTAACACATAGCTCGGGGGTGAGCAGAGGTATCCACCACAAGTGCAGACATCCGCTGAATCCGACCAGGTTATACGTATCCGGATGAGTCAAGTCAAGTATTAGTGTATTGATTTGAAAGTCATAACATGTTTGGGTGTTGTATGTATATTGGATTGTGAAAGTATACCTGATTGCATGATGAAAATCTTTTTGGCTCTAGCTTACCCTTTGCTTGTTTGATTGCTTGTATGTTGTTCTCCTACTTTTGCGATGATCATCAATTTATTGATGGGAGCAGATGCGAGAGGAAATCGTGGTCAACAGGGGAGAGATGAATCTGTTGCATAGTCTTCCTGGGCTGGAATTCTTGTGCTGATGGGCTTTCTTTTAGGGTAATGGCCCATGTATTGTCTAGCCTTTGGGCTTTTTTTTTTGAAAACTTTGTCGTTATTCCTCTATGTTTTATTTTGGCATCGTGGTGTGCCTTGATTACTGTACGGAGCTGTGATTGTACTCCAGGACTGCTTAACATATTATTCTACGTGACGTTTCCTTCTAATTTGGTTTATTAATTAAATGGGACGTTACAATTATGTATTGTATTTTATTTGAATTTAAGATTAAATATATTGTTAAATTTTTATTTTTATTTTTTTGTAAATACCCGCGGGTATCCATGAATATTAAAAAATTATGCGAGTACCATGAACAGATACCCGACAAATATAAATACGGATATGAAACAAATATTTATCCAGCCGGTAGAGTACGGAAGAGTTAGTGCACGTACCCTACCCACCCATTGAAAGTATATTTTATTTAGTAGGTGTCTCAAAATACTATCATTATTATATTACTATGATATGATCTAAGTTCATTTGTTCACCTTTCCTTAAATATTATCATTTGTTGTAATGCAATCCTCTGTGAGAGTTTATTTGAATAAACTTTCCTGTAAAAACAAAAGTGAAGTAGGATAATTGTTTTACAAATTCGAATTATAGTACTCATAAATTAGCAATAAAATTTAAAAGTATACTGGAGAGAGTTTTTATAAATTAGTTTATACATAAATTACATTTAATATAAAAATTAGAAAGTTTTGATCCGATTACACATTGCCTGGTCAAATGGGCTCTACCAGAAAGAAAGGCCAGGCCCGTATTTTCAATACATAGGTTTATGGTTCGAATTAGGTAAAAACGGGTTCTATTTTAAATACATTTTGACTAATTTCTTAAATCTAATAAATACTATATTTTTATATATGAAAAGTTATCTAAAAGAAAACTTAGAATTAATTTTCTTCATATATCTCGATATATTTTACATATTTAAATCAATGCTCAATTGAAATAGATACTGGTAATTAAATTCCTTTTCCTCCTTTCTACAAAACGTCCAAAAGAAAAGAAGAAAAGAAATTAAATCCTTATTTACCGGGATAAAAAGCATAATAGGCTCAACATGATCTTCATATTACTAACTCTTCATAGATATAATTTGATACCACAACAATTAATAATCAACTTATTTTATGATTTTAGAGAATTCGGAGAAATTGAATTGTAGAAAGATACAATTTCTAATGAAATAAGAAATAAGCACTTATAATACATTTGTAAATTTTCTATTCTTTATCCATTTAAAATCTATTCTTTATCCATTTAAAATCTATTCCTATTAAAATATTATGTCTTACAATTTGGAACACTAAAATATGTTTTTTTCCTATTGAAAATTAAATTCACATGTATTCATGATCTTAAGAATTAAGTGATATACTAGTCGTGCATAAATTTTGTATGATTAATTTTGTTGGTTTGGTAAGTTATCAACATGATGAAATTAATTTGATGAGTAGGAAAAAGTCAACCATACAACACATTTTTTTTCCAAAGTTTAAAGAGTAAGCATAAATGCTATTATAATAGGAAGACACAAAAGTTAAGAGTGTTATTTAAAAAGTTTTCATGTTTAAAAATTATATTTGTAATAGAAATTTTTCAAAAATTTTCTAACTTTCGTTCAAACAAGTAATATTTGGGTTGAAGAAGGTGAAAGAATTGAAGAAAGACAAAGAAGAAAAATAAGCATAGAATATGGCTTGTTGGTGGTGCCAACTACAACGCTCGAAAACGACACTTAAATTATTAACATAAAAACAGCAATAAACATATTACTTTCAAGTGATTAAGTTTTTTATGTACGTTTTTACATTAACAATGTTATAAATTCTATAACATTTTCATCTACAATTTGGTGTCGTAATTTATACTTAGGTCACATCATCGTGTTAAAATAAATAATTATTTAATCAACTATGTACATTGTTCCAATAACTCATAAAAGCGTTTAATGAACGTTCGAATAGAATTAAAAGAACAAAATATATGTAAGCATTGATAGTGCGATTTATTTATATAGTTATTTAATTATGAGTTATATATTTCACGAGGTGTGATTAAGTACATTGAAAAGACATGGACAGATTTTAATTGATTCAAATTGTAAAAATTATTATTTTAAAAACTAACTTATCCGGATGAAACTCAACTTAAAATGAAAAATCTTTTATAACGTCTTTTTTAGAAGTTATTCTTTTTTACGCAAGAAGACAATCGTCGTTCTAAAAGCACTTTTTCTTGTAAAAATAGTTTCTTGAAAAAAAAAGGCAAACAAACGTTTCGTTAAGAAGATCTTTTTGTGATGAAAAATGATTTAAGATTGCTATCAAAATCAAAATTGGTGAACAAGAAGTGGATTGGAGGGTTTTAGAAGAAGCGAGACCAATCGAAAAGTGCTTTAAAACGTCAAAAACTACGTTTTTCAAAGCCGGCAACGTAAATAACTTGTTTGGTTTGACAATCTAATTTTGTGGAAAGCTTTACGTTTAGAGTTTGGCATCAATGAAGATGTAATCTAAGTTCACTTCACACCGTTGTTTTTTCTTAGAAAAACTTCTTAAAAGCAAGTAAAAGGACATCACATTTTACCATACATGAAAGATAAAATTTTCAATCAAAGTTCTCTTACACCGTGCTTGGACGCATTTTTTAAATATGTATAATATTATGTTAGTAAATAGTGATAATGTAATGTTATTAAATTAATATATAAAATAAATTATTTATTAGAAATAAAGTAAAATATATTAGAAAAGATGAGAGAATAACTGTTAATAAATATAAAAAAAGAAAAGAAACAGAGATAGACCATTTTAGAAAAAAAGCTTATAAAAGTAATGGTTAATTTTTAAAAATTTAATAAATAATTATATTTTAAAGGATAAAATTGGTATTTTAAAATGTGGACACAAAATAGAGAATCATCTATATATTCTTATAGATAACTATTTTTAAAATATTATTTTTGATGTATGTAATAGTTAATTTTAGGTGTTAGAACTCATTTTCTTTTACTTTTCTCTTATTCAGATTAATAAGAAAACTAACTCAAAAATACTTTTAAGTTAGTAAACAATTAAAATACTCTTTTAGTTTGTTTGTTTTTTTTTCTAATTCTCATATAAATGTTTATAATGAAGTTCATTGAATCTTATTTTTGTCAAGTATGAATTTATGGCACAATCTAAGGAGAAAGAAGGTCTTGTTTTCTATTACCCCATGCAAAGATACACTTGGTGTAACAAGTTTCTTGAGTATGAATATGAAATGAAAAAATAATGAGCAGGTAAAAAAGCTCTACGTTTTCTTTTAAACAAGAGTAGGAAATAAGACCAAACTTCTTCAGAAGGAGACAAATCCATAAGCAACAAAAAATCATGAAGCTTGTTCAACATTTATCGTGGCTGAAGAACTAATTAACCATTACAACGTTGGTGATAATGGTATTAGTTATCGTCGTCGTCATGTTATTCCACCGTTTTTTCCTGAATTAAATTATAGTGAAAATCATACGCAACATATTACTAATGTTTTCTTAATTGTGCATGTACCTAAAAGTCTCATATATACCTTGTTTAAAACAAAATGTTAAATTAAGGACCACACTTTTTATTAAAGTCATGATGTTAGTGAGACTGGACAGTAGGTAAGCTATTTACCAAGTTTAATTTGGATGAGATTACAAGTTAAATTAAAAAAGTATTATTCAAACGTAAAGTCCACGTCATATATATTAAGACATTAATTAAGATAACATTCTTCACTTTAAGATTATGGGACATTTCTAGTCAACTATACATTAAAGATTATAAAGTTTTAATGTATAGATCTCATCGTCATATATAAACTTGTAGGGTTGAATTAAATTTAAATATAATTTTTAAAATAGTATTATAATTATTTAAAAAATATCTATGTTCGACAAAATAAGTGAATTGAAAATCTACATCAACTAAATTGATAAGACATATTTACAATAGATAAAATGTTAATTTAATTTTATTGAGTTAAATTTAAAATTTAATTCTTAAACTAAAATATATATATATATATATATATATATATATATTGATTTTTATTTCTAAAGATGGAAGCAAATTCATTATCCATCACTGTCAGTGCTATCTTTTGTATATTCACACATACCCCTTGAAATCCCGAACCGTTGAGCTTGAGGATTCAGGACCGATCCAGAAGTCAAGAACAGTGTTGCAGAAAATGCGCATTAATACAATTCAATAGTGTTAATGTATGCATTTGCAGATATATACACTAATGTTTTGTCTCAAAGTACTGTTGATATGTTGAAAACCGTGAGCGAGGTGGAAAAGCTTCTAATTCACATTTCAGTGTTACCAACAATTAATGCTTACTTACTGTGCCACAACAAGTTATTGCAATACATGTGTAACATGGTCTTTCCTTTTGTCGTTTAATACTATATATATATATATATATAGATGCATGTTTGGGTTGTGGCATTACATTTAGACAACAACATTGTGTTTGTGTTGTGTCTTACTGTTTAATGATCAACATTTCAAATCCCTCTCTCTATATATCTATCTATCTCATAATTTCTCTCAAATGGAACTGGGAAGCATAATTCACTTCTTTCAGGATAAGACCATCTTAGTCACTGGTGCCACTGGTTTTCTTGCAAAAAGTCTCTCTCTTTCTGTTATATTTATCCTTCTAAGCTTGTTTTATGTAGTGCTTTTCTACTACTGATACTAAGCTATATATATGTGTGTGTTTCCTTGTATGATTTTGCAGTTTTTGTGGAAAAAATATTGAGGGTTCAACCAAATGTGAAGAAACTTTATCTGCTTTTGAGAGTTAAAGATACTGAATCCGCTACTCAACGCTTAGATAATGAGGTGAATGATTCATCATATAACTTTCTTTAACTTATATCATAACCTATCCAATGTATTTAAATCTCTTTCTTTTGTACGTAGATCATAGGGAAGGATTTGTTTAGATTGCTGAAGGAAAAACTGGGAACAAGATTCAGTTCCTTTGTCTCAGAAAAGCTCACTGTGGTAGCTGGAGACATTTCACATGAGGACTTGAATTTGAAGAACTCCATTCTGAGGGAAGAAATTTGTAACCAAACAGATGTTATAGTTAATCTAGCTGCAACAACTAACTTCGATGAGAGGTAATGTTCAAGGTTTTTTTATTTTTTTGGAATAAATTGGTTGAGACCATTTAAAGGTGACGTTGTATAGACTTCTTTAACGAACTTTTAAACTGAAGTCGTCAGAGAAGATAACTTCTAATTTTTGAATTTAACTAAAGTCGAGTTCTCGATTATGACAACTTTAATTGTGCACCGTTTGGATTTTCATTTTCTACGAACAATAGTTATATCAACTTTGAATTACAATGTTGGTGTGAGGAGACGATTTTTGTTTGGTGGCACTGAGGTATTGAGCTGACCAATGAGAGGTAGGCAACATGAAGAGAGAAGGAAGGAGAAAATGACACGTATAACTGTGCTGTGGGTACATGTTGGGTAGTCTCGAGAAGGAAGAAATGTGGGATTGGACTGGGAAAGTGGGACCATGCATGGTGATTTTATTGGTAATGGTATTAGAAAAAGCATGCATTTCACGTATTTCAGAAATGTTTCTTTATGCATTACATATATGTAATATGCTTGAGGAATAGTTTAGAAGTCGCTCATTCCACATACAATTTCAGTTTAGAAGGTCACTTGTCCATTTTTGTAAAAATATCAGTGCTTGTATGGTAAGTTTTTCAACTGTGGCAATCATTTTAAAATCCATGTCACATTTTCTGATAGATTAAAGTTTCTTTTTTTTCGGGTTGATGAAATCTATAAATTTGTGTCTTCTTATGTCTTTTGAATATTCAGATACGATGTTGCACTGGGTATAAATACATTAGGAGTTAAGCATGTGATGAGCTTTGCCAAAAACTGTGTAAATCTGAAGGTGTTTGTACACGTATCAACAGGTTAGTATAAATGCATGATTAAAACTTTATCTTGCATTCAATCTTCCAAGGTGGTTGCAGTTTGTACTATATCTTACACTCTTGATGAAAAAAATGGTTATAAAATATACAGAAAATCATTCTAAAAAACCAGTATGTGCAATATGTTGAGAACTATTCGGAGAATTTCTTTGCTGTGATGTTGCAGCTTATGTATGTGGAGAAAGAGGAGGACTGATAGTAGAGGATCCACATGAGTTTGGTGTGTCACTAAATGGAGTGAGAGGACTAGACATTGAAATGGAAAAGAAGAAGGTAGAGGAGAAACTGAATGAGCTGAAAGAGGAGGGTGCCACAGAACATGATATTGAATTGGCCATGAAGGACTTGGGAAGTAAAAGGTTTGTTCCAATTCTACCACTACTCTAATGGTACCACTTTCATGTTTAACAGTTTAAATAACTACCAGAAGTTTGTCTAATTTCATGTGTATTCCAAAATATATGTGATATCTTGTAAAATTTTGCTGTCTAACATGATTAGAGCAACGAGGTATGGATGGCCAAACACGTATGTTTTCACAAAGGCAATGGGAGAAATGATTGTAGGAAGTACAAAGGGAAACATGAACGTGGTAATTGTACGTCCCACAATCATTACTAGTACTTACAGAGAACCTTTCCCTGGTTGGATCGAAGGTTTAAGGTACATCATATATATATGGTTTCAATACGTTCCTTTTTGTTTTTTCTTTCCAAGAAGGTGGTACAAAGAAATGGAAACACATAGTAACACAAATTTTCTTATCTGGTGGGGAGTTTCTTTGCAGAACCATAGACAGCTTGATTGTTGCTTATGGTAAAGGAAAGTTAACTTGCTTCCTTGCAGATCTTAAGGCTGTTTTTGATGTGGTATGCCAGTAACCAAACCCTTCTTTTATTGGTTTTTGTGAACCCTTAGTTGAGAAATTCAAGTTAAAGTTAGAGTCTAGGTCTCATTGAGAAAATTAAGCATCATATGACATAAATATCTTATGTGGATTGGACTATCGTTAACTTTTCTCATTAATTTTTCTTCTAAAAACTCATCACTCTTTTATGTAGTTCTTTTAAAAAAGGTTGATAAGTTGATAACTATATAATGTTGATGAGTTTGAGGCCATTGTTTTGGTTCAAATAAACCATGAAACAGATACCAGCAGACATGGTGGTGAATGCAATCCTGGTGAGCATGGTGGCTCATGCAAATCAACCTAGTGACATCATATACCATGTTGGTTCCTCTGTTGCAAATCCAGTGAGGTACCTTAATTTTCGAGACTACAGCGTAAGATATTTCAGGGAAAAACCATGGATAAACAAGGAAGGAAAGCCCGTCAAGGTTGGCAAAGTTACCATATTGAGCAACATCGATAGCTTCTACAGATATATGTACATTCGTTATCAGCTTCCCTTAAAGGTTACTTCAAATCCTAATTTCTCTAATTCATCCAAAGTAAACACATCATGTGAATTTTACTTGAGCTTAACAATGTTGTAATATTGTGTGCATTTGATAGGGACTGGAGCTGGTGAATGCAGCATCGTGCCATTATTTTCAGGAAATGTGTGTGGACTTCAATAGGAAGATACGCACAATCATGCGATTGGTCGAGCTTTACAAGCCTTACTTGTTCTTCAATGGGATGTAAGTTAATTATTAGAGGCCAACAGAAAACTTGTTTTGATAGTGATATTGATTATTAACTCACGATAATGCATGTTTTGTACACAGATTTGATGATTTGAACACAGAAAAGTTATTGTCAATGGCAAGAGAAGGTGGAGTAGAGACTGAATTGTTTTACTTTGACCCCAAAATTATTGATTGGGAAGACTATTTCATGAATGTTCATTTTCCTGGAATCATAAAGTATGCTTTCAAGTGATGCGTAAATACGTGAATACGTGCTTCCAGTTTCAATTTTAGCGTTTATCTTATGAAGCTTGAATTTGTTGCTTTCAAATTAGTGCTGCAGAGTTTGTAAGTGTTTGTAAGTGGGTTAGAGAATGAGTATGCTTGTTTCTTCTGTGTTTCCCTTATCTGTAGTAGTAAAATAATAATAATAACCAGGTACTGATTAAGCCATTAAAATTTCAATACAGAAAAAACTACAGCAATTTCTAGTAAACTTTATCAGAAAGAACTCTTTAATTTCTCGTAAGAATTTCCATGAATAAACTTATAATGCAAACTCTCACAATCAAAGTTCAATTTTAAAAATAATTAATGTTTTAAGTTATCTAATTGTGACTGAAAGGATACAATGTTAAAATTGAAAATTTAGGTTACAAATTAAGTTAAATAATTAAACTAATATTATATAGATGCGTTTGAATTTTTAAAAATATTAACAGTTATGTTTCCGTTACTAAAATTCCAAATTTATATTGAAAATGGAAATATTATTAATCAACACGGTAAGGTGGACGAATTTAAATTAAACTTGTGCCTCATTCACGAACTTTAGACAAACAACAACATATTATGCTAATTAATTATATTTAGGTTTCCAACATTATATTTAAAATTTTCAATTTTAGCTTTATCAATTTTGAAAACGTAACTATCAATAGTATTCAACACTTTGCGTGTGTATGTATCATCATACTATATTTTTTGGGACATGGGAAAAAACTCTTCTAATTTGAATTATATTATCAATGTTCCATGAAAACACGCTACCAATTGAAGTAATTTTCTATACAATTACTCCGGCAAAATGTCAAATAATAGTAAAAGAAAATTAATTTATGCTAATTAAGTTAGTGATCATCGTTTAATATAAAAAAAAAAGAAAAAAAAAAGTATAATTGTTGAACGTTTAGTTCTTGAACAAAAAATACCAACTTCATATTTGGACTAGTTGATGATGTTTCATTCATTCAGTATGGTCCAGCAACAGGTGTATCAGCCACTAACTAACTAACTCTTTGGAACCATGACCGAAACCCCGCACCACCTTAGATACTTACAACAATGGGATTAAACGGCAACTAATGCATTTTTAGATTCCACTTGTTTAGGGTTGAAAATATATTTTTTCAATTAGCTTAAAATCATTTGCAGAAGCTCAATAACCACGACAAAGTTTGCTAAGGACAAGTCAAAGAAAGAGCCTGCCCATGGAAAGATTTATCATGAAGGAGGAGACCTCTCTTTTCTTTTACCACTGATGGTAGTGGCATTGTTTTCATCGACTTGGGAATCCAAGCAGCTACTTGCACCATTAGAAACAGTAGCGACAGGATCATCACCACTTGGCCGGGTAATGCAGAGCCAACATCTTGAAGACTCACTGCTAGTACCTGGTGCTAGAGGTACATGCCAATAACCTTTTTCCGATTCCTGAAACAACATTTCAAGAACGGCATTTAAAAACAGTGGTCAAGAAACAAGGTTCCTAATTTGATGAGGCATGGTATACAAACATGTTGGATGCTGAAGTATTTAGGATTTTTATGTTTGCAAGCTCAGCTTAGATTTTTATGTTTCACTAATAACAATCATCAGATATACAACTTCAATATCCAAACATATAACGTCACTAGTTTCTACGCTATTTTGTAATATGAAACAAATTAAGAGGTAAAAACAAGCAATTGATAAAAAAGGGGTAGAAAAATCGTGCTCAGGCATCTTGACATTCCTATGGGTTTGGAAGGGTGTCACATCATCCCACACTCAGTTTGTTTACCCTCAGTCCTCAATCTTTGATACCTAAGTCCTAACTTCCTCCCATATCCCCTCAAATACCAAAAGATCAAAACTACCAAGTTGTCACAGAACAGAATGCAAGCGCATCCCAGAAGGAACAATAGAGTGGCCACTCCAAGCATTACCTGGATAACCAATGAATATGATGGAGGCATCTGAAGCTTTAGGTTTCCTTTAATAAAAGTGTAGTGAACCTGTACACAAAGAAAACAAGTTAACTAGAAGAAAAAAGAAGGGTAAGCCATATAAATCTTGAATAACCTACATATCACATGTTGGACTATACACAGATGAACCTTAACAGCTCCAACCGGAATCAGTTACTCCTATCTCAAACATAGGAAAATGTCCTAAAGGGAATAACAAACAACTAAAAATTATGCATAACATTTTTGTTTTCTCAAAAACTACACACGGCCTCCCAGAAAAATTGTAATCCCACATAAAACGGGTATAATAACATTTAATTAACATAAAATCATAATATCCAAATGAAATATCTTCCCATAGAAGACCCATTTTAAATTGTGAACAGCCAACAACTCACTCATGTATTGCTAAAGTAAGCAAAGCCACAAAAAGAAATATCTTACCTGATGTCTTTCTTTCCACTGGTTAAAAAAGTTGCTTCCTATGAGTTCAAATATGTGATCTCGCATTTCATCATTGGTCACAAGCAAGCACCTAAGTTTTACTGCAGCAAAGAGCCAATACCTGAAGCCCAAAAGATTAATATGATAGTAAATCAGTGATTAAACTTAACAAATTCAAAATAGGTCTTAAAAATACATATGAATCAGTGCCAAACAGAAAAAAAATAATATAACAAATTCATGAAAAACACAACAAAGAATCTTGACTAAATTAACTATTAAATATTTGAACCTCAAAAAGTTACCATCGGTTACATTTTAGTCCTTAAAAAAAATAACTTTCATTTAGACCTTCTCGGTTATTCAAGTCTCTATCCACTTTAGTTTCACCAAGAGCTTCAGCTTAATGCAGAAAAGTATCATGTATGGGACATCGAATGTGAATTAAGTCCCACGCAAAATTATATGTATTGCATAGATAACATGATAAATTCAAGTTCTAAATGCATACACACCAAACTGAATGCCAAAAAATAATGTAATGACAGTTTAGGACCAAATAGTAAATAATCATTTCTGAAAACAGTCAAACAGATCAAGAAATGATATTGTTGTCCAAAGATTAGCAGTGAACAAAAGCAGATGCAATGTTTAAGATATTTATTTGGAAATTTACCAATCATCATTGGACCCATTTGGAGTTGTATACAGTGCACCATTATTCATCCACTCCTCCACCAGTTTCCTGCTGGAAGGATTTTCCATCAGCCCTCTTAGGCGCTTGTTGTGCAGTACAACGAGCGGCCATTTCTTCCCACTCCGATTGTACAGTTCTTTCACAACACCATCAAGCTGCACTATTACAAAATCAACAATACAAACACAATTAGCTGCAAAAGCAATCAAGCGAAACTATCAGGCAAGAGCAATAAACTTACATAACTTGTTCAGACAGTAAAATTAAAGGAACTCTATAACTTAGGCATACAACCTGAGAAATGCTAAATCCACCATCAGCAAAATTTTGTTGGTAGAGCCCAACATTTGCTCCATCCACTATAGCTTCATAAGAGTCATGTTTTTCAAGCCAGGCCTGTAAGGGATAGAAGTATCAAAACCAAGCTATTATAGCCAGACTAACAATATCAATAGTAAATAATGGATGCATCAATATTGCAAAGGGTTTTTATACGAAAGTAATCCAATCCCAAATTGTGATGCATATTAAGTTTGTTGACTTTAACAATAACTACCCTAAAAGTCATACCTATCAAGATTCCTGATTGATACATACATAGCACAGAAACTAAACTCTAACAATAATATACCATCATTCATCTCATTTAAAATTGTGTTGCATTGCAATGAATGGAGAGATCAAGAACACCTGAAATTCACTAAAATTGGCTTTGACCTCTCGTTCCAAGGCCAAGCCAGCAACAGACCCTGCAAACTTCTCCGTCTCCGCATCATCAATATCAACACAAACCAATTGCCCGCCACAACAACAACAATGTCCATCAGCACCAACACTCGTTCTGCTGACGGCCCAATCCCCTTTACCAACCCATCCCTGACCATGCCACCCTCCCCCATTCCGCAAAACCCCCTCTTTGACCCGCCCCACATCAAATTCCACCTCACCAACCTCAGAGGCCTTGGCACCACGAAACCACTCCTCAATAACCACCGCAGTGGACTCACTAACACACCTCACACAGCTTCTAAGCTTATGCAAATACTCATACACCTTGTCCGCTCTACCACTCCGCGCACTCACCTTCAAAAGCGCGGCGAGTTCCGCCTCCTCCAAACTCACCCCAACGCCATTCATATGCTCCTCCACCTCGTAGGCCTTATCCGCGTCTAGCATTTCACAGAAACAGAACAACGCGGGATCGTAGGTTCGCAGCCTCGGGGTAGCGTTGTTGTACTTGCCAATGCCCTTCACCAACTCGAAGGCATAATCGGCGTCGCCCTTGGCCGCAGCGAGGCGCGCGACGGCGGTGACGGTGGCCTCGTTGGGAACGACGCCGAGAGCGGACATGTGACGGAAGGCGCGGAAACCGTAATCGAGTGCGGTGGTTTTAAGCGAGTGGTCGGCGACGGAGTTGGAGCAGAGGTAGAGGAGGGCATTGAAGTGGTGCTGGTTGAGGCGCGTGTTGTTCAAAACGGCGTCGTCGTAGAGGGATATGGCGCCTCGCAGGTCCTTAGCCTTGGAACATGAGTTGAGCTCAAATTGGAACTTTGCCTCAGGATTTTGACTGGTTTTCTTCTTCTTCTTTGGATTCTCCATTGAAGCGCAAGACTGAGAAATTGGTCCAGGAATTAACAGTTTCAAGTTGCAGGGTTTAGTTTAAAACCCTAGATGGCGGTTTTTTCTTGGGTTCGTTCGTTCCAAAGAGATGGCGGTTACTCACGATCGGGCCCTTAACTCATTGGACCCTTAACCCATGGGCCTGTCTTTGGTCTATACTTTTAACTCTTTTACACTGTTATATTAAATGATATTTTTATTTAACTCCTTTATTATGAAATATTATCTCTAGTTTTAAAAATAATTAGAGATTGTGATAAGTGCAATAAAAAAATATATAGAATTTTAATTAATAGTTTGAGGAGAAAAGAACATATTTAACTCTCTTTTTTATAATTAAAATATGATTATACTTACCATACATGTTTTACTTACTATTTCATTAATTTAATACATTTAGTATTAAACATATTAGGTATGTTTTTTAAAGACTTTAGATGATATTCTTAAATTAACTGAATACATTTCTTTATTACAAATTTAATATTTTTCTAAAAAAATTAATGAATACATTGACCAAAATTATTTCAATGATTAAAAATGTTATATTTCCCAATTTTGAAATCTTCTTGGTTAGTATTTAATATTTAAAAAAAAAAAAAAAAAAAAAAAAAAAAAAAAAAACTCCCCCCATTTTATACCACAATTATATTTATAGCTTATAATATATTTATTCATTCATTATTTTCATAAATAAGCTAACATTTGCTTGAATAAATGCATTCTGACGAAGACAAGGAAAAGAAACGGTCCCTTACAACCTGCAACATTTTTACATATTTCTATGCTGAGTTTAGGGTAACTGACAGTTAATTTCAACCTGTATTTAGTTAATTTATTTTACAACGTTATTTTTTGTCTGTATCCATCTGGGTTATGCAATCAAAAAGTATCAACTTTACTTCTCCAAACGAGATAGTTTCACTTCTTCTAAAAGAAAGAAAAAAAAATGTCTCTGTCAATTCTCAGAGGACTTTTGCAAGGATACACCAAATCCTTGCTTGACGAGGTAAGAAAATTCTACTCCAAATTAATTTAGATTCCACATGCATTTAACTATTTGTTGGTGATTTGTTTAGAATTTTCAATCTCCAGAAAAAATTAGCTTTTTTTTTTATTCCACCATCCGATTGTGGTTATTGGATACATAACATTTAGTAAATGATGATTTTTATACAAATCTAAATCTATATATATAATAAACTATTATTTTAGAATGTACTTGGTGCATTAGAGAAAAAAAAATGAAAAGGGAGAGAATTTGACTGTTTAGTTAGTACATAGGAGAAAGAAAGAACAAAAAAAAAAAACTTATGATGAATCATTGCTCTATTTCTAACATTTTATTTATTATTTTCAATCAAATAATACAATCTTGAAAATAATTTTTGTTTATTTCTTGTTTTTATATATGCAGGGGGTAGTGAATGATGAATTTAATGTGATGGTGGCTTTGAAGCGCATCGGAGAACCAAATCATGTTGTGCAGTTGATAGAAACATATATTGCAGATGTTGAAAGGATCTTATCTGAACTTTTACGTCATGAGTAATGTTATTGGTCATTCTATGATTCGCTTTATGTTCATATTATAAATATTTGCCTATTTTTCATTTTGTATTTTTTTTTTTTTACATTTGTAGAGAAGATAAAAAAATCGAGTTACAAAAGTTGACATCTCTTGCTCGTGAAATAGAGGATAAAAGCACAAGGTAGCTTGTTTGTTTACTTATTACTATGCATTTTGATACATTTGTTGTTCTTTTTACTTTGGTTGTGAAAAAAATAAATATTGATAGAAAAAAACCAATTGATGTTGTTAAGCCAGGACTTACAAATGTTGTAATAGTTCAAAATAAATTTTAGAATATCAAGTAAAATTATGCAAAAGGAAACATTATATCAGTTCTCATTAATATAGTTAATTTGGTTGAACATTAAACCTATCCTTTTAAGTAACATATTGATTTAAAGTATTACAAATTTTAATTTATCCATTATAAGCCACACCTGTTTAATTACTCTATTTACTAATTACATTTAGTCACTATATTTTTCCCTTTGTATTCAACAACATACAAAAACAGTTTATCTTAATAATCTTCATACAAAAACATGCAAGTGTGAGTAAATGTTTGTTATTATAAAAAAAAAAAACTGTAGAGTGTGAAAGTTTTTTTTTTTTTGCTTGTTTATTCAATATTGGGTCTTGGGTTATTACCGATTGAAACTTTAAATTATATATGCATTATTTAGATATATATTTATATATATGAATCATTTTCATCAGATATTTGGACATTTTATATTGGTTGTACAACTTTCATTTATATAGAGATATAGATAGATAGATAAATAAACACATGTAAAAAATTGTGGAGTTCTCAAATTAATTGATAATTTGTGGAAAAAGTTTTACATATAATATTGGCTACACAATGAGATGATGTTATATGTCAACTTTTTTTGACAAAAATTAGAAGCAAAATGATACTTTCATGTTGATTATGTGACACGATGGATGCAAAAGTTTCATAAGTATTCATTCAATCATGAAGCATAAACAATTTTGAGTGACTACATTAGCCAAATATAAATCATAAGACTTAATTTGCATGAGAAATTGTATTAGCACAATAAGATCATAAACAAAGTGAAAGACTTGAATTCAAACAATACACATATGGAGAAAACATTAACACAGGGAAGTATGAATTAATTGTCAAATGCAAACCAAGAAGTTAAATATACTAAATGCAATTATTAGTATATTATGAAAGGAGGTGGCACTAGCAATAAGGGAACATAGACAAAAAATTCAAGGGTATATTTTTTCAAATTCATTACATGTAATTTTAGAACTTCATGTAATTGTTTCTTTTTTAAAATTCTTTGGATTCTCATGAAATTTATTAAATTTAATCGACATAAATGTACTTTTTTTATCTTTATCTCAAGTCTTTCTCTTAAAAAAATCATTTTTTTATTTTTTATTATAATTTTTCTAATATTAATTTAGCAGCTCTCACATGTTTAGAAAAAGATAAATTTATCATTGTCCTATGGTACTCACTAAACAAATTTATCACATACAAAAAAAAATCCTTAAAAAGAGGTAAAAATAAATTTAATCAAAAAAAGAAATTAATCAATTCAAAATATTCTTTAACTCATCAATTTTACCATTGTGTAATTTTATTTTGAAAAGTTAAAGAAATCAAAGATGAAAATTCAAGAAGAAAAAGAGAGATGAAAAAGAAATAGAAATACAAAAAAAATGAAAAAAAAAGAGAATGAATTATATATACACAAGGTTTTAAGAATAAATATACAAATATACAAATATAATTTTAAAATACAAAAAATGAAATAAAAAAAATTTGGGAAGCTATGGGTCTCCTATGTCAACAAGAAGGTCCTGCGATGGGCACTAGGTGGTGGTGTTGAATGGTGACTTTTGTGTGGAATGTTGGTTTTACGTTATTAAATGAGGAAACATCACGGCAAGAAAAGGAGAGCAAAGGTTGTTGTTTGGCACACTGAGGTGACTTCACATCGGTGGATTTAAAAGAGCAAAGTAAGAAAAGACACACTTATTTGTACTTTAATAAAGCCAATCCAATGCATTAAATCTTATTATAACTCATGGTTATAATAGGAATTAATGTATTACATGAAATATTATATCGGAAATCTTACCGATTGAACAGAAAAAGCAACTAAATCTTGAGAGGAATTAATGGTGGCCGTTAAAGGAATTCTCTTTTATGTTGGAGAATCATGGAAAACAATCTAATAATAGATGGCATGAGATCCATGATCATGATTTGAGAACGAACTTGAAAGTAATCATCATTCAACCCTCTTAGAAAAGGAATAACACAGTCATTCTTCCTTTTTTTTATGTAACTTTGCAAACAGACCACACAAACACGATACGGAACAAGTGCAAACAAGAACACGATATGGCATGAGTCACCTTGTTTACAGTGCAAGATTTGATCTTGAAGATCCGCCACCCTGAATATATTTGAATGAGAGAATCAGTCCTTAAGATCGATCCATATGTCACGAGCTGTATCCATCCACATTACTGATTGTTTGATCAAAGCACTCAGTGAGCGTATAAGCCAAGACATCACCATGCGATTGCAACGACGCCAAGCATCATGTAGGGAATAAGTGATGGGAAGACATGGAAGACTGCCATTGATAAACCCTTCCTTGTTCTTGGTTTCAAGAGCCACCATCATTTCTCTTTGTCATTGATGGAAGTTGTTTTCGGTGAGAAGGGGTGAAACAAGGACGAATGCAGGGTTTCCTTCAGGGTAGAGGTATAAGGGGTTTGCCGAATTTATGACATGATCCGGAGGGTTTTGGCTTGGGTGAGCCATTGTCGATCAAAGAGAATAAGCAAAAGATTGGAAAAACAGAAAGTAAGAAGGGTAATTACCAAACTGATATCATATTAGTGTATAGAGGGTAACAGAAAATAAAAACCAGAGATAGAAGTCTTAATGCTTTATTGATCAACTCAACTGATACAAAGATAGAGAAAAAATAAAAGAAAACAAACCCTGTAACGGTAACAACATAAAACTAACTCAACTAACTCTAATAATTTATACAAATGGTATTACATTATTTTTATGACATTTTTACAATAACCAAAGTAGCATATACAATATTATTTCCATTTTTACACTACTAATAAGTGTATTGTTTTTATTTTATCATACATATTAAAATGGCTATTGTATGTAAATATATATATATATATATATATATATATATATATATATATATATATATATATATATATATATATATATATAAACATGGTTTTAAGCCAACACATAAACATCACATAACCTTTAAGTAAACACTCAAACATACTTGAGTTTTTAAGTTAAGTATGATATCACTTCTCATTTTTTTGTCATTGATATTGCATCTTTTATTATTTAAACTTATATTTTTTTGTAATTGATGTTGCAGAATTGGTGCAGAGCTTGTGAAGGCTGCATGCTATGATGTCATCAAAGCTTGTGACGACAACAACCAACAAAAGTAATTTTTTTCCTTTCTCATTCTTTATTTTGTATTTCAATCATTTATACAATACACTGTTCTATCTATTAAAACATTTTTATAGGAAATTATTGAATAAGACTTAGGATACAAATATGTGCATACATATTCAATCTTATATCAAAGATTATGCTAGAAGCAAAATGCTACTGGAACATGCAATAGTTAACCCTTTAGTTGCATAGATAAATGTAAGAGAAATAGAAATCAATGTTACAGCAGAGGGAACATATAGAAAAGAAGAGAAGGAATATGAATTAGTTTCTGGTAGGATAGTACTACAGATAAACAAGTTACACAACATGTTATTATAATGTGTTATTTTTTTTTTTCTTTCTAATTTTTATCGTTCTTAGATTTTGAAAGTCTATAATTTTGATATAACATTTCATTTCACTATTAAATTTGATACTAATTTTTGTGTATAAATTCTGGTGTTCAGTTTTGGTCGAAGTTTGACGTTATTAAGAAAGGAGTTTAGCAGTACCAAGAAAAAGTTGACTTCCTTTGCTCAAGTATATATAATATCTTTCTTTCTAGATAATTTAGTTTTTGTTCATTTTTCACACTTTATTATGTTTAATTACTTTGTTGTTTAATTCACAGATGGAGCAAAGGATTATCAGACTTGAGAAATCTCAATCACCAGCCTCTACTTCTCAATCACCAAAGTAGAGTTTATATCATGTTCTTATTTTAATTAACACTGTGTACATTTATGATACTTTTGTTGTATTGTGTGTTTTTTATCAACTTTCTGAATGATACTAATAGTTTTCATTGTAGACAATCTTATTATAATTAATTAAAATAATTATAAAGACACAATTATTAAAAACAAAACTTCTATTTACAAGTAGAAACACTTTTGTATTTCTACTTAAATAATATAATTTTTAAAATGTATAAAATAAACAATTTTGAAAAAAAAATTAATGAAATATTAATTACGTGATTATTTTTTATTAAAGAGTTAGCATTTTCTTTTATGTAGAAATTATATAATTATGTATTTTATTAAATAATAACATTTTTTTAATGTGATGAATGATAAAATTAGAAAAATGGCACTAAAAAAATGATACTTTTTGTTATATAAAAGCTAGTGAGACATAGGTGCATAGTATCTCTTTCTTATAATAAAAAAATACAATTAAAAAACTATTCATTGAAGTTATAAGAAGTTAATTATTGAAACAAATATTTTTTTTCTTTTTTTTCTTTGAATATAATTAGTAATTAGTGTAAGCATTTTTTATAAATAATAAAATGTGAAATGAGTTCCGTTGAAAACGTAAACGGTGGATATATAATAGGTATATTAGAAAACTGTTATAAAATATATTTTTTCTCTATTAATTATTATATAATGATAGATATAAATTATAGATCATAGATATATATTAAATAAAATAATTATTCTAATTTATATGAAGATGAAAAATAATTGAAATTTTATGACATAGGTTTTGTAAAAATAAAAAAAAGGGCTCGTCTGAGAATATGTATGGGCTTGTGGATCTGGGCCCATTTGAAAAAACGGGTGAAGGAACGAAACCATCCATTCTGAATAGTATAGTTCTCGTTATCCTTTCCTGTGTCTTCTGTGTCAAACTCAATCCACCAGAAATGACAGCAATATTAAGCCACCACCACCGCCTATTCTCCACTGCCACGCGCTTAAACTCTGCCACCAGAGACTCACGGCGGCGGCGAGGGAGCGGCACAAACTCTGTTCGGTGTGCTGATGTGAGCACAGCCACAAATGAGAATCGGCGAGTAACAGTGAGTAACCGGAGCGATTCACTGGAGATATGCCGAGTGCTGAACGGGATGTGGCAGACCAGTGGAGGTTGGGGTCGAATCGACAGAGACGACGCCGTAGAGGCCATGCTTCGTTACGCCGACGCTGGCTTATCTACCTTCGACATGGCCGATCACTGTAGGTTTACAATCTTTCTACTCGCTGCTACTCTGTGCTGACATGGACATTTCCTCTTGGCTGTGATATTGGTGCTTGTTAGTTTTCCCATAGATTAGAAATTACTTGGATGCCTAGTAATATTCATTTTCTTTGATATTTTCAACTATACATACCTAATTCGAAGTTCACATTTTTTTTTAACCAGACTTCTTTATACACGGTATTAAAAAACATTAAATATATTTTATAACAGAAAATGTTTTCCATGATTAAAAATAAGCTTAGCTTTTCTGTACTCTTATTATCTCTTATTATTATACATATAGATGTAATATTGAATTTTCTTTTATGTTAAGAGTTTATTATTATTGAAAAATATTATTAATTTTATTAATTTTCCAATACACTTTATAAAACAATTAAATGAAAGTGTAATAAGTGTTTTATATTGTAGAGATATTAAATATAGGTTTTAGGTAGTTTCTTTTGTATTTCTTTCAGATTGGTTAGATCCTGTGCTTTTGTTTTTATTTTTTCTTTTTTATTACATGTCAAATACATGGTTGGCATAAGTTTTGTTTTTTAAATTCGAAATATAAAAATATTAATTTTTCTTTGTTTATTAAATTAAAGGATTATTTAACATTTGATTTAGAATTATTCTTAATTTGTGATTCCCAATTAATAATTATTTATATTTTTAGCAAATTGTATTTATTTTTAAAACAAAATATTTAATAAGGTTTATAAACACTGTCGTGAATTGTTGACGTTAGGCTGAAACGATGTCGTTTGACGTGGACCGAAGCAATCCACGACATTGCCCTTTGTTTTTTTCAAAATTAAACGCGAATGAACTAACCATACATAAACACGTCCACTTCACCGTGCAAAACAACAATCGAAAACAATACATAAATTTTAAATAGAAAGAACCTTGGCCAAAAATAACAAAATTTTAAATATTTAATAAAACAAAAGTTTTATATCGAAACTCAATTACAAATATCCGTTCCCTTAAAAAAATTATTTATACCAATAAAATGATAAAAACGAATGGTGGAGAGCAACAGAGTGCTGATATAGGATAAAGCAGTGACGACGCTGCACTGTGACCATGACTCTATTCTTTCTCTTGTTAGAGCAACACGTAAATTTGCTAAAAGGAGCTGTCTTATTTCGTGTATTTCCTACAGTCACTATAGGTTCTTGAGCAATTTGGAAATGTCAGAGTTATTGCGGCATTCTTTGGGCAAATTCACTTTCAGTCCAAATGGAGCACCAACTAGGAGAGGAATAGTAGTAACACCAAAATATAGGCATCTGAGGCCATTCCAATGTGTGTACACACAGGATAATCGAAGCATTGTCGTGAAGAATGGCAATGATTCTTTGGATATATGTCGGGTTGTGAATGGGATGTGGCAAACCAGTGGTGGGTGGGGCAGAATTGATAGGAATGATGCTGTTGATGCTATGCTTAAATATGCTGATGCTGGACTCACCACTTTTGATATGGCTGATATATGTATGCAACTTAATTAACTGCTTCTACTTGCTTTCTGTTTAAAATAATGTACCCCTTTGAGGAAATTTCTTGACTACACGCTGAAGTTATTCGTTAGAGGAATAGAAGGTGATAGTAGATTTGATGTGTTCAAATTTGAGTGTTATGTGATTGTTGGATGCTTCAGATGTGGATTCTTCCCAACATGAGCTTTTTGCAAGTCTTCTTAGAGGTTATGCCTTTTGAGGATTGTTCTCATTGTTGTGTTCTTCGTCGGGCTTTGCAGATGGACCTGCTGAAGATCTATATGGGATTTTCATCAACCGAGTTCGTCGTGAGCGTCCTCCAGAATTATTGGAACAGGTCAGAGGGTGAGTTGATTAAGTAACTTCCTATTCTTTTATAATTTTTCTTCTATTTGAAGATTTGAAGAAGATGCAGCTACTTTTATAGTATTTGGCTGGTAAGAGTCCTACCATATATTTCTAAATTGTTATTGAAAGTATAAAGGAAAGTATTTTCTTATTATCCATTGTATCATTTGGTGCAGTCTCACTAAGTGGGTGCCTCCGCCAGTTAAGATGACTGCTAGTTTTGTAAAAGACAGCATCAATGTTTCAAGGAAGAGGATGGATGTAGAATCCTTGGACATGCTTCAGTTCCATTGGTAGTTAATCCCTCTGTATTGTGTTTATTTGATCTAAAAACTATCATGGTTCAAGCAGCATACTTATTTATCCAAATTTTGCAATTCTTGAAACTTTTAGGGAAAATCATAACCATTACCATAATCCATGACCATAAGATCATCATACTGAAAATCATACATTTTTTCTTCTGTACTGAAATAGTGAAGAAATGAGTACTGGATTCCCATTATCTAGCCAAACTACTTCTGTAAATAGTTATAGCTCTCTGAAGTTTAGGATTCTTATGACAATTCACCTCCATCTCTAATGGATTTAGGTGGGATTATTCAAATCCAGGCTACTTGGATGCGCTAAAACACCTTACAGACTTGAAAGAAGAAGGTTAGTTTTGTTTCTGATTAACGGTTACGAATCCATATATAAGTTCACATTTCTTGATTTGATCAAACTACGTTAGTTAAAATTTGATACAGGTAAAATCAAGACTGTGGCTCTGACAAATTTTGATACAGAGAGGTTACAAATTATTCTTGAAAATGAGATTCCTGTTGTAAGCAATCAGGTATATCCACTTGCTTTAATTTTTTTGAGTGTTTTAATAATTCTTTATACCTCGGGAACCTTAGTGGTATCTTCGATGTCACAGGTGCAACACTCACTCGTCGATATGCGTCCTCAACAAAGAATGGCAGAGCTTTGTCAGCATACAGGAGTCAAACTTATAACGTCTCTCTCTTTCTTAGAAGATAAAGAATTTTCAGCATAGAAAATAGTTCTTCCAAATACTAGATGAAAGTTTAGTACAAGTTATCTAAAAGAATTTCCACTTAGTAGATCAATTTCTGATGCAGGTATGGAACGGTAATGGGTGGTCTATTGTCTGAGAAGTTCCTTGACACCAACATAGCTATTCCTTTTGCTGGTCCTGCAATAAACACTCCCTCCCTCCAAAAGTACAAAAGGGTACGATTTCATGACCACCTTTCGTTATTTGTGGGTAGTTTAAGAAATATTTAGCATCTTTTGTCCTCTTTAAAAGGTTCTGTCACATGTAAATATGCGACCTTGTAAAACTAAGATAAGTTTTTTAGGTAGATGGTCTGGCAAAGGGTTATTAGTGACAAACAATTGAAGTTGATGATTTTGATTTTTGTCCACATAACTTAGTTATATTCATATATTTTTCTATACTTTGAATCTGTTGACAGATGGTAGATGCTTGGGGAGGATGGAATTTGTTCCAGGGATTGCTTAGGACTCTGAAACAAGTAGCTACTAAACATGGTGTTTCAATTGCAACGGTTGCTGTGAAGTATATATTAGATCAGGTGAATTTGATGTGCTTATTACTATAAAGTCTGATTCTCATGTTACATTGGATGAGCTATGATATATATCCCTTTCATTCTGCCTCTTGTCAAACATGCAGCCTGGTGTAGCAGGATCAATGATTGGTGTGAGACTTGGCTTGTCAGAACATATTCAAGACGCCAATGCTATATTTTCTCTTGCTCTTGATGAGGACGATGTGAGCAGCATAAGAGAAGCCACGGCGAAAGGAAAGGATCTACTAAAAGTGATTGGTGATTGTGGAGATGAATACAGGCGTGCATGAGTCATGTTGGGTTATCAAGCTGGTGAAATGCTGTGTTTATTTTACATAGTACAAGAGCATGAAAAGGGGGTTGGCGACAGAGGAAAGTGTTCAAAGCCCAATTTTTTGACAGTTGAAGATCTGTATGTAATACTTTTATGGATTACTCCGACTGGTAAAAAAACAATATACATGAAAAGAGAAAGTAATGAATTCTCTAATATATTTTGTCAGATTTATGCAAACTCTTTTCACGTATTGGCTATGTCGAAGTATGGAAACTTTGGTGTCACACTTGGCTCTGTTTAAACTGATTCTGGCAGTGTGTGTGATCTTTTTGCCTCAGAAATAATATAATGTTTTACAAAGCATTATCGAATAAATTCAAAGACTTCGTTATTAATACACGATTTGTGAAACAAATTAACTTTTACAATATATGACATTTATCAGTGGTAGGATGGTCTAATTTTGTATTAAGATCCATAATGAGAGTCTGCGTTTGTCACATACAAAACACAGTCGGCATACATTTCTAATTTGGAAAGCTCTGAGCTGGTACCTCCTTAAAGCATCTCTGATCTAAATCATTCATTGCTTTGGCTTTCTCAAGGAACTTTTTATCTTCAGTTTGGTAGTGCTGAGCTTCTTGGATCATTCTTTTTCTTGGCATCTAGGGTAAAACATGCATAGAAAGAAGCCACTAGGTGGAAGAGGAAGACCGAACAAATTGTTATCACCGGCTCCAGTTCTCTCATCTTTGTATATGTATATATATTTGTATTAGTATTAGTGTATTTAATAGTATATATTGTTTATTTTATTTATATTTTATGCAGTATAATAGTGTGTATAATATTGTATGTTTTTTATAATTTTAGCCTTTTAACTAATATTTTTAAATATGAACTTGTATTGTTAAATTTTGTAGGTTTAGTATTGTAAGTTTAATTTTGTACAATTATATTTATTTTACTCTTGATACTTTTCTTCTCTTGATACTTTATTTATGCACAATTCATCTTCAGTGGAACATTTGGGTAAGATAATTCTATTTCTTGATTCATTTGGCTGACTAATGTATTTATTAGGGTTGTATGTAGTGAAATATGATATTTTAGTTCTGTGTACAGTAGAAAATTTAAGTCGAAGGAAAATTGTTTCATCTCGTCTTTAAATGATTGATATTATAGGGTTGGCAAAGAAACAATAAAGACGGAAGGAATACAGGATTAATATATTGAGAGATACACAAAAAAGAAACAGGCTTTTGTTTTTAGGGAAAAATATGTTTTTAGTTCCTATAGTTTCGGCTGATTTTGGAAATGGTCTCTGCTTGAAACTTGTTAACCGTTTGGTCTCTGCACTTTTTAAATGTATGGTTTTTGTCCCTATTTTTGGACGGAGTTAAAAACGTCCTGTCGTGGCAAACAGCGTTCCACATCAGTGATAGATATTTTGACACCTGTGCAGAGATTGCAGTGACACGTGTATTAGGAATATATTTTTTTTACGTTTTAATAAGTAAAACACACGTTTTGATGGTGCAGTAATTTGGAATTGGATGGTAATTTTTGCTGGCGAACAGAGAGAGTTGTCGAGAGCATACCACAACCACCATCGTGCGACGCTGCAACGAGCTGAAATCGCGAGCGAGAAAAGGATTCCCATTGTTGAACTCATTAATCGTCTTCGAAGCAGGCGAAAGGTTGGGGAAGACGACTTAGTCGCGTGGTGATATTTTCTGCTGAAGACGAAGGTATGTTTCGTTTCGTTTAGGTTTCCATTCGTTTACTGTGCAATTCATTTTTAGGGTTTCAATTAGTTTACTTTGTGGTCCATCATATATATATATATATATATCTATAACTATATATAAAGGGGATTCCCTCTTTTGTGTCCACATTTCATAATTCCAACTTTACCCTTTATAATTTAATTATTTATTAAATTTTTAAAAATTAATGGTTATTTGTATAAGTTTTTATAAAATTATTTACTTATCTCCTTTTTCTTTTTTTCTCTTACTATTCATCAACAGTTATTTTTCTCTTATTTTCTCCGTACATTTTATTTTATTTTTTATAAATATACTTTTATTTTATTTATTAACTTAATAACATTACAACATCATCAATTATTAATATAATTCAAAAAAATGTGTACACACAGGCGCGATAGCGCCTGTGTTTACACTAGTATATATATATATATATATATATATATATATATATATATATATATATATATATATATATATATATATATATAGAGTATATAAATAAAATAGAATCACAAATTTTTCTATACAACATATTTATTTATATTTCATAACTTCTAAAATTCTCAATACTCATAATATTTCATTAATTATATAACACTTGAAATTAATATTTCATACTATTTCATATGATAATTATGTAACACTTAAATTTTCATAAGTTTGCATTTTAAGTTCACATCAAACTTTTCATATCAAAATACAGTTAAATAAATGTTTATTGTACACAAATAATGATTACAACTTACACATCTTTTAAAGTAATTATAAGAATTATTTTTAAATTACTCTTATGTAGAGGCATGCTTTAAGTACTGTTAACTTAAGTTCTAACTTTTATTTAGTTATCCTTCCAAATTATATAACTTTTTGTTATAATTTTGATAGAAAAAATTATATATATATATATATATATATATATATATATATATATATATATGATACACATTAATATAATATTTGATTTAATATAATTTTTTTTAATTAAGTAATGATGTAAAAATCATGGAAAAGCCTGACAACCTGCTTATATGATTTATTAACCTCGTAATTACAGGGAAGTTCATAATACAAGGAATGATATATAAATTTACCAAACTATTGAATAGAAAAATATTTCTTCTTTTATCATATTTTCAAAATATAATCTTATATATAATTTAGCTAATTATGTATTGTGGGATTTTATTTAGTTTTTTTAATACTCATATAAGGTCGTTTATTTATTTTTCTTATCTTTATTTTCTATCGTTTTTTATATTTAATTAAAATAAAATTATAATATTTTCAAAATAAATTATTAATATTTAAAATAGTATTATCTCAAAATATAAATTATTTATTATAAATATAAAATATAATTTATATGTTTACAATATTTTAAAAAAACTTTTAATTACAACATAATTGTATATTTAGACATATATTTTATTTTAGAATTTTAATTTTCTAAAATAAGTCCCGTCGTGTGCATTACTAAGTCTAAAATACTAGTTATGTATCATTCAATCACTCTATATATGATGTTAGTGTTGTTTGAATCAGAATCGCATTTGCAAATACTAAATTTATTAAACAAACCATTTTATCAGTATTTTATGTTTATTTCAAATAAAATAAAAATAGAAACTTACTTTACAAAGTTTATCGTAAAGAAATATAAAACATGGGATTATAATATAAATAATTATTTGTTGAAATTAAGGATGTCAAAAAAATCCGTATTCACGGATATTTATGGGTGAAACTCGTAACGGGGTAGAAAATGAATATTGTAAATAGGTACCTGAAAAACTGGTATAAGTATTTTTAATATCCGCAAGTTGACGAGACGATGAGTATCATAATATCTATACTCTACTTTAAATTAAAAATAAATAAAAACATATGATTAAAATATTAATATATTGATTTTGAATGAGTTACTTTTTTTATCAATTAGTTTAAAAAATTCATTTATTTGTAAACTGTCATTCAACACTATTTAAATAGGTTATTGGACTCTGTTTAAAATTTATGAATGTTATATATTGTATTTTATTTGAATTTACGATTAAACTATGTTGTCAAATATTTATTTTTATTTTTTTGTAAATACCCGCAGTATTCGTCCGTGTATATTAAAAAATTATGCGGGTACTCGCATAACGAATATCCAACGGATATGGGTACGAGATACAGAACACATATTTATCCAGTGGATAGAGTACAGAAAAACTACTACCCATACCCATATCCTACCCGCCTTGTCCACATCCTAATTTAAACTTAAACTAAATAATTAAAATAATATATTTAGTTATATTTATAGTTACTATTGACGAATTTTACTTTTGGTTGTTGCATTTTTTTTATTCCTTAAAAATAATGTAATTGATTTTAACTTTTATAGAATTTTGATATTTTAAATTTTCATTTCTCTAATTTTAATTCTTTAAAATTTAAAATTAATATCTTTGGTACGTGAAGTTTTGTAGATGAGAAAAAAATGTTTTAGAATTTATTTATTTTTTAAGCATGAGACGTTTAGATTACACCTCCTACCACGAATATTATAGAGATAGTATACAAAATTTTAGTTCGTTTCTTGAGAAATGAAAGCAAAAATCTGTTACAAAAAGAAAAGAATCACTAGTTTTATAGGACTTCAAACATATGTATGTAGCATAAAAAAGAGAAAGAAATATCTAAAGAATAAAAAAATTAAAATTTACAGAGAACAATACTAAATCTTATTTTTATATAATAATGTAGAATGTAGAATTATGTTTTATCTTTTTTTTTTTTTTTAAGAATCTTTTTACTTAATTGTTAATAGGGGCATTACTGGAAATAAGAAAGATGGAACCGCAAGAAGTGAAAACCCTAGTTATATATTAGGTTTCCGCTCTTCACTTCTGCGCCTCTCGCTCTGCTCAAACCCTAATCCCAAGCTCAGAAGCGAAATCACGTAATTCAGAAAGTGGGTTTTCCCTCTCTCGCACCCAATCTAATTTTGCACGTGTTGTGTTGTGCTATGTTGTTGATCTGTGTTACTGCTCAACCCTTCTCCAGACCTCCACCAGCCCAATTCAGGAAGACTTGTGCTGATGCCAGCCATCAAACTTCTTCTGCGATTGCAACTCGCCGGTGGCATCGCCTTCTCCTCCGATTCCGGTGCGTGCTCCGATTTCACTTTTCTCACTTAAGAATTTTGTGTCATTATCATTAGAAGTTATATGTGCCCATAAGGTGTTTGTAGAAATGTTGAAACAAAGTCCGTAAGGGTGAAATACTTGCCAAGTAGTTTGGTATATTTAAAAAAAAAAATTAATCACATTACTTGGTTTGTTTCTTTCTTTTTCACTCACCACTTATTCCTGCATTCACCTCCATTAGCTTGTGAATTAAATTTAAAAAGATAGGCACACTTACGAAGGAAAACAATCGTGAAGGCCACAGGAAACCCATCAACCGTTCCCTTGTACAGCCTTAGCTCACCGATCACCACTAGCCAACCAATAGCAATACGAACTATACTATTATATTGTAATTCGTGCTTATTTTTGTTTCAGCTGTCGTGTCTTGTGAGCTGCTATAGAAAAGAAAAAGAACAGAAAAAAACAGAATTGTTGTGGTTTCTTTGCGGAAGGATTACCATAAAGCAACCATGGATGGTACGTCATCTCTTGCATACTGACTATATTGTCTTTACTGGCATGTTAAATTGTTTTGCTTTAGATCACATTCCTTACAATAAAAAACTTGAAATAAAAAATGAAAAGTTTCAAATGTTTGGAAGATGAATAATGCTGATAAACTTGTGTGTGGGGTTCAGTTGATTCGCAGCCAACGATGGATGAAACAATTTTGGTTGGTGATGATTTAATGACTGGTCCTCCATCGCCTGTAGTCCCACCGGAAATAGCCTCCTATGTACTCCAAGGTGTTGATTTGTGTGATGGACTTCTCAGGAATCTATTTCTCTGTAAGTCTCGTTTTCATTAAGCAGGTGCAACTGTTCTTTCCCTTAATTCCTTTGCTTGCATAAAATCAGGGAACAATTTATTAGGCATCTTTGGTATTTGTTTTGGGTTGTTAGTTTGTTTTTTATATAGTTTTTAGTTGTATTTCTGTTTTTCTTCTTGCGGTATAGTATGTATATATAAACCTTTCCTTTAAGTGAATAAATGTAGTGAATTCTTCTGTCTGAATTCTAATACAGTTGTATAGAGAAGGAAGAACGTCTAAAATCCTGATAATTAATGTGTATAAAAAGTAAGGAAATTAACGGCGCAAAAAGAAAATAAGACTAATTTATTTATATACTTGTTTTTTTTTCTAGTTTAATTATAGTAACATATTGTATTCTGGAAATTGTATCATAAGATTTACTTTTAAGAAAAATAAGCCCTTGGATCTACGTGTTTATTTTCATTTGATAATTCTAAGTAGATGCAATGACATGCATTAAGCAGTTATTTTGCTTTGTTTGTAATTAGGATTAGGGTTATGTAGGGACATGAGTCACTTGATTTTTCCGACTTTACTTGTAAAAAGAGTGGTTACACTATTTTTGTATGACCAGATTGGAGAAGTTAAAGGATTAACTTCAACAAGGTTCAGCAATAGTGCAATATGTTAACGAGATCATTGTTTTTAATATTAGATGTTTGTCTATTCCAGCCTTTTTTTATCTGAACGTTTTATGAGCTTTTTCAGGCTTGCAAATCAATGACATTGAACCGTTTTGTCAAGACCAAATTGCTTTATATAAGGAATGTGCTGAACGAAGGGTGAGACCATTGTTATCATATATCATTTATGAATATCCGTTTATTTCTCTTCCTCCTTACTCCATCTCTTCCATTTTACCACTAAATCATATGTAATCTTCTTTGAATGATCTTTAATATGTGACAATTCAGTTTGTTAGATTATCTTCACCTTTACTTTTTTTTTTGGGAAAAAAAATAAATAAACCACAGGATAAGGAGATACGGAAGCGACTTCAAGATAGTGAATTGAAGTTGGGTTTATCAATGCCTCTAGATGAAGCCAAGGGGAGGGCCTCTCAGCTTGAGGCAGAAGTTACATCATTGGAGAGGTATGTTCAAGTAGTCCTATAATGTGGTTTATTGTCTAGAATGTTTCTTTGATTTAATATATCCTAAAGGAGCATAAAGCAAGCTTTTAATAAATCGTTGAAGAATGATTTTTCCCAAGATTTCAAACTACGGAAACTCCAGCTTCTGTAGGCATGATTATCTTTTATAACTAACATTTATTTTAAGGAAGGTGCTGCTGTATCTTACTCTTTTAAAGATATTACTGTACTTATCCCAAAATTTATGATGGTAGAGAAGAATATTTGTTCTTATTTGAACTTCTAATATCTATTTAAAAAATAAATCAAAATCTGGGACTAAAGTACATAATTTATTTTATTGAAGTTGGTAGTGAATTTGCATAATATAAACTCTCTTTAGGCTCTAATAACTAGAAACTAAATTCATAAGGGCTCTTGGATTGCCTTATATACATCTATTGGTTGACCTTATATACTTCTATTGGTTGACCTTATATACTTCTATTGGTTGACCTTATATACTTCTATTGGTTGACCTTATTTCCTCACTTTGACACTCAAACTTTTGATAATATTTGTGTATTGGATATCGTGTGACATTTGGGTGTGTGAATGTGATGTTTAGAATTTTCAATCTGTAGAAATCTTATGTACCTTGGTTTCATATGTATAGGCGCCTAATTCTTGCTAGTGGAGTTGAGGGCATTGAAGGTTTCCGCCAAAGATGGAGCCTACATGGCCGCCTTACTGATTCCAAGTAAGGTTTATAATCCATAATTGTGTTTTTGTGACACGTCACTTGATTGCCAATATTTTTATCTTGTGTCCATACATGAAAAGCCTTTGTCATTTTATCTGTAATTCAAGTGAACCGGTGTTCTAGGCTATCCAGGTGTGCAGTTTGGATGGTCCAGAATACCGGTGTGCATGAATTACAATATCAATTTTTAAATATCTTTTCATCAAATTTTTGCTGTCAAGTACGGTTACTGGATTATTAAATGATTTTGACCTGCCCTTACCGTGTAAATATCCTTATGAAACTATAGCAGTAGTCTGATTAGTGGATTCAGGGCTTCGCAGTTGTGCAGTGGTCTTGGTATTTGTTAATGCCCTTCTTTCGTTAATTGTTTTATTTTCTTGTCCTTGATTTCTGGTAATGTAAAATTTATGCAGAAATAGGTTGCAGTTCTTAAAGCAGGGCATAGATAGCAGAAAAAATAAGGATTAGTCCATTGGAGAATCAACTACCAAAAATTGACTCTTGATGTGAAGATTGCACCGGCATGAGGATTGCACCATGTTTTGTTTGTCCTCCCAATACTTAAAGTTTCAACTTTTCTAATATTCCAAGTGATAAATCAACCAAGAGTTTGGGATTTTAAGTCTGTATTCTGCATTTACAGAGATCGACTGATAAAATATTGGATTTGACCATTGTTGTGTTTGCTAGGAGTGTTAATTAGTTGGATCAATTCGACCAACCTATGAATGTAAAACAGATGAATTGAATTGGTTCAAATGGTTTAGATATTGCATTTGCAATCTACAAATCCTTTATATTTGAATAAAACAAATGGTATATTTTATATTAATTATTATGCATCATGTTTTTGCTGGTCTAAGTTAATTAAGATACAAAAATTTTATATCTTCAAATGATAAAACAATGAGCTGAGTTTTTTTTCTTAAAAAAAAAAAGCATGCATTTTTTTCTTTTTCTTAAGTGATAATTTGATATATTTGCATACAATTGAATTTAATTGATTGAATATGATAAATTTAGTTTAGATATCTTAAAATCTAATTCATAGAAAATTTGTTTATTTGAATATTAATTAATATTATTAAATACTAGTGAAAATACATGTCAAATGTGTAGTTTTTTTTATCGTAGACTAGCATAAACACATGCGTTATCTGTGTATGCATTTTTTAATGTGTGATATTATATTAGTAGGTGATAATATATAAAAAAAAAATATTTATTAAAAATAAAATGAAATATATCAAAAAAATAAAAAAATTAACCGTTGATAAATAAAAAAGAAGAGAAAAAGTACAGATAGACCGTTTTATAAAATATTTGTAAAAGTAATGGTCAATTTTCAAAAATTTAATAAATAATTTTATTTTAAAGGATAAAATTGGTATTTTAAAATGTGGACACAAATAAGGAAATCATCTTTATATATTGTTATAGATAATTGTTTTAATTAAAAAAAAAGGAATTAAATTTAAATAAATATAAATTTAAAAGAATAAAATGATAAAATAATTAAATTAATAGTCATTAAAAAAAGTGAAAATATAACTATTTTAATTTTACTTAAGGATAAAATTAGAAAGAAAAAAAAAGTGTATAAAAGAATGATATTAGCACATGACATCTCTTTATATATAATATATGTATTGAAGGTATCTTAAAATTATTTTAAAGTTATAAATGATGGTTGAGTAAACCTTTAATACTCTTTACTGGAGTTGAAGATATTTAATTTCTTAAATCATACGGAACAATGTTATGTGCAAAACTTGTGTTTATATTTGAAAGAAAGTTGTCAAGTTATCAAAGGAAACATGTAAAATATCTATTAAGTTCTTACTTTATCTCGTCATTTTAATTACTTCTATATGCATATTACAAAAGATAACAAATTACAAAATAATATGAAAATAAAAATAAGGTCAAAGAATTCATTACACTCTTGAAAGGTTCTCTTTGCTTTTTATGTTGTGTTGTGCAGAAAGATGGTCTCGTTCTCTAGACATTTTCTACAAAATATCATTATTTCTTAAATGTTGTCTTATACAAGATATTCAAATATTCTAAAAATGGTCATAATCTATTATTATTAACAACGGATGAACAATCACATGTGGAATGGGCTTCTCCAAGGTCCAATTACCTTTCTTAAATTGTTTCTTGTTTGAGTTGTTGACAGAATCATCCAAAGAGGGAAAGACAGATCATGAACCCATGGTCTGTAAATAAATAATGAAAGAAAGTATTTGATATAATGAGAATTACATTTCAAAAGTTTTTTATAAAGCAATTTTATGTTTTAACTAAAAATATTGTGTAAATAAAAAATAAAAAATATCAAATAATAAGATTGTTAAAATACAAAAAAGTTATATAATTATTTATTTTATTTAAAAAAAACTACATGAATAATAACAGTTTTATGTGTCATTGGATTTGGTTTTGCAAAAATTACATCATTTTTAACTATCATTATTTTTTTTAAATGTTATTTTATAACGTGTATAAAATGGTGAGTGATGCGACATTTTTTTTTAAATCCTCGTATCATGTTTTATGGCGTCAAAATTTATGACATTTTTTATTTGTTTGTATGTTATTGTTGATCGATTATTTTATAAAATGCAATAAAAGAGGAAGAGCGTACCTTAATTTTATTTAACTGATTCAATAAATAATACTTCACATGAATGCGGTTTAGATTGCTTTAACAAATTAATAATCTCCACCAAACATTGACGATAACTCAAATGTAAATTTTGATTTTTGCATTTTGTATCTTCTCGATTGTTCATCATTTACATTAAAACAAATATTTAATGCTTTTTTAGAAAATAAAGAATTTATTATATAATCAATTATTGAAAATATTTATTTAATATTTTTTATTTAAATTAGTTTTTATAAAGTATTTTTGTTTTTAAAATATTTTTTAATTTTAAAATTAGAAAATATTTTATATTTTATACTCTGTTACATCATATATATATATATATATATATATATATATATATATATATATATATATATATATATATATATATATATATATATATATATATATATATATATATATATATATATAAAGAGTATATGAATAAATAGAATCACAAGTTTCTCTATATAACATATCTATTTATATTTCATAATTTTTAAAATTCTCAAATACTCATAATATTTTATACTATTTTATATTATAATTATATAACACTTTAAATTAATATTTCATACTATTTCATATGGTAATTATATAACACTTGAAATTCTATAAGTTTGCATTTTAAATTCACATCAAACTTTTCATATCAAAATACAAAGTTAAATAAATATTTATTGTACACAAATAATGACTACAACTTACACATCTTTTAAAGTAATTATAAGAATTATTTTTAAATTACTCTTATGTAGAGGCATGCTTTAAGTACTGTTAACTTAAGTTCTAACTTTTATTTAGTTATCCTTTCAAATTATATAACTTTTTGTTATAATTTTGATAGAAAATTTTATATATATATATATATATATATATATATATATGATACACATTAATATAATATTTTTTTAATTAAGTAATGATGTAAAAATCATGGAAAAGTCTGACAACCTGCTTATATGATTTATTAACCTCGTAATTACAGGGAAGTCCATAATACAAGGAATGATATATAAATTTACCAAACTATTGAATAGAAAAATATTTCTTCTTTTATCATATTTTCAAAATATAATCTTATATATAATTTAGCTAATTATGTATTGTGGGATTTTATTTAGTTTTTTTAATACTCATATAAGGTTGTTTATTTATTTTTCTTATCTTTATTTTCTATCGTTTTTTATATTTAATTAAAATAAAATTATAATATTTTCAAAATAAATTATTAATATTTAAAATAGTATTATCTCAAAATATAAATTATTTATTATAAATATAAAATATAATTTATATGTTTACAATATTTTAAAAAAACTTTTAATTACAACATAATTGTATATTTAGACATATATTTTATTTTAGAATTTTAATTTTCTAAAATAAGTCCCGTCGTGTGCATTACTAAGTCTAAAATACTAGTTATGTATCATTCAATCACTCTATATATGATGTTAGTGTTGTTTGAATCAAAATCGCATTTGCAAATACTAAATTTATTAAACAAACCATTTTATCAGTATTTTATGTTTATTTCAAATAAAATAAAAATAGAAACTTACTTTACAAAGTTAATCGTAAAGAAATATAAAACATGGGATTATAATATAAATAATTATTTGTTGAAACTAAGGATGTCAAAAAAATCCGTACTCACAGGTATTTATGGGTGAAACTCGTAACGGGATAGAAAATGAATATTGTAAATAGGTACCCGAAAAATGTGTATAAGTATTTTTAATACCCGCAGGTTGACAAGACGACGAGTATCATAATATCTATACTCTACTTTAAATTAAAAATAAATAAAAAATATGATTAAAATATTAATATATTGATTTTGAATGAGTTATTTTTTTATTAATTAGTTTAAAAAAATTCATTTATTTGTAAACTGTCATTCAACACTATTTAAATAGGTTATTTGGACTCTGTTTAAAATTTATGAATGTTATATATTGTATTTTATTTGAATTTACGATTAAAATATGTTGTCAAATATTTATTTTTATTTTTTTGTAAATACCCGCAGTATCCATCCGTATATATTAAAAAATTATGCGGGTACCCGCATAACAGATATTCTACGGGATACAGAACACATATTTATCTAGTAGATAGAATACAGAAAAACTACTATCCATATTCATATCCTACCCGCCTTGTCGACATTCTAATTTAAACTTAAACTAAATAATTAAAATAATATATTTAGTTATATTTATAGTTACTATCGAATTTTACTCTTGGTTGTTGCATTTTTTTTATTCCTTAAAAATAATGTAATTGATTTTAACTTTTATAGAATTTTGATATTTTAAATTTTCATTTCTCTAATTTTAATTCTTTAAAATTTAAAATTAATATCTTTGGTACGTGAAGTTTTGTAGATGAGAAAAAAATGTTTTAGAATTTATTTATTTTTTAAGCATGAGACGTTTAGATTACACCTCCTACCACGAATATTACAGAGATAGTATACAAAATTTTAGTTCGTTTCTTGAGAAATGAAAGCAAAAATCTGTTACAAAAAGAAAAGAATCACTAGTTTTATAGGACTTCAAACATATGTATGTAGCATAAAAAAGAGAAAGAAATATCTAAAGAATAAAAAAATTAAAATTTACAGAGAACAATACTAAATCTTATTTTTATAGAATAATGTAGAATGTAGAATTATGTTTTATCTTTTTTTTTTTTTTTAAGAATCTTTTTACTTAATTGTTAATAGGGGCATTACTGGAAATAAGAAAGATGGAACCGCAAGAAGTGAAAACCCTAGTTATATATTAGGTTTCCGCTCTTCACTTCTGCGCCTCTCGCTCTGCTCAAACCCTAACCCCAAGCTCAGAAGCGAAATCACGTAATTCAGAAAGTGGGTTTTCCCTCTCTCGCACCCAATATAATTTTGCACGTGTTGTGTTGTGCTATGTTGTTGATCTGTGTTACTAACAAATGTAATGTGTTTTGTGATTTTGAATTCAGATATGAAGGTTGTGGGTGCATATTTGCTTGCAGTGTTGGGAGGGAACCCAGACCCTTCTGCAAGTGATATCAAACACATCCTTGGTGCAGGTATTTTTCTCAGTCCCAATTTTTCATTCCTTTTTACTTTTACACTATCTTTTATCATTTTTCACTCGCCGTAGTTGTTTTATGCTTTATTTTCATCTACCACAGTGGTTTTTTATCAATATTATTACTTTTAATTGTTGTTATTGGGATTGTTTTCTGCGATGGTTGAATCCAGTAATTTTTACTCTTGGTCGCTAGATTTATGATGTGGATTTGCAATGTCACAAATTTCTGTATTCAATACTAGAATGTTGCTAAAGGGTTTTTCTTTTTCAATCTTAAGGTTAGTGTTGTTTGGTTTGTAGAATTAGTTATCAGAATACTGAAATCATACTATGAGATGCAATGTCACATTATTTGTATTGAAGATTAGAACGTTGAGATTTTTTTTTTTTTACTAATTTGAAGTTTAGTGTGATTTGGTTTTTGGAATTAACCAGGGAATGACTATGAGAATGCAATATTTTGTTTAATGTTTGGTGATTCCTATATAGTTGTGCAATACTGACTATGAATATTCTTTCCAATGTTTTAGTTGGAGCTGAAGCTGATGATGAGTTGATTAAATTGCTCTTGACTGAAGTTAAGGGCAAAGACTTCAACGAGCTACTCGCCAGCGGAAGGGAAAAGATGTCTGCTGTGTCTGGCGGTGGTGGTGCGGTGGCTGTTGCTGCTGCGCCAGCTGCCGGTGGCGGTGGTGCCGCACCTGCCGCTGAAGCAAAGGAAGAGAAGAAAGTGGAAGAGAAGGAGGAGTCCGATGATGTAAGTTTTAAACTTGTGTCTCTAATTTCGTTTGTTTGATAAATTATAGTTCTCTTCTGATAAATGTGTTTTTACTTTCTTTGATTCGCAGGATATGGGTTTCAGTTTGTTTGACTAAAAGGTCTGAGGTGTTTTTATGTCTTACATTTGCTGTTCCATTTAGTATTTTAGCTCAATCCCAAGGTTTTGTTACTCGAGTTACATATTGTTTTAGGTTTTTGAGATTTGCCTTTTCACATTGGAGACAATGTAATGTTATCAAACTGTCTGATATAATTTAGTAACGTTTGGATTTAATTTGTTTGATCGGTTATTAAGTTGAACATTATCTTGTTTCTTCATATGAAAATAACTTGATGTTATTTAGAAAAAGGAACTCATAAGTATGTTTATTTAAACTTTTAAAAGCGACAAGAACCTGAAAATATAATCAATTTTGACTATGTTTTCTATCATCTAAGGAAAATCTGAAGTTAGAATACTAAGGAATATCTGAGGTAAAATCACTTGTTTACACCTTAAAATCGTGTTTTTCAATGGGTACTCGTAATTATGTTCTTGCTTATGTTGATTACCAAATTTAATCATTTGAATTACCTATTGAAATAGATTAGCAGCAGGGTAGAATTTAAGTATGAGTTGTCCATCGGCCTCGTACTAGTTCCTTTTGTTAATCAATCTTGGTGATATAATGATCAATTATTTATTCTTTTCATTAACCAATGAAATGATGCTTTCTATAATTCCCCTGTAACCATGTTTTTTCACATTTAACTATTCGCACTTAGGTATCATTCTTCTCAAAAGAAGTTGCCTAGAAATTGTTGTAGTATGGTTACAAATTATAATTGCGTTTTTAACTTCATTTTCCTCGAGTCCCTGAGGAAAGGAAAAAGGATGTATATCTTCGTTAATTAAAATTTAAAATAACTCTGCTTACGAAATTAAATTTTGAAGTTGGTATGAAATCTTTTGATAGAATGTTTTTTTTATGAAGATTTATTTTACTCTTTTCCTGGAAATGTTTTAAGTTTGCTTTATCCGGAATTTCTGTTATCTGTCATAGTTCCTGTTCTATACATCGCATTACCAGATAAAAAGTTTGTTTAAGATCTTCCAGTGGTATTATATTTTTGTATATGTAGTTGTCAGTATTTGAGAAGTAATAAACCTTTTTTATTGTTGCCATTTTCATTATCATAGGTCACTGTTTAACCATTACCATACGCGTATTTATATTAGTTGATTCCTTTAGGGCCTAATCACTATCTGCTTTTTAGTTTTAATATTATTGTTTAAAACTAAAATCAACTTGAATTGAATGTATCATCATTCGAAAATAAAATTAAAATTGACCATTTTAAAAGTAAGTTTCAATTGAGAGGGCAGAATATCTCAACTTCAAATTGTAAAACAAAGAGAGAAGGGAGAATATCTTGGCGATCCGGAGTACTACTATTTCGAACCGTAAGTGTATAGCATTTACTCCCTAAAAGCTATAATTTTTGTAAAGCTAAACATTTAGTGTCATTTTATGGCTCTCAACGCATATCACTTAGGAAGTTTATTTTTTTTAATACTGATGTTGATGTTATTGGTATTGGTATTTTAAACATTTAAGGATTTTATTTAGGCATCAAAAATAGTTTTAGGCTATGGATTCATTTAAAAAACATTCAACCTAAATTGAACTCTTAATTTTGGTTCAACTTGTCTCTAGTCATCAAAGATAATTTTAGCGCATAATATATATACTAAATTTTCTTTTGTATACATGTTTTTTTCATCTTCAACAAAATGATAATTTCATTAACTAGAAAAACATAACCTCTTTAAAAGATCGATAGCATTGTTCTACTACTTAGACATTTTCTATTCAAATATCACCAAGCTTTTGTGCTTTCATAACTTAAATTCTTAACACTAATAATGCACGCAGCATAACCGATAACACTAAGATGTCACAAACAACAATTACAGCGTTGCACCTTGTCTAAACACTGGCTTGTTATTACAGGTTTTAGATACACAGGTACGCCAGAGCCCCAGGATTGCTGCAGACTGCTTTAATAAATTGCAGGTCAAATTAAGATGGATGGGAACAGAGGTGTCCATGTTTTACGTGAGTTAAATTATTAGCCTGGAAATAACAAAGGGTAAAACAATTTATACCACACTTAAAAACTGTTTTAATAAGGTTAAAAATTACATGTCAAGTGATATTGGCAGACCTAATTCCTTTGACGTGCAAAGCACATTATAATGGCAGAGCAGAGGACAGAAGACAGCATCAGTAAGCTCAAGCCATTAGTCACATAAAAGAAGATGGAACCTGTAACGGAAGTGTAAGCATGAACCCATACTGTTCGTAGGAAACCTATGAAGCTAAAGGAAGAAGCTTCAAGACATCTATTTCAAACTTCTTCGGCCAAGTACCACCGGTAAATGTATGACTGATGACTGCACGAGCCAAAAAGATCAAAGACCTTCAAGACTTCGGCACAGTGACGTTTAGAATTTTAACATCTTGATACGGCTTGTCTGTCTTGTCTGTTTTCACTTTCTCTATGGCCTGCCAACATTAAAAGTTCTCAAATGGACTTTAATCAACATGACCCAAAACATATTTTAACATAGAACAAACCTTAAGAGCAACATTTATCAAAATTTCCATATTAGGGAAAAGGAAATTGAGGACTGATTTCAAAATGCCCAGACTACAAATATGGAAAGTATTTGCCGAGTGATTTTGAATAACATGAATCTCCTAAATGGTTAAGCAAAAATAGAAGGCAATTTACCTGTACAACATCCATTCCCTTTGCAACTCTACCAAATACAGTGTGCTTGTTGTCCAACCATGGAGTAGCCACTGTGGTGATAAAGAACTGAGAGCCATTTGTATTTGGGCCAGCATTTGCCATTGAAACTGTGAACGGTCTATCATGCCTCAAACTGTATGAGAAAAAAATAAATAAATTATTACTCAAATTCCATCTGAATAAAAATCATACCCCAGGAAGTTTCCACTTGCCATTAGCATATTCCCCAAACTAAGAAGCACTTTTGAAACTGTGTCCACATGCCCAATGTGGTCCAATAAAGTGGACTCAGCCAGCCCACTCCCAGACGTGTGAAATTTGCTTTTTTTTTTCTTTTCCAAAACACACAATTCTATCCAACCAGCTACCCTCTGCCATCAAACTATCACACATTGAACCAGTCACTATCTGCCTCTGAACCACCTAAGCTATCTTACTATGTTATCTTCTTTACATATGCAAACATTATATTAATGAACCAACCGCCATCAAACCATCCAACTAGCCACCGTTTCCTATTGTTGAACCACTGCACGTTCTTCGTCAAGAAATGTCCCCATGTTTCTGTAATATCTCTTATGATATAAATTTGATTAATATTTTCCTTTTCCGATTCAATTTTGATTAATGTTTTGCTTTTGAGTTGATCTGCTTAAAATGATTAAATTTTCATGCTGGTTAAAGATGAATTTTATAATTCTTAGGAATTTGATATTTATGTAATTCTTTGTATGACTCTTTAGAAGTACGGTATTGGTTCTTCCCCACGGTAGTTTAGGAGGTTGATACTTTTTCTGGATTTTTCTTTACAACAATGGTTTCTCAAATTCCTTCAAATTTTTTAATTATCAAATAAGATGTCTTAGTACTTTCGTTGAGACTAATTATCATATATGACTGTAAACATCTTATTGTGATATTTGATCATACAACTTGAGACTGAGACTTTAAAATATGAGTAGTGGACCACAGTACCACTCTCTTCCTCTTCTATTTGTAGTGAAGCAAGCACGTACATATGAAAAGATATGAAAAGACTACTCTAAGATACTAGGCATGATTACATGCAACAGTAGATATGGCAGTAGGTAGTTTCCCACACTCAACACCCTACACATAGGGTTAATGATACAATAGGTATAGGTAATAATTCTAACACTCCCCCTCAAGCTGGAGCATACAAATTGTATGAACCAAGCTTGGAACAAATGAACTCAATCCGAGGTCCCCTTAATGACTTGGTCAACACATCTGCAAGTTGGTCATTTGACCCAACGAACTCAGTACAAATTTCCTTAGTCATCAATTTTTCTCGGACAAAGTGGCAGTCAATTTCTATGTGTTTAGTTCTCTCATGAAACACTGGATTTGATGCAATGTGGAGAGCAGCCTGGTTGTCACAATACATCTTCATGGTCTGAATTTCACAGAAGTTAAGCTCTCGAAGAAATTGCTTTACCCATATGAGTTCACACGTGAGAGACGCCATTGCCCGATATTCAGCTTCAGCGGTGGATCGAGCCACTACATTTTGCTTCTTACTTTTCCAAGAGATAACATTTCCTCCAAGGAGGACACAATATCCCGTAGTAGAGCGTCTGTCAACAGGAGAGCCTGCCCAATCAGCATCACAGTACCCAGAGATTTGAACATTGCCTTTATCTTCATATAGCAAACCTTGTCCTGGAGCCTTCTTGAGGTACCTTAAAATACGGATGATGGCATTCCAATGTCCAAGACATGGAGTCTGCATAAACTGGCTAACAATTCCAACTGCGAAAGATAGATCAGGCCTCGTAATAGTGAGATAAATTAACTTTCCAACGAGCCTCCTATATCTCTCTGGATCGGAGAATAATTCGCCTTCTACTGTTGTTAACTTCTGATTCGGGTCCATAGGACTCTCTACTGGTCTGCAGTCAATCATACCTGTTTCTTGTAATATATCAAGAGCATATTTCCTTTGAGAGATTACAACTCCATCTTTTGACTGAGCTACTTCAATGCCCAAGAAGTATTTGAGGCTTCCGAGATCCTTGGTTTGAAAATGTTTACACAGGTGCTCCTTCAGTTGAGATATTCCAGTAGTATCATTTCCTGTAATAACAATATCATCAACATATACTATTAGGTAGACACATTTCCCAGGAGAGGTATGTTTGTAAAAGACTGAGTGATCTGCCTCACTGCGTCTTAACCCAAATTTCTGAACAATGGAGCTGAATTTTCCAAACCAAGCTCGTGGTGATTGTTTGAGGCCATATAAAGATCGATGCAATTTGCATACCATACCAGACTCCCCCTGAGCAACAAACCCAGGAGGTTGCTCCATGTAAACTTCCTCCTCAAGATCACCATGAAGGAAGGCATTTTTGATATCCAATTGATGAAGAGGCCAGTGACGAATTGCTGCCATTGCAAAGAAGAGACGAATAGTAGTCATCTTGGCCACGGGAGAGAAGGTGTCACAATAGTCAAGGCCATAAACCTGAGTGTACCCTTTTGCAACCAATCGGGCTTTGAGTCGATCAACCTGACCATCAGGGCCAACTTTAATTGCATACACCCATCGACAACCAACAGCCTTCTTACCCAAAGGGAGGGGCACGAGCTCCCAAGTATGATTGCTTTCAAGAGCCTGCATCTCTGCAATCATGGCTTGTCGCCATCCAGGATGATCAAGTGCTTCATTCACATTTTTGGGAATAACAACAGAAGACACTGAGGATAAAAGTGAACAATAGGAAGGCGATAATCGGTGATAGCTAAGAAAATTATAAATGGGATGTGGATTTCGAGAGGAACGAGTACCTTTTCTGAGAGCAATGGGCCAACCTGAATCACCTTCATCAGGAGTCGTGGGATCAAGAGACGAGGGAGAAGAATCTGAAGTAGGGGATTCACCATGTTCTTGAACAACTGGACTATTCGTCGGCGTCCTGTGTTGGAGAGAGTCAATAGGTGGAGATGATGGCTCAGGAGGACTTTGGTCGAGACTTGGAGGGACAGGGACATTGGAAATATTGTACTCAACCACGGGAATAGGAAGGACCTGCTGGATGACATGGACATCTTGAACAGATGGAGAGAAGTAAGGGGTCTGTTCAAAAAATGTAACATTGGCAGACATGTAATATTTCTTGGTTTCAGGAGAGTAACATCGATACCCTTTTTGAAGTCGTGAATAGCCCAAGAAAACACATTTGAGAGAGCGAGCAGAAAGCTTGTCTAACCCGGGAGACATGTCATGAACAAAACATACACAACCAAAAACTCTAGGAGAAGTGTGAAAGAGAGGATTGTCTGGAAACAGAATGGAGAAAGGGACCTTATGATTGAGAGAGGAAGATGGCATCCGATTAATAAGAAAACCTGCAGTTAAGATGGCATCTCCCCAATGATGGACAGGAACGTTGGCACTAAGCAAAAGGGTACGAGCAGTTTCAACTAAGTGTCAATTTTTTCTTTCTGCTATACCATTTTGTTGTGGCGTATGAGGACAAGTAGACTGGTGCAGGATACCATGGGAACTCAAAACATTAGAAAGAGCAGACGAAAAATACTATTTGGCATTGTCACTTCTTAAGATTTTAATTACTTGACCAAATTGATTCTTGATTTCATTCAAAAAGGATGTGAAGAGGGATAATAATTCAGAACGATCTTTCATAAGATAAACCCAAGTACATCTCGAATATTCATCAATGAAAGTAACAAAATACCTAAAGCCAAAAGATGAGACACGACTAGGTCCCCAGATATCGGAATGGATGACAGAAAAACTAGAAGTACACTTTGATTGAGATCTTTTAGGAAAGGTAGATCTAACATGTTTTCCTAGTTGACATGACTCACATTCTAAAGTCTGGAGACGACTAAGTTCAGGAAACATTTTCTTTAACTTGGACAGGTGAGGGTGACCAAGCCGATCATGTAACATTTTAGGATTGGGGGCTGCAACACAGGACACACGTGGACGAGATCCAAAATGGTATAATCCGCCCGCTTCATATCCTTCTCCAATCGGTTAACTGACAAAAGGTTACAGAGCAATTCAATGTTTTGGTTAACTGACTTAAGGAAATTAAATTGAAAGGACAATTAGGGACAAAAAGGACAGATTTTAGATTTAAGGACGGAGATAAGATGGCTTGACCGACTCCCTTTGAGGATGTTTTAGAACCATTTGCGAGGGTTATAAAATGAGATTTTTCTTGGAATGAAATGGTTGAGAACAAGGAGGTATTACCAGAAATGTGATCAGAAGCACCAGAGTCAATTACCCATGAATTGTGACCTTCCATGGATTGAGAGATGCAAACAGTTGATGTACTTGGAGCTTGAGATGACTGTGCCAAGCTGTTGGATTTGAGGCGTAGGTACTCTTGATACTCGTCCTCAGTGAACTTGGAGTCAGTAGTCTCTGCCTGGGAGACATTGGCTGTTTTGGCAGGAAATCCATGTAAAGTGTAGCAGTTTTCTTGGGTATGACCCATCCTTTTACAATACGTACACTGAGGACGCCCACGACCTCCACGTCCACCCCCTCTAGTTCCACGACCTCCTCTTCCTCGGGTGGCAACCATGACAGATGGTTCCATTACAGCAAGAGTTTCTGGAGTTTGAAGAGTTGGAACACGTATCATGCGGGAGATCAAAGTTTCCATGGAAGGAACCTCATGAGAGGTCAAAAGCTGATCTCGGATATGATTAAAGTCTGGGTGTATAGCGCGGAGGATCATTACCATATAGTACTTGTCAAGCTTTTTCTTCATTTCATCTAGAGAGTCGACTTCCAAGAACATTTGAAGTTCTTCCACAGCAGCTTGAGCGTCATTCATGAATGACATCATATCATGGTTAGTCTTTTTCATAGATGCCAACTTGTTCGCCGAATCATAGAGGCGTTGAATATCATTTGCATAGATATTCTGAGTTCGCTTCCAAAACGAGTGGCAAGTTTTGAAGGCCCGTAGGGACATCAAAAGTCGTGGTTCCACCGATTGCCACAATAGAGCACATAGTTGGAAATCCGCTTGTTTCCACTGTTCAGCTTTTTCAGACGGTACGTGGCTGCCATCTTTCTCAAGGTGTTCGTGGTGTCCTTGACCGAGAAACCACATCTCGACGGCAGCGGACCAAGATAAGTAATTTTGGCCATTTAGTTTCTCGGACGTAATGCAGGGGCTTCCAGAGAATGAAATAGCACTCCCAGTTCCTCCAGTGGCCATGATAAAGAGAAAGGATCTCGGAAACAGTAAAACAGTGACGAAAACAGTGAAACAGTGACAATTTTCGACTTCGAAAGGGACGATTTCCACAAGAGGTGCTACTGAACTTCACCGGAACAGAGATTTGATGGTCAAAACGGATAGAGGAGGCTCCGGCGACGGCGACGGAGGTGGCGCGACGACGAACTGGCGACGGGAAGGCGGCGCGTGAGCGGCACGCGCCTGCCTGCAGCGAACAGAGAAGACGCGCGTGGAGGCGCGTGGCGACGGCGCTGCCTGCGACACCGGCGGGGTTGGCTGTCGCGCGGAGAGGCGGTTCAGATCCGGTGGTTTCCGGACGGAACTGCGTCGGTGGACGGCGGCGGACGGTGGCGGACAGCGGCGGAGGACGCAGACAGTGGCGAGAAGTTGTTTGACAGTGTTGGGTAGTTCAGAAACGAGGTTAACCGAACTTAGACAGCCGCGGACAGCGGCGGTGACTAACGGCGATCAACCGCGGACAGCGGTGACGGACCAGCTGAGACAGAAACCAGAGCGGGATCGACCCGCTCTGATACCAACTTGAGACTGAGACTTTAAAATATGAGTAGTGGACCACAGTACCACTCTCTTCCTCTTCTATTTGTAGTGAAGCAAGCACGTACATATGAAAAGATATGAAAAGACTACTCTAAGATACTAGGCATGATTACATGCAACAGTAGATATGGCAGTAGGTAGTTTCCCACACTCAACACCCTACACATAGGGTTAATGATACAATAGGTATAGGTAATAATTCTAACAATACATACAGTATATCTGTATGTGTATACCGTGACCCTATGTCCTACAATTTTTAATGTAGTCATATCCCTGTGAGCGTGTTGTGTTTGTCTCCTAGTCCATGCTACATAACCCCCAAATAATCATCAGCTTGGAGTCTGAAATTGCGATGATATTTCTTGCATATGATAGTATGTTTAAAAACAAACATAATTACCTTTTATGAAATTCATCCTCAAATTCTCTCCCCCAAATAGATTGCCCACCAGTGCCATCTCCCAGAGGATCTCCTGTTTGAATCATGAAGCCTTTGATGACCCTATGAAAAATAAGATTGTCATAGTAGCCATTTCGGCAGTGTGTTGTGAAATTCTCCACAGTTTTTGGACATTCCTCAGGGTATAATTTCATGTGAATATCACCCATTGTGGTGTGTAGAATCTGCAAAAAGAAGAATATATAAGAAAACCCTGTGATTGTAAAAGAAAAATATATAAGAAAACCAACTAAGATGTAAGGATCAAGCAGTCAGAAGAGAATTTGAGAAGGAGTTACTCCACAATATGGAAGGAGTTACACCATCATATGACTTTTAAAGAAGACAATAATAGTAAAGTAAGAAAGATCACTTGTAGTAGTCTATTATAGAAACCTATCTATGATCCTATATTAAGAGCGATTCAAGACACCAACAATTATAGTACAGGGCAATAGAAAAATTTAGGAATAGGAATTAATCATTCCATTAACATTAAGACTTGAAGATCCGAACCCCTTCAATAACATAAGAAAGGTAAGCTTTTGGAATATCAGTTTCAATTCTCAACCTACTTTTTAAAGGCAAACAAAGATAACTCACCACATTCTCAGGAAGTGATGTTGTAACTGACTTTCCAATGTCTGAAACTGCCAAAAGTTCATCAGCAGGAGGTTTTTCATTGAACACATCCCTTCCTTTAGTTGCATCTTCAGGCTCCTCCGGCTCTCTTCGACTGATACATGATAGATTTCACAACTTAGATAACGGGACTTTCATTTGCATGAGATACTACTAACGGTGACATTCTTTAAAAATATGTACCAAGGTAAAAAATACTACCAACCAAATATCTGTATGATATTATCAAATAACAAAACTATATGACTTTGGATTTCATAACAGAGTAAAATGATCAGTAGAGTGTACATTCTTACCTGAATAAATAGATTCTGTGCTTTTTAAAGGCACAACACAAGAGAGTGGGATCTGTCAAAGGCTCCTTACTCTCATTAACATTTGCAGCTGCTGAAGGAATCTTTCTTACTCTTTTGCTACTCCGATCACCTTGATATAAAGCTATTCTTAAGAACCTATCATTATTCTCCACCTTTCCAAGTATTCGACTAACTTTATTGGTGTGCAGATTAACAATCTACAACATATGGAAGATGTAAACAAATAAGAGAAAAGGAGTACCATCTAGCCACCTCATGTATCAGTGAACAATGAAGCAAAAGTAATAAAATAGAAAGGTAGTACCATCTTACTTTTATCCCAAGCAAGGTTGCATATATAAGAAAATTGGAACTTTCATCAAAGACTGCATTTGGAAGTGGTGCACTTTCTGTTTTTTCTATTTCCTTCTCAACAGCCATTCTTCGACCAAAATCAATAGCTTCCAACCGATATAATGGAGCATCACTTCTTTGGAGATCTTGAGCAACCTTTATAAAGCAATTCATTTGCCATATTATTATGTCTACAAATGACAAAAGAAAGGGAGAAATTATGATAAAACTGTTACCTCTAAAGATTCATCATAAACTCGCCTTAATTTCCCGGTTCTGAACCAAAACACACGTATCCTTCTATCAGGTGATGTAATGGAAAATTGTTTACCATCTGGACTTACCTAAAAAAGGTGCAATGTGCTCAATAAAACCATCAAAGTTAAACACCAGATATCTAGCTTTCAAAAACCACCCAAATAACATAATGTTGAATTATCAACTATGAGTTCAGAAATATGATCATATAATTGAAGTACCTCAATAGCCGAAACAGAAGTCTTGCATTTTGCAATTTCAAAGAGGTCAGTGTCACTTTTCAGTTTAAAATTGACCCTACAACAACAACCCGAGGAAACCATTAAAGAGCATAAGTAACTGAACAAATTCCAACATCAAAACTTGTGTAATTGAGAATTTCCAGAACTGTTTTTCCCTATATAGTAGAATAATAAATAGCAAATACTAATACAATCACAAAATGTTTGAAATATTGGCACTTCCATGGGATTTCTGATTACAATACTGATTCATTTTGTATAGGTTAGGCTTGTAAGCAACTTAATGGTTGACAAATTAAAAAGCCTTAGATCATTGGCTCTAAGTGGTCGACAATGGTGCCAACAGGGGAGGATATAAACCATTAGCCAGAAGTTAAGAAAAAATGCCACCTATGAACAGAATAGCAAATGTTATTGCCCGACAAGATTTCATCTTATGGTGGAAATTTTGAAACTAAATGATCTTATTGAATATGCAGTAGCATTTTTTAAGGATGCCTAAATCCATTAATAGTTTGTGACAAAATCTTAATCATGTTATTGGCTATTACAGCTGGTGTTTATAATAATTCATTGAAAATAAGTTAAAATGCAGCTTCTTAATTCCCAGGTTTTAATATGATGATATTCATTTATAAAAATGGACAGGCAGAATTACAATAAGAAAAAAGTAAGCACATACTCATCCTCTGGAAATTGAAGTGTTACAGGACTCCAGTATTCAATTATCCCCTTCGCATCTGCTGAAAGTACGGAATCATACACTGCGTTGTACTTCATAACTTTGATAGGACACATATGTATCTGAACAAAGGAGGGAAATGAGACAGATATGCAATTAAATTATGCAAAACATCACCAAAAGAATTGTAATTCTTTTCGAAAGAATAAGTTACATTAAAGTTAGTTTAGAATTGGAACCTCTTTGGAGACAATGGGATCATTTGAACCAGCTCGTGCATCATATATGTGCACAAAAGATGAGTTCCTATCACTAATAGCAAGCCTCGCTTTGACATCCCCTTGTTTGTAAACCCATTCAACAGCACCAGGAGTATATGGCAAACGAATCATGACCATCATGTCATAGTTGACAACATCATATATTTTTACAGAGCGGTCATCTGATATTGTGCAGCAGAGCAGACCATCAAGACTAACCTGCATAGCTGAAATAAGTCATGGTTGATGACAAGCATAACGAGACTCTGAAAATATAAATACATAATACAGCAAGAAAATAATCGCAATAATACTTTCTATGCCTAGCAAAATCATACTATACAGTTTAGTAATATAATATATCAGAGAAGTCAGGCCAGAATACATTAATTTAACAGATTATATAAAATTTATAGCAAAAGTGTCACGTGAGGTTAACAAACTTACAGCTAGACCTTCAATTGGACCAAGATGAGATCTGAAGTGTTTGGCAAACTCAATACCAATAGGCTTTTTCTTCCAAAACTTCAAATGCCCTGACAACAAGAAGTACCCACAATGTCATTCCAGATATATAAACTATTCCAAAGATTAAGCTAATTCAAATAAGACTTATATGCTATCATAAGTATAACGTTGCCCCTGTACCGATGCTTCCACAGTTACACGGCACCGATGATTTTACAAAAAAAAAAAAACACAGGGACAAAAGTAGCGGTAAGGTTACAACTAATAGGATCACTCTATTCAAATGAGTAGCTTCAAATTTTCAGTACGCTACTTACAACTAGCAAAACACTAAAAATTAATCATAAATTCAAATTAGGAATACCATCGGAACTTCCAGTGATGAAAAAATCCGCAGCTGAGACAGCGACATGCGTAACCACGTCACGGTGCATATAACTTTTCTCGTACCTGCATCGAAAACAACAATAAGAAACTGAAGGAATCCATAGCATTCACGAGATTTTCACTTTAGGAGTTGCGCAATTTCTCGATTGAAGAAACCCTAATTCAGAAACTACGATATTGGCGCGGAAACTGACATGTTGGCGGAGGGTAAAGCGTTGAGGTAGGCCTGCTCGAACTGAAGGGGTCGCTTGGGCCGAGCCCGAGGGGCCGGGCCCGGGCCTATCATCGGTTCCTCTTCGCCAGCGTTGGCACCATTCTCGTGTTCTTCCATCTTCAAAACCAGTACTTGGATGTAATTGAATGAGGAAGAACAACAAAGCTTAGTATCTTTCTCTAAATGTAGAAATTTCAAAGTGAGGGAGCGAAATCTTGTTCGGAAGAGTTGAAACTCTAGTGAAAGAGTGAAAAAAGACCGAAGCAATCTAAACCCTAAAACGGTACGTCGTTTAATTCTAACGGATAACCCATGTTGGGTTGGGATGTTTTCTTTCTGCACCACCAAAAAAACTCTTCATCACCACCTATTTCTTGGTAGCTGGCCCAATCAATATAATGTAATTGATGTATTCATATGAAAATTAAATATTTTATTGTAATTACTCTGAGATGAGTTTATGTTTAGCCGGTTGATAAAAAATATTTTATCATATAGGTGTATGAAAATTAAACTTATAAATTAAACAGAGTATAACTTTGATGAAATTGAGAAGAGAATTATAGAACTAATATGTGTAGATAGAAACGCAAAATTTCCTTTAATATTAATATTATAAAATCAAATATTTGTTTATTACGAGAATGTCAAGTATTTATGTTAAAAAAAACAGACAACTTACAGGTATCATTAATATGTTCAAAATATTTTAGAAAATAATTAATTTTCTCAATATTTTTAATACGTTTATTTTCTCAAACAGTCAATTTGATTCGAATTTAAAATTAGTTGTTAAACTAAACCATTTAATTTATTTATATATAAAATATAATGTTATATGTTTTAAATTAATTGGACCCTGACAAACTTACATGGTTAAAATAGTTTTTTGTCCCAATTTTCGTCGAGTTTTTTTAAATAAGTCCTAATTTTGGTTTTGTGTTCAAATAGGTCCCAATTTTCGTCAATTTTGTTCAATTTGGTCTTTTTTGCTAACACCGTTTAAATCATTAACGGTCATGAACAGTGACGGCCACGAGTCACTTCGTGATTTTTTTGAATTTTTTTATTTTTATTTTTATTTTTTTAATTTTTTTAAAATGTACACGTGTCAACTCAGGAGTGTGCCACGTGTCACTTCGTGGTTTTTTTGAATTTTTTTTTGTATTTTTTTAAAAAAAATTTAAAATTTTTTTCATTTTTTTTAAATGTCCATGTGTCAACCCAATAGCGTCCACGTGTCAAAGTCAATGTTCTAAATTCAATTTAGTCCTTATATTTGTTATTTTTGTTCAATTAGGTTCCAATTTTTGTTAACATTAACCAATTTGGTCCCTCTCCAAATTAAAACAAAATTTAATTCTTATATTAAAATTCACATTTTTTATTAAATATTTTTATATAATATATTAAAATTCACATCATTATAACTTTGATATAAAAATTAAATTTGGTCACATCTTCCATAGGGACCAAATTGATTCATGTTAACAAAAATTGGGACCTAATTGAACAAAAATAACAAATATAATGACCAAATTGAATATAGAATATTGACTTTGACACGTGGCATACTACTGGGTTGACACGTGGACATCTAAAAAAATAAAAATAAAATTCAAAAATAAAAAATTCAAAAAATTCAAAAAATTCAAAAAATTCAAAAAATTCAAAAAAACCACGAAGTGACACGTGACCGTCACTGTTCATGGCCGTTAATGATTTAAACAGTGTTAGCAAAAAAGGACCCAATTGAACAAAATTGACAAAAATTGGGACCTATTTGAACACAAAACCAAAATTAGGACTTATTTGAAAAAACTTGACGAGGGACCAAAAACATGATAACATTTTGTAGTTCTTAACTAAAAAATTATACAATTTATTTATGATTATGAAATAAAATTTCAATTATGAATAAAAATAATTGTGCAAAAGAAATTAAGAAAAAAAAAATTATTGACAATTTTTCATTTTAAAATGTCAATAATATTATAGTAATTATTTATTAAAAACAATCTGATATAATAAAATCACAATATATAAATTACTTTGAATTTTATATTTTAATTAAAAGTGAATCAATAAGGTTAGTCTCCGCTTCAAACACATTTCAATAAGGTTGCCACACTATTAGACTTAATATATATAAAGTGCATGATCTTTAAAATACTCCATATCTCTTGCACAACCTTATTCCAAAAATTTATCTAATAAAATATTTAAGAATTTGTTTTACATATGTTTTTCTTTTTCTTTATATTCTTTCATTTGACTCAATCATACACGTGATATTTATAATTTAATCAAATTTCAAATATTGATGACTTAAACTTAATTGAAATTTCATCAGGTTATTTAAAGTCGAAGTATTATCTATAATGTCATTTTTTTTAAGTAATGTCATTAGAATTTCTTTCGTACCAAAATTAATTGTTTTATTTTCTAATTAAACATTTTGAAGTTATTATTTTGATCCATACATGATAATATTATTCTTATCTTATATTATAAAGAATATTTTTATTTACTGTGTATTCTTTCTCTCTGTGTTAAACATGTTATTTATCTGTATTAAACACGTTATTTCTTAGTTGAAATTAATTATGTATTTTTTATGGCATCTGAATTATATTTGGTCATCTAAGTTAGTTTTTAACCAATGTAATACTTAGAGATTATTTACCAACTGCTATATTTTTTGGTTAATGTTATTCAAGGTTTTTTAATAAATATTCTTGACTTATTTTTACATTATTTAAAAAAAATCACAAGTTATTTCTCATGTTACTTAAAATTTGTATTTCATAGGTTAATAATAATAATAATAATAATAATAATAATATTATTATTATTCAATTGATATTGTTTTAAAAAATCAATTTATATATCATGTGTTATAAAATAAAGCTAATAATAGAAGAATGAAGAAAAAAAATGAATTGAGAGAATGAAGAACAATTTTTCTAATATCTTTTATGATTGATTGAGGGGAAAGTCTATTTATAAATACAACATAATATAAATATTTATATAAATAATAATAAATTATACGAGTATAATCATATCATTCATACAAATAATACCAAATAATTAATGGTATTCTTTATGTTCAAAGTCCATAATTTTTCTTTTACCAATAACATAAAAAAACAACTTTAACTAAAGTTGAACTAGTTTTCGTGTATGTTAGTTGAAAATAACACCGTCATGTTAATTGAGGCTTTTTTTTTTTGTCAGCCGAAAAAGATAATAATTCAAATTTATTGGGTATTGAATTTCCTTGAAATTATGAAATCCTTTTTTAAATGCACAAGTTCAAATTTATTTTTTAATTCCTCATTTATTATAGTTAGTTATAACTTTTTCCTTTTCTCTTTTAGTCTTTGTATATGTAATAACATCTTATCATAGTTTATGTAATGTATCAAATTTTAACCTTTTAATTAATGCCTACAAAATAAGCTTAACTAAAATATTATAAATAAACATAATAAAATGCATACAGAGATTATAAGGAAATATTTTTAAATATAAAAATTAAAACGTTATATATAGAGATAGAACCAAACAAATAATAAAACATTTTTTTTCCAAGCAAGCAAGTTTAAGAAAATTAGGCGATCTCTAATAAATAAGAGTCAGTCAGTCAGAAAAAACTTAACTATGTTTATATTAAAAAAATCTGAAAATTTGAAATTTAAGAACAAAATTTCAGGCCACGTATTTCGAAAAGTATTATTCATATATCAATTTTGAAATTTTTGATTATTTTATTAGCATTTTACAAATAATGTACTGCGCTAAGATAGCAAAAAATTTAAGCACGGGAAAAGAAAATAAACAAAATAAATTTCAATCAAATAATTAATACTAAATAAGAAAAGAATAATCTAAAAATTTAAAAATAGTGTTTCAAAATAAAAGTAACAAAAAATAAAATACCAGAACATTCTAGGAAGCACTAAGAGCATCCGCTTATGATATTGTGTGACATTTCATTAAAGCGTTGCAAATATTATCAATTGAAAACCTGCAATCATTTCCTCTCTTACGCTAAAACCCTTCCTTCAAAGTAAGCATCCCAATCCTTTTCTTAGCACTTTCAGTTCAATTTGATTTTCAATCATTTTGCTGTTCTTTATCTCTTGATTTCATTATAATTTTCTCCTCTTAATAGCGCGTGTTTCCATGGGTCCATCGTCTTAAAATCAGTGTCAGAAAATTTGGTAAATGTTACGTTAGCTGCTCTATTTGGTGTTATTTAATGACCCGTGAAGTTACAGAGTGTTATGATATTTGCATAGAACTGACGCGTGTGAACTATAGTTGTCTGCAACTTACTTCATTGGATGCTGCTAGACGACAACATCTGATGATAGATAGACAGCCATAAGGAACATCATGAATTACGGAACTGTCAATTTTCTTGATGTCTTTAACGTTTGACTTAGAGTAAAATTTGACAACCATTAGCCAATTTGTTATCGAAAGTTAAAAACCAAATTGATTACTGTGTCTCGAACTTGGGGCCAAATTGATTACTCTGTGTGCCGAATTTTGGTAACCAAATTGATACCAGAGTCGAGGATTATTTTTCTTGTATGAATCAAATTCATAGGTGGCGAGGGTATCTGCTATTAGCAAAGTAGGTCCAAGCATGAAAATATGCAGATTAGGATGTATTGTTTTGTTGTGAACTTGTGACACAAGCATTGCGTTGAACCTGGGCAATCACGGTTCATTGTTGATTCAACTTGTAAGAGAGTCCCTCGAAGGTGTTTGTCAAATTGTTTCAGACATATTTCGTCAGTATTTTGTAGATACCTTCATAGTTGCTTGTATATGGTTCTCTAACATAATATCTTATTTCTTGTTATGAACTTATGATATTGTTTATGCTAGATTTATCTGAGACAATTGGTGAATTGAATAACCTTTTTTGTTGGTCCCCACAAAGGATGTCAGAACCACCATTTAGACCACGAGAGAAACTTATTGAGAAGCAAAAGTATTTCCAGAGTGTCCATAAGCACACGTATTTGAAAGGGCCATATGACAAGATTACCTCTGTTGCAATACCACTTGCATTAGCAGCATCTTCATTGTATCTGATTGTAAGTTTGTTTGTTATTGATTTTCAGAAATCTTCATATAGACTTTGCAGATTGAATATATCAAAATAGCATTCAATGAGTCTTCTCTTATTTCTGGTGCAGTACATTTTTAACATTGTTTTGCACTTTTTTATCAGGGAAGAGGGATCTACAACATGTCACATGGAATAGGGAAGAAAGAATGACTTACACTTTGTGTTTGATTTCTGTGCTTATATGTTTTGTGCCTTTGTAAATTTCTGTAATTTTCAGACTTTGATCACCAAAGGAAGTTCAAAACTTGGAATGAATAGTGTTCTCTATTTGGTTGATGTAATGATGTAATGTAATGTTGTGTGTAAATAACTGGATGTTCATATTTACTTTTTGTTTCATTTTCACCAGGTATACCTCAAATAACATAAACAAAACACGTAAGACATGCTATCTTAACAAGAGAGAAGAAAGCACACTTTTTAGTACAGAATAATATCAAAAGCATGGATATTATGGAATTAAAAGTAAATATGGAAATTGTTTTCAAATGGAAGACCCGCTGTCTTATTTGTACTTTCTTTTTATTTTTTTAGTGATTTTTCTTATTTTAAATTTGAACACGTGATTTTAAAGTAGTTTATATTTTTCTTTCTGCGTATTTGCTTGATGTATCAATCAACATAGCCCGTTTGAATTATTACCACATGGCCTATAGCAAAGTTTGTTATCAGAATTTTAATATATCCCAATTTTAATACGAGGTACTTTAATATACCCATGTAAGAAAAATATGAAATATGATTTCAAAAGTGCTTAAAATCTGAAGTCAGAGTGTACTTGTATTATAATTTGAAATATGGTAAAGGGAAAATCCATTAAAATAAAACAATTATTTAATAAATTTATTTTCATAATATATATAAATAATTTAATTAAAATATAATCAAAATATTAGTATAATGAGTTGTAAAATTGATGCTTTCTTTTATTGGGTTATCAAATTATATTTATTGAAAAATTATCTTGAGCGAGTCATTTGGTCCTAGGTAACATTTAGACAGTATATACTTTAAAATTATTGTTGTAATAGTTCAGATATTCGTCTAGATAATATAAATAATGTTATTCTATTTTAAAAGATTATTATAAAAATAACATAACATTTCCTTCTATTTTGTAAGAGTTTAAATTCAGTATAATATAAATGTAAACATTTAATAAATTAATTTATCATTAATGGTTTAAAAAATACCTTTATTCTCCAATTTACAATAACAAATTTTTTTATTTTATTATAAAAAACTCAAATTCACTACCATGAATCAATAACCATAACGATATTGACTCTTTTAATTGTTTTTATTTTTTTAATAACCATAACGATATTGACTCTTTTAATTGTTTTTATTTTTTTAATTTTCTATTGCCATTTCAGAAAAACATTAACTATTAACCAAACTGATTCAAATTGTTTTAATGATATCTACAATTATATATTGATATATATATATATATATATATATATATATATATAAACTAATAATATATTACTATTAACTTAACAAATAAAAACAGATACACATAACACGTGTTTTTACTTTTTTTTTTATAATAAAAAAATTAATTATTATTATGAAGTTGAAAGATAATATTTTCATGTTAGAGACATTTTTTATTGACATACTTTCATAGTCTACATAATGTTAAAGACATGAAGGTAAAGTAAACATATTTTCATACTTTACTTGCTGAGTTAGAGATGTTAATTATAGGTCTAAAATCGAGTTAAATGTGTTTAATTTGTGTGAGCTGCATATTTAAGTTGTGACTAACTCTACATAGTGTGGAAAGAATGCTTATATAAAAAAATTGTATAAAATGTCTGATTATATGAGTGTGAAAAGAACGTTGATACACCAGTGCAATGAAGGATAATGCCTACGATTATTTTCGATGTTAAACTATGGTTAATGAACCATAATATATCAAGCTGTAGTAAAAAGGAAGTCCTTTAGAATATGGTTTGATAAAATACAGTTAGCAAAATTTCATAAAATTTATGAAATGTATTATTAATATATATATATATATATATATATATATATATATATATATATACTAATAAACTATTAATTTTTTTTTAAACTGTCCAATTGGACTATGCAATATTTAATACACGTAAATTATTAATAGCATCTCCTCTTATATTAATTTTAAAAAATATACATTTTAAAAAAATGAGCTAGTACATATTTTTCTCGAAGGGAAAATTAAGCCTCATTCAACAACAATTTTGAACAAACTAAATTTAAACATATAATTAATCATTTAAAAAAAATAATTCAACATATTAAGCCCAAAAAATATATTAAACAACATATTAACAAAATAATTATTTCAAATAATAAAAAAACTCATAAATTTTTTAAAGCTAGTAGTCATGAGAGAGGAACCCGAACCTCCCCGCTCTACGAACCTCCCCGCTCATAGTCCTGCTCTATGAATCTCCCTGCTCGTAGTCCTGCTTTACAGACCTACCCACCCGTAGTCCAACACATGTGATCCACCAGCCCCGTACCTCTCTGCACGTGGCATCTCTCAAACGTGAGCACGGAACATACGAACCTATCACGCTCGTATCCCCACGCGAGAGTAACTGGATATGAATCTCCCCGCTCATATCATCACATGTTAACCACCATCCATGAACCTACCTGCTCATGGCACAGCATCTCCCGATCCAAGCATCATCGCTTAAAAGCCACGTACACAAGTCATAGACTGCTTGATTTTCGCCCGGCGCAACATCCAGCACCGCCAGGCGAAACAGGCCTAGACCGCTTGGCGGTACCTTCCCGCCGCCAGGCGCGAACGTTCTCTAGACCCACTGTTTTACAGGCGCCGCCTGGCAGAGCACACCTTGCCGCCAGGCGCCATACCAGAAGCTCCCTGCTACTGGTTTTGGCACCCAAATTGGTTGGTTCTGAAATCCATAATGCTCTAAGATGTATTACACATTTGTTTTATCGGGGTTTGTTAGTTTCCAGCCATTACACCCTCACTTTAACTTCCTATCTCCCATGCTCAAGATATTTCATTCTTACCCCTTGACTCACCAAGGTCTCTCCTCAAGCATAATTGTCCATCCAACTTAAGAAAATAGCCTAATCCCTCCCATTTGGCTTACTCCGTCCTAGAGACATAGTTCTTTCATTCCATTTGTCATACAACTTCTCACAATTAATTTGTTAGCTTCACTGCCATATACCCCCACGTATAGCTCATATGCTTATGTCAAACCCATTTAGGTACTTTCTTTCATTCTTCTATCAATATTAATCATCACACCAGTACCCAAGGCACACCATTCGCTACCTAAATACCACTATTCAGGAATATATCAAACCTCCTCATAACATACTCCACTCGTACTATACTGCCATGAGTGTTGTCCCACACAATATTGCATAATCACATGTCTTCTATTTAAGCTTACAAGTCACTAAGGACACCTAAAGCCCATAATTCATAATCACATATATTTAATAACACAGATGCAAAGTACTAGGCTTCCAACCCTAAACTATTAACTAATGTTATCCTTTCCTCTTTCTTTCCTTAACACGACTTTCAACAACCCATCACATAGTCATACCATCAAATTCAGCCTCCAAATTCAATACCAGGCAATAATTCACTCATGGTTTACTAACCCAATTTCCTTTGACATTATATCCTCTAATTCGTACATACTATGAACCATAATAATTCAATTTGGATTCTACCCATTCCAACACCCCAACTCTATCCACGATAAATTATAAAGGGTATTCTCAAAGCACCAACATACCCCAATTCTAACAATTTCATACTATTAACACATAGCATCAAACACAAGATCACAATCAGAAGTCCCAATGACCCCTGCGCACATAGCAAATCAAAAGAAACACGCGAACAACGTCGCGCCGTCTAGCAGATCTTCATCGTCGCCAGGCGGTTCATGGCAGAATCAAGAACAAGGCACACCTTTGATGTGCCGCCTGGCGGCCCAACCCTTGGGCCGCCAGGTGGTTTCTAGGAAAAATCCAGAAACCCCAATAAAATACTGCAACTAGAGTGGAAATCATGCAATTGCGATCATACAAGGTATAACATAGCGATTGCTATTAAAAACACGCAGAAACAACTCCCCTTACCTGAATTCCTCGCTCAAAATTCGAAATTGATGTGTATATTCAACCCAAGGACTCTCTTAGTTGTGGTTTCTCCTCCAACAATGGCTTCACTCTCCAATTCTTACTATAATCCCGCACCAGTCCACTAAAATTCCTCTGTCTGAGAGTTCCCACGTAGTTTCAGACCTTTCCTTGCCTAATCTCCCCTCTCTCTATCTTAATGCTCACTTAATTACTCCATTACTCCCCTAAAACGAAAAAATAAATAAAAATGGGTTAATGGTTATTCAACCCTCTTAATTGGAATGTTTTCCAGCCCCCTAATCTACCTCTCTTGACTGCTAGGGATCCTAAACCTTTCCATAATCATACCAAACGAAAATTTGGCAAAAGAAAAGTAAGTTTTGTTCTCAGCAAGATTTGAACCCACAACCCATTGATTACCAAGTCAATTGCACAACTAAACCAACCAATTCATATTTGTGATAATTCCTACAAATTTTAGGATTTCATTATCACATCTCACATTCAAATAAGTCAATAAAATAATGCACAGATTAAAATAACACACAATTAGCATACATAGGACTCAAACCCAAATCCTTTCACATAATCAAAGTACTCTCAATCATTTGAGTTAGTACTTCTTCACATTATAGTTTTCTGCATTAAATGTCTTAAAGACTTCTATTATCGGTGGTGGTGGCTGCCAGGACTCTGACATGCTCACAACTCCGAGCTGTGTGGTGTCATTCTCGATGGGGCATAGTGGTTCTCAATTCAAGAGAGAGAAAGGGAGGGAGGGAAGGAAGGAAGTCTCGTCGTTCCTAAAGAGGAAGGCACTATCGACGCCGACAAGGCTTTAAGTAGTTGGTCCGACGACGTTGTTGGGCACATTGCGAGGTAACGACTTTTGTCGGAGGCGGTAGGGTCGAGTTGCTTTGTTTTGATGGATTGGCCAGAAATAGAGGGTAGAAGAAGCTTCCACGCGCAAAGGAGAAAGCAAACAGTGGCACAGACGCCGACGATGGTGATGCCCCAGGTTGCTTGTGACGATGATGGGTGGCAGTAGAGCTTCTTCAAACTCCCATAGTTGTCACGATTTGAATAGGGGTTGAATAATGGAGAAACAAACCCTTCTCACTTAGGTAAAGAAGATGAATAGGGGTTGAATTATGGAGTACATTTTTCTTATAACCATAGCCTATACTATATAGTTAATTGATATATTTGCACCAATGATATAAAAAAGTATTAGAAGTTTAATCACAGGAATGTGGCTGTCCAAACTAGTATAAGAGATGTGCTGGTAGAAAATTACCTAAGATTTAATTATAGGATTACGGGTGAGACATGTATTTATATAAGAAATTGTATTACGGATTTGATGAAAGGGTTTTGACTACATCAATCCGAGTGAAAGATACACATATGAGTGAGTGATACACTAACTAATAAATTATATCAAATATTTAATCATAAGACTATATGAATTCATTCATATATGGAGTGGGAAACATGTCCATAAAAAATGATTTTGTAATTAATAAAAATTAAATCTTTACCCTTAATAAAAGATTTAGAAGAGAATAAGTTTTTTTATTTGTATGACCAAAAATTATTTTATCAAGACCATAGGATAGACGTCAAATGTTTTTTTACAATATCAAAGCATCCCTAGACAAACCCAATACATGTCTACCCACAAAAGATATAAGATATAAAGAAAAACAGTTTTATAAAATAAAACAGGTATAAGTAATAAAATTATACTTCATTGTTTTATTATAAACTTTTGAATCTCTATGTATAAATATAAATGTCAATACAAAATAATAGATTAAATATGTTTTTAGTCTCTTAATTAACTTTCAGTAAATTTTGGAATTAGTCAATTTCAAAATTTTGGATCAATTTAATTTTTCATCTTTCGAAATACGTATGAATTTAGTTCTTTTAATCAAAGTTTGTTAAATTTATTTGACATTTCAAGCGTATTTTATAATAGTATTTGACTTAACATTAAAGGAAAAATGTGTTAAACAATATAAACAACTCAAATACAATCCTGAAATGCGTATGAAACATCAAATAAACCCAACAAAATTTGATTAAAATGACTAAATTCACATATTTTGAAAAATGAAAGACTAAATTGGTCCAAAATTTCAAAATGAACTAACTCCAAAATTTACTGAAAGTTAAGAGATAAAAACATATTTAACCCTAAAATAATTAAAGATTAAATTTGTATGGGTATGATTATGCGATAAAATAGGAATCATATTATTTTGGACTCACTCAAAGCTTCCAGACGAGCGAAGATGCTTGCACATGTATCGCAGATTTCTCATTGAATTCAACCGGCCACATCTCCGAGAGGACCACCTTTTTTTCCTAAAAGTAATGACCACAAACTCCCCCTCCTTATAACCTTGTCTCTTTTATGACTTTCATTTTTTCTAAGTGCTTAAATCTTTTCATTTGTAAAATTCAATCCAGAATTTAGTGATGATACCGCAATAAGAAATTTCCACCAAACCTTTCTTTGTATTTTTAAATATAAAAGAATTTGGAATAAAATTATTATTTTATCAGATGCCTCATGCATGTCCGAAAATTGAAAAGTGTTCATGTAACATAGTGATCTACTTTTACCACATTAAAAAAAATATGATATTGATACTACTAAATTTTGATAACTTTCTCTTATAATATGAGATGACATCTTTTGAGTGATTTTTGAATATTGAGAATGAACAAATGAAAAATTACTTAAAAAATGTCATTTAAGATTGTAAGAAAAAATTGTTAAAATTTAGTAGTCAAAACATCATTTTCCTAAAAAATATTTAAATTTTTAGATATATGTAATCACACAAATATGTATATTTATTAATCACACTTGGAATTGGCCAAGTTGGTCTTGCTATCCATGATTTTCATTTAGTTAATTATTATTATTTGTGTTCTCATCTTTGTCAACAACACTGCCTGCTATATTACGGTGGTGAAGAATCTGACATTTTTTAAAATTCCTTCATATGAGTTTCTTTGAAGCTCTTTACATTATTATCGAACTCAAACTAAATTCTAACTAGGTAACCCAGAAAATGCTCAACTTATACCTATTAAGCCTCTGAACATATAACGAGGACACAGAAATGTTGCATGCTACGTATAATCTGCATGCATTCTTATGTTGTTAATTGTTAATATGTCCAGAGAGTGAGATCTGTTTCACAATCAACCTCGTCCCAATCAAAACTCATCATAGAAGGTGGAGTAATGAGAAGACCCTCTGCCATACTATGTAACAAACCTGGCATGTTATAAAACGCCTCTTCGTCAAAGAACACTGATTTCTTAAACTCCTCGACATCATTCACAGTCTTGTCAATTTCAACCCTTGAATCATTTGCAGAGGATGAAGAAGTGTTAGTTGAAACAAAAACCTCGGAAACATGTGCTGCAGCAGCTCTAATATCTGCAGCTGAAGATGACTTTGCAACTGGAAGAAGAGAAACCGAATCAGGGAAATTCAATGCCGCAGAGGTGCCCTTAAGTGCTAGGGCAGCCACGTCATGTGCCCTAGCTGCCATTTCTGGTGTAGAGTATGTTCCAAGCCATATCCTTGATTTGGTGTTGGGTTCACGGACTTCACACACCCATCTGTTACCGTTTCTCTGACGAACTCCTCTATACACTGGATGTCGTGTTTCTTGAAACTTTTTTCTCCCGGCTTTTCTCTTGTGAGAACCACACGGTTTTTGTGTGGGCAATGGTGAATTTTCCGATGGAGAATTCGGGTTGCAGAGTTGGCTCTGAGAAGAAGTAGATGATGGCGATGAAGAGAAAGAGTAGTCATCATTGTTCATGGTTACGTCCACGATGATGAAGAATGAAATAGTTGATGAATGATGAGTACAGGTGAAAAAGAAAAATGCTGTTATATATAGACTGAGAAGAGTAGTACAATTTCATGTCTTTTAAACCAAACATGTACAAAAATCGAAAGAGAAAGAAAGATATGCTACAGAACCACCAGGTTGCGAGGAACACGTGCTACACAAGGAATCAAATGTTCATGGCCAAAATTGGAAGTTAACTGAAAAGGACATAATTATTAATTTTGTAGAATATATTGACCTTGAATTTGAAGTCTAAAATTTGGTTCATGTTGGAAACAATATGAATGTTAATTGACATTTATACGACAAAGCATTAATCAGAGTCTCGTATCTGAGAATGATTTGGAACTGTACAAAGGACAGCATGACACACGTTGCAACTTTTTGTTCTTTAGAAAATAATTTGTTTCAAACATGATCCTATGATAAAATTAGGTACACTTTAGTAGGCGTTTAAATTTATTTTTCACTTGTTAAAATTTAAGAATATAGAAATTTGAAATTTAAGGATATTGAAGTTTAAATTATGATTATTTATTATAGTGTCTAACATTATTATAATTTTATTTAAACCGTCCAACATTTACCTTCTATATTATATGAGATTTTGTCTTAAGTGTCTTCACAAATTTCTGTTAGTTTTTTTTAATTATATATTATATTTTGTCTTCATATATGTCTTATGCATATAATTGTATTTTTTTTTCATTGTAAAGTTTATGCTGCGAGACAATGAAAGTATAAATGACAACAATACATGTACATGTGAACGTGAATATTTAGATAAAATTGACGACAAATAATTAATGTTCATAAATATTTATTATTTACGAATAACATGTATTTTAATAAAAATTTATAGAGATATCATATTATTCCTATTCATGAATATTCATTATCCAAAAAAATTAAAATTAAAATTAATTTATATATTAACTTTAATTAAAATTAAAATTTAATTTATATTTTATTAGATTAAATTAAATTAAAATTAAATTTTAATTTTTTTTAAATTTTCTTTAAACTTTATTTTAAAATATTTTTTTAAATATTCATGTATATTTACGAATAATAAGTTCTACATTATTTACACCCTATCCACGTTCCCGTTCCATTCCTCTAAAAGCAGTATTCGAAATCATTAAAGTTGTTGAAAGAAGCATTATGGAAATCTGACTCATCAAATTGTGGGAATGGTTCTGACCACAAGAAAAAGAGAAGTCCAACATAGAAATAGGAAAAGTTTCACATTAAATTGGTGTTTGTAAACTTTTTTTTTTCTTACAAATCTTATGATAAATGTCAACGCTGTTTGATGATTGGTCAATGTTTAAAAATCGTAACTTCTAAATTTGTTGTTGACTAATTAGGCCGAGTTCAGCGCCCAATTTTGTACCAGACTTCTACAAATGAGTTGACTTATTGTATAACAATGGTGTCTACTCAATAAAACTTAATAATATAATTAAGTTAATTTTCATCATATAATAATATAAATGAATGGGTATGTGATTATGGATAAATATGAAATACACAAAAAAAATATGATATAAATGATATGATTATAATACAGTTAAACATGTCTTTGTGTTAGAGATTATTTTACAGCGAAATTTTATGATTATTTTACAGAAACGGCTACAGGGACGAATGGATGATGATATTAAGGTCGCCGAGAAATTTTACAACGAAAAAGAAATTTAAATAACGAAACTATAAACACAAACCTGTTTACGATCCATAAACATTATGGAGTTCTGGAAAAAGTTGTTAAAATTAAAGCGTTTTGCACTTTTGTCCTCCATGTAAGCAGATGAAAATGGAAATCTGTAGGACACCCGATTTTCTAATTCAGGAACGTAAAAATGAAAAACCAAAGCACTGGATGTGTACACTACACGAAACTGAAAAGCCAAATCAAATCTGCAATGCACTCTTTGCAGAGATACGAAAAGACTCTCTGAACTTTTTGAAATATGCGTTGTCGCCAAAAACTCACATATTTTTTCACCAAATAATTATTAATATATCTCACATATTTTCCCTTTTAACTTTTTATTATTCTAGAAACACACAGTGCTTTTTTAAGTGCTTTAAGTAGATTTTTCAAAAGAATATTTTTTTATGTTTAGATTCCCCTATAACTAATTTAAATATAAATTAAAACTATATCAATGAATAAAATAACAATAATATAAATATAAAATACACACAACAGCAATATAAAAAAAAACAAAAAAAATCCGTGCGTACGCACGGGTCTCATAGTGACATATAAAAACAAATACTGAATACATGTCCAATTTGATAAAAGAAATAGTGAATGCTATTTCATGAACGGAACCTTTAAAGTCAACGAAAACAAATATTACACATAAAGTGTTTCTTTTCCAGTTTTTTCATAAATAAAAATTGTTTTAAAAGAAAAAACACACAATTTTTCTTACAAAAAGTATATGTGTGTAAATAAATAATTTAAACACGCGAAAACCAATTTTACGTCGGTGGTCCTGTTTTTGTTGTTTAACAATATAACTCCACGTGTGCCATTGACCTCTCTAATCATGAAATGTGTACGCTTTTGACATCACATGGCTGAAGTCAACGTTGACTACTGCATCAAGTCAACTGTATTCTCTACCAGTTATTATATAATAATTATTTTTAAAATATCGGTTTTATTGTTCATTTTTCTTGTAGTTTTTAGGAGAACTTTTTATTTATATTAGTCGATTATGCTTAAATAACACTTTCATGTTTTTACATAAATGTAGTTAAGTTAAGATTATCATAATCCTGACATTAGTGCAAATCAGGCCCATGTGAGCACAATTGAAGTACCATTATGCCCTGGGTTCCCCAACTGGAAGATACATTTTTATTATAAAACAAAATTTTGAATTTATTTATTTTATCAGAAAAATTCTTCAATTAGAATACTAAACATTTTTTTTAATTGGAGAGGATATATTAGATATCGGGATGGACGGTGAGGACTGAACTTACTTATTACTGGTCATGTTTTAAAACATTCATTCTATTTTTATTTATATATAAAATTTTGTAATAGATATTTTTTGTTTTTATATAAAAAGTTAATTTTAGAATATAATTTAAATAAAATTACACACTAAAACCTTTATTATGAATAAATTTTAAAAAATTAGACAGTTACATTAAAGTATAAGTTCGATTTTGTTTAAAATAGTTTTAATTTTGTAAATCTAAATAAAAGATATAAATATGTAAAATCATATTTTAAATAAATTTTCAATAATTAATATTTATTTATATAATAATTATTCTTTTTTATTTTTTAAATTTTCAAATAAAATTTATTAACAATGATTAACAAATAATATTATCCATAAACTAAATAATATAATATTCATATTAAATATCCATTAAAAATATTGCAAATATTCTTAAAAAAAATTCATATAATATCCATAATGAATTTTACGTATAAATAATACAAAATGTGTATTTTTTTTTATCACATTAAGTCTTGTTTTGATGATTAAAGTAATTTTCCTTAGAAAAAGTTTTTATATTGATTTATTTATTTATTTTACTTTTTTTCTTTTTCCTCTCACAATAAGTTGTCATAACAAAATTGTAGATAGAATTACCATAGTCCATTATGTTTTTGTCACTCCTTCACCTTTATTCCCATTGTTTACACCTGCATCCAAGAATCACATATTGTGTTTGAATAAATTTTTATGAATTTCTTTCTTTTAATATTTTTTAAGAAAATATTTAATTAAATTAGTCTGTATTCGAAACTCTATTTAAAAAATAACAAAATTTGTATAAAAACTATTATTTCAATTTAAAAAGTATCCTGTAATTTTAGTTTAAATCATTTCAATTTTTTGATTGGTAAGTTTTAAAGACAGTCAGAATATACGAAGATCAGAATATAGGAAGAGTTCAATTTACATTCTCATATTCTATGATGAGACATATATCTTTAATGATCAAAAGAAAAACATTTTTATGCCAAAATCATGTTTATTAAATTCAACATGCTATTAGTAGATATTTAATTTTAATTAAATTTAAAAATGTTAAATATATGACTACAATGTTCAATAAAATAAAATTGATTTGAATTTTCCGTCCAAAACCTAAAGACACCCTTCTTATAATAATCCCCACAAAAGATGTATCACATTTTATTTTGGTTAAAAATGAATCACATTGAAACAGATACATGGCAATGATGATGCACCCAAAAGCCATTTTCAGAAAATGACATAACATGAACGAAGACACTTTACTTTATCACTTTTACCAAATTTGGTTCTCTTCTAATTTCTCACGATTATACAATTAAAAAAACTTTTATTGTTTAATTCTCCAATCACAAGAGTTCATTGGAAAGTTGCCTTTTGCAAACTTAAATGGTAAATTTCATTCACATAATCGTACTTTGATAGCTAATTAAAATAAAATAATTATTTATTGATTTAAATTTCTAAACTACTAATAGTTTTATTTACAATAATTTGTTAATTATGTTTCTTGTGCCTGATTAACAGTTGTCATTTTCTAATGGAATGCCATACTATTGCTCAACACATCTTTTTGTTGTAAGGGAACATAATTTTTTTTTTCTGTTTTGGCTTAATTATTTGTTATCACATATCATATTTTTTCTTTTATATTTTATTTCACAGATTGTTATTATACAATGATAATTTTAGTGGTAGAGTTTTCTTACGAATCAGTGTAAATATGTGAAATTATTATAAAAATAGATTACGGTTATCCAAAAAACGTAGTATGTATTGAAGATGTAACATTTTGAAATTATTGAAAAAGAATAGAACACAGTTTAATTAAACTGTAATTTTTATGAAGGAACTATAGTTTATATTGAGATAGATTACGATTTTAAGTGAATCGTAATTTATACTGTTTTTAATATTAAGTTTTTTTATTCTCACTCTGTCCATGAAAGTTATTATGGTCTCTCCTTGGTATTAAACACAGACTTTTCCTTCTCTGGTGCAAAATATTGGTTCTTCCTCTTTTCTTGCTTTGACTCCCTCCACTTAGGTTTCGTCTCTTTTCTTCTTATTTTTCTTTCTCTTCCATTTATGTTTCTCTTGTGTTTGACTATTTGCGCTATCATAATTAACATTATCATATTTTATTTTTCATTTCTTTTTATCAAAAAAATTAAAAAGAATATCAACAGAATTTGATTATCAAAAAGTTATAAATAAAAAGAATTATTTATAAAGTTTGTTACCCTAATACAAAATTAAAAACAAAACCGCAGATCCAGTCCGATTCGAAAAATCTATAAATAAGAGATTTGGCAAACTAAGTTTGATTTTGTTGTAACTTATCTCGTTACAAAGGAAAAGATCGGAATATAGTTTGTTGTTTAATTCTCCCTAGTGTTGACTCCATTTACAAAGTTTATTGCAGAGTTACCTGTTTTTTTTTTTAAATTTAAATTCTAAAGTTCATTCACATAATCATACTTTGATAGTTCATTAAAATAAAATGATCATTTAATGATTTGAATTTCTAAACTACTAACTAATAATTGTACTTAGAATAATTTGCTAATTATATTTATTGTGCCTAATTAATCGTTGTCATTTTCGAAGGACTACCATAGGATTGCTCAAAGGAAAATATGGTTCATTTTTTTTTAGGTGGGTTAACCCACCAACCCGTGGTGGATTGAGCCGGGTTAAAAATTTTCTGACTCATCATAAAGTGAATCGGGTTGGATTCACTCATTTTCAACCCAACTCGTGGTGAGCCAACCCATGTAAGCCGGGTTGGCTCACTTTGACATGTGTACTTTTAGTGGTAGAGTTTCTTTATATGTTAAGTTATTATGCGGAGAGATTAATGTTTTCCAAAAATTGTAGTCCATATTGAAATGATGATATTTTTAAGATTATTGAAGAAGAATAGATTACACTTTAATTAAAATTTTATCTAAAGGAATCCTAGTAAGATAGATTACAAATTTAAGTGAATTGTAGTTTATACTATCTCAAATAGATTAAACTTTTTCATTTTTACTTTCATTATCGTTTCTCGTTGTTGGATGCAAAATTTTCCTTCTCATCATTGATAAAAAAGAGATTTCTACGTCAAATAACAAATTTAAAAAATCAACATCGTAAAAAAAAACACTGACATTTTTAGAGTTTCTGTGGATTTTTTAACAACGATTGTCTAAATAACCGTCATTAAAAATGAGATAAATAAGAAATAATGATAATTATATAGATAGCCATCGTTGAAAGCGAGACAGATGAGAATCAAAGACAGTTATATAGAAAATATAATACTTTCACACACAAAAAAGTGAGAGGTTATCTCCCATACAACTTTCATTTTAAACATTTCATAACAAGATCTATATAATATATTTATACTTATACAAGGAAATATTACTTCCATGATAACTATTTTGCTCTCTAACTTCAATAATTTGATGCATACATCTTCCACACATTTGTCCATTCACATCTAACTAGGTACAAATGTAATTTATAATATCATATAAAACAAGCAAATTATAATGGTACAACACAACTTTTAGACTATTTAAAATTAACTTTGATAAAGAGAAAAATACCTCATTTGACACATAGTAATATCGCTTCAACGATTTTTCTTTTCACTTGATCCACATTTCTCATAAAAATCATAAATTTTTGACTATTGAAATATTGTTAAAATGAAGAGAATTGCTTGAATTGGATTCTTATTATAACATGAATAATATCTCCAAAATCTACTTAATTTTTCTTTAATAATGCTGTTTGAGTTAGATCCTTACTATAATTTGAACAAGATCTTCAAAATTTACTCAATTTCTCTTTAATGAATTATTGCGTGAACAAAAAATTTCATTTATGATATAAAAAAGTCTTACATTGTATCAAGACAAATCTTGTACCATTTATCATCAATTCTAGAATCATTCCACCTAATAAGTTAAACACAACAAAACAAACTCTAAATAAATTTGGACATAATAATATTAGTTTCAATTAAAATTTCAATTCAACGTGTCGTTGAATTAAAATTTCAGACACATGACTACAATTGAACAATTACATATCATCACATAAATTCTAAATTTATGTCATCAAATACTATATAGACTAATTAAGTCTCACTCATAAATTATACGCAACCTTAGTTCACCAAATCAAATAATAAGAAGTTTTTTGGAAAATAAGAAATAGGGTCTTTTGTAGGGATGTCAAAGTTGGTCAGGCCTCCCAGCCCACCAAGAAAAGGGCGGGTCGGGTTAAAATTTCCAACCTATCAACCTATTGTAACTCGGTTTGCCTAGCCCGCCATTTTAGCGGGCCAAAACGGGTCAGCCTGTCGTGAGCCGACAACCCTTTTTTTGTTTTAATTTATTTAATGTTTAAAATTAAAAATAATACTTTTTTTAAATTATATAAATAAATAAATATATATATATATATATATATATATATATATATATATAATAGATTTATAAACAAAATTTTTAAAAAAGCTAAAAATAATTTAAAAAAATAAAAAAAAAGAGACGAGTCAGTCCGTCGGCCCGCCGATCCTCCCTAAGACGAGATAGGTTACAATATTCAACCCGTTTATTGGTGGTGGGCCAGTTCGGCCCAACCCGTTTTTCACGGGCCAAAGACCTTATTTGCCATCCCTAGTCTTTTGTTCTTTTATCTCTTAAATTTAACACATTTACCATGCTTATCTAAAATCTCTTAATACCAAGGTTTCACACCAATACATACAAAAAAAAAATGATCAATCATAAATAAAATTGAAGTTTAAATAAACTTCATTGCCCTTGAGCTTTCTTTGTATCCTAAAAAATAAAAGTTGAAGAAGAAATAATGGAATTAAACAGTTTCTTGATTACCCCAAAAATTCCAATATGGAAAACTTGAACAAGCTTAAAACTCAGACACCTCATTTTTCAAACAATTCTAAACATGCAAATTCAAAAAGTTGTTAAATTATGAAAAGAAGAAGCAATTCTATATTTCTGATAACACCCCACATATTTACAAAGCTCAACTCCTCCGTATTTTAAGTCCGTTACAATTTCAACTCACACACCAATAGTCCAAACTTATTTATTATCTACACCACCCAAAATTATTATTCTCACTCAGCTGATCACAAATATCATCGCTTTTAAAAAGTCTAAAACATTACATCACACACATCTTAAATGCATGATTACTTAAATTAAATATGGTATTATAATAATGTATATATTTTTTATTTCTACTCTAATATCAGATATCTGTTACGGTTACGATTATACAAATGCGATACAGTGATACAATAATCAATATACAATAATGTATATATTCATATCCAAAATATACATTATTCGCATTTTATATGTAAGGTCAGTAAATTAATACAAAATTACTACTAAATAAAAAATTTAGTCTTAAATCATTATACCTAAACTTAAATGCTTAAAACATATAAGTTATAGCTAAATAATGTAAATCTAAAAAAAAAGGCTAAATATTAAACACAAATCACATTTAACCATCAAAATTTGAATGGTTATAAACTTGATCAAATCTAACAAAAAGTTACAAGAATTCTTGAACTTCAATAATTGAATTGAAGTTGTCATTTGATTGAAGCCAGTTGTAAAGAATTCCACTCAACATACTCTCTTTCTATCTGAGGTTTAGTTTATATGTTTTGATCAAGCTTCAATATTTTAAAAAGTCATGAATAATTAAAAAATAATTTTGTATAACAGTTTAAAATGTTCACTATACATTTAAAACATAATTCTGTTCCAAGAAATTAAGGTGACGACAGTGAAATTTGTAAAGGTGAAGACAAGTGCAATAATTTACGTAGACGGTGCACATGCTAAGGACATGGAGAAAAGTTGAGGTTGTATCAGACCACTTTTCTGCACACACACATATAGCACAAAAGAAAAAGGTAGTGAAGAAAGAAAAGTTGTTCCATGTATAATGATGATGTTCTGTGATTCAAAAATGAGGCCAATTATCACTCAAACTTGTCCAAGGACCCCATTCATGTGCCAAACCACACAATTTTTACTATGCCATGGAAACAAGATGTGCATTATAGTGGGTCTAAAGCTGAAAGTATCAGTACCTTTCCCACCTTTCCTTAGATTCAGCTGTGGATGCTGTCTCCTGTCACTTTTCTTTTTTCTTTTACAACTTCATTTCTATAGCAATGAAAGGAGTCATGGGGTTCTGACAAACAGCAGATCAAGAACGTGAGCCACATTTTCAATATATATTTGTCTGAAAGGAACAAGCTTTGTGGTATGCTAGCAATGGGGGAATTCAAACACTTTGTGATTGTTAAGTTCAAGGAAGGTGTGGCAGTTGATGAGCTCACAAAAGGGATGGAGAAGTTGGTCTCAGAGATTGATGCTGTCAAGTCCTTTGAATGGTATGTTTTCTCTTTTCTTAATTACCTTGTACTTTCCAAAACATCGTTAAAAATCTCAGGTCGATAAGATATAAAACGAGTTTATAATATATAATTGAGTACAAATCTTATCTTACAAATCGGTCTACAGAATTGAGTTAGGTTTAAAGTTCATTTCTTAACGAAATGTTCTCATGAATACTTTTTCTTTCACATGAATGTTCTTTCATACACACCAACCTGATAAGAACTGAATCTCTGACGGTTTTTTGCTTTTGGCTCTGATACTGATATTGTCATGTGTTTGATTGCATTTATGTTGAAAAGGGGAAGGGACATTGAAAGCTTAGATGTGCTGAGACAAGGTTTCACTCATGCCTTTTTAATGACATTCAACAAGAAAGAAGACTTTGCTGCATTTCAAAGCCACCCGAATCATGTTGAGTTTTCCACAACATTTTCAGCAGCAATTGAGAACATTGTGCTGCTGGATTTCCCATCTACTCTTGTCAAGGCCCCAGCATGATCCTCAACATAATATTCCACCAATAAAAAAACCCTCTTCAAATTTGTTTAGTCTATGTTTTAGCTTGTGTTTCTCTATCTGCAGTTCTGTCATGAGTTGTTGTTACTGCTACATCTCGTGCACTTTGAACTCGTAGTATTATGGATTATGAATTATAATGATGAACTTTTTTGCCTTATAATTGATGAATATACACTTCTAGGAGTTAGTATTTTGCATTTCAAATCGCTATTTAGTTTTTGTTTCATTAAAACAAACACAAAATATACCATCATAAGCATAAATAGAAAAAGTAACTTTTACATGGCAGAGAATGAGAATCAATGTTTCAATGGTACGGAACATGCATAGCTTGAAAACAATGCTTGATGAATCCAATTTAGTTGTTTTCCATGTGAAAAGACATGGAAAATCACAAAAATATAAGCTTAATGATTCCCACAAAAAGCAATAAGAACTTTTTCAGGTATTAACATGGAGCCAACTTTCAAAAGCAGAAGATTCTCAATATCTACCTTTATGTATTGTAATATAGCGTCATTACATGACTCACAATTTGATAGCTGAAGCCTGTTGAGTTGCATTTATAGGGAAAAGAGATGAACATGAAGCCATTCAACAAAATCCAAATTCTCTATTATTTGTTCATCTTCCACACCACACTATGTACTCCCATAGAACAGCACAATCATACCAACTACTGCAGTGATAGCAAAACTGAATCATCTTTCTTGAATCCAAATTCTTCTATTACATCCCTATTAAGCAAAATCACCATATGCAGATCTCAGAATCTCTACTTGAGAACATCTCTTGGACTTTTCCAAGTTTCTTCACTTGACTATGATGCTAGATTACTAACCATATCTCACCCTTGTTCTTCTTCTCTCCATTATATTTCTCCTCTGGCTGTTACTGCAGGCTTTCAATCTCCTCCAGAACCTAACTCACTCCTTCTTTTCAACTGTTCAAGCACAACAGATTCCATTCCACCATTTATCCGAAATGGCAAAGGCTTGCTACATAACTGTGGAAATGCTGCTTCAACTTCTTCTAGGGTTCAAGGGCAAGAGAAAAGTCCAAATTCAAGTTTAGTTATTGAAGATCTTCAAAGGGCTGTGGACAAGGGCTTTCAACCTAAAGATTTGAACTGCTCTCACTATAGCTGGATGCATAGAAGCTCCTCAAATGGTGAAGGGTATGTGTTGGGAACAAGGATGTCCTTTGATGTGCCAAATCATGTGGAAGATCTTTGTAAAGAGTGTGAAAAGCCTAATGGAAACTGTGGTGTAGGGTTGAAGTGTTTGTGCCATGCAAAAGAGTGCAGTGAGTGCCTTCATCTATCACATGTTCAAAGTCTTTCTTTTACTTTACTTCTTCCATTCTAGTTTAATTAATTTTGCTTCCACCCAGAATTGCTTTGTGACTCTGATGATGTTTTTGCAGAAGACAAGATCATCTCAGAAAGTGGGTCCATGAAATCTGTTGGTAATAATGTTCTTCTCTCTTTCCTTTCTGTCATTGGTGTTGTAGCTTTCTTCAAGGATGTGTAGGTAGCGGTTTTTAAGGATGAATATATTTTTATCACCAACACTTTGTTGCTATATATGATTATGTTACTTACGATTTAATATCAAACACTTAAATTGATGTTCTCTATTTTAATGAAACAGATCCTTAATTTTTATCATATGGAAGGTTTTGTATAATTATATAATGCACCTATTGTACATAGGAAAACTAGTAATGAATGACATTTCAAATTGTTGGCAGCAAAAAAGAACAGAAGCAGATTAATGAGGTGATAGTTTTAATTATTTACCCTGTTTTTGTCCAATATACTTGTTGTTTTATTTAGTTCTTCACAAAATTTATAACAAAGGAAATTTTAAATGTGAAGTATATATATATATATATATATATATATATATATATATATATATATATATATATATATATATATGTCAGAAGAAGTAACAGAGATTGAGATTTCAAATGTAATACAAGTGAAAACCTTCAATTTCTGGATGTACTCTGTATAAGAATTTGTGAATCTCACTATAAAGAAACAATACTATTTTTCTTGCTACGTTTAACCTAGACTTGAAGGACATATTTAGTGGTTTAATATGATATTATTATTTTTATTTTTTTTTCGTTATACTAAACTAGAATAATTGTATTGTTCTTCATATCCCAGTCATGTTGGTATAGGATATTTCTTATCCGAGAGAAAATTTAGTTAGAATGTAACCAATTATATCCTATACCAACATTCTAAATATATCTTTGAGTAGTGTATGTTCAATGTATATTACCAATTACAATATTAATAATTAAATGATAATTATTTAATACTTTTATTTAAAATATTTGAAGCATAATAATAATTTAATTATTAAAAATATATTATAACATGCAAAGTATATCTACAGAAAATCTATCAGTATTTTAGGTAGTTTTGGTTGTTTCAATGCATCATCACTTGTTACGTCACCATTTGTTGGCATGTATGATTGATTATAAGTGAATTAATTGTATTTAAATCGAGATACACATATTATATATATATATATATATATATATATATATATATATATCCATAACAAATTACACAAATACATTATTATTGGAAATCTCAATTGTCAATGATGAATTCCTCGATAATATGACAATGAATATTATAACATCATTCTCATGAGACGTTGATTGATGTAACTTATCACTAATCAATTTTCTTAGGAGATATCGAAGAATGTAACTTATCACTAATCAACCTTATGAAAGGTTCATACTGAACGTACTTCATTCAAGACTAACACTTGATTCATAAAAAATATTATTGATAGAAATTAAGATAGTGCATAACCCATTTATTAAATATTAGAAATTCAAGGGTGAGTCTAAATATTATATGAGTAAAAATGAAGAATTTGAACTTCATATAAGAATGAAAATCCATAAATTCATTATCTTAAGGTTTTGGATTGAAAATAATGTTAATCCCTTATGTGTGAGTTTGACTCATATGATCCTTACTCGAAACACCCAAGTAGTTATATAACATATACACATTAAAATATTTTATATAATTTTAATAAAATAATATTCTTAACATAATTATATTGGCCATAATAATACAATAACTTATTACTTTTTCTCCTATGTTATTGGTTGCCACTAACATGACAAGATGTTAAATTTCCATACATGAAAACCCTTGTACCCAATCTTTCCTTGAGTCTTAATCCTTTTTGGTAGTTATGGAAAGTAGTATTTCTTTTATATCACATTTTTTTCTATGTACTCAAAGCTTAATTTGGATTAATTTGACACAATAAGATATATTTTAGAAAAGAGGCGTAATTTGTTGGGAGATTAGTTGCTTGGTAGGTGTTAATTTAGCATCACTCTTAGTCTTCCCTTTCACTGTTTTTCTCCATTCTGGATCAATCTTTTCTGGGCCAAGCATTGATTGACACTGTAATGTACCATCTTCTTCTTTCACCTCACAACCATGTGTCATGTCTCAATATCAAAATTATGGCAAAAAATTATCCCAATTTTTCCATGCCAAGTATGAACAGAAAAAACCAGTTTAATCGGAAGAGATTTGAAGTTAACAATTATTTATTCATCCTTCTCTAACTATTACTCTTTTAGTAATTTAGAATACCCTAGTGTGTGTACCTGTACCTATAAAGTTATCAAAAACATCCTAAAATGAAGTTCCAATTAAGTAATCTTAGAAAATATTTTAAAAAATATATAATAAAAATTAATATTGTGAACCATTTGTGTGATTTTTTTTAGTAACATAATTTTAAAACTCATAATTCTCCAAAACTAAAACATATTAGAATAATTTAAGATATGAAATTATCTTAAACAAAAAAATATCAGTTTGAAATTATTTTTACATACTTCAATATTCCTGATCTAATATTTTTTTTCACTGGATCTAAATATTTTAATTTTTATATTATTAATTTATTTTAATATATTTGGATGCAAAATAAAACTTAATATAATAGCTCATTAAACTGAAGTTAATGAAAATTGCATTTTTAATACACTTTATCTTTAAAACAAGAAAAAATGTTCCATTACATTACGAATCATATTATGTGTGTTATTTTTTATAATAAAAAAATAATAAAATTATTATTAATAATATAATTTTATTTTTATAATAAATTAAATATCAATATTTTAAATAATTTTACTTTAAATAAATTTATTTATTTTGTATGTAGTTTCATCATAAAAATTTTAAAAAAAATAATCAAATCAACAAATATTAAATTAGAAAAAATCTTAAAAGGTACGATTGATAAAATAATTATTTAAAGAGTAAAATTAAAAGACAAATGTGAACACCAGAAAAGAAAAAAATCTTCTTATTTTAGAAAATAGAATAAAAACATATAATTATAATAAACATGTGAGACACATAATCAATTTTGTCTGTTTTCAATAATATTCTAATAGTCAAAAATAAACTTCTCCATTATTGAGTATTTTTATAAAATGGATTTATAAGTTATATATATATATATATATATATATATATATATATATATATATATATATATTGTATTTGGAGAGTTAAATTAAATATTTATTCGAGATTTGATGATGAGTGTATGATAAGTCCAATTAAAAATGTAGTGTTTACTTGTACTAAAAATATTTATTTTATTATTCATCATACTTGTTAGGTACTTATTTAAGAGAAACAAAAAAATTAATGAAATTATTTTATTTCCAAAATAATATTGGCACCCATTTTTTTTTTCGTGAATAATAAAATGTTATTAGAGTTGAGGATGTTTATACAAAGAAGAAGATTTGTATTGAATCAACTACAAAGACAGATAGAAAACAAGTGGGTGTGCTGTTTCCTCCTCTCTAATTTGCATGTTATAAATAGGGGTTGGGTTAAGTAGAGTAATGTCTGCCCGTGATTTGTTACCCTTACTATCACTTGTTTCGTTACTCCATAATGGAAATACAGGATATCAATAAAATTTGTAATTGTGGATAAAATTTGTAATAGATATGAAATGTAAATAGTAAATGATACTCGCAGATAATGAGTATGAATATTTTTAATATCCACGTATTAATGTGACAGATATGGGTATCATATTATCCGTACCTGTTATATTCTAATTTAAATTAAAAAAATGATTAAAATATTAGCATATTGATTTAAATGAGTTATTTTTTTTTTATTAATTAGTTTTAAAAAAATTATTTTTTTGCAAACTGTCATTCAATCCTTTTTAAATGAGTTATTTGAACTTTGTTTAAAATTTATGAATATTATGTAGTGTATTTTATTTGAATTTACGATTAAAATATGTTGTTAAATATTTATTTTTATTTTTTTTGTAAATATTCGTGGGTACCCATGAATATTCGTAGATATTAAAAAAATTATACGAGTACCCGCATAACGGATACCCGACAGATATGGATACGGGTACGAGACAGATATTTATCTAGCGGATAAAGTTTGGGGAAGCTACTACCTATACCTTACCCGTCCCATTAACATCTCTATGTACACAGTATGTTTTCTTTAAATTTGTGAGGGTTGTCGCAAATATTTTAAAAATTTTATTTTAAATTTTTTTAAAATGAGATCAAAAAATGTATAAAAAAATATAAATTTAAAGGACAACTAAATAAAAGTTAAACATAGATCCAAATATTATGAAATTTAAAAAACAATCCTTGTAAAAAATCACACTCTAAAATTTATGTTTTCCTGTTTGGTATATTTACTTTAACCACTTTATTTATAAACAAATAACACATCAATAAAGTCATAAACAAGTGACACAGTGATGCTATTAATAAAATTATAATAAAACATTAAAAAGAAAACTACAAGTATATAATCATCATCAATTATTTCTTCTAGTATTATAATAAGTTTATTTATCATAATGATTAGCAAATGCATATAAATATATAATTTGAAGTGCTCGTTTAATTACTCATTTCACAACCAATCTTGAACACACCAATAAATAACAAAATGTTAACTATTCAATAACAACATTAATGATAATGTTGGAAAAAAGATTGTATGATTAAATTTTATTCCATTATATTTTTTACGATGATATTTTAGGTTTTATTTTTAATTACTTGCATATTGGGTAGAGAAAAAACATAAGGAATAGATTAGAAAAATTAAACATTAATGGAAAAACATGATGATTATTATGACCAATTTAGTTCGGTGTCAAAAGATTTAGTGACAGCTGGCCGTCGAATTACATTACATAAGTCATGCAAGAAAAAAAAAATTGTAATGGGACTCAAATAAAATCACACTCTAAAATTTATATTTTCCTCTTCAATATCTTCGCACAAACATAAATTATGCTATTAATCAATGTTAATATGATGTGTTGATATATAGTAATATGTTTTCTTTATGAATTAGGTTCCCGAAGAAAAAGTTTGAATTTTTTTGACTTTGTTGCATAAATTTCGAATGATTTCCTAGAGAAACGTAGATATTAAAAGAAGAAAAGTTAGATTGTTATTTATTTATGTATGAATTTTTTGTGTTGAATATTTTAGGTCTCCAATCATCTATACTAAATTCATGGTTCAACGGATATGAGATTATGAGTATATTAGTTTGAATTTGACCTAGTTAGTACTATAAATGGGTATCAATGATAGTATAATTATATAATCAATGATAACTTGGTTGTATTAATTTGAAAACATGACGAAACTCCGTGGCCTTGAAATTTTGGAACCTGTAAAAGGTTGTCTCTAATTTCTACAGGGTTGGCCTTAACTGTCATATCACTGTCTAAAGTAGTTATACTTGTGTTTCTTATTCACATTGTTTGAAATATATTTCGGTACATAATACATTCACATGCACTGAAATTATCAAAATTTAAATGTTAAAACAACAATTTTCTTCCTAAAAACACCATCACGCATGCTCTTACTCTTTCCTTCAAACACTTTACATCATATCACTCATTTATCCTTTTCATTACTTTCTTTTCAACAAATCTATTCCTTTTCTCATTCTAAACTTTGGAACATCTTGCATCAATATCATCAATAAAATGTTTGTGCATCCATTTGTTAATAATAACGATTACCTTTTTCTTCATAATTTATATAAATTTTTCTAATCATTCACATATTTTAATAATACATGTATCACATCACAAACTACTGTATATAATTCACAAAAATTGGTATTGGAAGCAATTACTTTACCTTTTGGACATGTATTTAGAAATAAAACGTGTGTGCAAGCTATCAAAATTTGCCTACGTTAGGTTGAACCTAGAAAATTTTATGAGAGAAATTAGAAAAAAAACACACAAAGAGATGGGAAATATAAAAGGGACGAAAAACAAACTTAGAAATAAAGAACATAAAATTTATAAAATGTGGTATGTAACTATTATACAAACACTTCTAAACATTTTCATATTACATGAAATTTTTCTTTCAAATTTGTTAAAAAAATTTACAAGAAAAAGTTTTTTCCTGCTATTTTTTCGAAGAATCTAAGTTGGAAGGTAATTTATTCATGAGTAATTATTTCCTCTAAAATTATTAAATCTGTAAGTATTTTCTACAAAATTTGTTGCGAAATGTTTTATATAAAATATTTTGCAAAAAAAATTGACAACAATTTCCTACAATTTTTTTTTCATAACAAAATTTATAAATATTTCCTAAAAAAAAATTCAAAACAAAATTGACAGAAAATATGAATTTTTTTAGTAGTGCAATTTATCAACAAATGTTGTATATATACAAAAAATAATAGTCTTATACATTGTGATAGGTATTATTATTCATTACTCTTTTCAGATATTTAATCAGAAAATTATGTTTATTAACCTCAAAATGTTATAAAGACTGCATAAGACTTCATAGGGACTTAACCTGGTAGATGAAAACTGTTAATCAAAGATTTCTATCAGTGAAATCTAGTGTTAAGAGAATTTAAAAAAAAAAATTCAAATCCTTTCCACGTAAACATATTAAAAATATGCTTGCTTTACATATTAAATTATATTCTCATGAAATATATTAATAGGAACGTAACCATATTAAAAATGTAATATTCTTATGTACTACAAAGTAATAATTTCTTTCAGAAATCAGAGGATGAATATTCAAATACACAACATATTTCTCTAATCAATTACTAATTATGTAAGGATATGTTAATTATATACAAAATATATAGTTTTGTTGTACAGTTTACCAATGATTTGCAAATGCTAAGATTCGGATCGGATACATTTGACAGCATTTTAAGCAGTTTTTTCGCGTTGTGAAAGTGCTTTTGCCGGCTTTTACACTGTGTAGGTTTGGTCACTACTAGAGAGGATTTCCCGGGTTCAACGAAGACATTAGGAAAGTACACTCTCTAGGTTCACGAACGTGACTTTTAGCCTAAAATCATTTTTAAAATCACTTCCAACCATGTCAGCCACCGTGCCAGTTACATCAGATCATCATTGCCCTAGTGTGCTTAACAATTCAAAAACTTTCTTCCACTGCTCTTTTTTTTTTTTTTTAATGTATAATATTTTAAACTTTTATTTATCAATTTTAGCAAGTTGTATTTACATGATGATAAGATTTTATGGCGAAGAGATTGTGTATGAATAGCACGATTTCAAAGTGAAATCATATCGACTTTATTTTATGTAATTTTTAGATGAGAGAGAAATTGTGAAGTTAAACACCATTTTTATTTTTCATTTTTACTTTTAATTAAAATTGTGTGAGTCTTTTACAATTTTAATATAATTTGATTTGAATGAAGTTGTATAAGTTAACACAATTTTATTGTAATCTAATTTAAACTGAAATCGTGCAAAATAACACACACAATCTTCCAATCACTTTCCCTTTAAATTTCTACATTTCTCTCACTTCGCCAAAACTAACACACCCACCATTGGTACACACAGGGGAAGGATTTCGGGTTTCAGATTTTTGCTTTGAATTGTTAGAATCAGAAGACAAAGATGATGCATATAAAAAATAGGTTTAATTAGATATAAATAATTAGGTACTAAATTGAAATAAAAAGACATATATGTGGACTAAATCGAAATCAATACAATAACATCTGATAATGACACTGACACGAGGCATTGCAATGCCATGTGACATTGATTGCCACGTGTTACACACAGGGACCTCACACGTGGTATTTTTTTTTTCAAAAATTTGAAAAGAATAAAAAAAATCACAAACTGACACGTGACACGTTGTTAACAGCGTTAGTCAAAGGGACATAATTGAAGCACTTTTTCAAAAATTGAAATGTAATTGACACTTTATTTAAAAGCGGATACTAAATTGACACACTTCTATTAAAGTGGGTACTATCCGAGTAATTAAACATAACAAATAATAATAAAAGACTAAAGAAGATTAAGAAAATGAAATGGCGAAAAAAAAATCGAAAAGGACTAACACATGTCAATGTCTTTTAGGTAAGTGTAATCTATTCTTCATGTCAAAAAAATTAACATTATTGGTCCAGAAGATCAGATACATGCATTTCTTAAGTATAGGAGCTTAATAAGATCAAAATTTAAAATATGAAAAAAACTAAAATTGTGTTATAGTTTACTGAAAAAAAAAACATATCTAATTAAAAATATTAATGAAAATTATATCATGCATGCACGATTTATTCGTAATAAAATCATATTATATACAAGCGAGACTTTTCCATATCTACAATTTTTTTAAAAATGACCCAATTCAGTATTTTATGAAGAAAATTGTATCAGTAGAGGAAAACCTCCGCTTACTTATCTTTCATTATTTAAATCAAAACATGTATAATGCCATCATCTTATTTATCTTTGGTATTACCAAGTTATATATTTTTTTAATAAACTATGTTTTACCTGTAATTATATTTCTTCAAATCTTTTATAAGAGTTTTAATTTCAAAAGGATTTCTTTTAATTTTCTGTAACAGTATAAAAGTTTACTTATATTTCATAAGAAATATATCTATAAATAAAATAAAAAACTAAAATTATCATAAAGTAGGTATAGGTTGATTTAAAATTAATTTTTAAACATTTGAAAATTTTATTTTCATTTTACTTTACTGTACTGGTTTTTAATGATTTATGTTGTTTTACCTTATTCGAAATTTTAAGGTAGGTAAAATTTTACAATACGAATTTAATGAAAGTAAATTAGGATGATTTTTCGTGTGACTATTATAACTAAAATACATAAAATAATATAATGGGCGCAGGTGATTTGAACAAAGTTTAACTTCTTTATTTTCAGTTGAGATGCGTGTTCATTGACATCTACACAGTAAAAAATCAATTTCAGACATGACCACACATTTCATTCTGTTCGCGTTTGTAACATGTGTTTCCTTATTTTATAAATTTAATTTAATAATGTTTTATATTTTGAAAGTTCAATTCTCATTTTTATAGTTTAAAATATACTTACATTAATAGTTCTCATAATTTCTGTTTTTATATCAACTGTCTACTTAGCATATAAATTTAAGCACGAAATCATAATTATTTTGATATTTTCAAAAATTACTGGACTCACGTGCTCAACTACATGTAATTATAATACAATTCAAACTAACACTTCTTTCATCACACATACACGCATATATATATATATATATATATATATATATATATATATATATATATATATATATATATATATAATATTTTATTATTATATTCTTGTCTCAATATTTTCACCAGCTATTGTTTTTGAGCCCCCACCACGTTGCGGTATCATGTGAATCTAATAGTTTTTTTTTTTTAAATAATTTCATGATTAGTTACACAGTTGCCTTTCTTATTAGTACATTCAATCATTATTTTATTAGTGAGTTACAACTTATCAATATTTTTCTTAACTTAAAAATAAATATAATTAGATATTCTAAATATTATTTATTTAGTTTATTAATATTTTACTATTATCTATATTTAGTTAATACATCTTTATTGTTTTTTCTCATGACATGATTGCTATAGAAATATATCCAAATTATAATATATTATATAAGTTAAATTATACTTTTAATACCCATTTTTGTAGCAAAATTTAAATTTGGTCCCTCAATTCTTTTTTATCTCAATCTGATTCTTATTTTGAAAATTTTGATGCAATCAAGTCCTTTCCGTTAGTGGTGTAGTAACAATGTTAAATGGGGTGTCACGTGTTAGTTCCTAGATTTTTTGTAAAAATTGTGCAATTTTGTCAATCTCCAAATTGTACACCCCATTTAACACCATTACTACACCACTAGCGGAAAGGACTTGATTGCATCAAATTTATCAAAATAGGGACCAGATTGAGACAAAAAAGAATTGAGGGACCAAATTCAAATTTTGTTATGAAAATGAGGACCAAAGTTATAATTTAACCTATTATATATTACATGTTACACCTGATATAAAATTAAATTAAACTAAATTTCTTTTATAAGAACACGACTCAATGACTTCTATTCTTAATAAGGACACTTAAAATAGAACTAGAGTTCATCTTCATTTTATAAATTTTAATTCTACATTTCACACAACTTATATTTTACTCTTGAATGTATATGTACAAATTAAATATCTACTTTTAAATTAGTTTTTATTTTAAATTAAAAATTTTGTATACAACGTTTCTTATTTTCTGAATTAATAATTTAATCTCTATATTTTAATTTTAATTAATTTTACTTTTTATATTTATTTTCAACTCAATTGAATCTTTATTTGAACAGAAATACTTTATACATCACAGTGACACTATTTAAAATTCATGTCATCTTTTACTATATAAAATCTCTAAACTGTGTTAAAAAAATCTAACAAATGTTATATTAATTGTTTTTTACTCAAATAAGATTTAATTGAATTTTGAAAGAAAAAAAAAACTGAATCGAATAAAAAAATGAAATTATTAATAAAACCCTTTTTCTATTCTGGTTTTCTCCGTGAACAGATGCCATCATCGGTGACGCTATCTTGCAAGACTTTTTGTGTACGATAGGAAAATTGTGGGTCCCATTACTAATGTTGATGTTGGATGTTGGTTAACCCACTTATACTACGGTCGCAAATTCAATGTAATGAGAATATTTTTATTCAGTTATTGGAATAATAAAGGAAAAGTTCGGTGAACCAAACTTCAATTAATTTACCATAATGTAGTAAAACGATGAAAGTATTAAATAAAGAATGAAAGATGATGTGATTACGTCTTAAACATCTTCATGCATGCTCTGACCAATCGCATCACAATACAGAGAAAAACGAAAGCACGTGATGAGAGGCTTCCAAGTCAGGGATGAACAACTACCATCAGAGAAATTTTTGAGAAATACTATGTTTTCTTCGGATTAGTTTTATTATTTTATAGAGAGTGATAAAAGATAAATATATTTTAAAAATTACTTTTTATATAATTGTTAAGTATATTTTTAATTATTTAATTTTTAATAATAATAATTAAGATTAGTGTTTTTTTTTTAAATCTTAGACTAATTTTGTCTTCTTCTTTAAAATTGAACCGTATAAATTTAATTTTTTTAATTAAATTTTATTAAATTTATTTGATATTTTAAATATTTTTATATGTTAATATTAGATAAAAAAATACGAAAGTTGAAAAAAAAATACAAATTCAAAATTTTTAAAATTAATAAATAAAACATATTTAATTTTTTATAAATTTCAGTTTTGAGATTTTTTTTTATTATGAAATCAATTGTCACTCATTTTTTTTGTTTATCTAAGATAAAGTTTTTCCAATAATCATATAAATAATTTTCTAGTTCACATTGTTAGGATGATTTATTCCTTTATTTTAAGTTAGAGTTATTTAGTGCTATACATGTAAGAATTTTCACAACCAATCTTAACGAGTTTATTTTTTACTCAATGCCAATAAAAAAATTTTGGTTGAAATCTGTAATAGTTATTTTTTGTTCATGTCTATAAACTTGAAGCAGTAACTTTTTGGATTTGATAATAATAGAACTAGCTATCCAAACAAAAAACGTAAATTATGTAAATTTGAATTATTTTACCTTAACAAAATATTTAAATAAATAAATAACTTAAAATAAAATAAATTTGAATTCAATATATTTTAATTTCTTAAAAGTTACAAAATTTTTCATTAAGAGAAAAATCTCCACGACGCAATTGAAACCATCTAAAAATAGTTAAAATGAATAACCTTTTGATGTGAATATGTAATATATATCATATGAGAAACCAAATGAACATATCACCACAATGCAATTGATTAAAACATAATAGGTTAAAACACATATTTAGATTATATTTTCATTCAATTTTGTCAATTCAGTAATAATATTTTATTTTTTTCCCAATTTCATTAATTTTATTCAATTTAGTCATTTTTTACTAATGTCGTTAACATATCAACTTATCAGCATGCCACATGTTAATAACATTGTTTTTATATTTAATTTGATATCTATATTCATTATTTTTTTTTCAATTTAGTCTATTTTCTTTAATGCAACAATTTTATTCCTCTCCAAGTTGAGGCCAAATCTACTTTTTTATATAAATGTTGTACTAATGTTTTTATTAAAATTTATTTTTTAATTATTTTTTTTTTGTTTAAGGTTACAATTAGTTTAAAATTAGAATGCAAAATTTAAAGATGAAAACTGATATCATTGATCTAAAATTTGGAGAAGTTAAAAATTACATAATCACATAAAATAATGGTGTTAATCACATAAATTTGTATTTTTTCTTTTATGTTCTTGTAAAAGGACTTCCAACACACCCTCTTATATACATATCGTTAGCGGCCCGATAATTGGTGAAACAGAATGTCCAGTAAAGTTCGTTAGGATATGCTCTGACTTGGCTCTGATACCATGTTAGAAGTAAGTTTTTAAGCCTAACTTAACCTCACAAGACCGGCTTGTAAGGTGAGGTTTGCACCTCACTTATATATTATGAAATTGTCTTATATCTAGTCGATGTGGGTTATGGGCCCACCACACTTCCACTATGTTTTGTGGGGTATTTCTATTCGATGTGGGACTTCCAACATACATAGAGAGAGAAAGAAGGTTTGTCTTGTTAGACTATTTCTACATTTTCTTGGCTTGTAACAGGCTTCGGATCAAGTTTTCATGTCTTCCATTCACATTATGACAACACCATTTAATATATATCATATGAGAAACCAAATGAACATATCACCACAATGCAATTAATTAAAACATAATTAGTTAAAATACATATTTGGATCATATTTTCGTTCAATTGTGTCAATTCAGTAATAATATATTTTTTTTATCAGATCTCAATCTTCATTAATTTTATTCAATTTAGTCATTTCTTATTAACGTCCTTGACGTGTCAACCATCAATGTGCCACATGTTAGTAATTTTATTTTTATATTCAATTTGATATTTATATTTATTATTGTTTTTTTTTTTTAAATTTAGTCCCTTTTTTTTAATGCAACAATTTTATTCCTCCCCAAGTTGAGGCCAAATCTAATATTTTATGTAAATGTTGTACTGATGTTTTTATTAAAATTTATTTTTTTATTAAATATTTTTTGTTTAAGGTTACAATTAGTTTAAAATTAGAATGCAAATTTTAAAGATGAAAACTAATATCATTAATCTAAAATTTGGAAAAGTTAAAAATTACATAAAATAATGGTGTTAATCACATAAATTTGTATTTTTTCTTTTATGTTCTTGTAAAAACACCCCTTTATATACATATCGTGCGTGGGACTATAAATTAATGGGTAGTCTATTAACGGTCTGATAGCGGGTGAAATAGAATGTTCAAGAAATCTCGTTAGGATAAGTTTTTTTCTTTTTTTAAACAATAGCTTTGATACCATGTTAGAAGTGAGTTTTAAGACTAACTAAACCCCTAAAAACCGGCATTTAAAGTGAGGATTGCACCCACTTATATATTGTGAATTGACCTTATCTCTAATCGATATGAGACTTCCAACACATCTCGTGCATGAGACTAAAAATTAGTGGGTGGTCCGTTAACGGGTAGAACATAATGTCCAATAAAGTTTGTTAGGATAAGCTCTTACTTGGCTCTGATACCAAGTTAGAAGTGGATTTTTAAGCCTAACTTAAATCCATAAAACCGGTTTGTAAGGTAATGTTTGGACTTCACTTATGTACTATGAAATTACCTTATCTATAGTCGATATGGGTTATGAGCCCACCACGCTTCGACTGCGTTTTGTGGGGTATCTCTATTGAATGTGGGACTTTCAACTTACAGTGAGAAAGAAAGAAGATTTGTCTTGTTAGGCTATTTCTACATTTTCTTGGCTTGTAGCAAGTTTCAGATAAAGTTTTCATGTCTTCCATTCACATGATGACAACACCATTTAATGCTCATGATCAAACAACAAGACAAAAATGCAATATACGAGATAAACAACTTTGGTTTTCCTTTGAAAATGTATGAATGTTACTTGTTAACTAAAAACGTTTGGAAAATAAATAAATAAATGAGGGGCGATTCAATAATGAAATAACATTTTACAAATTAAAGGAAAAAAAATCAATTAAGAAAAACTATCAATTAAAATTAAGTTCTATAATTGAAGTTATCATCTGTTTTTAAATATGAGATTTTTATTATTTGTTTTTGAATTTTGTTTGACCATAAAATTAACCAATCATGACCAATTAATTTTAAGAGAATACTAAACATCTTAAATTTAATAAACTTAGGTTAAATTTATATGAAAAAACATTTAAACATCCAAAATTTAATAAAATTTAGATGAGAAAACCATTTGTCTTTTAAGTCATCTAACAAAATTTATTGGAATACACTTTAATATGTATTTGAAGTCTAGTTTAAATATTTTTAAGATAAGATATTGACTTATTTATGTAATATATTTAATTTTATCTTCATATATAATTAATATAAGATATTTTAACATTAAAGATACCATAGATTCCTAATAGAAATTTAAACAATACATTTACACATATTAAACAAAAATGTTAACAATTCAAACATTAGATTCAAGATCTAATGAAAAAGCATACTCACGATTCAATATTCAAAAGAATACTTAAAGCTAATAAATGTAAAGGAAAATATACTACGATTTCCAATTTTGTACTTCTATCATTTACTCTCTAACATGATTTAATATGATTTACTGTGGCATTTTTTTTAAATAATCAATACTTTTTTGGACAGAGTTGTTCTTTAATAAATTTCATTAGTAAACTAATATCAAACTTTCTATTTTGGATTTTGGGAAAATTCTTGAGAATTAAATATTTTAAAATTTGTCAAAAAAATTTATGGATAATTTATAATTTTTATTATTGATCGATTTATTTTCCATCAATAAAATAAATAAATTTTTATAAAAAATTAATTATTATTATTATTATTATTATTATTATTATTATTATTATTATTATTATCTTCTTTCTTGATTTTATTGTTGACTATGAGCTGTCGTGGACCCCTAAATGTTTTATTCATACACTGAAACATAAAAATATAAGAGGTTTTGGAACGACGAAGATAATCATAGAAATAAAAATGTATTGTAAAACAATATTTGATAAAACATATTGTAATTATGTTTTTTGAAATTTGAGGGAATTATTATTCATACATTTGTCTTTGCACTATATTAACTGACTCAATCCACATAACTACATACTATGTGAGGTGTTTATTTAAGATTCATATTAAGGTTGTTTGATGATAAATTTGAAAATGAGGATATGATTTCAAATTCCTCTTATTTGTACACTAAGTTATAAGAATGGTTTGAAAATACTGAAAGTGTGACAGATTCTGAGTTTAATTTTTCATTACAATTTGTTATTATTAAGTGCAAGATTTGTTTAAAATTAAAAAATATAAAATTATCAAATGAAATTTTATTAGTATAAATGTGATTTATGTTATTTATGTTGTTTGGGAGTACTTCTCATTAACAAAATACTAAAAATTAACGGTTATTAATAAAAATAAATACATACGATATATATACTTCTTGTTATGAAGTGTGAGGTGTTTTAAGATTAAAAAATATAAAATTATCAAATAAAAATTTATTTATATAATTCTGATTTATGTTGTTTTTGAGGAAATTTAAATCTAACATTGGACTAATGTTAATGACTAAGTGTCAATGATTATCAATTTGAACAGTAACCTATAAGTGTAGATTTTTAGGGTTCTACTTTTAATTTTGTTGCACTTTGAACATACAAGGTCCTGATTGACATATATTTATATTCTTTGTTAATAAAAAAAATTATTGTTTGTGAGGAAAAAAAAACCGGTAGGAGATAAATGAAATTAGATCAGTTTCTCATGAAAAATTGTCAAAATTTTTGTAAGTTTGAGATAATTTTTAATGAATTTTAAATCTGAAAGAGATTTGTAAAGTAATTTGTGATAAGATTCACACCTATTTATAAATCGACCTTATTTTCCAATAATAATACACAGACAATTGATTATAAAAGTCACATGCTTTTCTTCTTCTTGTTCATTGTTATTTCTCAAATCTCATTCCCATTCCCATATGTAAAACATATTATAATCTTTATATATGTTCATATATATATATATATATATATATATATATATATATATATATATATATATATATATATATATATATATACTAGGATTATAAATCCGAACATTTCATTGTTTTTTTTTTTGAAAATTTTAATTGAAATGGTTTTATCATTTTTACAATAATCTTAACATTTTAGAAATCAGGGTTTTATTATATTTTTAAATTAAAAACTTAAAATAATTAGCTGATTTCGAATAGTATATATCAACCCAAATAAAATTTTTTGATTAAATTGATGGAAATATTGTTCTCTCGTCCTTATTCAGAAAGCGTGAAGCATGTGTGTTCAAAGGCACTTGACCATGATATTTCGAATACTTCACCATCAGTTTCATGATTCTATATTTAAAGTGCTCAATAATTTATGGATTCAGTATGCGACGTGACATGATGTTCTTTTTCCTTTTCTTTTTAACTTTTATAGTTGTAAAAGGTACCTATAAGAACTCTCAAAGGAATTGTTTAATATTTTCACAATTAAGTCTTATTTTCTATTTTTAAAAGGTTATAGAAGACAGAATTGATTAAATTATTTTTTAATTTTATTCCACTCAAAAGTTATCAACCAAAGATTAAATTTTATATATAGCATATTGAAAGAAAATTTTCCTCTCCTTCCAACTATATTAATACCACCTTACATAATTCTTCAGTTTCTCTTTATCAAAACTTCACTGTATTTCTCACTTACATATTATTCAAATAATTACATATCTTCGATCTATCTTGGTTATTTTGAAAGAATATAAAATTTTGAGTTATATATAGATACAAACTATATATAATAAGAAATTCATTAAATAAAAGTTGATTTAAATATATTTTAGAAATTAAGAACTTTCAGTATTTAAATTATGTTTTATTGTTATTAAATAAGATTATTAAATCAATCTTCAAAATTAGCGATCAAAATTTTTTTTTATCTCTCAATTTTAGTTGATCTGAATTCAGAGTCTAGTCTAGTTTGTAATCATTTTAATATTCTTTAAATTTAATATCATTAATTCAATCTCTAAATTAGTGTTAAAAAAGATTACATGTTTAGTTTCAAACTAGGAGAAATTGATTTGCTCACGAACATAAAAAATATTTTATAAAAAAAAAAAACTAGTTTTCTTTTTATTAGTGGAGAAAAAGTAATTTACATCACAAAAATTTAATGTATCACTACTAAAAATTCTCGTATTATATGAAAATTTTCTTGCAAATTTGTTAAAAAAATTTGCAAGAAAAGACTTTTTCCTACTAAATTTTTTAAGAATTTTAATTGACAGGTAATTTCTTCGTGAATAATTATTTCCTACAAAATTATAAAATTCGTAAGTATTTTCTAAAAAGTTTGTTACAAAAATTGTTTTATACAAAATATTTTGCAAAAAAATTAGCAGCAATTTCCTGCAAAATTTTTTTCATAACAAAATTTATAAGTATTTCCTAGAAAATAATTTCAAAACAAAATTGACAGGAAATGTGATGTTTTTTAGTAATGTATGTTATCTAAAATGAAAGATAGGAGTAGATATTTGTAATTGAAAATAATTCTTTTACACGAGAGATCTTAGTATATGAGTAAAATTAAAAATTTATGTTAGATTATGATTTAGTCTGACATATATTTTAAAATTTAGGTTAAGTTATAGGACGTTTGATGTAATTTTTTTTATAAGTCCTATGTGCAACTTCTTTTTTATTTTCTCTTTGAGATTTTGGATTTTTTCTTCCTTCATTTTTGTGAGTGATTTTGCATGAAGAGGTTTATGTCCAATTCGATTTGGTTAGGGTATTTTTCATTGAAGTTAGTAATAAACCTCCAATTTTTGTTTTTGAAGGTAATACATGATTGTTTTAGGATTTCAATCATTGAAATATATTTGTGTTATTTAAATGTTAAAATTTTAAATTATGAATATGCATTTTCTCTAGCTCCCGAAAAGGACATTATATGGACTGGATTAAAAGGATCGATCATTCTAAAATTAGAATTCATTTCTTGTCGAAAATATTCACTTGTAGCATACCATATCTCAATGAATTGGCGTAATTTTTCTAATCCAAGTTGATAGTATAACAATTCGATCATTATATATATATATATATATATATATATATATATATATATATATATATATATATATATATATATATGAGAGTTATTGTACAACCTGATTAGTAAATTTAAGTAGCTTATTTCGAAGCCTTGTTTAAATTAGTTTCTTTAATTAGTTTCTTTATAAAAAAAAAAAAGATGGAAAAGCATAAAGAATGTATCTAGTGAGAAAATTCATCCTAGCCATTCATTAAAACGTTTTACACACACACGCACGCATATTTATATATTACTATTTTTTTTTTATTCTTTTAAATATCTCCTTTTCCATGACAAAAATAAATTCAAACAAACATCTTTATTCCTCCAATCAAATAAAGTACAAAGAAAACATTAGATCAATTATTCAAAACATATAGTGTGAAAATAAATGAAACTAAAGTAGTTTGAGTCTACTCTTTCCTCGATGAAAACGATTGCTCCAGAAATTATTTACAGCACATACGCACATGTCAAATCATTGTACCTCCAACACACTTTCCCTCTTTATAAACCCTTCTCTCCATGAACCCTACCTATGCTCACACACTACCAAAATTCACACTTTTCCTTTTCAATTTCTGTAATTATCACCACCAAAAACTCACAATCTACCATGAATTTTCAGATCGAATACCCTTTTTCATTTCAATCTTCTTCCACCGTTTTCCAATCATCATCACCATGCACACCACCCAATAATAATAATAATAACCCTAACCTACTCTCACATCCTTTAGTTCATGCACAATTTGTAGTTTCGCCCAAAAGAAAAGGTGGGAGAAAGAAGTTCAAGGAAACTCGCCACCCGATTTATAGGGGTGTCCGACAAAGGAAGGGAAAGTGGGTTTGTGAGCTCAGGGAACCCAAGAAGACCACAAGGATTTGGTTAGGGACATACCCTACACCTGAAATGGCAGCTAGGGCACATGATGTGGGTGCCCTAGCAATTAGGGGCGCTTCAGCGATTCTAAACTTTCCAAACTCAGCTTCTCTTCTTCCAATCCTTAATTCATCTTCACCTAAAGATATTCGAGCAGCTGCAGCAGAAGCTGCTGAGAGTTTCCGACCAATCGCGCTTTCTTCCTTTTCCAATCCTCGTAACAGCAAAACTGGTCGCAAAACAAAGTGCAGGAGAGTTAGTAAAAAGGTTTCACCAATGGAGGAAACCACACAGGAAACAGTGTTGGACTCGTCATTGAACATCATGCACAATTTGGATCGTGAAAAATGTGATGTTCTGAACAGTGGCATGGAGAAAAACAATTGTGATTTGTCTTCAACTGTGTTCTTCGATGAAGAGGCATTGTTCAACATGCCTGGTCTGTTGGATAGAATGGCAGAGAGTTTATGTCTTCTTCCATTACCTTCGGTGGATTATTGGGATGATCATGCTTATTTCACAGACTTCAATTTGTGGACTGATTGATCGATTAACCTCTGGGGAATTTGATCAAACACTTTGCAATGTAAGAAGAAAAATATGTAATTTTGATTTGTTGATTCTCCCTTTATGCACATAACTGAAGTTTGATGTTATTCATATACAATCAAGTTGCATCACTCTTCGCCCATTTGCTTTGTATAAATGTAAATGCAATGAGGAGATGAATCCTTTTTCTGTTGGGTGTATGTTGATAGAATTAATTATGGCCACTTGGATTAAACCATGATTAAAACTGGTTAGTAAGTGTGATTGTATTTGGATAAATAATTTTAAAAATTCTTTTAAGGAAAATAAAAACGTTAGATATATTTTTTAATTTATAAATAAAAAGTGCTAATTATTAAACGAAGCATTTGGATGTCTCAACTATTGTAAAAGAAAAAAGCTTATATATATATATATATATATATATATATATATATATATATATATATATATATATATATATATATATATATATATATATATATATATATATAATACACCAAGATATTATCATAAGAACAAGGTTTAACTATCAACCTAAAATTCCATATCGTAATTTTAAAACACGACAAATAGAAGGGTTAGATACTTTGAACTAACATTACTTGATTTTGATTGTTTAGCATGTTTTTTTTTTTTTAATGTGAATTTACTTGGGGTATGTAGTAATATACATAAAGAATTTAAAGAAATGACGTATTGCAAAAGATAAACTCAAACAAACATGAGGCTTGTAGTAATATTTTTTTCACTTCATCGTGTAGGCATGTAGTAATATATTTTTTTCACTTCATTAATAAATAAAAAATAGGTAATGGATATTTTTTACTTCATGTTAATTATCACTTAAAAAAACATATTCATAATATTTTAACTTTTGAAATAGCACTCTTAACTCTTATTAAAACTATAATATGAAATAGGTAATAAAAGTATTTTGATAGAATAAGCATTAACTAGGGGTGAGTTTTGTTCATTTTTTTAATTAAAAATATATTTTACTCAAACACAAAAATTATATGTTAAAGGTGGTTTAGTTAGATCTGTTTAAGGTTTTACTCTGTTATTAGTTTGGCCTGGATAGGTACTTATTGAAAAAAAAATTCTTTTACTGTCAGTTTATGTGATTTACTTCTTTAATGGTTTATGAGATGAGGATGTGCATTGAACTCGGGATGATACTGATGTGCTTCCTAAAAAGGTTGTGAAATTTTTTTACTCATTTTGTATGCAGTGGTGGAACTTGGACAAAAAATTTAAGGGTGCCCATTTAAATTTTTTATACATAATTAACTAATTAAAAAAACTTTTTATGTTTTTATTTAAACCATTTTTATACCGTAATTCATATTTTCCAATTTGTAATCTTTCTAATTGATTGAATTCACATAAAAATGGGTATTCTAATTTCTATTCCAAGATTATTCAACTAATTCATTTTATACAGTGAAAAACATAAAATCCCAACATTTTATAATGTAAGGTTATACTAATTTGAAAAAAGTATAATTAGGATTCATGTCAATCCCATAAAAAAAATTCCTAAAACCAAGTTAGTTTTCATACTAATTTAGGGAAAACTTAATTTAAGAGAAATATCATAACGGGAGAACAATAGATCTAACTTACATAAATCATACTAGGATACTGATTCAGGAGATCTTTTGAGTATGCGTTATTCAATCTCTCTGTTCTTCAATCTTCATTTCTCAATCTGTCTTTGTTTTATTTTTACACTTTATTAATAGTTTATTGTGAAAAAACTTTATGATCAGATATAAAATTTTAATTCATTTATCATTCAAGGTCCATCAAATTAATTTTTTTTAAACATATAAATAATTTAATATATAAATAATATATATATATATATATATATATATAACTTAATAAAAATAATATATAAATATATAAATTTATACATATATATATATATATATGTATATAAAATTAAAAACCATGGGGGAGCCATGGCTCTCCTTGGTCATAAGGAAGGTCCGCCGTTGTTTGTATGGAATGTGTGGGTTGGGGGAACTTGATTTGGTTGGATGAGGTGTCACCCGCTAAAACTTTGATTATTTGAAAATTGTTGTATGATCGTTTACCTAATAATTTAGATGTTAAAAAAGAATAGTTATTTTATGCTCTGTGTTTTTTGTGTGGTAATGATCTTGAATCTTCCTCTCATTTGTTTTTTCATTGTTCTAATTGTTATACGATTGTGTGAATGGTTCAAGAATTTTTTTCAGGATTTACACTTTTCTTCTTTGGATTTGGTTGTTCATTTTATGAAGTATCCTTGTAGTCCTTTGCTTAAAATGATTAAAGTGACTAACGCCATTACTGTAGTTATCTGGATTATTTGGAGATGAGAAATTTTAGTAGATTTCACAATCCAATTGTGTTTCCTTTTACTATTTTTCAAATTAAGATGTTAGTGCATGCGTATGACTAAAATTAAATCTAAAAATTATGAGTAATATTGTCTCTAACTTTTTTGTGTTGAATTTTTTTGATATTCAAACTAGGAAGGGTGTGGTGGTTTCGTTATATACATGACAAATTTCATCTGGTATAAAGGTGAATATTGATGGTGTAACTAGATGTTGTACTAGGTGAATATGTGAATAGTTTTTAAGCCTTTTTAGGGATACAAACATTTATGCTTCAGAGTATGCTTGCAAAGAGGACTTTCAGAGACTTTTGTTGGAAAGTAATTATTTTTAGTCTGCCATAATTTTTTGGATCTTTTGGATCGATGAGTGGTTCCTTGAAGTCTTAGAGCACTACAAGAAAATACTTAAATAATGACCCAATTTTAGTAATAAAAAATAATTAGTCACTATGATATCAATTTATAAACTAAAATTTTTTTGTAACTAATATAGTTTCTAAATTGACCAATATAATAAATTGGTCTCTAAATCGTTAATCAAAATTAACCATTTAAGTTTTTGGATATTAAAGATCATATTAATAATTTTCTTTTCCTTTTATTTAAAAAGAAAACAGATTAAATATAAAGGCACAAGAAATATTGTTTCTTGTTTAGTAAAGAATAAAGGTGTTTATGTTGCTTTAGCACTTTTCTTTCCCAAGACTAAAAAGGCAGCATTCACATTACCATGTATGTTTATTTTTTTAACACATTATCATGTATATTATTGTGTTATTCCTCTCTCATATATGAATAAACTTGAACTAATAAATAATATATTAATATTTAAATAATTAATTATCGTTCGATTTGATTTGGATCGGTTAAAAAATGTCAAATTATTAATTGGTATAGAAAAAAAAAAGTTCAAATTAATCCAAAAATTGTAATTTTAATCAATTATCGAATTTTTTATGGATTTTTTTTATTGAATCTGTTGTGATGATATCTTCCGCTATGCTTCTTGCATGTGGCATTCATAGAGACTTCAAGATGTATTGAATGCTTTTGATATAGCATTAAATGTGTATGTATTATTTATAATACATATTGAATATTGAGAAAATTATAGATGAACTTGTAACTGTGGATAATAATCGACTAAACTTTTTATCTCTTAGTAAAATTCATTGATAAATATTATCCATCAATTTTTTACTATCGATAAACTGTCACTAATTTTAATTTATCAAGAAATTTTAGATGATAAATTTTAACCGTGGATAATATTATTTTTTTAATGATTATATGTATTTCATTTCTAATAATAGATTATAAACTTGGAAATATATAATCAATTATCTCTAAGCTCATACGTTTTTTTCTTTTAAATGTGAGCATACCAAAGTATTCAACAATCATCATCACAAAATGTATATCATGACTTTACCCTGAAAGCGATATTTGATAATTAATTTCAATGCATATATCGTTATATGTCATTTTCATTGTAAAATAAATCAATGTTTACCAACTTTTAAAAAAATGTTATTTTTATTTCACTAAAGGCAAAGCCCCCAAACAAACAGAAGAAACGCCGTCTCCACAAGTTTATTAATAATCTTTTACTAACACACCATTCAATACATTTCCAAAACCACTGCTCTTCAACATTTAAAAATTATTTATATAAATGAGTAAAAAAAAGTAAACGTCGTATCAGAAATTCAAATTGGTATAATTAATTACAAGACACCAATGGAAAATGTAAATGTACTGAAAAATTCAATGCATGGTTTTGAAGTTTTACATTATTTATTTAGATGTGGTTAATGAAGGTAATTAATATATAGGAAAAGAAACTCATGTATTAATCATTGCATTACGATTTTTTTTTTATAACTAATCATGGGGTGTTAGTTTTACATAGTTTAAGAATACACGTCACTGTGAACAAATAATAATATAATCTACTTTCAAACTTACCTGGTCAGCATTGAAATGAATTACATTTGTGGTTGAAGTTCTCGTGCCGTAAATAAATTTATATTTGACTATATATCTCAGATAGATATAAAAATATAAAAGAGATAGCGTAAAAGATTATAATGTTCGTTTTTAAATGATTTTGTTGTTAGAAGAGATTTTGAAAATTAATGAAGAAAGATATATTTAAATTAGTATGAGATTATTAAAGTAAAGTGACACAATTAAAGTAAAGTGATGAGACTATTAACATATTTGAATAAATAAGAATAAAAATATTATTATAGACTAATCATTAAAAAATATGTTTATTTCATTAAAGACTGTTATTTTGGTTTTAGAGAAAAATTTTCAATTACTACTTATAAATTTGTAAGAAATTTTCAATCTAACTGAATTTCTTTGACCTTAACTTTTTTTATGGAATTATTGAACATGTTAAAATTTGTAATTATGAGATGATAAAACTAAATCATTAAAGCACGGAGGAATTTTTCTATTTATCAGAGTGGAAATGTATGATTTTTTATTAATGGGAAAATCAATCAAGCATGCTTTGGTTTTGATTATTTAATAATATATTTGCAAAGTCAAGCTATCCATTCACTAATTATTCCAACAGATAACTATATTTTTGTTGAAGGTTAGTAATCATTATCCAAAAGTTAGTTCGGATTATAAGTCCAATAAATTTAACATTTGTTTATAAATTTATATATTAAATAATGTATAATTAAGTTAGTAATGATTGAAATTCGTTTGATCTATGATATTTATTATTGGACATCCAACCAATATTTATTCTTATGCTCAATAGATATCTTCAATTCTTAACTTGAAGTAATTGGTTGAAAATATCAAATAGATTAGGAATAAGACAAAATTATAATATTTAAGTGACTGTAAATTTTGTTTTATAAGTTAATTTTAAAGTATATAAATGAGTTTAAATATTATCTAATCAAATCAGATTTGTAAGATTATATTATATTTAAAGTTTATTTTTATAATATCATATAATAGATAGTATAATTTATCACGTCACGTTATCTACTATTGTATTCTCCCCTAATCTTACCTTAAAGATGTTCAATTTCATAAATTAGTACAAATTTTACCTCATCAAATTAGATTTATAGGTTTAAATTAATTTAAATTTTAGTTTTGTAAGAAATATTATTTAGATTATACATAATTTATTTCCTATTTACAATTTTCCACGTCATTTAATAGATGTATAGTTTTATCGCTAAGTAGCATGATGCTTAGTAATAAGGCATAAACATTAAGAAAGTTAAAAATATGCATATTTTTATCTTTTTCCGACACCTAATAAAATACTAACGTTTTAATATTTTTATTTGATTTATCGTAATTTATTTTATATTTTAAAATAAAAATATTTTTCTATTGATGTTGCATAGATGTAATGATCACTAAATATTATTCTCAAACAATTATAAGTAGACAAAATTTACTTGCACTTCTTATATTTAGTTGAATTTCTTTTTCTACTCCTCTTGTTTAGACCCTTGTATTGTTGATTGTTTGAAAACCATTACATTGACACTATTTTATACTAACTTTCTATTGCTATAACTGTTAAAAAGGAAAATGAGTCACTTAGTAATTTCAGAAAAAAAAAATAGAAGGACTATAATTCATCTAATAAACATTATTAACACTTATCACGTACTTTTACATATTTTTTTCCATCTTTCAACCCAAATTATCAATATCATATATTACCAAAAATTTTAAGTCGTATAAAATATTTTACAGTCAAAAGAAACAGAAAACATTATACTTATTATGTAACTATATTAATTATTTTTTAATTTTTATTTGAAATCACAAATAAATTTGTTCTCCATGAATTGACATCAGAGTTAGTTTTTTGGGACTTCAAATTTTGATGTGGCTTGCCATGGTTGCATCGATTTCATCAATGTTGTGGACTCTTTTTTTATTATTAATTAAATAGGTTTTATTTGTAAAAGTTAAATTAATTTAACTTTTAATTTGTAAAGATGTTATCAACGTGACCTACTCACACTTCACTTGTAGAATGCACCCAAAACAAAGTATGAAAAGTGTTTGAACATAATAAATTTAAGAGCCCAATAAAATCTAAATTCACAAATGAAAGGCTTGAAGCACATAATAATCGCTCAAGGGCCTGTACTTGTCAAAACTTGGGCCCTCAATCTGGGTTGAGATGTAAAAAAAAAGCCCAATATAAATGTTTCCTTTCTTTACAAAAAAACAACACAGAAAATCAATAAAAAATCCAAATTCACAATAGAGATACATTAGGTATCTGATGAATGAGTCTTCTGATCAACAGGTACAACTAAAATGAATGATTCCTTACAAAATAAATTTTGTAAAAACACCAATAATGATGAATTTCATTTCTAATATGTAGATAATAATAATATCATTGTATTAATAACGAATTTACAAAATTTGAACTCATGTACTACTAGTTCAGTATCAAGTCTGATCTGATAATAAGTTGAATATCTGTAAATACAAACTCAGTCAAAAAAACATCTGTTAAAGGATGATTCCCTGTATATATACTATTGGTAGATTCCCAACACATATTTGCATTTGTTAAGAGTAAAGGTGAAAGATGATGTGCCAGAACATTGGTTCTACCTAACAAAGCTATTTCTATCTTTTACCATGTTACAGACAGTGGTGGCAATCATTGGATTTTGCGTGTGGATTAGAGAATTCAGGGACCAAGGAATCATAAACACATGTCATGGATTTTGAAGACATTGGACTAGACCAGACCATCATGTAATGAAAGCTTACACCACCAAGGACAATAACATCGTTTAAAATGGTTAAGCTTTGTCTTAATGATTCTGATATCAGTGTCAGAAAGTGACTCAACTAAACCTAACAATTCTGCTTCTGAACCTGTTCATGCCTAAGTGCTGTGTAAATTCAAAGCAAGTGAAAACTAAATCATACATGTTGAGTACTTGTTTGTTTCCACAGTGTATGGTGTAATTTTTTGAACCTTTTACAGTGAAAAACTATGAACAGAATTGTAAAGGACAAGGTAGAATAATGTGGCTTCAATTCATTCACAAGATTCTCAGCTTTATTCTTCTGTAAAGGCTAAAAGCATCTCAATTATGCCAACCAAGATCTCATTTCCCTTTTACCAAATCTTCACAGATATTCATGTCTTAATCCAAGAACTCTTTTTCCAAAAAAACATGTTTTTTTTTTTTATACAAATCCCGCACTAGACACTACTCAGAACCAACAGTCAAAGGAAGTATCAGGAAAAAACAGAGAAACAAAAGTCACAAGCTGAACCAGCTATTCTGATAACATCACTCAAATTTCTGCAACTCAAATTTATTTTCTTTCTGTTTCCTATGAGAAAAAATAATTAGTATGTATCCCTTCAACAAGAAAGGGGAAAGAAAAAACAAAACAAAGAGTCAAAACAAATACACAAGAAATAAAAAAACATGTTAAAAAAAATTAAAAAGAACATGTTCCTTATCTTAACAAGAAGTAGTCTTCTGCTGAGTTCGAGATTGAATTCTTAGTATACAGTTGTGTTGAATCCTCGAACAAGATTGATATGTTTTTTCTTCATGTGCTCTTACATGCATAGATCAACAAGGAGAATTCAACTCTGTCTTTGTCTTTCTGTGCAATCTTTTCCTCTAACCACAATCTGCTATCCAAGCCACTTCTGGTTCTGAACATGAACACTGCATACCCAGAAGCAGGGTTGAAAAACCAGTTATGAACATCCCAAAGCAAATCCACCAGCAACCCATCAACAAAAATCGTTTGGTTTCCCCTGAAATTCCACTGCAGCCTCTTCACACGGATCACCGTTTTCTTATCAATGCAAACGGACAAAACAGGAGCCTTTAACCCCTCATTCTCCCCACTGCACCGGATTAAAATGTCGTGCCAAGTTCCGGTGTCACAGAACTGAGCCTTGGTGGCGTAAACGGCGTTCCCGGAGCAATGTTCACGCCGTGACAGAAGCGAAACCTTGGCCAAAAGGGTTCTCGTTTTGAACTTCTTCACCACATCTTCTTCTCCCAGAACGAGCCCTATCTCTGCATCCACCAGAATCGCCACGTAAAACCCTTCAACAGGTTCGGGACCGGTCTCGTACTTGGCCTTCGACAGGTCCCAGAACACTTCAACCTTGGACTCCTCGGATTCTAGGACCTTGCTTCCTTTCTTTTTCCTGAAAAACCTCGAATTTGTGTTGAGCCTGAAAGATGGTGCCAAAGGGTTGTCTTCGCCGAACGTCACGGTGAGTCCTTGGTTGGAGTGGCTCTTGCACCACGTGACTGTGATGAGAACCTGCTTTTGGTTGGAGAGGGTGGTTTTGTAGACAGAGGTCACCGAGTTCTGCGTGGAAGGTGTAACAGTGGGGGATATGCACGCGTTGTTTGAGTAGCTAGAACACGAAGAGTGTGACACATTCACTGCGTTTTCATTGAAGCAAGATATTATATCTGCCATGTTCATTTTTGCATAATAAGAACAACCAGAAGTTGAGATCTGAAGTTTCAGTGGTGGGTGCTTTCTGTTTTTCAGAATCTAAAGAGAAATCGTGAACTCAGAAGAATGGATTTGAAATGTGTTTGTTCTGGTTTTGTGAAGGAAAATCTGGGGAAGGAAGAGAAGAGAAAGAAGGAAGAGAAAGAAGGAAGAGAAGAAAAGAGAAGGAAGAGAAGACAATAAAAGGACCATTACCATTTAATTTCCATTAACATGACTTTCTCTTTTCTCTTACCTTAAACTATATACCTATGTACCTATAAATAATGTGATTAATTAACATGAACAAAAGAATAGAAGAATGAAACACAAACCTAGGTGGGTGCTTTTTTAATCTGTTTTTGCCAGTTAATAGCTGCAATTATTTTAGAGTAGTTACGCATTATATTTGAAAGTTGGAAAAAAGATGAAAAAAAGGGTTACCAAAAAGTTTTTCTTTCTCTTACCCTATGCTTCTTTTTCAGTACTTTCTTGGACATCATCATGCTCTGCTTTACAAAATAATTACAAATATTTTGGTACGACAAGAAGATGGAGACGGAGAGAAATAAAGAGTGTCCTAGAATACATACATACATACACTATGAAACTACTTAGTTACCCATGAATTATTACTCTGTTCTTTAATGCTGCATTTTTTCTGCACCTCGGATTTCACGAGTGTGTATCAGTAGTTTGCAACTTACGAGGACAAATATCATTGATAAATTATGAACATTTTACATTAGTTTTTGAAAAATTTTAAATACAAAGACAATTTATAACTACCAACTGTAAAAAGTTAATGATTGTAGTTTTGTTCTGTCGTCCTCTGGGTTTTTCAATTTTTAACTAGTTTTATTCTAATTTCTAGCGGTAAATTATTAAAGTAGTTGAAGGAACTCGTTTTTAGGAGGAAGATCGGTAGGAATTTAAGTGTAAATTTAAGTTTACATCGGATAGAAACGAGGAAGGAGAACACTATATAAAAATAAATATTTATTATTTTAAAATTTTTGGTTGAAAGTAATGTCAATTCTTTATATAATTGGGCTCAGGTATCGTTGGTGTAAAATATTAACCATTTTTATGCGTGATTAATTTTTATATTAAATTTGCTTCATAGCCTTTATTTGGATTTCCTTTCATGGTATTGTTTAAAGGTTTTTCTAGAGCGGTCAAAACAGGTAATCCGGTCCGACCCGGCTCGACTCACCACGGGTTGATGATTTATTGAGCCAACCCAATCCGGCTCACTTTTTAGCGAGCCAAAAAAATTTGAATCCGGCCCGGCCCACCATAGGTTGGCAGGTTAAACGGGTTGGCTCACAGGTTCACTTAATTTAAAAAATATTTTATTTTTTTATTTTTTTTTCAGTCAAAACTAAATTGTAATTCTAATTAAAAATAAACTTTAATACAATCCAAATACAAACCAAAATAAAAAAAAAATACAAATTATTTATGTGTTGGATAAAAAACAACCTAACATGACCCAAATGTGAAGCTCAACTTAATAAAATAAAAAATAAACAACACTTGTGGGACCCTGCGGGTTGGTGAGCCAACTCGGTTCATCATGGGTTCAACTCGAATGAGCTGGGTTCTAAATGAACTGGGTCAAAAATCAACCGGGTTGGCGCACGGGTTCCAACCCATTTTGACAGCTCTAGGTTTTTCAATAAATTAAAAAACATATTTATTTTTTATTTTTAAATATAGTCTTTCAATAAGTTACATGTGATTTCTTTCCGTTTTTTATTTTTTTAATGTGTGTTATTAGATTTTCTCTATATATTATCATAACTAGTTTTTATTTTTATATTAATTAAGTTAAGAATATAATTAGAAAACAAAAATGCTATTCAGTAATACTCACATAGAAGAATGGTTAATAATAACTATACAGTTTAAAAAAAAAGAGTGTAAATCAATTCGATAAAATTAATTTTAATTTATAAAATATAACCGAATCCACATTAATTTAAAAACAGGTTTTTAGTATTTGTTAAAACTTGTATCTTCAAAATAATATCAATCCTTCTTTATATTCAAAATTAAGAGTAATAACAATTTTTTATTCTTGAATTATTAAAATTTGAGAACTAATATATCAAGTTGAAAATATAGAAACAAAGCAACAGTTTGCATAAAAGTATAAAATATAAAGTTTCATTAAAATAATGATAAAAGAATATTCATATTAAAGTATATATTTTTCCTTAAATGTGTAAAATATACGATCTTTCGTTAATGGAAAACCCTAGTTGGACTTAGGTAACTTTGGTACAATGTTGGTTGATTCCACTAATTCAAGTTATGCTATTTATCAAACATTTATTTGTAACCACTTGTTTCTACAAAATTTTCAGTTTTATCATGATCCTAAAATTGTTACCACAAAATCTTTACCTAATATTGATAACCTTTTAATTTAAGTCTCACTATCAACCCTAATTTTTTCTGCATGAGTTGGTAAAGCATCTTGAAAACTCTTGAAGCATATAATAAAGGATAGGTAAGCTAAAATTTCCATTTTCCACACACCCATTAACCAAAATCAAAACCCCAAAATTAGGTAAAGATTTGGAAGCAAAAAAGGTTGTGGGATACAACATAAATTTTTTGGTTCTTTTACCTTTTTTATTTTCTGACTCCAACTTTTTACCTTTTTTTTGTGATAACCAAAAACATGAAAGAGTGAGTGGGGAAACCATGAATAAATGTTGGCCCACAAAATAAATTTGGCCTGAAGACACACCAACTCCTACTCCCTATATACCTATGGTTAAAAGCACACTTGCTACAAGACAAAAATTTATAATTTTTTCAATTTTTTTTCATTTATTAATTATTTAATCTCATGGATAATAAAATCCAGAATAAAATATTTAATGTCATTATAATGGGGTGGAACTACTTGTTTTTAATTAGTGCTCCTCCTCTACTTGTTGTAGCTTGAGAAAGAAAGACATTTCGATATGAATTATTGCAAGTCAATGATGGTTAAATAATAATTATAAAAAATCTTCTAATATTTTCTTAATGTTCTTTACATTTGTTTAATGAAGAAAGTGTTGAATGTTTCCAACGTTTTTAAAAACTGAGTGAATTTATTCTTTTGATAAGTGATTCCTTTGTAAAATAATGAGAGAATTGTAAACAGGAAAATATAAAAGGATATGGAACTACTCGTTTTTAAAACTTTTGTCAAGAGTTGCATTTGTTTTAATTTTCTTTCTGTAATATTCACTATTTTAGTGATAAACACATTCCACATTAAACTTAAAAAAATGTTTTTTATTTGCTCCTATAAAAAATAAATGGAAAATCTATCGGAAAAAAACTTGACTTTATCCTATGAGAGTTAGATTAATTAATCAACTTTATAATTATTTATAAATGGTCAAAATCTGACCTTTTCATCTCATCACAGTAAGCATTTTAAAAAAATAGAACAAGTTGGCATGATTAGTAGAATAACATGGATGAGGCTTAATTGAAAATGCCACAAACAGTTTTTAAAGCCAATAGAGAAATGAAAGAATATATAGATGTGTATTTGGCAACAACTTGTGTTAAATATATATTTTTTTAATTGAGTGATAGCATTAATAGAAAGAAAAACGTTAAATAAGTTAGTGTAACTCAATGTACTATGTTTGATTTATAAGTGTGATGAGATAAGAGTGGAAATAAATGAGGAATGGAAAAAGAATGGGGAATCTGTCACACAGAACATAAAACAGGGACATCATTGTTTTGGTTCGTGTATTGAGGTACAAGTGTGAAGCCATGAGTATTGTGTTTATGGACCCCATGCTCTGTTTCTCGAGCATACCCAGTGTCCTCATTAAATATCAACTATATTTTTTATGCACCCCTCATTATGAACCAAAACTTACAAATTAATTATCATCAACCTAAGTATTGAGTAGTTGGTGAATCTGAATTTTTCTTTTTTTGGGGTAAAATTTTGGATTCAAAGTTTATGAATAGAAAAACGAACACAGTAAAAGAATTAACTAGCTTAAATGATTTTAATAAAATTCTTTGAAAGATGAAGATTTTATTACTTATATAATATAAATTGGTTTCATTTATGGTTTGTGTAGATCTACTATACATTCTTCTAGTGTAATACATTCAGTTTATGTGGATGTTCAATACATTCTTATAGTTTATTTGAACCTAACAAATTCTTTTACGGGTGAATTTGAATTTGTGCATTTACAATTTATGAATAGAAAAACAACTTACTAAAAAAAAAGACTAACCGGCTTAATTTATAAAAAATGAAAATTGTGTTTACTTATATATTATAAATTGATTTTATTTATAGATTATGTGAATTTCTAATACATCCATCTCAACCAGAAATATACATATCGTATGTGAAATTATATCTCTAATACATTTCTCTTACATTAAGATATTATTAAAAATTATGAATCTAAATTTTACATTGAATAAAAATAAGAAAGTTAAACATCATATACAGATGAAGACCCACAAACTCATTACTTTAATGTTTTGGATGGAAGATAGTGTTAATCTCTTATGTGTAAGTTGAACTCATGTTTCATTGTTGTTGTTTCTCCTGAAGATGTTCTCAAAAAGACTTATCAATATCAAACCTCATTAGCATAAGGTTTGATGTCATATTAGAAAATAAGTTTAAACCTAACTAATTCTTAAAAAAAACAACTTACAAAACAAGAATTGTCTTTATTTACATATGGTAAAATTGATCTTAACTCAAGTACATATAAAATCTTCAAGATCATTTGAAATAAAATTATAAAGAATTAAGAAAGTGAGATATTGTATTAAAGCAATAAATATTTCACTTTACTAAAGAACAATATGAAGAGTGGAAATTAATTTAGGAAGAGAGAAAAGTTTAATAACTCACATGAAACTCTGTCTAACTCTTTAAAAGAAGAAAAGAAAAGAGTGAGATCTATTGTAAATCACAATTTTATAACAGGTGTCTATGTATCGTTACTTTGGTGACCTTGCTATAAGAGTTTTACAACTTAGAAAAAAAAAATCTTAAGGAAACTAAACATAAATGGTAAATTTTTGCATGAACTGTTTTTTTTTTTTGGGTTAGGAAGAAGGCATATATAGACTTCACATTAATGGTTAATTTTGTTTTCCAAACTTTTCTTTAATATATAGTAAAAATGGTATGTTAACTCAACACTTATGTGTTCAAAACAAGTTATAACTTATAAAATTTTTTAGAATTGTGTGGACAAGTACTGTGGAATGAACTTTTAGAAATAGCTAACAATTTAATACACTATATAAGCTACTTTTTGGTAAGTTCATAGTTTGATATGATTACGAATACTTCTTTTTTTCCTAATGAATTCAATTTTAATAGCTTCGAAGACGAGTTTGATCCCACTCTTACTCTTTTTCTTTTTCTTTTTCTTTTTTCATGTTAATTTAACATTAGTTGAATGAAGATTCCAAAGGGTGATATAAAACTAAACGTGAAGGTGACAATTCAAAAGGGATAAAGAATCCAACTGAAAAGAAAATTCTTGTGTCTTGGCCTTATGTAAATACCAAAAAATTCTCTTCAGAAAAAAGTCAAGGCATCTTTTACCAAAAAAAATAAATAAAAATCATGATTCCATTGAACTTCTCTTCATGTTTATATATCAAATTACAGGTAAATATATATGAAGATATTTTTCAATATGTATCATTATTAATTATAGTGCATTTTGTAAGCCTAAATTTGTATGAAATAAACTATATATATCCATGGCAATAATGAAGTTAAGGACATGTCTCTTTCACTTCTTAATTTTCTTATTCGTATTATATATTTTTGATAAATTATTAATTGATCCCATAATGATTTTTTATGGGCTTATTTATACATATTTAAGTTCTTATATTTAAAATTAAAAAGAATTAATGAAATATAATTATAGTATATCATAAAAAGATTGGTCGAAAAGTTGTAGAAATGTGATAATCCATAAACATATCTAATATTAAAAAAGAAAAGAAAAAAATCTTCTTTTAAAGACAATTTTTATCTAAAATACGTATAAATATTAAATATGAACAGTTGTTTTAATTTTACATATTTCAAGATATACTTTTATTTCTGAGTGAAAAATGGATAAAGTTGTATTCTGAGGATTCGAGAATAAAAAGTTGAAAGAAAAAGAAGAAAGGAAAAGACAATGTTAAACTTGTTCCAAAAGCAACGTTAAAAACTGCATCTGCATGTTAACAAGTTGCAATTGATGAGAATGATAAAGAAAAAGCAAAGACAATCTATGATAGCCAATTCATTCTCTTGAGTGAATATAAGGTGCAAAACGAATGACAGCTTGCTTTCTGACATGAGATTTTTATTATCTTAATCTACAAAACTTTTTCAACCAACAAAAAAAAATAAAAGTTAGAAAAGTCTTTGTCATAAATATCCCTTGAAGCTTATATATTATTTAAAAATTAAAAACCTAAAACATCATCTTCTTACAATAATATCGATTCAACAATGTTGTTTGTCCTAAGTTCTGACTAATCTTTTATTTTTCTCTCCAACATCTATCACCTCTATGATATGCTCTCCAGAATATTGTTTTAGATTAGATTAATCTCCAGTGATAATTTTAGATGCTAATCTAAACTGAAATTATTATTAAAAATCCTATTGTTATTAAAACTAAATTAATTTATATTATACAAGTGAGTACAAATTATATTTTAAAAATTGATTTTATAAAATTAAATTAAACTTAAATCAAATGTTTAATATAATTCTATAATTTAGTTTGGAGTAATCAATTTAGATATCAATTTATAAAATAAAAAATTCTTATTATTAAAATAGTTATTATTATAAATAAAAAATTATAATTAGTCTCTAAATTAATTTTTTAAGATTTAGTTGCCAAAAGAAGTTACTTGGTGAATATTAGTTATCAATATTTTTATTACCATATGAATTATTGATTTTTAAATTAGTCTCTAATTAATTAGTGACCAATTTAGTAATCAATTATAATTTTTAATTTATAATAGTGACTATTATAATAATCACTAATTTTTTATTTTGTAAATTAGTATCTAATTAATTACTATAGTAACCTATGATGCACGAATACGATACGTGTATCGGATACGAAACGTATCTAACACATCGATATGTTTATTTTAAAAATAACAAGATACGATACGTGATATATACGCGATATGTGAATATTAAAAAATATACAATAATTCTTAAAAACATAATAAATATGTGATTGTTATTGTGTGAATCCAAATTAAAACTATATATACTAAAGTTGTCAACATAAAAAAATAAAAATTATTGCCATTGTAAAAATACCACTATAAGACACCTTTCAAATAATGACCAATTTTAGTAACAAAAAATATGTTAGAGATCAATTTTCTAATTAGAGACCAATTATAGTCAAAATCTTGGTAGCTAATGTTAGTACCAATTTAAAAACCAATTCATAATAAAAACTATTTTAATTATCTATTTAGACACCAATTATATATTTTTTTTGAACTATTTTAGTTGCAAACAACTTTTAGTTTTTAAATAGGTAATTAAATTGGTCACTATATAATTAATTTTTTTTTCACTAAAATTTGTCATTATTCAAAAATTTTCTTGTATTGTATTATGACTTTATAAATTAGATATTTCACTACTTCACTAAGTATCAATAAAGTATCCTAAAGTATCGGACACGGACACATGTCGGATACGGATACGTGACCCCGGTTGAAGTATCAGTACATCATAAATAGTAACTAACAATTTTTTGTCACTAAGATTGATTGTTAATGAAAATCTTATAATAAATGTCTTGTATCGACTAAAAATAAAATTAATTTATAATACATAAATAAAAACACTTTTACCTTACACATTAAAAAATTAGAAAATAAATTAATTTACACTATATAAATAAAGAAAAGTGAAAGTGAAAGTGAAAGTGAAATATGACATACCAGAGAATGCATTGTTTGAGTTAATAGATATAAACCTAACCAAAATTGTAAATGTGGGATAGAAATAAACTTGGCAGTTGGGTCTCATAAAAGAAACGAAGGTCTTTCCATGTGAGGCTGGGCTCATGTGCCAGTACCCATAATTGCGCGCAATTTTAAGTACAAGAATCATTCATAAACATAAAAACTTTGTTACAAAAAAAATAAAAGAAATTTAAATATGTTTTTGTCCCAATATCTAGAACAATCTGTGTTATAAAAATGATTAGGGCAAAAAGCTGTTTCGTTGACCGTACTATAATGCTCTGAATAAGATGCAATATTGGGGTGTGTGATAACACTATGGTCGTTGAAGTACTAAACAAAACTTAGGTTATTAATGTTCCATCACGTGGACTTTATGGTGAACAAATTTATCTAAACATTTCATATTCAATGCCAATGGCTGTTACAAATGCCCATAGTCTTTTACCTGCTGCAGGTACCAAACAAAAACAGGTTAATGCCAAAAATCTTAAATTTCGAAAGACTATTAAATAAATGTAAGTGTTTGTGTCATATACAAATTTTCAGAAGAGATGCAACTTTTTCCACTTTTGGCAATAATTCAAAAGTGTTTTGAACAAAACACTTTGCACGACTAGCTTAAGATATACGTTTGTCAGAAGCATATATTACCAATATGGTTTGGGAACTAACTATGATTTATGATGGCGGAACAAGAATTCAAGAATAAATAACTAAAGGGAAAGAAAGAATTAATAAATAAATAAAAAGTGATTAACCAAACCATTATACTTTTTCACTGTGACATCACGAAGATTAATTTTTTGTATCTTATTATTAAGACGACAATTCTATTTATAGATAGATAATGTTACTATAAATAGTTAAATCTTATAAAAAGTAATTAACATATATATGAATAATAGTATAAAATTAATGGACAATTATTAATTCATAACATTTTCACGATAATTTTAGAGATATCATATTGTTGAGAATAATCAAAGTGTAACTCAAAGTCTCATATTGAGTAGAAAAGACAAAGTTGAACAATATATAAGATGAAAGACTCATAATTTTATTACCTTAAAGTTTTGAGTTAGAAGTGATGTCAAATATTTTATATGTGATGAAAGATCATTGTCATATACATAGAATTATAATTTCTCAATGACTATAAATCATATATAAAAAATATATAAACCCAACCCAATAATGCACTGAATTAAGTAAATAAATATGTCATGTTGCCAATTTTTTCTGCAATACACAAAAAAAAGAAGGATCATTGGATAAAGGGACCTTACCAAATTTTAATTTTATTTTTCTTGAAATTTATAAGTTGATAGCCAAGATCTGTAAATGATGGTGGGTCCTAAGAGGTTCATTAAATATATTGCATGTGCAAGAGAAAGATTAGTCTCGCAAGCTAATCTCCTCCAAAGAGGAGTGAAAAATGGAAGGCACGATCAAAATAATAAATGCCTTGTTTTGAAAGGCAATTTTGAAACAACTATATATATATGTGGAGTGCTTTGTTAGGATTTTGTTGTTTCTTTGATGTTTGGTGAAGAGTCATTTTTCTTCTTAACGAGACATGCATTTGATTTAATTCATGAAAATGACACTTACAAATTCCAACATTTCCTTCAACACCCTAAATTTTCCTTAAGGATAAAACAAAATCTCTGTTTTACATCATAATGTCGGCAACAAAATAATTAAAAATCAACATCAACCAACAAGTTTTTTGTGATTAGATTGAATAAAGGGAAAATTGCACCTTTCAATACCTTAAGTTATAAAAATTAGTACATGATCATATCAACCCAACAAAAGAAAAATTAAAATATGAAAGCAAAGATCTTAATAGAAGAGTAATCTATGGTTCAACTTGTTAAAACTCTACTAAAATTAAATAATCACCATGGATTAGTTATTTTGTTCAGCGTAATATCTCAACTAAATTTTAAGGATATATCTCGACTAAAATAAAAGATTAGGTGGTACTTTATCTGGATGCAAATTTAAGAAAAAGATAAGGCATATTTAGTAATTTTCACTTCTCTTAATGTTATTTAATACAGTATTTATTTCAATTTCCCTATAAATCTTTTGGACAATAAAGGATTGGAAATGAAAGATGTCTAACATGATTTATAAAAGAAAAATGGAAATGGATACAATGCTTCAACATCTCAGATATGAATTGGAAGAACGTAATGAATTAATTGTGGGTGCAGCTCTTATTTATTAAGGGTTTAACTTTGTTTTAGTAAAATTATACTAATAAAACTATATTTATTATATTATTTTATATATTTGAAGAAACATCAATTAGTTGAAAAGTAATTCTTACAATAAAGAGTAGAGTTAATATATGCGAAAATTATATTGATTGTGAAATAATATTGGATTATTTATTACACACAAAAAATCTGAGTGTTTTTTTTCACTCAATAAAATTTAAAGATATCTCTTTTAGTCTAGAATGTTTTACGTCTTAGGAAATTCATTGTCTCTCGATTATAACGAAAATGTGATAATGATTCATGTCTTAAACTTTAATTTTTTAATTTTTTATGTTGAATATTTGTTGTGACTTGATCTCAAGACTTGATTGTTGACAACATAGTAGAAGAAGAAAAAATGAAACTCAACCTCACCACACATTTACTATCATAAATTTCACGATTTGAACTTCAGCATATTTTTTTGTCATCAATTAAATTTTGAATATTTTTTTATTGAATACGAAACTTATTGATATTATTACACACTCGTGCACTTGTAGAAAGTTAAAGAAACATCATTAGATACTAACAATGGCAAAGAAGGCACTTGAAGGGAGAGTGAATGTGAAAAATAAAAACGTAGTGTCCTACAATACATATTCTACATCACGGATTTCACATTAATTAAGAATGGAAATGGAAAGTGTATAACTAGTTAACCACTTAAGAGGAACCAATATCGTTGATAAATTATGAAAATTTTAATCGTTTCTAAAAATATAAAAGGATATATAATTACTCGTTTCCAAAAACTTTCCTCAATTCCATCTGTTTTAATTTTCTTTCTGTATTCACTATTTTAGTAATAAATACAATCCACACTAACCTTAAAAAATTATTATTTTTTATTTGCTCCTATCAAAATTAAATGGAAAATCGATTAGGGAAACTTGACTTTATCCTATGAGAGTTAAATTAACTAATCAAATTTATAATATAAATGGTCAAAATTTGACCTTTTCATCTCATCACAGTAAGCATTTAAAAAAAATAAATAGGAACAACTTGGCATGATTAGTAGAATAACAAGGATGAGGCTTAATTAAAATGCGACAGACAGTTTTTAAGGTCAAGAGAGAAGTGAACGAATATATAGATATGGATCTGGCAACAACTTTTGTTAAATAATAAAAAAAACTTCATTTTTGTATTTTGTTGTTAAAAGAAGCTGCAACGACCCTAGTTTTAAGAAGTTTATTGTTACATTAGTATTTGAATTTAAGAAAACACTAAATAAATGAAATAATGCTAGAGAAAAAGAAAAAGTTGATATGTTTTTCAGAAATCAAAATTACAATTTACTAACTAAAAATATTTCTAACCTTAAAGTGAGAAGTATGAAAATTACGTTTCCAATCTCCTAAAAAGTGTTTATGCATGATCGCTCTAAATATTATCCTCAAACAATTAGAATTAGACTAAATTCAATCGTACTTTATAATTGTTAAAAGGGAAAATGAGTTACTAGTAATTTCAGAAAAAAAGAAAAGATTTTCCTTTGGTCTACTTTCCTGCATAAACAAAATTAAAGTATGATTTTTGCTATACATTAGCAAAAGATTAAAAAGAAGGACCGAATGAAATAGACTTACCTGGATTCATTGAGAGCGCGAAAAAAAAAAAATCAGAAATGTGGCTTAAACTCTAATTACAAAACCCTTCTTTTAAGCCCAGTACACATAACAAGGCCCAAAGTAAATATGCTTCCAATTGATATTCAGCAGTTAGTGGTAGATTAGATTTTCATATGTTAAAATTTTACATTTTTTTTCTGCTTAGATTGTTAATTAATTTCACAGTGGAATACGCATTTATCTATATGTATAGCTATATACAAAGGAGATACACATTTTTTATAGGTTATTACCACTTTATTCAGAAACGACAAAGTTAAAACTATCTTTACAATTTGATCCAGGTATAATCATATTTTATTAAATATTTAACAGAACATTATATACTTTATGAAAATTTAAAATTTTGATGGTAAAATCATGTGAAACAAACTTGAAAATAAAGTTTACAAAACCCAGTTACATTGGAGATGGAAAGTTAAGTCTTGAACATTTAAAGAATAATTTTATAGTTTATTATTTAAAATAAATAAATTAAAATTCTGATAGTTGAAGGAGTAATTAATGCGAATAAAATTAAGATTGGTCGGTGCACAGCCCACAGTCACATATCTCCTCCAATTGGATTCATTTTGCTTTCGACCAAATTTGAGTAAATTTTAGAATTAGTGTTTTTTTTTTTAACTTTATACTAATTTAGTCTTTTATTTTTAAAAATATGTGGATTTAATCATTTTTACCAGATTTTGTTAAATTTATTTGACATTTTAAACGTATTTTATGATAATATTTGAGTTAACATTGAAGGAAAAATGTGTCATGGTATAAACAATTCAAATACTATCATGAAATATGCTTGAAACGTCAGATAAACTTAATAAAATTTGGGTAAAAGGATTAAATTCACGTATATTAAAGATGAATGACTAAATTGGTCAAAAATTTTGAAGAGAGACAAATTCCAAATTTCACTAAAACTTGATGGGCCAAACACATATTTAATCCTAATTTTAGGGATAAAATAGAATATATAATAATAATAAGGTTTAATTAATTTTCAAGTTAATCATAATTTTATAAATTTATGTATAGTTTTATTAATTTTTTTCTTATTACAAACTTCAAATTTTTAATCAAAATTTTTTATATTTAAGTGCATTGTTATTGTGTTTTATATTATAGGTTAATTACTCTATGTTTTGGTTTAAAAAGGTTAAATTCATCTTCTAATTTCTTTTAATTTTAATTTAGTTACAATTTTTGAAAAATTAATGTAATTTAATCATTTTTGTTAAGTTTTTAAAAAAAAATTCATCAAAACTGAAATTATTAATAAAGATAATTTATTTTGTTAGTATAATTAATATAATATCAGTGACAATTGTGATGAAAAATTGTTGATCTATTTCAATAAATTTAACAAAAATAATAAAATTGCATTAATTTTCAAAAATTAAAATTAAATTGAGACTTAAAAAAAGTGAAAGAACAACTTAATATCTTTTAAAGAAAAGATATTAAATTGTGGCTTCACTTTGCATTTTAAACTTTTTAGGGTTTAGCATTTCAAACTTTTTAAATAGTTTTTTTTATCCCATTATACACCTCTATCGTAAAAAAGATTGAACCAAGATGGTATCAAAGCATTACATATACGATAAGGGTCAGTTTCCTTTGGTGTGTGTTTTGGATAAACCAAATTGAAAGCACTAGTATTGATGTAACTAACTTAAACTTTTAAGTTAATGACAGTACAACTAATAATATACATATTCGTGTCTTAATCCAACACCTTGTTAGAAATGGAAACTACCAAAAGAACCAAAGGTAAGAAACATAGAGAATCAAGGGCATGGTTTTTTGTAATGAATTATTCTTGGAAGGTGATGGAGAATGATGATCCTAAAGATTTATTATATTCGTTTTTTATGAAACGTGAATAAATGAAAACCGTTGATTTGCAAGATACTTCAATCTTTGGTATTTTGTTATTTTGAAAAGATTTGAGAGTGATATTTACCATCTCATCAATGCGTACTTTTTTATCATTGTTGGTCATTGATGGAGAAGCACGAAGATCGCAGTGTAAAAGTCCAACTGATTTACTGGAACAAACTGTGTTTTTAAAAAAGTGAATAGAACTAGATACATTTTAGTTGGATTCGATTCCAACTTCAAAAACTTTGGTGCATTTATCCGGTTTCATTTTATTATATTTCATTCCAAATTCATGAAAAAAGCTTTGGTGCATTTACCGAGTTCCATTTTTGTTGTATCTGATTCCAAATTCATGATTACAAATATTTAATTTTTATTTTTTGCTTTAATAAAAAAATTTCAAATAATTAATTTTTTAATCAATTATATTATAATATTTATTTTATTCAAATAATAAATATTATTATTACAAATATTTAAGTTTTTTTTTCATTAATAAAGAAAAAAATTAAAATTAATAATTTTTCAAATCAACTATATTATAATATTTATTTTATTAAAATAATAAATATTTATAATAATTTTTTTCATCATAAAAAATTCAAAATTAATTATAACTTATCTAAATATCATTTTATATAACTTTTAACATCAAGAACAATTTGATAGTTTTACTTTATTATCTATTAAATTTTATTTTTTATTTGTCACACCACTCAAATAATTTACAAATTTTCACAAATTTTATGGTCAAATCAATATCACTAACACTTACAAATCCCTTCAAAAAGAACAATATAAACTTCACCCAAACTTCACCCTCAAATTCATCCAAATCAATCTTCTATCACTTCCTCAAATCATTCTTTCTAATAAAAACATATCCTATAAAAAAATAATATAGAACAACTAGCTCCACGTGAAAAATAAAATGGAAAAATAACATGGAAACAAAATTGACAGATAAACAAAAAGTCAAGTACTCAACCAATAATCATCTAGTAACAAATATTAAAACCATGACCATGGATACAACTACTCATCTAATCCTGGTGAGGGTGTCTTCGTCATTTTATTTGGTGGAGAGATAAAAGAATAGACATAATTAAACATAATAAAATTGGATTGAGACTCTAATTTGATTATGAAAACTCTATATTGATTCTTTTGCAAATCTACAACATTAGTCAATTGAATTGAACAACAATATATTAGATAACGGATTTTGTTCATCTAGGTTGAAAAGGTAGAATTAATTTGACGGCTTCAAATCAACATTATCATACATGTGCTTGCTGGCTTTTTTAAACATTTATATTAAACAATTAATATAATTATAATTATTTAAAAATAAATAATTTATTTAACAAGTTATATTTAAATGTTATAATTATACATAATTAACAATATTATATTTAAATAAAGAATTTGTAATAAAATAATTAAAAATAAATAATTATTATTTTTGCTAATGAATTATAAAACGTAAAACCAATAATATCAACCCCATCAATAATAATGAATTATACTAATAACAATATTAATTCTAAAATAATAATAGTAATAATAATAAACTATTATTATATTTAAAGAAATAATTTATAGATATAATTATATTCGAGTGTTATAATTATGTATGGTTATAAATATAATAATCAAATAAATAGCTTAATAAAATAAAATAAAAAATCACAGGTATTTTTATAACAAATTAACTACAAATAAATAATATTATTTAATAATTGATTCTTGTAATAAAAATAATATAAAATAATAATAATAATAATAATAATAATAATAATAATAATAATAATAATAATTGCTCTTAAATGTGTCAAAACGAGTCCGTCAATCTAATTTGTTGTTAACCCGATCCACTCGAGTCAGGTTGGCTCGCTAATTAAAGACAAGTTGAATAATGGATCCTGTCACGCAATGGGACAGGTTGGCGAGCTTCCACCATTTTTATGTATTTTTTGTTATTTTTTCCAAGTTTTCAACTATAGAGAAAATAGAGACAATGCACTGCAACAATTTCCACATAAGAGAGGTTGAGAATGAGAAGCAAACAAGCACAACTTAAACAAAGAAAGAAAACAAACCATAGAAATCCCAAAATCTCAATCTGCAAAAGTCTCAATCCAAAAAAACCCCAATACGTAAAAGTCTCCATCTATACAAACCTCAATCCAAAAAACCCTAAAATACATCACAACCAGAAATCAACTACCAAAAATTAACCGCATTTCGTTTGTTGTGGAAGTTGAAGCACGTTCCTGGTCACTAGAGAGAACGAGGAGTGTTGTGCGAAGTAGGAGAGAATGGAAGAAGGGTTCTCTAAGCGGTAAGGAAGGAAGTGTGATGGAAGGGAAGTGTGGTGGTTGTTGTCGTTGTGCGTCTCTTGTCACGATCTCGTTCTCCCTGTTGTCGTTGTTGTGCGCCTCCACTCCCGATCTCGCTCTCCATTGTGTGGCATGGTGTTGTGGCGATGGTTGTTGCTCGTAGTGACAATTGTTTATCGCAGTGGTGGTCATTGCTCGCGGTGGGTCGCTTTGGTTGTGTGAAAGACGATAGAGTTGGTGCGATAACAACCTACTCATAATTTTTTAAATTCGTGTTTAGATATTTTTAAAATATATTAATAGGGGTTAATCTAAACAAAATGGAGTTAAAATTCTTAGATACTTTGAATTAAATAGCAATAGAAATGAAAAATTATTGAAAAATCTAGAATTATTGAAAAAAAATTCAATTATTCATTTCCATTTTTTCATTTAGTTTTAATTAAATTTAAATTCAATTAAATTGTTTATTATTCTGAATATTTGATTTTTGTCAAAAAGAATAAATAATTCATTCTAATAATATAATTACAATAAAATGTTATTGACTCTACTTTCTTCTTTCCGCATTATACCGTTTTTTTTAATCACAACACCCTTAACTATTTTGCTCGTAAGTAATAAATATTATGAATTGTTCTTTTAATTGAAATCAGAAAATTAAAGAGTTTAGTTTTAAATATTTTTACTACTATTATTCTCTCCCTATATTAGTCATTTAAGATTCACTTTGAAAAAAATGTTGTAATCACTTATAAACTGAAGGCTAGTAATTAAATTAACCAATTGTATTAATGATTAATGATAGAATGGGAAAGGAAATAGTACAAACAATTTATGTATATTTAATATTAGTTTGATAGTCCATTTACCATTTTCGAAATTTATCATTTACCTTTTTTTTTCATGATTTTATCTTCAAACTTTTTCATTTTCATTCATTTGTTCATTAATTTTTTAATAAAGTGATAAATTTGAACAAAAGGTTTTTTTTTTTTTTGGAAAAGTAAAAATGACACTATGTTATGACCACTTTATTCAGAAACGAGAACGTTAAAACTATTTTTACAATTTGATCCACGCATAATCATATTTTATTACATATTTAACAGAACATTACATACTTTATGAAAATTTAAAATTTTGATGGTAAAATCATGTGAAACAAACTTGAAAATAAAGTTTATAAAACCCAGTTACATTGGAGATGGAAAGTTAAGTCCTGAACATTTAAAGAATATTTTTATAGTTTATTATTTTAAAAAAATAAATTAAAATTATGATAGTTGAAGGAGTAATTAATGCGAATAAAATTAAGATTGGTTCGTGCACAAGTCACACAACTACTCCAATTGGATTGGTTTTGCTTTCAATCGATTTTAATTTTGTGGATAAAATAGAATATGGAATAATAATAATAATAAGGTTTAATTAAATTTCAACTTAATCATAAATTTATGTATAGTTTTATTAATTTTTGTATGCTTATTACAAACTTCAAATTTTTAATAAAAATTTGTTATATTTAAGTGGATTGTTATTGTACTTTATATTATAGGTTAATTACTCACTTTATTTTTATTTTCCTTTAAAAATGTCAAATTCATCATTTAGTTTCTTCTTAATCTTAATTTAGTCTCAATTTTTGAAAAACTGGTATAATATGATCATTTTTGTTAAGTTTTTTTAAATTTTTTCATCAAAACTGAAGTTAATAAACATGATTTGTTTTGTTAGTATAACTAACATAATATCACTGATAATTCTAATAAAAAAATTATTGATTTGTTTCAATAAATTTAACGTGACAAAATTGTATAATTTTTTTAAAAATCAAAACTAAATTAAGACTTAAGAAAGGTGAAAGACCAACATAATATATTTCAAAAAAAGAAAAATATTAAGTTGGTCTTTCACTTTGCATTTTAAACTTTTTAGGACTTAGCTTTTTAAACTTTTTAAATAGTTTTTTTTATCCCATTATACCTCTATTAGAAAAGATATCGAACCAAGATGGTATCAGAACAATACATATACGATAGGATTTTATACATTTACCACTTATCTAAATATCATTTTATATTATTTTTAATATCAAAGACAAATTGGTAATTTTATTTTATTATCTACTAAATTTACAAACTTTCAAAAATTTACCACTCAAATAATTTTCAAACTTCCAAAAATTTGATTGTCAAATCATTTCCACTATCACTCACAGATCCTTTCAAAAAAACAACATAAATTTCATCCTTAAATTCATCCAAATCAATCTTCTATCTCTTTATCAAATCATTCTTTCTATGTAAAAAATATGGAACAACTAGGTCCACATAAAAATAAAATGAAAAAATAACATAGAAACAAAAAGTCAAGTACTCAACCAATAATCATCTAGTAACAAATATTAAAACCATTACCATGGATACAACTACTCATCTAATCCTGGTGAGGTTGTCTTCGTCATCTCTTCGTCAACTTTCACAACCGACTCTCCGTCGTTTTTCGCACTCACAGTAACCTTCGCGCGTTTCCTCTCCATCTAAAGATTCAAATTAACATTCAAAAACAAAATATCTGACTCAATCAAAAAATAAAAATATTTCTATATATACCTCAACTATTATTTTCTTGTTCTTTTTCAATTCCTTCATTACTTTTGTCAGTTTCGCAGAAACATCTTTCCGTTTCCTATTCACTTTTGCAATCTTTGCTGTAAGTTTATATATTATGGCATCGTTTCTATCAAGAAGGTTTTTAAGATACGATCCAATCAAGGCATCCTCCACAGACGTGTCATAACATCGCAGATTTGGCTTGTTTGTTTCGTTTTTCTTTTGTTCCCTTATCTGCATAAACAAAAGATTTCGTTGTAAGTTAGCAAAAGGTTAGTGAATGACTGATGAAATAGACTTATCGAGGTCCATTGAAAGGGAAAGCGCAGGAAGAATAACGATGGAATAGACTTACCCAGCTCCACTGAAAGGGGAAGCGCAGAACAGAAGAAATATCGTTAGAGAAAAACTTGATAAACCTAATTTCAAAACCTTTTCATTGTTTTTGTCCTGTGAGCGTTAATGAAAATTGCATTCATATAGTTTTTTGTGATTTTGAATTTTAAAGTCAAATTTTATTTTCATATATATTTTTAGTTTTAAATTTGACAACGTGTATCTTTATTTTAGAAAAATTAAACTAAACTAAAATTATTAGTGAATTTTATATCTTTAAAAATGTTAAGAATTTATAATTTTTACTTTGTAATAATATATTTATGTTTATGTTATCAAAATTATTTTAATGTTTAAGTTTTCTTGAAAGGTAAGAATATATGTGACTTTTGTTCAAAATAAAATTTCATATCTTTAAAAGTTTTAAAAATTTATAATTTTTATTTTTTACATTATATTATTTTATAATTACATTGTTATTAGATATTATTGTATTTTATAATAATTATTATATTGTTATGAATGATCAAATATTTTTAACTTTTCAACTTCACTACTAAAAAAACTCATATTTTCAATTAATTTTGTTTTTAATTATTTTGCGTAGGAAATATTTTAAATTTTTTTGTGAAAAGAAATTTGCAAGAAATTACTACCAATTTTTTTGCAAAATATTTTGTATAAAACACTTTTAGTAACAAAATTTGTGAAAAATACTTACAAATTTTATAATTTTATAAGAAATAATTATCCACGAAAGAATTATCTGGCAATTAAGATTCTTAAAAAAAATAACAGAAAAAAATATTTTTTTACAAATTTTGTTATTAGAGTTGTAAAAAAAATCTCATGTAATATGAAAATTTATAGTAATGTTTCTATATTTGTTATCAGAAATATTAAAGACTTTAAATTTCTATATATGTTTTTTATTTTAAATCTTAAATTTAATTTTGTTTATTGTCCTTTATAATTTTAAATTTTAAATCTAAACTTTATTATGGTATATACTAAAAGATATTTCTCACCCACCGGCTTAAAAGCAGTTTCGATTTCCAAGAAGCTAATTTTGAAATTTATTTCCGAAAAACACTTTATAATGCATTATAAAACAATTTTAGAAATTTGAAAGAAAATATTGTAAGGTTTCTTATTTTTAATATACTTATTTATAATATGGTGTGAATATATTAGCAATATGACCAATTCACTGTGCGGTAACTTGGTGCAAAAATTATCCAATGATAAATTTGAATTTGTATGTGTGATTATTGTATATATTTGAATATTTCAATTCAATATAATTTTGATTTTGTATATGATTTTTATTTTGATTTTGATTTTGGATATAATTTTGATATTGATATTGAAATCCGTTAAGTTCGCAAGCTTGAAAATTTATATATTGTAGGTAACACTACATTATTTAATAAATATATGTGTATGATTTATTATTATTTAAATTATCTTATTTATTTAAAATATAAATTTAAATTTTAAAATACACATAAAATCTTCCATATGTGATTGAAAAAATAACTGAAGATTCATAATCTGAAAAGTGGTTCAAAAACTTGAAACAATAATTACAAATAAATATAAATAATAAATAACCAATAAATAAATGAATCAATAAATAAATAGTAAATATAAAAAAAAATGATGACATTTGGAATTCTAAAATAACACATTCCCTAAATCCTAAATTCAAAAGATTGAATGAAAAAATTCAACTAATTCATTAAATAAATATGTGTATGTCATTTGTTAGTATTTCAATTATGTTAATATTTATTTTAAAATATGAAAAAGTGGGTTAGAGATTGAGAAACAGTGATTACACAACATTTAATACAATAATAAATAAATATAAATAATAATTAAAAGAATTAAATAAGTAAATAAATTAATAAATGAAGTTTGTAAAATAAATAAATAAAAGGCTTAAATTATGAAAATTTCGTTTTGGATTCCCTACATTACGAAAGTTAACAGTTTTGAAAACACTGAAGGCTTTCCATATATAACATTTGAGTAACTCGTTACAATATTAAAAACAAATTAAAATTTTAATTATAAAATTGTCATTTTCAATCATTGTATACATAGATAAATGAGACCAATGGTCTGCCAACATACTTTTAAGAAAGGTTAGTGTCAGAATTAATTAATTAAAGGAGGCTAAACAGTGTTCTAAGGACACTAGTTAAGGAATGTTTTCATTAGTTTTATCATTCTTACATTGAAGTTTGAATAATTAATTTTATTAATTAAAATAGTATAAATGCATACTGATTTTATAAAGACAAAATTATCCTTTAAAATCTCTAAACAAGAAAAATAAGTCTTTTAGAAACTCAATTAAATCTCAAATTGATACTTTATTTTTTTATTTCTTGTAAAATTTGTAGATGTTGAATACTATTTTTTGTTGATTTTTATGTTAATTTAAAAAAATTTATGTTTCATTATAGTTTAATTTTTAATAACATTAAAATATAGTTATTTTATTATTTAATTATTTTTTAACTTTTATCGATCAACATTAAATAAAATATTATAACAATTGTACAATACTTATGGGTATTCTTGTCTTTTAAATAAAATAAAATTGCATTTTAGTTATGATTAGGTCAAATTTCATTTAATATTACAATTAATTATGAACTTTTGTAGATTTTAATGTGTATTAATTATTTTTAACCAGTGTACTTAGGGTACTGGTTAGCAAGATCCTAATTAATATTGATGTCATATGTTCTACTAAATCAATTAATTCAAAATTAAACAAATGAATCAAACAAATAATCAAACTTTGTTACCATGTTATTATAGTTTTTTACGATTTTGAATTTTAAATTCAAACTTTATTACCATATATTTCGAATTTCAAAATTTAGTAATATGTATCTTAAGTGCATGAAAAAAAAGAGTAAACCATCATTTTTGAGAATATCTAAAGTTATTTTTATTTTTGTCAACATAATTGATTTTTGGAGATGAAAAGTAAGTATGGAAAAATGAAAATTTTTGAAAGGTGTATAAACCTTCTTCAAAAAGTTACATACAACTAAAGAAAATTAAGTAAATATCGAAAGAATCGTTCATGAATTTAACCTATTAAACTTTAATAAATATTTTCTATAGTGTGAATTTGGTTTTAATTTTTTTTAACTTTTGGAAAATTTGATTCCACCTTTATGATATGCATTTATTATTAAAATAAATTGTAGTTATGATTTGTCTTTATGATTTGCATTTATTTTATTATTATAATTCTTAAATAGTAAATTTTATGTTATGAAATTAAATTTATTTAAAATATTTACTTCAAAACATATACAACGAAATAATTATTTATATATTTATGTTTGAAATACTTTCATATTAAATTAGATTATTATTATTATATACTTAATTTATGTAGTTAAAAATATATTTTTCTAAAAAGTTGTAAGTTATAACTCTGTGTATCTAAGATCAATTAAGATTTTTTAATGTCTTGCATGTCATATGATATTTTGGTAAATCAAGATGACTTTTATTTTTTTATTCATACATCTTTCAAATTTATTTTTCCAATAAGGTTTTTAATGCAACTTACTTAAGTAAGGTTATCACTGAAAAAAAAAGTTATTTTCAAAAATACTGTTGGAGAAAGCCACTAACAATATAATTTTGAAAACAGAATGTATTGTCTATGACTTTTACTCATACTTTTTGCATATATAAAAGAAAATAAAGAAAGAACATAAGAAGAAACTTGACATTATCAACCAAATCATGGAGTATTTTTTTTATTGACAAATTTAAAAAAGTTTAACCTATATGTATTTATTATATATTATATAATATATATATATATATATATATATATATATGTATTTTTTTATTTTTTTTATCTATTCAATATTATTTCGCTTTTTATTCTTGTTCTTTTTAATAAGTTAATTGTTGTCTATTATTCACTGTTTATTCATTTATTTGTAATATTTATATTTAATAATGGTTAAACTTAAAACTCAAAATAATATTGTTTCAAAATATAAAATAGAAAACATGAAACATTGTAAATATAAAAAGTGTTTAAAAAAAAAACTTAAAATGAAGAAGAAATGAAATAGGAAAAGATTAATCAAAATAGCTAAATAATTATGATATCTTTGTTGAGTTTATCTCTGTTACTTTAAAAAATAAGTGATTCTCACTCCTCAAGTTAAATTTTGTAAATGTTATTGACAAATATGAATCTATTATAATAAACGTTCCTCCAATTTTTATTTTTTTTAAGTATTTATTATTTTATAAATATTCTTCATTCAAACTTTATTTTTATTAATTATTTATTTTATTATCAGAGTCTTTATATTTTGATTATTTTCAATACAATAAATTAATTATGATATATTCATATATCATCTTCAAATTATCATATGAGAGATTTTGTGCATACTTTGCATTGTGTTGAGACAAACAACAAAATATCATTAATTTATTCATAATTAATGTTGCATAATTAATAATGAAAGTGTGTTTAAAGAGACAAATCAGTTATAATTTATTAAAAAAATTATTAGCAATTCCATCTATAATTTTTATCGACAAATCAATTAGTATCGAATAAAAAAAGTTTTTATTAAAGTTAACAAATAATATTTGGATTTGAATTTATTTGTATTAAATTATAAAATTTATTAATGATGTGTAATAATATGATTAATAATTTAAAGAGTTTATTTTTCTGTGGCTTAACCTTATAAGTTAAATAAACAATTTGAATCAAGTAGTTGTTTGTTAATCACTTAAACTTTGATAACTTGTACAAATCTTATCTTTCTATTTTCTTTGGATTTTGTTCAATATAATTGATCTTAACCGTTATACATTATTATTATTATTATATTTATTATTATTTATCGTACGTCTACAAAAATATGAGAGTGTGTTAAAATTGTTTATAATAAATATAAATTTGAGTAATATTGACTATATGAAATTGTTAACGAGGTGTATCTTCACAATACCAAGTATTAATAGTAACATATTATATTATATTATATTAATAGTAGTATAATATTCGATATTTGGAATTTAAGAATTAAAATTTATAATAAAAATTATAAGGTACATTATATATATATATATATATATATATATATATATATTTTGTTAAAATAAAATATAAATATGTTGTAAAATAAGATCCTAATAAAAACGAAGTTAATATTAAAATTTGTAAATAAACTAAAATATATTAGCATATGTCATCAATTTTTTTTCTTAATCATAAATATTAAGGTAAAATTTTAATATTTGGATGCGAATATGTTTGTATTAAATTATAAAATTAACATAATAATTTATTAATTGTAATAATTTGAAAATTTTACTTTTTTTCAATACTATGCTCTAGCTTAACCTTATAGGTTAAATAAACAATTTGAATCAACTACTTGTTTGGTAATTAGTTAAACTTTGATAACTTGTGCAAAAAAGATTTTATCTTTCTTTTTTTTCTTTGGATTTGATTCGATATAATGATGAAAATACCGTGAATAAGCATGCTTTTTTTACAATAACACTGTTAAGGATAAGGAAGATTTGAACTCAGTATCTGATAATTACTTTATTGTATAATATATGTGATCGTTGAATAAATAACATGATTAATTTATAAAGTTATCAATCATATATGTAAAGTTTTTATAAAGTTATCGACCATATATGTAAAGTTTTAATTTATGGATTGTGTAAGTTAATTATTTTCTTAAATAAAGTGTTCATTTTTGAATTCACTATTATTTTTAGAATTAAGTTATCAATTTTATGGTCTGAAAGTCTTATTATTTACATTATTATTTTAAGATTAGAATCTTCTCTTGGGTTGACCACGTAAATGAGTCACATAAATAAAATTCATAAGTAAAGAAAAAAATAGAATCCTTTAGAGTGTATATATACAGTGATAATTGTTTTTAAAGTGCGAAACATAACTCGATACAAAATAGATACAAAAGCGTATCTAAATTTATTTTATATTTTAAAATGAAATATCTTTTCTTGATGTTAAATAGATACAAAATAGAAAATATATTGTGTATCATCATCACTAGTGATTTAAAAAATAAATAAAAAATAGGAGTGTGGTTATAATTCATCTAGCAAATATCATATATTATTAAATTTAGTCCATCTTTCACGTACTTCTACCGATTTTGTCCATCTTTCAACCCAAAATATCAATATCATATATTATTAAATTTAGTCTTGATAAAATATTTGATTTGATGAAAAGATTAACATCATATATGATTTAAACATTTGTTAGAAATAATATTTATGTTAATAAGATTCATATCGAGAGTTTATGCTATTGGTATATTCCTAACATAATTTCAACAGGAAAAAACATAGAAACGAAAAACATAGAAACGAAAAATCACATGATCAACCAATTATGATAATATGTAAAAAATTAAATTATGTAACAGTAGCGGGTTAACCCATTAAAGTAGGTAACCGGAATAAATGAGTCCATGACCCAACCGAAAACCCGTTTCTGATAATGGCCTTCTTTAAGCCCAATAAAGATAACAAGGCCCAAATTAAATATGCTCCTTCGTTCTGTCAGTGCCATGTATCCCAATTGAGTGAAAAGTAATTTGAGTTTGTCTATGTTAATTTTCATAGATTAAAATTATATATTTTTTCTGATAACTTTTTTCAATTTAAATATTACTTATTAATTAATATAAATAGAACAACTTGGCATGATTAGTAGAGTAAAAAGGATGAGGCTTAATTAAAATGCGACAAACAGATTTTAAGGTCAAGAAAGAAGTGAACGAATATATAGATATGGATATGGCAACAACTTTTGTTAAATAATAAAAAAAACTTCATTTTTGTATTTTGTTGTTAAAAGAAGCTGCAACGACCCTAGGTTTTAAGAAGTTTATTCTTACATTAGTATTTAAATTTAAGAAAACACTAAATAAATGAAATAATGCTAGAGAAAAAGAAAAAGTTGATATGTTTTTCAGAAATCAAAATTACAATTTACTAACTAAAAATATTTCTAACCTTCTTAAGTGTGAAGTATGAAAATTACGTTTCCAATCTCCTAAGTGTTTATGCATGATCGCTCTTATCCTCAAACAAATATAATTAGACTAAATTTACTTGTACTTCTGATATTCAGTTGAATTTCTTTCTACTCCTCTTTTTTAATCCTTGTATTGTTGATTGTTTGTAAAATATTACATTCACAATATATTGCACTAACTTTCTATTGCTTGAAAAACATATCTCGTACTTTATAATTGTTAAAAGGGAAAATGAGTCACTAGTAATTTCAGAAAAAAAAAAATCCTTTGGTCTACTTTCTTGCATAAACAAAATTAAAGTACGATTTTTGCTATACATTAGCAAAAGATTAGAAAGAGGGACCGAATGAAATAGACTTATCTAGCTTCGTTGAAAGCGCGAAAAAAAAAATCAGAAATGTGGCTTAAACTCTAATTATAAAACCCTTTCATCATTTTATCCGTTAAGAGTATTTAAACAGAATAAATTGGGTCTTTCTTCCTGTACCTCCAAAATTTCTTTTACACTTCCAAATTTTCTTTAAACTTTCAAAAAACAATTTGACCATTTAAGAAACACGAACATCGCATCCTCAAAATTACTTCCAAATGTCAACTTCGGAAAGTCATAATATATGACTTTCGGAAGCTAAATATATCACCAGAAGTCAATTTCTGGAAATCAATATATCACCGGAAGTCGACTTTAGAAAGTCAAAATGTTCATCAGAAGTCAACTTCCGGAAGTCAAAATGTATCAAAAATTATTACCGGAAGTCGACTTTCGGAAGTCAAAAAACATTACCGAAAGTCAACTTCCGGAGATCAAAAAATTAATTCTATTTTAAATATTTTAAATTCTTTTTAAAATTAATGTTTTCTAACTTTTAATTGTTTTTTAGATTATTATTTATTATTATATTTATTTTTTATGTTTTCATATTTCTTAATATATATTTTAAAAATAAAAAATATATTAATATCAATATATATAATTTAATTTTTATTTAATATACTAAAAAATAAATATAAATATAAAAATAATTAAAATTAAAATAATGTTAAACTTTAAATAAAAAAACAAAAAAATAAAAAAATTATTCTGCTTCATTTAATTTTATTTAATATTTAAATTGATATTAAAATAATAAAACTTTAAATTAAAAAAAGAAAATATATATCTATATATATATTTTTGTTTTTTTTAATTTAAAATTTCATTATTTACATGTATGTATATATATATATATATATATATATATATATATATATATATATATATATATATATATATATATAATTTTAAATATGATTTTTTAATTTTTTTAATTTTTATTAAATTTTTATTAAATTATATTAAAATAAATTTAAATTTAAAAATATTAAAAAATGTATAATTGAAAAAAATTTAAAAATATGATTAAAATTAAATGTTTTATTTTTAAATAAAAATAAAAAATTCAAATAAAAAATAAAATACTATACACATTAAATGTATAAATAAAATAATTATAATAATATCTAAAAAATAAATAAAATTAAACATAAAATAGAAAAATAATTCAAATTATAATAGTAAAACTTTAACTAAAAACAGAAAAAAAATAATCTAAAGTAATTTTTCTTTTAAATTTATATATTTTATAATTTTTAATATTTTTAATATGTGTTTTAAAAAATAAAATAAAATAAAATAAAACTTAGAAAACATAAATTTTAAAAAGAATTAAAAATATTTAAAATAAAATTAATTTTTTATTTTCGGAAGTCGACTTCCGGTAATGTTTTTTGACTTTCGGTATTAATTTTTGACTTCCGGTATTAATTTTTGACTTCCGGAAGTCGACTTTCGGTGATACATTTTGACTTCCGAAAGTCAACTTCGGGTGATATATTTTGACTTCCGGAAGTCGACTTCCGGTAATATATTTTGACTTTCGAAAGTCGACTTTAGGTGATATATTTTGACTTTCGGCGACTTCGAGTGATATATTTTGATTTTCGGAAGTCGACATCCGGAAGTCATTTTGGCGGGTGTGATGTCTGTGGGTTTTCTTAAATGGTCAAAGAATTTTTTAAAAATTTAAAAATATTTTAGAAGTATAGAAGAAATGCTTGGAGGTGTAGGAAGAAAGACCCAATAAATTTGATTCATGAACCAACAAAAAACCTGTATCTGATAATGGCCTTTTTTAAGCCCAGTACACATTACAAGGCCCAAACTAAACACGCTCAATTTTCCAATTGATATTCAGCAATTTGAGGTAGATTATGTTGATTTTCATATAATTACTATGTATCTTAATTATGTATTTATAATTTTTTTTAAGTGAATAAATATTTTTTACAGTCATTAATTATTAAAATTATAATTTCTAGTTATATTATAGTGAATCTATAATTTAGTCACTCCATTAGTTTCTAAATGTAAATAATATTAACTACAAATTTAAGTCTCTAATAATAAGGTAATTAGAAACCAAAAAATTAGTTTCTAAGTTTATTCTTTTTACTAACCAAAATTTAGATATTGGAATAAATTAATAGTGTTTAAACGGAAGACAATATTTTAAATTTACATATTAAAACACTTAAATTTGCATATTATAGTGTTTAAAAAGGAAAAAACCAAATATATTAAATATGTCTTAAATTTGTTAACACACATAAATTGAGTCATAATTATATTCTTTTTATAAAATTCAAGTCTTACATTTTTCCTTTTTCTTTTTTCTCTTAATTGTCAATTCTTTTTAATTTTCATTCATATTTCCTTTCCTTAGGTAACACAGGTATCAATGTGGGTTTCAAATATTGATTTGAAATAAAGAGAAATGAACTTAGGATTTTCAAATTAGAACTTTATCAATCTTTGAGTTAAATCTTGAGAGTGAGAACTTATATGGACTAAAATCTTAAGTCTTTTTTGTGTTGGATCTTGTTCTCCTTTAAGGAACAACAAATTACAAAAATAAATAATTTAAAAGTTATAATTTATATTAAATATTAATCTAAAATTTATTATCTAATAGTTTAAACTAAGTAAGTATTAATTTTTATTTTTAAATAAAAAATAAACAACAACAAATTGTAAAAGTAAATAATTTACTTAATTATAATTTTGGTTAAATACTATTCTAAAATTTATTATATTCTTAGTTTAATCTGATTAAATAATTTATATTAATTTTATAGAAAAAATGTTTGTAGATTTAGCTTTCTAACATTTTTTAGTCGCTAATTCGGTCGCTATGTATAATGTTTACTAATACAATATTTATTTCGGTCGCTAATTTGATGGCTAAAACATTATTTTTAGCGACCAAATATATTCGGTCGCTAATTACCATATTAAATATATCTTGAGTGATCAACATATCTTTGGTCGTTAATACAATTTTACTTCATTCGCTAATTCGGTGGCTAAAACATTATATTTAGCGACCAAAAAGATTCGGTTGCAAATCACTATATTAAACATATTGCAAATTTTTTATGTCTATTTTAAGATTATTTCGGTCGCTAATTCGGTGGCTAAAACATTACATTTAGCGACTAACAATACTCAATCGCTATTTTTGTCGCTATATGAATAAATGCTACTATGCACTGATTTAATCACTATTTCGATCACTAATTTGCAGCTACTTTTGTTCAGTTGCTATTTCAGTCGCAATTTGCGATCAATTTTTTTCGGTCGCTAATGTTGGTTGTTAAATTGTGTTTTTTTGTAGTGATATTTAACAATATATTTTAATTGTAAATTCAAATAAAATACAACACGTAACATTTATAAATTTCAAGCAAAGTCAAAATAACTCATTTAAATTGAATGATAGTTTACAAAATAGAAAGATTTTATTTTAAAATCAATTGATGAAAAGTAACTCATTCAAGATCAATGTTAATATTTTAATCATGTTTTTTTTAATTTAAATTAAAGTATAATGGGTACGGGTATCTACGAGTACTATGATATTGTACTTACCTAGTTAACATACAGATATAAAAAATACACGTACAGTTAACCACAAATATTCATTTATAATATTATTTTTTATCTATTACGCGGGTTTTATCGCGGGAACATTTTTTTTTACATCCATAATTCAGACATTTTTTTTATTTAGGTTTTTAATAGTTATTAAGGACACCTATGAGCCCTGAAGCAATTCCCCTTCAGCCTTTTTGCTTGTTTTTCTTGCTTTCCTATCATCATATCATCATTTTCTACTGCATCCAAAACTAAATTATATCTTTTTTTGTATATTCTGCTACGTTTTACCCTTCACTGATGTTCGCAGAAAAGTATCGAGAGTGAAAAAAAAAGTAGCTATGTAGGGTTATTTATAACGAGAACGATTAGTTGACAATCCAAATTTGAGAGAGAAAAAGAAAAGTTGGAGAGTATAAAGGAAAAGAGGAGACTGAGAGTAAGAGAGAGAGCTTGAAACCTGGTTTTGAGAAGGCTGAGAACAAATGGCATGTACATGATATTCCATTTGTGGTAAAAAAAATTGGAATGTTTTTGTTAAGAAAATAATAAAATATTACAATTTTGGTGGGGCTGGTTCCCAATTAACATGTCTCTCTCACTATTATTGTTTTGAATAAATTTTAACCAACAGTTAAGTGTGTATTAGAAAGAGAATTTTGCAAACATACCTTTTTTATTGGCCTCTGTTTGGGAGAAAATTTAAAAGTATGTTTAATTAAAGATCAGAATTGACGATTATAAAGAAGAATATTTTTGGTAGCTAAGGTGTATGTTTCATAGGTTGTTAGAGCTTTTGATAGCTTAGGAGGCACTGATCTAACTAATGGAAATAGCTTAGGAGGCACTGATGTAAACATTAAATACTCCAAAAGTAACAAAAACTTTCGGGTTAACTTTTTTTAGTGAAATTTGGAATTAGTCTCTCATCAAAATTTTTGATTAATTTAGTCATTTATCTTTAGAAATGCATAAATTAGTCATTTTAATCAAATTTTGTTAAATTTATTTGAAGTTTCAAACATGTTTTATGATAATATTTGAGTTAGCATTTAAACGAAGATGGATCAAACGATATAAACATTTAAATACTATCATGAAATATGTTTGAAAAATTAGATAAACTTAACAAAATCTGATTAAAATGACTAAATCCATGCATTTCTAAAAAGAAGAATTAAATTGGTCAAAATTTTCGAAAAAAAAATCAATTTCAAATTTCACTAAGACTTGAGGGACAAAAACATACTTAACCTAAAACTTTTTTCAAATCTACAGTAAAATTTCTTTTTTCGTGGTAAATTTTATTACTTTATTGGACTCACTATCTTAACAGTTTTACATTATATTTATTAACAATGAAGATATAAAAAAAATTACAAATATAATACATTTATCGATGGATGTGATCGAGCAACCACAATTAAAGCCACCAAATCCATCTTCAACTCGATCTATTTTCCATCATCTCCAAAACCCAATCTCCTTTCTCAAAAACTATATATACACCTGCACCGATAAAACGGAGAAAAATTATTATCATCAGTGGCGGAATTTGGACAAAAAATTCGGAAGTGCCAATTTTTTTTTTTTTTATATAATTTATTAATCAAAAAAATATTTCTTTTACTTAAACCATTTTCATATTACAATTCACACTTCTCAATTTTTAATCTCTCTAATTGATTAAATTCAAGCAAAATGATATTCTAATTTATAGTCCAATTCAAGATTATTAAACTAATTCATTGTATGCTCTTGAAAACATAAAATCACAACATTTTATAAGGTAGGATTATACTAATTTGAGAAAAATATAATTAGGATTCATTTCAATTTCATAAAATAATCCCTAAAATTAAGTTAGTTTTCATACTAATTTAAAGAAAACTTAATTTAGAAGAAATATCATAATGGAAGAATCATAAATCTAATCTACACGAATCATAGGATACTAAGATACTGATTCAGGAGATCTTGTAAATATGAGTTCTTCGATCTCTTTGTTCTCCCATCTCCATTTCTCAATCTGTCTTTCTTTTTACATTTACATTTTATTAACAGTTTGATATGATAAAAAAAAAAACTTTATAGTCAGATACAAAACTTTAATCCTTTATTAATCAAGATCCATCAAATTAATTTTTATTTTATTTTTTAAAAATATATAAATAATATATATATATACATATAAATAATAAAAATAATATAAATTTAAATTTAAAAAATATATAAAAATATATAAAATTAAAAATTAAAAACCATGGGGGAGTCGTGGCTCCCCTTGGTCACGTGCTAGTTCCGCCGTTGATTATCATCCTCCTCTTGCAAACACATAAGGAAAGCTCTATAAACCAATTAACTTCTAAAGAGAAGATGGATGAAAAGAATCAAAGAGGAGGATTCTCTCTCATATGCAATGCCACTTTTAGGTTTACATGTTGTTGGGAATAGTCTAAGTGTGAGTCAAAGTTCCACATTGGATAGAAAAGACAAAGTTAAACACTATATAAGAATAAAGACCCATAACAACATTGCCTTAAGGTTTTGGTGTAAAAGTGGTGTCTAAGGTCTTATATGTGTAAGACTAATGTCATATAACCATATAGAACCACAATCTCTCAATAACTATAATCATAACCATATATGAAAAAATATATAACCTATCACATCTAATAACAACGGTGCAAATAATAATGATATTGTGTTCCTGTCTTAATCCGTCGTTAGATTCACTATAGTCACGTTTTCCTTGGTCATCTTCGCATATTTAGATTGTTTTCCTGCAGAAAAAATTTAAACGTATGGTCAGTTAGCAAAAATTTAAAGAATAATGGATGAAATAGTCTTTACACTGATCCATCCAAAGGAAAATGAAAAAAAAAATATCCAGAGGAAGGAAGCACAAAAATGTTTCTCAAGAATGAACTTTAAGAACCTGCAGTACACCTTTATATATCCTTAGGAAGAACTGATAACCTGCACTACGTCTTTATAATATTTTTTTTCTGCTCAGATTGTTAATATACATTTATTTTTACTCACGAAAATCAATTCAGCATGCGACAACTGATAATTGCATACTCCTAAATTTTATCTTGAATCATAAATATCTGTTCTTTTACAGATTTTTCATAAAAGTATTCTTCTTTTAATTTTTTCCGCGTGTTCTTTATTTGTGACTTTAAACCTCTTTTACAAAATCATGATTTTTATGTATAATAGTTTGGGACCTGTACTTGCATATCATTTTTTTATATTTATATTAAATAATTAATATAATTATAATTATTTTAAAATAAATAATTTATTTCAAAAATTTACATTTAAGTGTTATAATTATAAATAATCTAATATACGAAAACAATTACTCCTGAATCTAAATAATCCAATTTAAATTACTGACACTTGTTCATTTTATAGTCAATCACCCCTATTTTAAATCTCTTTCTCAGCATTCTTTATTTGTGATTGGAAACCTTTTTAACGTTTTTGACACCTGTCCAAAATCAGAATTTTTATGTATTGTAGATGAGAAACTTTGGACCTTGATGAGTACACATTTATATCTTAATTTTATGTTTAATTTTCATTTTTAATTAAATTTTATTCTTAAAAAATTAATTTAATTAAAATTTCTGATAATTAAATTATTTAAATTTATAAGGTAAAAATGTTTTAAAAAGTATTTTTTAATTATATAAATTATTTTTAGATATTCTAATATTTATTTATTAAAGTTAATATTAAGTTCATTTAAAGTGTAAAAATTAATTAATTAAGATTATAAAATAACTTTAAATAAGATTAAGATCCACAAATTTTAAAAATATCGATCATGCATCCTTTACATTATTTTATACATTACTTATAACACTCCCGTTCTCTCTGGATGGACCGTCCAAAAATCTATTATGCACTCCTGATACATTTATTTTCATTTTTTTTTACCACTTACAAAATCAGCTCCTTTCAGAAGTTGACATGTGTCCTAATTCACTTTTCTCTAAACTATCCATTCAGATGATGCCACATGGTGATCCTAACACACATCTGAACCGATCTCATCATTACACGTCATCATCTTCAACCTTCTCCAAAACAGAAATTCTATATTCTTCCGCCACCTGTACCGTCGAGCCACCATGGAAGCCACCGCTAACTTCGTTCAACATCTCAACGGCGACAACGTCCCAGACCGAAAGTCAGATTCCCGGAAATTGGGATTCAGAACCAGTTCAACACAAATCTGGAAAACGCGAAACCTGCACCGTGCACCCTAGCCACCATCAACGACAGATCCGCATCTTCCACGGAGCACCATCAACGGAAATCGCAACAGATATGCAAAACTTTCAGAAATCCTCAAATTTTAGAAAATTTAATTTAAATTTTTTTTATAAAAAATAATTCTGCATTTCAAAATTAATCTAAATATTTGAACTAAATTTAAATTTTAATCTAAATATTTAAATTTAAATTTAAAAATAATTTAAATCGATTTTAATGAAAACAATAAATTTGAATCAAAAATTTAATTCAATTATTTAAATCTAAAATAGATTTAGATTTCATGATTAAAAATTCAATCTATAAAAACTCCTACTCTTAAGAATAAGTCAAGAAATAAATGAAGAAATATATTAGTCAAATACTCCATGATAATTAAGTAGAAGAGAAGTATCGAACGAAAAAGAAAAAAAGGATGGCCATAATTATTTATAATGGAGAAAATTTTAATTGTGTCAAATAGGTTTTTATTTTTTATTTTTTATATTTTGGGCTCTGTTGGTTTCTTTATTTTTAACCGGTTCTATTATGTTTATTGTGTTAGTAACTCATCAATTTTTCCCATAAAATATTAACCAATTGATTTTAGTTGGATTTCCTTTATTATACTTCCTTTCATTGTGTTGTTTAAAGGTTTATCAAAATTCATTTTGTTATTTTTAAATGTAACTACATATATTTCTTTCAGTTTTTATGCTATTTTAATGTCTTGTCTATATGTTACTTTATTTTCTCTTTATATGTGTGTCCGGTGTATTTATTTATTTTTTATTAAAAAATATTTTTTTTAAATTAATTAGAAATAAAATTTAAAAGATAAAACAAATTTTATTAATAAAAGAAAAACTGATAGTAAAAGGTGTATACTTAAAAATGGTTATTAAGCATTTATTTCCTCTCTTTATATAGTTAAAAGTAATTATAAACAAAATTTAAAGGATAAAATCATTTTTATTAATAAAGGTAAAGTTAGTAAAATGTGTACACTTGAACACTTACCAAAACAATCATCTTTATACATATATAATTATAGTTAATTAATTTTTTTATGTTAACTAAATGGGGGATACAATTAGAAAAAAAATTGGTTATCTTAAATTTTTAAAATATCAAATGGAAAATAATATTTTAATTGAAAAACAACTATTAAAAAAGAACCGCAAGAGTGTTTAGCAAAAAAATTTCTTATTCTTTATTCACGAAACACTTGTATAAGATCTTTATTTGAAGGCATTAAATTTAACGATACAAAGAAGAAAAGAAGAATGGTTAACATAACAAATAGTTTAAAAATGAAATGAGTATAATTCAATTCGATAAAATTAATTTTAATTTATTAAATATTATTGAACCCGTATTAATTTAAAAAGAGTTGTTTAGTGTTTATTATTTTAACTGTATCTTCAAAACCAATATCAATATTTATACAAAATTAGAATCTGACGATATTTAACCTTTTAAAAAAATTATAAACAATTTACTTTTAAAATGTTTTATACTGTTCAAAATAACTAGTAGACCACGAGCACACAATCTGTACTTTTTGTATTTATTTTGTATGCTAAAATAATAAAGTAATAAAAATATTATATAATAAAATATTATAAAAATTAAGTTATATTATTATAAATGTTATTATTAAAGTAATAAAGTAATAAATTTAAGTGATAATAATAATTTTAGTTTTAAACATAATAAATAATATTGTTATTATAATATTGTGAAGTTAATTAATTTTATAAAATAATTATAATAGTTTTTAATTTTGATATGTATGAACGTCTTTTTTATTTCAAATATTTTTATTATAATAATATAATTGTTATTATATTTATTTAACCTTTAAAAATAGTAATTAATATTAATATTAATATAACTTATAAATTATAAATATTTAAAAGATTAAAAAATTATTTTAAAAAAATATTTAGTGTAATAAGGTTTTTTATAATTAAAAAAAAACACTTCTAACAATAACATTATTATGAATCATAGTAATAAATAATAAAAGTAATAATAATATGAATAATAATAAATTAATGATAATAATAATAATAATAATATTAATATTAATATTAATGTCAATACTAATACTAAGACCAATATTAAGGATAACCATCTATAATTATATATAAAAATATACAGCAAAACAAATAAAAAAGACAAATAATTAAAATATGATTCTATAGTAAATAAAATTAAAAGATATGTCTAATTACAATAATAATAATACCATCATAATAACATGTCTTATCCTTTTTAAAATAATTATCAAAAGTTAGTCCAATGAACTTAATTTAAGTTTAATTATCTTAAATAAAAATTAAAACTCAAATAAGATAATAAATAATACACATATTAATATGTAAAAAAATTAAAAATTACAAAAACAAAAGAAAATAATATATATATATATATATATATATATATATATATATATATATATATATACACCCTGCAACAATCCTAGGCTTTAAGAAGTTTATTGTTATTAGTCTTATATGTTTTTCAGAAATCAAAATTATAATTTACTAACTAAAAATATTTCTAACCGTAAGTATGAGGCATTAAAACTATGTTTCCAATTTCCTAAGTGGATGGCTAAATTTGAAACACAATATGTCATCAGTATTTTAAGTCTTCTCCATAAAACTCAACAACTTCATTTTTCGCTTAATATACATTGTTCCGCATTTAACTAATTTTACATATAAAAAAAAAAGGGTTTTCAGTGGACATCCATGATTGACTTATGTTAAGTGAGAAAAATACTTGATTTTCCAACTGCAGATCATTAATCAAAAATGTTATCTTATAATACCTTCGCCTAAGGCACTTACACACCATAACTTTATAAAAATATTGTATCAAAATCACAAGGAAACTTGTAATCAGAACCTTGTGGGGAACTAATCTAACAACACATTAAAACTAAATGAAACATTGATAAAACTACTCTTCCATGGCGGCATGATTCTCCTCTGATTGCTGTTGAGAAACCTTTACCTTGATCTTTGGTAAAGTGAGAGATGGATCCTGTTGAAGCACTGAAGGAGCTTTCACCAAACTGATGCCCTGTTCCAACTCTCTCACTGCCTCCTTCATGAGCTTTTCCTTTTTGCCTTTCATCCTATTCAAGTTTTTACACAATATCAGCAAAATATCAAACAAAATACTTTGTAAATCTTTACAATATAAACAAATAGGAATCAAAGAGGACCTATTCTTATGGTGTCTTTCCTCCCTGGTGACTCTGATCTTATCAATCTTTGGAATAGCCTTCAGGACGTTCTCCGCAACATTCCTGTCATATCTTTCAGGCCTGTTTCGCTTTCTCTCAAACTCAAAGGTCGAATCCTAAAACAAAAAACAACAGCTGTTAAGTTTGCCCAGAACAAAGCAATTAAATTAAAAGGGTACCTATCGAGATAATTACCTGTGTCATATCCTTTCCATGCACTCTACGATATGCCTTGGTCCATTTTACCTTGCGGGGATTTCTCTTCATTTTGAAGTTTTTGTGGCATTTTGACCTACAAAACCGAAAAATCTGCCAAAACAAAAACAGTTAATCTCAACTGATCTAACTAGACCAATCAATAGGATATAAATACAAAGATGATGAATAAACAAGTGTAGAATACTCTTAAGAGTTAGATCCCAAATAAGGAGTGGTCTTCATTTTACCTTTGCATCATTACGAACAAACTGGATTCCATGTCCAGGATATACGGTTGAAGAGCAAAACCAGCATTTTTCCAATCTCATTGTGCCTCAGAATAGAGCAACACTTCACTGGAAAAAAAAACAAGAACAGATAACAACAAGATTATATAAAATACTATTACATATACCCTAATGAACTAATAAAATATGCAACAGAATCAACATTAAACCATTACATATACAATAGAAACTATCAGTATCGGTAAACAAACATCACCCAATAAAACCAATTCCCTGAACTTCCAAAAACATTCTACTTTTAAGAACTGCAAAAAAAAAAACAGAGAAAATTGCGCGAAAGTAGCGAAGTATTGCTTTCCACAGTAGGCGGTATCAGAGAAAAAGTATCTACGTTCCCACAGTATACATATAACCTTATTATCCTACTAATCATCGTCCTAATCTCAATTATAACATTCAAAAATGTTAAAACATACCATGATTATAGCATCAAAGGAAATCGACACAACATCGTTCTAAATATTTACCCTAAAAATAATATCGAGACGATTGGAATTGAAACATAGTTGAAGTTATGGATTTGCACTTACGTGATTGCTGCTATGGTTGTACTCCGATTCTGTCCACGCCCTCGCGGTGGCTTTGGCAGTGGATTCAGAAGAGAAAAACTAGAGAAGCCCTAATTCTAAAACCCGTGTTTTCTTTATTATTAATGGATTGTTGCGGGTTAACCCGTTAAAATATGTAACCCGAATGAATTTGGCAAGTCTGATTTCATGCTGAAAGCCCGTTACTTATAATGGCCTTTTTAAAGTCCAATACACATGACAAGGCCCAAACTAAATACGTTTCTTTGTTCAGTCAGTCCCATGGATACTCCCAATTTGATGAAACAGTTTTTTTCTTTTTGGAGTAATTTGAGGTTAATTATGTTAATTTTTATATATTAAAATTATATATTTTTCTCTGATAGTTTTTTTTAAAATTTAAATATTCTAGATATTAATCAATATAAAAAATTATTGCTTTAAACTTTAGCACCTTATGTTAGTTAATTTTTTTCAATTTTAATTTAACAAGTTTCTAACGCCGCAAACTGAGACTGTCCAACTTCACAAGTTTCTAACGCACACACTATTGTTACCTTTCTAACCTCACGGAACCATTGAATAATCTTTTACTGATATATGATTCAACACATTTCCCAAATCGACTACTTGCTCAACTTTTTTTTTTTTTCTATCTTTAAAATATATTGTATTTATGAATGGAGAGATAAATAGAGTTAAAAACTCTTTATATAAATGTGTGAGTAAAAAAAGTAAATGTTATATAAAAAATTAAAATTGCTATACTTACATGATACTAATTGAAAATGAAAATTTCCTGAAAATATATTTTGAAATTTACATTATTTAGATCGGGACTTAATGAAGGTAATATAAGAGAAGGAACTGATATATTAGTCGTTGCATTAAGATTTTTTTCTTCTTATAATTAATCATGTTACTTTTATATAGTTTAAAAATACATGTCACCCTAAATAAATAATAAGCTTAATTACTTGTTTTATCTTTTGATCGAAAAATTTTAAGTCAATCAACTTAAATTTTTAATTTGACTAAGTTTGAAATTTTAAAAAATTAACTCATTTTTTATTACTATAATATCAAAACATTAAACGTGTAACTTCGTATTTTTGTTTTTTTTTTATTTTAGAAAAAAAAAACAATATGTCAGGTTCTAGTATGCCATGTGACAATAGCAAAATCATATGTTAATATTAATAATAGCGCCAAATGTTAATATTATTCTCAAGTATCATTATTTTTCATACAATTCAGTTTTTATATATGTTTTTTTTTTATTTCATTAAGTCACAAAATTTGTTTAAGTAGAAGAATTTTGTTTACCTTGAACCAAATTTATTAATTATATAAATGTTATACTTTTATATATATATATATATATATATATTAAAATTGATTTTTTATTAAAGGTTTATGAAATTATTTTTAAATATTTTAACATATTATTAGATTCTATTAAAATAAATTATTTTTAATATTATAAAATAATATTGATTAGTAATATAATAATTTTAAATACTTAATCCTTTTGTAAATGGAATTTAAATTTATTTAATAAATATAATGATATTTATATGATAAATAATAAAATGTTGTGTGAATTAAAAATAAAAAATTGTTTGAAAATACTAAAATTTAAAATGAAAATAATTAAAAAAATCAAATTTTCTTATATAATTAAAAAAATAAAAGTGTACAATAACTTAAATATTTAATATCTACTATTTAAATTTTAATTATTATAACAATAAAGCAATTCATTATGTGATTACTTTAATTGTTTTTATTTAATATATTAAAAGGTTAATTTTAATAAAAATATGAGTATAATATTTATCTGGGTGAAAAGTAAGTTTTTCAGCAACTTCACTGTTATTTTTCATATATTAAAAGTGTATATTTTTCCTGATATTTTTTTTAACTTAAAAATATTACTAAATATAAATTATTATAAAAATGTATTAGTTTTATATTTAACACTTTATCATATTTTAGTTAATTCTGTTCTTATTTAACTTATTATCCATTGCACACGGGACACTAGATATGGTTTTTATTATTTAAAAAGTGAGTATTGCTTTTATACTTCAAATATTTTCAGTATAAATTCCATTTGTAATTATTTTCTAAAGATTTTATTGGATTGAAAACAGAGGGTAAATGGAAAGAATAGAAGTAAGAATGGAAATTATTTTACACGGGTTGGTTAAAGATACAAAATTCTTATGTTTTCTTTAATTCAAATTTTAAAAATGTGTTTCTTTATTCAAACAACACTGGTCTTCACAATAATTAACTTTAGTTACATGACATTATTTACGTACAAACAATTAAAGATCCCATACAAAGTGATTATGGTCCCTTCTGATAAAAAATCTTCCTTTTACACTAAGAAGGATCCAGAACAAGGAGCATGAATTGCAAAATAAGAGTTTTGAAAAAAATATTGCATCTCTAAAGTATAGGTTGACTCTATTACGGTAAGAATTTTTGTATAGTTATTCAAGTTTTTTTTTTAGAGATTATAGGTTAAATTTTTTACTAATCAAAATTAACACTAAATTAGTCTATAAAGCATATATAAATAACGATTGAAATTTTATAATTTTATTGTTATATCGTTATATTGATATATTGTTGTTATATTGTTATATTGTCACGTCATTATATTATTATATTGACATATCGTCATAACTTTATATGATCGTATCGTTATATTGTCATATAATTATATCTTTATATGTTGTTATCGTAATATTGTTATATCATTATAATTATTATATTATTATATTGTTATATCGTATATCGTCTCATCATTATATCATGTTATATTGTTATATCTTCCTATCGTCATATCATTATATTTTCATATTCTTATATTGTCATATTTTTGTATCATCATATTGTTATATCATCATATTGTTTTATCGTCATATCATCATATTATTATATCGTTATATCGTTAAATCCTTTTATTATATCATCATATTGTCATACTATTATATTATCATATTTTTATTGTCATATTGTCATATCTATAAAATTATAAAATCATAAATTATAAAATTATAATTTTTATAATTTTAAAATAATAAAATAATTGAACAAGATGACACCTTTTAACATCCAATAATTAAATTCACTAAATTAGCAAAAAAGGTAACAATAAATATTTAATTAAAAAAATAAATTAATTGAGTACTCAATAAATAATAAAATTTTTAAGAACTTGATTGAAAGTTATTAAATTTATCGTCGGACTTAAACATAATTAAATCAAATATTTAAACATATAAAATAGTAGTGAAAGAAAATTGAATAAATTATAAACTACAAACTAAAATAACGAAAATAATCTAAGCGAATAACCAGTTTATTTCTCTTATCACTTATTTTCAATTTACGTGCAACTAGCATCCAAATTGTACTAGTTTTTTTTTATCAATAATTATTATACAATGTAAACTTAGATAAATGTATTAACATTTTATATTTTTTTATTTAAAATTTAGTCATATTTCCAATCAAATGTCTTTTATTATTTTTTCTTACTTTAATAATAATAAAAAAAGATTTAACTTCCTAAGCACGCTTGGAGGAATTATAACTTTTGCAGCGTCAGAAGCTATCAGAAAGTTCTGGAACTTAATTTGAAACTGTTGCTCTATTTGCTCTATCACTGCTGTGTCCTTCAAATGAAGTCTTCAATGAAGAACTCAAAACTCTTCAATGCCGATTACCTGTATGATGAAAGTTCCATTCTAACATTTTGTATCCATAACTTGCTTGTGATTGTTATATATTTATAAACTCTAAGCTGAAGTTCATTGCTTTTAGCATCTAAGTTCATTGTTTTTGTCTTCTGCTTCTTTTAGCCGAAGGAGAAGAGCATACCAAACGTGAAGCATCTCTTTGATTTTATGACTGCTAGAACTATTGAGGCCTACCATGTGTTCAAGAAAACTTTATCATCACTTATTGTTAAATTCCTAAAATCTGCAATACCACACATGCAGATAAAGTTGAATCTACATTACATCCTTTTAGTTTGTTTTCATTATTATACGTTGGTATTTCACAAATCTATCTTCACATCGTTTTTTACAGAAATTGTACCTTTCTGCTATGCTATATTTTGATCAAACTGTATCGGTGACAAGGATTTTCCTTGCTTACTTAATGACCCTGTTCAAGAAAATTAGTACCTTCTTACTTAACATGCTCAATGAGCGACTGAATGATTTACTTAAAGAAAACTTGGATGGAGCAGCTTAGCAAGGATTATAAAGGATTCAGATGCAACATCATTAGTGTATAATTTTTGATACTGTAGGATCTCGGTCGAACTGATGAACCATTAGCTTTTTTTGCTTTATGTTGAAAGATGCTTTCTTATTTTCTTTCTCAGTGTGAACTCTGCTTAAAGTTAATGTCGAAAAATATTGGTTCAGCAAAACCAACACGCACTAGAGAATGGTTGAAAGTATATTACCAATTTTTTGAAGTGATTTGAATGGGTTGAAAATAGTCTTACCAATTTTTATATGTGATTTACTGACCAATACCAATTTTTTAAATCACTTCAAACCATGGTGGAGTTATTTTCAACCTATTTTTAAGAGTCTATTGAGTTTTCTTGACCAATATTTTGATTCCTAAGATCACCAAAGTATAATGTTCACTACAGCCCCAAAAAAAAAAACTATTTCAGTTAATAGATAAGCATAATTATTCAGAGAATTAGTATTGGACAAAATGTACGAATTGAAATAAAATATTATTAATATTAATTTTAAAAGAGAGGATTGAAATTGAATTAATTTAAATTATTTGAATTATACAAATTTTTTAAATTTGCATTGATGATGGATATCTTATTTTGAAGCGTATGTATTTTTATTTTATTCAAGACTAGATTATTCTAAATGATGATGTTTAGAATAGTTATTTTTTAAAATAAATTAATTTAACAATTGAGTGTAATTTTTTTTAAATAATTCAATTTTTTTGTTAATAAAATCACAGTCATATACCAAGTAAGAATATTGTCTTAAATATATAGTTTAATTAACCCTTCATTTAAATATGATATCTATTACTTCGTGATAAAAACGAAATTCAATTATCGAATGTCATCATTTTATCCATGTGATGTGAATATCCTTAATAAAAATATATAGTTTATCATCCTTTACCTTCCATGTCAAAACTATTGTCTCAACTGTTTCTAAAAATTACTTTCCAGAATGGAGATTGATACCACTCCAAAATGTAGTTTTGAGACACTCTTTGAATTTTAAAAAAATAAAATTCTACATTTAAAAAATATTTTATAATATAAAATAAAGATATCTTAATAAACTTAAGAGTTGAATATAATTTGTGCAATAATCGTATCTCCCAAATCCTCCGAGATTGGGCTTGTAGAGGAGTATAAAACAATTTTGGGCCGTAGTGGATCACAAATGTTAACCCAACTTAGAGATTCAAACCGGTATTTAATAATAAAAAATAAAAAATAAAAATTCTACACTATTTATTTCAAGTCAATGGAGAATTTGGTGTTTTCATTCGTGCATCTGTCATATTATAAGACAAATAAGTGTTTTCACGATAATAATTTTTTGTATTCTCAATCGAAAATAGGTTAATAATGCAACTCTATAATATAAAATAGATAGAATAGAATGTATATATATGATTAGGTTTTAACTTCTCAATGGATGGTAAAACTTTTTTCATCTACAACCTATTCATTTTCCGATCTCTCTGTTCTCGTTCCTATAGTTTTTGTTTTAGAGCATAATTTTTTTCTAAAGAGTTCATGTATGAGAGAAATGCAGCCCTAGACACAAACAATACTCACAGAACCACAACTATTTTTGAAAATCCAGCAATAACAAATATTAAAAACATAGGTTCCGACTAGATTGAAAATTCAGCAAATAACAAATATTAAAAACGTAGTCCCGACTATTTTGAAAAGGGTTAATTATGTTTTTAGTCCCTCAACTATTATCATTTTTTGGAATTGGTCCCTCTCCCAAAAGTTAAACCATTTTGGTCCTCGTGATTTTGGAACTACTGACTTTAGTCCCTAATTTGTGAACGGCGTTAAGTCTGTGACTGCGTGGCAAACGGTGTTCCACCTAGGCTGGTTATCTGATGACACGTGTCTACTCAGATGCTGACACGTGTTAAATTAATATTTATAATTCATAAATTAAATTTTTTTTTCTTCATTAAGTCGTTTAATAATTATTTTATAATACAAATTTTAAAACCGTGAATTTGAGCACGTGCTTGGCATTATGAATTAGCAGCGTCATTCTCTGGTTCCTAAGTTAGGGAGAAAGATTTTCTCCGCGAAAGCTCATTTGCTGTGCCGGTGAGAGTGGAAAACCAAACGTTGAGATTCCGTTCTGGGCGAGGTTGTTTGAAGTTGTTGGCGTAGCTCGTGACTGGCTTTCTCGACGAGGTTGCAAGAGCAGAGCATTGGTTGGAAGCAGAGGTAAGTTCTTTCCTTTGTCACTCTGATTTAGGGTTTCAATGGTTTTCATTTGGGGGGAATCTATTGCGCATTTGGAGGTCCAATTTGCAGCGGCTGTGTTAGTGTGGGTTCGATTTGTGGTTGGGTTTGATGGGTTTAGGGTTGTGTTTTGGTTGTTATACAGATGGTTTTTTCAGTGGTTTTCCGGCACATGGGGAAGTTTGAAAGATTTAGGGGAAGGATGCTGCGTTACGAAGGTGGAGAGGAACATGTAGTTTGTGGACTGGATCTAGATATGTGGTCGTACTTCGAAGCATTGGGTATTCTGAAGAAGGATTTTAAGTATGATGGAGAACTTTATATGTGGTGGAAGCCGAAGAAGGGGAGAATGGATAGAGATCTAAGGCCATTATGTGACGATAGACATGCTTTGGAGTTGGCCGAATATGCAGAAAATAAAAACGAGGAGGTTGAGATTTATGTGGAGCATGTGGTTAGTTCTGCTCAAGTTATTGAACTTATTGAAGGGGCTGCTGTTGGGACAAATGAGGAGGTGGTTGCTGTTGTTAATGTTGGTGTGATACTTGAAGAACAGGGTGCTGCTGGGGCAAATGAAGAGGTTGGTGTCGCTGTTAATGTTGGTGTGATAGATGAAGTAGAGGCTGCTGTTGCTGGGCCAAATGAAGAAGAAGAAACTGTTGTTCATAATGGTGGTGAGGTGAATGAAGAAGAGGCAAACGCTGCTGCTGTTGGGCCAAATGAAGAAGAATCAAACGCTGTTCATAATGGTGGTGAGGTGAATGAAGAAGAGGCAAACGCTGCTGCTGCTGGACCAAATGAAGAAGAATCAAACGCTGGTGCTGAATCTGGTGATGAATCTGGTGTTGTTTCAGGTGATGATCAAGGTGATGAATTGGATGAGAGTGAGGAAGAAAGACATAGAGATGATGATGACTGTTTTGGGTTGGAAGATATTCCACGCAGGCATTTTTCTCAAGTTTTAGACAGGTGGAAGAAATTCAAACAAGAGTGGAAAAATAGGAAGAGGTCAAGAACAACTGCTATACCTACAGCTGAAGGAAACCAAAGTGAAGGTGTGGGTACTTCTACCACACAACAGAGTACTACTGATCATGAAATAGATGCGCACTACAACACTGATGAGCTAGATAGTGATGTTGACATTGCTTATGGGATGGTGGGAGGAAATACCCAATATTCAGGGGCGAAGACATGTGCAAGGAATTCAAATTCAAACTTGGGATGGAGTTTTCTTCCTTGAAACAATTCAAGCAAGCTTTGATGGAGCATTCTGTGTTGAATGGCAGAGAAGTTAAATTTGTGAAGAATGATGATGTCCGAGTGAGGGCTATTTGCAAAAGGAAGTGTGAATTTTTGATTTTATGCAGCAAAGTTGGAGGAAGTCAAACTTTTAGGGTGAAGACCTTGATTGATAGTCATAATTGTGGCAGAGAATGACAGCCAATGGGTTTCCAAAATTGTAGTTGATAAGTTTAGAAATGTTGGGAGAATGACAGCCAATGAAATAATTGATGATATCCGAAGGTCGTACAGTGTTGCAATAACCCCCTGGAGGGCTTGTAGAGCAAAAGAGATTGCAATGGACATTCTTGAAGGAGATGGGCAAAAGCAATACAATATGCTATATGATTATGCTGCAGAGCTAAGGAGAGTGTCTATTGAAACAACAGTTAAGATAAAAATTAATCAACCTCAGCCCACATTGCAGCCACGGTTTGGTTCTTTCTATTTGTGTCTAGATGGGTGCAAGAAAGGGTTCGTGAATGGCTATAGACCATTCATAGGTGTTGATGGATGTCATTTAAAGACTACCTATGGAGGCCAACTTTTAGTTGCTGTGGCAAGGGATCCAAATGACCAGTACTTTCCACTGGCATTTGCTGTTGTAGAGAATGAATGCAAGGAGACTTGGAGGTGGTTCCTAACATTATTGTTAGAGGACATTGGAGACATTCAAAGTAATCGATGGGTATTTATTTCGGACCAGCAGAAGGTAAATTCAAATTCATGTACTTAAGTGTCACCAAATAAATTATATGTATGATTGACTTATTGTATACGTACATTTTACAGGGACTGATGCAAGTATTTGATGAACTATTGCATGGAGTGGAGCATCGATTTTGTCTAAGGCATCTGTACAACAACTACAAGAAGAGATTTGGTGGTGGTATAGTCATTAGGAATCTCATGATGGCTGCTGCTAAAGCCACATACTACCAAGGTTGGGAAGCAAGTATGGAAGAGCTCAAGAAGGTCAATCAAGAAGCTGCTGAATGGTTACATACAATTCCACGTAAGTCTTGGTGTAAACATGCATTTAGTGCATATTCTAGGTGTGATGTCCTCATGAACAACTTATCAGAGTCATTTAATAGCACTATATTGTTAGCTAGGGATAAACCAATTATAACAATGATGGAGTGGATTAGGACATACTTGATGAGTAGGTTTGCACATTTGCGGGAAAAATTAACTGCATTTACGGGTGTTGTAATGCCTAAACCTAACAAAAGGCTAGATAGGGAAATAGAGAAAAGTGGAAACTGGTTTGCTGTTTGGACTGGAGATGGTAAGTTTGAAGTTACACAAGGATTCACCATGGATAAATTCATAGTTGACCTCACAAACCACAGCTGCACATGTTATTTTTGGGACTTAGTTGGCATACCATGTAGACATGTCGTGGCTGCAATCAATTACAAGGTAGAACAGCCCTCTGATTATGTGCATGCTTATTGCAAAAGGGAGGCTTATGAAGCTTGTTATGGGTCACCAATTTCACCCATTAATGGCCAACAACTGTGGCCTAAAAGTAATGGACCACAAATCCTACCCCCAATATTTAAGACTCCTCCTGGGAGGCCACGAAAATTAAGAAGAAGAGAACCTGATGAAGATGTCAGCCACTCTAGGTTGGGGAAGAAGCATCTTAGAATGAAGTGCAGTAACTGTGGCCAGTTTGATCACAATATCAGAAGCTGCAAGCAGGGAAAAACTAACAAGGTAAATCTGTCTATCATAATCAAATGAAGTACGATGTAATTATGAAGTTGAAACTAATGACTGTGCGGTCTTTGCAGGGAAAACAGAAAAGGAAGAAGTCTGCAAAAACTACAGCTGCTACTGGCAACACATCCGGGAGGAACACCACTTTAAGATCTGCTACCACCACAAGCAGGAAATTTAATAGGAAGGGAGGAAGGTCATGGAAGCTCCCAAGCGGTGCACCAACTTTAGGTTCACAAGCAAGTTCAAGCAACCCACCTAGCGGACAACCCATGTGAACAATATTGGGAGTTGTGTTTTGTAGTGATGGTCACATGGATATTTTGAAGTAAATGTATTTTTTGTTAGTTGTGATGCAGAGTTCCAGCTGTTGTTATTTTAGCTTTAGCAGACATCTAGGACCACTTGGATCACTGTTTTCAATAGTATATGTCATGTACTGTTAACATTTATTTTTTGCTTCGTCCTTTATCAATCAAAATATGACCAATTAAATCTGTTCAAAATATCATACCAACCATTCATGTCATTACTGCTCCCAATATTAATCCAAATCAATAAAATTTTTTAACAACATTCCATTCCAGAATCTAATCTAAATAACAGCTTTAACAAACTTAAATTCAACATTCCATTCCAGAATCTGCACTTCATAACATTGACAAAAACAAAAACAGAATCTGCACTTCAATTCAACAACCCATTCCAGAATCTGCACTTAAATTCAACCTTATTCCTTACAATTCGTCTTTAACAGAAACAGAACACAAAGTATGACAGTAAAACCCCAAGATAAAATGAACAAAAATAACTTTATTTCTCCCATTTTTCTCTCCACCGATAATTTCTTCTTTAGTTTGGCATTCTTCTGCAACAACTGAAGTATCACTGTATCACTGCCACTTAAATTTTCATTCTCTCCTTCACATTCAGGCTTTCGTTCGTCACATTGAGGCTTTCGTTCGACTTCACCTTCTACCGCATCAGCCCATCGGAAATAGTTACAATGTGATTCAGTCTACAAAACAAAGTAAGAAATTTTAGAAAACTGAGACATGCCCACAAACAAATTCACCAAAACACACACCATAACAACATATACGTACAACCCAATTTCGACACCTGAAGAAAAATCTGCCATTATTCTTTGTAGTAGTTGCTTTCAGAAGCAGTAATTGGTCGCCACAACCACAAACTTTTCTTCCAAAATGAGAAGATCCCACTTGCACAGAAGAAGACGAAGACAATGGACAACCCTTCGACCCAACACTCCTCTTCATTTACAAACCCTAAAACACAAAAAATTCACAATTAATCAAATCAACCTACCTTTATGTTGACCCAGAAATCTTGAGCACTTCAATATTCTATGATGGCGTGGTGGCTTTCTATTTCCGTTCCTTCAGATTTCAACATCCACTTCTAAACTCTTTCTCTTCGATGGCGTGGTAATGGCTTTCGATGGATTCACAGACCTCCACAAACCTAACGGTTCCACACTTTAAAAGGCCAACTGCACGTGCTCAAAATGAAGAAAAAAAAATTTAATTTATGAATTATAAATATTAATTTAACACGTGTCAGCATCTGAGTAGACACGTGTCATCAGATAACCAGCCTAGGTGGAATGCCGTTTGCCACGCAGTCACAGACTTAACGCCGTTCACAAATTAGGACTAAAGTCAGTAGTTCCAAAATCACGAGGACCAAAATGGTTTAACTTTTGGGAGAGGGACCAATTCCAAAAAACGATAATAGTTGAGGGACTAAAAACATAATTAACCCATTCTGAAAATTAACCAATAACGAAAATTAGAAATGTTGAGAGATACTTCTGTTAGTGAGAAACCTTAGTCTTCTTTGGACTCTCCTGCCATCTCCTCCTCTCATCCTTGCTCCTATTAGGATTTTACAGCTCCAACTAAAATGCTAAAAACAATAAAAAACAAGCATCTAACAAATAATTAAAAAAAAAAAACAAAAACAGCTAAGGAATCATCGTTTATACCTCATCTATTTTTTTAATACATTTCTTCACTACCTTCCATACTCGTTCCAGTTTGGCAGAGACCTCTTTTCGTTTTTCAGTGACATCTGCAAGCTCTGCCTCAAGTCGAGCTATTCTGTTTCTGTCTTTTTTAAGCGCGACTGCGAATTCCATCACTATTTTTTGATTGGGGGAGAATTTGGTTACGACTTTCCCTCGTTTGTTTTTTTTCTGTTTGGCCTTGCCATTCTTTATCAAACGAGAAACAGTAAAAAACCTAGCAAGAAGAACGGTAAAAAAACAGGGCACCGGTACCAAAGCACGCACTAGAGAAAAAGTATCAATCGATTTACCCTAACAATAATATACACATGGTATATATATGTGATGGAGGATGTGGATCCAGAGGAGAAAAAGCCCAATTATAAAATTCTGAGGTCTCTTAACATGATTTTTATTTTAAAGCATAATTTTTTGTTTGTCAGAAAACATCGGTCAATATCAGTCTTTCCTAAAATATTGGTTACTAAAAATTACTTTCTAGAATGGAAATTTTTTACACTCTAAAAAGTAGTTTTAAGACACTTTTTGAAAGTTTTTAAAAATTTATACATTTAAAAAATATGAAATAATATATTAAAAAACTTAAGAGGTTAAAAAGAATTTGTGCAATAATTGTATCTCCCGAATCCGAATCCACCGAGATTGGGCTTGAAAAGGAAAAAAAGTTTGGGCTTCAATGGATCGCTAATGTTAACCCAACTGAAAGATTCAAACTGGCGGAGGAAACTATTTAATAAAAAATAAATAAAACATTCTGCACTAAGCTATCTAATTTCAGGTAAATGCTGTTTCTTTTAGATAGGTCGGAATCTAAGTATCATATTATATTTTGTGCTTGTTTGTTTGTGCACAACAGGTGTTTGAAGAAATTCCCCATAACCATAAACGAAACTCATGGGCAAGAAAGGAGGGGCGAAAAAACTGGATTCTGTGTCTCATGCTCCAATATCATTGAGGGAAGAAGCTACTGGAAAAATAAAAACCAAGGCAACCACTAACGCCAAGTCCAAATTGAGATTTGATCACTTAAAAAACCTAGCCGTATGGGCCACCACCAACGACCCTCTCATACCGTCTTTGGGTGCCTTCTATGGATACCAATTCGCCACCTTTGGAGAAGCCAACGGGGTACCTCCTGATTCTTCTCTAATAACTTGCCAAAGGTCTGTTTGCTTAGTCCCTATTTCAATTTTGCTTAATTTTTTTGTTTATCTCTGTTCTTCTGTGCCTTTTATTTACTTTCGGTTCAGAAGTTTTCCATTCAATAAGTAAATTTAATGGGTTGAACCACTAGTGGGGAACTCAATTTATTAAATTAATCTTGCTGCGACACTTTGAATAATAATGCTGAACAATGTGGTCAATTTATTATTTATTATCTGATCAAATATAGTAAAGTGTTCTATTTATTAGCCATTTTCATATGTTATATCACCAATTCTAATTGGTGAATAGTAACAGTGTTCCATAAATAACATGCTTCAACTCTCTTATTAACTATCCAATTTGTGAGAACTGTATCATGGTTGCAGAGTGTTTTTCGGGTGCTTCTTCTCTATGCTGTTTTGTTCGTCAGAAGTTTTAATGGGGTTTAGGTTATAGTGTTCTGTTGCTTACTTACCTTATCTGTGTGGTATATTGTTGAAGAATTTAGTCATCTTTCATTAATAATAATTTAATTTGAGAGAATTAAAAAAACATGGGATAGTTTCAGTCTGCTAAAAGATTTTGAAGTTGCATTTATTTGAGAGTCTTTGAATATCTGATCAGATTCATGTTCTGAGGTATCTTTAAGTAGTTTATGCTTTGAAATTGCATGAGATTTCTGTTTGAACATGTGTTTATTAACCCCAATCATCATTGAACTGCTCGGCAGATGCGAAACTGTTCTTCAACCTGGTTTTAATTCGACTGTAAGAATTGAGAAGAATAAATCGAAGGTCAGGAATAAGCACAAGAAATCTGGTAACATCACTCAAAACAACTTAGTACACAAGTGTCATTTCTGTTTGCATAAGAATCTGAAGAGAGGGACTCCCAAGGGACACATAAAAGGAATCTATCCATCAAAAGATAAATCAAGGTTGGAGACAATACCTCCATCAAAATACATCACAAGTGAGACTTCTGAATTAGAGAAAGATTCCGTGAGTTATGGTGAAATCAATGAGATAAATGTGTTTCCCTCAAGTACAAATACAGTATCTTTGACAGAAGGAAGGAAGAGAAGGCATGATAGTTCCTTGTCCAAGAATGCCATTACCAACATGTCTTCAAAAGAAGTAGCAAAATCTGCAGGTACATCCAGCAAAAGACGAAGAAAATCTTGGACCAGTTTAAAGGAAATTGCACAAAAGAACGAGCATCATAGTCAAATTGTTAACTTCACAATCCCATTCATGTTAAAGTAGGGAGGTTTTCTGTGTATGGTTTATTGAATTATATATATATGTTTTTTTACATTATGCCTGCAGACTTTGCTTTCTCAGGTGTTGCACTTTCAAGTGATTTTTAGGTTCTGTTAAAGAAGTTGTGTTCTGATGTGTGCGTATCAATTGGCTTTTATATAATTTTGACATAAAAAATGTGCAGTGAAACACATTGTATAATGGCGAAAAAAAGTTTGAAAATAAGAATATCTTTGTCCCAACAATCTTGCACAGTTTTTTTTATTATTTAACTTTGTCCTAAATTGTGTGTAAATTTTTAAGTTTAAAAAAGCAACCAAATCCTTGATTAAGAATATATGAATTTGTAGGAAGATGAAACAGCGAATAACAAAATTTTAAACATTTGTAGAAATATCTGCAATGTATGAATTATTATAAATTTCTTGACACTCAAAAGAGATAACTGAAATGAATAATTCAGAAACAAAGAAAACAAAAGAGGTGAGTCGCTTTCATCCTCAAACGGCTAGTTGGCGTTTGGGGCATTGCACAATAATATATGATGTCTCATTAACACAATCACGCCCTTCCAATATTAACCGTTGCTTTCTCCTTTATGTACTTTCCACCTACTATTTTCCTTCTTTTACCACTCTTCTTCTGTTTTTTTTTTCTTCCTTTTCAAATCATTAACCTCTCAACTCTACTCTTTACCATCCTTTACCATCGCTTCTTCTTCTTCTCCTCAAGTCTCAAAGTTCATGTTGATTTGTCGATGACCGAAGGTCGATACGAGTCATTCTAAATTAAAGATCGAGTCAATTCGGCCAAGACAAAGATAGAGATGAGTCAGTCTGGACTGAAAGACGAAATGTGTTTCTTGCGTCGAAGGTCGTGACAAATCGGCTTAGGTCGAAGGTTAGAGTAAGCCAATTCAGGTTGAAGGTTAAAGTCAAGTCATCCTAAATTGAAAATTAGAATGAGTCGTCCCGAGTCTCGAATGAAAATAATTTGTACGTAATTGAAGGCAGTGAGAACTCGAGATTAGTCTGTTTAAATCGTAATTTAAGTTAAATTGACTCGAACTACCGAAAGATAGAATCAAGTTATAATAAAATTTTGTCTTAAAAAAATAAATTGCTTTGTTGAAAAAAAAAATCTAAAATATTTCAATCACTTCATAAAAAAAATTATTTAAATAAATAAAAATCAACTATAAATAATTCAAATATTATATATTTTAATTTTGTTAAAATTCTTTATCCAAACACAAATATTTCAACCACTAATATAAAAATATTTTCCAACAAAATAGATGATCATTCTACATAATTCTCATTGTTACCTTTGAAAATACCTTTGCAAGTTGTAAAGCCATGATTACCGCAATCAATCCAATATTACAATAAGTAGTCTCTACCCTTAAAGTATCACGTTGTACCGGTGGTTGTATCGGTGGTAGTATATAACCTCAATCTTTCTAAAATGTTTAAAATGTTAAAAGGATTTTAAAATAAGACACTGGTATCTTGATACCATTCTTTTTTTTATTATCATTTAATATTATTTTTTATAATTATTTTTTTTTTCTTTTACAAATATAAAAATTAATTTTTGTTAAGATTATTTTATCTTTATATAAATTGTTAAATGGTTTGATGTCAAACAATCTTTTTCCTTAACTTTAAAATAATGAGGTACTTAAAAATAATGAAATATTAATATTAAACTCTAAACCCTAAATTTATTACATGCAATATCATTAGATTTCACCTTTTTGAAATTATCATCCTAAGGTAATATATATTATGAAGCTCTTTCTGACAACCAATGATCTAGAAGAAGGAACACAATATTTGCAATTTGTTGGCTTGTATTGAATTTTTCAACAATTTTGTGATTCTGAGCACCCCATTTAGACAACCTCATCTTGCTTATCAGAAATAACACTGTCATCAAACTACTCTTGTAAGAAAAACGAAACTTTTACAAAATTCATGTAGAAATCTCCTAAAAGCATCCATAACACGAGACTAAAAATTCACCCTAAATCATTTGAAATAGTAGAAAAAAAAACGCATAAAAGATTTCTATAAATAATATGATTATATACATTATTAGGTTAAATCATAAGAGTACTTAGTTTGATTTTGCAAAAACATCTTAATAAATTATTTTACATAAGATTTAAGACTATTTGTCTTAAATAATAACATGGACTGTAAAAAAATTGCTCTTGAAAATATTAGCAATTAAATAAACATTAATTAAAGTGTAACTATTAGTGCAATATCTTCATTTGAGATTTTAGATACAATATCTCCTGCCAAAGGAACATTCAATATCTATAATGTAAAAGAAGTTTTATTGTAGAAGAACTCTCAAAATCTCCAAAAATAAATATCATTTTGTGTCCTTAATAATAAAATTAAAATTGCGAGACCTACAAAAAATTTACTTAACATCTCAAAATTAGGTATACCATTAGGACGAAAGTTATATAAGATTCTATATTATATATATCACAATGGAATTGATAAAAATTATAACATAAAAATTCAAAATTAGTCCTTATACTAATGAAATTGTCATCATTTAACTCTACAATATTAATAATTCTCATTTAACCGTAATCATACAATTCATTTTTACAAAATAACATTGGTTCAATATAAATTAATAGCTTTTAATGAAGCATAGTTGTTTCCAATAGTGAATTACACTATTTAGAGTGATGCTCTAATTGAAGTAAAAAGTTAAAATAAAACTTTAAAAATTCCCTGACAATAGTAAAATAAATAAATTAAGAAATCATATAACATATTTGCAATAAAATTTCAAATGAATTGAGACATGTTGGATTAGAGTTACTTCAAATTATATATAATGAAAACAAAACAAGTAAGAGTTACCAAAACACAATTGCGTGTGTACTGCTAAACAGAGCTGGTTTCTGTTTGGAAGGAGACAAGTTTCTGATTGTGATAACTGATATGTTTTGGAACAAACATCCTTAGAGATCACGATGGAGTTAAATCCCAATGAATCTCTTTTCTTCTATCTTCTTACGTTACATACCAAAAAATTGGAAACATACCAAACAATTTGTTCAACCTTTTCTATTTAATACATTAAAAACAAACCCATCTTTTACTCTTTCTCTTCACGAGCCTCCCCTTCCCCATGTTGTGTGAATTTCACATGGATCGGTTACTCTCATTGGGTATCGCAATTCCAATGAAGGTATGCATGTTTAGATGAATTCAAACACATTCTTCATCATTATTGAAGTCAAATTTTCATCCCTGAATTTGTTGTTCAAGCATAGCTGGCATTTTGTTTGAACTTGAAGCTATCCCTCATTACTTCTCATCTCTTTGTCCAAGAAACTAATTATCTCGTGGCGGAGATCAAGTGAATCAAATTACAATCAAATTATAACGTTTGACCTATTACGTTCTTAAGTAAAATAGAGTTACGTTTTAACTAATGGCTATAACTTTTGATCTAGTAATAAACGTTTGATCCTAACAATTGGTATCAAAGCCAAAGTCATGAGTTCGGTTCTGGTAAACAATTGTTAAGGAAGATTGTTAGTAGGATTATATGACATTAATTGTCCCGTAATAGAGAATAAGTGGGTCGAGCTTGATCCTAACAAACTCATATGAAAATCTTATAAATCCATTAAAAATTGTCTCAAACTTTTTAGTCACCAAAATTGTTTAACAAGTTTAAACTTAAATGTTAGCGTGAAACACAATTTAACAAGTCCAAAAATATAACATAACATTATTAGCTTAAAAGAATCACATAAATTTATTTCTAAAATTTGAAGACCAAAATATATCAAAGTTTGAAACATTATGTATTTTAAAATAACTACATAAATTAATTTTTAAAGTTTAAAGACTAAAATATATTAAAATCTTAAACATTGTATGTTTTAATTTGATGTCTAAATTTAGAGACTAAAAATATATTTAACTCAACAAAATTATTATATATATTGATTTTGCATTTTAACATTTTTTTAATATATTTTAAAACATTAAAGTATTTCAATCAACCACAAAGTTCAAAAGAATGTTAAATTACTCTAATTTCACACAGGTAATATTAAGATGATATCGCAAAGCTTTTTCTTCATGTTTGTGTGTTGAAAGCTATAAAACAAACTTTTTGGCTTGTATTGGCTTTATCGAACAGCAAACCAGGTTTCACTTTGGAATAATACATACTGTGAAATTTCTGAACACATAAAGTAGTCCAAGCTATCTTTTCATCATGGCATATTCTCTCAATGGAAAATTTAAAGATGTTACATGCAAATTAAATCAAATTCATGCACATACATTTTTTTTCACTTCACAAACATTTTTAGTTATAAAACAAGTTACAATTTAATAGAAAAAATCTCAATGTGCAAACCAGTACACACCACAGAATAGTTAAGTTTATACAACTTTAGCTGATTAGTTGGCAGTTCAATTCTTGAACCGCTGCATATGTCAGAGTGAAAATATTGATGAGGGAAAGAGACCAATCACAGACACAGTTCAATAAAATTTTATATTTGATGCTCATTAAGTGTGAATATCTATCTCAAAACATTAATTAATTGATTAACGAATAATAAATAGAAAGTTTAAGCTAAGAGTTGCATTAATATTCATAGATTGCTACCAAGAAAAAAAAAATCTAAAGGAATTTTTCATTATGTGATGAGTGGGGTGGAGGAGGCGTTAGGAAATCTTGGTGTTTTGTTTTGTTGGCATTGAATTTGAAAGCGCAATCCAAACGCGAGTGACGTAAGCAGCACCGGTTATTTCGGGAGAGAAGAAGAGAAGCGAGGGAAAGAAGCAAGACAAAATCAGAAACAAAACAAAACTACGAAAGTAAATAATAAAAAAGTGATTCTAATAACGCGGTTTTAGTTCGGTTTTAGCTTCTTCTCTTCTCACTTCACTCACTGCACGTTTTTTTCTCTTTCATGCCGGAGTTTCATCTCTCTCATCCTCCGGAGAAACTACAAAAACCCTAAACCTTCGCTTCAGCACTCGGCTCTTCAGATCTACACTTCAACTTCTGAGTGAAGCCATTATGTGCTGCTAGCGATGGCCGATTCCGATCCCAAAGCGCCACAGCGTCCGGGGCCGTGGCCGACGGCGCCGTTGCCGGACGCCAAGGCAATGCCGCCTTCTACCTGGGCCAAGAAAACGGGCTTCAGGCCCAAGTTTTCGGGCGAGGCCAATGCCAGCGACTCCGGTCATATAAGCCTCCAGCCCAAGCCCAAGGAGCCCGACACTAACGTGGATCTCGAAGCAGGTCGGGCCCGGGCCCCGACTCCAGGCAACGGCGTGGCTCACCGCGAGAAGGTCCCGCCGCTTCCTCCCCCCAAGGATCAGGTTGTGAAGAAGCGCAGAGACTCCGACGGAGTCCCCAAGAGTTCCGTTTCCAGCATCAATGGCCAGGCGCCGCCGCCGCCGCCACCTCCTCCGCCGGGGCGGCGGGCTGCGAGTCACGAGGACATTGTGGACGACGATGGTTTCGTGTCGAGGAATTCGCATATGAAGTACGAGCTCAGAGATTCACCTGGTTTAGGTGAGAGTAGGAATAATTAAAAGCAAAAATTATTGTACATGCTTGTGTTGTTAGTTATATTATAGTTACTTTGAGATTGAAAATTTTGATATTATAAAGTTTAATTTATGTACTAATGGCTCTCTTTTTTTGGTGGATGCTTTGTTTAGTTCCCATTGGTGTGTACGGCATTCAGCATTACGTTTCGATATTGGGTTCGTTGATTCTCATTCCGCTTGTTATGGTTCCGGCAATGGGAGGCTCTCGCGTGAGTGATTTCAAGTTTTTAACCAAGTTTCTTTTTGTGTAAATCATGAACTTAAGAAAATAAGAATGTAAAATGAATTAAGTTTCTTCCACGAGTTTATATTAACTTGTATGTCTTTGCTTTTGGAGAAGTTAGATGTTAGAACTTCGGTAAAAGCCAAGCTTATGAGTTTATTTTAAATTATGGGAGAACTCAATTTGCAGTATTGCTTTCTTCTTCTATAAGTTTATCCAAAAAGAACTAATTAACTGTATTACCTTTTTATGTGTATTTATTATGGGGTAGTGTTTTCTGTTGTGTTTGTGGGTGTAGGAGGATACTTCTGCTGTGGTGTCGACGGTGCTCTTTGTGTCAGGAATGACCACACTGTTGCATACAAATTTTGGGTCAAGGTTGCCCTTGATACAGGGGCCTTCTTTTGTATATCTGGCTCCGGCCTTAGCGATCATCAACTCCTCCGAGTTTCAAGGATTAAATGAAAATGTGTGTTTTTCTTCACTTTTCTGTATTTCGGATTATGTTTCTGTCGTTGGTTGTTTTGAGATATCATGGGCTTTTGCATGTATGTATTGTGTGAGCCTTTTGGTAGAGTAACTGAAACTAAGACAGCTGAGGAGTTATTGTGTCAATTTTCAGAAATTCAAACATATAATGAAGGAGCTGCAGGGGGCTATAATCATTGGATCGGCTTTCCAAACATTCCTTGGATATACCGGACTTATGTCACTGTTAGTAAGGTATGATTGTGGAATTTTTTATGCCCAATTTGTCTTGTTTTTTAGTACGTAGTTTATTGTTTTATCACTCTGTATTTATTCTTGTGGATTGAGGCTATTTAAAGTGTAGTGCCAACTGCTGAAGTTTGAGAAATACTAGTAGATTATCCGTGGGAGACAATGAAGGAAAGAATAATGAGAATAGAGAAACAATAGGGAAATTTAGTTCCCATAAATGCTAGTGCTTTAAAGTTTAAAATACTGTGTATGTGGGCGTTTTTTGCATGACCATTTCAAAGGATTATATGTTTCTCTTTCACTATTTATTGAAGCTGATCTATAATAATCAATACCCACAATATTTGGTCGTTTAATGCATGCATAGCTTTACGTTAGCAGTTTAATTTTATCAAATTGAGAATATTCTTACCTAAAAATGTGCTGTTTTAAATTATTAAACATAGTGTGTTGAAGTATAATTTTTCCACGCCATTTCTCATGGTTCCATCCTTCCTGTCATGTGTATATTTCCTCTTAATTTATTTTTAGAGAGCGCATAGCCAGTTCTTAGGCTTCCATTCATTCTATTATGTGTTGTGGGCAACCATTTCTTTTTCTTTTCTTTGATGATGTAGTTATTCATTAATTAATTGATTAATGAGTTATATTGAATTCTTTTGCAAACTTAATTGCTTGTAAATAACCCTCTATTTATGGGAGGTTAAGTCCAGTCCACATGCACTCTTATAGGTTTCTTCCTAACACAGTTAGCAATCCTCCATTCCCTTCAATCAATTCTGCATGCATTTGAAGGAATCTCATTGCCAATAGGATTTTGTAATTATTCATTAACTAATTGGTTAATGAGTTATATTGAATTCTTTTGCAAACTTAATTGCTTGTAAATAACCCTTTATTTATGGGAGGTTGAGTCCAGTCCATAGGCACTCTTATAGGTTGCTTCCTAACACAGTTAGCAATCCTCCATTCCCCTCAATCAATTCTGCCTGCATTTGAAGGAATCTCATTGCCAATATGATTTTGTAATGAAATAAGCTGTCTTTGCCTCCTATTTTGGCAAGTTTCAGTTAGCCTGCTGTAATAAGTGTGTCTAATGGTAGCAGGTGAGAGATGAAAGATCATATTCTTTTTAACTTCACTGGGTATTTTTTTTCTTGTGGATTGCAGTATGATGATATTAACCTATCAGTACCACAGACTTATTTCCTTTAGCTTTCCTTGTGATTATATGACTATAGTGTTAGAGTTATCTGAAATGAAAGTACTAAGGGTCATATCTGAATTTTCAGGTTAATCAATCCTGTGGTTGTATCCCCAACTATTGCTGCAGTTGGACTTTCATTTTACAGTTATGGTTTTCCGATAGTTGGTACGTGTCTGGAGATTGGTGCAGTGCAGATATTAGTGGTTATTGTTTTTTCTCTTGTAAGTGTGTTGAATTCACGTTCCTACTGTTTATGGTTGGATCACTGCAATTTGCTAACATTCTTAATCTATCTCTTTTCATGCTTTCTGCAGTATCTTCGTAAAATATCAGTTTTTGGGCACCGCATATTTCTAATATATGCAGTAAGTTTAACACGATAATATCCTTCTGAGTTACTAGCTAACATAATCGATTTCTGTTAAGTGTGATTTTTTTGCTTCACCTAACTGCCAGGTTCCTTTGGGTCTCGCAATCACATGGGCAGTTGCTTTCTTGCTGACTGAAGCTGGAGTCTACAATTACAATGGGTGTGACATAAATATACCGTCCTCAAATATGGTTTCTGAGCACTGCAGAAAGCATGTCTCAAAAATGAAGCATTGTCGAGTTGATACTTCTTATGCATTGGAATCATCCCCATGGTTTAGATTTCCTTATCCGTTACAATGGGGTACTCCTGTCTTCCACTGGAAAATGGCTCTTGTGATGTGCGTGGTTTCCTTGATCTCATCTGTTGATTCGGTTAGCTACTCTTTATTATTTTTCCTTTTGTTTCCTGGACAATATTTATTTATCTAGACTCTGAATGTGTTGATACTCTTGCCTTCTTTTTAATGTGCTAGCAATATTATATGTGAAAAGCTGTTCTCGTTCTTGCATGATGTAAGCTCTAATAGAAATAGTAATTTTACCTAACAAAGCTATGTGTTCAATATATGACGGCTTGACTGTGCTGATGTAGGAAACTTGAATATAATATTCAATTCATTAGTTTTGTCATTTGATTTTTATTATAACCCTTGACATCATCAAAAGGTACTCAAGAGACTGGAGGTTGTCATACAGTTTATATGATCTCTAAAGTTAAAACCAATGGTTGCCATCTTGTTTTTGTTATTTTCACCTGGTGACATTTGTAACTTTTTTCCCTAACAAATGTTTAAGTGGATACCATTTGTAAGGCTAATGCCGAATGGATTCTGCCTCAGTTTAGGAAATCAAAGCTTTGATGTCACTGATTGTGTAATCACTAAAGTAAAATTTCAACACTGCAAATGCCATTGTGGAATTTTATTTATTTTGAAGATGCTTCCGGGATAAGTAAAAATAGTATTTATCAATCTAATATATCAAAATTGGATTCATGATTTTTTTTTTCTATGTGCAGGATTACATAATCACCTCGTTTTGTTGATGATATTCATTTTGTTTTAAATTTTGTAGGTTGGTTCATATCATGCATCTTCTTTATTGGTAGCATCTCGTCCTCCAACTACTGGAGTTCTTAGTCGAGGAATTGGTTTGGAGGGTCTTTCTAGTGTCTTGGCTGGTCTTTGGGGAACTGGAACAGGGTCTACCACCTTAACTGAAAATGTTCATACCATTGCTGTCACTAAAATGGGAAGCCGCAGAGCAGTTCAATTTGGTGCATGCTTCCTGATACTGTTGTCGCTTGTGGGTAAGTGTATACTGTCTTTCTTTTCTTGCATCCTAATTTATTAGTCTACTTGTGAATAGCCACTGATCAAAAGTAGATTTAGTACGGGAACTTTTAGATGAAATGTCATTTGTAATATATCTTGGTTTTACCCTTTTAGAAGTTTATAACAGTTCGCAAAATTATGATGCTTATAATATCATCTCTAGCACACTGAGCCTTTCTGTGGTAGTCCAAATTTGTTTGGATAAATTTCGTTTGTGGCGTGCTAGTGAATCGTTTATTTTAATTATTGTGCATATTGATTTAATTACAAGGTTTTCGGAGTATATTTGGGCGGGGAATGTTGATTTTAGAGGCTTTTCTTATGTCTATTGCAATTTGTACTCAATTTTAGAATTTTTCTTTGCAATTATGACTTGTTTAATTGTACTTGCATTTGACAGGTAAGGTGGGAGGGTTCATTGCTTCAATTCCTGAAGTCATGGTCGCTGGTCTCTTATGCTTTATGTGGGCAATGCTTACGGCACTGGGCTTGTCAAATCTACGCTATAGTGAGGCTGGAAGCTCTCGCAACATCATCATAATTGGGTTATCACTGTTTTTCTCTCTTTCCATACCTGCCTACTTTCAGCAATACGGCATCTCCCCACATTCCAACTCGTCAGTGCCCAGTTACTTTCAACCCTACATTGTGGCTTCTCATGGGCCTTTCCGCACCCAATATGGAGGGGTATGCGCTTGTGTCAGATCCTTTACTTTTGTGAATGATATACTTGTTTTTCATACAGTTATTTTCTGTGATAAAAATTTGTTAGTATAAGACTTAACTGAAAGATTGAAGCAAATAAAACAAAAAAAAAAACTATCTTCTTCTGTTCGGATGAATGAATAGAAACTACCTTCATTTTATTCCATGGTGACATAAAAGTGGTTTGCCTGCACAAGTAATTTTTAAGAACTGTTTGTCTTACTACCCAGTTTTAATAAGATTTCTGCTCGTGTGCAGCATCTTTTTTGACTGAATCCTGCATGTTATTTCACGGTTGCTAACTGGTAAATGTAGCAGTTATTGTCATTAATTTCTATAATACTATTTGGCATAAATTCATGATGCAGTGAATTAAACTCACAATAAATACACTAGTATCGGAAAGTCATCATAATGTGGTTTCCATCTGGTTTCTTTTTAAACTTTAGCACTTGAATTCTGGTTAAAATTACTGTACTACCTCTTTTAAGTTAAATTTAATTGCCTTTATCTTACATGTCAGGTTTCTCTAACACAACACCCATGAATCTGTTTTCTTTTGCAGTTAAACTATTTCCTGAACACAACCTTTTCTCTACACATGGTAGTAGCTTTTCTTGTCGCTGTCATCTTGGATAATACCGTGCCTGGCAGTAAGCAAGAACGTGGAGTATACGTCTGGTCGGAAACTGAAGTTGCTAGAAGGGAGCCTGCTGTTGCTAATGACTACGAGTTACCCTTGAGAGTTGGTCGGATCTTCAGATGGGTGAAGTGGGTTGGCCTGTAAATGACAAGTGTTTTCTTGGTTCAACATTTTCAGTTCATTGGATTATCAACCAACCAAGAAACTGCTCCAAATCTACATTCACATCTTCTTAGGTTCAATCATGGTTAGTATAGTTGGTGATGTTACAGAGTTAAATTGTGTAAATTGAAGTTCCGGAGGGGTTCTATTTGTGTTATAATTTATCAGGGTCTATTTATTTCAAAATTTATTAGAGTAGCATGTATCTAGTTTTGATTCATTCAAAATCTCCACATGGAGTTTCTTCTTCCTTGCTTTAAGGCGGCTTTTGACAAATCATTATGTATATATTATATATCAGCAGCACACTATACCTTCTCATCGGTACTTTAAAGTTTTTGTTTAATATATTTATTCCGATCCACCTATTACCTTTGGCACGTAGCTGTTGTATCTTAGTTGCATTTTTGGAGTCTTCTTTTTGTTTTGACATAAAAGAAAATTAAAACACTGATGTATCAGTGCGTTGTGGACGTAGCAATCCTTGTCAAGCAATTACTGTATCATAGAGAACCCGCTTCTACACCAGTTTTCTGAGAGGATTTATTGTAATTAATTAATGTGTAGGGTTGCCCATAGCTTAACTCATGTGGTAGAGTCGTCAACATTGAAGAAGTAATTTAGCCACTGAAAGGGATTTGATACCAATTGATTTGTATGCCTGAAATTAGTTGTTTTTTACTTGTTTAAAGTTTTATATTTTAACCAATTCGTAGATATTGGCTTGACCAATATTTGCATACATACAAGTGGTGTTCTGAACTTGTTTTGATTTTAAAACAGAATTTCGCATTGACTATGAAGGAGTAAAATAATTTTTTAAACTGGATATAAGTATGTATATACCATTCCAATGCCGTACTTATTTTAATACATTTTTTCATTTTAAATTACTAAAAAAATTAATTTATTAAATTATATAATTATTTTGTAATTATTTTAATAAGTTATTTAATATTTAAATAATTATAATTTTTGTATATTTCAATATTGAATATGATAATATCCTCTCTCTTTTTTTCTGTGTTTTTAACTTTTTGTAATAATAGATGAGTGGATATAGTTGTCTTCAATCAAAATGAAGACAAACAAAAATTGTATACCCGATAAACATAAACATATGATAGAAATGAGAATCAATTCATATTTTAGGAATAATAATGAAATCAAACTCAAACTAACATTATCTATTATAGGCCCCGGTAGTGTAAGGGTGATCATTCCTAAAGTAATCTTATCCCATACTAATCCTTACCTTTGTGTTTTTTATGATTTGAGTGAAATCCGAGAATCAAATTAATGCGTCGGAGTTAATATTTTACGTTCTCTTTATCTTCGTTATTTTACATCAAATTTAATTTTAATTTTGTTTAAATTTGATATCAAATTTTATTCCTTCCAAAATTGATATCAAATTTAATTTTTATATAAGACTTATAATAATATTTTTACTAAAATTTACATTTTTATTAAATATTTAATTAAAAATATCATTATAACATTTATATAAAAATTAAATTTGATCTTAATTTAAAAAAAAAAAACAAAAATTGTTGAGTTTTAAAAAAGTTGGAACTAAAATTGGTCCCAATCGACAAGTTTTATATTTAGAACATCTTACTACACATTTATTTATTTATTTAAATAATATTTTTATACTCTTTTTTATGTAAGATGTTTTTTTACTATAAAAGCGTCTTTGAAACCACTTATTCATATAGTTTGAGATAGGAAAAAGTTTCATCGGAAAATTTCGAGTTGTTTTTCGCTTAAACTTTTATTTCAATTAAATTCTAATTTTTTAAAAGTTGACTTAATTATGTTATTTTCATTAGTATTATAGAACGTTAAAGAAATATTACGTATCAATATATTATTCTGTTGTCTTTTTATTTTTATTATTTGTTCATGTATTGTATTTAGGATATACTATGTGACACTGATAATAACAATATCTTAATAGTTTCATGTGTCAGCATGAATCTTGATGTATGTGTTAATTAATTAATTAATTAATTAATTAATTGATGTATGATACTATATATATATATATTTTTTTTTTGACCTATTCATAAATTAATATTGTTGAACAATCTATTATGAATCAAATGAACCACTAATCCTGACCATTACCCTCTACGTGGCAAACTAACTTTTCAAAATAAAGCAAAGCAAGAACATTCTGAGAAAATGTATAAAAGTAAGCATAAATATTGTCGATCATGTAATCAAATTGCCTCCACAAAGCTTCATTAGTGACCACAACACATAGAACAAGGAAGCCAAAAGCTACATCGAACAGTACCTTACAAAACCCTAATTTAGATTTAAATTATACTCACACAATCCCTTTACCTACTACTCAAATTATGAAGCTTGTGAAGCTTTTTTGTATTTTAAGCAAATTCACCTATAAGGCTGTGTCTTCTTTCACACTACAAAATTGAATTCCATAATATCTCTTTTGGATTAATATAATTTATTGCTTTCCCAAATACATTTTCTATGACAAAGAATACGTGTCTTCATTTTTGTACACAGTGAGGAGAAATACCCACCCAAAATAAATTATAAGGGTTGTGAACCTTTAAAGATTTGGGCCTGCACCCAAAATTAGAGGCTACAACACTTCTGTTCCTACCTTTTTCTTCTTGTACCTCCATGAAATGTTCGAAACATAAAAAAGAAACTCATGCATGTTTTAGATTTTTGGATTGTGAAACTTAGAAACATGTTTTGCATTATGGGATCATGAAATATATTTTAGATTATATAAACTAAAATGTATTTAGAGATATGAAAATATATTTTAAACTTCTATATTATATAGTATATAATATGTTTTTTGGATTATATAATAAAAGAATATATCTTATATAATTTATTTCTAAATTTATTAATCCATATCTTAAATCTATAACATAATTTTAGATCTAAAAAACTATTCTAAATTATGTTTTTTAAAATTACATAATCTATACATATATTATAGATCATACACTTTGAAATATATTTTAGATCACAAGATCTAAAAATATATTTTATGTAATACAACGATAATACATTTTCGAAACATGTTTTTCAAAAATATATTTTTAGACTCTACAATCCAAATCACATTTTAAGACGGTACAGTCAAAAATATATTTTTAAATTATAAACATTGTACCCTAAAAATAAAGAAATCAAATATATAAATTGACCAGTTACAGTTACAAAAGACTCATTATGAATGACAAATATTTATATCAAATATCCTCAAAACAACACATATATTTATATAGTCATAATATAACTTTCATATCGAAAATTCAAAACCTTTTTGTTTTTTTGCTTTTTTTTTTTAATTTCTGAAGACAGCTGGAAAAAGTATAATTGACTGGAATAAGAATAAGATCGGGAAACCCAATATAAAATTACTTAAACCCAAGATTACATGAATTTGATAATATCGACAAATGAAAAGAATAAAAAAATGCCGTCATCACTGATCAACCAATTACAATTAACTGCTAGCAGCAGCCACGCACGTGTTCAACCCTTGACTTCAAATCCATTTTTATTATAAAAAAAAAAAACATTTTTTCTTCGATATTTGCACATGCAGATTTCAAAGTATAATATGCACTTTACATCTATTATACACATATTAGATGATTTTATAGCATCAGCATTTTCTACATTCCTAGATGATGTATTCATGCATCTGACTAAAATATTTTCTTTATTTAACTGAGATATTTTCTTTTCCATAATAGTTTTTTTTTAGTTAAAATAGTTTTGTCCAACAATAATTCAAAACAAACATGTGAAAAGCAAAAGTTATTGAAATTTTAGTACAATAATCAATAGTACTTAAATTAAATTTAATATCCAAATTAAATTATTAATGTTTAAATATGAGATTAGTTATTTATTATACATATACATATATACAATCGTTATACCGTTTCTTTTCGTATAAGACTTCTCAATCAGCAAAGAGAAGGTCACGTTTATTTAATTTTTTAAATTGAAAAGTAGTCAAAGAGAAAAAAAAACGGCTCAAACCTATGACGTTCTAATTTTTGTATGGTCATATAATTAAACACGAAATACGCGTATAATATACACGTGGAACAAAGCACAAACTGCCAAATGTCAATGAAGTGAGTAAGGAGTCTCTCTACGTTTTCTGCATTTTCTTTTTGTATCTTTTAAATAAAAAATAAAAAATGACCACTTTAATTCAAATTTTAGTTTAAATTAATTTAGACTTGTATTCAATGGTTTACTTGTTCATTTTTGTAGTCGAACTTAAAAAAAAAAAAATCATTTTTTTACATAATGTTTGCATGAACTTTATTATATGATAAATCAAATATATTTAATGAAGTATTAAATAGTTTAAAAATCTTATAAATATTTGTAGACATCATTCATGTAATGAAAAGTTATCTTGAAAACAGTAATGCAAACAAGAGTTTTGTTTTTTTAAGTTTCTTCTTTCTGTCTTTTTTATTGTATAGGCACTTATATAATAAGATATTAAATTACAGTACTACAAGTTATACTACTTGTCGCAGTAATATATCATTTGATGAAACTTAGGAAACACTGCTTTAAAATATGTATACGTGTTTTTGTTGATTATGTATATTAAGTTAGCAATACAATAACTTAATTTTACTTTGTACATAAGAAAAAAAAAACTTGATTTTACTTTTATTCTTTCCCACACGTAAAAAAATAAAAAATAAAATAAAAACTCAATCTTAAACTTACAAGTTTAAGGTGTTTGTCGTATAAAACCAGTCTTAGAAGAAAAACAGTTCGTATCTATCTAAGTCGTTTATTATGGAAGTGAAAAATAATTTCAAATCCTTCTCTAACACCTTGTGGATAAATCCTCTTGCATGTTACGTAAAAAAATATATATATATTGGATTTGTTTACATGTTGAAAACATGAATATATTTTTTTATTAAAAGTTTTTGTTAAGAATCTCTAACACCTCGTGGATAAATCCTCTTGCATGTTACGTAAAAGAAAATATTGGCTTTGTTTACATGTTGAAAACATGAATATATTTTTTTATTAAAAGTTTTTGTTAAGAATCTCTACAACATCCCTAAAACTAATATTATAAATAAAATAATCCATAATACTTAAATTTATTCAAATCAAGCGTATTAGGCATTGATAATTTGGTGACATTTAATAAATTATTTCGATGATATAATAATACAGTGGCAAAACTTGGACAGAAAAATTAGGGGTGTTAATTTAATTTTTTTATATATAATTTATTAATTAAAAAAATATTTCTTTTACTTAAAACATTTTTATATTACAATTCATACTTCTCAATTTTCAATCTTTCTAATTGATTGAATTCACGCGAAATGGGTATTTTAATTTCTAGTCTAATTCAAGATTATTCAACTTAGAGATGGCAAAAATACCCGTGCCCGTAGATATCTGCAGATAAAATCCGTGACGGATAGTTACTACCCGCGGGTAGTGAGTAGCGGGTATTTTAATACCCGGTTATAAACGGGTCGGGTACGGGTATCATACTATCCGTACCTTCGGGTACCTGTTACCCGCAAAAAATTAAAATTAAAATTTAATTTATATTTTATTAAGTTAAATTTAATTAAAATTAGAACTAACAATATATTTTATTATGTCAAATTTAATTATAATTATAATTATAATTTAATTTAATTTATATTTTATTTTTTTAATTTTATATTAAAAAATTTATAAAATACATATTTTTTTAAATATTTGCGGGTATCGGGTATCCACGGGTACCCGCAGGTTTTAAAAATATCCGCGGGTATTTTTTAAGCGGATACCCGACGGGTAAACAGACGGGTAACAAGCGGATTTTTTTTTTGCGGGTCGGGTACGGGTATCATACTATCCGTGCCCGACCCGACCCGTTGTCATCCCTAATTCAACTAATTCATTGTATGTACTAAAAAACATAAAATCACAACATTTTATAATATAGGGTTATAATAATTTGAGAAAAATATAACTAGGGTTCATGTCAATTTCATAAAATAATCCCTAAAGTTAAGTTATTTTTCATACTAATTTAGGGAAAACTTAATTTAGAAGAAATATCATGGAAGAATCATAAATCTAACCTACATAAATTATATTAGGATACTAAGATACTGATTCAGAAGATCTTGTGATCTCTTTGTTCTCTCATATCTATTTCTCAGTCTATCTTTCTTTTTACATTTATATTTTATTAACCGTTTGCTGTGAAAAAAACTTTATAGTTAGATTAAAAACTTTAATCCTTTATTAATTAAGATCCATCAAATTAATTTTTATTTTCTTTTAAAAAATATAAATTATATATATAACTATAAAATAATATATAAATATAAATTTAAAAACAAATAAATATATATAAAAATAAAAATTAAAAAGTTTGGGGGAGCCGTAGCTCCCCGTAGTCATAGCTTCCCATAGTCAAATGCAAGGTCTGCCGTTGAAATAATATTAATATTATTGTAATAGTTAATGACAAATAAGAATTATAATTGATTGTTATTTAATATGCATTAATTTATTAAAAGAAGTAAGAAAAAAATCATAATAACGGATAGCAAACTATTATTCTGTTGATTTTAAAATTGTGAACTCTTAATTTATAAGAGTAATTTATGAATATTGAATATTTGTAAGATGAATTCGTCGTAAATTTAATATGTCATATTTATCTTATATATATATATATATATATATATATATATATATATATATATATATATATATATTATAAGAGTTGAATACAGCATTGAATGAATATCTACTTATAAATTATGCTGTCATACTTAATTTAATAAATAAATAAAAAAACACATATTAACATTGAAAGTGTAGAAATGTATACCTCTTGTGTTTATATGACTATTTTTTAATTAATTATATAAAATATTTAATCCTATAATAACACATTAAATACAATAATTGACATCTTAAAATCTATCTTATAACAATAATATAATTAATAAATGTATATTAGAGATAATAACAAATTAATGTACAGATTTTTTTTATTTAATATAATATATGAATAAAGACAAAAGAGTAAAAAAGTGCTGAAAATCGAATAAGGTATGCAAAATGTGTTGACAAAGGCGCGTGAGAGGATGTCATGTGGTCAATAACGGCGGTCTATTTTCAACTTAAGACCCTGAAAATATTATATATTTTGCTCTCATTGGATTTTAACGAGAAAAATGAGATAAAATTGGGTTGTTTGGGTTAAAAAAGAATATGAGAAATTATGGGATTTGAGATAAAATTGTATTAAATAAATTTTTTAGTCGATGAAAATAAAATATAAGTAGTGTCGATTATATTTAAATGAGATGCGAGCAGTTGTTGTTAATAATAATATTAATATTATTATAATTATTATTATTATTATTGATTTTATTATTATTATTATTACAATTATTATTATTACAATTATTATTAGTGTTATTACAAAATTATGTTTGTATAACGAAATGCAACTTTGTACAAAAAATGAAAATTAAGAATATATAGAGTTATATTCAAATAAAAGAATCTTTACCTACACATATAATATATATATAATCCGTAGGCTTACCCACTCCTAAAAGTCGTAAGTAATTTCTCTATGTACCTTTACCTACTTTTATGACAAATTTGTTAAATATTTTTTAATTAATTATAAAACTTAATATTTAAACAATAATTAAATAGTATATACTGAACCATTTTTTCATTCATGGCCTTCGTTCTTGTGAGAATCTATAAAATTTGATTAAAAGAGTGACTCTATTTAAAATAATGAGATCATATTATAATTATTATTTGAATAATAAATTGTTTATATATAAATAAAAATTTCATAAAAGGATTTCATTATTTAGAAAACATTATTTCTCTAAAGTTTCATGCTCTAAATTTTCTTTGACTTCTCTTTAAAATATCTCACCATTTTCTCATCCTTTTTAAAATTAGAGACCGTCAAAGTGATCACTGCGGCGAGATCTTCAAGTCTGTCTGATCAGAACCTTGAATTGAGTAAGTTATAATTATGCTATTTTCTTGGTCTTCTCTTGAAAAACCCTGCGTGTGATGTAATCTGTAACGCATGTGAGGTTTGCGTATCTTATAAAAATCTATGACGATCAGTAGCTCTAATGATGTTCTCTGATCGTGTTTCTGATAATTTTAGGTTGATTTGTGAGCATCGGCAGTTGAAAGGGATTTTAGGTTTTGCCATAGTCGTACAAATCAATCAGGTAAGGAAAGTTGATAATTGAATTTAATTAGAGGATACAATGAATGTAATTGTGTGTAATCAGAATTGACTGCTTGAATTGTGATGCAATGTGAATTGTTTGATGCTTGGTATAAGTGAAATTGTGTTTGCATTGTGTGAATTGAGGTTGAATTGGAAAATGGACACTTCAGTCATGACTCTAATTGGTATCACCTCACTTTGCTTGATAACCATTTTGAAAACTAGATAACACTGCCATGGAGATGCCAATTAGGTACATGAAATCAAGTGAAACATCTTCCAACGAAAATCAGAATCTGTGTTGTTATCTGATATGACGCTAAGCCTCAGAATTCAACGCTAAGCGTTGAAAATTGCGAGAGGATCAGCGCTGAGCGCTGCCTCAACGGTAGCTAGCGGTGAAAAATGCAAGAAGAATGGCGTTGAGCGCCAGCCGGGCGGTCTGCAGGTCTGGAACAAAATTTTAATGCTGAGGCTAAGCCGTTGGATCTCAGGTTGAGCGTTGAAAATTGCGAGGCGAATGGCGCTTAGCGTTGGAACTTGACACTGAGTGCTAAGCTGCCAGGTTTCATGTGTTTGCTGTTTTTACGTGTTTCGTTGCATTAACTGATTTGAAATAGATTATTTTGACTGTCTTGGTATACTATGTGTGAGAATGGGTGAATATGGATCTGTTGTATGTGAATTATGGAGGAGTTTTGTGGAGAAATTCTGAGTGTGGATGAGGTAAGGTATGCAAAGACATAAGGACTTAGTTTTTGTTGGTATCTTGACGCTCCAATAACTATTAAGACTCATATAGAGTATAATGAGTTATGTCGTGAGGAGTAGCGAGAGGTCTTAGCCACTGGACTCGATTAAGTCTTTAGCGCGAAGGAAACTTACCTGGTGTGATGATTGGGTGATAACCCCTCGAGGCCAAACTCTGCAGAGTTTGGAAATCATACACCAATGCAAGCCACCAAGAAGTCCGATGTTAATTGCATATATCCGAATAATTGAGTTTAGAGTCGACTGACGTGTGAGTGTTGAAATGTTCCTGTGTGAATTTGTGATAATTGATTATTATTATGCTCTTACTCCAATGTAACATTCTTTAAATCATTATTAGCTTACCCTACGTGTTTTATGTTTGTCTATCATTGTTTTATTCTTTGCAATGATCACTTAATTGTGTGAGCAAAGGAGGCTGCAGGTGGAGAGATCTCACGTGGTGTTGATAGTAGGACTGAGTAGTAGTATCCGATGGTTCTGTAGATAGGTGTGTTTTGTAGTAAGTTGTTAGAATTCATCTCCACTTCCTACTAGTGGTCTTGTATATATAGCATCGTCATTACTCAGTTTTGGATGACTGTATAAGACTTTTGCCTAACTTTCATGTTATCTGCCTTGGGTTATCACTATATAATGTTTTATTTAGTAGTTTAAACACTATCATATGAAATGTTGCAATTCTTTCAAACAATAAAGACAAATAACGAATGATGAAAACTCGGATAACTAAAAGTTTACAAAAAATATAAGGGATTGTAAAATCAATATACTATTCTTTAAAGCGATTTTTCTAGTTTTAAGAAGGGCGTAAATATTTTTGTCCCTTATGAGATAGTGTATTTTATTTGACATTTTTCATGTTTTGTGAAATTTTTTTCACCACTTGCCAGTTATTTAAATGATTTTTCTGTACTTAGTTTTAAAATATATTTTTTTATTCTTTCCCTTTTGTAAAACGGTCTATGTGTGAAACAAAAGAGATGCTTTAGTTGCAAGGTTTTAGGTAGAAGACTTGAGTGGAAAAAGTAGTCTCTGTTTTGAAGAAATGGAGAATTTAAAAAACACTAACGTCAAATTTGCGATACTACTTTGATAAAACACTTATAGGTTATGCTACCTAAAAGTATTTGAGTCCAAAAAATATTTATTTTAATAAGATTAACTTAATATCTTTCTTCTTAATTAAAGAAATTATTTTAAAAAGTAGCAGCTTAATTTACTTAATAATAGGTTTCATCTGATTTAATTTTAACATGGATTAAGCCATGAGTCACCATACCAAACTTTTAGGATATTTTTATCCCTAAATGGAAAATAAATAAATTAGTTTTAATAGAACATTTTAGATGCATCAATGTGACGTCAACTTGGGTATTTAACATATGTTTAGGTTAATTTGAGTTAAAAAATAACGTTCGTCATTATTTCCTGAAGCTAGTTACATTCATAATCGTGACATTAACTAATTGCTTATTTAGTATCATATTTAGGTTTAAGTTCTAAAATCACATTCACAATTATGTTACTGTGTGGATAACATCTTACTTAAAACTCGTTTTTGTTTTTTTATTGAAAAATTATGTGTGCATTAATGCAGTCTTATTTTGGTCAGTTAGTTTGTAAAAGATAGTTTTAAGTAGTATCTCTCATATACAAATTATGAATTAGTTATAAGTAAAATAAAAAAAAATTATATATAAATATTGTAACAATAATTTTGGTCTAATGTTTCATATCTTTGTACAAGTCTATCGATAAGAATAAAATTAAAATAAGCATAGTAATTATAAAATCAATATTTACATTAAATAAATATGTCAAATTTTAATATTTTACAAAATATAAAATATAAACTAAATTATTAAAAAATATAACATTTAATCAATGTTAAAATTGTATATAAGAGTATTTATTTATAAATTCAATGAAGCCAAAGAATATCAAAATAAAAATAAATAAAAGAGTTATGTTTGACTAAAAAATTAAAATACTCCGACTATAAAACTAATCTACAAATAAATAGTTTAATTACCTCTTAGACCTATAATTTTATCACCAAGAAAATAAATGTTTATTCTCTCTTGTGAAGTTTAAGCTTCAACTATAAAACTAAGTGTCCATTTATTCTCAGTAATGTTCTGTTTGGGAAGGGTTTAAATAAATAAAGAAAATAAGAAAAATACATTGATATTCGAAAGCTCTTTTTTTTTTTTTAAGAAATAGTCAATAAAATTTTAAAATTATACTGGGATTTAGCTTGCAAAGTTTTTGAAAACTGAAAACAGGTTTTTTTCTTCTTTTCTGGTCAACTGGTTTTTCATATTTTTCTCTTTCTTACTCTGATATGCCTGTCTGCACTGAACCTGGTTTTAATTTTATTACGAGAATTTATTTTTTTTCTTTAAACGATCTTTTTATTACTAAATTTTGATAACTTTTTCTTATAATTTTAGGTATCATTTCTTAATTAATTTTTTATTTTTATATATTTTCATTTTCAATATTTCAAAACCACTTAAAAAATATCATCTCATATTATAAAATATAATTGTCAAATATTATTGTTTTTTTTTTCCAAATTCACCATTTCCTATTATTATTATTTTTTAAATTTGCTATTTTTACTTAGATTCATCAAAAACATTTTCAATGAATTAAAGTTGTATAACTTTTGTTTCCTTTTAAATCACATATTTAAAAGTTATAAAATAACTACTGTATATTTACAGGCATACAAGTAAAGAGCGTAATATTATAATTTTACATTATTTTTCAAATCCTCATACTGCAACTATAAATATTAACTAAAATTAAACGCCTTAAATATTATAAAAGTACCACATTGCTTTGTCGTGATAAAACAAAATAGATAAAATTTGATTAGGAATCTGGTTTAAAAAGTATTTTCAATTAATAATTCAATGTTAGTCCTTCACAACTTTGGGTCTTCAAATTGAAAGTAAGTAACTAAGTTATTTCTTAATTAAATCATAAATCATCTATAGAGTTATGTTAATATATAACAAATTCACGATAAAATTGAAAACATATTTTGTTGTCATAACGTTAAGGGTTTATTGGAGTAAAAGATAAGTTTGTGTTGTAGTACTCCAATTTTTTTATTTTTTTAAGACTTTGTATTTTAATACTCAGTTTTTAATTTCAGGAGTTTGTTTTCTGTAAGTACAAGTTTTCAATTCAAGAGCTTCTAAGGAGAATCTCCCTATAAATACAAGACAATTATCACTTAGAAAGGGAGAGTGAAAACTTGAATGTTCTTCTTTGAATCCATTTAGACTTTGAACCACAGCATGAGGTTCAATTAAATATTTTTCAATATCCTTCTTTTTATTGTGTGACGATTTTTTAGAAGAGGGTACAAAGCTCATTTTTATTTTGAAATTTTCTTGTAGGATCAAAGCTTCAAGTGTTTATCTGTTTTTAACTTTAAAAAAATTGTAATAATAAGATTATCCAAAAATAAGATTAATATCGATCTCAACTCATACGAAAATTAATATTATCATAATTTTAGCCAATATTTATTCGACTCAGTTTGACATTAATCTTAGTATGATAAGACCAATATCAATCTTAAATCTAGAGTTTAAATTTATAAAAGTTAACAACAAAAATATTAATGATTTCCACACAATTTACTATGTAAGACATTACAATTTGAAAAAATTTTCTTTAAAAATAACAAAATATTTGAAATCTTAGTGAAAGTTTTCAAATGTCACTTTTAGTTAAATATTTTCATCTTATTTGACTTAAGGTCAAGAATTGTGTATTATCATATTAGTAATTCAATAATTGTCATTCACATGTGAATCTTAAAGGTCAAAAGTAAATCATTAAGTTGTCCCTTAATCAAATTGTATAATATCTCTAAATCTACCTATACTAATCTAGAAAGAAATCTAAGCCAATAATGAAAAAATATTTGGTTATCAAAATATTAATGATTTAAGAGAGTGAAAAATGGATTTATTTCCTACTACTCCAAGCTTTTGGCTTTAAGAATTTGTTTTATATTACTTCAAATTTTTAATCTTATAAATTTATTTTCTTGTACTCTAAAATTTTAGTCTCATGAGTTTGTTTTTGTGTACTCTAAATTTGTAGTCTCAATAGTTTTTAAGAAGATTTTCTCTATAAATACAAAACAATTATAACATAGAAGGAGAACAAAAACTCAAATGCTCTTATTTGAGATTACTCAGACTTTCTTCAAACAAATACAACATACCCCAAATACAATACAATAATGAGAAAAATTGATTTAAAAACTAGTTTAGATGCACTTAATTTTAGATTTTATTTTCACTCACCAAGAAACATTTTATTTTTATTGTATTACAGAATAATAATATTTCATACCTAAACTTGATTCACACTTATGCTTCATAAACAATAAGACAATTTAGACATTTCCTAGTTTTACCTACCCATGATTTCACCAGCTTCATCACAGACCTAAACTCGTTCAAATAATTCGTGTATCTAACCGCCCTAACTATTTCATACATGAAGCCACTACATCGTCCATTGACTGTTCTCTTTACTTTTGCACAAAAATTTATATGATCAAATTATATATTTATTTGACAATTATATATTATTTTTGTACAGAGAAAGGAACACGTGGACAAATGAGGCGCAGAAATAGAAGAAAGAAAAAAGTAAATGTAAGAATAGGTTGGAAATGAGGGTAGGTGTGAGATTGACCGAACCACCACATACACCATCCATCCATCCATGAACCCATCCTATCCATCATCATGATCATCATGATGACATGTTATGCAGCTTCACTACCCGTTTCCTCACCTTCCAAACATCCCACTAACAAAAATATATAAAGAGCATAACCACCCCTTTTCTCTCTCAGCTTGAGAGGTTCCCTTCTCCAAAGAGAACACCAAGCTTCACCTAATCCACTCCAATACTCCTCAATCTAACTCCATTATTGTCTAATATTTTTTCTTGCTTCACTCCCACATCGATATGCAGACTCTTTCACCCCCAACCTCCAACGCGCTTAACCTCAACCACGTTATCCGCACGCGCCGCCTCGGACCAACCCGACTCTCCGTCAAATGCGCTTACGCATTCGAACCGGCGAGCTACGGAGTCGGCTCCAGTCGAGCCGATTGGCAGAGCTCATGCGCCATCTTAGCCAGCAAGGTTGTTTCTCAGGAACAAGCCTCCTCAGCCGACAAGAACGGTGGCACTGCCGACCACGTCGCCTCCGTTAATGGCCACAAGGCAGCCGTCAGCGACTTTCAACTCGTTCCCATCGGGAACCTCGAGGCTAATAACAAGCCGCTCCCGCCGAAGCCGCTTACAATCTCTGACCTCTCCCCGGCGCCGATGCACGGCTCGAAGCTCAGAGTCGCTTACCAGGGCGTTCCCGGCGCGTACTCCGAGGCCGCAGCCGGGAAAGCCTATCCGAACTGCGAGGCCATCCCGTGCGACCAGTTCGAGGTGGCGTTTCAGGCGGTGGAGCTTTGGATCGCCGATCGAGCGGTTTTACCGGTGGAAAACTCCCTCGGAGGCTCGATCCACCGCAACTACGACCTCCTCCTCCGCCACCGCCTCCACATCGTCGGCGAGGTCCAGCTCCCGGTCCACCACTGCCTCCTCGCCCTCCCCGGCGTCCGCAAGGAATTCCTCACGCGCGTAATCTCGCATCCGCAGGCGCTCTCTCAGTGCGAGCACACGCTCACCAAACTCGGCCTCAACGTGGCGCGCGAGGCCGTCGACGATACCGCCGGCGCCGCGGAGTTCGTCGCCGCAAACAACCTCCGCGACACCGCCGCCATCGCGAGCGCACGCGCGGCGGAGCTCTACGGCCTGAACGTGATGGCGGATGGCATCCAAGACGATCCAAGCAACGTGACGCGCTTCGTGATGCTGGCCAGAGAGCCCATCATCCCCCGCACCGACCGCCCTTTCAAAACGAGCATTGTTTTCGCACACGACAAAGGCACCTCCGTGCTTTTCAAAGTCCTTTCCGCTTTTGCGTTTCGCAACATTAGCTTGACGAAGATCGAGTCGCGGCCGCACCGCAACCGTCCCATTCGGCTTGTTGATGACGCAAACGTGGGAACCGCAAAGCACTTCGAGTACTTGTTCTACGTCGATTTTGAGGCTTCCATGGCTGAAGTGAGGGCTCAAAACGCGCTTGCTGAAGTTCAGGAATTCACCTCCTTCTTGCGAGTGCTGGGAAGTTACCCTATGGACATGACACCCTGGACCCCTTCCTCCCCCCGACATTGATTTCCATTGTTTCCTCTTTCTTTCTCTTCACACCTCCATTCTGAATTTTGTGAATAAAAAAACAAAACAAAAACCTCATTATTTTTATCATCACACCATATATTTTCACTGGTGTTCTCGTTCTCGTTCTTTACTTGCGTGGATTTCCTTTTTTTAATCAAATTTATTTAAGCTAATAGAATACGTGGTGGTGGAGCTTGCAGCACCTTTAAACGCATAATTGTACCTACACCCCATTGCTCACTATAATTCGATGTGGGATTCGTCGTCCTTTTTTTCCTTTCTTTTTTCTCTTTTTCTGTTTATTTATTGTCGTTTTCATTTTGTTGCAATGCCTCCACTTTTGCTTCTCTACCAACCACCTTTAAAGGAGAAATGGCTCATTGAATGGATGAAAAGCTAGCGTGTGAGTAATTACGACTTCCAAACAATCATTTAAAAAATATGTATATATCAATGTATGATTAAAAAATATATTTTAAATTTATCAAATTAAATTTAATTGGACAACGTAACATCGAGTGTAATAAGCCTGAAAATTGGATGTTTTAAAAAGATTGTGCTTCTGTAGATATTTTTATCAAGTCTGCAAATAATTTCGCCCTCATTTTTTGGAGGTAGAAAGAGTGGGAATGACATAATATTTCGAAATTTGAATTAGAAAAAGTAAAAATAAACAAAAAAAATTGTATTTCCGTAAGCAATTTTGTTTATTACGAAGTTGCAAAGCCAACAACTATTATCATTGAACCCTTTTCCGGTATAAGTAACTTTCTAAAATATATAAGCTAAAAGTTTCGGCATTTATCACTTTTCTTTTATATAAAACTAGACACGTGCATTCTAATGATATGATATCCTTCTTTCTGTGTATTTTATTTTCTTACTATTTTTTTCCATCTTTTTATATTTGTAAAGTTTTCATGCGTTTTAAACTTTTAAGTCAGAAAATACATCCTATTTATCGTTAAATATGTTATTTTATACAACAAAATCTGTAAGAAGGTTAATTTATTTCTTTACAATTTTCTCTTTAGGTTGGGTTGTCTTTATACTCAAAATTGACATGGGAATCTAAATAAATAATAAGCATGCTTATAAAATTTTACAAGAACACATAAAAAAAATTCACATATACACACTGTAGCCTTTGATATTATTAGGATTCAAAAGTAAAAGTAACATGTGGAAATGCGATTATTGTCGTGCTTCATGTCATTAACTACAAAACAATTTCCATGAGACATTTTTTCAGTCTATGTTGGGTATATACTTAATACAATAAATCTTTAAATTTTAAAATTATTCCCCTATTTTATATGCCATGATTATTTAAATTTAATATAATATTACTTATAAATATTTTATTTATATATTATTTATTTACTTAACGTGAAAATTTTAACCCAAATGCACAAGTATAAACTTCAAATAAAAATAAATTATATGTCATATTTTGATATTTACTATCAAAAAATTACCAATCTACACTTAATTTCACACAACCAACCTTTTTCATTCCAGTGACTAGAAAAACAAAGGACGTTACAATTATTTTTGCCTGGCCCACGCTGATTTGTGAGCATAATTAATTTACAAATATTTTCCTTTTTAAACATGTTTCTGCATCAAAAGCAGTGGGGCACACGCACGACGCAACTTGCAAACATGAAAAGGAAGTGTTGAATATTACTCCCAAATAACTACACAGTAGCATTAGCCCAACGTGGTAGGGGTAGGTTTTAGGTATTATAATAGAGAAATTAGTGCATAATTAAGCTTCAAAATAAAGGCTAAGCAAGATGACTCGTGTGTGTAAAATAGAGAGCGTGTAAACTTATTTTTGTTTGTGTATTACTTTATTATAAATCTTGGTTGACCTTTCATGTTTTCTTATTTTTTATTTGAAATTAAATATGTTTTTAGTATGTAATATGTAATATCGGAATCCGTTCATATCATGATATTAATATAATTTGATTATTAAAATTAAAAAATAAGTAACTATAATATTTTTAACCTGAAAGTTTCTTCACCTCGTATGCAAATATAAAACACACCAAAAATTGATATTATTAGACTAAAAGGATTATATATTTTTATTTTTGAGTTAAATATGTTTTTGGTCCCTTAATTCTTAATGAATTTTGGAATTAATCCATTTTGAAACTTTAGACCAATTTAGTGCTTTATATTTCAAAATAAGTGAATTTAGTCATTTTAATCAAATTTTGTTAGATTTATTTGATGTTTCAAACGCGTTTTATAATAGTATTTGACTTTAACATTAAAGAAAGAATGTGTCAAACAATATGAACAACTCAAATACAATCCTGAAATGTGTCAAATAAACTTAACAAAATTTGATTAAAATGACTAAATTCACGTATTTCAAAAGATAAAATACTAAATTAGTCTAAAGTTTCGAGATGGATTAATTCCAACATTCGTTGAAAGTTGAGGGACCAAAAACATGTTTAACCTTTTATTTTTTAAGTGAAGTAAAAAATAAGATAGATCAAAATTTGAAACTGAAACATGAATTTTAATTTTACATTTAAGTTTGAAAAAAAGTTCAAATTTAAAGACTTAAAATATATTTAATCATTTTTTATTTTATTTATTTAAAAAAATTATATGATGATATAATAATGTCTAATAGAAGTTTTTTTTAAGGTTTGAAAAATAAACGGTAAGTAAGATGTTCACAATCGTGACCAAGCGATGGTGTAAGATATGTCAACACAATTTCACGATTCAAGATTGATTGCTAAAGCAAAGAAGTCAAAACTTGGAGTGCAGAATGAGTTGTCTTTCTTTGCTTGGTCGTTGTTTCTTTCTTTCCTTTGCACCAACCAATTCTTATTTTTATAATCCACTCTTTCTAACTTATATTATTTTTTAAAAGCCTCCTTTTATGAACTCATCAACCCCAAACTTATAATAATTAATTATTTATTATAACATCATCCTTCAATACATTCTTTTATTCTCTTTCACACACATGGGGTTTTCTTCTTTGGACTAAATGGAAGTGAAAAAGAAAAAGAAAATGTTTAAATTGAGAAAAGAAAGTAAAAGGTTTCTAACAGAATAAATTTTATTATACATTTAAAAAATAATTTGTAAACTGAATTTTCAAAAATAATTTAGTAAGAAAGTAATTTTTAAACTATAAATTAGAGTTAAAATAAATTTTAAATTAAAATTACAAAATGAGACATGTAAAATTTGGATTAAAAATTAAAAATGTGATTTGATCTGTACTTTTTTTGTACATAAGGAGAAAATAAACAAAAAAAAAACAACTTTTATTACAGTAATGATTAAATTCACAGTTTTTTTTTTCATGTTTATCTAAGTAATGTAACAAGGTAAACATTGAGTAGAGAAAATGAAAAAAAAAAAAAACGAGTCTTATATGCATGACATCAAATATGTTTAGATAAATTTCTACAACCAAGCTTATACAACTGAAATATATAATCTTTTAGAACATTTTTATTTGTTTTGATTTTCATAATTGATTGTTTTTATTTGTAATTCTTGATGATTGATATGTGTTTAATAAGTTTAATATATTTTTGTAGTATTTATTGAAATAATTCAATGTGGTTCATTAGTTTTTTATTCTTATTTTAGTTAAAATAAGTTAATGCAGGCTTTTTCGTCGTATTAACATTAATGTTAGATGAAGATTTAATGATTTCACTTAGACAGATAATAAATCATTTAAAACACTAATATAAAGAAAAAATAGAACACGATACGCTTGTTCCTTTTATATAGTTAAATTATCATTTTTTTTTTCTAGAGAGATTTTCTCATGAATTTATGTATATCCTTCATTCTTCGTCAATAATTTAATATCAGTCCTCAATACCTAGAAATTACAAAAATGAATGTAATTCCAATTGATTTTAGTTTCTATAAATATATTTTTTTTATTTGGATTGTTATAAAGTATTACTATTAGGGTAAAACATGTTTTTGTCTCTCAAGTTTTAATGAATTTTGAAATTAGTCATTCTTCAAAACTTTATACCAATTTAGTCATTTATCTTTAGAAATGCATAAATTTAGTCATTCTTACCACATTTTGTTAAATTTATTTGACATTTTAAATGCATTTTATGATAATATTTGAGTTAACATAACAAAGAAAATGTGTCAAACGGGGTAAACAATTCAAATACTATCATGAAATACGCTTGAAACGTCAGATAAACTTAACAAAATTTGGTTAAAATGACTAAATTCATGCATTTTTAAATATGAAGGACTAAATTGGTCAAAACTTTTAAAAAGAAACTAATTTCAAATTTCACTAAAACTCAAGGGATCACAGTCATATTTAACTCTTACTTTTATTGTACTTCTTTGTGCTGGGATATACATAGACACTTTTAACAATGTCAGTATCACCCATTTGATAATTTTTACCCACCACTAGGGCAATTTCTTTAAAAATTATCTACTAAAGTAAATAAAAAATGTAAGGATCAAAGCTAAAATCCAAGTAATAAACGTAATCAAGTGATGTAATTTATGTAAATTATTGCGTTGTAGTCTTTTATTTTCCATTTGTTGTTGTTTCTTATGCAGTGAGTGGAGCATAAATCAAATGATTAGGTGGATGATAGTGTTTAATCAATGGATTTGTAACCACTGTGCTCCATTCAACTACTTTTCTGATTAAGTTCAATGTGTGAGGGTTTATTCTGAAACTTTATGATTAAAAAATAAAAGTTTATTTCTAAAATATTATTATAGAAAAACATTGATGATGATGTATGACTGAGCAAAGTGAGACAATTTTTCTGATTAAACTATAAAAGATCAATCTCTAAAATGTTTAACACAATTATTAACTTTACAAAATCAGAATTTCAAAATATATATGTGTGTGTGAAAAAAGATCGTGTAAGTTGACTTAGACTTAAAAATAGAAATAAAATAATTATGATCATTGTTTTTGCGTGAATGCTAGATACTAAGAAGATAAGTAGGTGGAGTTAGATAAAGTATAATCTAAATTTCTTATTTAACTTAATTAGTTTGAATTGTGTATTTTATTTTTATTTAACAATTTATCTGAATTCAACTTAACTATATTATTTGGTGTTAGGTGGGACAAACAGGTCAAATAATTGTTTTGTCTACGATAATTTAACGCACTCACCAACAACTGACGTATACCCTTTTAACATTGGATTAAGTAATTTTTAAAATATAACTTATTAGAAACATATTCAAAACAAATACTTGTAATATTATAAGGTAATGTAAATATTTATGATAGATGCAGAAATAAAATCCACATAATAAAATATATATTTTTACAATAAAATAATTATATAAATAATCTTTTGTTGTGTATTTAGTATTAGCATACAATTGATTTTGATCAAGTTCATGAAATTTGGAATTCACAAACTTATTATTCAACCTAATTCTATTTACACGTAATAAATAAAATTCAATTATATCCAAGTATGCAAAAATATAATTAAGTTAAGTCGAGTTTACTGAATTTATAAATTAGATATAATCCATTTATAATTATGAATGTCAAAATGGATGAATTTATTATTATTATTATTATTATTATATATATATATATATATATATATATATATATATATATATATATATATTCTGTTTTGGTTTGCTTGATTCACCCTAATAAAAACGTGTTGAAAATTTCTGCCCTTTGTTTATTATATACAATTAAAACCAACTTAATTATATAAATATTTTATAATTTTAATTAACTAATATGTTTAATTAGATAAAATAAGATGTTTGTTAATTTACGTATTAAAAGATTTTATTGTTATCAATAATTGTTAGGAATCCAAGTGTGAGTCTAAGTCCCACATTGACCAGAATTGAGAAAGTAGAGCACCATATAAGGATAAAGACCCATAAACCCACTGCCTTAAGGTTTTGGGTTGAGAGTAGTGTCAATGTCTTATGTGATTGGGCTCCGGCTCAGACGAGTGCAGTACCAGTATGGTCCTTGTATCGAAAGTCTTCCTGTAAAGATTCCAGGTATATTTTGATTTACATCTTTCGAATAAAACATATTACAAAAATTTAGTCTTTTGCATTTTAATTTTGATGTATCAATTTAATAAAATAGAGAAAAAAAAAACCGGTGCTCTACCCATCTCATGAGAAATTTTGATTAAAATAATATCATTAGAACAAAAATTTCTCCAACAACATATTATGTCAAATACTTAGATCAATAACACTTTTTTTCCTTTTCCAACATATCATAAACATGATTAATAAAATTATTTCAATTTAAACAAATTGGATTAATCTCAATAAAGCATTTTATCCATCAAAATATATTAAGAACATTTTTCATCTTCATCTTTCTTTATTCACCTTTTCTTATCAGAATAAAAAAAATCAATAAAAAAATATTATTTGAGATGCTATAACTTTCTTACAAAAATTTTTAAATTTTTCTTTATTCACTTGAGTATAAGAATATGTACAAGTAATCACATTGAATGTTAAGACATGGTATCAATATTTTTTCCTCTATATGGATGCAAAATACTTTATTTTAATTGTGTTTAAATTGAAATAAAATGGTAAAAAATCTACTATTTGGTTTAAAATTTCCAAATTTTCTCACCAATCACAATCTAATAAATCCCTTTCTTTGTGAATATGAATTAAAAGATATAAATATCTACTAAAAAACATTTTTTTAAACTATTAAACTAACAAATATCACATACCCATCTATTATATTCCCAATAATGCAAAAGTTCTATATCCTAAGCTTCATTATGGAAATAGGAAAACCTAACAAAACTTTCCACAATTATTTCAAAGATCACTGTGAGAAAAGAAAAAGAAAACTTGTTACTTTGAGGGAAGATATTTTCTCCACACTTTTGAAAAAAAGAGAATATGAGGCTTTAAATTACATTAAAATCCACAATTTTTGACTTCAAAAGGCAACAAAGGAAGGGTAAAAATGGCAAAAGTGCATACATATTATAGTAGTAAATGGCATATACCACAACCACAACAATTGACATTGACTTGAAATAAGAAACGAAGTGTGTGTATTTGTCATAGACGATTGATTGAGTGAAAGGCACTTTAAATATTTTTATTTTCCTCTCGAGAATATATTTTAGTATAATTGATTCAAATAAAAAAAATGTGTAATAATATGAGAAAATAGAAGATATCAGGCAAATGAAAAATGTAAATATTAATTTATTGTTATTGTTAACTAAGTTCGATGAGGGTTTTTAATTATTTTTTCAGCATTTAGATGCATTATGATTTAAATAACGATTATAAACTCCTACTTTTATATTTTTGTCAGTGTTTTATTTTCTGTATAAACACATTTCATTTTAAAATACGATTTCTTAAATTAATTATGCCTCAAATAAAACAAAGTTGTGGTGGTTGAAAAGAAATTTCAAAGAAAATAGAAAAGTAGTAATCAAAAGACAATCACATGTCTATTTGGAAGTTACACGAATTTTGTTCGAAACTTCTAGCTTTTGGGAAGAAAGCTTTTTGTTGCATAGCTAATTAGATTCATAGGTGAGAATTTATTTTAATTGTACTTGTAACATATAGGGAACTACGATCTAACATGCTCATTTTGATTTTGACCCGATAAATATTTATCATAAAATGAGGAATTTCAGTTATGGGCCGATGTGTCAAACAAAGAATCCAAGCATGAATTGGATCGAGCAGGAATTAGGCTGAGCATGAATTGCGTCGAGCAGGAATTGAGCCAAACAGGATTTGGACTAAGCAATAATTGGGGCGAGGAGGATTTGGGCCAAGGTGGTTAGTTCGTTCCTAAGAGAAAGAGATTTAATATCCAACGGAAAAATAGGATTCAGTTGCTGATATTTTGTCACACTAACACGCTTTTCCTACAAATCAAGTAGGTTTGAGGCCTATATAAAGGAGAAGAGAGAAAGAGATGGGACAGACATTTTTTAGAACCAGAATTATTGAACTCTAGGAAAGGAAAAACACATATCTATCGGTGTAAGAGTCAGAATGTGTTCTTAATTTTCGTCTCTTGAGATTCGTGACAAAAAAGTACTTAAACGTAACGTTTTTGTCTAAAACGTTTTTGTGATTATAAGTGATAAAAAGTAACATTTTTGTTTTATTTTAGTTTGTTTATCTCTCATTTGTAATAAATTTTCCATCAAAATAAAAATATTAGACAGAAATAATTTCACCTATAGATCAATTTCACGAATCTTCGTCCAAACAACAATTTTCTTTTATCTATACTTATTATCATTATTATAATATGTGTGTGTACACTTGAAGAAAATTATGTAGTAAAATTAACATTGTCTCATATACTTGAGGGTTTAAGTTTCAAATTCTATTTATTTTTTAGATTATATAAATATATATACTCTTTCAGATAAAAAGAAAATTTATCTATGCGAGACTCAAAATTCTTTAGTCCATGCAAAATTCCCTTATATATATATATATATATATATATATATATATAATATTATTATGGTTGCCGAAAAGTTTCAGAAAGAAAAATGTCAATTACCATTTACACGTGTATATTATTATTTTTGTATTAGAAAATCATTTAGAACCCTTTGTTAATAGTTTGGTTCTAAAAGGTAGTAATTTAGATTAAAAAACAACTCACATAAGAGTGATAATAGAAATATATAATAAAAACAGTAATGAAAATAAACACACCCTATGCGTTTGACAATATTCATATCTCAGACCAAGCCTATGCTGAAGTATTCTCTTTGGGCTGCTCCTCAAATGAACAGTCCATAACGGGCCCATAACAATTTATGACCCAAAACACAACAAAAGCAAATTAAGCCCACATTGATGGACCGAGGAAAAACACACCCTATGCCCACATAACGGGCCCTATAACATTTTATGACCCAAAACACAAAAAAGCAAATTAAGCCCACATTGATGGACCGAGAAACGAAAAAATATATAATGTTGGCGCTGACTCGCCCAGATTGATGAAAAAAGATTAATTTTGTTGAGAGTGGGATTTGAACCCACACCCTTTCGGACCAGAACCTTAATCTGGCGCCTTAGACCAACTCGGCCATCTCAACTGTTGATTTTAAATTCACATAATATTATATATAACATAGAAATTTACATTTTAAGTTCCGACAACCAATGGCTCCTTGCATTACTTTTTGGAATAACAAAATTGCTCTTACAAGAAAAAACACAGCAACATATAATTCATATTTTTTCCATTTTGTAATCTTACTTGATTTTTAGATTTCAAAAAATACAAAAACGATTACAATACCAAAAGAAATATTCTAAAATAAATGTTAGCCTCGCTTGAAAACACTAGTTGTTAAATAGTTTAAGCACAACCATTTATTAAAAAGAGCTGTTAACGTATTTTGATTGTGATTTCTGATGTATCCATTGTACATGTTTTAATAGAAATATTTTAATCATAATCATTATCTTATAGACCCTTGTTCCCCATAGTTTGGGATACAAAAAAAAATGTTTTAAGCTATAGATAGGTAAAATTCATCATTAACAACGAAGAATGTTTTGAATAATTTTTAAAAACTAAAAGATCAAAGTAAAGTTATCAATAATGGAAATATTGATAACGGGATACCTATTTATACTTTAGTTTTATGTATTTATGTTTTTTATTTATATCCATAGAATTGCAATTATTCTTAAAGTGATTAGTTTTTACATAAATTAATATTTTGCAGTGAAAATTATTTGACTTTTTTTAAAAAAAAAATTAATTTGTTTCAATATTCTGTAGTCGATTTTAATTTGAATTATGTTTTAGGATTATTTTTTATTTAAGTTTGTATTTCAAAAAATGACTTTAATTTTAATTAAAAATAATTTAAGGTGGGGGGTTGCATTCCTACCCATTCTCATAATTTAGTGGCAGGGTGTTGGGGAAAAGTTGTGTGAAAAAATGCACATAAAGTTTGAAAGATAAAGAGAAGAAAGAAAAAAAAGTGTTATAGGCACTACTCAAGTGACTTTGGTAATGCTTTTATCATGCATCCTTAATACAGAGTCCTGAAGATGCCTTTTAAGCCCTAAAAAGGCAAAAACAACTAATTTTCTTCTCTTCTCAACAAGTAAAAATCAATGCTAACATTATCAACTTGCAAAAGCACATAATGTCTCAGTGCCTTTTTTAAAAGCTATGAACTTGATTTGATTTGTTCACACCTCACACTCTTGCCTACCTAATTATTCTCCTCCAATTTTTTCTTTTTTCCCTTTAGAATTTAACTGAACCCATGATTTAAGAGATTTCTTGGGGTAGGTTCCCAGGTTTCAAGCACTTTAAGAGTCTTATTTTTAATATATAATATCCACTTTCGTTGTCTTTGATATATTATTATTTTTATCCACAATATAATTAGTCTCTATTCATATCATGGATTATTAATTTGATCTATGCAAAAGCTTGTAAATCCTACACGTGTAAACATTATCATTACCAGCATCAGTAAAATTGCTTTTTAAGTATACCGAACTTTCTTTTTTACATTTAACTTTGGAATGCACCGATCAATATGATATTGATGGCTATTTTTTTTAGAATATTTACTACAATGATATATATATATAAAGAGATGTAGTACTAATAAAATAAATTTTAATAATTTAAACGTGAGTTTAAATTTTACATCGAATTAAAATGAGAAAGTAAAATATTATATAAAGATAAAGAATTATAAATTTATTATCTTAATATTTTATATTGAGAATAGTGTCAATCCTTATAGTTAGATTCAGATCTCATTAATTTTTTGTCTCTCCTATAAATTTTTTTCTAGAATCTTTACGAGAGATACCAAATCCAGATCCGAAGAATTCATAAACTCGGATCGAGAATGATGATTTTAATATATTGATGAGTATAATCTAAATTAGAAATTAATATTACTTCTTATCCAAAATCTTAAAATAATAAAATTTATTAATCTTTTTATATAATACTCGTTTTTCTCATTTTTATTTACTTGTATTCATAATTATATAATTATATGGTTTTATAAGAATAAGTACCACAATCAAACAAAACTAATTTTTACAGCAAAAACTAATGATAACCAGAAGATATATAAACAGTACAAAACTGTTTTACACTGTCCATTTTCTGATCGAAGGAAATTTGAATTTGAACCTCGAATGCAGAATCCTGCAGTTACTGCAAAAATCAGGATCCTACTACTCTCATTTTAGTTTTACCAGGTTTGAGTTCACTGGTTGGAAACAAACATTTTACCGCAAATATCTCACATTCTGTGATGCACATGCCACTTCCCACTTTCCATGATGAAAAAAGGTACGAAAAAAAATCTGTACACCTTTTTTATGAAAAAAAAATTATTAGTGGTAACAGAGCAAATGATAGTCTTCTCCCACGTTAAACAATCATATATTTAACACAGAATTATAAAATTACAAGATTTCTTTCTAAAATCATGTATTATACACAAAATCATAAAATTACAATTTTTTTTTCGTATATTAAAATAAAAGGAATAATTTTAGAGGGATCTACCGTGAATTAATCTTGTGGAGAAGTGGACAAAGTTTTGGTGTGTCTTCTTGCAAGCGTGAGGCATGACATGCCACATGACATCCTGGAAATTTGCAGACTGGTGAGTCAACATGAGTTGTCCATTTGTGGTACTATATATACATGTAATTACAAGTGGAAAAAAATCAAATCATTACCAACTATAAACTGTTTCAGGCATGTCATTCCCATTCCCCAAAGTGAAAAAAATAATAAATGCTAACATGATTTTTAGATTGTTATGTATAAGAAATTTTTGTAGTATATAAATAGGGTGTAAATCATAATTAATCTTTCAAATAATGTTTCTCTTGTCCTTAAAAGATGCTGGAATCTGATCCACCCACCTTAATTTGTTTTTCATGGTTTAGGACATTCTTTTTCTGATATATAGGACTTTGTTCAACATGGCACAATAGAAAGAAGAAAGAGACATCATCTCATGGTTGCAATCATGCACACTAATAACCTTTTTAATAATCCAACTCAATTCTCTAACTAATTTCCTTACACAATTAAACAAATATGGTGGTGCCGAATCCCAATCCGACAGTGCCTTTTTCCTTTAATTTGTTTATGTTTGTTGCAAGAGACAGCAAGATGCAAATCCTCCAAAAGAGAAGCACAATCTTTGCCTCAATCTAGCTATATCAATTAATTTACATGCAAAGGACAAATCATAAATAAGACCCTCTAACTCGGAATTCCAAAGTGGAGTAACAATCAGCTTCACAATTTCCCATAACACAGTGGACTTGGTGAGAGACATATTTTAGAGGCACACAGTTATTGATGATCCACTATCAGGATAAAAAAACATGACAGATACATTGAAGCTTCATAAGCATAAGCTTGCCGAATACCACATCTGCTGGGCATGTTCTCACTTTAATATCTTCTTGAAAATGATTTAACACGTACGTAGTAGACTTTAGGTCTAACTCAATTTCACAAAATCAGTTAAATTGGTCTTATTTTTAATCGATGTTTGACTTTCAACACCGACACAAATTAAGGATTATTTACTACTTAAGGATGAATGAATAATTTGTTTCTCAGAATGGAAGTGTAAAGTGTGGCAGGTGTTTAATGGCAGTGGTAAGAGATGAGGTTGGAGAACAGCTGTGAGTGTGTCCTGAACGTTGACTTGGTAACACTGTCAAAGCACAACTACATGGGTGTTTCATGAATGCTTTTTGGAGTGTGGTTGGACCACTATGGCAGACAATGACTAAAGCACTTCCATACACATCATATACAAATAGTAGTTTGGTCTGGTCTGGTCACATTCGCATGGAGAGTAATACTAATTTCATAATATAATAATAACATGGTGACTGGGCCCAGTTTATCAGGTATTGGAATTGTAATGGAAGTGCTTTCTTTTGGGAACCTTCACGTGAGCAACAAACATTGACCACTTTCCTTGCATGTATGTATTTATATCTCTCTTCTTTATACTCTGCTTCTCCCAACACCCTTTTTTTTTTTCTCTCTCTCTCTCTCTCTCATTCAACACCTCAAACATGAAGCTTAATCTGCTGCACCTTGGAGCTCTCTTGTTTTTCCTTTTCTTCTTAGTTTCTTCGTATGCTCGGCCACTCACTACTGAACAAGGTAATTAATTGTTGAGTCTGAATCATTGATGGTTCCTCTGTGGAATGTGTTTTTCTCACTGAACAGAACTTGGTTTCTTCAGGGAGGAACAGATCAAAACTGAATGAGGTTTTTGGGGAGGAGGACTTTGCTTTGGAGTTGGAGGGAGGTGAATCTTTGAAGGTAAGAGACATGAGATCAAATTTCAGAACTTTACATGTTTATTAGATGCTTTTGATGTTGTTCTTTTGTTATACTATAAAATTTGATGCAATATTAAAACAAAAGTATGAACATGTTTCATTGTTTGTTTGTGAGTGATTTGAAGTTTATTTTTTCTGTCATGAAAAACAGCAGCTGCTAGGGGTGGAGGACTGCAGAGGTGGAGACGAAGAATGTGTGCAGAGAAGAATGACTTTAGAAGCTCACCTGGACTACATCTACACCCAGCACCATAAGCCTTGAAATCATAATCCTCCATTTTGTATATTATTTTCACAATTTAGCTTATAGATTGTGTTAAGCTAGGATGTCAATTATTGTTTGTTGCTCTCTAATCCAGAAATTTTTACCAACTTTTTTACGTTGTACTTGCCGAACATTAAAAATACATTAAAATTAATATGTATTTTGAAGATATAACAGAAAAACAACACGGATAAATCCACGAATAATCCAAATTTGTTGCTTTCTCTACAAAATTCGTGGATTTGCAAATGTCCTGCGCAACTGCAGCACATAAAGATAACAAAAAGCTTATTACTTTTATAAGACATGTTATGTGCATATGGTAATAGTCATTGTTGTGACTTTGTTAGGGGTGGCAATTAGGGCCTGGCTCGCGGGCCCGGCCCGCAGGTCCGCAGAAAAAATGCGGGGCGGGCCAGGATATTGAGCTTGCAAGCCCGTGCGGGTTCGGCCCGCATAGGCCCGCAGTCCGCACGGGCTAGCTCGCGGTCCGCGCGGGCCGGCCCGCAAGCCCGCATAAAATTTAAAAAAAAAAAAACTTGTACTTGTATATATTAATTACTTCTTTTATGGACTCTTGCATTAACATTTCAAATACTTGTATAATTGGAAAAGACAAGTATTGTGTAATTTTTAATGTGCTAAAATTTAAAGAATACATTGTGTATGTCATAGTATGAATATGATGAAAATGTTGAATTATCAATTTATCATCTAATTCCCCAAAGTCTTTACTTAATTTTGTGAACTTCTTAAAGTTTCCCAATTTTTAAACATTGAAAGTTTTATTATAAAATAAATAAATAAATAAAAAAATTAAAAAAAAAAAAGCGGGTCGGCCCGCAGGCCCGCGGGCCAATGTATATGCGGGGCGGGCTAGAGTATGCGGCTCGCATAAAATGTGCGGGGCGGGGCGGGCCGGCCCACATTGCCACCCCTAGACTTTGTCCAACTGCAACTACTTCAACGATCAGACATATTTACTTTTATTTATATATAGGTTTGATTGTATGTTTAGTTAAGCTGAGATCTATAATATTATTGATTTTAGAAAAAAGTGAGTTTATCAAGTCTAATTTAATCATAAGATAAAACTTATATCCAGTGTACTATTTTAAATACATTTTTAGTTGGTTTGAGATAATTATTGATCATCAAACATTTTCTCATCAAAGTACTTGATTTCCCATCATTTATTAGTGAGTATCTTGGTAATTAACACAGTTATTATTCAAAGATATAAATTTGTTTATAATAAAAAAGTTTAGTTTATGTTACATTCCATTACATCATCTTGATTATCTTAAGTTTCTCTTGTTCTCAACTCACTTTTTTATTATTTGTACAAGTTATTGGTATTTACTTTGCTAGTATAATTTCTATATTGTTTTGGGTTTATATATAAGGTGTATGTTTTTATTTTACTAGTATAATTTCTATACTATTTTTGGGTTTAGATAGGGTGAATGTTTTTATTTTACTAGAATATAAGTCATAGAATATAAATTATAACTATCAACTTCTTAAAATCTCGTGAAGATGTGGAAACAAATACGTTAATAATGATTATCATTGGAAGCAAACGTATTGTTACAGTATGTCAAGGCAACAAGGTAGTCATTCATCTCACCAATTAGGACCCAACTTGGGCGTTAGCCCAACATGGATATGGGAATTTCTTCCTGTACCTCCGTTTTCTTACAATCAATTTTTTAATATTCAAATTATACCTTTCCTGAAATTAATAGAAAAAAATATTTCGGACTCTAAATTTATAAATATTCAGAATTACATAATTTATAATGCAAATTTATATTCTGAATTGTACTATAATACAAATTTGAAAACAATACAAAATGTAAATTATATTCTAAATAGTACAATCTATAATGTAACTTTATATTTTATATTATACAATTTGTAATACAAATTTGAAAAAAAAAATCCAGAATGTTAATTACAAGTTATATAATTCATAATATAAAATTATATTTTATTGTATAATCCGTAATATAAATTTAAAAAACAATTCAAAATACAAATACATTTAATATATAATACAAATTTATATTTCAAATTATACGTACCATAATACAAATTTGGAAAAAAAATCTGAAATAGAAAATGTAAAATCTATAATACAAAATTACAGTTCACATTATAGAATCTGTAATCTAAATTTGAAACTAACAATTGACAACCCTTTCTTTAATAATGATGACAGTACTTTTAGCATATATCCAGCATTAAATGGCCTCAAGTTGAAAACTGGAAAGGTACTTAGATAATGAAAAGGTTGCAAAATGTTGGATTGTTTTCTTACCTGATAGAGAAGAATGGAGAAATGGAGGTGCCCAAAGAAGGTATTTTAATATTTGTTTAATAAAGGGTGTTAAATACATTCCAGTAATGCTGTGTGGAGGTGCAGAAAGAAAACACAGGGCATGGACTGTAATACCCATAGAGTGGCCCAGTGAGAGAACGGAGAGGAATAAATTTTACCTGTGTTCTCAAAAAACATGTGTGATTTTAACTTTTGTTTTTTTTAAATCCAAGCAAAAATTATAAGAAAATATAAAATCTAATTTAGGCGGGAAGTTTACTGAGAAGAATCAGCTTAATTTTGTAATTTTTTTAAAATAAATTAAGTGAAAGCTATTAAATAGTAAGATAGAACATTATCCACAGTAAAAGAATGAAAGTAAACCAAGCAAGCCTTCATATCAGACTGAGTTTATAGAATTGACTTCTAAAATGAGATGAAATAGTGAAACGACAGAGAAAGGTGTCGTATGACAAGAACCCTCTTTCTCTTTTGTTTGCCTCTATCGTCGTTTGTAACGATAGGTAGCTGCTGGTAGGATTCATGTAATGAATGTTACTGTGTTATCTCCTTCACTCACTCACTAACTCACCTTATCCTTTTCGCATTACTCTCTAACCGTTCCGTGTTCCCAAATGGCCAACGACGAAGACCAACGGCAAGACTCTCCTTCGACCAATGAGCCCCAAAACGCCGCCTCCTCCGACTCCGAATCCGAATCCGAATACGACTCCGACTACTCCTACGACGAGGCGGAGGATGACGCCTTCCGCCGTGCCTTCCAGTTCCGCGAAGACGAGGACGACGAGGTGCCGGTGGAAGACAAGCGCAACAACCCGGAGACCAACTTCCAAGACTTCAGCCGAGCGCTGGAGAGCCCGGCGGTGAAGGAGCTGCATAAGGAGCTGGACCCCTTGATTGCGGAGGAGGAAAACCCTTTCGACTTCCCCGAGGACCCCGAGAACTGGACCGAGCAGGACCTTCGCGAGCTTTGGGCGGATGGGGACCCCGAAATTGGCGGCACAGGGTGGGACCCTGCTTTGGCCACCGAGGAAGAGTACAACTACGTTAACGAACAGCTTGCGGAGGGAGAAGACCCTCCCATTGCGCCATTCTATCTTCCTTTCCGCAAACATTACCCTCCAATTCCCGATAACCACTACGACATTGCCACTCCCAAGGATACTATCGAAGAGTTGGATAGGATTGAAGAGTTCCTCAGATGGGTTAGCTACGTTTTCCAAGATGGTAGCACGTATGTGTATCGTTCTATACTATAACAGTAACACTTACATGATTCTTTTTAATGTTCACTTTAATGTGCTACATGGTTGTTGCTGTTGGGTAGATTATGCGTTTCTTTTTCAGCTATGAAGGGACCGTTTGGGATGACTATGCTCATGGGAAAGGAGTTTATGTTTCGGACGATAGATTGATCAGGTTTGTCTTTACTCCGTTGAGGTGTTTCTTCTAAGGGTATGTTTGTTTTTTCATTGAGTTCCGTTGAACACGAATGTCGTGAGTTATGGATTCTCGTTGTAGAAAACGATTATTAAGTAAAACTAACACACTAGGTGATGATAATGCCGGTGGTAAACTAAAACAACATTATATATGTGTTGATTCAAGCAATGTAATTTGAAAGAGGGGAGAATTTTGTCTAGGTTTTTGTTGTGCCGTTGGTCTGATGAGACAAGGCATTCAAAATTCAGATGCTATTGATTGATAACGGTTTTAAATATTGGTTTGTGGCTGCACTTTCAGCCACAGTGTCAAGATTGTTGGAGTTACTGATCGCAATTGCAGCCACATCAGCTGCATTATTCTGTAATTTCCCACAACAACAAGGATAGAGATGAATCCACAGCCACAATGTAAAATTCCCAGTTAACGTGAGCACAGGAAAGCTGACTTGAAAAAATGGTTAGGTTAGCTGGTATCCTTTTGTTAAATTTGTAAGCATATGGTGCCTGTCATACTTCATTGTGCAAAACCCATTCATTGGCCTGAAGCATTAACAGATTTGCCATGGAAACTTGTGGGAGGTGACAATGACCAATTTTTTGGTGTTTTTTAAGCGAATACACTCTACTAAGTTCAGCAAATTTCCATTGGCAACCTCAAATTGAGGAATTCAATTCTCACTCTTTAGGCTAACTGGGTCTGATGGCCATGTTTTTAGGGTTCTATTGCAGTCTTTGACTCCCTGTTAGCTAAGTATTTCAATTAGGGCCAGCATACCCATTTTCCCCTCAGACAAATTGTCTCTTCATTTCTTGACATGTCCATCTTCAACGACTATTTTTTAATGCCATTGATATTCTGCAATGTATTATCTTTTCATAGGTATGAAGGTGAATGGTTTCAAAATGATGTAGAGGGTCATGGTGTTCTTGAACTTGATATACCTGTCATAGAGCCTACTCCTGGGTCCAAGTATGTATCTTTCTTTGAATTGCTCTGTTACGTCTTAATGAAGTCTTAGATTGTGGCACAGTTTGAATATACATTCATTTTCTTGAGAACAAACTTGGGCTGCTTTTATCCATGCCCTCAGGCTTGAAGCAAAGATGCGAGCTCAAGGAAGGATTATAGCTAGGGATTTTATGTCCCCAGAAGACAGAGAATGGCTTGAGAAGGATGTTGAAGATATGTATGATCTTGCAGATGGGGAGTATGAAATCCCCTATTATGAGAATGAGGAATGGATAAAGGAATTTGGAAGCAAGCCGTAAGTTTAATTGTCTATTTCTATTTAGTCTATTCATTTTGAATCACTTTATTATCTTTAAGATAAGTGCCACTTTGCAATCCTTCTCTCTATAAATTACATGCATTGTCTCTTTATATCTCTTTGAGAACATTATTACTAGTACTGAAAGAGGTTTTATATTTTGTGTCCAGGGAGAAAGGTCGATATCGTTATGCTGGTCAGTGGAAGCATGGCAGGATGCATGGATGTGGTGTATTTGAAGTCAATGAGCGTGTCCTACATGTGGGTGAATGGATTATACAAAATTTATGTTTCATCTTATTAACTATAATCAACCTCTTTGCCAATTTTTACTGAACTAGGCAGAGAAAGCTGGACTCTGTAGATGGAAAATAATTGCACAACTTACATGTTTTGCTTTAGTTTCCTGGAGTGACCTACATTCCATATGCTTATTGAGAGCGTTTTTTATTACCCAACATACTTCAATTTTGTGTTTATGGTTATTATCTACATTATTCGGTTCATTTTTGCCACTTAATTAATTGGGGGAATTGCAAGGTATCTCAACATAAGGGATGATGTCATTTTTTTCCAACACGTTTATGACATGTAGTAGACCTATTTTCTTTCCTGGTTACATAATGTGTGTGCATGCAGGGTAGATTTTATTTTGGAGAATATGTGAACAAGTATGAGGGATGTGATGAAGAAATTTCAGGGGTATTTTTTCATAACTTTTCCATCTCTGTATAATGAAAAACTAATCATCCAAGACCTGTGTCAATATCTTGATCTTTCTGATATTCTGTCAATTTCAGATGCATGCTGCTATAGCAGAAGTTGCTGCTGCAAAGGCTCGCATGTTTATTAACAAACCAGATGGAAGTATGTTGTTTGACTTCTTTGAAAATAATGGAAAACCTTATATGCATCTTTTTCGGGTGGTGGGACCGGTTGTGGAGTATCTCTGATTTTAGGTTTTGCCATTTCTTTGGTTGCTAGATCCATTTATTAGTGCATGTGTTATTGATTTAGTCATAAAATTTCATGTTTATTCTTCTTTCTACATCTTATCACCATTTAGCATATGTTTGGCTGATATTATTAGAAAACAATTGTTTATTTTTCATAACTCTCTAGATGCTGAAAAAAGTGGGCAATTTAGTTATCTAAAATTCTTTGAGCTAAGCAAACAATTTTATTTTTTAATACCAGTTAGGATTTAGGAAAGGAACACTTATTGCCAGTGATTTTTTGTTTCACAATTTGTGCGTTCTTCGTCATGATATAAAGATCAATGACCAATTGTAACTTCACACTGCAAATATGTATCTCATTTGATTCTCCTTTTTGCCTCTAGACAAAAGTCTCGTCTAGTAAGGATGATTAAACATGGATGTTGGCTCTTGGCACACTAGTCTTTCTGTTTTTATTGTATGGTTGAAATATTATATATGTGCTATTTTGGAATGGAATTGTTTCCCCCCTCTTTTCCTGACTGGCGTGGTGCTGATTTTATTTTGTTTATCATTATTTGTTACACATCATTTAACATTTTGTTTTTGCAGTGGTTAGAGAAGAGAGAGGTCCTTATACTGATCCACAGCATCCTTACTTTTATGAAGAAGACGATGTGTGGATGGCACCTGGCTTCATTAATCAGTTTTATGAAGTGAGGCTTATTGGCAATGTTTTATCCTAATATATTGCTTATTGTCATCTTATGCAAGGACGTTGAAACATGCATATGGTTCTATCTCAGGTCCCGGATTACTGGAAAGTATATGTGAAAGAAGTAGACGAAGAAAGAGAAATGTGGTTGAACTCTTTCTATAGAGCTCCTCTGAGGTTACCCATGCCAGCTGAACTTGAGCACTGGTGGTCAAAAGGTATTTGTTCTTCCTGTTTTTCTGTATGAACAAGTAGAAAAGTTCTTAATTGATTCTTCCTTCAAATGCTTGGTCAGAGGAGAATAGCGAGCTTCCTGAATTTGTCCTTATTAATAAGGAACCAGAGCCTGATCCTGAAGATCCTTCAAAGCTTATATATACTGAGGATCCTTTGATCCTCCATACACCAACTGGACATATTATCAATTATGTTGAGGATGAGCATTACGGGATACGTTTATTTTGGCAGCCACCTTTGAAAGAGGGTGAGGATGTAGATCCTGAAAAGGCTGTATTCCTGCCCCTTGGTTATGATGAGTTTTTTGGAGTAGACACGGATAAAAAAAAGGAGAGCATATTGTTGCGTATTGTACTTGCAATTGAAAATGTCTGCAAGCCGTGGCTTGATAAGCTGGATAAATGGACTGAAGAGCAGAAAAAAATTAAGGAAGAGGAAAAGAAAGAACTTGAGGAAGATCTTGAACTGCTGGAAGCTGAAATTGGACTGGAAGAGGCTGTTGAGGAAATGGAAAGGTTATTGCGCATAAGAGAGAAAGAAGAGGAAAAGAAGGCAGAGATGGGTTTGCTGGATGATGATGAAGAAGATGGTGATGATGATATGGCTTCTGTACCCAAACAAGAGAAAGAAGCTCCTGCAAAGGTGGAAGAGGAAGCTCCTGCAAAGGTAGAAGAGGAAGCTCCTGCAGAGGTGGAAGAGGAAGATGATGATGATGGAGATGATGAAGACGAGGATAATAGTGCACAATCAAGTTTCGGGTCTGTTGAGCAGGGACAGACAACAGAGCAGCCTAAGGCAAAACCTGGGAAATCTCCATTTTCTACATTGTCACTTGCATTTGCTCGTAGCAGCCTTATCTCCACTGTGAGTTATTCCGAAATTTATTTAATGCATCTATTTCATATACATGACTGCTCTTGTATTCAAATTATATGCTCTCTTGTGTATATCCTGGTTCCACTGAATAATCAGGGAGCTGCATTGTTTATCATACAAAATAAAATTATAATTTTCTCCTTTTGAATGTCATTTAGCAATTTTAATGGATTTATAAGACAGTTTTATGCTTCATTTTATTATTCTTTGATCGAACAATTTAACAAGTTAACTGATATTACATTGGACTTGTCTCTTCTCAGATACCACCCAAATATATACTTCAATGAGTTCATTCCTGAACGCTTTTTTCCCCTGGTTGTGGAAAATAATAATATTAGAACAACCCAAGTATTGAAAACTCTGGCAACCATACTCCTGTAAATATTTCTCATAGTTTATCAGTTTTGAATAATGAGATAAAGTGTGAAAAGGAATATGGGATAACTACACTGAACTCCCTTGGGACTAGCGGTAATTACAGCTAGTGATGGTACATTTGCTAATGTGGTTGCACCACCTTTGTGCTATTTTGGTCATCTTAACTCTACTTCATTTCAATGTTTATGGGAGAAAGTTGTTTGTTTTACTAGTTTGAATTTATAACAAACAAGTTCATGAATATTTTTCTCTCTCGGTTGGTTTATCAGGTTCCATCCAAGCTGCAACAATCATTTTCATTCTGGAACATGGGAAGATCGAAACTAGAGTCAGGTCCTCTTCCGAGCATTGATCGCTCCAGTAATATGAAAACAGTTTGTTCAGTCAGTTTCCGTCCTGTGACCAGCCAGAAGGGTAGCTTGAAGACTGTGGGGAAAACTCATGGGAAAGTGAAGGAAATAAGCTCTTTAAAGGGGAAATTTCTTGAGGTGCACTCTCAGACTCGATCACATTCATGGGTTTCTTCAAATTCCATAAGCAACTTACAGAGGCCAAGATCGAGTAGTGACAGGTGGTTGCATGCAGCACCTGAGAGGGATTTAGACAGCATACTGTCTTTGCATTCATCTTTGTATAATTTTGAACAACGTAGAGAGACTGTTTGATGATCGTATTCTGTCCGTTTTTCCCAATAAGAGAGCTTTACTTGAAATACAAGTTTTGAAGGCTTTTTTGTATTTTTGCCCTTTCTGTACCAAAAAGAAGCACATGTAGGATTTTTGGGAGGGAAGAGACATTAAAACTGTTGATGTATTTTAGTATGTATGTCGTTCTAAATCTGAAAATCATCTAGTGATAGAATTGTCGAATGGTGTTTCCATTCACCTTTTACTTTTCATCGAATTTCACTTTCTTACACCATGAAGATGCTGAGATCCCAAAAGCATAAGGAAACCACGCCACAAGTTTATTGTCTATTCTAATCCTCTAAGCTATAACCATACATGATAAACTATTCATAAGAGCAGAGTTGACCCGTTTTAGTGTGGTCTATCGTTGATTAGCTAAAAATGGATGCACTGTCCCACCAATTTATTTTTATTTTATTTTAAATTACAATAATTATTATATTTATATGTTAAAGTATTTTATTGTAACTCGTAATTAAAATTTAATTTGGAATAGTTAATTATATAATTACAATATATATTTATATCTTTAAACAAATATAATATAAAAACTAAATGTTTTAAAATACTATTTTATTTTAATTTAAGTAAATAAAATCTATGAACTAATTTGTTTCGTTCGGTCGGTCAATTTGACTAGTTAGAGTGACTAAATCAAAACGGATTAGAAAATTAAAAGTTTTAAGCCTACTTGTTTCCGTTTTGGAGGATTCGTAAGCTGATATATATATTTTTTTTCAATTTTAATATTATTTTCTATTTAAAACTGAATTTTCTATTTGATGACTTGTTTGATTTGAATGTAGGTGGAATGCGAGCTGAAATTTTAATTCTTATTACAGAGAACAATATTAAGAAAGCAAGTAAAAGATTGTATTCAAATGGTCCGATTAATTCACACTGTTAATACTTGCCACTTACATATAGTGTTGTAGCTTTAGCAAATTAAAATTGCCTTTGGGAAAGAGTTTTACAAGTTCATTATGATCATTCATGATGAGTCCATTTCGTGGAGTGTAATAAGTAATCTAATGGTTGCATTAGTCCTCTTAGCATAAGTCATTTTTATTTCCATCAGAAAAGCAATATAAAATTTTAAGTCTTGAACAGTCCAGAAATAAAGGAATTGGTTTTGCAAGTAGTCTTAAACAGTCCATATATGTATATATAGAGAGATTATATATATAAAAATTAAATGACAGATACTCAATTAAAATATATAAAAGTTTTTAGTGCTTAATAGATTAGAAAAATTTAATAAAAACTCAATTGAAAATACTTAAATCTATCGTAGACTTAAAACTTATTTAACCTCATAAATGTTGAATATATTCTTTTTGATTTTCTAAAATCTTTAGTCAATATTTGTTTCTAATTACATAACACATAAAAAATTTAGTAGTACTATATGTTACTACTTGTATACATATCTAAACAATGTCATGGAATAACCATTAATCATGCTATGCTATTTCAGAATCTCGTTCTCAAAAAAACATACACGATAGTAGCAAATAATTCAATTACAAAATATTTAAATTTGTTTGAATTGTTGAAATATCTCGTCTAAATACAAGGTAATATTTAACTGATTATAGTTACAAATATGATAAGATAGATTTTCATTATTGTTAGCAAAAATTCTTATGATATGTTTTTGTCATCAAAGAGATGATAATATGATCATATATCTAAAAAGAATGTAAAAAATTATTATACAATGTATTTTATAGAGATAATATTTTTTATAAAATAAACGGATTCTTTTAGTCTGACATTTGAATAATAAAATAATTAAGTATCATTTGTGAAATTACTTTTACTTTTTATCTTATGTTTAAGGTTCGTACAATTCTAATTAGTTCTTAAAAATTATAATCTTTTTTTAGTTTGTATTTTTCTAACATGTTTAAGTTAATTAATATTTATTAAATGTAAATAGTTTATTAATATTTTTTTTCTTTTATAATAATTAAAATATGATGAAAACAATATTTTAGAAATAATTACGATCAATTTGAAATTAAGGTGGTGACGTTGAAAAAAAGATAAAACTATTAAAGTAGAGGATGTTTATTTATAAAAAATATAAAGTTTAAGGATTCATAACCATAAATTAAAATTTAGAGTGTGCGCTTATAAGAAAAATAGACCACATTTTAGAGTTCAAAATTGTTGTCAATTGCTTTTGGCAAAATTCAAATCCTCATTTTTTATCTTGGTCAGTTTTTCTGAAATTTAAAACCATTTACATTTATTGCGAGTTACATTTCAGCAATCAGAGTGGCGCAGCGGAAGCGTGATGGGCCCATAACCCACAGGTCCCAGGATCGAAACCTGGCTCTGATAGAGTGGCTTCTGCTTGTTTTCTTTTCTGCCTTTTTGTTTTTTTTCTTCTATTTAAAATGATTTATTTTAACCCAATAAGGTATCATCTTGTATTTTTATTTCTACAAAATATTTTTATTCTTTTTTTATTTGTTTCTTTGGCCTTTTTGTTTTTTTTTCTTCTATTTAAAAATATTTATTTTAACCCAATAAGGTATGATCTTGTATTTTTATTTCTAAAAAATATTTTTATACTTTTTTTATTTGTTTCTTCTGCCTTTTTTTTTTCTTCTATTTAAAATTATTTATTTTAACCCAATAAGGTATGATCTTGTATTTTTATTTCTAAAAACTATATCATTGTTAGAGAATTCTCACCACTATTGAGTGTTTATATTCAAAATGACTATTTAAATTTTAAGAAAATAATTTACTTTTAAGTAAAAATTAAAACATTTTATGATAAAATATGTTGTAAAATAATAAATTTAAAATTTTGTATTCTAAGAGAATAACTATATAATTCAAAATTAAATAAATTAAAAAATCTAATAATAAAGAATTTGAAATAATTCACATACTCGAATTATTGTTAGAGAATTCTCACCACTATTGAGTGTTTATATTCAAAATGACTATTTAAATTTTAAGAGAATAATTTACTTTTAAGTAAAAATTAAAACATTTTATGATAAAATATTTGTAAAATAATAAATTTAAAAATTTTTATTCTAAGAGAATAACTATATAATTCAAAATTAAATAAACTAAAAATCTAATAATAAAGAATTTGAAATAATTCACATACTCGATTTTATGTAACTGGTCCGTATATTATCTATTCAATTCAATTTTAGATTTTACTTAAAACATTGTTAGGTTATCTAATATGACAGTATTATTGGCTTGATTGAAGTTTGAGTGTCACAATTTCAATATATTTCTTTTTTATAAATATTGAAAAAAAAGTTTATTTCATAGTAAAGTTGTCTGTATTTATTATTTTCACTGGCATCATTAATTAAAGTTATCTTACTAATGATATTAGGTGATAACTGTTCCTCATTTCTCAATCTATTATATATCTAATAAAAGGTTAGTATAATGAAGTTACTAAACTGACCATTCTAATTCGTTGACACGTGTTCTAAATGGAGGATTTTTTCGTCTTTTCGATGTTTAAGCTTTCTCGCTTCTTCCCTCCTTAATGGCTAACAATTATTTTGAATGATTATGCATTTAATACTTTATTAAGATATTGATATTGATTGAATGTTGATTGACGTGCTGGGCTGCAGTTACTATTCTTCTTCTTCTTCAAGCAAAAAACTATTTTCAATCTTCTTCTACAAAAGTTGATAGATCTAGAAAAAAATTCTCCGGCCTCAAGGTTGTCTCCTTCTTTTTCTTTTTCGTCTCCTGTTTGTGTCGCCATATCCAGATGAAGGTAAGTTATAATAACTCAACTTTATTTTCGAGTTCTCCTTCTCGGTCTTCATAAAAGGTCTTTTTACTTCTTCTTAAAACTTATCCTTCTTCATCTTAATATTGGATCAAACGTTAGACATTGTTAAATAGCTTGAGTTCTCCTTTTTCAGAGGTTCTTCATTTACTTTTGTTTTAACCGAACTTTGTTTCTATTTCGTCTTTGCAGGTCTCCTTCATCAAATGGTATTCTTCTGTTTTTTATTTGGTGAAATATATCTAGACATCCTTGTCGTCGTTCTTAGATTTTGAGTCGACTTTCTTTTGGGTTTGCGGAAAGCATTAAAGGATATATTTGTTGGATTTTTTTTATTTATTTATTTCCAATCGGGTTAGTTGGGTATATTTTTATGTTTTTGTTCTATACTTGGGGGTTTGCTAAATTTTTTTGTAAAAAGCTTTGGTTTGTTGCTGAAATCGTTTCTTGCTTTTGTAGATTAGAGGATTTCATATCCAAATGGCTAAATGGATCGAAGTTTGTTGCTGCATCATAACAAAATCAAGTTATTGCAATTTCATCTTTTATGTCATCCTTCACATGTTATTGTTTGCAATTAGGCTCATTGTTTGTTTGATATTTTCAGAATGGATGGGTACAATGGCAGAAGGCAATTTTATAGAACCAGAACAAAATCTTTCGGCCTCAAGGTTAGTTCTCCTTCTTGGCTTTTTTTTCTTACTTTTTGAAAGGCATTTTCATATTTGCTCTTACTTTTTCTTCACGAAAGCTTTAATTTTTTTTGAGGGTTTTTGTGTTGAAGATGGTGTACCGTGGATTAGTACATTTTAGTAGTTGTTGAAAGTCAATAGCTTGAGTTTTCTTTCTTCTTCTTCATGGTCTTCGTCTGCTTTTTTTTTCTGTTTCGTAAACCTATCGTTGTGGGTTGAAGAAAAGGTTAAACCTTTTGATTTTAGAAGACATATTTACTATTTTTCGTTTTTAATCTCAGTGTTGTGTGTTTAGTTGCTTCTTTGATGTCTATTGGTTGTGGATTGAAGAATCAAACATGCTTAACATAATTAGATTTGTACTGTCTATGAAGAATCAAACATGGTTGGTTGATTTCAAGGAAAATCCCAAGGTTGCACAGGAACATATGAAGAATCCTATGATGATGAACAAGATCCAAAAGGTGGTCAATGTTGGAATTGTCCAGATGAGGTAAATTTGTAGAAGAAAGACAATATTTGTTTGAAATTAAAAAATTAGGAAATTTTGACTTTTTTTTTTGTCGTGTTTTGTTTTAGTGTACTTCTTACTCCTTTTTTATATTTTATTTTGACATAATTTTATTTATTTTAATTTAATCGGGGTGTGTTGTTTAAACTTTATCTTTTGGTTTTAACGGGTTCGTCATAATTTTGGTTATTGCAGTTGCTTGGGTGTACTACAAGTATTGAGGCATATGTGAAGCTTGGAGAAGAATTTGAATACATTAAGATCACCTTCCGAGGGGACTACAGAAAGGAACACAATAGTATTATGTGGAAAATTAGTATGGGTACCCTATATCTGAATTTTATGTGTTGAGAATTTTTGTCCATCTTCAAGGGAAAAAAATAAACTACTCAACAACCATAAATATGTTTTAGTACATAATATGAGAGCTTTGGTTTTGATGTTGAATAAAAAACTATTTGATTCAAGCTATTAGCATGGATGGTGTTGATCTTGCATGCTCCGTTTTTAAACTCAATTGCAGGAGGAGTGTGTTTCTTTAGTTAATTCAATTGCAAACCCAAATGTTACATTTGATGTAACAGAAAAAGGCAACAAGTCACTTGAGTTGAAGATTCAAAACCAGGTGCTCTAAAAAATGTCTCTGACGAGCATGAATTGTTGTAGCGGTATATCTTGCATTTTCAACATTATTTTTTTATGACAGTTATTTCCAATTTATCTTCTTCATATTTCTATCTTATAATTTCAAATTCTATTGATTATTCTTTTTGCTTCTCAAAGTTAAACCTATACAATAATGATAGGATAGGCAACTCAAGATGATGTAATGGGTATAAAGATGAAAGTAATAGTATCCTTCATTAACAATGGCAATTGCAACGTCCACTGGTGATAGAAGGTTAACCATGACTTTTATGTTAATGTTGGTAATAGAAGTGAAAAATAGTGTTTGATCTTTGAGACAAAATTGTTTTTATTGTTGTTAATGTCATAACACAATGTTAGGCTGCCTGTTAACAAAGATAACGATACATTGGTACTAGCGTATGATACAAAGGACCAAATTCATAATGTAGTTCTAACTAAATAGGTTAGACATATAGATGTTTGTGAAGTTTTGCATGAACTTTGTTGATAGTGTATAAAGTTTAATCAGTTGAATTTTCTTGAGCTGGATTTAGATAAATATTAATTACTTCTAAGCTTTTCTAACTTAAATCATTGGTTGATTTCGTGTTTATGGTATTTAATCTAAATATTTATGTAACTGTTTTGTTTTCTACCATTGTAGGGAGCATACAACATGACTGTTAGAGTAAACTATAGAGGTATGATTCCCTATCATCACAAATGCAATTACCTAAGTCCTTATTTTCTTGACTCTTGCATCTTTGTTTAAGAGTCTATTCGATATTTAACTTCATTGTTTGATTTCCAAATTGCTGGGATATAATCTCATTAAAGATTCTAAATTTTGTTTTAGATGAATAGAGGAACAATTATTATAGATGCTATCACCTACATTGAGAAGCTGCAAGACAAAGTCTAGAGTCTTATCACTGATTCTGTTTTGTTGTTTTGCAATTAACTTTGGTTCACTGTATCTCATGAACTTGAGATATTTTAATTACCCTTCTTTGAATTGTAATGTATTAGCTATAACTATCTCTGTATATACCATTTTAACACTGAATTTTGAATTGTACCAAGAAAATACGTATGTTTAGCATTTAAGAATATTCACTCAAAATGAATGTTCTATTTTTTGGTTAGAAATTTTATAGCATTAACAACGTTGTATGTGAATATTGTGGTGTTGATAATTGACTTTTTCAATGTTTGCAGGATATAACTTATGCTACAACCTTGGAATGATAATTAATGACAAGATTTGTTGAGATCCTACGAGACTTTATTTTATTGTAATAATGATTACAATATTAGTGGCAGAACACATGATTATTTTATGTCAATTAAGATTCATAAACCATTCTTCCATTTCAATTATTTTAGAACCAAACTTAGTATTTCTTTCATATATTTGTTCATTTTTCTAACACCAATTATGTCACGAGCATTTGATTAATTTTTTAACAATTTAACAAGTAATTATAAAATAAACAATCTATGTGCTTAACGAAATACCTATATAACTTATAATTATAATCTGCTTAACGAAATATCTAAAGAACTTACACAATATATTTACATTTTACTTAACTAACGACCACATGTACTTATGCTTTTCATTTTAATATAATATATAACTTAAATTTATAATTATAAATTTTAATCATGTAACAATATTATTTTACTATACATTATTTATCAATTAGTATCAATTTCATAATTTAAAACAAACAAATCCATATCTAACTATTATTTTTTAATCTAATTATTATTAATAATAATAATATTAGTATAATCTATTATTATTAATATAACAACAATTACATTAATTATATAATAGTAAAATATAATATTATAATTAAAAATTTTATTAATTAAAAAATGCAATATAATATGCACCAATATTAATAACATATTTATATATTTATTATTTAATACTGTTATTACAACTATTTCTTTTAATTAACTTAACTAAAATAATAAATTAATTATCGTACATAATTAAATTAATAAAAAAACAATTAAATTAATATTTCATTTATATATATATATATATATATAATAACAAAAAAATATATTTTAAAAATTACAAAAAAATCAAAAACCACGACATGTGCATACGTATTTCATTTTAATTTAATATACATGTATTTATATCTACATGTGTTTTTATTTAAAATTTTTAATATCAATTTCATGTTGTATTTATTTTATACGGGACCATATTATACAATATGCTTACATTTTACTCTAACCATATGCGTGGATACACGTTTTATTTTAATATAGTATACATGTATTTATATCTACATGTGGTTTTATTTAAAAAATATAACATCAATTTCATGTTGTATTATTTTATACGGGACAATATTACACAATATGTCTACATTTTACTCTAACAACGACGTCCCTGGATACACATATTATTTTAATATAATATACATATGTGTTTATATGTACATGTATTTCTATTTAAAAATTTTAACATCAATTTCATGTTATATATATATATATATATATATATATATATATATTTCTCTTTTTTTTTGTACGGGGCCGTATTACACCATATGCCTACATTTTACTTTAATAAAGACTCATACATACACATTTCAATTTGATATAACATTGAAGTGTTTATATGTACATGTGTTTTAAAAATTTTAACATCAATTTTATGTTGTATTTAATTTATAGGGACCATATTACATAATATGTCTACATTTTACTTTAATGATGACTCATGGATATGCATTTTATTTTAGTATAATATACATGTTTTTATTTATATCTACATGTGTTTATATTTAAAATTTTTAACATCAATTTTATGTTGTATATTTTATACGGGACCATATAACATCATATGTCTACATTTTACTTTAATAACGATCCGTGCATATATATTTCATTTTAATATAACATACAAGTATTTATATATACACGTGTTTCTATTCAAAATATTTAAATCAATTCAATATTGTATTTCATTTATACGGAATCATATTACATAATATATCTACATTCTACTTTAACAACCACGTAACGCATTTTAATCTAATTTAATGATAATATTATTGTTAATAATTTTAATATTATTTATTATTATTAATACCATTGTTATAAATTGTTTTAATTAATTAAATTGATAACATATTTAAATAATAAAATTAATCATTGTATACAATTAAACTAATAATAATAATCATTTAAATAATTGATTTATATAATAATAATAGTAAAATTTTTGTTTTAAAAATTACAAAACATAAAAAATGAAAAAACACGATGCACGGGTAGAGATGGCAAATAAACTCGTCCCCGTGGGTATTGCCCGAACCCGTCCCCGTTTTGACGGGGAATCCCCGCATTGACTGGGTATGGGTATGGGTATGGGGAATCCCCGACTTTTTCAGTTGGGTATGGGGATGGGTATGGGGATGTACATATACCCGCCATAATACCCGTCCCCGCCATATCTCCATTCTCGTTTAAATTATTAAAATATTCACAATTAATTAAGTAACTCCTATATATATATATATATTTTTTTTTTCTATTTTTTTTCTTTTAATTATTTCATTTGTCATGAAACTCATTATCATGTCCAATATATTTTTTATCTTATCATAACCTTTATGTAATTATGTTAAAATGATGTATGTTAATAAAAAAAATATTATGCCTCACATTTGAATATTTATATTATTTTTTAATATTTTTATTTATTATAAATTTTCCTTTCACATAAGAATGTTTATACTCTCAATTTAAGATAATATAAAAAAAATTCTTTACTTATTATTATTATTATTATTATTAATTTTTGTTTAATTTGAAGAACTCTTTTGTTTCATTGAAATAATTTTCGTTATTTTTCAACCATTAAGTATATATGTTGATATTTGAAAAGTTTTCTTAGTTCTCTAAGATATTTTTCGTCTTATCATACCTTAGTTATACATTTGATTTCCTTTGTGTGATTTTTTTCGATAGTCTCTCAAATTATTTCTAAAACACACATTTGTTAGTTTTTTAATATTTTTATTTATTGTTTTTATTTTTATCATGTAGAATAATATTTCGATATATTCTATCTAATTATTTTTTATTTTATAACTCATTATTAATCATAATGTAATTTTTTCACTTTAAATTATGTTTGAAGTGGTTAAAATTTTATATATATATATATATATATATATGTATATATATATAATGATATTTAGGAATAGTATATGATAATTCACTACAAGAAAAACATGAAATGGTGACTGATTTAGTCAGTAACCCATATCAGTCACTATTTTTTGTCATTGGTGGTAATAGTTGATTTATTGTCTGAATTAATGACTAAATTAGTGACTGATTCAATGATCGAATCGATACTTGATTTAGTGACCAATTTAATTACTAATTTATTTGTAATTTAATGACAAATTTTTTGGTCACTAATGATATTTCTATTTAATTTTAACCACTTCAAACGTAATTTAATAATTAGTTCTCTAAGGTATTTTTCATTTTATCATACCTTAATTATACATTTGATTTCCTTTGTGCGATTTCTTTCGATAGTCTCTCAAATTATTTCTAAAACACACATTTGTTAGTTTTTTAATATTTTTATTTATTGTTTATTTTCATCATGTAGAATAATATTTCGATATATTCTATCTAATTATTTGTTATTTTATAACTCACTATTAATCATACTGTAATTTTTTCCACTTTAATTGTATAAATAACTTTTATTTACTACAATATAAAAATTTAATGTAATTGCTATGAATATTTTTTTGTCACTATCCAACATATATTGAAGTTCAAAAGATACAAAATCTATGTCAAAATTTTATTATTATGTTTATTATTTGTTCTTTGTGTCATTTTGATCAAGTGATATATTATAACTTTTATTAGTGTATAAAAAAGAGATTTATTATAATTTAAAAAATTGAAGTAAACAAACATTTAAAATATATTTTAATTTGAATATTTGTTTTCCTTTTATTATTATATTTATTATTTGTTCTTTGTGTCATTTTGATCAAGTGATATATTATAACTTTTATTAGTGTATAAAAAAGAGATTCATTAGAATTTAAAAAATTGAAGTAAACAAACATTTAAAATATATTTTAATTTGAATATTTGTTTTCCTTTTATATTTTTTTGAAATATTTTTTAATTTTATCAACTAAGTTCATCAATGTTGTAGTTTGCAAATTTAATAAATGTTTTGGTTCACATGAAATTTTATTTGGTATTCTAATATAAAATGTAAACAATTATAATTTATTTTAAGGTATTTGGCATCGAAGAAAATCCTCCTAATATTGAATATTTCATAATATTATGTTTTCTTTACCGTAATTTTTTTTCTTTTATAAAAATTAATATTGAAGTAGTTAGAACACAGGTACGGGTATGGGTACGAGATTATACCCGTTACCCGGTGGGGATGGGGATGGGAAAAAAGTTTGATACCCGTTGGGTTTGGGTATAGGGATGGAGATGAATTTTTTATGTGGAGATGGGTATGGGATAGCGAAACTTGTCCCCGCCCCGCCCTGTTGCCATCCCTATGCACGGGTCTCAGTTGTTAAATTTAAAATAAATAAATATACAAAAACAAGGAAGACTAAGAAAACAATCTAAACAAAACGATTGAAAATTATTTCTAAAAAAAGTTATTTAAGGAATGCAAAAGTCACGTTTGATAAAAAAAACAATTAAAATGAACGACTAACCAATAAGCATAAGCTTTACATCTTTAAAAGATTTAAAAAGTTAGAATTAAACTATTTTTTAAGTTTGAAAGTAATCAAATTTTGGAGTAAAATTCTTAAAAAAATGAGTAATCCCTACTCAAACAACCCCTAACTAACCCCCTTCATTTCACTCCACTTCACAGCCAGATCTCGTTCTGTTCTGTTTCACTCACTGCACAAGATAGAAAGAGAAATAATGGTGGTCATGGCGGTTCACCAATTCGCGCAATGCATCACTTGCCACGCCTGGAGCGCCGATCAATCTAGTAATTACTGTATCTCTCTATTTAAATTGTTTTATTTTTTCGGTTTGGATTCCGACAAATTCACTGTTTCGAGAGAGAACAGAGCACGCCTTTCGCTTTTTCTTTTGCCAATTTTAGGGAATTCGATTCGGCGGTGGTTTGAATTTGATATGTTCTGTTCGTCGATGGAATCTGGAATTTTCTGATTTTGCAGATGCGATGTTGATTGGATCTGATTTTATGTTTTATTTTGAGTTTTTTTTTTATTTGAAATCGAACGGAGGCTGCGGTTTGTGAAAATTAGAAACCTTCTGCACGAAAATTATTCGATGGCGAAGCTGATAATCACCACGTGTGGAGTGTTGATGTTTTCTTTTGCTTGAATTAGGAATCGTTTGGTTCCTGAAGCTTGGAAAATTGTTCATTTTAGTGTGTTTAATTGCCTAGGGAAATTGTGTAACTTGTTTGATTGTTTTGATCATCAATTTGAGTAATTTCTTTTGTGATTTGAATTTTTTTGAGTTTTTCGCAAGCTACTGCTTTGTGATGGTGGGAGAATGGCATTTTTTAAGAAGGAAAATACACTTGGTTATATTATTGTAAACCTCGGTCATGGGTGTATAGAAAACTTGAGCGAAAGTTACTAAGTTGTGGATCCAATGCAGATCAGAGGATGTTTGAAGAACTTGAGTGAGAGCTACTAGAAGTTATAGTGTGCAATGTGAAATTTTTGGACATGTGGAGGGGAGAAGTTAAGAGGTTGAGCAAAAAGTTTTGTTCACTTTGTTTGGATGTTTCGAATGTCCAAATTTCTGTGATCTAAAGTGTTCATAAAATGGGGGGTTTTGGAGCTCTTTAACATCACGTGTGGTGCATTGCATGTGCAGCTACAATTACTGCTATTTTGCACATGGAGTGTAAATCCCTATTTTGGCCCATTTTCAGACTTTTCCAACCCTATCATTTTCATATTTTTATTCTTAGAGTTTTAGATCAACTTAATATCACAAAACGGGTTTGTAAGAGAGGATTGCATCCTACTTATATACTCTATTTTAGTCATACCACTAGTTGATAGTGATTTCCAACATACTTCTCTTACGTCAAGGATTGGACATCTTGAGTGTTCGATTAGATATTAAGATGTAAGTCCACTAGTTGCCTAATAGCGGATAATATGTGAAACCCAGCAACAATTGCTAAAATATGTTGTGAGACCATCTTGAAAAGATTTCATGTCTATCACAACTTTACAAAATTAACTTGTAAATTTAAACTTGCATGTCACTTATATATTTGATTTTAGCCATACCACTAGTCGATGCAAAGTCTCCAATATCTATCATTTTCCAGTTGGCTTTAGAATATGGAAAACCCTCCTTTTTGTTCCTATACAGTCATTTCTTTTTTACTAGCCTGTGCTTGCCTCATCTACCCTCATGAGCTCAAGTCCATTGGTTGCTGGCAGTACTTATGGTCATTCCTAGCATTTACTAGTATTTTTGGTCACTGAGTCTTGTGTTATCTCAACCATGCATTTCCTATGCCCATCCGCACATTCTCTGGTGACCGAATCACATTTTGTCATTCAACCCCCCACTGTCCTATTCTTTTTGACCAGGACGTATTATATAAGAATATGACTTTGCTTTTGAATATATATATATATATATATATATATATATATATATATATATATATATATATATATATATTTGACAAGGGGTATAGCGCCTTCTTATGGTTGACCTTTCCGTGTTACGATCAAAGATTGACAGCTATGCTCATGACATGTTTAATCAAAATATGTTTGAACTTGGAAGGTTGATCTCGATTAGCAAGATTATAGTGGGAATATTTTGATATTTAGTTCCTTGTTACTAATGCCTTAATATTAGGAAATTTATTCTAAGTTGTTGTTTTGGACCAAATTGGTGATTTTGTCTCAATACATAATAATTTATTGTTATAAAGCTCGTCAAACGGTGGATATAATTTAAGGTGCTTCAACATTTTCTTTTCTCATGCAAATGTAATCCTGGACAGTGTTACCTTTTAATGAATATGATATGAAAACGTTTTAACATTTTATGTATCATAGTATATTCTAAGATTAAGAGTACAGTTTATGGGGCTTACGATAACAAATCTACTTTTTAGTGTATTTAAGGCATATTATTACTGCTTTGTTGATTCTTCAAATATTATAATGTGTTTATCTCTTTTTGTAGTGGTCGCTTTATGTCCAAACAATAATGAAGTGCACATCTATAAGTTGGTTGAAGACAAATGGGAAAAGGTGTATGTTCTTCAAAAGGTAGCATGCTAATATTCCTCCTTTTGTTTCTATTAAAATAATGTTATTAATTATGTACTTTTGTTTGTGGATTTGATCACAGTAGTAGATATGTAAGACTGATATTTTTTATGCTTAGTGATTAAAAAGTTAAGTTCGACCGTCAGAAGTGATTGGACTGGCAGTAAGAATGAAGGCAATTTTCAAGCAATAAGTTGTATTACATTTGTGGTGCATATCATATAGTTCTATGAACTACTATATGAGTGTCCAGTAGCATTTGATTATTTTCCATGAAGTCAACTCTGATGCCAATAATATAATGATTTTTTTTTCTATTCCAACTCTGTTTATAGTGGATTAACTAATTTGGTTGGAGAAGTAAATAGTTTCATTTCTTGGATTTCTTTCTCAGCATGATCAGGTAATTTCTGGGATAGACTGGAGTGCAAGATCAAATAGAATAGTTACCGCATCCCATGATCGGAATTCGTGAGTGCCTGTGTGATTTAGAACATTCAACTTGTCATCCTAGGTCTTGGTGACTTTTTAACATTGCATTTTTTTTATATATACACAATACATAATAACAAGCTTAGATGCAAACCACTTGTTCTTTGTAGATATGTCTGGAACCTTGAACAATCAGAATGGGTGCCAACTCTTGTTATCCTTAGACTAAACCGTGCTGCTCTTTGTGTTCAATGGAGTCCAAAAGGTATTTAGCATGTTGCCGTGGTTCATTTTCTATATGCTTGTCTTCTTAAGTAGAGACATGTCTATATCCATGAAACTTCATCAGGGAAAATAATTACTCCGAACGTTATGAGTTGTCTGCCTTCTTGAGTTAGAAAATAATTACTCCGAAAGATCCCATAATTTAAAATAATTGTGTAGGAGTAAAAGCTTTTCTTCCTTCACAACCCCTTGCACGATTAGATTGCAGTTAGTATGTGTTGGAAGATGTAATGACCAAGAGGCTATCATAAGCCAACTTTAGTTATGCCCTTGTCGTGCATGTCTGGTGCAATTTTATACTTGATCAAATTTTTACCCACCCAAGCCTTGGGTGCAATGTTAATATTGGATGTTTGATCCTCCAAGGTGACACTTTTGTCCTTCGTTACTCAGGTGCTTTCACCTTCTTTTCAATATCCTTTTTTTTTTTTGTGGTTTTCCTATAATAATTGTCTAAACCTTTTTTGTTAACTATTTTGTAATTTGTTTTAAAAGTTATATGTTATGGTTATGATGCATTTCCAAATTTTGTTTTTGCAGAAAACAAATTTGCAGTGGGGAGTGGAGCCAAAACTATTTGTATATGCTACTATGAGCAGGACAACAACTGGTTTCTCTTTGTTTCCTTGCACTTTATTTCCCTGGTTCTTTAGCATCTTGGCTACAATAAAAAGGACATGTATTTTACGTAGTTATTTTTGTGATTTTTGATGTTTTAACCTCGTTAGACGGGTTTACCTGCAGTTTGACTTCCCCTAGTAACATCACCATGACTAATAGTTTATTTATTTATAAAGAGAAGGAGAAGCTAAAAAATAGCAGTAAAGAGAAATTTATTAAATATGAAATAGGTGGTTTCTATGGTTAAATGGGAAATAGAAACTTACCCAATAATTTTACAATTTTCCAACTTCTAAAGAAAATTCACCAAGTGTGTCATCATTAACAGTGAGACCCACAAAAAAGAAATATTTTTTAAATTTGACACTTCAACATTGTCTGACACATGTTATATAGATGTTGTATGTGTGTCAGCATCAGACATGGGGACACACATTGAATTGAAGAGCTATGTCTGTGCTTCATAGAATGTCTTGGTCGTGTCCTTAACTTGTTCATAAATCTTGCCTTTGATAATATTTAATAATTAAAATTGATGGGGTATGCTACTTTCTAGTTAATTTGGGATTTAAGTTGACGTTAGTTAGAGTTGCTTTTGTAATGAATTTTCCATTTTGTATCTTGATATATTTTAGCAATTAGCATGCTATATGATTCAATCCAATCCACTGCTTTCATGAGGAAGTTGGGTTAAAAAAATTCCTAAACCCGGCCCTTCCTGTGGACACACCGTTGATATAATTGGAACATTGAATTTCACAATATTTCGTGGATATTTCTTTTCTTTTCATTGTTCATGCATTTTATATTTGTATCTACTTTGCAGGTGGGTCAGCAAACTTATCAGGAAAAGACACAATTCTTCAGTGACAAGTGTTTCTTGGCATCCAGATAATGTTAGTCTGTCTTTCTCATACATAAATTGATATTCCAAGTGTTTGTCTTTATTTTACAGTAGCTACTGAAAGCCTTTTTGTATACCAAGTCCTCTGAGTTGCATTTGCTCGGCTAGCTAAAAAATTCTATAATTTGGCTTTTTTTTCATATGCCTATATTTGTTGATTGCAATTATAATTTATATGTTATCCTATATTTTAAGTATATGGCATTTATTTATCTCCTGTATTCTAAGTTCCTTTTCCTCTATTGTTTTACCCGAAAAAAATTCTTGGCCTGTTAAATTATTAGTTTCAGGCTCAAATTTTAAAAAGTTGTGTTTTTCATGACATTGATAATTGTGTTCTGAAATATATTTGCTATGTGATGTAGAAAAAAACCCTATGTACAACATCTTTGTTTTTCTTTAAACTGCAGATTTTTCTCGCGACAACATCAACAGATGGGAAATGCCGAGTATTCTCCACCTTTATTAAAGGCGTTGATGCAAAGTATGATAAAAGGATATTTGACTGTAGTCGACTTTTTTTTTTATGTTTTTATATCATTCAAGTTTAAATGTTGAATTGGCACAGGGATTCAAAAAAGGGCACTTCATCAGATTCAAAATTTGGAGAGGTTCAATTTTAACTCTTGTTCCACATGAGATTTTTTTCTTTTTATATATTTATGATCATCTTAATGTAAAATAAATTTGCATACATGTTGCAGTAAATACGTTGCTTGTGAAACCTGTTAAATGTCCTATGGACGTAATATTTACCTGTTGTTGATTGTAAAGTTGAAATGATATAATTTAAAAAGAAGACTTTGTGAAGGTTTGGTGTCTGGAATTATATATTTTAGCATACTGATCAGTGACTGAATGCAGCTGAAAGAATTGATTTGTACAAGATTATAATAATGAACTGAATATCTAATTAGCTTTCTTGTAAACATTTTTTCTTCTATCTCTTAGAAAACAGAAGAAAATAGAGATATTAAATGAAAAGACATGTTGGCTAAGTGTATCTTCTGCTAATACTGTTTTTGTTGTGCAACAGCTGATTGTTCAGCTTGATCTCTCGTCATCTTGGACATTTGGAGTCAAGTGGTCACCAAGTGGCAATACTCTAGCGTATGTAGGTGAGGAAATTCTTTCCTCTGGATGGTTACTCTCTGCTAGCATAAGATTATGATTGCAAGTTAGATGCTTTTGCTGAGGTTTAGTTTATCTTTGTGTTTTAATAAAAGAAGAATATTATAGATAAATTTTTTGGTACTATCAGGTATTCATGGCGCACAATGTTTTTATCGACACATTATAGTAAAATAAAATATTGGTCTTTTATGTAAAATCACGGAATCTTCTGAAATTATTGCATTTTAGCAAGTCACGCTGTGTCTTTTACTTTTGAGCATATGGAGACAGAGAGAAACGAGAGCATAGGATAAATTTCGTGTGTTCAGACTACGACAGAGCTATTGAATCTACAGGGCAAAAACATATTTACAAAATATTGAGGACATAATTACAGAATATTAGCTACACCATTTTAAGCTAATAACACATAAATGAATTTAATTAATCTTAATATCCACCATTATTATATTTACAATGTTCTAACAGACCAACTATATTTGTTATTATTATACAGGTCATAATTCTATGATATATTTTGTTGATGATGTTGGTCCTTCTCCTGTGGCCCAAAATGTCGTGTTCCGTGATTTGCCCCTCCGTGATGTGGGTCAGCATCCACCCTGTCTATCTATTTTTAGTTTTCATTGTCTTTTTTGCTTATTTACTGATATTTTTGGAACTGGGGAAACATGGTATTATATGTTTTCAGGTACTATTTGTTTCTGAGAGAAAAGTGATAGGTGTAGGATTTGATTGCAACCCAATGGTTTTTGCGGCAGATGAAAGGGGAACTTGGTACGTGTAAATTCAGATATTTGTGTTTTTGATATCCTTATCGTGACTTTGTCCAATTTGTATGCTGCAATAATTTTACTTTCTAATCGAGCTAGAATTATTGTGTTTTTTCATCTTTACATAAGGACGCTTTTAATTACCTTTCTAGGTGGAGGAAACGTGTTTGTTTTCGTTCCTCATTTATTTTTACTAATCTTTGATTTTTTTTTTTTATATAGGAGTTTTGTCAGATATCTGGGAGAACGGAAAGCAGCATCTTCTGGATCAAGATATGGCTCACAGGTAACTGAGTTTCTTGCATAATATTATTCAGTATTTAGCTATGAGAAACGTAAATCTCCTGCTGGAAATCAATTTCATTAATAGTGATGGCTAACTTGAAAATACTGATGGAGTTGTGGCGTGGCTAATAGAGAGAATTCCTGGTCCTCCTACGTTCCTAACACATTTAGGTTTTGTCAACTTGGAAAGATCAAAGAAAAATGTCAGCAAAAAATTATGGTGTCAACTTGAGGGAATCATAACTTCCATTTTGATGTCTAATGAAGATACTCATATCGTGCCAGTAATAAAAGAAAGTTGTTGTTTTAACCTACCAAGGAACATGCATAAGAATCTCTAGCTGACATATTTTTATGAAAATAAAATTTTAATTTCGAGAAAATGGGAAAGTACAATTAGCAGAGGATGTTTATCCTTTAGAACGGGTTAGCCAACTGCTGAAATTAGTATATTAGAATCTTGTTATAGTAAATTGTAACACAAGAGCTGTGAAAGGTTAATCTTTTAAAAGAAAAACCACTGGTTATAAAGAAATTCTGCAACATAAAACGAACTAATCGAACCACCTTATCTGGTTTTCTGTCATCTACTCCTCGTATTAATGCATCAATTCTAACTTTTTAATACTATACTGGAACAAAAAAATAGCGAGGGACATAATTTGCAAATTTGTTTATCCAGAGCAAAAAATGTAATTAAGTATTTTCTAGTTATCAAAACCTCATTGTAACGTGAACTTTGACAGCTGAATCAAGCTTAAAGATAGGTTAGCACAAGGTCATAAGTTGTAGGCTTGTAGATATTTCGTTTAATCTTTGTAGTATTTCTGTATATGTTAATAACTGGAGGTTCACTCTTTCCTTCATTTGTCAAATTATGTCTTTTAACCAGTTCTCTGAAGCATTTGGGAAGTTTTATGGTCAATCAAAGCATGGAGTGAACAACGATGCAGTTGAAACTTCAAGAACTCGTGGAACTGTTCATGAGAACTGTATAAAGTATGTATCTTCTTCATGAACTGTACTTTCTCGAAATGCGATTGGTGATGTTACATATTTTCTTTGTAAAATGCTAGCTTTTTCAATTCTACAATATCATAGCGGTTTCACAATGACAGTGAAATTCAGGCAACTTAGTTCATATAAAATGCTAACGACTGGGTTGATTTTTGGCCTCTATAGTTGTATTATACCTCTTGGGAATCGTGGAAAAATGATAAGGCGTTTCAGCACATCAGGTTAGCGGAGAATGATGGTCATCTGAATTTTTTGTTACTTTTTTGTGCTGATATGGTTTACCTCGAGAAGGCTGCTTTTTCTAATGCTTACACATTGAATATACAGGATTGGATGGAAGAATTGTTGTATGGGATTTGGAAAATGAGCCAGACCTGTTAGAATGATAAGCTCATCAGTAAATTGTCACATCTTCATGGTAAAGCATCTGAAGTTGATTGTTGGATGAAGCATTATACCTTGTAAATTAATTTGGGTATGAGGGATTTAAGTGATCTCTAGTCATTATAATCAAGACTTGAAAGTGTCAGACATTTCAGCCCCTAGAATATGTCTATAAACTCTACCTCAATGTTAACGTATTCTCTTATTCAATATTTTGGCTTTTGTTTTCCATGCAATCACTCTCCGGAAAAGATTTATAATCAGTATTATTCTTGCAAAGGAATATCAGTTTCATTGTTAGAGGACTTAAATGTTTTTCCTTTACTCTCTATAGGTGATAGATATTTCATTCGATCCACATTTAAAGTTCTTAAAGTTTAATCATCGTAAAATTTTTATTTCTCATAAATCCTTATGTAAAATGGAAGTTTGTCCGTTAAGCATAACAATTTTTCGTTTGACTTTATTTTTTTTGTGTTTTCCAAGTTATTATTAATGACTATTACTGTAGTCTATGCTAAAACTGTAGTTAGTTTAGCAATGACATAACTAACAAGATAAGGAATATTAAAGAATATTAATTAAAGTAATTAAGACAATGAAGACGATTTTAAATTAATATAATTATATTAGTTTTAACCTCATTTGTTACTTATTTTTTGTGTGTAAAATTTATCAACTATCCTTAATAGAGGATGCTTACTAAATTAAATGTTTACGCAAATTTGTCAATTTTAAATTCACAATGTTTATGCAAAGTAGTAAAGTTGAATGTAAACTAATTTGGCTATAGAAAAAAAGCCTAACATATTATTAATAAGATAATGATATTTCAACAAAATTTTTTGACAAGGTTTTGACACAGCTTATGTGGCAGCAGTTTTTTTAATTTTTAATAACTGAAAATCTTTGTTTGCACGTGCAGCTGAGAGGGAAAGAAAAATGAGATTAAATGTCCTTTAGAGAGAGAAAGAGAAGAGAAAAAAGGGGGGAGGTCCGTTCCGCAGTGAGAAGTGAAGAGAGAGAAGGTGGAAATACCAACTTGCGGCCGGAGTTAGAAAGTGAAGAGATAAAAGGGGGAAAGTGAGATTCTGGCAACCATTTGGGTTGGTGGTGGTGGTGGGTCGTTATCAGGCAATGCGAGAGTTAGAAGAAGTGGTCGACAACAAGGAATTCGTCAGCCCAAGCGTACAATCGACCATTTGGCGGAGCCCATTTAATTTGTTTAAGCCAAATGTAACGTTTTTCGGTCGTATTACGCAGAGGATGTGTATGTGGTTGTTTGGTGTTCTTTTCAAAGATAAACTGCATTCAAAAGCGGGGAGTTATGCGTACGTAAGTGGGGAGTAGAGTTTAACTTTTGCAACACTGCTACAATATGGAAGAAAAACTATTCTTAAGTAGCCTCTTCGAACCGTTGACCATGTAGTTGATAAATCACGACGTCTAATTGCCCAATTTAAATTGAATGATCGAAATTAGGTGGATTTAATATGGCCACACAACTGCATAAACAGCTGAGGCCGATGTGGGGAGTAAGGAAGAAGTACGTGGGGAGTTGAAGCAAAGTTTTCTCAACAAAGGTGCAGGACATAGAAAAAAACCTAAGTAAAATGTCGTCAAGCCTTATTCCTATTTCATTCGTTTACAAATAAATTCCTTGGCGTGACTCAAGCGTTAGCCATTTTCAAATAATTTAATTTAATGTGACTGGACCCTCACAGAACCCCAAAGATATACTGCATTCAAAAGCGGGGAGTTATGCGTACGTAAGTGGGGAGTAGAGTTTAACTTTTGTAACAGTGCTACAATATGGAAGAAAAACTATTTTTAAGTAGCCTCTTGGAACCCTTGACCATGTAGTTGATAAATCACGACGTCTAATTGCCCAATTTAAATTGAATGATCGAAATTAGGTGAATTTAATATGGTCACACAACTGCATAAACAGCTGAGGCCGATGTGGGGAGTAAGGAAGAAGTACGTGGGGAGTTGAAGCAAAGTTTTCTCAACAAAGGTGCAGGACATAGAAAAAAACCTAAGTAAAGTAAAATGTCAACCATTATTACTATTTCTTTTCTTAACACATAGATTCCTTGATGTGACTCAAGCGTTAGTCATTTTCAAATAATTTAATTTAATGTGACTGGACCCTCACAGAACCCCAAAGATATACTGCATTCAAAAGCGGGGAGTTATGCGTACGTAAGTGGGGAGTAGAGTTTAACTTTTGCAACACTGCTACAATATGGAAGAAAAACTATTCTTAAGTAGCCTATTCGAACCGTTGACCATGTAGTTGATAAATCACGACGTTTAATTGCCCAATTTAAATTGAATGATCAGAATTAGGTGGATTTAATATGGCCACACAACTGTATAAACAGCTGAGACCGATGTGGGGAGTAAGGAAGAAGTACGTGGGGAGTTGAAGCAAAGTTTTCTCAACAAAGGTGCAGGACATAGAAAAAAACCTAAGTAAAATGTCGTCAAGCCTTATTCCTATTTCTCAACAAAGGGTCGATTGTACGCTTGGGCTGACGAATTCCTTGTCGTCGACCACTTCTTCTCACTCTCGCATTGCCTGATAACGACCCACCACCACCACCAACCCAAATGGTTGCCGGAATCTCACTTTCCCCCTTCTTTGTCTTGACTTTCTCAGTTTGAAACCACCCAGGCCTCACTTTCCCCCTTTTATCTCTTCACTTTCTAACTCCGGCCGCCGCACCCAGGCCTCACTTTCCCCCTTTTATCTCTTCACTTTCTAACTCCGGCCGCAAGTTGGTATTTCCACCTTCTCTCTCTTCACTTCTCACTGCGGAACAGACCTCCCCCCTTTTTTCTCTCCTCTTTCTCTCTCTAAAGGACATTTAATCTCATTTTTCTTTCCCTCTCAGCTGCACGTGCGAACAAAGATTTTCAGTTATTAAAAATTAAAAAAACTGCTGCCACGTAAGCTGTGTCAAAACCTTGTCAAAAAATTTTGTTGGAATATCATTATCCTTATTAATATTAACCCTTACATGCAAATTCTATATAATTACTTTATTCAAAGGCAAATATTAAATGCTATTGAAATAATCATACATATAGCCATAAGTAGTGACAAAAGGTTAAAAAGAAATCACGATAAAAATAAAAGATCAAAGATCAAAAGTAAGCATGATATCAGTGAAAGATCAAAAGTGCTTGGTTTTGCTTCTGAGCTAGAAGTAAGAATCTAGCAACGGTTTTAGCATACATGCATGGTCTCCTACTAATGAATCATGGAATTCATATTCATATAAAAGTTGCTTCACCAAGTCAGTGCCTAAGGGAATAACCAATCTACTATTCAACACCAAGTGATCATGTATTGTATAATAATAGGGAGGAGAGGAGGTCTCTTAGCCTTAATCGACTGAATTCACTGAAGATTTGTCTTTAAGCGATTTTAATTGACTAAATGTTACGAAACTTCGCAATGCCTTCTTTTAGCTGGTTAAAATAACCAGAATGCAGAGCTAAGTTTCATACCTTTTACGTATATAAAATAAACTAATTTCCCAAAAACAAAATATTAAAAATCATCCATTCAATAAATTTACAATGTAAAAAACTTATTCCTGAAGTTATTCATCAGAGATTTAAAATCAATATATCACAGTTTAATTCCTTTATACTAAAGATTTTTTTTTTTTTATAAAGAGTTAAAATCCTGAAGTGATGTTCCATTTTTTTATTGCATTATTTGTTGCTTAACGGGAATGATCAAGATCAGGTCTCTCGAGAAAACTTTAATAATAGGATTTCGCAAGGTAACTGTGGTGTAGAAATCTACAATGTAGATCTTGTATGCAAATACCCTTCTCCTCATACGTTAATTATTAGTTTTATGCGTACAAACACCCTCTAGATAATAAAAAATAATTTATGCCCTAAATTTCGATGTACCAAACTATACTACGACACTTTAAATTACACAATTTTTTTATTATGATTTAAATAGGGTTCAAGACCCTACCCTTGTCCGTATCCATCGTCCAGGAACGAAGCTTCCTAATATTCGCACGTTCAACTTTTTAAACCGTAAAATATCCACTCCACACATTAACCCCGCCACGTGTCGCTGAAACATTGGCTATCCCGTTCTCACATCTCAACTTGCAACCCACAAACCACGGTGGAAACAGTTGAAAACCTCCTGAACAGGTTACAGCCAGTGAAGTGTTGATCTTAAAAAGCCCTTTTGTTCGGTTCGGTTGAAGTATAAATTGGCATCAAATGAATCCAACCTCACTTTTCTAACCCCTCCTTTCATTCTCCCTTGTTTGGCTCATTGTTACACCTCTCTCGTTATGATAGCTCCCGGTCGGCGTCCACCGCCGATTGAGGTTAACCAAAAACCTAACAAACACAGCGTTATACAGCGCAGCCAAACGTGGTGGCAACCATAACGAGCATTTAAAATTCTCACTCTGCCCTTCATTTCTCTGTTTATTTTATTTTATTTTTTTCCCTGTGCTGCTATCCGGTGAGGTTAGGTCCATGCCACCCCCCAAGAGCAGCCGCAACGGCCAGTCCGAGAATCACCGGCGGAGAAGGTCATCCTCGTTCCATGCCCAGGCCGGCGTGTCCGTCGTTCAGCTCCGCCGTCGGAGTACGGTTTCCGACCTCCAGTCCCTCTCAAGCATCGCCGGATCGGCGCCGGATTGTCCCCCGAGACAGCCGCCGAAGATGCTGCTGAAGGTAGCCGTGCCGAGAAGCCTCTCGCCTGTGCAGGTGCTGATGACGCCGGAATCAACCGTCGGCGACCTCATAGAGGCGGCGCTGCGACAGTACGTGAAGGAAAGTCGCCGCCCTATCTTGCCGGCCAAGACAGCCTCCGATTTCGACCTCCATTATTCACAGTTTAGTCTAGAAAGTAGGTGTCAACAATCTCGAACAGAAAAAATTGCTTGCAATTTTCAAAATAATTTGATGTTTCATTTACGCTAGTTATTGAAATGAAATTTTAATTATAGATCGATCAGCACTGAAAGTATGTATAAACTATTTCATCTTCGATTTGATGATTATGCGTTGTTTCAGGTTTGGATAGGGAGGAAAATCTGATGGAACTTGGATCTAGGAACTTCTTTCTGTGTCCGCGAAAGCCTTGGACGACCTTGGAAGGTGTAACGACGCCGTTTGTGTCCTGTGCCAAAGAGGCGGAGAAGTTGAGGGAAAGTAGGGGTGGTGGCGGCGGTGGCTTTACTTGGTTCAAGCTCATGCAATTCATGATGTGATTGGTTGGGTAGTTATTGTTTCTTTGTTTGGATTGATTTTGTTTTTGTCCAGAACTATTATGACGTTAATTGTATAAAGAATAATAGGTTTTGGAGTGCAAAAAAAGCAAATTTGTAAAATTGCTAGTATGATTTTTCAACCCATTCATACCTTGGAAAGATATGAAGTTTTTAATTGTGTAAATTCTATGCGTAAAATTTTTTTACGTGATATTGTAGTGCAGTTGAATATTTATTTATGTACGTATTCAAATTTTACATATGAATTTAGATATTAAAAATATATCCCACTTTACTTTTTATTATTTTAGATTGTCTAGCTAATCATGACACTCTAATTGTATTCTTATTTTATTAATTAAAGGGTGTATTGTTTTGAATTATTAAAATACAAAACAAATCATCAATTGCGATTAATGTCTCTCACGTATCAGTATCACTTCTTCGTTTTACTATTTTACTTACTTATTTTCTATTATTAAAAATATTTTAGATTTTGTGTGATATCAAATGATATTCCTATCAGGTATTTATTTATTATTTTCATTAAAACTCCAATAGTTACCTATATTTATGAAAATAAAGTGATGAAGTGGAAATTATTAAAGAGAGTGATGATGATATTATTGAACACGTTTTCATATATAGAAGTATATAAATATTTTTTTTTACTATATTAACGGCAACTAATATCATTTTATATTAATCACCTTACATCTTAATACTTTGGGACAAATAAATAAACTAAAGAGATAAGATAATAGTTACATATTAAATAAAATAATTTTAAAATAAAAAATCAATTCAAAATATGCAACTTTCAAATAAAGTTAAATTACACATATGTTACCTATTTTGGGTTAAGTGTGTCAAATTGGTAATTCGTGATAAAAAAAGTGTCAATTGACTTTTCAAATAAGTTTAAGTGCACTAATCAAGTACATCCGGTTAGATTCTCACAAACAACGTTAAGATTATCACAAACAACGTTAAGATTATGGTGATGTGACAATACATAACGAATACGTGTTAATTACTAAAAAACATGTGAAAAAAATGTAGAGTGTTACGTGTACAGTGTATTTAATCTAAATCATTTTTTGCCCTAAATCATTTTTGCCCGTTAGCATCTTCTTCTTCTCCTTTTCGTTTTTGGTTAAGAGTTGAAGAGGTGGTTTTTTGGGTTCGTGGTTCGGACCTCAAGAGGGAGGTGGTCTTCAATCAATTGTCTAATGTCTCGCGGTGAGGATTGTGCGTGTTCTTCATGGGGTTCACAAAAGAATAGTTTCTCCTCCCCTGTTTCGTATAGGGGTGTAGGTGGAACATCAATATGCTTTTGTGAGGAGGTTACAGTGTTGAAAGTAGGAATGTTAACCGGGAGGGTAAGATACGGGTAGTAGCTCCCCCGTACCCTACATATGGGACAAATATATGCATATGCCCTGTACGTACCCATATCCGTTGGGTATCCATAATGCGGGTACCTGCATAATTTTTTAATATCTACGGATACCCACGGGTATTTACAAAAAAATAAAAATAAATATTTAACAACATATTTTAATCAAATTCAAATAAAACCCAATACATAACATTTATAAGTTTTAAACAAAGTCTAAATAACCCATTTAAATAGTGTTGAATGACAATTTACAAAAAAATAATTTTTTTAAAACTAATTGATAAAAAACTATCTCATTCAAAATCAATATTGTTAATATTTTAATCATGTTTTTTTATTTTTTTATTTAATTTAAATTAGAGTATAGCGGGTATGAGTATCTACGGGTACATATATTATGGACTTGATTGATGCACTTAAATTTATTTAAACTTATTTGGAGACCAAATTGACACTTTTTTTTGTAGGGTACCAATTTAATACACTTCACCAAAGTGGATAATTAAACCTTAAAATAAACACAAAGTTTAATTAAACTAAACAACAATACAATAGTTTAAGGAATTTTAGATGTGTCATCCATTTTTGAATAAATATTCAAAGTTGTTATGAAATAAAGTGAATAATAGAGATAAGAGAGAATAATAGATAATAGAGAAAGAAACAATAAAGAATGGAGAATAGGGAGCAACTGATCTGTGTATTATTATTGATAGGAATAGTCCTATATATAGATACAACATAGTTAATATACAAATATTTAGATAAAGAGTAATGAATCATTTGAGTATCAATCATATGAGTAAATGTATCAAATCAATGGACAATCATTAATTCATTAATTCATAACACTCCCCTTTGAGTGTCCATTGATAAAAGAATGTGTCTCGTTAAAACCTTACTAGGAAAAACCCCTTGGGATAAAAAACCCTAGTGAAGGAAAAAGAGTACAACATTCTGTATTCTGTAATATAATATTGTTCATTACATACTCTATTTCTCCCCCTCATGTAAACTTACATTATTAAGGTGACGGAGTCCGAAATTGTGAATCATTTGCTCAAAAGTTCTCCTTGGCAAAAACTTCATAAATATACCTGTCATATTTTCACATGAATGAATTTTTTGGATATCTATATCATCCTTTCAATTGAACAATATACTATTGTCTTCATATATGGTTGTTGATTCCATCTTTCTCGGGGATAGTCACGAGTTTCTTGCACATGTTG